>NW_027507685.1:213273133-214529576 GCF_037356315.1 Lithobates pipiens
TCTCCCTCCTCCTCCCACTCTCCTCCCTCCTCCTTTCTCCTTTTCCCTCCTCCTCCTCCTTCTCCCTCCTCCTTCCTCCCTCCTCCTCCCCCCTCCTTCTCCAATTTCCTCCCTCCTCCTCCCCTCCTCCCTCCTCCCTCCCTCTCTCTGCAGCCAAATATTTCCTTGCCCTCCTAGGTGACATGATGTGGGCTCACATTGGCATGCTGCGCTGGCATGTCTGCAGTGCCGGTGTACTGGCAGTCTTCCTGCATGTTGCCCATGGTCCTATAGAGGCTGCACATTTTTACTGCATGGTGTTCTGAAAATGTCCTGCATGCTGCATCTTTGGTGCACTTTCAGAAAATGCAGCAAAAATTTGCAACCCAATGGCGTATCTAGGGTATGGCACCCATGGCGAGTGCCATGGGGGGGGGGGGGGGGTCAAAAAAAGCCGCCCTCGCATAAAAAAGAAAGTGTCACCCATCTTTTCGCGGTCGCCTCCCGCACTAATCTAGTCCCCGGAGCCACAGCCGGCCTGCTGGAGCGTGGCACAGGCACATCACTTCACTAGCAAGTGAGGAGGGAAGCGACGGGCGCCCCCATGATGGCTGATGAGTTGACTCTAGCCAGAGTGACCACCCGGGTCGTCTATGTAGCCATAGGGTGACTGGCAGAGGTTGGAGCCTAAAGCTCCACCTACCCTCCTCCGTGCAGCTGCTTCATCTTCTCCCCGGGGCGGGGTCTGTGTGGCGTCACGTGAACATGATGTGGTCGGCGACGGTAAGGACTCTGGAGGGTGACCTGGAGGCTGGAGAAGAGAACACTAGAGAGAACACACATCACTAGAGAGAAGAGGAAATATCGGAACCCCCCCCCAGGCAGCAGCACCTGGAAGGATTGGCACCGCAGCCCAGCAGCAGGTACTAGTACAGTACTTATGTCACCAGTCAGTCACCACGATCCTCATCATCAATTATAGTGATCAAACAATATGGATTAAATAAATACGCTTAGCCAGAGGTATCATAAATAAAGTGTAATAAAGTGATTTTTGCAAGTAGTACCTGCTGTTGCACAAATCACTTTGTTACACTTTATTCATGATATCTATGGCTGTGCATATTTATTTAATCCATATTGAGCACTATATTTGATCAGCTGCTTGCTTCTGCTTGAGCCTGGCACACAAGCACCATCGCACTTGATGATGACTTAAAGTCATCATGTGCGATTCTGTGTGTGTGCCAAGCAGACAGGGTCAGCACTATCACCAACCCGGCCGCTGGTGATCCTACTCCCTCTCTACCTCTGTACAGTGTCAGAGGTGCTGGTGTAGCATTTCTGGGTGCTGGTGAGGCCGCATTTATGGGTGCTGATGTTACTGCATTTATGGGTGCTGGTGAGGCCGCATTTATGAGTGCTGATGAGGCTGCATTATGGTTGCTGGTAATGCCGAATTTATGGATGCTATGAGGCCGCATTTATGAGTGCTGATGAGGCTGCATTTATGGGTGTTGGTGAGGCCGTTTTTTTTTTTACTGGTGCTGATGTTACTGCATTTATGGGTGCTGGTGAGGCCGCATTTATGGCTGCTGATGTTACTGCATTTATGGGTGCTGGTGAGGCCGCATTTATGGGTGCTGATGTTACTGCATTTTTGGGTGCTGTTGAGGCCGCATTTATGGGTACTGATGAGGCCACATTTATGGGTGCTGTAAGGCCGCATTTATGGGTGCTGATGAGGCTGCATTTATGGGTGCTGGTGAGGCTGTTTTTTTTACTGGTGCTGATATTACTGCATTTATGGGTGCTGGTGAGGCCGCATTTATGGGTGCTGATGTTACTGCATTTTTGGGTGCTGTTGAGGCCACATTTATGGGTGCTGTTGAGGTCGCATTTTATGGGTGCTGGTGAGGCCACATTTATAGGTGCTGGTGGGGCCGCATTTATGGGTGTTGATGTTACTGCATTTATGGGTGCTGATGTTACTGCATTTATGGGTACTGATGTTACTGCATTTAATGGGTGCTGGTGAGGCCGCATTTATGAGTGCTGATGAGGCTGCCTTTATGGGTGCTGGTAAGGCCACAATTATGTGTGCTGGTGAGGCCGCATTTAGGAGCGCTGATGAGGCCGCATTTATGGGTGCTGTTGAGGCTGTTTTTTTTTACTGGTGCTGATGTTACTGCATTTATGGGTACTGGTAAGGCCGCAATTATGGGTGCTGATGTTACTGCATTTTTGAGTGCTGTTGAGGCCACATTTATGGGTGCTGATGAGGCCGCATTTATGGGTGCTGATGTTACTGCATTTATGGGTGCTGGTGAGGCCGCATTTATGAGTGCTGATGAGGCTGCATTTATGGGTGCTGTTCACAAATGAAGGGCTGATAGAATTGTGTAGAATAACCAATTTTTTTTAAATACTTGTTTTAACCCTTGCCTCTTTTATTTTATGTATCTCAGTGCTGCTGATCTCTGCACCAAATCCCTATAATATATAATATATGCCTCAAAAATTCATTAGATATGTTATTGCCACTTCGATCAAAATCAGGTTGAATAACAACCATGGCGTCCAAATTTCCATCCCCAGGATGCTATCTCTCATCGGTATGTACCGTTGCTGCAAAAAGCCCTGTCTCACATGTGCCCATGTCACACAAGGCCAAGAAACTTTCAATGATCAAAGTGGGCAATACATATAGCATTCAGGAATTCTCACCTGCTCTTCAAGCTATGTTATCTACCTTATCACCTGTCCCTGCAAGAAGCGTTATGTAGGACGTACCATCAGGACGCTTCGAGACAGATTTGGAGAACATAGGAGGAACCTCAGTGATGACCCACCTAGATTCAGTATAGCACGTCACTTCGACAACCCCCACATAAAAGACTCTACACTTTTCAGGGTCACAGCCACCCAATCAATGGAAGGTTCTCTACCACAAGGTGAAAGGTTTAGAAAACTGTGCGCACAAGAGACATTCTGGATATACAAACTTAAAAGTTTAACGCCTGAAGGCTTGAATGAAGAATTGGAGGTAAACACGAGTCTATCATTTCTAGCCTTTTAGGTTCTCTATCCATTCTTTAATCTTTGGCCTGATACATCCACCCATCCACCCTTACATTGTTGACTAGCGATCCTTGTCCACTCCCACCATGTTACCCCTTCCTTTCTTCATATTTCATTCCATCGTCATAACATCATTACACCATAATAAATTTACTCATCCATCTTTTGCATTATCCCATCATCCCCTTTTTTCAGGTTGGTTTGTTTTCCTCTCCACTTACTTTGTTTTAATTTTTATTATATTTTTTATTTTTCTCATGTTTTTATATATGTGTGTATATACATGTGTGTGTGTGTGGCTTACATGTGTACAAACAAAAAACATTTACTTTCCAACAGGGTTAACATCTCTGGCTATCTTTGTTTTTGTTTATATATATATATATATATATATATATATATATATATATATATATAATTGTATGTATTTTTTATATGTATATATATATATATTTTTTTTTATTATTATTATTATTTTTTCATTCCCCATCTATATTTAGATTTTCATATCTATATTCGTAATTTATATTTCATTCTTCAACCCTTTTTCAAATAATTTTTTACTTACACAGTTCCAATAGGACTTCCATCCTAATCCCCATAGATCCTCCATTTGATCATATGAGCCCATCCACATATTCAGATGCTGACCTATGTCACCATCACTGCTGTTTCCAGTCTTCCATTTATGCATGCATATGTATTATACATACATTTTTTTTTATATATAGATACACTTTTTGGTATTTATAATACTGGATATAACAATTTCTTACAATCTTCTGATTTTAGGTACCACTAGCTCTTTCTAGCTGTATTTATATAATTTACTTATATTATGTATTTATAATATTGTCCAATCAGTAACTTGTATCAGCAAAGCGCTTCACTGTGTTGTTAAAAGGATATTTTTTAGTTGTAAATAGCAGCAGCTGTATCCCCCTGCACTACCACCCCTGGAGATACTGTTGACCTCCACTCGGGGCTACAGATACAATCAGTTGCTCCTATAAATTCCCGGAGGTATTCTTATCATCAGGCTGATGAAGAAAGCGTGGCTAGCTTTCAAAACACGTTCCAATTGGTCTCCACAACGGACGGGCTGACGGTTCCTTTCACACTCCTGCTGGAGAGAAATATACACCCTGGAAGGTATCCTTATGCTGGACGACTCATCCCAAGCTTTGAAGGCAGCCTGATGCCGACTCCTCCTGACACTTTTTTGGCCCATCCCGCTCCCTCTTCATGGCTTTTCACACTATCCCTGGTAGAGAATCCAGTCCCAGACTCACATCTGGACCTTCCCTTACGATCTGTCATTCCCCACCCAACCCACTTGTGAGTGCATGTTAATACTATGTTTTATTTTTACGTATAATAAAACTGTGCTACACTATGCCTGCTTGGCGCCCTCTTTCCCTGCCCTCTTGTTTTATAGAATGTGGATTCCCAGTCCACGTTTGAACAGGCAGCGTGCAAGCATCCAATTGTGTTAGCCAGACTTTTAGATATTGATTCCCATACCTTTGGAAAAAATTTCTTTTTTATGGATTCCTATATTTCCAGTTTTGCTATATTTTATGATTATGGGAATAGCACAGACCTAGCGCTATAATATTTAGTGATTTTTGCTTATTTCTATATGAAACTAGTGTTGTTCTTTCCTTCCTTGCATTTATTCTTATTCCCGCACCACTTCCTTTTTTCTGATTCCCATGCTCCCTCTTTCCTTCTTCATCTTGGGTCTTTTTTTTTTTTTTCATTTAAACCATTTGAAGACCAGACATTTTCTGCCACTTTTTGTTTACATCTGAAAATTTGTTTATTTTTTTTTTCTCGAAAATTACTTAGAACCACCAAACAGTATATATTTTTTTAAAAACCAGAAGAATAAGCCCTAGAGAATAAATTGCTGTGTTTTGCAAATTTTTATGTCACACGGTATTTGTGCAATGGTTTTTCAAGTGCATTTTTTGGGGAAAAAATACATTTTTTAAAATTTTATTGCATGGCCCAATTATTTGTAAAACATAAAAGATGATGTCATGCTGAGTAAATAGATACCAAACATGCCACGGTTTAAAACCATGCATTCCCACGCAACGGCGACAAACAATGTAAATTTTACTATCCATAGGCAACAATTTAAAAGACTTTGCAGGCTTACCACTGTAGAGTCACAGAGGAGTTCTAGTGATAGAATTACTGCCAATGATCCAATGTTCGTAGCAATACCTGACATGTGTCGGACAATCACTGTTTGCGTTTGTGCGGGACCGACGTGCGTGTTCGCCTTTTGCATTTTCTTTTTAATTATTAATTTATCTTATTTTATTTTTTTTACACTGTGCTTTAATTATTTTTTTTATCATTTTTATTGCTGTCACAAGGAATGTAAACATCCTTGTAAAAGCAAAATGCATGTGACAGGTAGTCTTTATGGAAGGATCTGGGGTCAATAGGACCCCAGATCCCTCCATTGCACTTAAAAGCATTCAAAACGCCAAAATCAGCATTTTTGAATACTTTTGATTTTGTTTTAAATGGTGCCGTTGACATCCAGGTAAGCCGGAAGTGCTGTCATGTCATCACTTCTGAGTTACCATAAAAGAGACCCAATCAAAGCCAACTCCGGCTTTGTATGGGTCTCCAATTAGCTGGTGGATGGTCTGGCTAGTAGCTCGGGTCTCCAGGTGAGAGCCATGGGCAGCAGCAGGAAGGGGGGGGGGGGAATGTGCCGCATGTAATAGCAATCGAGTGACTAGTTAGACACTCTGGTTGCTATTACAAAAGAGCCAACCATCAGCTATAAGAAATGGTATTGGGGTGATGCCTGAAGCTGCAGTCATCACCTCGGGACAACCATTTGACATCAAATGAAGTACCAGGTACATGATTTGGCAGCAAGTGGTCAAAGGGCCAATCCACCCAAAAGCTATTTTTTTGTTAGACATGTAGCTTGGTTGACAAAGTCAGATTCCCGAATCCTTATCCTTTTCATCCAGAGATTTTGGCCATTCCCACCCACCTTTGTATGTGCCACCATCTCCTTACAATGGCCACATCACGTGTATAGACTGGAGAACTCAAATACAGATACTCAACAGAAGCAGTTATGTCACCAATAGTATGCCCCAGGGAAACTTTAAAATTAAAACCATTTTACTGTAAATGTTAGAAGAGCGCTGTACCCAAAGTTTTTCACAAACTGAAAGCTTGCTTTGATATCAGTCATGGTAATAAAGTCAAATGTATTGATTTACTAAAGGCAAATAGAATGTGCACTTTTGAAAGTGCTGTTGTCCCAGAGCTTAGTAAATGAGGCAAAGCTTCACATTACAAAGAACAACCAATCACATGCAAGGAAAAATTTAAAAACTGCATCTTTGCTTGCACATGGTTGGATGATGGAAGCCAGCAGAGCTCTCCCTCATTTACTAAGCTTTGGAGCAACTGCACTTTCAAACAGTAACAATAAATTTGATCTTAGTAAATCAAACCCAAAGTGTCTTTATCCAAACCTTTTTTTTAGCTTTGGATAGTGTAAGTAGGGGTTAGAATCACTGTCAGATTTCTATTGCTCACTGCACCCAAGCTGGGGTTGTATTTGTCCTGTGGACCACTGTCACTGAGACAGAAAGTGATAGGAAATATACTTGACACTTGTGACAACATTCTAAAGCTGGCCATAGATGGAAAGAATTTTGAACAAAAATTGTTAGGAAAATAATGTTTCTAAGAAAGTTTGTTAATTTCTCTAATCATTAGTTGGTCAAATCGGTCAAATGCTTTAGACCGCAATGACGAGAAAATTTGAAGCGGCAGGATGGAAAAATTATCTCGAACAAATTTCGAACAGTGTACGTGGTTTCTGTTTTATAAAGTCCATTTTGTCAATACATTTTATTGGGTTCAGAAAGTCAAGGAGATACAAAAATATATGTGAACCCTCATAAATCGTTTACATAAGATAACAAACATGTGAACAACCTCATCCTTATCTAGGATGAGTAAAAAGAAATACAAGTTTACAAGGGTAGGAAATGTGTACAAATGTCAGCGATTATGCATGACATAAAACATTCAGGGAGAAATCAATGATCGCCGTTAAGGTAGATGGGTACCGGACCCATTGTTGAGTTGAAGCTTGAATAGAGAGACGATGTCCCAGTTAAATGCTTCATGCGAGTAAAGATGTAAAAAGAGAACAGGGGGGTATATAAGCAGGTAAAAGAGAGGTACATTTACCAAGGCAATAATAAGGGACTTGTCAAAGTCAGGGGGTAAACAGTGCTTGACCCACAGTTGCCATATTTTTGGCATAGATAAGAGCACTATTCATTCTATATTTAGCTTAAGCCACAACCAATGTTTGATATGTCCACGCCTTGGTTATGGTTTGTTTAGCCACTGTAGTAAGTTGTACTAATAATTGGAATTGAGTATGGGTAAGCTCAGTTGGCTTAAGGTTTAAAAGAGCCATTGCCGGATCAGGAAGAATATTAGTTTTGCAGGGCCTTAGAGGCCATAGCAAAGATGTTCTTCTAGAACTCTTGGGCAACAGGGCATTGCCACCACACGTTTATGTGGGTGCCTTGGGCCGAGCAGCCTCGAAAACATGATCCCGGATATGATGGGACATATTTGCAATCCTCACCGGTACCAGGTACCAGCGAGCTCAGACTGTATAGTTATTTTCCATTGCCCAGACATTAGGAGAGGAGGATTTAGTGGCCATCCAGATACTAGGCCAATCTGCGATCTCAAATGTTCACTCCAAATCCTGTGCCCATTTTGAGGTGTATGAAGGTGGTGCCTTATCTGGAATGGACTGTAATTGCTGGTATAAAAGTGATATGAGTCCCCTAATATGGGTAGTCAAAAGCCTCCAAAGTCAGCAGGATACCATCGTCCCAATAAGTATATAAGAAAAAACTGGGCATATAGCTCAGAACAACCAAGAGGAAAAAAAAAACCTCGAAGAGATGAGTTTCCTATTGGTTCAGTGGGAACAGGGACTATTGCGGTATCATAAATTAATTTGAAACAATCATTAAAACACAATTACATTTTATTATAATTTGATCCATATAAAAGATAATACAAAGACATTGCTGTAGCAGAACCACATTATTAAATCCAATCACAGGACCCAATTGGTTCAAATTCTAAACAATTGAATGTTTTGCGGAGATACAGAGATGACGCATAAGTCCGACCGGTTTTGCGGTACTAAGAACACCGCTTCCTCAGGGAACGTCACTTTTATAAATCTAGTATAAAAAATATATATATAAATATTCAATAGTTCCATACAGAGTATCAATAAGATTTTACAAGAGAAAGAAGTAACAATAACAGCAGTATTTAATAATCAATACATCAAGATTGCATTAAGAGAAACAGTATTGGATCATAACTCACCCCTGGAACTCCCAACCCACAGCAAACGAGCGACCTACTTCGAGACACCCTCAAAACAGGGTGCCCCCCCTAAAGGCGGACACGGGGGGCAAAGTGGAGAGACTCTAATCAACGCATAAAAGGACTGAAAAAGATAAATAGGTGCAATGGTCCGTTTAGGCGATGTTCAATAGAAAAAAATATATGTATCAGAGACCATGGGCTGATAAAATAGAGCAGTATAAAGGAGTAAATATAAAGGTAAACAGATAAGATCTCATGCCAACAAAGGACACCCAGTGAGCCATGGTCAATAAAGCAATGTGCACCTCAGAGGATTGAAGTTATTTAAGCAGAAGACATACCCCCAATCTGTTAGATAGTTAAATCAAATGCTTCTAAGATGTCACAAGGTTTTCTATAAGGGATATCCACAATTTCAATTACAGATTTTTCCCTGATTAAGAATGGAGAATAAGCATGGTCAGTCAGTAACGAATCAATTAGGCAAGCCAAAAAGATATATGTGACTAGGTCATATGTAGAGTCAAAGCGAGGGGACATTACCTGTAGCTCAAAAGTCCTATGCATTGCTCCTCTCCACACAGGCAGCGCTCTGAAGATTCAAATCTCGAGCGCGCCTTTTAAACCCCCAACCCGGAAGTATTCAGGGCGCAATTGTGCGCTCCTTAATCTTGTCCCTGCATCACGGCGCATGCGCGGATTCACTCGTGCGCACGGCTAACGTATCCCCCATAGAAGGAGGACCGGGGGGAATGTCTAGAGGCGTGACTGGGCGGGGATTTGCATAGCACATGATCCCCGTCCGCCATCGCCTCAACCAAGCAGGGATCAGTCCGGGTCAGGCAACCTGCGCGTTGTATTGCGCTCACATATAAAGCTGCAGATAATGTCTGCAGCGAAATGGGAGGTGTGGAAGTCACACCAGGGTGCCACACGTCCGCCCAAGGGGGGGAGAATAAACTCCTCAGGTCTGTCTGATTGCGGGACGGGGAGGAGCCAATAGGGGAGAATACAAAAGAGTCATGATCCGAGACTGTATAGATACAGAGTTTAGTGCTATGGATGGACTGGGGAGTGTTGTATATGGGGGTCACTCTTGCAAATATGTTTGAATTGTGTCATCTGACGCAAGAATGATCCTGTTCTGACGTATAACATCTAAAAAATAAATAAATTTGCAGGTAGCGAAATATATCAGACCCAGGGTGTCCGTAGGACTCACAGAGAGTAGAAAACGCATGGATAGTAGTGTTTGAGACTAGTGAAGTCTGTGACGTTGGAATAGGTTGACGTCAGACCAGGCAGCGAATGTGGTGGGTGATTCCCAGGCTGGATATAAATGCAGGGTTTCTGAGAAAGGAAAGGAGGGGGTTATGAGGAGATTGGAGATTATGTATGTGAATTTGTCCCAGATAGCTAGGGAATGTTTAGTAATGGGGTTTAGAATAGAAGCTCTGTCTTTCGGATGAAGCCATAGCATGTTTACTACAGAAATGGAATCTCAGTCAACAGATTCGACTGCTGCCAAAATGGTGTTTCTTTTGCTCCGTGATACTTGGGCAGTTGTGCGAGCTGCGCCGGATAATAGTAGGATGTGAAATTTGGGATTCCTAGACCAGCGCTAAGTTAAAGCTATAGGGTGGATTTGGGGATACAAGGTTTGCTAGCACCCCATATGTATGATATTACTCTGCGTTGCTTAAGGGGTAAAAAATACGATGGTACAGGGATGGGTAGTACTCTGAATAGATATAAAAATGTGGGCAGTATTGGCATTTAAGTAGCATGTACTCTACCAAGCCAGGATAGGGGAAGGGAGGACCAAAGAGCTATGAGATTAGTTACCTGTCTTACTAGGGGTAAGTAGTGAACAGCAAAGAGATCAGTGGTGGAGGCAGTGTGTTGTACCTCTAGGTATGGAAGATGATGTGACACCAAAGTGCATGACAGGGAGGATATGGCTTGTTGAAGTTCTGGTGTTGACAGGGATATATTGAGCGCAATCAATTTTTGGGGTTGACCTGACCCGAGATATGGGCAAAGCTCCCTAGCATGGAAAGCAATTTGGGGGTGGAGATGTGTGGATAGGCTAAAAAGATAAGTATATCGTCTGCAAAGAGGCATACTTTGTGGTGTGGCCTCCCAGTTCTATCCCCTTGATATCGGGGTTTGACCTGATTAATTGTGCCAAAGGTTCATTACATGCATCTGTCTCTGTAATTTTCCATGTAAGTAATCTGAAACAGTATTTTCATGTATCCTGGTCTTCCCCTATAGTTGTGTCTATTCTATTAACATTTTGTTATTTATGCCCTCCATCAGACAATGTGCCCTTTGTGCTCTATACACCCCTGATAAAGGAGACCAAGATTGCTCCGAAACGTGTAGGGTCTTTGAGCATCGCTGCCTACTTCTTGTCATATGGGTGACCTTCTATCTATGATTGTCATTACTATTACGAATATCATTTGCAAGTATTTTTAATTGTGCTTTGATTATTATACATGTTCTCTTGTTGTGTTCAACATACATTTATATTTAATGTAATAAATTATATTTAGTGTAATAAATTTTGTTATATTTTAAAACTTGAAATTGTGTATGTGCTGTAAAAGTCCTAAAAATAGGGGGTTGTTCTCCCTGATTTAAGGTTCAATGAGTAAGGCAAACAGTACTGGGGAAAGGGGACAACCCTGCCTAGTGCTTCTCCTAATGTCAAACATCGCTGACTTATAGCCACCGTATTTAATGTATGCTTGTGGATTATTATATAAGGAGGAGACCCAAGTCCGGAAATTACTCCCAAACCCCAGCGTTGAAGAGTGTATTGTAGGTATGGCCAAGTGACAGAGTCAAACGCTTTCCTAATGTCAAGGGATAGAAACAATGTTGGGATGCATCTGGTCTTAGCTGCGTGGTAGAGTAATGCCACGTACACACGACCAGTCATTCTAACAGAGATTTCCAACCGAACGGACTTGCTTACACACGATCACACCAAAGTCTGTTCATTTTAAACGCGATGACGTATGACGGGACTAGAAAAGTAAATTCAGTAGCCAATAGCTGCCCTTGCGTCGTATTTGGTCCATCGGACTAGCATATAGATGAACGGTTTTCCCGATTCCCGAATTGATTCCATCGGAAAGATTTAAAACATGTTCTATTTCTAGGTCCATCAGACTTTTTGAAAAAAAAAAGTCAGCTGAAGCCCACACATGATCGCAATATCCGATGAAATGATTCCATCGGACCTTTTCTGCCAGAAAGTCCAGTCATGTGTACGCGGCATAATAGAGCATGTCTTACACCTTGACGAATTGGCATAAAGCCTGTTTGGTCGCGATTAATCAATTGACCTATAATGGTTTTCAATCGGGTAACGGGAATCTTGGCTAGCAGTTTCATGTCAAGGTTCAGGAGAGAGAAGGGACAGTAGTTGGTCCAAGAAGAGGAATCTGATCTAGGTTTGGGTACCATTGAAATGATAGAAGTTAGTGTTTCAGTCAAGATGGGTGCAAAGTGTTTATAATAAGTAGCCGAAAACCCATTTGGTCCTGGTCTTTTGAGTGGTTTCAACGCTTTAATGGCCACCGTAACTTCCATGTCTGTAATAGGACACTCAAGTAGATCCTGCTGCACTTGGTTAAGTGTTGGAAGGGCAATCCGAGAAAAGAGGACGTCAGCATTAGCAGGGTCAAAGTCTGGAGAAGGTGAATGGATTTTGGCGAGATTGGAGCAAAACACTTTCAGTATTTAACAGTATTACTTGTATAGGTATCACATGTTGTTTTTAATCTCATAGACATCATGGGGTGGTAGATCGCCTGCAGTGTGCGCGCCATAAGTGTGTAGGTTTGTTGGCCTTGAGATAGGACATATATTGGCGTTTGCGAATAAGTTTATCAGCAGAATCAGTAAAAACCCTAACTCACCCACACACCTGTAGTTTTAAATGGGCTTTAATGAAAATCAAAAGCCCTGCAGGGAAATAAAATGAGTAGTGGCAACTCAATAGGGCAATTAACGCAAAAGTACATTGAATACAAGCATGTCCAGGTAAAGCAATACTGTGTGGTTAGACAAACTACATAGGTACCCTATTCTGGAAATAACAGAGCTCTATCTAAGCCACTAGCCAGTGGACCACAGTCTATTAGCGCTGAGGCACTGAGTTTCCAGTAGCAGCGCTCTCTCCCAACTAGGAGTACTTGTAATCCAGTGGTGAACAAGCAATTAAAAGGCAGCACCAGCTCTCCTCGTGTGGCAAATTTTTTAGTGTTAGCAATAGCAGAAAGGTCAATGTCAAAAATGTGCCAAAGTTCCCTTACCACTGCCGATGGTCCTGGTGCTTCTGGTGACAGCAGTCTCTCTCGAAGTCAGGAGCAGCAGCATTATCATTATCAAAGTCAGGAGTTGCATATCTGTACAGCTACACAGTCTCCAGCAATCCTTCTGCACACAGGTCCCAGTTCTCTGTTCTGCTCACTGGCCCAGTACATCCCAGCAGCACTCTCTCTTTAAAAAGCTTGGTGGCCCTAGCTTTCTGTCATGGTGACAACTGTTTTACCATACAGGAAGTAAATTAAGGTAAACAGCAATCCAGCACTGTCAGTGGTTCTCTCGTACTCTATAAAAAATAAAGATACAAAATTAAGTTTAGATTTAAAAATATTTACATTACATTTGTGCCTGTGTTGATGCTGCAGATTTTTCCTTACTTCCTATCCCATGAAATTATAGCAATTGAGACACTAAATGATAGTAAATCCCTTTAACAAAACCCCAGAGACCCGTAAAAACCCTACAGGAGTTGGGTTAGAAGGGTTAGGAGGGTCCTGCTCCTGGGAGCTTACAATCTAATAGGGAGGGGCTGGTGAAACAATAGGTAATAACTGTGGGGGATGAACTGCTGGAAGAAATAAAATATTTGGTTATTTTTTTTTTTTTTTAATTAGAGAGCAGATATTTATAAAGTAAATTATGAATATAATTGCAGTTATACAGATCTAAATAATGCTTGCTTTGGAAAGAACTAAGGACTACAGTTTTATTGAAAAATCTTGAGATATGAAAAATTGGCTTAATATAGGTGGATGGAGGGGGGAGGAAGAAGGCAGAGAAGCGAAACGAAAGAGGGAAGGAAAAATAAAAAGGGGAATAATAATTTTTTTTTTTTTTTTTTTATAAACATATTTTATTCAGAAAAGGCTTAAAGGTACAGACGAACAGAAATTTCCAACAACAGTTAGAATACATACACGGCCGAGTTACAGAGCAATAAGGTGTACAAAATATAGAAACATTCTGAAAATCACAAGACCCGATCTGCGTAGGAGAAAACCCTGACTAGGAGCTCGTCCGTTGGATAAGCAGAATACGAACTATCAGGTATGGTCCTGAACATGTTACTTTGAAAGGAATTGTCCCAGGGTTTTCGTAAGGGTCAAGGGACTCATAATATATTACGGTGGGTCAAGCCATATGAGAACAAGGGGTTAGTGTGTGTATGGGGACATGGCAAGAGAGACCTAGGAGGGGATCCACCTAGGATGGGGAGGGCTATGTGTTGTTGGGGGTATGTGGTGTTTACGGGGGCTAAGATGTGTGAACGTCTGTTTTGGGACGGTTTGAAATAAAATTAGGGTGAGGGAAAGGGACAGGGGGGAAAAGGAGAGAAAGAGAAGGAGGGAATGAAGAGAGAAAGAGGAAAAAAAAAAAAAAAAAAAAGGGGGGGGGGGGGGAAGAAGGGTAAGAAGGGATCACGTCGAGGGGGAGGCGTCCCCCTTCCCCGTGACCCCCCCCCCGAAGCAAAGCAGTGGTCATGTAACGTAGGTTCTCACCTTTCTCTCAGTTATGTAATAGTAAGTTCAGTAGTGGAGAGTAGATAAAGCCCCGTAGGGTAAGGGCAGTAAATCTGTGAATCAAAGCCATCATTTGAAAACCTCTGAGTAAGTTGTGGTGGTCTGGAAGTGTTTCCAACAGGCCCATTTCGTGCTAAATTTCGAGAGGGTGTCTTTGGAAATATGAATCAGCTCCTCCATTTCGGCCGTTTTGTTGATTCTGGCAAACCATTCTTTAATGGAGGGGACTCTGGGAGACCCCCAATGAAAAGGGATACACTGTTTTGCCGCGTTGAGCATATGCATCGCCAGGGAGCCCTGATAGACTCGCCTAGGTAAGGGCGAAAGGTGGAGAAGGCATAGTGATGGTGAGGATTCAATATTGTAGGTGGTAACTTGGGAGGTGATTCTACATACTTCTCTCCAGTAGTCCTGAATGAGGGCACAGGACCACCAAATATGCAGTGGCGTACCCTTTTCCAGGAGACACCTCCAGCAGACGTCGGTGACATTGGGGGCGAATTTGTGTACAATTGAAGGGGTGCGATACCATCTCGATTGGATTTTATAATTATTCTCCTGGGTGCTAACATTGGAAGAGCCTCTATGAATGGTCTGGAAAATGGAGCTCCATTGTTCATCGGATATTGGCCGGGAGAGGTCTTCCTCCCAGCGTTTGCAGGCCAAGGTGGATCCGGGGTGTTCCCCATCCCACAACATGTTGTGAGTGAGGGCTATTACGTGTCTCTGGGGGGTTGTTTGGGTGCAAAGTTTCTCAAAGGGCGAGAGAGGTCTGGAGCATAGGGAATTTCTGTTTAAGGATTGCAGATAGTGTGCAATTAAAAGGTAAGTCCAGGGGGGAATAGGTGGTCTGGCCACGGTGCTGGCAAGGGTTGGGGCGGGGATGAGTCTGCCTCTGTCGTACATATGGTAGGCTTGTAATCTGTCTTGTGGCCAGTGAGCTGATAAAAAGTCGGGGGACCCGCCGGGGGGGAAGTCTGGGTTGCACTTGAGTGGAGTTAGGGGCCCGGGGATCGAGGAGATTTTTGTGCGGGAGCATATTTGCTGAAAACATTTCAGAGTGGGGTGTAGGAGAGGGTGTAGGGTGGCGGAAGTGGGGATGTGGGTAGATCTTATCCAGGGTAGTGAAGCAAGTGGTATAGATGAGAAAGAAGCCTCCATCGGAACCCATTCCTTATAGGGCTCCTGAATGTTCCAATCCACTACCCTGGTCAGATGGACCGCTCTGTAGTAATTAAGAATATCTGGGAAGCCCAGGCCTCCCAGATGTTTTGGGCGAGAAAGAGTCCTAAGTGAGATTCTAGGTTTCTGGTTACCCCATACAAACCTGGAGCAGATGTTGTTGTAGGTTGTGAAAAAAGATTGGGGGACTTGTATGGGTATGGTTTGGAGGATGTATAATAGGCGGGGTAGAACGTTCATTTTGAGGACCGCGATCCTGCCAAACCAGGATAAATTTTGTTTGTTCCATCTTTCAAGGTCCGTCGTCAATTTATGCAAGATGGGGAGATGATTTTTCGTATACAGGTCTTTTAACTTTCGAGGGATTTGGGTGCCTAAGTACGTAATGGAGTCTGGTTTCCAGCGTATCTGGAAATTCGATTCACACTGCGTCTGGAGTGTTTCTGGAAGGGAAATATTAAGGGCATAGGACTTGGAAAAATTTATCTTAAGATTAGATATAGCCTTAAATTTTTGAAACTCTGAGAGGACAATTGGGATGGTGGTAATAGGTTCCGTGAGATACATTAAGATGTCGTCGGCGAAGGCCGCGTACTTGAACTCTTTTATTGGAGTGTGGACGCCCTTAATGTCACTGTTCAAGGTAAGGGTTTGGAGGAGAGGTTCCAGTGTAAGAATAAAAAGGATCGGGGAGAGGGGGCATCCCTGCCTTGTACCATTGCTGATGGAGAAGGCGTTTGACAGAGCGCCGTTGACCCGTACCCGTGCTGTTGGTGTGGAGTAAAGGGACATGATCATATTAATCATATGAGGGCCGAGTCCTAGGGCGGTGAGTACTGCTTCCATATAGTCCCAGGCCACTCTGTCAAATGCCTTCTCCGCGTCTAGGGATAAGAAGAAGGCTTTCTGTTGAGATTGCGTGATCAGATGGTGAATATTAATGGATTTCAGGGTATTGTCTCTTGCTTCGCGTCCGGGGACAAAACCTACTTGATCCGGGGATATCAGGGTCGGGAGAAACGGGAGGATTCTATTGGCGAGAATTTTTGCGAATATTTTCACGTCCACATTAAGTAGGGAAATCGGCCTATAGCTACTAGTGAGTGTGGGATCCTTATCTGGTTTGGGTATGACAGCAATGTGGGCTTCTAAAATACTGCCGGGGAGGAATTTCGAGGTTGGAGTGGAATTGAAGGCCTTCAGAAAAGGTGTTTGAAGTGTCTCCGCGAACAACTTATAATAAGCTGAGGTCAGCCCATCTGGGCCGGGGCTCTTTCCAGGTTTCAGTTGTTTAACTGCTTGCGATCATTCCGCTGAAGAGATGGGGGCTTCCAGGGCTTGGAGGGTGTCTGAGGGGATAGTCTTAAGGGGGAGCTTCGAGAGGTACGTCTGGATGTCACAGAGTCGTTTACGGGGGTCCAGGGATTGTGGAGTCGAGAGATTGAGGTTGTAGAGAGAGGTGTAGTAACGTTCGAATTCCAAGGCTATATCTGTGTTGGACTCATGGACCGAACCCGCGGGAGAGTTTATACGGTGTATCGTTCGATTAGCAGCTTTAATTCTCAGGGCTCGGGCCAGGAGGCGCCCTGACTTATTCCCATGCTCATAAAAGAGCTTCTGGGATAGGGCGAATCTCTTTCTCGTCTGATACTCCAATATGTCTAGGATTCGGGTGCGGACGTTCGTCAGTTCTGCATGGGTATCCAACGCAAGAGTTCTCTTGTGTTGGGCTTCAAGGGACCTAAGTTGTGAGAACAGTGTTGTTAGCGCGGCAGCTCTTTCTTTTTTGAGGGCAGCGGCCAGGGAGATAATCTTTCCCCGTACAACACATTTATGTGCTTCCCATTGAGTAAGGGGGGAAACATCTGGTGTGTCATTTTCTGAAAAATAGTGGGTTAAACAGTCCCTAATTTCGTTTATTCTGAGCTCGTCTGTGAGGATACTGGCATCCAATCTCCAGATGCAAGTCCGGTCAAGTTTTTCAGGGAATGTGAACAGGGCTGTGATGGGGTGGTGGTCCGAGATCGTCATAGGCTCAACTGAGGCCTTAGTCAGATTATGTAAGCTGTGTTGGGAAACCATGAGGTAGTCAATACGCGAATACCTATTGTGCGGGATGGAGAAAAAGGTGAAATCCTTGTCTTTGGGATAAAGCGATTGCCATGTATCATGGAGTAGTAGTTCCTGGAGACTTTTCTTGATTTGTTTGAGGGCACGGTATGTCAGGCTGGAGGACCCTGAAGAGGTGTCCAATAAGGGATCCAAGGGAGCGTTAAAATCACCACCGAGGATCAGCATTCCTTCTGTGAAAGAGTGCAGTTTACGCACCACTTTCCGAAAGAAAGGCACCTGTGAGGAGTTGGGGCTGTATATATTAGCGAAGGTGAACATTCTATTTTTATAGGTTCCTTTGATGAAAAGGAATTTTCCATCATCGTCTGCTAGGGTATCCGTAAGTTGAAGGTCAAAGCGCTTGGAGAGGAGTATGGAAACACCTTTACATTTAGCAGATGGACTGGTAGCATGAAATACTACAGGAAAGGCATGGTTGGACAGTTTGGGGATAGATTTAGCACGGAAATGGGTCTCCTGAAGGAGGACCACATCTGCCTTCAGTTTTTGCATTAGCGTTAGCGTCTGGTGGCGCTTCTCAGGAGTGTTCAGGCCTTTGGCATTTAGGGAGACAAGCTGTAGTGACAAATTTTTCGAGCTTTGCGATGTCGGTAACATTGTGAGAGAGGTAAGGTTAGCTTAGGAGCTTCTGGGGGGGGGGGGTCCCAGAGGGGGGGAGAAGGAAGAGAAAAGAAAAAGAAAAAAAAAAGGGGGGGGGGAGAGAGGAGAGGAGGGGACAGGAAAGAGGGGGGGGGGTGTTAGGGGAAGAGTGAACCTGGAAGGGGTACGGGGAGTGTGGGACCGGTGGGTGGGTTGAACCTGTCAACCCCTCGGAAAACCGAGGGAGGCACCGGCCGGGTCAACTCTGACTACCAGCGTCCGTTGTGCGGGGGTGGCGGGCGAGGTCACACGAGATGTAGGAGGTCTCCGTCACTAAGAGACCTAGAGAGGCAGGAGATCGGCAATTGATCAAGATAATGGATATGCAATCAGAAATTATTAGCATAGTAGCTATAATGAAAGGGCTATGGGGGAGCGAGAGAACAAGTGGATACGGATGTGTCATAGTTGAAACAGTGAAACCAGAGAGTCAGGGGCAAATAATACTGTTTGGGGCCAAATAGGGGGTGGGTGGTGATGTGAAATAGGAACGGTAGTTCAGGGGAAACTGAAGAGGTAGGGTCAGAGGTTCGTGAGGAATGCGATAAGAGGTTGGCCATAAGTTGGCAGTGGAAAGGGTGACATGAAATGGACCTGATAACTCGTGCATAAGGGGGAACATTAGAGCGGGGCACATCACAGGTATGTAAATAAAAAATTTTAACAAGTAAACTATAACGTAACATGTTCCATAAACAAAGGATCGGAATGGCACAACATAATGCATGAACAAGGAAATCGGACACAAGGCAAACAAGGAAGGTAATATATTGGCACCTACACCCATGGGATATATAACAGTTACCTGAAAGCCTTATGGAGAAAGGCGGAGACCCCGGACCTGGAAGTGAGGGGCAGGACAAGTCTGGAGGGTAGTAAACATTCCATTGGGGAGTACTCATTTTAATGGGAATTGGTAAACAGTCACCGTTGGTCACTGCCATCCGGTTGCGTGCATTTCACGTGTTAATGGTCCCAAAGGCTTCTGTCAACCATCAGGCGTGGAGGAGAAGCCACAGGAGGCCAGTCATGCTGTATGCAGGCGAGCGCCCAGGATAGTGGGAGAAAACGAGACAATAACTGGGCAGCGGTGTTCAAGATCTAATTTTGTCCCGCACCTCACTTCCGACTCGCAGGAAGGTTACGAGTTAGTGCATTTTATGTCAGCTTGATGCAAATAAACCATAGCTGTAGACACTGTAAAAGAAAAGTAAGGAAAGAGAAACAGTGAGGAGTAGAGAAAGAGGGGAGAGAGGCAGAAGTGAGAGAAACACAGGCAAGTATACCACTTAAGTAGATGGTGGTGTCATGGACACGTCTGGCTGAGGTATGCTGAGGTGGGCACAGCTTGCTGGCAAACTGGTGCCGGAAGAGGCAAAGTTTTGTGAGAGTCTCATGGAGCAGTCCGAGGCCGTGGGTAGCAGGAGGTAAGGCAATAGTATACTGGGGGCCTTTAGGGACTTAAAGTCGGAGCACATGGGAAAAAAGACAGGAAAGATGCCGGGAGTTCCAGGCGACTTGACAGAAGACGATGGACGATGTGAATGTATCCAGACTCGACGTGGGTATTGTCATAAGGAGGGAACCAGACGTTTCATCACCTGTGCGGGTGGAGTTGGGGAGACTTTGGGTTTAAGCTGAAGATTCGTCGATAGGTAGAAGTCTTCAAGAAGCAGGGATCAGTCGAAGGTTCTCGGTGTAGGAGCACACTGAAAAGAAGTTCGATGGGTGTAGAGGTCAAGAGGGTTGTGTCTGCAGGCCTATACGGCAACTAGGTCCAGCATTGTTAACGGGAAGCATCATTCAGCAAGTAGGAGAGGATGCCGGTGGCCTCTCAACTACGGCGGGGTCTGCGGTGAGCAGGCGAAGCTGTGGGACTACCATTTCTTGGTGGAGAGGCATTCCTCTGTGGCGAGTGAGGGGGAGGAGGTTGGTGGTCAGGTCTCCGGCGTCTCCCAATGGCATAATTGCCCGCTTCGTCCATCACCTCCATGGAGGATACTCTACGGAGAGTAGGCAGCCTGAAGTCACTGTACCAGTCAGGGAGGTCAACGAAAGGGAGGTCAAGCGCGTTACAAAAATGCTCAAGATCCTCTGGGACTCGCAGGTTTGCTATGCGACCCTGGTGAGAGACAGAGAGGCAGAAAGGGTATTTCCAGCGGTATGGAATGGCTCTGTTTTTCAGCACTTCCAGTAGAGGTCGAAGTTCCCTTCTACGCTGCAGGGTTATATTGGAAAGGTCCTGAAAAATCTTGATGTTCACTCCTCTGTGGGTAATCTGGTTCCTTTCTCTCGCTTTGCGCATAATGTCCTCCTTCAGGGGAAAGTCTACCAGGCAGCATATCACGTCTCTCGGGGGGTCAATATCACGGCCTCTGGGGCGCAGGGCTCTGTGTATGCGCTCAAAAGCCACTGGGGTGTCCGGAGGTCTTTCCAGGAGGTCATTGAAAATATGAGCGACTCTTTGGGACAGCAGGTTAGGGTCCAGGGACTCTGGTATGCCCCTCACCCTCAGGTTGCGGCGTCTCCCTCTGTTATCGAGGTCTTCCAGGTGCCTGTTGATGTCCCTCAGGTGTATGGCGTGGGACTCAGAAAGCTGCTGCACTTGGCAGAGGGAGGCATCATGGCGGGTCTGCACAGCTTCTAATTCGTCCACCCGAAGCGACATGGAATGAATGTCAGCCCTCAGGTCGGATATCGCAGCGGATAAGGTATGCTTAATATCCGCTGCTACACTGCGTAAGTCTTCTAGGCTTATCGCCGGCTGTTCCCGGGGACTTGCATCCGGCCTAGTGCGCAGCGGGCTCCTGCTGTGCGAGCGAGATTCACTCGAGGCCGCGGCTCGGGAGCTACTGGTAGGCCGCGACCGGAAGATTTCCGGAATCTGCCTGTGCGGGTGAGTCTCAGGCTCCGGGGGTGAGCGGGGTCTAGCCGCCGACATAGTGGAGCGATAGGGAGTGCAATTTAGAGGTAGAAAGCACACTGTCACTTGCCTTAGCCTATGTAGCAGGGTCTCGTGGACGGGAGCTCGGGAGTTATGCGGCCATCTCGGAACAGCGTCAAGCCACGCCCCAAATATTTGGTTATTAGCTGAAGGCAGGATAGGCTTGTGTAAATAGATGAGTTTTGGGGGATCGCCTAAAAGCGGACAGAGTAGGAGATAGCTGCCAAGATTGGGAAAAGGAGTTCCAGAGGTTGGGAGAGGCTCTGGAGAAGTCCTGGAGATGGTCATGGTAGGAGGAGACATGAGGCATAGCGAGTAAGAGGTCTTTGGAGGAGCAGAGAGGACAATTTGGGTGATATTTGGAGACAAGATTGGTGATGTAGCTTGGGGCAGAGTTGTAAATGGCTTTGTATGTTATTGTTAGTGTTTTGAATTTATTCATTTTGCAACAGTAAGCCAATGGAGGGAAAGCCAGTGAGGCTGACACTGAACTGTTGGTAAGGTGGATGAGTCTGGCAACAGCATTCATTATAGGCTGAAGAGAGGATAGCCTGTAAAGAGGTAGGTCTACAGTATGAGAAGGAAGTTGCAATAATCAAGGCAAGAGATGACAAGGGAGTGAATGCATTGCTTAGTAGTTTCAAGGGTTAAAAATTTGCGTATTTTGGAGATGTTACTGAGATGAAGTCTTCAAGATCAGTGATTGAATTTCTGGCTGAAAGGACGGGTCAGAGCCCAGGATTACACCTAGTACCCTGGCATGAGGAGAGGGACTGATGGTTGTATTATTGACCTTGATGGAGAAGTTGGGGGGAGGGACATGGGCAGGAGGGAATATTATGAGCTGCGTTTTAGAGAGTTTGAGGGAGTGATGGGACATTACTAACTTATTAACTGACATATCAGTATGAATGTGAGAGGAAACTGAAGGAGTGAGGTGAGGAGTAGAGAGAGTAGATTTGGGTATGTTGTAACCTGTATCACCCAGCTAAATATCGAATTGTAAAGGTGAAGTATAATGATTTGAGGTACATTTTATTTGAATAGTCTTTATTATAAGCTTATGTATTTTCATCCAATGCATTAACCATTTTGTGACCAGAGGTCAGTAAAGCCTATATGCCCAGGTCTATAGCATTGTAATGCTCTGTACACACGGTTGGACATTCCGACCACAAAATTTGTCTGTTTTTTTCCGACGGATTTTGTCAGAAACTTGTGTTGCATACACACGGTCGGACAAAGTTGTCGGAAAATCCGATAGTTCGGAAAATGGTGACGATCGTTGCGTACGACAGGACTACGTAGAGGCTAGTAGCCAATAGCTTTGGTCTCGTAATTTGATATTAGCATCCGTGGCACTTTGTCCGTTGGAATTCTCTACAAACGATCGGAAAAAGTCTGATTGGATTTTTTTGTCTGAAAATTTTAGATCCTGCTCTCAAATTTTTTCTGTCTGAATTTCCGACAGAAAAAGTCCGATAGAGTCCACACACGATCGGATTTTCCGTCAATATAATCCGATCGGACCTTCTCGATTGGAATTTACGACCGTGTGTACAGGGCATTAGTCTTATGCCGCGTACACGTGACTAGGTCCGACGGGATCAGTCTGTCAGACAATCCGATCGTGTGTGGGCTAGTCCGACTGCTTTTTATAACAAAAACTCAGACGGACCTAGAAATAGAACATGTTTCAAATCTATCCGACGGACACAAGGGCAGCTATTGGCTTCCTTGTTTAGTCCCATTTACGTCATCACATTCAAAACAAACTGACTTTCGAATGGACTTAGTCCGATCGTGTGTGGCCAAGTCCGCTTGTTCATAAAGTCTGTCAGACCTCCTCCGAAAGTCAGTCTGGAAGACCATCGGACCTAGTCCATCGAAAAGTCCGGTCATGGTACGCGGCATTAGATTCATTAACAATATTTTTTAAAAATGTGCATTTGGCAGCATGTTGTCTCCTGATTGCAATGCCACCTGCAGGCTGATGGCTTATTTTGTGAATGAAGCTTCCAGTCTGCGATCACCATGACACAGATAACACAGTATTCATAAATAAGATCAGGAACCACCCTGATAAGTTTCCCATTAAAAGTTGAGTCACAGCTGTCAATGACCCTGAGAAAAGCATCTATGATAATTATAATTTCATAGAACCACCAGCTTTTCTAGAACTGTATTCCGGATTTTCACAACTCAGTTCTTTGGTGACTACCAAAAGTTGATGTTTTCCAGAACTCTGGGTAGAAGCATAACTTTTGTAACTGGTAACAGATGGAAAGAGGCATATCTATTTTATCAGAGATTTTGTAAAGAGAACTGGAAAATATGCAAATACCACAGAGGAGGTCTGAACAACACTGTTGTACAATGTCAACATTTTCTCTCCTGCAGCTGTTTTCTTATATTATTGAATATCTGCCCCGCAAAAGAATGTTTTGAAAGAGAGTGTCAGAAACCATCAGGAGACTCTGGATCCAGCATGTCCATGAGATTACATTGATTGCTTCCTCATCAGAATGGAGCAGGTTATCATCTGATTTTTGTTTACTAGTCCTAGTCCCACACCTTTCAGACTCTGTATTAAAGTATTTATGAAAAAAAAATGTTTGTGGTCCATGGCCATAAATTACACACCGAACTTGAAGAAGAAAAGTGTGAGTCTAATTGCTATAGCAGCCATTCTCAACCAGAGTTCCATGAAGCCCTTAGGTTCCCCCAGAAGTTGCTAGAGGTTCCTTGAGCTGTGGTTGATTGACCTCCAATTTGATGGTGCCTGTATAGTTCCAGGGCAAACACCACTTATCACAATCAGAGGCATAACACCAGTGAACTTTAGTGATGGCATTCTAACCACCACTGTAGAGGTTACTTCTGATTATCGAAGTAAGGGCCATTTTTCCCACTGACCCCTGGTAAATTGGTTTCAGCAGGGGTTCTCCAAGACCTAAAAACTGTTTCAAGGATTCTCCAGGGTAAGAAAGGTTGTGCTATAGGATGCAAGAGCAGCTCCTTTTCCCTTGGATAAACAAGACCATCTGTGTTTTTATTTTTATGATGGGATGACACTGGAAACCGATGCTCAACAGTGGGTATGCTTTGTAAATAATTATTTTAAATGAGTGCAACTGGAAAATTAAATTTTTACAGTTTGATATTTACTTTTTTTCAATAGGAAAAGCTGCATTCTCAAACTTGTTTTGACAAACCAAACCAAATATCCACAGTATTTGACACGTTCCTTGGTTGAGCAGAAACCACGTCTGTTACAATCAATTTTGGGGTCTTGCATCTTATAAAGTATCCAGATGTTCAAGGTAAGCATGCATGACTCCACTTCCTGGATCAATACAGTTTAGTTTAGTTTTGAGAGACTATAACAATACAGTTTAAAAAAAAAATGAAATATAGTACAACATGAACATTGCAAAATCCACAGGTAGGAAATACTTGAGTTTAATTCTGAATTTCAGCCAAACATAATAATAGCATTAATAATAATAATAATAATAATAATAATAATAATAATAATAAAGGCCATTAAAACACAAAGAAACAACTTTTTATTGCTTAGTGTTGCAATAAATGGTTTGACTCTGAAAGGCTCAATATAGGCAAAATTTCAGTAAGACAATAAAAACAGTAGTTAAAATGTACACTGATAACGTATTTATCAGCGTATAACACGCGTGGGTGTATAACACGCACCCCAAGTTTAGGAGGGAAGTTTAAGGAAAAAAACTTTTAGGAGGCAAGTTTAAGGAAAAAAATCTTACATTTTAAATGCCCATCAATGTAGCCTTCCACTGTCCCCCAGCAGCCTTGCACTGTCCCCCTGCAGCCTTGCACTGACCCCTGCAGCCTTGCACTGTACCCCTGCAGCCTTGCACTGTCCCCCAGCAGCCTTGCACTGTCCCCCAGCAGCCTTACACTGTCCCCCTGCAGCCTTGCACTGTCCCCCTGCAGCCTTCCCCAAAATTGCAGCATGGTTTAGTCTTAAATTTACTGCCGCCGAGATCTTCAGTTCCTCCTGCCGCCTCCGAGATCTTCGGCTCTGAGATATTCGGCTCCTCCCGCCGCCTCCGAGATATTCGTCTACTCCCACCGCCGCCGAGATCTTCAGCTCCTCCCGCCGCCGCCAATATCTTCGGCTCCTCCCGCCGCCGAGATCTTCGGCTCCTCCCGCTGCCAACATAGACCGAGCCGAGTGTACTTGGCTACTCGGCTCTGCTCGCAGTAACGCCCCCGTCCTGCTCCTTGGCCTGGCTCCTATGATGGACACAACATCGGGCCAATGGCGGGACGTAAAGGCTAGGAGGCGGGACTGGGCGGGACTTAGAGTGGAGCCGAGTACACAGTACGCTCGGCTCGGTAAATGTCGGCGGCGCTCTATAGACATCGCAGATCAACAGGGATCAGCGTATAACACGCACCCATGATTTTCCCCTGATTTTAAGAGGGAAAAAGTGCATGTTATACGCAGATAAATACGGTATATAGTTTAGCATCTTATATTGGATATTTTAATATGGCCAATAAATTTGAAGGTGTGTTCTAATTTGTTATAGACTCTTTATGATCCTTTGGAGGACTGCTCTATTTTCTCATCATGCAATGCTTACAGTCCTCTTACATGACATGGTAGAGTTTGTGAATGCTGATGTAGCAAAGAGGTCTCCTCTAGTCTAATGAGAACCTTTAGAGCCAAGAACTGTTGACATCCTTCCATTCAGAGTGGGTGTAATGCAAGTTCATGGGCGCCAGACACTTCTTGAATGCAAAGAGATTTTATTTCTCTTAAACAGAACTTTGGGAGAGAGGGTCAGGGCTAGGACACCCTTAAGCAGTTGCAATGTTAATTGGCAGACTCCAAGACTTCTACAGGATGACAGCCATGCAGGGAAAGGCATCCAGCAATACGTCACAGCTGCGTATACACGAATGCTGTATCCTTTGACAAGAGTATTTAACTGTTTCTAAACACAAGGTGTAACAATTCCATAACTTCCACTACAATCACTTCTTGTAGTTCTTCAATCCACTGAGCTCCCGGTCTCTCATGAGACTGGATGATTCACTGTCACTGAATCCCTTGAGCTCTTCTAATCTTCACAGTAGTATCTTCCTCAAGCATCACCCCCGCTTCTCTGCTGGGTCTCTAGCTTGGCACTCCAAATACTTATCAAGCTTCACCCCACTGGCCTGCTCAGCTCCTGGCTTGACACACAAGGCTGATCTGCAAGTCACACCTCCGCTGGCTGGTCCCTGGCTTGACACCTGCTGAAGTTTCCCGATTCTTCCCCATCCCTGGTTGGTGAGAATTCTTCTTCTCCGGTACTTGCTTCAGCTACTCACTGTGGTCCCTGGTAATAAGGTGGATGGTCCCTTAGTGAAGACAGCTTTCCCTCTACCTTTGACCATGGCCGGTTCTCTGACAGGCAGAGCCGTCACTTCTGGTTGGACTGCAAGTCGCATTCCCAACCCTGCACTGCTCTCTTGCTTCTGCATAGGCCCTCATACTCCAGCCTAGCAGCCCGGACAATACAATACATGTCTACCCAAACAGCCGTCCAGGAGGCACAGAACCCCGATCACCTGACCCAAATATATGGGTTCTCCCAGCAGTCCAAGGGATTTAAGAAAACCCCTGCCGTTGGCTAAATGTAAAAAATTAATCATCTATGGCTGGCTTAACGTTATTTTTTTAAATCCCTTCTACATAACCCAAATCTAGCTGTCTTTGGCAGATAATGTGATATCTTGAAGTCTTCTTTCTGTTCTCCTTGTGGTGAAAGTGGGTGGTCTTCAGTATTTCAGGGGGAAGCACAGGGGTAATTTTTTTGTAGTATTGTACCGTGAACCCAGACTAAGGTAGTCATAGAGTAGAAATAAAGTATGCAGTGCGAATACCTCTCTTAATTTTATAATTCAGCTCTGAAATCAGTGCTCTGGCAAAAATGGTTGCTATGACCTCCCGAACACTGGATCCAGAAAAAAGCTGACACAACAGAATATGTCAGAGGGATGAGTTTTATTTAATGCAGAGTATTACAGCCAAGTCAACATGTTTCGACCATCCAGGCCTTATTCATGACTGACATGTACCTCCAACCCATAATGTTATATAGAAAATCCAAATTACATGTGCAATCACAGTTCAAAAATATACACAAATGTGTGTAGCACTACCCCCACAAAGGGCGCTGAATTTTCAGGTGCCCCCTTAAGCACACAACCAAGCTGCATAAATGTTTGCAGCTTTCATGCAGACTCAAGAACCAGTCCAGGGGATGTTTTTGTTTATTTAAGGGGTTAAAACTTGGATGGAGAGTGGAAAATGGGATGCCCAAAACTGTAGAACTTAAACACAACTTGAGGACTTGCTAACTAACTTTCTGGCTGCTAGGAACTTACGTTGAAAAGTTGTCCTCTCATATGATTGATAGTACAGCAAAACAGACAACAAAAGTTCCAACTGCTGAATACAGGTGCTACTCCACAGAGAAATGCTAATGCAGCTGGCTGCTCTTGAATCCCCATCTAAAACTGTAGGGTGGTTTTAATGGCTCTAAGCTGTCATCCGGTTATGTGCTAGCAGAATATTGCACCTTGCTGCCCCTCCTCTGTCCAAGCTTGGGGTGTAAAGAATGAAAGTTACTCACTCAGTCCCTCTTGAGTTAATCCTGCAGTCCAGATGGCTGCTGCACAGGCTTCCTGCTGAACATGCCCAGCCATCTGGACTTCAGGATACCCATGTCTTCAGCTCTCTCTCACTCTCTTCTCCTAGCTTCTTCCTCCTGCCCAGGGGCAGAGGAGCCCCCCCCCCCCCCCCCCCAACACAGCGATCCCCTATAGGCAACTAGACCCTACCCTTACATAGTCAGGCTCCAGAAAATGTATATCCTGTGTCCCCACCTACTGGGCCCTACCTACCCAGGGATTGGAGGAGACTACATAAATATTTAGACCTAATCTCTGTTTCTCTGTCCTCACATATATGCTACATGTGCATAAAAAAGAATATATAATAGATAAAATAACAACATATGTACCAGAAAGAGAAAAGAAAAGACTGCCTAAACATAATAAACATACACAATAAACATAATATAAACACACTGTATATATCCCCATAAAGTTCTCACCAGGAACTGTAGCAAGGAAACAACACTAGAAGGTGAATGCACAGAACGGCTGTCATACAGTATGCTGTTGTGCCGACTTTTTTTCTCTGCCCAGGGGCAGAGCCCCCCAAACAGTGATCCACTCCAGGCAACTGGACCCTGGACTCCCACATGATTAGGCTCCAGAAAATTGATATCATATCTCCCCACCTGCTGGGCTTTACCTACCCAGGGATTGGAGGAGACTCCATAAATATCCAGGCTTAAACTCTGTTCCTCTGCCCTCTAAGTTCTAGAACTATCTAGTAGGTTCTGGATAAGGATGGGCGAATGGTTCGGCCCGAACCTTCGCTGTTCGGCGCTAGTCGCTGCATTGCGGCGTTGAATAGTGCATTGCAAGCCCTGATTGGCTGAAGCAGTGAAAGCTTCAGCCAATCAGGGCACAGAACACTGACAACATACCAGAAAGAAAAAAGTAAATACTGCCTAAACATAATATACACACATAATAAACATAATTTAAACATATATATCAGTATAAAGTTCTCACCAGGGACTAAAATAACAACACAAAGGTGAATGCACAAAACGACTAACATATGCCATTGTGCCAGCTTCTTTTTCTCGATTAATGTATTAAAAAAAAAACCCCAGGGGTGTTCATGACGTCCTGGGTTAAAAAAAGTAGATTAAACAATATTGTCTTTCATTCAACATAAAGGAGAACTGGTGGCTGGCAGGAGTAGAGTTTCTGCAGGGGACAATGCCAGAGAGGAGATGAATATTAAAGCGAGTCACAGAAACTTGAAAATCCTGCATTTTATTTGTCAGAGTACAGTACTGTCCACTGTCTTAGCCCTTGCACACACGGTCGGACATTCCGACAACAAAATCTGTCGGATTTTTTCCGACAGATTTTGTCTGAAACTGGTGTTGCATACACACGGTAGGACAAAGTTGTCAGAAAATCCGATCGTTCAGAACGTGATGACGTTTGTTCGTTGCGACGGGACTACGTTGCGGCTAGTAGCCAATAGCTTTGGTCTCGTAATTTGATCTGAGCATGTGTGGCACTTTGTCCGATCGGAATTCTCTACAAACGATCGGACCATGTTGTCGTAAAATTTTATATCCAGCTCTCAAACTTTTTGGTCCGACATTCCGATGGAAAAAGTCCAATGGAGCCCACACAACACAACACAGTCCGATCAGACATTTTCCGTCGGAATTTCCTACAGTGTGTACAAGGGCTTGAAGGATTCTTCACAATTTGAAACTCCTGAAGTGTTTAATGTCAAACACTTTTTAGATGAAAATGGAAAATCTAGGAAACATAATGGATGTATTCCATTTGCATTTTGTGTTTTACTGTTTCTATATACATTTCTATATACATTTTTTTGGTGGTAGATATGAAGATAGTTTCATCTTTATGTTATTTGCTTTTTTACATCCCTGTCTCAGGAAAGAGAGCATCACTCTTAAGCCCTATACACACAATCAGATTTTCTGCTGAGTTTTTCCTTCAGGTTTACCAAAACCATGTAGTGCAAGGGCCTGCCTAATTGCATTCACATTGAAACTCCTAAGGTTTGACCTCATATTATATGGTTTTGGTAAATCTGAAGGAAAAAATCGTCAGAAAATCTGATAGTGTGTATGGGGCTTTAGAATTAGCTTTAAAGTGGAGGGCCTTCTTCCATTGGATCCTTTAGATATTCCATTGCCAGGACAGGTATCCCAAATTAAAATCGTTAAGCAAATGAAGTACTTGGGAGTGAATGTGACACCAGATCCGAGGCAGTATATAGCAGGGAACTTAGTCCCACTTATGCCAAAATTAAAGCGGAAAATTAGAGTATGGAAAAACCTCCCCTTGTCAGTAGCCGGTAGGTGTAATCTAATTAAGATGGTGTGGATGCCTCAAATATTGTATGTTATACAAATTTCACCAGTTTGGATTCCAAAATATTGGTTTAAAAAAATGGAAAGCTTGTTTAGAGAAGTAATATGGAAGAATGGAGTGGCAAGAATTAGCTTACAAGTATTACAGAGACCAAGGGAACTGGGAGGGTTGGCACTACCCAATATGAGACATTATTTTTTGGCTGCCCAACTACAGTATATGAAAGGAGGTAATCTAGTAGTAGCAGAGGAGAAGGGAGGCTGCCCCCTAGTGAGTGATACCCCGCATGATACGGTTGTGGAAGCAGTGGAAGCCGTCTCATTTAGAACCAGATGCCCTACAGTTCAACTGATGGTAAAATGCTGGGAGGAGGTAAAAGCAATGATGGGATATAGTGGATACATGGAATTTTCCCCAATATGGGAAAATAAAAATTTAGTGGAAATTAAAAAAATGGGGAGACTAGTAGAATGGGACCGGAGGGGCGTCCACTTCTTAGCGCAACTGTATAGGGATGGGAGGTTGAAAACATTCCAGGAACTAAGGGATGAATATGGGTTACCTGCTCACACCTTCTTTAATTATATACCAATTAAACATGCGCTGGAGGTACAATTTAGAGGAAGGATTTTGGAGTGGAGTAAGATGCCTGTACTCAGGAGAATTATAAATAGTAATACATCGAAAGGAGTTATCTCAGATATTTATGGGTATTTAAAGAGAATAGAACAAGAGGGGGAGATAGAGAATATAAAAAGAGTAAAGTGGGAGAGAGATGTGGGTCCAATATCGGTTGAACAGTGGGAGAGGGTCTTGGCGCTGGGAGCGAAAGTTTCATTATCCCCATCACATATTATATCTCAATTGTATTTAATACACAGGGTATATTATACTCCTCTTAAGTTGTTCAGGTTTGGGAGTAGGCAAGATGCAGAATGTCCAAGATGTGGAGATCGAAGAGGGGATTTAATACATATGATTTGGCGATGCCCAAGATTATACAGATATTGGAAAGGAGTAATAGGAAAAATAAACCAAGTGTTTGGGTTATTACTAGATGTAGAAGCTAAAATTTGTATAATGGGATTGATAGAAAAGGAGGAGGTCCTAGGGGATATCCATATAGCTGTAATCAGATGCCTTTTTCAAGGGAGAAAACTAATCGCGTATAAATGGCAGAGGAAAGAAGCACCCACAGTAGAGGAATGGATGGAAATAGTTAAAGATACGATAAAGAAAGAGGAATACATATATAGGAAAAGAAGTAATCATGGGAAGTTTGTTAAAATATGGGGAAGGTGGTGTGAGAGGTGAGTAAGAGTGAAAGGGATGCAAGATTTATGGATGAAGGAGAGAGTGAACATGGGGTGGGGAGGTGGGAGGGAGAAAGGAAAGAGTAGATTGTTTAATTATGCAATTAATTGTATTTTTGATATGTTGTTGATATAGATGTGTACTTAATATTACTGGGTGGGGGAATTGGAGGTGGAGAGGTTCGATGGGGAAGAGGGGCATGGGTGGGGGAGGGTAGGGATATATGTATGTATGGGAAACTATTGTATACTTTTATTTTTTGGTTGTATTTGTTAACGTGAATATAAATAAAAAAAAAAAAGATTTGAAAAAAAGTGGAGGGCCACCCTAAAAAATAGTATTAATATTCTTAAAAAAATAAATAATTAGAAAAAAAAATGTTTTTTTAATTTACCAGAAACCCCTGTTGCTAGGCAGTCTTCCTAATCTGCCTTTTCCTATTCCGCGATGCTTCCCCCTCTTTGGCCAGTGGCCTTGTTGCCTTCTGGGAGATGTGTGCATCCCAGAAAGCAACGGGGCCATTCACAAAGCGCCGCGCAACTCGCGCATGCTCAGTAGGAAACGAGCAGTGAAGCTGCAAGGCTCCACTGCCTGTTTTTCTTCGCTAAGATGGCAGCGCCTGCAGCCGATCCAGAGGAGGTGGAGGTTTTTGTGCCACTCATGACAGCCAGTCAACTTTTCTTATGCATTTTGCTATACCTGGCATTAGAAAAAAGATATAGGTTTTCCACTGTGGACCTTATCTTTTGAGAATGCTAGGAAAAGACATTTTTTGTTGGATTTATGGGTGATCAAAGCACCACATCTTATAACATTTGAATAATTATGTGTAATTTTAAATATATGAATTATTTTGTTGATTGTTTTTTTAAAGTCCCATACATACAAATATTGTGTACATGTGCGCCGTCAATAAATTTGTTTTGTTTCGTACGAAAATTAATTAGCAATGCATTCGACCCATATTTCATAGTAGAAACTAGATATATATGGAGCTAGTTTTAGTACACTACAGATACTCCTCGTTTAATGACTTACCTGTTTAACAACCACTCAGACTTCAGACCAGCTCTCCCCACCCGAACGACGTGCTGTACATTATTGTATTGTACAGTACAGTACAGAATTTTCATTTGTACCTATGCAAAATAAAAAAAAAAAACGTATTGAGCTGGAGTTTTGTGGTTAGACCTTTTTTTCACAATACAGTACAGTACAGTAAAATATTGATTACTCGTGGCTCCTCGTTTAACGACCAATTCATTTAACGACCTGGTCATGAGAACGGAACTTGGTCGTTAAGTGAGGAGAGCCTGTGCTGATGCAGCATTCTGGTGCATTATACATTTTATTTTATAGTACTATGTTTTTTTTAATTTTTTGATGTATTTGTTATAAAGTCCTTTAATGAAAAAATATATTAAAAAAAATAATAAAAATAAAGGAAATATGTTCAAATTCACTATACATTAAACAACAAAGAGGGAGTTGAAGTGGGACTCCCTGGATCACCTATAGCATGGCTATGAAAATTATTGCATGTTTATGAAGACACACAAAGTGGTCTATTTAGAGATAAAGTTCATCTGTCCAAAAAAAATACATTTACATATTTTTTGCAGGTAAAAAAATTAGCATTTAGTATTGTTTCAACAGGAACCTGCAAAGTATTGCACCTGTGATCAGTGGATCTAGGTGCAATGTCAGGCTCCTGCAGACACTGCCTACAGCTTTATGTCCGTTCCTCTGTATGGGCTGTCAGTGTCAGAGCTATGGGAATTATGCATGCATTGAAAATACAAGTTCATTTGCCGCAATGGTAGAAAGGGCTTGTAGCGTATTCATACACATATATCTATGAATGAATTATGCAGCTGTGCGTGTGGAGCCCCACACAGCTACACCAACTTTAAAATGTGACAGTGGGAGCAGGGGAGAAGAAGAACCTCTGCCTTCAGTCAAATGTTTTATAACGGAATATTGAAAAACATCTTACCATTCAACATTACGTAAGTTGATCTTTGTAATACCAATAGTTTTATGTATTGTGTATACAATTTTCTACCTATGAATACTGATTACGTATATATTCTCAATTATGCTACAGATTAATTCCTCAGTCCTTTGCATCGCTGAAGAAGGCCCTAAATGTATCCCCAAACGCGTTGGGTGTAAGGAGGTCTTCTTCATATACTCCCCTGTATGGTGATATTAGCTGGCTCTGCTCAGGCCAATCAATATTCCAGTTCTATTTCTGTATATCTTTTAATCACGTTCAATTACTATTAAAATGTATTGTTACTTTAATAATTTGCATATTTGTTTATATGATATCACTAGTTGCCTTAAAAGTCCACTTAGGGTAAACCTCTTCTTCTCGTTTCACGAATACTGGATATACTGAATACGCTGCACTCCAATAAGCATAATTGTTGCCATTCGTTTTTTCTTTTCCTTTTGTTAAAGGGGAGGGTATTGGGGAGCAAGGAGGGGAGGTGCTAGAGTATGTGACATGTTACACCCTAAACTTGAGTGTAACATGTTAAAAATGTGAACTTATCCTTTAGAAAAAAATGCTGTGTGAGTCCCTCAAGCACTGGCACAACCGTCATGAATAAATCGCCGTAATGCGTGTAATATTTATTTCCTTCTGATTGTTAGCTCCATCTAGGGGCCATAATGTGGTATTTTAAAAAAATGCCTCAATCAAGGAAAATAACACATTATGGCCTCTAAATGGAGCTGACAATCATAGGAAGAATACATGTAACACTTATGACGATTATTCATGGCAGATGTGCAAATGCTTGAGGTACTCACACAGCAAATCTTTTATAAATAAACCCCTTTATCTCCTCTCTAACTCTGAAACATTTTACTTGTAAGAGTTTATCAGCAGAGATACTTTAAGGATCCTAAAATTAACAAATTAGCTGGTAAGGAGGAGCTGAACAACACCCCTCCCCACCCCCTCAGTTTTTTCGGGAGCAGTGATTTCAATAATGCTTAAAGTGAAAAATAAAAATGAAATATTCCTTTAAATATTATGCCTGGGGGGTGTCTATAGTATGCCTGTAAATTGGTGCAGTTTTCCCATGTTTAGAACAGTACCACAGCGGAATTTCCGACCGTGGGACATAAGAGGGAAAAAGACGGACTCCAATCGTGAAATACCGTTAAAAAAAGCCTTTAATGCTTAAAAAAAAAAACAAGTGGAATAAACCGCAATACAATATAAATTATGCACAAGGATAAATATTAATATAAAAAAGCCATCAAAATTAAAAAATAGCCACAAACACTCGTGCAAAGAGGTCACATGTAACTCGCTCTGGTAAGGATCCTCACTTACATATTTATTTCTTCAAAGAGCTGAAAGTTGATGGCCATCTGTATTTGCTTTCGAACTGGACTGAAGTGTTTTTTTTTATTTATTTATTTATGTTTTTTAAAACTTTTTTTTTAATCTTTATTACAATGTCTTTTCACCATTGTTTTGCTCACTGAATTATATATGGACACTTTTTTTGATTCATTTCAATTGGGACATTTTAATATTTATACACTGAATCATTTGACTATATGAACTGTTCACCCGTCCCTATTAGCATCATTTGACTATATGAACTGTTCACCCATCCCTATTAGCTGGCAATACACACATACATTTCCTTTGTGGTTTTGCAAAAGAAATCACATAGAATCCTCCTTCCAAGCTAAACAGCAAAGATGATGTTAGGTGTGACCTCAACAAGTCACCTATTTGTCAGGTTATGTTACCGTTTCCCAATTGTTAGTTAGAGTTCTTATCCAAGCAAAGAGACACGGAGATATTATTCAGTATTTCTGCTCAGAAGTCCGTCGTTAACTCTGACTGTCTCTGACTTTCTCTGGCTCTGAGGCTTCTTTATTACATCTTTTATAGACAGAAAAGGGCAAACATCAGCAAATGTAAAAAAAAAAAACATTTTTGCAAAGGAAAGACAATTCTCCGAGTGTTATCAGCTGATAAGACAATCTTCTGGGCGTAGACTGCTTTTTAGGGCTGATGCGGCCTCTTCTTGATGAGTACGTGACAATAGATGACGAATCCTTATTTTACAGAGAAGGATAGAAAAATACAAGTATTTAGTAAGACATAAGGTCAACCATTTTGTTTTGACACCCCTTAATCCTTACATTTCCCCCTTTGACATCACCCCTCCCTCTTGCCCTGGGTCCACCTGAACAAGTTCTAGTCAGCCTATATCCAGAGTACTCTCCCTGACCGCGAGTTGTCAGAGGGGTATACACCCATCCCCCTGGACAGTACCAACATCTAAAATTCAGGAAGAGTGGCTTTTCTGACAGATGGGTGATGTCAAGAAACTAAATCTACCTATCTTCACAAAAGTTCCATCTTTTCCGCATCATTTACCTTGGCTTTCTTGCAAAAGCACATAAACAACTTAAAGCATGCATAAAAGAAAAATACGAATAAGAGCACCACTATAATCGTCATTGCTGCCTTCTTAACCCAAGAGAATAACCCTGAGAAACTAAAAGTTCCACCAAACGGATCCCAGTCGCGACCAATATTTCGGGCCTTCTCTTGTAAATTCTTTACTTCCGTATGGTGTTGTGCAATGATGTCATAATAATCAGGTACCTCAATACTGGTGTTATGTATCCAAGTACAGCACTCATAGTCCTCAGTAGTTTCACAGAGTCCTGTCAGTGCTGCACTCATACTTTCAATTGCTAATTCATGTAATTCTAATTGTTAATGCTACTGTTAGCAAGATCAGTATAGTTTATAGGAACTGCCATCAGTGGTATACTTGCTGTGCTGGGGTGTAATTTGCTACAAATCCAACATTTCTCATATCCTGACTTCTGGGCATAAGCATATTTAAACTTCAGTAATAACATTTTTTTAGAAAATCCTTCATCCTTGTGTATTTTATTCTGTGAGGTAACCAAACTATTAGCCAGAATTACTGAAACAATAAAAAGATACATGTTGTCTTTTGCCAACTGGCTCCTTTTTACAATGAGAAGCGTGGATCCAGGTAGGTTTCCCTTCCAATTTCACTGAGGTTGCTGTAATCAATAGCACCTGGAAAGGACCTTCAAACCTTGGTTCCAGTGTCTTTCTGGTATGTTTCTTTACATACACATAGTCTCCTGGTTGTAGATCGTGTGTACCTGTGACAGAATTAGGGTCTGGAAGAGAAGAATACACACTCTTGTGGATTTTAGTCAGACGTTGTTGCAACTGTATTACATACGTAGTTAAACTATCACATTGTAATTGCATACTTTGAGGAAAATATAAACCTAATCTAGGTGCACTTCCAAACAGTATTTCATATGGGGATAACCCAGTTTTTCCTGTTGGGGTGTACCTAATAGAGAACAAAGCTAAAGCTAGGCACTCAGGCCATGGTTTGTTCAACTCCTGCATAGCTTTTTGTATTTTCAGCTTGATTGTACCATTTACTCTTTCTACTGATCCTGAACTCTGTGGGTGGTAAGGAGTATGAAAACTTTGTTGAACCCCTAACATTGCCATCACATTTTGCATTATTTCTCCCGTGAAATGTGTCCCCCTATCTGATTCTATTGTTTCTGGGAGACCAAACCTAGGTATCAGCTCAGTAATCAGTTTCTTGGCGGTGGCTTTTGCCGTAGCTGATTTCACAGGATAACTTTCGGCCAGCCTGAAAAATAGGCAGATGCACACGAGAACAAATTCAAAGGGGCCGCTCTTAGGCATTTGTATGTAGTCAATCTGCAGTCTCTGAAAGGGATATTGGGCCCGAACCTGATGTTTACGTGGGGTTTTCACTCTCTGTCCTGGGTTATTAATCAGACAGATTTGGCATGCAGCACAGTAGTTCCTTGCAGTACTACTGAATCCAGGGGCTAGCCATCCTTGGCTTACAATCCTATACATAGAATTGGAGCTGACATGAGTGGGTAAGTGAACAGCCGCTGCCATTGCGGGGTATAGAGAACCGGGTAGACATATTTTGTCTCCTTCTCTCCATACATTGTCAAGGCCTAGTGCAGCTCCCTCCTTAACCCAACGGTCCTTCTCAATAGCCCCTGCTTGTTCCTGTAGTTCGATTAGCTGCTGCCATGTGGTTTCGGGCATACTCACCTGTACCGTGGCTAAGGTCTCATGGCTTACTTCCCCTAGAGCTGCCTTCTTTGCAGTTAAATCTGCAAATGCGTTTCCTTTTGCCTCAGTTGTTTTTGCGCTCGTGTGTGCCGCTATCTTCATGATGGCTACTCTTATAACCTTTTGAAGATTGTTCAGGACTCTTTTGATTCCTTCACCATGTTTAACAGGTGTGCCTGCTGCTGTAAGGTAACCTCTAGCTTTCCATATGTGGCCATAATCATGTGCAACACCGTAGGCGTATGCGGAATCAGTGTAAATGTTCCCTTCTTGTCCCTCCAAGTGTTCTAGGGCTTTCTCTAGAGCGGTTAGTTCCGCTTCTTGTGCCGACATGTGTGCTGGTAGTGACTTTGCCTCAATTACCTGTGTGTCCGTTACCACAGCATAACCTGTGTGATATTTACCTTTGTCATCGGCAAATCTACTACCATCTATGTACAGTGTGTGTTCTGCATTTGCAATGGGTATGTCTGTGACATGTGGGAACCCCGTGGTTTCTTGTTCCATAAGTTGAAAACAATCGTGTTCATCAGATGTTATGTCATGAAATGAAAGTGTGTCAGAATCCTGAGTATCTTGTGCTGTATCTACACCATTATCATCATTACTCCCCCCTGTCAAATCTGTCTGTAATGGTAAAAGCTGTGCTAAGTTAAAAGAAGTGCATCGCTGAAAGGTAACATTGGGGGGTAGGAGCAAAGTGCATTGTAGACGCAGCTGCCTTGCCATTGATATGTGTTTTGGCGGGACCTGTGACAAGATGACGTGTATGTCATGTGTGGTATGTACCACTACAGGATTGTCTAAGACAATTTCTGAGGATTTGTCAATGATAATTGACACTGCTGCAACTGCTCGTACACAGGACGGTGATCCTCTAGAGACAGGATCGAGAGCCGCCGAGAAGTATGCTACCGGCCTTTGTTTGATGTGTTGTTGTGTCAACACCCCTGTTGCGTGTCCCGTGATTTCAGCAATGTACAAATGAAATGTTTTGGTATAGTCAGGGATCCCGATCGCAGGTGCCGAAATTAGTAACCTTTTTAAGGTGCTAAAAGATTCATGACCTGCTTCTGTGAGTACATAGGGTACTATTTTCAAGCAATCATATAATGGCTGCATCAGAGAACTGGCATGTGGTATCCATTGTCTACAATATGATACCATTCCCAGAAACATACGAAGTTGCTTAAAGTTGCGTGGGATATTCATTTGTCTTATGGCCTGGACTCGGTCTTCAGTGAGATGTCGAGTACCCTGGGATATACAGTGGCCCAAAAAGACAACCTTTTTCTGACATACCTGTAACTTAGTTCTATTCACCTTGCACCCTTTTTCAGCCAGGAATTGTAACAATGATAGAGTGGCTTTTAAACAAGTATCGTTATCCGGACAACATAACAATAGGTCATCTACATATTGCAACAATACACAAGTGTCAGGCGGTTGCCATTCCCCCTATTTTTACTTTTTAAGGTTTAGTCAGTGGGGCATCGGACAAAAGACCGTCATAACCACTTATGGGTATGGTGTCACGGAACGTCATGTGTGGAGGGACTACTGAATCAGACAACAGACTGCGTGACGCTCCTGTGTCAACCAAACAAGGAATATGTTTACCTTCCACCTTCATCAACATGTGGAGCATTTTGTTCTCTGATTCAGCTAGGACTGGGGCAAGTCATGCGGTCGGATCGTCCCTATCATTGGTACGCCCCTGTCTGTAGTCCCTCGTGTCTCTGTCCGTGTTTCCTTCCTGTTCGTCCTTTATCCTTTTCCTACAGTCTCTTTTTATATGTCCCACCTTGTTGCAGTAATAACAGGTAAGAGGTTTACGGGAGGAATTCCCTCCTTCATTGACCCGGGCAACAGTGTTAACTCCCGGTGTCCTTCTGGGTTTAGTTTCTGCTAAATCAGCCTCTATGCCTTGTGCTTTCTGCAACAATGTTCCTCTGTCCCGTATGGCTCTCCATTCGGGAGTACATGCCTTCAGTTTGTCACCTATTTGGGGTACTAGTCCTTCCATAAACTGTCGATTGAAAGCCCTAATGGTGACGGGTAAGGCTAAATCTAGACCTTCGTCAGCCATCATGCTTTCCATGTTGAGGTAAAATTCTGTAACAGTCTGACCTGGGGCCTGTTTTATGGGCGCTGTCGAACCCCTTTCCTGCTGTTTCCCTTGGCAAAATTCTCGTAACTGAGCAATAAACAGGGGTCTAGAGTCTATATGACGGGGATGTATTCCTGGTGGATCTGCCGCTGGATCCCCTTGTGGTCTATGTGGAGCAATTTCATTCATAAATTGATTAAACATCGTTAGTGTCATTTTATGTCTACATATATCTTCCCCATCTTGCCAAGTTGCTTCATGTGTGTCTAGTAATTGTGTCACGAATCTACAGAATGCGGCAGGTTTTGCTACGGGATCAGGAGCATTCTGTATTAATGCCATAAGAGTGTCAGCCGACCAAGGTGTCCATGTCCTCAGAACGACTTGTCGGGTCACTGTAGGTGGCTGTCCTGCTTGACCCGCATTTGGATTATTTACTTGTATTACCCTAGTCCGACTATGGACTGGAGCTACGGGCTCTGGTCTTTGAGCGCCGCAATGCACACATTCCTGTGCCCAGTCTGGGTTCTGGGTACCGCATACTCGGCATACCCATCCTCTTCCTCTTAAGGAAGGATAAAGTTTTGGTCTTTCATTACCTGGTGTGGTAGTGTTATAAGGAGGTGGAGTATCTCCCGTATTTACCCTATCGCCGGGAGCAGAAGGAAGACTTTTGTGTCGGACCTTCATATCCCATCCACCCTTTTCCTGACAATACTCCCATCCCTCCTCTTTAGCCCTGTTGGAAACCTTAATTAAACATTGTATTTGTGATACCCATCTGTTCTGCAATATCTCTCCCTGTCTGTCTTTCTTTATTTCTTCCCAACCTTCTACACTTAGCCCATTTTCTCCATCCATCCCCAATTTCTTGAGAATCCTATTTGTGCCCTGTGCCTTATCCTTCCCATACAACATTGTAATTATGTCTTTAACAGCATAACATTTCTGAGATTCCTCCTGGGGTTTACCATGTGTCTGGCCCATTTTGACAGTCCTGCCTAGGTGGCGTTTGGATCACTTACTAAGTGTCTCGTTGCCTTCTCCTCCTAGGGTGCCAAAATACTAAAAACCTCTCCTGGATGAGATTTCTGAAATCGAATTACCTTATATGCTAGCCAACTGACAAATATTATGACCAGACTGACAGCTACAACATATACAAGCATTCCCTTTTGGTGGCCAAACACATATGACTAGGTCTCCGGGACTTGTGGAGACCTTATTTCCTTCCCATTACCATGGAATCTCTCAGCATTCGTTTCTTATTCCTGCTTTATCGAGGCAGTCAGGACTTATACTTTCAACCCGTTTTTAGGCTCATGAATCAAAAAGCGTATATCAAACTTAAGTGTCGGACCCCCAAAGTACTCTTACGAGTTAAGGGCGCATTCCGTTACCCATTGGGATGATATATGTTTCAATTCACACCATACAAACAGGGCTTATCTCAGTCACAACAGACAGATGACAAGTAGACAGACAAGAAACAACGGTAACATAAGCTAAAATATTAAGTTCAAGACCCACTTACTACAGAGGTTGGTGTTTACCTGAAGAACAATTCAGACAGATCAGGTGGGCACAAATCTAAGAAGCACAGAGTTTATAAGAAAATAAAGCTTTTCTTACCTGCGCAGGATTTGTCTGTGGTTCTTGATGTGCCCGACCATTTCGTTCCGTCCTTATGTTCGTTCGCCTCTTGTAGTTTCTTCAGCGAGTCCGTGTTCGCGGCGCCAGAAATGTTAGGTGTGACCTCAACAAGTCACCTATTTGTCAGGTTATGTTACCGTTTCCCAATTGTTAGTTAGAGTTCTTATCCAAGCAAAGAGACACGGAGATATTATTCAGTATTTCTGCTCAGAAGTCCGTCGTTAACTCTGACTGTCTCTGACTTTCTCTGGCTCTGAGGCTTCTTTATTACATCTTTTATAGACAGAAAAGGGCAAACATCAGCAAATGTAAAAAAAAACAACATTTTTGCAAAGGAAAGACAATTCTCCGAGTGTTATCAGCTGATAAGACAATCTTCTGGGCGTAGACTGCTTTTTAGGGCTGATGCGGCCTCTTCTTGATGAGTACGTGACAATAGATGACGAATCCTTATTTTACAGAGAAGGATAGAAAAATACAAGTATTTAGTAAGACATAAGGTCAACCATTTTGTTTTGACACCCCTTAATCCTTACAATGAGGAATATCCCTTGCTAGCTATTATATTCTAATGCCGTGGTTGTCAGACTAGCCAAACATTACCTGCAGGTAATTCACTGTAGTCACCATTTGACTGACATTTTTCCACCTGCCTCCTTTAATAAAAGTCGATTGAACAATTGACGTTTGTCATGCTGGTTGATGCCAACAGGTGCACCCATGGCTTGAATTTTGAAAGTCAAGCCATATACAGTATGGCAGCCTCTACACAATATACAAGTAGTATTGGTTGTTCCTCGTGAATGATTTGTGTTAGCTATACATTGTTCATATAAAGGAAAATGAATGGACAGTGGATAAGAAAAAGAATGTATTATGCGGCAGAATATCTTGGGTCATCTGAATGTTAACAAGGGTGGCCCCCTACATGGTCAAATGTCAATAAGATTCACTTTTAGATAGATGGCTTGCGGCTCCTCTAGAGCCCAGAGTCAGGGTGAGTCTTCCAGAACTGTAATGAAAAAAGACAAAGGAGGGCGGGACCATCTGAGTGTAGATCTTTTTTTTTTTTTACAAAGAGTTAAAAGAATAAAATGCATTCACATTTAAAAAAACAAAAAAAATAAAATGCACTCACATTAAAAACCCATTAACATGAAAAAATGCAGTCACATAAAAAAATGTACTCACCTAATTTTTTTTATTTTACTGTGCATTTTTTTAAATGTGAGTGCACTTTGTTCTGTTAATCCTTTGTGTACAAATTATCTACACTTAGATGGTCCCGCCCTCTGTTTTCTTCTTTCATTACAAATTAACGGACAGATCCAAGGCTAAAGTTAACCATTTTCCATAACCTCCAATGTTTAAAGCCCAAACTCCGGGAAACCTAAAAATTATCCCTTGTAGTGGGGTTGTGCCTGCATTGGTTTGCAAGGATTAATTGCTTGTTTGGGTCTAGTGGACACAAAAAAGAAAATCTCCTTACACAATCCTCTGCTGCTCCTTGCTCCTAGACTGGTCCCTGTAGTGTCTACTTCCCCATGCTCCAGCGGTCTAAGGTTCATAGTCCTTCATTGGGCATGATTATGCAGAGGAACAGTCCACCCCTGAACCATGAGATAGCATTGTCTACCAAGGCAGAGTAGGTAAAGGTACTCTTCCTCTCCCCTAGACAGAACAAACAAGTAAACCTAATGCCTCGTAGACACGTACACATGGTCGGATTTTACAATGGAAAATGTTCGATGGAAGCTTCTTGTCGGATATTCTGAACGTGTGTAGGCTCCGTCTGACATTTTCCATTGGAATTTCCGTTAAAACAAAATTTGAGATATGGTTCTCAAATTTTCTGACAAAATCGAATTGTCGGAAATTCTGATCGTGTGTACACAATTCCGACGCACAAAATTTCCCCCATGCTCAGAATCAAGCAGAAGAACCACACTGGCTATTGAACTTAATTTTTCTTGGCTCCTTGTGTTGTACTCGACCGTGTGTATGCAAGACAAGTTTGAGCCAACGTCCGTTGGAAAAAATCCATGGATTTTGTTGTTGGAATGTCCAATCAATGTCTGATTGCGTGTATGGGGCATAACAGTGTGGGCACAGCTTCATTGTTAGGCCTCATTCAGACGAGGAGGATCCGCTTGTGCGGAGTCAGCGGGAGTTCTCTCTCCGTTGATCTCCGAGCCGGCGGATGACAGGTCCCTCTCTGCTCACTGAACGGGGAGGGGCTTGTCGAGTGCTGCAGGATTCTATGGAGAGATCGGATGAAAACGGACAGCATGTCCGTTTTCATCAGATCTCACCCGATCCGATCCGCCAGCGACGGATCCGGACGTAGGGCCATCCATCTGCTTTTGGCGGATCTGACTGGGTCGGATGTCAGCGGACAGACTGCCATGGAGCGCCCATTCAGGTCCGCCGTCAAAACTGACAGGCGGACCTGAACGGTCCGACAGTGTGAAAGGGGCCTAAGGGATCGAAGAGTTGGGCTTTAATTTTTGTGTTTGAAAACAAAAAATATAAGTAGTAATCGGTCTCAAAAAAATTACTGTAAAACATAGACCGAGTCTTAGAATGAGTTACTCTTTGGGGGTCATCTTTCTGTCAGACTGACCATATAATGTACTGAGAGACATGATGCAGCGTCTATTGATATACAATTGAGGGAAGCTTGCTGAATTAGGTTTGTTTTTCTGACATATTTTTCCATTGTGAAGCACTGCCCTCACAGTTTGAAACTCCTAATGAGTTCAAGATCAAAGAACACTTAGATGAGAATGCTCCTTAAAAAGGAAACTACATTCTTTTCAATTCAATGTTTTTTTAAGACATCCATGTGAATGTGATAGGCTAAGCCACCAAACCCTGCATAAGCAGCTGTACTGGTTAAAGTGACAGTATCCATGGAGGGCTTCTCTTAATATTTTATAAGTGGCACTGTAATTTAAAAAAAAAAAACAATTCCTTGCAAATAAAAGTACACTATATTACCAAAAGTAGTGGGATGCCTGCCTTCACACACGCATGAACTTTAATGGCATCCCGTTCATAGTCTGTGGGGTTCAATATTGAGTTGGCCCACCTTTTGCAGCTGCTATGCAGATTCACCTCTTCTCGGAAGGCTGTCCACAAGGTTTGATGTTGGACGAGAAGGCCTGCTTTACAGTCTCTGCTCTAATTAATTGCAAAGGTGTTCTATCGGGACTCTGACGATGTGCTCATCCATGTCTTTATGGACCTTCCAACCTTCCTTTGTGCACTGGTGCGCAGTCATGTAGGAACGGGAAGGGGCCATCCCCAAACTGTTCCCACAAAGTTGGGAGCAATAAATTGTCTAAAAAATATCTCAGTATGCTGACACCTTAAGAGTTCCCTTCACTGCAACTAAGGGGCCAAGCCCAACCCCTGAAACAACCAGACACCATAATCCCCACTCCGCCAAATGATTTGGACCAGCGCACAAAGAAAGGTTCATAAAGACACGGATGAGCGCGTTTGGAGTGGAGAAACTGGCTTGCACAGAGTCCTGTTCTCAACCCGATAGAACACCTTTGGGATGAATTAAAGCAGAGACTTCGAGCCAGGCTTTCTCGTCCAACATGAGTGCCTGACCTCACAAATGCTCTTCTGGAAGAATGGTCAAACATTTCCATAGACACACTCCAAAATCTTGTGGACAGCCTTCCCAGAAGAGTTGACATTTGAAAGGGTGGGCCAACTCAATATTGAACGCTACACACTAATGCCTCATACACATGATCGGACATTCCGACAACAAAACCGTGTATTTTTTTCCAACAGATGTTGGCTCAAACGTGTCTTGCATATACATGGTCACACAAATGTTGTCGGAAATTCCAAACGTCAAGAACGCAGTGATGTACAGCGCGTACGACGAGCCAAGAAAAATGAAGTTCAATAGCCAGTGCGGCTCTTCTGATTTTGTGCGTCGGAATTGTGTACACACGCTTTGAATTTACGACAAGTTTTGTTGTAGGAAAATTTGAGAACCTGCTTTCAAACATTTGTTGTCAGAAATTCTGACAGCAAATGTCCGATGGAGCATACACACGGTCGGAATTTCCAACAACAAGCTCACATCCAACATCCGGCCGTGTGTATGAGGCATTAGACTGGGATGTCATTAAAATTCATGTGCGTGTGAAGGCAGGCATCCCAATACTTTTGACAATATAGTGTATATTATACTTCCCTATCTGGTGGTTCAGGTCTCCTTTTTTCTCAACCTTGAATTGCTACAATCTTTCCTCAACGTTATTGACCTAATATAGCCTTATCAGCTCCAATATATGTCATGAGCATCCCTGCCCCTTTATCTACGTGCAGCTGCTCTCCCACCCTAGCTGATTGGCTCAGAACTGACAGCTTCCTTCTGGGTTTGGACTGAACCCGAGCTGATCTCTTCTTGTGAACCTAGCTGTATGTTGTGCTTCCATCGTCTGACCTCTTATGCCGCGTACACATGACCAGACTTTCTGGCAGAAAAGGTCTGACAGAATGATTCCAATCATGTGTGGGCTTCATATAACTTTTTTTTTCTCAAAAATTCTGATGGACCTAGAAATAGAACATGCTTTAAATCTTTACGACGGAATCAATTCCTATCGGGAAAACTGTTCATCTGTATGCTAGTCCGACGGACTAAATACGACGCAAGGGCAGCTATTGGCTACTGGCTATTGAACTTCCTTTTCTAGTCCAGTTGTACGGCATCGCATTCTAAACGACCGGACTTTGGTGTGATCGTGTGTAGGCAAGTCCGTTTCAGCGGAATTCCATCAGAAAGACCGTCAGAGTTTATTCTTATGGAAAGTCCGGTCGTGTGTACTCGGCATTACCGTGTCCTGTAGGGAAGTAGGGTCTGGAGGATGGAACCACACTGTAAAAATAGGTAACTAGGCCTTTGGCATACTCTGGTAAGTGTGGAAGGCAAAAAATTCTTCCAGAGGCTGTAGCTGTCCGATGTAGACAGAGTCAGGCAGGTTGCCTATAGTAAGTTAGTTAGTTATGGCTGTCCTAGCCAGAGGAAGGGGTTAATATTTTTACTACTTTCCCCAGGCTAAGTTTGTGGGCGTTTCCGGTTCCAGCCCTCCCTGTGTGATTATAAAAGGGACAGGGGTTCGAATCCAGAGAAAGCACATGTGAGCTTAGGGGGTCTTTAGAGAGCCATCGATGAGATGCCGGAGAGACTTCCACCAAACGCGGCTTGGGAAGCTGCTTATTGGCACTATATAGAAGGGATGTTGGAACTTGCATCCACTTTTAGAAACACCGACTTGTCGGGACACCATCTCCTTGCACACCTGCCATTCTGGACATGCATTCTGGACTGCACTCATGGACTCTACCTATGCAGGTGTAGCGCTGACATCCTTGTCTATTGATGCGGTTATGCATAGTGTAATATAAGGTTAATGGATATTACTATGGTTCCGTATCCAGAGCCATCTAGTGACAAAATATGGGTAACCCACATGTATATTGTTACCTCTGAACAACCCAAAAGACTTATACAGGAAGTGACTGTTGTTTTGATTCAGAAGGTTGACCTTGTTACCCAGGAGTCTGTGTGATCTACCCATGAACACTCTCTTACGCAGTGCATGCTGGATAGGAGATAAAAGGGACCCGAGCGGCCATTTTAGGTCTCTTGGGATCACGTTGCCGGCCTGTGCGGATCTGTGGGGAAGGAGACAGCAGCCTACAGCTATTGCGGAGCGCAACTCTGTTTGTTTGTAGAGTGATCAGACGGTGCCTGAGAGACGGTGAACGGATTGAGGAGGTCCAGCGACACTCATAGGAGCAGTGGAGGACCGGATACCTCCATTGGAGCGATACAGAGCGACTGGCCCAGCTGACAGAGAAGCAAGCTGCAGTCATGGGACCCAAGTTACCACACGGAGCTCTGATCCAGTTGGTGAGCGGGTTATGGCCCACCGTTTGTTAACTTTTACACGCAGTTAGACTCACATACAGGCCTCACTGAGATTTGTAGTTCCACTGAGGAGGAGTAGAGCAACTGACACTGAGCAGGCTTGAGGCCTATCTACTCTTGCGCCTCAAGCGTTGTAAATTAGTTATCGGAGCCACACCAGGAGCACCTCAACCTAACTTTTCATAGACTGTGGATCACAAATCACAAAGGAGTTATTTTAGCTAGCGAAGAAAGAAGATCACGGCTAAGTGCTAAGTGAGAGCTCATTCTTAGCTTTTAAAGTGAGGGGAGCCCCTGGGTATTAACCACTTGCCGACCGCCGCACGACGATGTACGTCGACAGAATGGCACGGGCAGGCATAAGGGCTTACATGTACGTCCTTGCCTGCCCGCGGGTCGGGGGCCCGATCGGGCCCCCGCCCGGTGCCTGCGGCGGTCGGTATTCGTTCGGGAGCGATCCCGGACGAGGGGACGGTCATTCATTCATGGCCACCCCCTCGCGATCGCTCCCGACGAATGAAAATGTCCCGTGACATCACTTCCTCTCCTGTGAAGTGATGTATTCTCTCCTCCGTGTCGGTATTCTTCGTTCCGGCACCGAGGAGAGAGCATCGGTGAGTTGCACAAGCACTACACTACACAGTAGAACATGCCAGGCACACTCACACCCCCCCTTTACCCCCCGATCACCCCCCAATTACCCCTGCCCCCCCCCCAGTCACAGTGACACCAATTGCATTTTTTTTTTTTTTGCATTGGTGTCATTTGTGACTGTAATAACTGTTAGGGCAGTTAGGGTTAGCCCCCTTTAGTTCTAATGTGCCCCCCTAACCCCCCCCAATAAAGGTTTAACCCCGTGATCACCCCCCCTCACCAGTGTCGCTAAGGCTGGGTTCACATTGCAGCGGTTTATGAGAACGAATGTGATTCGCACCGCACTGCAGTGCAAATCACATCCGATCTCTGTGCGATTCGAGTTTAGCCATACAGATAGTATGGCTGAATTCGTGTCGGACCCGCCGCACCCGCCGCAAATTCGCACGGGACCCTTTTTTTGGCCCGCAGCAGAATCGGATCGCATGGGTGTTCACACCATGCGATCCGAGTTTGCAGATCGCACTGCGATATGCGAACTGATCTGGGGGTGTCATTAACATTTCACTGACACTCCCAGCAGTTCGCATAGGGCAGTGTGAACTGCCGCCGGGAGGCATGCGATGCGGGAACCCGCCGCGGATTCATGGCGTTCCTGCATCGCTCCAGTGTGAACCCAGCCTAATAAGCGATCATTTTTCTGATCGCTGTATTAGTGTCACAGGTGACGCTAGTTAGGCAGGTAGGTATTTAGGTTCGCCGCAGCTTTTTATAGCGCCAGGGACCCCCATATACTACCGCATAAAGCCCCCTGATTTCCCCCTAGTTAACCCTTTCACCAGTGATCACCATATAACTGTTACAGGTGACGCTGGTTGGTTAGTTATTTTTTTATAGTTTCAGGGCACCCGCCATTTATTACCTAATAAAGGTTTAACCCCCTGATCACCCGGCGGGTGTCATTTGTGACTGTAATAACTGTTAGGGCAGTTAGGGTTAGCCCTCTTTAGTTCTAAGGTACCCCCCTAACCCCCCCAATAAAGGTTTAACCCCGTGATCACCCCCCGTCGCCAGTGTCACTAAGGCTGGGTTCACATTGCAGCGGTTTATGAGAACGGATGTGATTCGCACCGCACTGCAGTGCAAATCACATCCGATCTCTGTGCGATTCGAGTTCAGCCATACAGATAGTATGGCTGAATTCGTGTCGCACCCGCCGCACCCGCCGCAAACTCGCACGGGACCCTTTTTTTGGTCCGCAGCAGAATCGGATCGCATGGGTGTTCACACCATGCGATCCGAGTTTGCAGATCGCACTGCGATATGCGAACTGATCTGGGGGTGTCATTAACATGTCACTGACACTCCCAGCAGTTCGCATAGGGAAGTGTGAACTGCCGCCGGGAGGCATGTGATGCGGGAACCCGCCGCGCATTCGTGGCGTTCCCACATCGCTCCAGTGTGAACCCAGCCTAATAAGCGATCGTTTTTCTGATCGCTGTATTAGTGTCACAGGTGACGCTAGTTAGGCAGGTAGGTATTTAGGTTCGCCGCAGCTTTTTATAGCGCCAGGGACCCCCATATACTACCGCATAAAGCCCCCTGATTGCCCCCTAGTTAACCCTTTCACCAGTGATCACCATATAACTGTTACAGGTGACGCTGGTTGGTTAGTTATTTTTTTTATAGTTTCAGGGCACCCGCCATTTATTACCTAGTCTCACTAGTGTACCCCTAAATTTAGGGGTGTCTACTTTCCAAAATGGGGTCATTTGGGGGGGGGGGTTTGTGCCATCTTGGCATTTTATGGCCTTCAAAACTGTAACGCCCTTAGAAAGCCTGAAGGCGGTGCTTGGTTTTCGGGGCCCCGTACGCGGCTAGGCTCCCAAAAAGTCCCACATATGTGGTATCCCCGTACTCAGGAGAAGCAGCAGAATTTATTTTGGGGTGTCATTTCACATATGCCCATGGCATGCGTGAGCAATATATCATTTAGTAACAACTTTGTGAAAAAAAAAAAAAAAAAAGTTTGTAATTTTCCCGCAACTTGTGGCAAAATATAAAATATTCCATGGACTCAACATGCCTCTCAGCAAATAGCTTGGGGTGTCTACTTTCTAAAATTGGGTCATTTGTGGGGGTTTTGTGCCATCTTGGCATTTTATGGCCTTCAAAACTGTAATAGGTAGTGAGGAGTGAAGTCAAATATTTACGCCCTTAGAAAACCTGAAGGCGGTTCTTGGTTTTCGGGGCCCTGTACGTGGCTAGGCTCCCAAAAAGTCCCACATATGTGGTATCCCCGTACTCAGGAGAAGCAGCAGAATTTATTTTGGGGTGTCATTTCACATATGCCCATAGCATGTGTGAGCAATATATCATTTAGTGACAACTTTGTGTAAAAAAAAAAATAATAATTATTTTTTGTCATTATTCAATCGCTTGAGGCAAAAAAATAAAATATTCAATGGGCTCAACATGCCACTTATCAATTTCCTTAGGGTGTCTACTTTCCAAAATGGGGTCATTTGGGGGGGTTTTGTACTGCCCTGCCATTTTAGCACCTCAAGAAATGAGATAGGCAGTCGTAAACTAAAAGCTGCGTAAATTCCAGAAAACGTACCTTAGTTTGTAGATGTGACAACTTTTGCGCAAACCAATAAATATACAATTATTGACTTTTTTTTTACCAAAGACATGTGGCTGAATACATTTTGGCCTAAATGTATGACTAAAATTGAGTTTATTGGATTTTTCTAATAACAAAAAGTAGAAAATATCATTTTTTTTTCAAAATTTGCGGTCTTTTTACGTTTATATCGCAAAAAATAAAAATCGCAGAGGCAATCAAATACCATCAAAAGAAAGCTCTATTTATGGGAAGAAAAGGACGCAAATTTTGTTTGGGTACAACATTGCATGACCGCGCAATTACCAGTTAAAGCAGCGCAGTGCCAAATTGTAAAAAGACCTCTGGTCATTTACCAGCAAAATGGTCCGGTCTGAAGGTGGTTAATACAAATATATATATTGTTTTAAATCGTTCCTATTGAAATATATTGGGATGACAGCACAATTTCTGTAATCACCTGTTTTGAATATTCTACAGTAAAATATATTTCTGGTTAAGTATCCAGTGTTGTGGCGTGCTGTTTTTTTCCCCACCAGGTGGAGCCAGTGGATCCTGTGGTTACAGTACAGGTACTTTGCATTTGTATTATATTGTATTGTATTGCATTGCACCACAACTGTGTCAAGGGGATTGAGTCAAGTTAGTGGGGTCATTGGTAGAGTGCAGGCCCAAATCAAACCAGCAGCTCCTTCAGGGGTTAGTTCTACACAGGTATGCTGGTGGAGGCACACTTTTGCCGCGTACACACAATCAAACAAGCGGGTGGAAAAGTCCGGCAAACTCAAGTCCGCCAAACGATCCCCCCGTGTGTAGCCTCCGGCATACTTTTTTGACCCGAAAGTACGGCGGACTTAGAAAGTAGTTTTACACTCCAATCTTCCCGCCGGACTAGCATTTCGATGGACAATCCGGCCGTGTGTATGCCAGTCCGCCATACTTTTGAAATGAGCAGACTTTTCCCGCCCGGAGAAAAGTCTCCAGGTAGGCGGGGCCCGCGAAGGAGACGTTGCCGGCCCCGCCGCCTGGTATGGACTTAAAGGGGAACCCCAACGCCGAAAAAAAGTGGCGTGGGGGTCCCCCTAGGTCCACATCAGACCCTTGTCCGAGCATGCTACCCGGCCGGCCAGGAAAGGGGGGGCGAGCGAGCGCCCCCCCCCCTCCTGAGCCGTACCAGGCCGCGTGCCCTCAACATGGGGGGTGCCTTGTCCCCCCATGTTGATGAGGACAGGGGCCTCTTCCCGACAACCCTGGCCGTTGGTTGTCGGGGTCTGCGGGCGGGGGGCTTATCGGAATCCGGGAGCCCCCTTTAATAAGGGGGCCCCCGGATACCGGCCCCCCACTCTATGTGAATGAGTATGGGGTACAATGTACCCCTACCAATTCACCTGGAAAATAAAAGTACAAAAAAAACACAACACACAAGATAAAATAGTTTATTGCACAGCTCCGGGGGTCTTCCGTCTTCGGGGGTCTTCTCGCCGGACTCCTCCGCTATCTTCTTGTAGCTCTTTTGCTAGCGGAGGAGCCCGGCTTTCTTCCTCGTCGCCGGCCTCTTCTTCTGACTTCGGGGGTCTTGTCCTCCTCTTCGGTTCTTCTGCCGGGTCACCGCGCCTTCTTCTAGCTCTTTTACAGGCGGTGACCCGGATTAGTCCGCTGAAAAACTGCCATGTGTGGGCAAGTAGCCCGTTCGGAAAGTCCGACGGACAGTCTGGCGGGAAGTCCGCCAGACTAAGTACGTCGGACAGACGGCTACATGTGTACGCGGCTTTAGCATCAGTCAGGGAAATGACTGTTTGCTTGTTAACCTGTTCAGCTGAGTTTTACCAGTAAAATCTGTGAAACGTTGTTCAGTCTGCTCTGAGCCAGGGCATTGCATCCATGATCTACTGATCACAGCTACAATGCTTTGCAGGCTCCAAAGCAAAATAAAAAGGAAATGTAAATTCCCTGCCTTTATTTATTTTTTGCAACAGGTGGACTATGCCTATCATTTTATTCTATGACACAAGTAGCTTAACAGAGAAAGCAGATGGTCCACTGATGGACTCTCCATATGGGGCGCAGGGGTGCCGCCCCCCCATCCATGCCTCCGGTCCCCTAATCTACATGCGGGGTGTTAGATGTATACATTCAAATAGGGTTTTTTTGTTGGTGTTAGTTTGTGCTGCCCCCCCCCCCCAAAAAATAGTGAGCACCAGTCACCAGTGAGATAGACATACACTCACCGGCCACTTTATTAGCTAGTACCGAGTTGGACCTTCAGAACTGACTTATTTATGGCATAGATTCAACAAGATGTTGGAAATATTCCTTCAGCCGCGTACACACGGGGCGGACTGTCTGGCCAACTTAGTCCGTCAGACAATCCGACGGACAGTCCGTCATACTTTCGAATGAACAGACTTGACCACACACACCACTTTTTGAGCGGACTAATACGGCGTACTAAGTCCGTCATACTATCCGCCCTACTTTTGAAATGAACGGACTCGCCCACACACGCGGAGGAAAGTCCGCTCATTTTGAGAGCGTCTCCAGGTAGGCGGGGCCCGCGAAGGAGACGTCGCTGACCCCGCCGCCTGGAATGGACTTAAAGGGGAACCCCAACGCTGAAAAAAATCGGCGCAATAAAGTATTTTATCTCGTGTGTTGTGTTTTTTTGTACTTTTATTTTACTGGTGAATGGGTAGGGGTACATTGTACCCCATACTCATTCACATAGGGGGGGGGGGGCCGGTATCCGGGGCCCCCTTATTAAAGGGGGCTCCCGGATTCCGATAAGCCCCCCGCCCGCAGACCCCGACAACCAACGACCAGGGTTGTCGGGAAGAGGCCCTTGTCCTCATCAACATGGGGACAAGGTGCTTTGGGGTGGGGGGGGCGCGCGGCCCCCCCTTCCCCAAGGCACCCCCCCATGTTGAGGGCACGCGGCCTGGTACGGCTCAGGAGGGGGGGGCGCTCGCTCGCCCCCCTTTCCTGGCCGGCCGGGTAGCGTGCTGGGACAAGGGTCTGTTGTGGACTTGGGGGGGACCCCCACGCCGATTTTTTTCGGCGTTGGGGGTCCCCTTTAAGTCCATACCAGGTGGCGGGGCCAGCGACGTCTCCTTCGCGGGCCCCGCCTACCTGGATACCCGCTCGAAATGAGCGGACTTTTCTCCGGGCGGGAAAAGTCCGCTCATTTCAAAAGTACGGCGGACTGGCACACACATGGGCAGATTGTCCGCCGAAATGCGAGTCCGACGGACAGTATTACGGAAATTCCGAAATACTTAGTCCGCCAGACTGCACGCTGAAAAAGTCCGCTGAAGCCCACACACGAGCGGACTGTCCGCTGAAATGTGTTTCGGCGGACTAAGTAGGCCAGACAGTCCGCCCGTGTGTACGTGGCTTTCGAGATTTTGGTCCATATTGACATGATAGCATCACGCTGTTGCTGCAGATTTGTCGGCTGCACATCCATTATGCAAATCTCCAATTCCACCACATCCCAAATGTGTTCTTTTAAATTGAGATTTGGTGACTGTGGAGGCCATTGGAGTACAGTGACCTCATTCTCATATTCAAGAAACCAGTGGTGATTTGAACTATGAGCTTTGTGACATGGTGCATTTTCCTGCAGGAGCCACCAGAAGATGGGCACACTGTAGTCATAAAGGGATGGACATGGTCAACAACAATACTCAGATAGGCCGTGGTGTTTAAATGATGCTCAATTGGTACTAAGGGGGCAAAAGTGTGGCAAGAAAATATCCTACACACCATTACACCACCTGCCTGAACCGTTGATACAAGGCAGGATGGATCCATGCTTTCATGTTGTTTACGCCAAATTTTGACCCTACCATCTGAATGTCGCAGCTGAAATCGAGACTCATCAGATCAGGCAACGTTTTTCCAATCTTCTATTGTCAAATTTTGGTGAGCCTGTCCGGTGTGGTCTTCTGCTGATGTAGCTTATCTGCTTCAAGATTCTATGTGTTGTGTGTTCAGAGATTTTATTTTGCATATCTTGGTTTTAACGAGTGGTTATTTGAGTTACTGTTGCCTTTCTATCAGCTCAAACCAGTCTGCCCATTCTCCTCTGACCTCTGACATCAACAAGGCATTTTTGTACACACAACTGCCAGTCACTGGACATTTCCTCTTTTTCGGACCATTCTCTGTAAACCCGAGAATTGGTTGTCAGTGAAAATCGCAGTAGACCAGCAGTTTTTGAAACACTCAGCCCCTGTACACACGGTCGGAGATTTCCACAACCAAATCCGTCGGATTTTGCCTGTCGGATTTTGTCCTTCGGATCTTGTCCGAAACTGTTGCATACACACGGTCGGGCCAAGTTGGCGAAAAAATCCGAACTTTCAGAACGTGATGACATAATTTCGCTACGATGGGACTACGTTCAGGCTAGTAGCCAATAGCTTTGATGTAGGAATTTGATCTGAGCATGCGTGGCACTTGGTCCGATTAAAAATTCTGTACACATGATCGGATTAGGTCCGTCCGGCCCAGTTTGTCGGGAAATATTTCCAACATGTTGGAAAATTGGGTCGGACGGAGATTCGGACGTAATCAGTCCGATGCATACCACACACAGTCAGATTATCCAACGACACGGTCCGATAAGACGCAATCCGACAGATTATCCGACCGTGTGTACAAGGGCTTAGACCAGCCCATCTGGCACCAACAACCATGCCATGTTCAAAGTCACTTAATTCCCCTTTCTTCCCCATTCTGATGCTCAGTTTGAATTTCAGCAAGTCATCTTCACCACGTCTAGATGCCTAAATGCACTGAGTTGCTGCCATGTGATTGGCTGATTAGCAATTTGTGTTACCAAGCAATTGAACAGGCTAGTGTTGCCAACCGTCAGTATTTTTACTGACAGCCAATAAAAAACAGACACATTTCTCCTGCAAGTAAATGCCAGTAAAAGGAAAAAGCTGCTATTTATTGTATGTCTCAGAGCAGATGGAGAGTGAAACTGCATGGGGGGCAAGAAAATGTATGCCCAGGGTCCAATCAATATTAAAGATGGCCCTGCTTCCCCTATATGTGTTTTAACTCCCTGAGGGCAGTATAATAGGTCACTTACCATTACTATTTTAGTTGTGTGGAGGACATAGACTATTGGTCTATACATGATAGATACTGTGTAGCACTAAAAATAAGTAACAAATAAATAATGATTGTTCTGTTAATCTTTGCATCATTGTGTAATCTGTTTTTGTGCAAATACAGATTATCGCTGTTGCTGCTGCAGAATTACAATCCCCCCTAAAGGCCCCAGAAACTCCTTCTCTGTATAGCAGTTCAGAAGGAAGCTATGTATACCATGGACACAAGCCAAACCAAACAGGACTCTACTGTTTCAGCAAATCTTGCATGTAAGAAATTACAGAATCATTAGGGGACAGAGATAAACGAAATAAGGGAATGGTCAGCAGTCTGAAAAACAGCTCTGAAAATATTTAATGTGCTGATGAAATCTGTATAGAATGTCGGGAGCAGGATATCCACTTACCCATATAGCAAGTCCATAGGAGGGTCATTCCCGTAGGGCCTGTTGCATGGCTGCAAAATGTGATAGCTTTCAAATGATGTGATCCTATAGAATCTGTAACAGACAAAATACAATAAGTAGAAATTTCAGTTTGAAGTGTACAGAAAATATGTGATTCTGGGCAGGATTTACTGAACTATGAGGGTTGGAGTTGACATGCTGCCAAAGATCAAGATATGTACTCATGATAGGACAGGTCTAGGCCGAAGTAGACGGTTTATGGCTATTTATACATGTAGAGATACACTTAGGTAAAGACAGGTGGATCAGGTTTAGGTTTATGCATGGCAAGAAAAGTCAAGGTCAGCAAAGGTAGATTGACAAGCTGAGGTCAACATGTATTTCACAGGAGACCAGCCACAAAATGGCATGTATTTTGGGTCTATAAGAGGTGTATTCCATAACGTATTAGGCAGCTAGTATGTACACTATCACCATGTGCTCAGATGGCACATACTGTACATGCTTTCAAGGAAGGGAAGAAAAATCTGCAACAGGGATGCAGACAGCAGGGCAAAGGTTAGAGCCATACCATACCTTATTACAAAGGTAGTATGGAACTCATTACTGGCCTCAAAATTTAGAGAAGCATGTAGGCTCCGATGCAAAAGTTGACCTGCGGCTCCCCAGGGTGGGTGGGGCGGCCCTCTGACCTCCAGGTTTAAGTGCAAGCTTACCCCTTTCACTGCCCACCTTGCGTGCAGAGGTTGTACTGGGCTGGCCGGGGGTGCTGAGCAGAGAGTGCACCGATGGGGTAAAGGCTTGCCCTGTCATCCTGTGTAGGTGAAAATGGAAAGGGAGAGGGTCAGGATGAGCCTGCGCAGGCCCCTGCCCGGCTGGAACAGGCTCACTTAGTTTACTGAATTGCCTATGCAGGGTGACGTGGCAAGCACTTTTCCCCAGCAATACAGCTTTAAACCTAATGCAGGGGCAGGCAGGCAACCTTTGAGAGGAAGAGATCTATCTGAACAACATAAAAGAGGTCAAAGATCACAAGGGTTTGGTGCCCTATTTTTTTGTTTGTCAGTCAGTAAAACAGTGCATAGTATCAGCAGGGCAGTGGAGGGTGTCATTTGGGCAGAGGTTGGTGCCAGAAGATGGTGTCAGTGGAGCAGTAGGTGGTGTCAGTGGAGCAGTGGATGATGCCAGTAGAGCAGGGGATATGTCAGTAGGACATAAATTGGTGTCAGTAGGGTATTGGATGGTGTCAGTCAGTAAAGAAGTGGACAGTGTCAGTAGGGCAGTGGACTTTGTCAGTAGGGCACTGTGTTGCTGACCCCCAACTTAATGTGACTGGGAGGTCGCATGAACCCATGGGAGCTTGGACGGGGTTACCATTGCAACACCTTAAGCTCTGCCCATGCCACCAATGCTTTTAAAGCAGATGAGGACCTTCAATGATCACCTATGCCCAAGAAGAAGGTGAGTAGGGCTTACCGCCAAACCCTGAGAAGGAGGGTGAGGACTTTTAGGGCCCATTCATGCCAGGATGAACTGCTGTCATTCATTCAATGCATGTTATGTCACATGTTAATGTAAATTTCATTGGGGCTGCCAGCACACCACATTGGAGTGCGTTGGATTACAATTCACAATGAAAAATACAAATGGAACTTAACCGGGTTGCCCCTTATCACCATTACTTTTTATCTTATGCCTAGAACCCCTTGCCGAGTCTATTCGCATCCATCCGGACATTCGTGGGGTGGTGATGCGACAGGGGGAATATAAATTATCGCTTTTTGCGGATGCCATCCTGCTTACTATTACTAACCCATCGATATCTCTCCCCTCGTTGCACAAATTACTATCCTCTTTTGGTGACATATCCGGTTATAAGGTTAATACTTCTAAAACTGCAGCTCTTCCCATACATATCCCGGAATACCTATTATCTCAGCTTAAAGAATCATACCCTTATCAGTGGTACAGTGTTTCCCTCAAATATTTGGGTGTACTACTCTGGTTTTAGACATAAACAGATCCATGTTGTCCTGGGCAAAATATCCCCTGTCCCTGTTGGGTACAATTAATGTCCTAAAAATGTCTATTCTACCCAGATTACTTTACCACTTTGAAACGTTGCCAGTTGCCATGTTGTTCTCCCAACTAAAAGCACTTCACAGGAACTTTACAAAGTTCATATGGGGTGGCAGTGCTCACCGTTTAGTGAGTTCGGTGGTATTTGCACCAAGATCCAGGGGTGGTTTGGGTGCCCCCGAGATTATTAAATATTATTACGCTTCATTCTTGAGAGCTACAGTGGGGATCGAAAGTTTGGGCACCAAAAACTTAACGTGCATAACGAAGCGTTCAAAGCATTTGAACTTTGCAAATGAACATTTAGACAAGCCTGAGGCATTTTGGAAACAAGTTCTGTGGACCGATGAGGTTAAAATATAACTTTTTGGCCCGGAATGAGCAAAGGTTCGTTTGGAGAAGAAAGGGCACAGAATTTAATGAAAAGAACCTCTGTCCAACTGTTAAGCATGGGGGTAGATCAATCATGCTTTGCGGTTGTATTGCAGCCAGTGGCACAGGGAACATTTCACGAGTAGAAGGAAAAATGGATTCAATAAAATTTCAGCAAATTTTGGATGGTAACTTGATGCCATCTGTGAAAAAGCTGAAGTTAAAGAGAGGATGGCTTCTACAGATGGATAATGATCCTAAACACACCTCAAAATCCACGGGGGATTACATCAAGAGGTATAAACTGAAGGTTTTGCCATGGCCTTCACAATCTCCTGACCTCAACATTATTGAAAATCTATAGATAGACCTTAAAAGAGCAGTGCGTGACAGACAGACCAGAAATCTAAAAGAACTGGAACAAGGAAGAATGAGCAAAGATACCTCAAACAAGAATTGTAAGACTCTTGGTTGGCTACAAAAAGCGTTTACAAGCTGTGATACTTGCCAAAGGGGGCAGTACAAGATATTAACTCTGCAGGGTGCCCAAACTTTTGCAGATGGCATTTTTTTGTTTTCTGTAATTTTGAAAGTGTAAATGATGGAAATAAAATCTAACTTTTTTGACATATTAGAAGAATGTCTAATCTGTAATTTGATGCCATTTGGAGATTTTTCCATCTTTCCTTGGCTTCGTTATGCACATTAATACACATTTTTACCTGGGGTGCCCAAACTTTCAATCCCCACTGTATAGCCTCATGATCCTTTCTACATGCTCCTAATCAGTGGTCTGCTTGGAAAAGGGGGTGTTATATCTGACCCACTCGTGCTCTTTAATTTGGGGTACTCCTCTATACCTGGATCCCATTTTTAAATGCCAATGTACGGCTCCAATGACCTTTACCTTAACCATTTGGCGAAAATGTCTCAAAAGCTACCCTCTTGCCTCACCTTGTCCTCCTCTTGTGAATGTGTTTAATCCAATCATACCAGACAGTTTGTCTCTGTGTAGAGTTTTCACACGGCTTAACACCCCCCCCCCCCCCTTTTTCAACTTCGAAACTTGGTACATCCCATCATGTGGAAAATGTATGCTTTTGAGACTCTGTATGAGAAATTTGATATATCCCACCGCCTGTTTTATTTTTATTTGCAGGTTAGACATTTCTTTCACTCTAAATCCTCATCCCTGACCCTTGACAAACCTACCTCCTTTGAATATTTGTGCGCTCAAGGCCCCCACCAGCTGCATCTAATATCCTCCATATCCTCCATGAGTCGACCCCTCTTACTGAGACCACGCATCACTACATGAGAAAATGGGCTCATCTATTAGGTAGACCTATTACAGTCCAGGTGTGGGACAAGATTTGGTCTTCCACTTTAACCACTTGCCGACCAGCGCACGACCATGTACGTCGACAGAATGGCACGGGCAGGCAAATGGGCGTACATGTACGTCCCTTTAAATTTGCCGCCCTGCCATCGGAAGCGCGCTGCCCGCGGCACGCTCCCGCGCTGGTCGGGACCCCCGTGGGGGCCGGTCGCGGGACCCGCGGACTCGATCGCCGCGGGCATCCCCGCGATCGTCTCACGGAGCGGCCGAATGGAGAAGTGCCGCTGTAAACAACATTTCTCCATTCTGCCTAGCAACTAGTGACGCTGATCTCTGCTCCATATGATTGGAGCAGAGATCAGTGTTCACTAAATGAAAGCCCAACCCCCCCACAGTTAGTAACATGCCCCTAGGAACACTTGCCCCTACACTGCCACCCACTGGTTAACCCCTTCATTGCCAGTGTCATTTACACAGGAATCACTGCATTTATATAGCAGTTATTACTGTATAAATGACAATGGTCCCAAAAATGTGTCAAAAATGTCCGATGGGTTCCCCACAATGTAGCAGTCACAATAAAAATCGCTGATCGCCGCCATTACTAGTAAAAAAAAAATAATAAAAAATTATTATTAAAAATGCTATAAAACTATCCCTATATTGTAAACACTATAACTTTTGCGCAAACCAATCAATAATCGCTTATTGCGATTTTTTTTACCAAAAATATGTAGAAGAATACGTATCGGCCTAAACTGAGGGAAAAAAATGTTTTTTTATATATTTTTGGGGGATATTTTTGTTTATAGCGCAAAAAATAAAAACCGCAGGGGTGATCAAATACCACCAAAAGAAAGCTCTATTTGTGGGAAAAAAAAGGACATCAATTTTGTTTGGGAGCCACGCGCAATTGTCAGTTAAAGCGACGCAGTGCCGAATCGCAAAAAGTGGTCTGGTCTTTGACCAGCAAATTGGTCCGGTCTGAAAGTGGTTAAGTCCTCTAAATGTGTAACTCAAAGGGAAACGTCTATAAAAATTCTCATGTTTTGGTATAAAACTCCTGACGTCATTCACATAGATGACTCCTCAGTCTCACCGTGCTGTTTGCATTGTGGAACATATACAGGTTTGTTATTTCATATTTTCTGGCAGTGTTCTCTGATCCAACCCTTCTGGCATGATGTGAGGCTACTAATACTGAGGTGGTGGGGGTGTCCCTTCCACTAGACCCCTTAAATTACTTACTGGGGCTTCCTTTTTCAGGTTTATCCAAAAAAGCCAACCAGCTGAATATTTTATTAGCTGCTAAAAGGCTTATTCCATTATGCTGGTTGTCCAATACACCTCCTCCATGGCCCAGATTTCTCCACCTGGTAGCGGAGATTTGGAGGATGGAATACCTAACGGCTTCTGTACATGATTCCATCACCCAATTTGATAAAGTTTGGGAACCCTGGGATCGATCGGAATATGGGACTCCCATGTCAATGGTCACCTCTGAGAATGTTCTAAAATTACATTGAGTGTATTCTTATCCCCGTCATTCCTTTCCCATGACTATCTATGCTACTTTGTGCTCTCCTAGAATTCTATGATACCCACCATATACTCTTCACAAATTTATATTTCTCTTTTATCTTTTGTAATTGCTCTTTGGTTCTGAACCTTAGTGTTTACCTGTGAGCTGTTGGCTTAATATAATTTTGACAGATTGTGCAGACCACTCCTGTGCTCTGTATATATGGACATTGTCTATCTGTATCTACTATTTCTGTAGTATTCATTGCTATAATTATGTTTTCGTTATCAGTGCAGCATGTACTATATAACAACTTTGTATGTGCTCTTTTAAAACCCAATAAAAACCCAATAAAAAAAAACATTTAAAAACAGAGTATCATTTTGCACCCTAATGCCCCGTACACACGAGAGGACTTATGTCCGACAGACTTCCAAAGGAGTTCCGCCGGAGTTCCGACGGAGTTCTGACAGACTTTTCGGCCGAACGGACTTGGCCACACACGATCACACTAAACTCCGACGGATTCGAACGTGATGACGTACGACCCGACTCGAATAAGGAAGTTCATAGCCAGTAGCCAATAGCTGCCCTAGCGTCGGTTTTAGTCCGTCGGAGTAGCATACACACGAGCGGATTTTTCGAAGGGGACCGGGTCCGGCGGAGTTCCGTCGGGAAAATTTGAAGCATGCTTCATTTCTAAAGTCCGTCAGACTTTTGCGAAGCTAAAGTCCGTTGCAGCCCACACACGATCGGATAGTCTGACGGACTCGGTCTGACGGACTTTGGATGTTGAAAAGTCCGCTCGTGTGTACGGGGCATAGGTCATTAATGGTGATGGCCTAGTACAAACCCCCACAACAAATATAATTACAGATTGTATATCCAAGTGGTATGAATAGTAGGAGGTTCCACCACCCCTCGCACCCCTTCACAAGAAGGTCAACCTGTTTGCGTAGTTCGCTTCCTCAATATGCTATGCTAATCCACGCTTATTTTTGTGCATTAATAAAGTTTTGTAATTTTTGTGTACTTTGGTTGTGCCTATAAAGGCCACAAACTACTGATTAATGTGTTAGTTTCATCCTTTTAATAATAATTTGATAGGTCCAAAGCATTAGCTTGTTTTCTTACTAGTAAAATCCATTTCTTTTAAATTAAGTTTATCTTCTATGTACTGTATATATCATTTTAAAAGTTCATTTGATACATTATTACAAGTTGAAAATGTTTAAAACCCAGGAATATAGCTGGAATTGTCCCCTTTGTACACACTTAGTGGCTCTGCCACTCAGAGACCCTGCAGAGCCCTGATGGAATGTACACAAATGTAAACACACAGAAGCAGCATTCAAAGACCTCTGGACATATCCATGAAAACAGCGAAACGCCCACATTCCCAGATATTGTATAGAAAGAAAGACTCCGGCAGAAGAAGCTTGGATCCACAGCTGCTCTGGTTATTGGTAGAGACATGTTAGATCTGAATAATGTCACCTTTGTCTTGGTGGGACTTTTCACTTTCTTCTTAGTCTTGTATTACAGCAAGTATTCATGGAGGAGAAGGAGCATGCCACCAGGTCCCTTTCCTCTGCCCATCCTGGGGAACTTTCTTCAACTTCAATCCGAAGGTCTACTGCCAAGCTTAATAAAGGTAATGAATGAGTTACTATCTTCTTAATGTAATCATCATAAAAAGGGTCACCATACCCACCTTGGTCACTCTCAGCCCTTGTACACACGGTCGGAGAATCCGTCGGAGTGTGTCCTATCGGACCGTGTTGTCGGATAATCTGACTGTGTGTGGTATGCATCAGACTGATTCTGTCGGAATATCCGTCGGACCCAATTTTCCAACTTGTTGGAAATATTTTCCGACCAACTGGTTCGATCGGACATACTCCGATCATGTGTAGAGAATTTTGATCGGACCAAATGCCACGCATGCTCAGATCAAATTCCTACATCAAAGCTATTGGCTACTAGCCTGAACGTAGTCCCATCGTAACGAAATTACGTCATCACGTTCTGAATGATCGGATTTGTCGACAACTTAGTCCGACCGTGTGTATGCAACAGTTTCGGACAAGATCCGACGGGCAAAATCTGACGGACAAAATCCGACGGACAAAATCCAACGGATTTGGTTGTCGAAATCTCTGACCGTGTGTACGGGGGCTCACAGGTATGTCTTCATGTCTGGTAGTTATCTTAAAGTGCACCTGTTCATTGACCATATTAGGCAAAATAACAGGTTCAGTTTTAGGTTCAATTTTACGAGGGACAGTAACACATGGCAGATTTTTTATTTTTTTTGCACACATATTTGTTCAACTGGTTATCAAATGCATAACTTTAGGGAAAAAAATTATTTATTTTGATAAACAAAAACAAAATATAATACCCATTTTTTGGTTAAAAAAAAAAGGTGGGCTTTTGTCCATTAAATAGATGCCAAACATGCCAAGACTAAAAATTGCATGCAAAATGGTGAAAAATTATCAATTTAAAGTTTACCATGAGTTATGGCTCAGTAATTATTGCTCGCAATCTGAAACATTCGTGGTGATACCTCACATGTGTGGCACAATTGCTATTTACATACAGATGTGCTTCCAACAAGCACATTGGCATTGTTATACAAATACATTTTTTAACACTCTTTGAATTTTTAAAAACTTAACTTTCTTGAGCTTATCAAGCATGCCAGGTACATATGGGTTTATTGTATATGTGTATATTGTACTTGACAATTATATTGTAGGGTGTATATTTATAGTTATTGTTTTGATCTGTTGTATATTAAGACTTATGAATATGTGGAATTTTTAATAAGTTGTTATAAATAAAGAGTAATGTATAACAAAAAAATACATTTCTTGCTATTGCTATGCTAAGGCATCAGGTTATCTTTTTTGGGACTTCAGCAGTCTATTTGTTCTCTGGTGTCTTCCCTGCCTTCCATTGCAACTAATAAAGCACAGATAGTGCCTGATTAGCTGCTTCCCTACGTACAGTTGCCGGGGAAATTACAGCTGTGAATCTGGAAGTGATGTAATACAAGTTGATTTTGGGTTCATTATTTTCAGAGAAGATTGGGGAAAAAGATATTCCTTGATTTCCTCCCAGCTAACGGGTTGAGGCATTTTACTGTGGCCCTGTGTTATCCGGAGGAACAGGAAAGCCTGAGAACCCCTGTGGCACTTGCCAGAGGAGATAAGTACCTTCTTGGTACCATAAAAGTGATTGGGTGGCTCTGCAGCCTCTTGGATCACTTTTACATGATGCCAGTTTAAAAAACAACACTAAGCTCATGGCTGCAGTTTTAACCCTTTGAATACCAGGGAATTTTTAAAATTACCTTGTAAAAAAAAAGGGAGTTAAAGCACATCTAATCTCCCAAAACAAAAATATAAAAAAAATATTGCAGCTTTACAATCCTTAGATAAGGTGGCTCCATAAGTTCTTTTTTCAGGCTTTTATACCTGTATTTTCACCTGGTGATCTTGCCAGTACCACACCTCCTGTCCCTGAGTGACAACTCTCACCCACTGTACTGTGACAAGCAGCATTGTCACCCTGGGATAGGAAGTAAGTTAGGACTACAGAACAACCCCCTCCTATGATGCTGATGTGACTACTAGGCTCATAGAACTGCTTAAAACCTAACTCCAGGCAAAATCTATTTTACCAAACCCTCCCTCCTCTCTGGGGTCTCACCATTGCGAATTGGATGCAGGTTCCCCACAACAAAGTCGCAATAGCAAGAGATTTTGATCGGCTCTTTACCGTGCATTGGCATCTTTTGGTCTGTTTCAGTTCCGAATTCAGCCAAAAATTCAGGCTGAAATCAGACCTGAAATGGTGAATCAGAACGCACCGGACCCCTGCTGTGATCCGCATGCGGCTCATATGTAAAGCCAGCCTCAACCCATCCTTCCAGGTATTTTGCTTTGCTTACTTAGTGAAGCCAGTTTTTTTACCTGTGTCATCGCCCTCAAAGGTCCCTCACCCGCATGGGTGGCCGATCCAGCTCTGCATGTTAACCCTTGCCAACCCATCCCGTTCATTCCTCTATTTCTGACATCAGTCCTCTTCTAGATCCTAAGAGGACCCCTCCATTGGCTAGCCAATGGGAATCGTTCACCCATGCTGGGACAAGGTCATTCGGTGCCCAGGGCAAAGATGGAAAACTGCACCTCCCCCCCCCCCCACTGTAAAAGCTACAACGCCTACAGATGATGGGATCTATACTGGGAATTTGTTATATACTAGTATTTGAAATAAAAAGGTTCCTGCACTACTTGGGGGCAACTTCAGAGCAGCTTGCATTGACTTCTATTAAAGAAGACATTTGCAAGCTGCACTAATGTTATGCTGTGTGGCTTCAAAGGTGGGTGACACTGGCTGGGAAGGGGTTAACATCTAGGGGCAATCAAAGGGTTAACTGCATTTGTAATGTGTTCTGCTTTTTACTACTGATTGATTTGTTTTGTTTTCCCTGGTTTGCATGAAAAGGCAAAAAACGGGATTGTTCCCTCTGTACAGAGCGCTGTGTTGATTGTCAACACAGAGCACTGGGCTGTGATTGGACACAGCTGATCAGCAGCTCCCAGTCATGAATAAACGGTTGGGCTCTGCTGACAGACTCTCTTTGTGTGCAATCACAGGGAAGTAGGTGGGAGGAGCCTGCACCTGAACCAGGCAGCGATGTGTGGGTACGTGCCGTTGCCTATAGCTGCCACCTGTGGTGGGTTAGCAAGTGGTTAATTAACAATGGTAGTGGTAATATGCAGCAGGAAGGGGGTAATGCACTATCACCGATGCATTAGTGACCCGTGTCAGTGTTAATTAACCCACTGTTGCCATTAGTGCATTAACACCCATCTTGCTGCATATTACCAATACCATTGCTAATTAAGCAAACTTCCTCTCTACTGTCATCACCGTCCTCATCCTTATCACATTTTTTACTCTCCTTCCATAATCATCATCGTCATCACTTGTTTTTATCATTTTCATCTTCTTTACTGTCATCATCATCCTTGCCATTATTTTTGTCACTTTCCCCCATTACTATAAATGATTCCTGCCAACTTTGTCTTCACCCTTCATTACCACCCCCTTCCTTATCATCCTTGCCATAACTTTTCTACTCTCCTATAATCTACATTATTCTCTATACTATCATCCTCTGCCTTCTCCTTATAATGATCTTTTGTTCCCTTCCCCCAAGCCCTGCCTGCCTTAGGGCCCAGGGTAGGCAGAAGAAGCCACTCGATGGGCGTGCAGTCGGCAGCTCAGGAAGAAGAGCATGATGATGGCACCCCACATTTTTTATTGCCCTGTTGGGTCACTCTGCGCCCATCTCTTGGACTGGAAAGGGTCAGGGGTGGTGACACTCTTCAGGGGACGGAGCCAGCATGGATGGAAAGGGGGGTCACATATTTTTGGGGATCGGCTCTCTCCGGGGTGATGAGGATCAGGATGGAACACAGGAGAGTGGGTTTGAAGAGAGGGCCCTGCCCCCTCCTCTAATTCACCCTCCCCTAGCTGTTCCCGCGGGGGAGAAGGCAGGCACAGGGAGAGTGCACACAGCAGAGAAAGCTGCAGCCGGCAGGATTAATTATCACTGCATTTAAGGATACCCCCCACAGAGTTCCCACACTGACTCCAGTCATCCATCCCTAGTATGCTGCTGTGTCCTGATTTCAGAAACTCCGCCTGATAGGGAAGTGAGAGGCGGGGCGGGGCTGGTCTTAGGCTTGTGCCGGGTGCAGGAGCTCACTCGTCACATGTTGTCATTATCTATTTAGCGCGGCCGGTACACTGGCGCTTCTGTTGCACCCCTCTTCCTCCAGTAAATGGTCTCACCCAGGGCATCTGCCTCTTCCGCCCACCCCTTGTACTGGCCCGGCGTCCACCTCACACAGGCAGTGATGTGGACACTAGGAAGGAGGACCCATCCATGAAGTAAACAGAGAGCTGAAGGGCCTGGCATTGGATAATCATGGGACTGTGGCTTAAAGCGGAGTTCCACTGGTTGTTGAGTTTATTAAAAGGCTTTTAATAAACAGCCACTCACCTGTCCCACGGTCCAGTGATACGGCTGCCTGAAGCTTCCGTTCCCTCCCCCTCCTCTTCGCGCTGCCGACATTGTAAGTATGGGCGCCCAGCTGTGGCAGTTTGTGGCTTCACAGCTGGGCGTGCACTGCGCATGTGCGAGTTTTGCTGCGCTCTGTCAATGGACAGGCAATCTTCTGGGGCCTGTGACGTGTCCCAGAAGATTGCTGGGAGGGAGGGAGGGGCCGCCTAAAGGGAGATGAGGAGTCGCCTAGGCGGCCAGAAGTCGAAAAGGAGGAAGTGGGACAGAAAGTCCCACTCCAATCCAGGTAACCAGCCCCTCCCCCCCAAAAAATTGGGCACTTAAACCCCCCTCCTGCCCAGACCAATTTTCAGCTTTCAGCGCTGATGCACTTTGAATGACAATTGCGCGGCCATACAACACCGTACCCAAATGAAATTTTTATCATTTTTTTTACCACAAATAGAGCTTTCTTTTGGTGGTATTTAATTACAGCTGAGAGTTTTATTTTTTGCTAAACAAACAAAAAAACATGCAAAATAAAAAATAAAAAAAATCACGTTTAATAGTTTGTTATAAAATTTTGCAAACAGGTAATTTTTCTCCTTCATTGAAATGCGCTGATGAGGCGGCACTGGTGGGCACTGATAGGCTGCACTGGTGGGCACTGATAGGCTGCACTGGTGGGCACTGATAGGCACGGTTAAGGTGGCACCAATAGGCACAGATAATGCGGTACTGATAGGCACAGATAAGGCAGCACTGATGGGCACAGATAAGGCGGCACTGATGGGCAAAGATGGGCACAGATAAGATGGCACGGATGGGTGGCACGGATGGGCATGAATAGGTACCACTGATAGATGGGGCTGATAGGTGGCTCTGATAGGTGGCACTGCTGGGCACTGATGGGCGGCACTGATGGGCACTGGTAGATGACACTGATGGGCATGGATATGTGGCATATGAGGTGCAGCACAGTTGTTGAGGCAGATTGTGGGCACTGATAAGTGGCACTGTGGGCACTGATGGGTGGCACTATGGGCACTGATGGGTGGCACTATGGGCACTAATGGGTGGCACTATGGGCACTAAGGGGTGGTACTGATGGGTGGCACTTTTACTATATGTATGTTGCACTGGCAGGGGGCAGGTGGGCACTGATGACTTGGCCATGATCGGGACTGAAGTCCCTCTCACGGCCGCCGGTGATCGGCTTTTTTTCTCCTCGCGCTGACAGTGCGAGGAGGAAAATAGCCGATGACCGGCTCTGTTGTGATCACATGATCAGCTGTCATTGGCTGACAGCTGATCATGTGGTAAGGGGTCGGATCAGGCGAGTCTCATAGACTCGCTGATCACAGAGCGTGCCGCGCAGCGCAGGCCGCTCGGGCACGGGACAACCTCAATAGACATAGTCCCGGCAAAGCAGGTCCGCGCTATAGCCATCATTCGGCTATAGCGCGGATCCCTAGTGGTTAAAGCTGAAGTTCCACTTTTGGTTGGAACCCTGCTTTAAGGTAAGGGAAAACAGGGATTTAGAGAGGTTGTTTTAACCCAGCGATCAGAAAGAGGGCGTTGGAATGGAGAGGTGGTAGGGGCAAAAGGGTACAAACATACAAAGTTCTCCCCCCCCCTCACACACACACACACACACAAACTTCTCTCGATCTGCCTCCATCCCGCCCCATGTGACAGCTCTGATGCCTCAGCAACCAACCACCAATCCCCTGGGCCATCACATGGAAGAGGGGAGAGTAAATCACATGATTCCTCATACTCAAAAGTACACATTGTATTACTCTTTGCTTCCATTGGTGAATAGTGAAGCAGGGAGTGATGGAAATTGGCAAGTGAATCCATTGGCTTTCCTTCATGAATAATAATGCAGACTTTGTATGGACCACCATGAACTTATCTATGGCTGAAGATTTCAGAGAAATTACCTACTAAAAACGTATCTATATATCTGTCTAATTCTCCAACAGATGGGAGATAAGTATGGTCCTATCTTCACCATTCACTTTGGCAGAAGACCCACGGTCATTGTGGTTGGATACCAAGCGGTCAAAGAGGTCCTGCTGGACCTTGGAGATGTTTTCCTAGGAAGAGGCTCTATTCCTGTATTTGAGAGGTTTTACAACAAAAGCGGTAAGTGATAAAAATGTACGCAAAGACAATATTTACTAATAAATGGCTCACTTAAATTTATGAGATGTTTTCTAAAGAAAATTTAGTGTTTTTTTTTATACTGCGTAAAAACCTAATAGGGGTTGAGTCCGGCATGGTTTTGGTGCTTTTTGCAGAGCCGCACTACTGTTCACTGAACATAGTTTTCTATGGGACACAGTCACATCTATGCTTTTTTCAGCCACTGCATTTTTGGAAAGGGTCAGAGACTTTTTAAAAGCAAAATGGTGCTTTTTTGGTTCAAAAGACTTCAATGGAGAAGCTGCAGAATGTACAGGCATACCCCACTTTTAATGATTGTAAAGGTAAAACCGCGCTGGTCAACACTGGGTGTTGGATAGATAAAAAACAATAAATCCGGGATGAGTACTATATGTGTATATAATTATAGGTTGCTGCCCCCCACAAAAAGAAAATCCCCGCTAGGGGTTTCTTCCACCAATAAAAAGAATCTAACAACCGGGGTAACTGGCGCTACCTATTTGGCATAAACAAATATTGACTCTCATTGATGAGACAAATGAAAAAGAGAAAATGAGAAATGCCAAGAAATAAAATAGGATTAATCTATCTCACCAATAATAGTTTTCATATATGCAATCGTACCTAAATAAAAATGAAACCTCCCTAAGGAAAGCAATAGATCCTTTATAATCCACTTATTTCAATCCAAGCCCAAAGAAAGAAACATACAAGAGGCTACTTCCAGAAGTTACATACAATCGCACAGATTCCCTACTGCGACTCCAATGTGACAGTAAGCAGTGTAATAATTTAGGACCTTATCCTGAGAACTCAGTGTAATCCTGAACAAATCATATATAAATTCTGTGAAAAAACACCAAATTAATATAGAAAAAATTGTACTGAGTGCGACTTTTCCTTAAAATCGCATTAGTGCTAAATTGTGATAAACCCAACGATCTGTCGGCTGGGAGAAAAAAATTTATAGAAATCTACTCCAATTACTACATGTGAAAAAAATATATGAATATAAAAAATATATGAATATAAAAAACCAAACTCTAATAAGTATATGTATAAGTGAAACGTGCAATCACAATACAAAAAAAACAAAAAATATATGAAAATACCAAATTAAGTGACACAATTCAAATTCAAAATCAAAGGGTTTCAAACATATGTACTAGCAAAGCATCTATGAAAAAATATAAATAAAAAAATGTGTTATAGTGACCCTTAGGCTGCTTTCACACTGGGGCGGTATTCAGGCGTTACAGCGCTAAAAATAGCGCCTGTGTAACGCCTGAAAAAAAACGGCCCCTTTAACTCCAGTGTGAAAGCCGGAGGGCTTTCACACTGGAGCGATGCGCTGGCAGGACAGTGAAAAAAGTCCTGCTAGCCGCATCTTTGCAGCGGTGAAGGAGCGGTGTATTCACCGCTCCTATACCGCTCCTACCCATTGAAATCAATGGGACACCGCGGCAATACCGCCGGCAAAGCGCCGCTGCAGCGGCGCTTTGCGGGCGCTTTGCGGGCGGGTTTAACCCCTTTTCGGCCGCTAGCGGGGGTTAAAACCACCCCGCTAGCGCCCGCACACCGCCGCTAAAACGACGGTAAAGCGCCGCTAAAAATAGCGGCGCTTTACCGCCGACGCTGCTCCCGCCCCAGTGTGAAAGCAGCCTTAGAAAAATAAAAATAAAAAATAAACACACACATAAAAATAGGAAAAAATAAAAATATACATGTAAAAGTAAAAAAAATGAAAATGAAAAATAAAAATAAAAAAGTAAAAATAAAAATAAAAATAAAAAAATAAAATAAATATAAATATAAAAATAAAAATAAAAATAAAAGTCCAACTCTCCAAAAAGTCTTCAATAGTGCAAATCCAACATTAAATGTTCATAAAGTGACTTTTGTGCTTCTTGTGTGATCTTCAAAGTGACTTCCGTGCTCCCCCGCAAGGTACCCCACTCACCAAAAGAATTCACCCCTGCAGGGGTAGTTCGCCTTTAAATCCAATCTGCCGATATCCAGCTCTTTGACCTTCTGACCTCCTTATTTATGATCATTCATATCCAAAAGGAGATTCCATTTGTGCCCTCACTGTTGGGACCACACGGATCAGCAACCCCTTACTGCTTTGCCCCAGCCAGGTTCTAGCCTCTCCTGGGTGGAAGTCCTTGCCGGTACAGCCTCTAAACGAAGCTAAATGGAAAGAACCCCACTCTGGTGATCTCAAGGGTATGTTACAAACTCTCTCTGTGTGCTTGGATAAAAGCCTTAAACAGGCTTAAACTGCTTCAGTTAATGAAGCAGTTTAAGCCTGTTTAAGGCTTTTATCCAAGCACACAGAGAGAGTTTGTAACATACCCTTGAGATCTCCAGAGTGGGGTTCTTTCCATTTAGCTTCGTTTAGCGGCTGTACCGGCAAGGACTTCCACCCAGGAGAGGCTAGAACCTGGCTGGACAGGCATGTACTGGCCATTGGGACTACAGGGAGTTTCCCGGTGGGCCGATGGCTCAGTGGGCCGGTTTCAGTAAATGGCTGCGCGGCTCGCCCTCAACTTCACGCAGTGATGTGGGAAAGATGAGAAAAATACAGAGGAGAATAAGTGAAATAATAAAAGAGGTTAGTGAGGACTCCTTATGTTATGCTACTTATGTTTTTTTTTTGCACAATTGCATATAGTTTTATATACTGTTTTTGTGCTTGTTTGCAAAATTAAAGTGGGCTGGTCTGGATGAAGTCCAGGGCCAAATGTTTGTGCCAGTCCAGCCCTGTGGCTGGGGCAAAGCAGTAAGGGGTTGCTGATCCGTGTGGTCCCAACAGTGAGGGCACAAATGGAATCTCTTTTTGGATATGAATGATCATAAATAAGGAGGTCAGAAGGTCAAAGAGCTGGATATCGGCAGATTGGATTCAAAGGCGAACTACCCCTGCAGGGGTGAATTCTTTTGGTGAGTGGGGTACCTTGCGGGGGAGCACGGAAGTCACTTTGAAGATCACACAAGAAGCACAAAAGTCACTTTATGAACATTTAATGTTGGATTTGCACTATTGAAGACTTTTTGGAGAGCTGGACTTTTATTTTTATTTTTATATTTATATTTATTTTTATTTTTATTTTTTTATTTTTATTTTTATTTTTACTTTTTTATTTTTATTTTTCATTTTCATTTTTTTACTTTTACATATATATTTTTATTTTTTCCTATTTTTATGTGTGTGTTCATTTTTTATTTTTATTTTTATTTTTCTAAGGGTCACTATAACACATTTTTTATTTATATTTTTTCATAGATGCTTTGCTAGTACATATGTTTGAAACCCTTTGATTTTGAATTTGAATTGTGTCACTTAATTTGGTATTTTCATATATTTTTTGTTTTTTTTGTATTGTGATTGCACGTTTCACTTATACATACCGGTATACTTATTAGAGTTTGGTTTTTTATATTCATATATTTTTTATATTCATATATTTTTTTCACATGTAGTAATTGGAGTAGATTTCTATAAAAAAATTTTCTCCCAGCCGACAGATCGTTGGGTTTATCACAATTTAGCACTAATGCGATTTTAAGGAAAAGTCGCATTCAGTACAATTTTTTCTATATTAATTTGGTGTTTTTTCACAGAATTTATATATGATTTGTTCAGGATTACACTGAGTTCTCAGGATAAGGTCTTAAATTATTACACTGCTTACTGTCACATTGGAGTCGCAGTAGGGAATCTGTTGTATGTAACTTCTGGAAGTAGCCTCTTGTATGTTTCTTTCTTTGGGCTTGGATTGAAATAAGTGGATTATAAAGGATCTATTGCTTTCCTTAGGGAGGTTTCATTTTTATTTAGGTACGATTGCATATTAGACATGTGCATTCGTTTTCGTCCGAATGCATTTTCGTCCGAATTTCAGCTATTTTCGTTTTCGTTTTGACAAACGATAACGAAAGCACAAAATCCGAAAAACGAAAGATCCGACATAAATAAATGCTTTATTTTCGTTTTCGTTGTTACAACAGTTCGATATAGAATAGGAGATTCGACATGACTCTGACAACGTGTCTATAGAACCTATGGTCGAATGTGCCTAACCTTACCTCTATTAGTCCAAGATTATATAGAGAAAATATTCGACAGAGAAAAGATTTGACGGAGAGAAAAGATTCTGCAAGTTACTGTCCTAAAAAGTGTTTGGGGACCCGGGTCCTGCCCCAGGGGACATGTATCAATGCAAAAAAAAGTTTTAAAAACGGCCGTTTTTTCGGGAGCAGTGATTTTAATAATGATTAAAGTGAAACAATAAAAGTGTAATATTCCTTTAAATTTCGTAGCTGGGGGGTTGTCTATAGTATGCCTGTGAAGGGGCGCATGTTTCTGGGGCTTAGAATTGTCCCTGCACAAAGTGTCATTTATGCAGGAAAAAAAGTCCTTTAAAATCACTCGCAGCTATTATGAATTGTCGGCTCCCGTAATACAGAGAACACTCATTGAAAGTCATTGATAAAAAAATAAATAAATAAATAAAAAAAAAAGCGTGGGGGTCCCCCAAATTCAATTACCAGGCCCTTCAGGTCTGGTATGGATATTAAGGGGAACCCTGCCTCAAATTTAAGAAAAAAATTGACGTGGGGTTCCCCCTAAATATCCATAACCAGACCCTTCAGGTCTGGTATGGATATTAAGGGGAACCCCGCGTCAAATTTAAAAAAAAATTGACGTGGGGTTCCCCCTAAAAATCCATACCAGACCCTTTATCCGAGCACGCAACCTGGCAGGCCGCAGGAAAAGAGGGGGGGACGAGAGAGCGCCCCCCCTCCCTCCTGAACCGTACCAGGCCACATGCCCTCAACATTGGGAGGATGCTTTGGGGGTCTATGACCCCTCAAAGCACCTTGTCCCCATGTTGATGAGGACAAGGGCCTCATCTCCACAACCCTGGCCGGTGGTTGTGGAGGTCTGCGGGCGGGGGGCTTATCAGAATCTGGAAGCCCCCTTTAACAAGGGGACCCCCAGATCCCGGCCCCCCCCCTGTTTGAAATGGTAAGGGGGTACAAAAGTACCCCTACCATTTCACAAAGAAAGTGTAAAAAAATGGTTAAATAAAACAAACACACTTTTGAAAAATTCCTTTATTAAAAATAAAAAAATAAAAAAAAGATTCCAGCGGCGGTAATCCACTCTTGCTATCCAGCGACGGACGGTCATCTCTCCAGCGATGTCTCATCTCTCCAGTGCAGCGAATCCTTCGTTCTTCTGTCTCCGCAGAGGAGACAATGCAAGGATTCCGGCTGCCTGACGTTTCTTATATACGGAGGGCGGGGCCACCCGTCACCTGACCCCGCCCCCCTCTGACGCAAGGGGAAACCCGGGGTTCCCTGTGACGTATGGGTGACCCCGCACCTCTCTGATGTAACACAGGCAGGTTTCCGTTACATCAGAGGGGGGCGGGGTCACCCATACGTCACGGGGAACCCCGGGTTTCCCCTTGCGTCAGAGGGGGGCGGGGTCAGGTGACGGGTGGCCCCGCCCACCCTATATAAGAAACGTCAGGCAGCCGGAATCCTTGCATTGTCTCCTCTGCGGAGACAGAAGAACGAAGGATTCGCTGCGCTGGATGAGATGAGACATCGCTGGAGAGATGACCGTCCGTCGCTGGATAGCAAGAGTGGATTACCGCCGCTGGAATCTTTTTTTTATTTTTTTATTTTTAATAAAGGAATTTTTCAAAAGTGTGTTTGTTTTATTTAACCATTTTTTACACTTTCTTTGTGAAATGGTAGGGGTACTTTTGTACCCCCTTACCATTTCAAACAGGGGGGGGCCGGGATCTGGGGGTCCCCTTGTTAAAGGGGGCTTCCAGATTCTGATAAGCCCCCCGCCCGCAGACCTCCACAACCACCGGCCAGGGTTGTGGAGATGAGGCCCTTGTCCTCATCAACATGGGGACATGGTGCTTTGAGGGGTCACAGACCCCCAAAGCATCCTCCCAATGTTGAGGGCATGTGGCCTGGTACGGTTCAGGAGGGAGGGGGGGCCGCTCTCTCGTCCCCCCCTCTTTTCCTGCGGCCTGCCAGGTTGCGTGCTCGGATAAAGAGTCTGGTATGGATTTTTAGGGGGAACCCCACGTCAATTTTTTTTTAAATTTGACGCGGGGTTCCCCTTAATATCCATACCAGACCTGAAGGGTCTGGTTATGGATATTTAGGGGGAACCCCACGTCAATTTTTTTCTTAAATTTGAGGCAGGGTTCCCCTTAATATCCATACCAGACCTGAAGGGCCTGGTAATTGAATTTGGGGGACCCCCACGCTTTTTATTTATTTATTTATTTTTTTTTTTATCAATGACTTTCAATGAGTGTTCTCTGTATTACGGGAGCCGACAATTCATAATAGCTGCGAGTGATTTTAAAGGACTTTTTTTCCTGCATAAATGACACTTTGTGCAGCGACAGTTCTAAGCCCCAGAAACATGAGCCCCTTCACAGGCATACTATAGACAACCCCCCCCTACGAAATTTAAAGGAATATTACACTTTTATTGTTTCACTTTAATCATTATTAAAATCACTGCTCCCGAAAAAACGGCCGTTTTTAAAACTTTTTTTTGCATTGATACATGTCCCCTGGGGCAGGACCCGGGTCCCCAAACACTTTTTAGGACAGTAACTTGCAAATTAGCCTTTAAAATTAGCACTTTAGATTTTGAACGTTGGAGTCCCATAGACTTTAATAGGGTTCTAAAGTATGCTATATAGTATATATACTAGCTCCGTCGAATCTTCTTTATACATTCGACAGACACCATAAGCCTTCAAAGACAGATTTGACCGTAATTCATGTGGATTTTCGGACGAATGCAATTTTTGAACGAAAAACGAAATAAATAAAAACGAATTTCGGGAGTAACTAAATAAATTAAGTTTTCGGACGAAAACGAAATTCCGAAACGAAATATTTTACTCTGCACATGTCTATTGCATATATGAAAACTATTATTGGTGAGATAGATTAATCCTATTTGATTTCTTGGCATTTCTCATTTTCTCTTTTTCATTTGTCTCATCAATGAGAGTCAATATTTGTTTATGCCAAATAGGTAGCGCCAGATACCCCACTTTTAAGTACACAATGGGGTATATTTACTAAAGCTAGAAAGTGCAAAATCAGGCTCACTTCTGCATAGAAGCCAATGAGCTTCCAGGTTTTATTACCAAAGGTAATTGAACAAGCTGGGGATAGAAGCTCATTGGTTTCTGTGCGCAAGTGAGCCTGATTTTGCACTTTCTAGCTTTAGTAAATAAACCCCATTGTGTACTTAAAAGTGGGGTATGCCTGTAGTGTGTTTTTGCCATGATTTTACCTCGATTTTGCAACAATTTGTGTTTTTGCATTTTTTTATTTGCCCAACAACAAATTGGCCCAAAAAAAAAAAAAGAATAGATATAGTAAAACGCAAATCGTGGGAAAACTGTGGTAAAATTGCATGTGCAAAAACTCAAAACACACAGCAAAAAGCACTAGACTAGAGGAACAGAACAAAAGCAAACTGCATAGGTGTGAACTGAGCCTTACTTAAACCGCAGAGTGCAAAATCTAATACAGCTGTGCATGGTAGCCAATCAGCTTCTAACTACAGCTTGTTCAATTAAGCTTTGACAAAAAAAACCTGGAAGCTGATTAGATTAGATTTGTCTTCATATTTACCAAAACCATGTAGTGCAAGGACCTGCCTGACTGCATACAAATTAAAACTCAAATTAAAACGCTGCGTACACACGATCAGACTTTCCGGCAGACTTGGTCCGGCGGACTGTCCGACGGACTTTGCAGCCGAGGTCTGCCAGACTTTCAAACGAACGGACTTGCCCACACTCCAAAAGTCCGACGGATTCGAATGTGATGATGTACGACCGGACTAGAATAAGGAAGTTCATAGCCAGTAGCCAATAGCTGCCCTAGCGTTGGTTTTTGTCCGTCGGACTAGCACACAGATGACCAGATTTTCTGACAGTACTAGAGTCCTTCAGAAAGATTTGAAGCAAGTATTATTTCTAGGTCCGCCGGACTTTTGGGAAGAAACAGTCCGCTGAAGCCCACCCGCGATCGAATTGTTCGACAGGTTCTGGTCCGCTGGACCAACTCTGCCGGAAAGTCCGATCGTGTGTATGTGGCATTAAGGTTTGAACCCATATTATATGATTTTGGTAAATCTGAAGACAATAATCTGCAGAAAATATAATATTGTGTATGGGGCCTAAGACCCCTTTCACAATGGGGCGGTGCTGTTGTTAGTGGTAAAGCACCGTTAGATTTAGCGGCACTTTACCATTGATATAGCGGTGCTATTTGACCAATATCGGGGCGCTTTAACCCCCCCGCCCGCGCTAGCAGCCGAAGTATTGATAGCGCTGTGTTGCGGTGCTGCTGAATCGCTTTGCAGGTGTTTCGGCAGCGCTGCCCTATCATTTCAATGGGCAGGGCGTTTTGGAAGCGGTGTATACACCTCTCCTGCACTGCCCCAAAGATGCTGCTTGCAGGACTTTTTTTCCCGTCCTGCAAGTGCACCGCCCCATTGTGAAAGCCCTCGCTTTTCAGGCAATATTTTTAGCACTAAAATGTCTGAAAAGCACACCAGTGTGACAGGCGTCTTAGTAAATAAACTCTAATATGTAGGTAATTAGATATGCATCTTTTATGTTGATTGTTCACAATTTGATTCTTTATACATATTCTACTACTCTAATGCCACGCACACACAATCGGAATTTCGGGCAGCAAAATACCGATGAGATCTTTTCATCGGAAATGTGTAGGCTCCATCGGAATTTATTCCCACCAGCAAAAATTTGATAGCAGTAATAGTAGTTCTCAATTTTCCCAATGGAAAAACTTTCTATCGGAAATTCCGATCGTGTGTATGTAATTCGGACGCGCAAACACTCACGCATGCTCAGATTCAACTACGAGATGGAAGCTATTGGCTACTAGGTATTGAACTTCCTTTTTCTAGTCCCGCCATACGCGTTGTACGTCACAGCGTTCTTGGCGGTCAGAATTTGGTGTGACCGTGTGTAGGCAAGACAGTTTGAGCGGAATTCCAACGAGAAAACCATCAGAGCTTTTTTCCCACGAGAATTCCGATCGTGTATATGCGGCATAACAGACTTATGTAATAAAATGGTAGCAATAAGGAAGTGGACGTACCTCAACCTACAGCAAACATTCGCATTTCAGTTGGTCAATAGATGATTTCTTGTTTGTTGCTATTGAATATTGCTCTTTTTGCTGTGTTTCTGAATACGGCTTTATTTTTTTTATTTTTTTTTAAGGATTGACTCTTGCCAATGGAGATCTATGGAAGCAACTTAGACAGTTTTCCCTACTGACTCTCAAGGACTTTGGAATGGGCAAAAAAACATTGGAAGAGCCTATTCAGGCAGAAGCACAATACTTAGTGGATTATTTCAGAAGTACTAACAGTGAGTATCGTACAACTACATTGTTAAATATACACAGATATAGAAAGGTCATTTCAAAAATAAATATTTGCCTAGAGTGAAAACTTATTTACCAAAATTCGGATAGTATGTGACCATTAATTTAGTGACAGGTTGCTACAACTTGCATTTTGAGCATCTAATCTAGTTGGTTTAATGGCTTCACCAAGCTACAGATCACTGTGGGCCAGATTTACTAAAGTGTTACATGACCTGAAGAGAACATGTGCTCACTTTGAACATCTCATCATATAAAGCTCTATATATTTTCAAAATTCCCATAGCATGTTTGAAGCGCACACTCTTTCACTTCAACTCACTTGGCAGTTAAATAAATGGCTTAGAATCACTTCAGCTCATAGCACATTACAGTTTAGTAAATCAGGCCCACGGGGTTGCTGGTGATCTTGTCGCAGCACCACTTGAAATTACCCTACCAAGACCTTTGTTGGGACAGGCTGGTGACTTATAGATTTGGTTTCTTGTTACCATCATTCCTATTTCATCTCTTCAGAACAGCCTTTTAACCCCAGCACTGTACTTAGTTGTGCGTCTTCAAATATCATTGCTGATCTGGTGTTTGGAAGACGTTTTGAGTACACAGATGAAAAATGGATGAAGATTCTGCATGACATGAGGGAATCGTTTGAAAAAATTTCTTCCGTATGGGGCCAGGCAAGTACAAAACACTATCAGATATCGGACTAAAATAACAAACAAACTCTAATATGATGGAGCAGCCTTTTTCTAACAGGATGCCTTGAGGTTTATTCTGGGGGTGCCTTGGCAAAATGTCTAAAAATTGCATGCAAGCCGGCGTATGGATAAAGCCTGCCTTTTAGTTACATAAAGCCACAGGTTTTCATTGTGTAACATTACAACCTATTAGCTGCCTGCACCCTAATGACCAATGGCATCATCAGTTGATAAGGAGGATGTCAGTTGCCTGCATAGCATCTTTGTTTGTCCCTCCCCTGCCTGTCGCCATGAGCATTGGGGTCACATTAGCTGAGTGGTAGAGAAAAACTGAGAGAGATGAGAAACACTGGAATACTAGTCAGTACCAGTTTGAAAAAGTGTATTTACTTTGGAAAAATACATCACTGCTAATGTTGGGGGTCCTACTTGTGTAGATGTTGCTGCATTATGTAAAACTATAAGCCCTTGCACACACGGTCGGAGAATCCGTCGGAATGTGTCCTATCGGACCGTGTCGTCAGATAATCCGACTGTGTGTGGTATGCATCGGACTGATTCCATCGGAATATGAGTCGGACCCAATTTTCCAACATGTTGGAAATATTTCCCGACCAACTGGGCCGGTCGGACATACTCCGATCATGTGTAGAGAATTTTGATCGGACCAAGTGCCACACATGCTCAGATCAAATTCCTACATCAAAGCTATTGGCTACTAGCCTGAATGTAGTCCCATCGTAACGAAATTACGTCATCACATTCTGAAAGATCGGATTTTTCTACAACTTAGTCTGACCGTGTGTATGCAACAGTTTCGGACAAGATCCGACAGACAAAATCTGACGGAGCAAACCCGACGGGTTTGGTTGTCGAAATCTCTGACCGTGTGTACAAGGGCTTAGAATAGTTTTTACATTTTAAAATGGGGTGCCTTGAGACTGTCCATAATTTTTAAAGTGTGGCTTATATGAAAAAAGGTTGAGGAATGCTGTGATAGAAGTTTCTTGAAGTGAACCTATATTTAGCCCATACAGGCATACCCCACTTTTAAGTACGCAATGGGGTTCATTTACTAAAGCTGTAAAGTGCAAAATCAGGCTCACTTGTGTACAGAAACCAATGAGCTTCTAACACCAGCGTTTTCAATTACCTTTGTTAATAAAACCTGGAAGCTCATTGGTTTCTATGCAGAAGTGAGCTTGATTTTGCACTTTCTAGCTTTAGTAAATAAACCCCATTGTGTACTTAAAAGTGGGGTATGCCTGTACTAGAAAACACAACAGGTTCATTGTACAGTAGGGACTTTAAAGCTGAAGTCCAGTTTGAAGAAAAGTTATCCTTCTCACTGCAAGTGTTAATGCTCGCTTTGTAATGGATGATAGAATTAACCTTCCTAGCGGTGATCCCGGGTTGGGATTTTAGTTCCACGAGCGGTAACCCAGAGCCAGACTCGGGATCGCATCGCTGGATGCAGGGGAGGACACGGAGAAGTTACTTACATTGTCCCCTGGATCCAGCGATGTCCTCCGCGCTGAGTGATCGAGCTGTCCTCCGCTTGATTCACACAGTGCCTGAATGCCGCCGATCTCTGTTCCCTGCAACTTTACGGCGCACGGGAGCGGAGATCAGCGCCAAATTCAAAAAAGTAAAAGTACACAAAACACACACAGTACTGTAATCTTTCAGATTACAGTACTGTATAAAAAAAATACACACCCCCTTTGTCCCTAGTGGCCTGTACAGTGCCCTGCATGCACTTTTATATTATAAATACAGTTTTTTCTGCCTGGAATTTGGAGATTGTCCATAGCAACCAAAAAGTGTCCCTTTTTCAGTGTTTTAGGATTTGATTACATTATTGAATAATTTTTATTATTCTTTATTATATTATAAACTTTATCATACCCAGGATGTCTGCTAGACTCTTGTTTGAACAGATTTAAGAGAGTTATTTCTAAGAATTACAGGACTACAATATAAAACGCCAAATTTCCATGCAAAATAATTGTACCGCTTTCAGCACCTAAAACCAGAACTAATCATACTGCCAGGGAGGTTAAGCACAATTCCCTCGACAGCTGGTGCTCTCCTCCACTCTCCAACACACCTGGGTTGTGGATAGCAGTGTTCATTTTGAATTCAAATTTCAATTTAGTTTTAGTCGTATGCCCTGTATGCATGAGCCGAATTTCTGTCGGAAAAATCTTGGATGGTTTTTCCGACGGAATTCCGCTCAAGCTTGGCTTGCATACACACGGTCACACAAAAGTTCTCGGAAATTTCGACCGTCAAGAACGTGGTGACTTACAACACAACGACTAGCCGAGAAAATTAAGTTCAATGCTTCGGGGCATGCGTCGAATTGCTTCCAAGCATGCGTAGGAATTTTGCATGTCGGAATTGCTACAGACGATCGAAATTTCCGATCGGAACTTTTTCCGTCTGAAAAATAGAGAACCTGCTCTCAATCTTTTGTTGGAGGAAATTCCACCAGAAAAAGTACGATTGAGCATATACACGGTCAGAATTTCTGACCAAAAGCTCACATTGGACTTTTGCTGGCAGAATTTCTGATCGTGTGTACGGGGCATTAGGGTCCTTTCACACAGGGCGGATCCGTTTGAAGGACTCCGCTTGCACGGCGGGGATCGATTCCCTGAGAAGGCGGATGACAGGTCCATCTCCGCTCACTGTGCTGAGACGGACCTGTCAGAGTCCCACTCCACTCTCTGGAGAGATCTGATGAAAATGGACCGCCTGTCTGTTTTCATCCGATCCCATCCGATTCGATCCACCAGACAGATGGAAAATAGGGCCACCATCTGTCTGGACAGAATCGGATTGTATAGCAGCAGCGGTCTTTTCACCACTGACATCCACTGCCCCATGAAAAACTGACAGGCCGACCTGATTGGAAAGCCGTGTGAAAGGGGCCTTAGGGTTGAATGTTCATGGCTATTTCTTTATTAGGATTGAATGTTAGAAAATGCTACATTCACATGCAGAAAGGCAACAAATAAACTGACATTACATACAAATTGCAAACACAACATGTATTACTTATTACTTTTGCTCTAAAGAGAAGACATTCATAACATTTTTGTTTTAATATATAGACCCCTAAATCTTAATTTCTTGTTTTCGGTTATGTTTTTGCATGTTGGAGGGTGAGCAGCCTTAACCACTTTCAGACCGGACCATTTTGCTGGTAAATGACCAGAGGTCTTTTTACACTTTGGCACTGCGCTGCTTTAACTGGTAATTGCGCGGTCATGCAATGTTGTACCCAAACGAAATTTGCGTCCTTTTCTTCCCACAAATAGAGCTTTATTTTAAAGGTATTTGACTGACTCTGCGATTTTTATTTTTTGCGATATAAACGTAAAAAGACCGCAAATTTTGAAAAAAAATGATATTTTCTACTTTTTGTTATTAGAAAAATCCAATAAACTCAATTTTAGTCATACATTTAGGCCAAAATGTATTCAGCCACATGTCTTTGGTAAAAAAAAAGTCAATAACTGTATATTTATTGGTTTGCGCAAAAGTTGTCACATCTACAAACTAAGGTACGTTTTCTGGAATTTACGCAGCTTTTAGTTTACGACTGCCTATCTCATTTCTTGAGGTGCTAAAATGGCAGGGCAGTACAAAACTCCCCCAAATGACCCCATTTTGGAAAGTAGACCCCCTAAGGAAATTGATAAGAGGCATGTTGAGCCCATTGAATATTTTATTTTTTTGCCTCAAGCGATTGAATAATGACAAAAAAATTATTTTTTTTTTTTTTACACAAAGTTGTCACTAAATGATATATTGCTCACGCATGCCATGGGCATATGTGAAATGACACCCCAAAATAAATTCTGCTGCTTCTCCTGAGTACGGGGATACCACATATGTGGGACTTTTTGGGAGCCTAGCCGCGTACGGGGCCCCGAAAACCAAGCACCGCCTTCAGGCTTTCTAAGGGCGTTACAGTTTTGAAGGCCATAAAATGCCAAGATGGCACAAACCCCCCCCCAAATGACCCCATTTTGGAAAGTAGACACCCCTAAATTTAGGGGTACACTAGTGAGACTAGGTAATAAATGGCCGGTGCCCTGAAACTATAAAAAAATAACTAACCAACCAGCGTCACCTGTAACAGTTATATGGTGATCACTGGTGAAAGGGTTAACTAGGGGGCAATCAGGGGGCTTTATGCGGTAGTATATGGGGGTCCCTGGCGCTATAAAAAGCTGCGGCGAACCTAAATACCTACCTGCCTAACTAGCGTCACCTGTGACACTAATACAGCGATCAGAAAAACGATCGCTTATTAGGCTGGGTTCACACTGGAGCGATGCGGGAACGCCACGAATCCGCGGCGGGATCCCGCATCGCATGCCTCCCGGCGGCAGTTCACACTGCCCTATGCGAACTGCTGGGAGTGTCAGTGAAATGTTAATGACACCCCCAGATCAGTTCGCATATCGCAGTGCGATCTGCAAACTCGGATCGCATGGTGTGAACACCCATGCGATCCGATTCTGCTGCGGACCAAAAAAAGGGTCCCGTGCGAGTTTGCGGCGGGTGCGGCGGGTGCAACGCGAATTCAGCCATACTATCTGTATGGCTGAACTTGAATCGCACAGAGATTGGATGTGATTTGCACTGCAGTGCGGTGCGAATCACATCCGTTCTCATAAACCGCTGCAATGTGAACCCAGCCTTAGTGACACTGGCGACGGGGGGTGATCACGGGGTTAAACCTTTATTGGGGGGGTTAGGGGGGTACCTTAGAACTAAAGGGGGCTAACCCTAACTGCCCTAACAGTTATTACAGTCACAAATGACACCCGCCGGGTGATCAGGGGGTTAAACCTTTATTAGGTAATAAATGGCGGGTGCCCTGAAACTATAAAAAAATAACTAACCAAACAGCGTCACCTGTAACAGTTATATGGTGATCACTGGTGAAAGGGTTAACTAGGGGGCAATCAGGGGGCTTTATGCGGTAGTATATGGGGGTCCCTGGCGCTATAAAAAGCTGCGGCGAACCTAAATAGCTACCTGCCTAACTAGCGTCACCTGTGACACTAATACAGCGATCAGAAAAACGATCGCTTATTAGGCTGGGTTCACACTGGAGCGATGTGGGAACGCCACGAATCCGCGGCGGGTTCCCGCATCGCATGCCTCCCGGCGGCAGTTCACAGTGCCCTATGCGAACTGCTGGGAGTGTCAGTGAAATGTTAATGACACCCCCAGATCAGTTCGCATATCGCAGTGTGATCTGCAAACTCGGATCGCATGGTGTGAACACCCATGCGATCCGATTCTGCTGCAGACCAAAAAAAGGGACCCGTGCGAATTTGCGGCGGGTGCGGCGAATGGCTGAACTCGAATCGCAGAGATCGGATGTGATTTGCACTGCAGTGCGGTGCGAATCACATCCGTTCTCATAAACCGCTACAATGTGAACCCAGCCTTAGTGACACTGGCGACGGGGGGTGATCACAGGGTTAAACCTTTATTGGGGGGGGTTAGGGGGGTACATTAGAACTAAAGGGGGCTAACCCTAACTGCCCTAACAGTTATTACAGTCACAAATGACACCAATGCAAAAAAAAAATGCATTGGTGTCACTGTGACTGGGGGGGCAGGGGTAATTGGGGGGGGGGTGATCGGGGGGTAAAGGGGGGGTGTAAGTGTGCCTGGCATGTTCTACTGTGAAGTGTCGTGTTGGTGCAACTCACCGATCCTCTCTCCTCGGTGTCGGAACGAAAAATACCGACACGGTGGAGAGATTACATCACTTCCTCTCCTGTGTTTACATTACAGGAGAGGAAGTGATGTCACGAAGGATTTCCATTCGTCGGGAGCGATCGCGAGGGGGTGGCCATGAATGAATGGCCGCCCCCTCCACCCAGGATCGCTCCCGAACGAATACCGACCGCATACCGACCGCCGCAGGCACCGGGGGGTGGGGCCCGATCGGGCCCCCCACCCGCGGGAAGGCAGGGACGTACAGGTACGCCCATATGCCTGCCCGTGCCATTCTGTCGACGTACATCGTCGTGCGGCGGTCGGCAAGTGGTTAATCTGGTATTTCAAAGATTATCATGCTTTAGGACACCGTGTTCTCCTGAGAACATGGAGTACCGTCTCCTGAGAACACGGAGTACCGTCTCCTGAGAACACGGAGTACCGTCTCCTGAGAACACGGAGTACCGTCTCCTGAGCTTTTTATCAGCCTGTGAACTTTTACAAACAAGTAACGACTCAATGGGGGTTATTTACTAAAGGCAAATCCACTTTGCACTGCAAGTGCACTTGGAAGTAAAGTCGCTGTAGATCTGAAGGTGACATGCAAGGAAAATAAAAAACAGCATTTTAGCTTGCACATGATTGGATGACAAAATCAGCAGAGCTTCCACTCATTTCAGATCTGCCCCTCAGATTTAGAGCGACTGCACTTTCAATTGCACTTGCAGTGCAAAGTCGATTTTCCTTTCGTAAATAACCCCCAATGATTGTGAATTTAAAATTCATCTTTCGTTTTTTTGTCTTGGATAGAGTAGGAAACGGTAAAACCCTTACCAGATAATTTTTTGGCTGTCTGTGTGCCAATGGGGGAATAACCCTTTACTTCCTGTCCCAGCGATGCAGAAGAAAATTAGAGAAGCATCTCCCAAAGTCAAAAGAAGTCCCCACCAAGGCCCCATGCACATGGGTGTGAAAAACAAAGTGTTGTTAGCTAAGGTGTCCATGCACATGCAAGCGTCAAATCCTTATTTGTGTGTTGTGTTCAGGTGCATGAAAAGAATGCTCCAAACTCACGCTCCCTGAGAAATGTATTTGTGCTTTTTACACATGCGCATAGATACAAATGCATTCTAGTGGCTAAAATAAATGAATACTGGAATTTACACAGCTATAGATGCTATAATGTAATGTTGATGATCAGCGACTTATAGTGGGACTGTGATAGGTAGGTAGAGAATTTGGCCCTAACAGACACTGGAAGGGTCACTAACTGACACTGACATCACTAGTGACACTAATACATTGATCAGTGATAATACTGCACTAATACTAATAATATTGTACTAATGACACTGGCTGGGAAGGGGTTAACATCTAGGGGTGGTTAAAGTGATACATTAGGGAGTAATAATAAAAAAATAACAAACATGACAAACATTACCTGCTCTGTGGAATGATTTTACACAGAGCAGTCCCAATCCTCTTCTTTTTTGGGCCCCCCACCAGCGGTCCTGGCTCCCCCCTCCTGCCAAGTGTCCCCAATAAAAACATATAGCAGCAGGTGTCAGCGGACATGTCACCCATAGGGATGAATGGAGCATCCTATCCGGTCCGCGTGAAAAACTGACAGGCAGCCATGATCGAAAAGCCCGTGTGAAAGGGGCCTTAGTCTTTTGACTAAAATTCCATTTTAGTTTTAGTCGTACTTTAGTCATCTAAATTGTTTTAGTTTGAGCCATATTTTAGTATGTGACAATTTGGAGCTGCACACCAGTTCCTTCTAGTAAAAAAAAGCAATTGTATCAGCATAAACAGACACAACCCAGCTGCCTCTCACTGTGTTTTTATTTTTTTCTTAGAAGGGGTTGCATGCATCAGAAAGAGGCAGCTGTTTGGAGTGTCTGTATTTCTACTGGTACAATAAAATTGCTTATCATAGTTGTGTGCAGGGAGTGTGCCATATGTGCCTGGGCACACCCTAATCACCCTGTGCACTGCAGATGTCCCCAAAGTCCACTGATCTACTGACACCGTCTACTGTCTTACTGACATGTCCACTGCTCTACTGACAACATCCATGTTTTAAAATGTTTGATTACTTTTATTTATAAGAGTGTTTGTATGTGTGTGTGTGTATGTATATATGTATGTGTGTGTATATATATATATATATATATATATATATATATATATACACACACACACGCACACACACAAATGTTTGTTTGAGCTTAGGTGTGCACACCCTGTTGCAATAGGCTGTGCACACCTATGTTGCTTATTATCTACAGGGAACTGGTGTCCAGATACCAACTTTGTATGTGCAGAGTATAGTAGGAACAGACTCTGGAGGAGTGTGCCCCACAGGCTGGACTGGGAAACACAGGCAATTCCTGGAACCGCAGCATGACAACTATGAGTAATAGCATGTGATGATGTTAGAGAGCTGTGGCTAATTGGACAACAATGCATCTTTTCCTCTTACAAAGAGGAGAAAGCCAAAAAGCAAAGAATAAGTAAATCTTTCCCCTTATTTCTATGCCTGCATTCAAGATGAGCATTTAATCCTCACAGTACGAAGGGATAACTTTTTCTCCAACCCAGAGTTCCGCTTTAAACGATACTTAATCCTTGTACAATCCCCACTAGCCTGCTCTGCTACTGGTCCCTTCTATTGATGAGCCAAACATACCTGGTTTGAGCAGGGTTCAGTGAACATTACTAAAGTTTAGGGGCTGAATCCAAACCCATTGAAGTCAATGAGAACTAAATATTAAGAAAAAAAAAAATGGCAATTGTCTAGGCCAGGGGTTGGCAACCCCTGGCACTGGTGCAGCAAGCAGCATACCAAGCCTCTTTTGCCAGTACTAGAATCCCTCCCCATAAGCAGAGCAGCATGGGGAAGTGTCAGTGAGACACTAATGCATTCCAATTTCAAAATTCCCCACGCCGCACCTGCACTGAGAGGGAGACACTGCGCCCCCAGACATTGTAAAAAATGAGAAACGTGGTTTGGTTCTCTAACTTTGCTGTATCTTCTGTGATCGCCAGCTTTTGTGATGGGGAAGAGATTGGGTGCAGGTCTGCTGGGGGGGGGGGGTCCCTATCTCAAGGAGGAGAAGGACTGTCATTGGCCACTGCTAAAGCTAATCACAGTCTTGCTGTCCTGCTAGCCCATCCACCATCTGGAGGAAGATGGCTCGCTTGGTTGTCACTACCAATCTCAGGGGGGCCCAACTTAGAATCCTGCACACAGGCCCACTGTTTTCAGAAATCACATACATCACATAAAAGCATGTGGGCTGAATTCGAACGGTGGATCAGCAGGATAAGTATGCCAGGATTGCTGGATTACTGGAACCATGTCCTGTGGTCTGATGAGACCAAGATAAACCTATTTGGTTCAGATGGTGTCAAGAGTGTGTGGTGGCAACCAGGTGAGTAGTACAAAGACAAGTGTGTCTTGCCTACAGTCAAGCATGGTGGTGGGAGTGTCATGTTCTGGGGCTACATGAGTCCTGCCAGCACTGGGGAGCTACAGTTCATTGAGGGAACCATGAATGCCAACATGTACTGTGACACAATCCTCTCCCTTTAGAGACTGGGTCGCAGGGTTGTTTTCCAACATAAAGACCCCTAACACGCCTCCAGGACGACCACTGCCTTGCTAAATAAGCTAAGGGTAAAGGTGATGGGCTGGTCAAACATGTCTCCAGATCTAAACCCTATTGAGCATCTGTGGGGCATCCTCATATGGAAGGTGGACGAGCGCAAGGTCTCCAACATCCACCAGCTCCGTGATTTCATCATGTAGGTGTGGAATAGGATTCCAGTGGCAACCTGTTAAAGCTCTGGTGGACTCCATGCCCAAGAGGGACATTTTCACTTAGGCGTGTACTCACTTTTATTGCCAGTGGTTTAGACATTAATGGCTGAGTGCTGAGTTATTTTGAGGGGACAGCAAATTTACATTGTTATGCAAGTTGTACACTTACTACATTACATTGTAGCAAAGTGTCAATTCTTCAGTGTTGTCACATGAAAAGATATAATAAAATACAGTATTTACAAAAATGTGACTTACTTTTGTGAGATACGGTATATGAATATATAAATGACATATGAGTGTGACCTTCTTGTAAATGCTACTAGATAGATAGATAGGCTTATCTGAATGCTCAGGTCCCTAAGATTGAACAATTTCTGCATCTCAGATAAGTTCCCACTGATACTAATGATGCAAGGAGCATTCTTCCTACCTACTGATCATCACACTACTGTACTGTGAGCTGTAAATATAGCAATTTATAGCAGGGGTTCCCTGAGACCAGAAATTTACTTCAAGGGTTCCTCCATGTTAAAGGATTGAGAAAGGCTAGTTTTTAGTGTAGAATATATCTACACTATAGACCAGCCTTTCTCAACCTTTTCAACATAGAGGAACCCTTGAAATAGTTCTCCGGTCTCAGGGAACCGCTGCTAAAAATTAGAAATCTACAACCCATGATACAATAGTGTGATGGTCAGTGAGAAGAATGGTCCTTACACTTGTGGTCATTGGGAAGAATTACCTCCTCACAGATAGCTAAAAAGATCAATGGTGTCGGTGGGAACTTATCTGAGAGGCAGAAATGGTCCAATGCTGAAGGAACCCCTAGCAACCTCTGGAGGAACCCTAAGGTTCCACGGAACCCTGGTTGAGAATCACTGCTATAGACAAATTAAATAGAGTGTGATCCCCACCATACCTTGTTATCCCCTTTCTTGAACCATTATCTATCTTGCTTGGTGTAATATTTTTCTGTTCCTTATTCCACAGTTGTATGACATGTACCCGAGTATCATGAAATATATACCTGGACCGCACCAAAAAATCTTTCCACTTTTAAAAGATCTAGAAGAAATGGTGAGGGAGAGCATCAAGAACCATAAAGACACGCTGGATCCAGCCTGCCCCCGAGATTACATTGACTGTTTCCTCATCAGGATGGAGCACGTAAACAAATAATTTTAATCAGTTGGCATTCCATACAATGTGTTTACTTTGAACCCATAGTAAAGGGAGGCTGTAATCACCAAATATTTGACCAGAACCAAAGGAGGCTCATCCTTTGGATTTCTAAGTCTATTTTTGCCAATTATTTCTGGGCTACTTTTTTGCTGTCAATTGGCTCAAATATCAATCAATTCTTATTCTTCCTTCATTGTAAATCAATTCTGTATGTGTCATTGAATCTCACGTTTAATACAATGGGTTGTTGTAAGTATTTTTTTAAATGTCCTGATCGCATTTACTATGCTTGTACTATATTTTATGATTGCATTACATTTAGAGATTTGTGCATTAGCCTTTAGAGGGAGCACTCTGTGACTGTGGGCAAATACTGTGTCATCCCCAACATTAGCTGAGGGCAATTTCTGGAAAAAGTCAGCCAATTTGTAGACTTGTGAGAAGGTAAAGTGCAATTCTACTGTAATGTAAAATTCGAATTGCAAAACTAAATCTAGGGACACCCTACTGACCATGCCTGAGTGGCTTCTCTGTTACTTTGTGAACAGAGGAGGTTGACACAGGCACTATTTAGAGAATGATTTGCATTTTCTTAATGGATTGGACAAAGTGGAGAGACTGACTTCACTGCCGTGCCTCTCCCCTCATCCAGTCAGAGAACACTGTTCACTGAGAAAATACAAAGTGATCTCTGAAAGTCATCTATGTCAATCAGCTGACCTTCTGTGTTCACAATGCGGCAGAGAAGTTGCTAGGCCCAGGACTAAGCATCTAATGGAGGTCACTGGAGTAGTGGTATCTACTTCAGTGATTTCCACTGAAGAGAGGGATCACATATATGGTCTATACATACACACATTGATCCAAGCTGGACCAGTGTAACTGCAAATTATTCATAACTGGAATTCTTCCTCAAATACCCTCCATAAAAAACAAAAAAAAATCCGTATTTTGCATGCTTAAACATTGCTGTGCCTTATATTTTGGCACACTTATCTCTTTTGTAGTTTTTTGTATTTGTGTTGATTTTACTTTCAATATTTTTTAGAAATGACTTAAGGATACAAACCAGTAGAAAAAGCCAATAGAAAAATGATTGTGATAATAATCCACTGCTCAAACAACATTGATAGCTAGTGTAATGGATTGTAAAGAGTGAACTGAGAATGACATGCCATATCATATCATGTTCGCATTAGCATCATCCCAAAATATGTTTGGAAAATAAATAGGGAAGAGCAATGGACGTGGGACTTTACATATACCTCTAAGAACATTTTACACAGTACAGAGTGTTTAAAGCAAGTTTTTTAATTAAAGTTTATACAGCTAAAAGATGCCGTATTGCATAAAAGAAATACAGTTAATACTATACAGTATAGAGTACATATCATTAAGATACAAGAGTTCAGTGATAGCTTGGTCTGGTCGACACGTTTCGATGGACTCCTGCTTCCTCAGGACCATTCAAGCATATATAGTATGTAACTCTTAACTTAAGTCAAATTATGTAGCTCATACAGGCATCATAGAAATAAAAGAAAGCGCTGAAAAGGATCTCCAGATGAGGGTAAACGGCCCATGGGAGTAGCCCACCATGTCCAGATCTGCAGTAAATGGTGTGATATATAAGAAATCAAAATATGGAACCAAAGGTCTTGAGTATACAGGTAATGGTAAGTATGAATATGTATGTATAGTCAGTGATATTGGCGCCCCCAAACTAGTCAGGACCCTGTATCCAAATCTCTCCCATAAGTCACCGCATTAGCAACCAGAGCCCATGTCAGGCAGATAGAAAATGAGCTGTGAACATTGCTCGCTAAAGTGACTCCGAAAATAAATATAAAAGTGGGTCTGGGGAATCGCACTTACTTCACATAGGACACTGTAGTTGTCACTACAAAGCATGTATCTGCAGTGTCACAATCAACAAATTATATACAATCGAAAATAAGGAAGGAAAGAGAAAGAAGTGATAGAGAGTTAGAAATAAAAGGGGGCAGATTAGGGGGGAGGGGAGAATAGAGAGAAGAAAGAAGAATCCCAGAGACTGTAGTGACCATGAGGCTGGGTTCACACCATAGCGATGCGGGAACGCCGCAAATCCGCGGCGTTTTCCCGCATCACATGCCTCCCGCCGGCAGTTCACACTGCCCTATGCGGACTGCTGGGAGTGTCAATGAAATGTTAATGACACCCCCAGATCCGTCCGCATATCGCAGTGCTATCTGCACACTCACACAGGAATCGGATCGCATGGTGTGAACACCCATGCGATCCGATTCTGCTGCGGACCAAAAAAAGGGTCCTGTGCGAGTTTGCGGCGGGAGCGATGCGAATTCAGCCATACTATCTGTATGGCTGAACTCGCATCGCTACAGAGATCCGATGTGATTTGCACTGCAGTGCGGTCCGAATCACATCCGGATCTCCCCCCCCGCAGCAGTGTGAACCCAGCCTTAGATAAAACATGTAGAAGATTTAGAGGTGAATATACGTATTTAGAGAGCCCATGGGTTCCAAGCTTTTTCAAATCGCTGACCTGCATCATTAAGAATGTTGGCTAGTTTTTTGTGGGTCATAATGCAAGATACTTTCTGCCTCATTATGGAAACTGAAGCCTTTTTCCACAATCAGGCTATAGTTCATTTAGTAAACAAGAGAATAAAAAATATTAATCTTTGAGTTGCACGTGGCTCCTTCAAAAGAGCAATACATGAGGACAATACTAAGACTCCGGTAACCCTTCCCAGTAAGGCGAATGCTGCTTACACACGACTGAACTTTTGGACGGACTTAGTCCGGTGGACTGGAAAACGTCAGACAATTCGATCGTGTGTGGGCTCCAGCGGACTTTTTCTTCCCAAAAGTCCGGGGTACCTAGAAATAAAACTTGCTTCAAATCTTTCCGATGGACTCGAGTCCGGTCGAAAAATCCGGTCATAGGTGTGCTAGTCCGACGGACTAAAACCGACGCTAGGGCAGCTATTGGCTACTGGCTATGAACTTCCTTATTCTATGTCATCACATTCAAATCCGTCAGACTTTTGAAGCGATCGTGTGTGGCCAAATCCATTCGTTTGAAAGTCCGGCGGACCCCAGCTGCAAAATCCTTCGGATTGTCCGCCGGACCAAGTCCATTGAAAAGTCCAGTCGTGTGTATGCGGCAGAAGACTCTTTTACAGAATCCCTTAATTCTAGAGCAGGGATCTTCAAACTGCGGCCCTCCAGCTGTTGCGGAACTACATGTTCCATGAAGCATTGTAAAACTCTAACATTCACAGACATGACTAGGCATAATGGGAATTGTAGTTTCTGAACAAATGGGGGGCTATAGTTTGGAAACCCTTGTTCTAGAGCATTCCCACCATATGTGGTACATGGTGACTTGAAGATGACATCCCCTGAAACAAAGGTGAAGAGTTCAGAGGTTGGAAAAATGATATGGGACCAGATACTATCTGGTGAGGACTTTTACATTTAGAGATACATTTAAGAATGCACTTATAGGATAATTGAAAAAAATTATGCCAAGACTCCTTCTCTGATGGCAGATCAGTGTCCCACTCTATTGTTGCTGATTTGATATTCAAGCGTATTAAATATTTACAATCTGTACGTCTGGTTTTAACCATAGGAAAAACTGGATTCCGATACGGATACGTGTTTTCATTACAAGCACTTGGTGGCCACATCGTTTGACATGTTCCTGGGAGGAGCAGAGACCACATCGGTTACAACGAGTTTTGGAGTCTTGTATTTTATAAAGTATCCAGAGATACAAGGTAATCATTGGCATCTATATGAATATCAAACAGGAAAAGTATTTACAGGACACCACTATCACTGAGGATGGCTTCATTGTAGCTCTTTCTCCCAGAGCGTGTCTTATGCTTATCCTCAGTGCGTTTTAGCTTGGTGAAATCAGGGATTTCCATCCATCCACCATCCTAATTCTTGATATTTTGCTGTTAACTGTAGATAAACTTCATGAGGAGATTGATCGGGTCATTGGTCGAACACGGGACCCAAGGGTGGAAGATAGGAACCAGATGCCGTATATGAATGCTATTATACATGAGGTTCAAAGAATTAGTGATGTATTACCTATGGGGTGTATTAGATCAGCCGTGAACAATGTGACCCTCCGTGGATATCACCTCCCCAAGGTAGAAGCTCTTAGGATTATTCTATGTGACAGCTATTATATGATTGCAATAATCCATTCAAATAATGACATTTCCATGATGCCGGATCAATGACACATGAGCGCTGTTTGGTTAATAGATCATTGTACTTTAATCTGTAATTGCAATGTTGAATTGACATACTGGTTAGACAGTAGCAAAGCTAGACAGTTCATTCACAACTAATCACTGAGCCACACATGGTCAAGGCCATGGCACTGTGTGAAACTCACACAGGCAGGAAGAAGGTTGGTGACAATGTCCAAAATGAAGCAAATGCATTTTAGTTTACTGAAGCTGGATCTATGAGAGTTTCATTTTGATTGCTATAGGTCAGTGATTGCCAACCTTGGCACCCCAGATGGAACTACATTTCCCATGATGCTCAACTATACTACAGAGTGCATGAGCATCATGGGAAATGTAGTTCCAAAAACATCTGGGGTGCCAAGGTTCACCATCACTGCTATAGGCTATGACACCTTAAAGAGGTAGTAACCTCAAAATTTGAAAAACCACTGACAAACAGGGTTTTTTTTTTTTTTTTTTTTATAAATCTCTATCATAAATGCCTCTCCTGGCCTGTCAGCAGTAATGTAATCTAAGCTGTACATGTGCAGCTCAGACCAAATTTACAGCACCCTCTCTGTGCCACGATGAAGTGACTCCTGTGTGTATGAAGAGGGAACCTGGAAAAAAGAGCAGGTGAAAATGGAAGCACCCAGGACCAACTGGAGTGGTGACTGTGTAAATCTGCGATAAAGTGCTAATGTGAGGTGCATACTAGCACATATGACATTATGGCATTAACCTCCTGGGGGCCCCTTTAAAATAAAAAATAAAAATTTGCAGTGCGGTATTAACCACTTTTGTCGTTCTAGCTGGACATCATATGATGTGCGCCAGGAATGTGCCTCACTCAAGGCCCTGTTGCCCCGCTTCAGTGCAATCTGTCACCAGCTGTGTCCACCGGACACATTCGATGGCTAATCTGCGTACCGGCCCACTGTCAGTACCATGTAATTGCTGTGACCAATCACAGCAGATCACATGATAATTGTAAACAATGAATGGCTTTCTTTCATACCATTCATTGTGTATAATTATGTTGCTAGCTGTGATTGGTCACAGTGATCTCATGTTACAGACAGGACCAATCACAGCCCATCTGTACCATGTGATTAGCCGTGGCAATCACAGCTAATCACAAAAATAAATACTGAAGGAATCAGTTTAATTCAGTAAAATGGTTGTTTATACCAGTGGAATTCACTGGCATAAGCAATCGTAATATGTAAAAAAATAAATAAATAAAATCCTGATCACTTCCCCAGAGTAGTACAATGTTAACTTCCCCAGAGTAGTACAATGTTAACTTCCCCAGAGTAGTACAATTCTATTATGGTTCCTGCCAGTCCCTCTGATTTCCTATTAAAAACTGACCACACTAAGCAGGAGAACACATCATGGTCAGTTCCCTAGCTATGCTGGGAGCTTACTCTCTTCCAATGATCAGACCTGACACGCCCCCCCCCCCCAGCATAGCCATTCACTGGGAAGATCAGTGTGCCATTGCTTCTCCTCCCCTCAGCTCTTATGCAGCTGAGATCAGAGGGAAGAGAGTGAAGGTGATCACTTATAAAAATGGGGGAAAAAAGGTATTTATAATGTTTTTTTTTTTAATCTATACGCAAATGTTTCACCTTTTATTTATATTTTAATCTGAATGGTTTGTTTTACAAGGTGTTCGTTTACAATCACTTTAATACTGTTTTAAGGATACATTTTTCTTTACTGAACATGCCCTAATAAGTTACCGCCTCCTTCTTTCCTGGTAAACCTAGTATTTTGAAAAACAAAGGTAAAATCTACTTTAAGGCTGGATTCACACCTAGGCATTTGTAGTGCTTTGTGCATTTTGCAGATTTGCACTATAGAACATGTTCCATAGGAAACCATGTTAAATGGACAGTAGTGTAAATCTGCAAAATGCAAAAAGCACTAATGCACACGACCGGACTTTTCAACATCAAAGGTCCGACGGAACGATTCCGGCAGACCATTCGATCATGTGTGGGCTGCAGCAGACTTTTGATTTGCAAAAATCCGACAGACTTTAGAAATGGAACATGTTTCAAATGTTTCTGCCGGAACTCCGCCGGACCCAGTTCCTACCGAGAAATCCGCTCGTGTGTATGCTAGTACAACGGACAAAAACCGACGCGAGGGCAGCTATTGGCTACTGGCTATGAACTTCCTTATTCTAGTCCGGTCGTACGTCATCACGTTCGAATCCGTCGGACTTTGGTGTGATTGTGTGTGGCCAAGTCCGTTCATTCGGAAAGTCCATCAGAACTCCATCAGAACTCCGTCGAAAGTCTGTCGGACCTAGTCCCTCGAAAAGGCCGGTCGTGTGTACGCGGCATAAGCCCTTGTACACACGGTCGGACATTCTGACGGAAAATGTCCGATCGGACCATGTTGTCGGATAATCCGACCATGTGTGGGCTCCATCGTACTGTTTCCGTTGGAATATCAGACCGACAAAGTTTTAGAGCTGGGCTATAAAATTTTCCGGCAACATGGTCCGATCGGACATGATCGTTTGTAGAGAATTACGATTGGACAAAGTGCCACGCATGCTCAGATCAAATTCCTAGACCAAAGCTATTGGCTACTGGCCTGAACGTAGTCCCATCATAACCAAAAAATGTCATCACATTATGAACAATCGGATTTTCCGACAACTTTGTCCGACCGTGTGTATGCAACACAAGTTTCAGACAAAATCCGTCGGACAAAATCCGACGGATTTTGTTGTGGGAATGTCCGACCGTGTGTACAAGGGCTAAAAATGCATAGCTGAATCCAGCCTAAGATCCCACATGTAGTCACTCTCTAGACATCACCAATTGGCTGTATCCCTTCTTCTGAATACCAACACTACAATCTACTGAGCTGTTACTTTGAGACCCAGGCAGCTCTAGGTTGCAGTATCTGAGTTTTTTAGGATGTGTTTGTGTTATTGAAGCCTGGTAGGGGTTATCCTATCTCTGTTCTTTGCTTGCTTCACGGAATTATCTCTTGAGTTGCCAGATGGATGATTTCCCTCTGGGCAAGCCTAATAAACGGACCACAGCCAGTAGAAAGATTTGGCATTGTGATGGTGCCGTGTTTAGCTCCTCTTCAGCCTCTGCTTTCCACTTCTTCCTTTACACAGCTCTGGCCAAAGAAATAGAAAGGGGGACATGCAGTACATACAGATATGAGCCTGAGGTATTGGCAGTTTGAAAAGAGAAGTCAACGATGCATGCTCTTGCTTTCTATACAAGCTTGTCCATGTGCGTACACTATGCAGGTTGTATGCAGGAGCTTTTGTTTTTGTTGAAGAAGCCTATCCCTCACAATGTCCAATCACTTTATCTAGCCTGGCAAGTGGCATACATTAACTCAGAACTCTATTGCAGGGTACAGACATTCTACCATTGCTGACCACTGTCTTGCATGACCCAGCACAGTTTGAAACTCCAGAAAAATTTAATGTCAATCACTTTTTGGATGAGAATGGAAAATTTAAGAAAAATAATGGTTTCATGCCATTTGCTGCAGGTATGTCACATTTGTTTTACTATTTTTATACTGTCTATTTACTAAGTAGAAAATGTGACTACCACAAACATTCACTGGTGGAGAATCAATTACTCCCATTTAAAACATGGACCTGGATGGTTCTCCACCAAAGGATGTTTCTGAAAGTCACATTCTCTGGTTTAAAAATGGACCCCTATGATTTATGAAGAGGATTACTTCTATTGTTGGGCTTGGAGATAATCTTCCTTGGCTTGGTATACAGTAATAAATATGCTCCATATTTGCTGTTGTATAAATTAAGAAGGAAATTGAAAATGTTCAAGAAGTCATGACTAGTGTAGCCCAGATAAGACCCACTCTGTTGTAACAGACCTTTTTACTCCCAACCTTTTACCCCCCTTTATTAAGAGACCACACCATTCTTTTTGTGGAGTAAAATGGCCACATCAGCCTTTATTAAACCAACCAAAATAAAACTCCAAAATTAAATTTTAATATAATAAACATTTTCCACACATGTGGAAACAACATATGAGAAACAACATGTTTTACCCAATTTTGTTGGTCAGTGACGGAGCTACTTTTTCCAAGTATACATATCTGTATACACACCAGGAGGCACTGCGGGACCTTTACCACAACCTTACCGGCCTCCAGCTGTACCGCTCGGAGACAACCACCTTTCCAGCAGTGCAACAACACCATTATCATCAAAACTTTTGATGTACACACCGGAGGGGCCATCTCCCGATGAGCCCCCCACCCACTTAACCACCTCTTTTAATGCTACCGTCACTGACCAACAATTAAATACCGCCAACCCACCAGCTGTCATGACGACCCACCATATTCCAACCTGAAATGACAAGAAAACCATTAACACATTCAAAACTAACCATAACCAACTAGGGAGGGTGGGTGGGAAAAACTGCCTCCTCGTGCTTTCTATCTTCCCGGCTGCCCACTCGTGGCTCCGCCCCTTTTAAATGGCCGCTCCCCCTCCTCCGTTCCACCTACATTTTCCCAAACTCCACCCACTAGTGTGTCACTCGACACACCGTCATGTCCGGCCCGCCTCTACATTCCTCTTCGCTACATTTTTCGATCCGGTCCTCTCTTTCTTGCTGTGTGTAGAGCTTATCAAAGAAGGGAGGTTAAGCCAGGGGTGTAACTATAGGGGTCTCAGGGGTTGCAATTGCAACCCAATCCCATGCCCCAGGGGGCCAGTGTGGCTCCCCTGTACACCTAGATATGAGGAGTGGCATATAGAGGAACAATGCCCTCCATTTTCCTCCTGAAGCCGTTGTGAGCCTGCTTCTCCTCCTGTGTCCTCAATCTGATTACTCTATCTCAAGGGCGAAACACCAGATGTCTGTTTAGACCAGTGTTTCTCAACCGAGAAGCCCCCAGTGGATTTGAGGCGATCTAACTGTCAATCAGACAGCAGATGGGTAGATCGGGTCTCAGCCAACACATGCAGAGTAGCGCGGGAAGTGGCTGAAATAAGTCTTCTTTCATAGTACGCCGCTTCCCCTGATATTTTACCAAAGTCCCCCAACAAGGCTTTTAAAAAAAATAAAAAATAAAACTGTTAAAATATAAATTAAATATAATAGTAAAAAATAATTCAAATAATAAATAAATAAATAAATAACAATACCCAAAAATTTTTTTTTCACTGACACCAGTGGCAGAACTACCAGTGTCACAAATCTCATACTTGCAACTGGGTCCTGGCCTTCCACCACTGTGGGGAGGACCCAAGACAGCAGGAAGGGGGTCTGCCTCAGAACATGCGAAAGGGTCCCGTTGGGAGACTGTAATAAAGGGTCCCACAACTGGAGTAAAGGGCACCAGGATCAGTGGAAAAATACCCTTTTTTGTAAGGAAAGGGCCCCTGGCTCAGAGGGAGGAGCCCAGGCCGGGGGGACCAGTCATGGATTCTTGCACTGGGGACCACTCTTTCTGCCCCCCACTCCAACTAACTACTGAGTTCGTTTTAACAAGAAACTATTCAAAATGCCCAAAATACCTTAATTTTTTAGTTACATGATGTTCCATGTCCTGAGTCTTCAATCTCCACAGTGCAGAATAAAATAGTTCTTTATTGAAACCTCAAATAATTCAGGCTTTACACTGAATACTGAATGCCCCAAGTTCTCTTAAGTTTTCTTTAGCATTTACATTTGGAATTTCTGCTCTTTTATATGTACTTTAATATGTATTTTGTCATTGCTTCAGGAAAAAGATTATGCATTGGAGAAAGCTTGGTACGCATGGAGCTTTTCCTCTTCTTCACCACCCTTCTACAAAAATTCACACTTAAGTCTGCCGTGGACCCAAAAAATCTTGACATCGCTCCAACAGAGACTGGTTTAGAAAACATCCCACCAAACTACAAGGTCATCTTTCTTCCCCGAGAGTAGGATTATGAGAGAGACAAGAAATTTTTTAGAATGTAAACGGCAATAGCCCAGCTCTAAAATGTTAAATATGAAAAATAGAAAAAGAAAAATAATGATTATAGTTTTACTAATGAACAATTGACAATATTATTTGCTTACAGTGTTTGCTAACATTAGGCTCTTTTTGCGTGTTGGAATTATTTTGCAGAAATATATTATTAGAACAAGTTGTTCTCTCTTCTTCCAGGTCTTGATGTGCAATGTTTAAAGATAGTCTCGACACTCTGCATCCAGAGTGTAGGTTGTGGTAAAGCTGATAAGATGTTCCAAAATAACAGAAATTAATGTTTCTTGTTATTGTTGCATGCGTTAATTGTCCAAAAAGGCGGGCCTGGTTTTTAACTTTCTTTGTTCAGCCACAAGCGAAGTGGATAGAGGAATCCTCCCCATGGGGACTCACCACTGTCAGAATACACTGAGTGGCTGAAGTTGATTGGCTGCAGCCGCTGATCAAAAAAGAAATAAAAAATTCCATCATCAGAAGTCGATCTAACATTTGACATTTTTCGAAAGGGGGTGACCATGCATGGAAGATTTAAAGTGGTTGTATACTTTAAAACATGATATATGAATAAAGCATTATCCATCTACAATGTGTACTTGTCTCAATCCATTAAGCCCTCGTTCACATTGGAGCAACTTGTCATGTGATTTGACAGGTCAAATCGTATAAAAAGTTGCACCTTATTGCCGACAATCACACTGGTGAAATCGGTGCGATGCCGACTTTGTGGTGCTGCACCGATTTGAAAAAGTAGTTCCTGCACTACTTTTGGCGATTTTCGGGAATGACTTGCATAGGCATCTGTGCATGAAGCCACACAGATGTCTTCCAAGTCACATCCAAAGTCGCACTGATATGCAGCTTTGAAATAGTGCGAGGACTAAGTGTGATTTTTGTCTGCTGCTTTGTTGCTCTTCTATCTGCATGAATAATTTCTTACAAGTTTTCCTGACACCAAGAGAAAAAAGCCGACAGGATGTTTATCCGCAGACACCCGCTATCCCATAGGAATGCATATATGTCCGTATTTCATCCGCAAATGGATGGATGAAATACGGACATAATGTCTGCATGTGTGAAAGGGGCCTAATACAAGCTTGGCAGTTAGTTGTTGTGAAAAAACCTACTGTCACTGTGGGTTTTGGAAGAGGCTGTGGGCTCTCCTCCTACCCACAGACTATGGCCCAGCAGAGAACATGAGATTTGGAGGGCTATTTGTTGTCTCCCACCACCTGGAGAAGATGCCACTTCCAGACATTTGTGCCCATGGTCGCTGGTTCATCGGAATTAAATTGTGTCGCTATATGGATACAAGTATGGGCATGTCCCTCTGAGGAAGACCCAAATGTGGGTCGAAACGCGTCAAGGCCACCCATACCTCACATCTTTGATTTGTACTACTTGATGTGAATATGTGCACGCGATGCCACTTGTATTTTATACTCTGATTTGTACCAATCCATGTGGCTATGTAAATGTGCATGTGTATCTTCTTCTCCTTTCTTTCGCTTTTTCCCTTTTTTTTGTGTTTTTAATATTCTGTCGCAATAGGAGCTCATGTTTTTACTGTTATGCTAAGGGGGTTTTGTTCTGCCCCCTTTTTGAATAAATATAATCTTTTTTACATCATTACCCAATTGTACCATGTTTTATTTTTACCTTGCTGCCTAAAAACCCAATTTTCTGGGTAGTTTTTTCCATTTAATATTCGCTCAGGGTGAGCAGCACTCTCAAATCCCTTTGGGAATGTGTCCCTCTTTTGATGCAGCAGGACTATGATCTAGAAAACACCACCAAGTCCACCTCTGCCTCAAAAAACAAAATGAAGGTTTTGAAGTTTAGTCAAAGTCCGGACTTTAATCCAGTTGAGATGCTGTATCATTATTACTATTATACAGGTTTTATATAGTGCCAACAGTGTGTGCAGCGCTTTACAACGTGAGGGCAGACAGTACAGTTACACTACAATTTGGTACAAGAGGAATCAGAGGGCCCTGCTCGTTAGAGCTTACAATCTAAAAAGGAAGGGTCAATTGATACAAAAGGTAATAGCTGTGGGGGAATGAGCTGATGGAGGAAGTAAAACAGTGTTAGTTAGTAACAGGATAGGCTTCTTTGAAGAGAAGGGTTTTCAGGGATTGCCTAAAGATGGATAGATTTGGGGACAGTTGGACAGATTGGAGTAGGGAGTTACAAAAGATGGGAGAAGCTCTGGAGAAATCCTGGAGGTGAGCATGGGAGGAGGTGACAAGGGAGCTAGAGAGCAGGAGGTCTTGGGATGACCGAAGAGAGCGGCTTGGTTGGTATTTTGGGACTAGGTTAGTGATGTAGCAGGAGGCAGAGTTATGGGTGGCTTTGTAAATTATTGTTAGTACTTTGAATTTTATTCGTTGAGTGAGTGGAAGCCAGTGGAGGGATTGGCAGAGAAGGTTGGAGGACACTGAATGTCTGGTAAGGTGGATGAGTCTGGCAGTGGCATTCATTATGGGCTGAAGGGGAGATAGTCTATGTAAAGGTAAACCAATGAGGAGGGAGTTGCAGTAGTCGAGGCGAGGGATGACCAGGGTTGAATGAGAAGCTTGGTGGTGTCATTAGTTAAAAAGGGGCGTATTCTGGAAATGTTGCGGAGGCTAAGGTGGCATGATTTGGACAGGGATTGTATGTGGGCCTGAAAAGACAGTTCAGAGTCTAAGTTTACCCCTAGCACCCTGGCATGTGGGGATGAACTGATAGATGTGCCATTAATCTTGACAGAGAAGTCAGGGGGAGGGGCACGTGGAGGAGGAAATATTAAGAGCTCAGTTTTAAGTTTAAGGAAGTGGTTTGACATCCAGGCTGATATGTCTGTTAGTAGATCAGTGATCCGTGAGGAGATGGGGTGAGCTGAGGGGCAGACAGATAGATTTGGGTGTCATCGGCATATAAATGGTAGTGAAAGCCATGGGAGACTATCAGCTGACCCAGGAAAGACATGTAGATCGAGAATAGTAGAGGTCCAAGGACAGAACCTTGGGGGACCCCAACGGAAAGGGGAGTTGGAGAAGAGGAAGTGGAGTTGTAGGTGACACTGAAGGTGCGATGAGATGGGTAAGAATTGAACCAACGGATAGTGCAGCCTTGGAGACCGAGCAAATTGAGGAGGGGGGGTGGTCGACTGTATCAAAGGCAGCAAAAAGGTCCAAGAGTAAGAGTATAGAATAATGACTGTTGGTTTTGGCTGTTAGTAAGTCGTTTGTGAGTTTTAGGAGGGCAGTTTCTGTGGAGTGCTGTGGACGAAATCCAGACTGAAGGGGATCAAGAAGGTTATTCTCAATGAGGTGGTCGCTCAGTCAGTTGTAGACTAAACGTTCAAGGAGTTTGGAGGCAAAAGGGAGTAAAGAGATTTTCTTAAGTTGTTAAGATTGGTGGGGCCTGAGGCCTTTTTTGGTATGGGAGTGACTAGTGCATGTTTTAGAGGGTTGGGGAAGATGCCAGTAGAGAGTGAGAGGTTGAAGATATGAGTTAAGGAGTGTAGTATTGATTCAGATGGTGACCGTAGTATTTGAGAAGGAACAGGGTCCAGGGAGCAGGAGGTAAGGTGGGCAATAAAAAAGGTTTAGTGGCTTCCTCTATAGTAGCTGGGTTAAAAGAGGGAAGTATTCATTGTGCAGGAGGACAAGTAGTGTAAAGTGAAGGAGATGTCTGTAGAGCGGAGATCTCGAGACAAATTGTCTCAATCTTATTTTTTAAGTGATTAGCAATCTCCTGGGCAGTGAGTAAGTTAGTGGGTGGGGGTAATGGATGACGAAGTAGAGTGGTAAAGGTAGAAAAGAGTTAACGGGGACTGCGTGAGAGGGTGTTAATGAGAGTGATAAAGTAGGTCTGTTTGGCAGTGTGGAGGCAGGAATGGTATTTTTCCAGGGCAGATTTATATTGGCTGAAATCTTGCTACAAATTTGTTTTACACCACAGACGCGCAAGAGCACGTCTACGTTTTTTGAGGCTTTTGGTATTGTCTGTCTGCCAGGGTTGTAGCGGTCGGGGCCTGATTCTGTGTGTAGTGAGGGGGCCAAAGGTATCCAGGGTGGCTGACAGTGAACTGTTGTAGACAGAAGTAGCCAAGTTGGAGCAGAACAAGGATGAGATTTAGTCATAGAGACATACTGTAGCAGAAAAAAGAAGAGAAGGGTTAAGATGGCGAAGGTTTCTACGGGTAATAGTTTGGTATTTGGAAGGCAAGGAGGAGGCAGACAAGGAGAGAGTGACACTAATAAGGTGGTGATCATATAGAGGAAAAGGAATAATATTAGAGAGGGTTTGTGGAGAGCATAGGTAGGAGAATATGAGGTCAAGGCAGTTGCCAACAGAGTGAGTAGAAGCACTTGTCCATTGCTTTAGGTCAAAAGAGGAGGTTAGGTTCAGCAGCTTGGAAGTAGCAGGAGTGTTAAGATTAACAGGGATGTTGAAGTCACCAAGAATGATTGTTGGAATTTCAGAGGAGAGAAAGTAGGGTAGCCAGGCAGAGAAGTTGCCAAGGAAGTTTGATACTGGTCCAGGGGGCTGATAGATCACTGCAATTCTCAATGAGACTAGAGAAAATAGATGAATACAATCAGCTTCAAATGAAGAGGGGGACAGAGAGGGGGGTGGATGAAGAACCTGAAAAGTGCTTTGAGGGGATAGGAGGATTCCAACACCACCTCCTTTCCATCCACTAGGCCTGGGAGAGTGAGTCCACAGGAGGCCACCATAGGAGAGAGAAGCAGGAGAAGGAAGGTCAGATTCTTGAATCCAGGTCTCAGTAAGTAATTGCAAAAAGGTTCAGGGAGTTAGTGATAAATAGGTCATGGGCGGTGGTGAGTTTGTTACAAACAGAGTGGGCATTCCAAAGGGCGCAGGTGATGGGGAGGCTGGCTCTAGGCTGAAGAGGAATAGAAATTAGATTGTGTGGATTGTGGCTGCTATCAGAGGATGGGGGGGGGGGGGGGGGGGGGGTGTCGGGAATGTTGGCTGAAGGTAAATGATAGTGGTCCAGGATTTGGGGAAACATCTCCAGAGGTTAGAGCAGAAGGGTGAGAGAGGTGATATGGGAATGTGACTGATGTGGGGGGACACATCCCAGTGGCCTACAGGTTTTATTGGTATATGGGTTCAAAATTATCGGGCGCTGATGAGTACAGTAACAAGGTGAAGACAGGAGTGAGGGTGACATATATAAGCTGTGGGGGGTGGAGAAGGTGGGTGAAGGAGTGAGAATTTAAGGAGAGAGGATGCAACTGTAAGAAAGAAAAGTAGGGAGTGCATGATACAGATGCAGAATGGTGAAATTGAGAGGAAGCCTGAATGAGAGATGAAAAAGTTTGAAGAATCAGGTCACCTGTAGTCTCTTTACTGTTCTGCAGAAGTCTGTTGTGTATTTTCGCTTTCTGCAATCGCTGAAGTGCTGAGCGGGAGTGCAATATTTAATCCAATATGAATACTTTATCCAATATGCTAGTTGCTAATGCTAGGTAAGACCTGAATTTATACTGAATTTGGCTGGATTCACACCTATGCATTTTTAGTGTTTTTGCATTTTTCAGATTTGCACTACAGGACGTGTTCCATAGGAAACCGTGGTACATGGACTGTAGTGCAAATCTGCAAAATGCAAAAAGCAATAAAAATGCATAGGTGTGAATCCAGCCTTTGGGTGGAGGTATTGCCAATTAATTAGTCAGGATTGCATAGGAGGAATACATGGCTAGCAGAATGAACTTCTCACACCAAGGCTCACTACAAGACACTGCAAGAGAGCAGAAAGGTCAGAGCCGCAAAGATAGGAACAGCTCATAATTTAGGTATAGACAATAAGAAAGTAAAATAAACCGGTCAGGGGACACTTGATCCAGATCGCTTCCCGTACAAAGCGGGCCAGAGAGCAGCGGATACGGGAATTGATCTCCTTATTAGAGGCGGCGGACGCGACATGGAAGGCGCACCCTACGGTAACCCTTAGGCGGACACGTGACAAATTGGCCACTGAGTTGGACCTGCTCGCCTCTGCTCAGGCGGAAAAGGCCCTGCGTTGGTCCAAATATAAGTTTTATAGTTGCTCGAACAAACCTGGTCCTATGTTGGCTAGGAAACTTAATTCAGTGGGACACCCGGGCAGGCCGGTTCGACTGCAGGTGACGGGAGGGGGACTTATGTCAAACCCATCTAAAGTAGTGGCAGGCTTTGCCTCCTTCCTCTCATCCCTATATAATAGACCGGCAGCCTTCGACCGAGACAGGGCTGAGAGATTCTTCCAATCGATTGACCTCCCTACATTGTCCTTGGTGGCACGAGATAATTTGAATGCTCCTATAACGGAAATGGAGGTCGCCCAAGCCCTAAAGTCCCTTAAGCCTTCCAAGGCTCCGGGTCCGGATGGCTTCACCGGTCTATATTATAAGACATTTGCACCCCTGCTCACGCCCCATCTCACATCTTATTTCAACGCCTGGCGGGACAGCGCGAGACCTTCGCCGGACTTGCTGAAGGCCCATATCACTATGATACCTAAGTCGCCTGAGGAGGCCACGGACCCACAGTCCTTTCGTCCCATCTCCCTGTTGAATGTTGACCTGAAGGTACTGGGCAAGGTCCTAAGTGCGCGGGTCAGCAGATATCTTCAGGCCCTCATTCACAGGGATCAGGTGGGCTTTGTACCCGGTCGCCAGGCGGGGGATAATGTCCGCAAGGTGGTCCATCTTCTCCATATACTTAATCAGCGCAAAATTCCAGGACTCTTGCTTTCCCTAGACATATATAAAGCATTTGATTCGCTCTCGTGGGATTACCTATATTTTGTTCTAACCAAATGGGGATTTGGTCCACATTTCCTGCAATGGATCCAAGCCCTATATTCCGCACCGTCGGCATCAGTAAAATACGCGAGCTTCCTTTTGGACCCTTTCCCGATACTCCGGGGAACTAGACAGGGCTGCCCCCTGTCCCCGGCACTGTTTATCCTGGCCTTGGAGCCGCTGGCGGCGGCGATCAGGGCCAATAGTGATCTCTCGGGAATTCCTTACGCGGGCACTCAATGCAAAGTGAACCTATTCGCGGACGACGCCCTCTTGACCATTTCAAACCCGCTCATCTCCCTGCCCAACCTGCAACTTGTATTAGATAAATTTTCAGCCTTCTCAGGTCTTCAAATTAACCACTCCAAAACCACAGCGCTGAATGTTAACCTCCCTTTGGAACTGGTACAGCGACTTCAAGACCATTTTCCTTATCGTTGGGCATCGCACTCGATTGACTATTTAAGTGTCAAATTGACTCCAGCTTACTCCTGCCTATTCTCTGCCAATTATTATCCCCTGTTACGCATGGTGTCCACCCTTATGCAAACCTGGCAATTTCCCTCACTCTCCTGGGTAGGGAGGATCTCGTCGGCAAAGATGACGATACTTCCCAAAGTCCTTTATTATTTTCGCACTCTGCCTGTCCGGGTACCCGCTTTTTTCCTTCGACTCCTGCAGAATAGGATCCTCCAATTTATATGGGCGCGCAAACGCCCTAGGGTACCTAGAGCGACCCTTTATGCCCACAGGCTCCGGGGAGGCCTGGGGGTCCCCAACATCTCTAAATACTACGTTACAGCCCAGATCTCCCCATTGACCATGCTTCATGCAACCACGGATGTTCCTCTGTGGGTGCTCCTTGAGGTACCTGGTTCTGACCCGTGTGCACTTCAGGCACTCCTATGGCTCCCCAGGAATCTACGCCCTCCCTCTCTAAGCCCCATGCTGCTTCATGGTCTGCAGGTGTGGGACTCAGTTTGATCGGTTAACAATTTGATGTCCCCCTTCCTACCCCTACTCCCCATCACCCATAACCCTCTTTTCCTTCCCGGTCATGTGGAGCCCCAGGCATTCTCCTGGTGGTCTTCGCATGGCTACCCGCAAGTTCAAAATTTTCTATCTTCACGTTCTTTCCCCTCCTGGGAGAGTATCAGGGAAGCGCAGGGGGTGCCGGTCACGGAGCATTATCACTTTATCCAATTAAAGCACTGGATTGGAGCATTACGCCGCACGTCCACCTATCCCTTCCAAAAAACTTTTTTTGAACATACATGCCATCACTCCCCAGGGTCCCCGGGCCTCATCTCGGCCATTTATGCCTCCCTGAATGGTCGCCAGCCATCAGCACCCCTCTCTTATATGACTCAATGGGAAAAGGACCTTCAGGCCCCAGTAGACCCTGAGGATTGGAACAGAGCCTGGCACACGGTCCCAAATGCTCGTTCAACACAAATACCTTAGAGGCCGCATATAAAGTAATGTTCCGATGGTATTGGGTGCCTGCCCGCACGGCTAGGGCATTACCTGGGAGTACTGACAGATGCTTCCGCAACTGTGGTCAGCGAGGTGATGTCATGCACACATGGTGGGCTTGCCCAAGGTTGGTGGGGTTCTGGTCTAGGATCTTTGGTTTACTGCAGACACTCTTTCATCTAACGATTCAAAGGGACGATAGGCTAGCTCTCCTACACTGCCCGGTTCCTGGCCTGCGCGGCCCTCAACAGAAGCTGGCTGCCTATCTATTTATAGCGGCCAAGCGGACCATTGCCCAAGCCTGGAAGTCACAACGTGTAGATTTTCAAGGGGTTAAGACACGTATGACTGCTATGTTACTTCAAGAACGTATGTCCAGTATTGTCCATGATTCTCATGCTAAATTTCTGAAGATCTGGGAGCCGTGGATCTCTTATGAGTTCTCCACGCTCCAGGCGGCATGCCTGGGCTTGGTCTGAATTCTCCTGGCCGGGCGTCCGAGTCCGAGCTTTCCCCCCTTCCTTTTCTCCCCCCCCCCCCTTTTTTTTTTTTTTTTTCTCTTTCTTTTCTGTCTTCTCTTTCTCCCTACCCTTCTTTCTTCTGTTCCCTATTTCTCTTCTCTTTCATTAGTAATCTCTCCCATTGCTAATTAAAAACTGCTACCTCCCATGGACGGGGGTGGTAGGAACAGGGCTTACTCGCAGAACATGATTAAGAGACGAGTTGTTTGACACTGAATCAGTCTAGATTCCATTTTTTGCTCATCTCTCTTTATTATCCTGAGTTTATTAGAAATATATTGTGCTGGATAGCCCTTTGGATTTATATTCGTGATTAGTGGCCCCTGCGAGGGCTCACAAGGAGATGATTATGCTCTTTTGTTTATTACTGTTTATTCAAAAATTCACAATAAACATATTGAAACAGAAAGTAAAATAAACATCACTGTGATATGGACAGAGGTAAAGAATTTGAAGGCAGCATAGATCACCAAAAGCACATACACAGAATTAGCAAGCAGATCCCAGTTTCAATTAAAGGTGGAAGATGTGGTTGAGCTGACACACACCTGTAGGAGGGGTAGAGTATCATGACCTTAACCACTTGACACCCATGCTCTGTGCTTGGGACATGGCTGGTAAGAGATCGGGGTAAAGGGCCAATCACAGTGGGCCCTATACCACATGATCAGCTGCTAATCAGTGCCCACCAGTGCCACCTATCAGTGCCCATCAGTGCTGCCAATCAGTGCATTTTCATCAGTGTCACTTATCAGTGCCACCTACCAGTGCTGACCAGTACCGCCTTATCAGTGCCCATCAGTGCCACCTGTCAGTGCCCATCAGTATCACATATCAGTGCCCATCAGTTTAGGCTATCAGTGCCCATCAATGCTACCTCATCAGTGCCCATTAGTGCCACCAATTAGTGCCCATCAGTTCATCCTATCAGTGCCCATCAGTGCAGCCTCATCAGTGCCCATCAGTGTAGGAGAAAAATTACCTGTATGAAAAATTGTATAACAAAATATGAAAAACGTTTTTGTTTTTTTTTTCAAAATTTTCAGTCTTTTTTTGTTTGTTTAGCAAAAAAAAGCTCTATTTGTGTAAAAAAAAAATATATATAAAAATTTCACATGGTTACAGTGTTGCATGACCACACAATTGTCATTACCCAGTAAGCAAGTGGTTAAAGAGGACGTAAACCCTGATGAGTTTACTTCCTCTTTCATTCCCAGTAAAGGCAAAGCATAATGGACTACTATGCATCGCATAGTAGTCCATTATGTGTCACTATGCCATTATGTGACGATGCCCCGCTCAGTGCGCCTGCGCGCCACTGTCTATGGCGCATGCGCCGTAGATAGCGGTGCCCGTCTTCGCGCAAATATCTCCTAAACCGTATAGGTTTAGGAGATATTTCTTGGACCTACAGGTAAGCCTTAATCTAGGCTTACCTGTAGGTCAAAGTGGTTTGTAAGGGTTTACAACCACTTTAAAACGGACCATTCATGCTCTAAAACCCTCCAGTGTGGCTGAAGTAAAACAATTCTACAAAGAAGAGTGAGCCAAACCATGTAACCATAATAAATGAAATCATGGTTAAAAAACTGCATTTTGGATTTATTTGGGTTATCTTTGTGCAATATTAAAATCTATTTGATGATTTGAATCATTTAAGTGTGACAAATATGCAAAATTTAAAATAAATCAAAAAGGGGGCAAATAGTTTTTTCACCATACTGTATGTATTTAGTTGCTGACCTGGAGGTTAGCTATAAGGTTAGTAAAACAATAATAACTTAGAACATGTGCTCAGTGATAATATACTGTACTTTCCCTTTAAGTCTGTTAACCAATCCTTTTTTCTAAATAGCTTTAGGGAAGTTTAACTATATACCTATAATTACATGCAAGAACTATTTCATCACCATCACATAAGACAGTCACTATACAGATCAGACGTCTCCCTGGCTCAGGATGGAGCTTCTCACTCTGTTCCTGGTATTCTTGGTCTCTGGCATCCTGTGTCTTTACACATGGAAGCACATGTACGAGAAAAACAACTTACCTCCTGGACCTACCCCACTGCCTTTCTTTGGGAATCTTCTTCATCTTAAACCAGGGAAACTCTTGGACTCCTTGAAGGAGGTAAGGGAAAGCAGTAAACCATATGTTACCATCAAAAATCATTTTCTGTACCAAACAGTATATATTTACCATTCCACAATAAAAGGTATGTATGGCTTTGGACTAGAAAAAAGTGTGAACGTTTACTGAATGTGATTAATTATTAATATTATTATTATGATACAGGATTTATATAGTGGGGAGACAATACAGTTACAATACAATAAAATACAAGAGGATTAAGAGAGCCCTACTCAGAAGAGCTTACAATCTAAAAGGGTGGGGTAGGTGGTACAAAACGTTGTAACTGTGGGGAATGACCTGATGGAAGTGGTAAAAAATGAGTTGGAGGCGTGATAGGCCTAGTTTTCAGGGATCGGCAGCTGGAGTAGGAGATAGCTAGACAGATTGAGGTAGAGAGTTCCAGAGGATGGGAGAGAAATGTGTGGATGTACAGTGTTAAATGAATTGTTTTTTGCAAATTTTTTTGTCCAGCCAATGGGTTGATTGATAAAAAAATGGATTCCTCCATCCATACAAGCAAAGTGGATGAAGGCATCTTCCCCACTGTGCTATTGAATTCTGACAGCAGGGACTGGGTACTCTCCCCTGTCAGAATACACTGATCATTGGCCACAGCCATTGATTAAAATTCTACAATATCCCGTTCAACAAAAGTCGATCATTAGATCTGTTGAATAGGAATAGCCATATGTTTACAAACTATTTTAAATGTAAACGTTAGGCCAGTACCGGGACAAGGTACTACCAAACAGTGCCCCTCAAGATGCTGAAATCCCCCTTGCCAGCACACATTTTTGCCCCTCATTCCCCTCCAAATCATTTTTTCCCAAAATCCCCCCCCCCCCAATAAAAAATCACCCTCCTAGCACAAATCCTCTCCTCCTATGCCAAATCCCCCTCCTAGCAGAAATTGTCTCTTCAATCCCCCTTCCTAGCACAAATCCTCTTCCTCAATTTCCCTTCCTGGCACTCCTGGCACACATTTCCTTCCCCTCTACCATATCACCTCTTCTAGCACAAACCCCCCAAATCCCCCCTCCTAACATAAATTCTCTTCCCCCCCCCCAACACAGATCTCCCAAATCTCCAATCCTAGCACAGACCCCTAATTTCCCCTCCTAGAACAACTCTTATCCCCTGTCACCCTCTAAATCCCCCCCCCCCCCCCCATCTCCTTGTGGTGCTCCTCCAACTTATATGATATCACAGCGCCATATAGTAACAAAATGTCTGTCATTTTTTGAGACAGATAGAGCTTTCTTTTGGTGGTATTTAATCACAACTAGGTTTTTTTTTTTTTGCTAAACAAATGAAAAAAGAATTAAAATTTTGAAAAAAAAACCTCTTTTGTTTGTTTCTGTTATAACATTTAGAAAATAAGTAATTTTTCTCCTTCACTGATGTGCGCTAATCAGGCTGCACTGAGGGGCACTGATGAGGTGGCACTGATGGGGGTGCACTAATATGCAGTACTGATGGGCACTGATAGGGGGCATTAATATGCACTGATAGGCAGCACTGATGGGCAGCCTTTATGGGCACTGATAGGCGGCAATGATAGGTGGCACTATGGGTAGCATTGATGGGCAGCACTGATGGGCATTGATAGGCATCACTGATGAGGAGGCACTGACAGGCCTCACTGGTGGGCATCGCTGATGGGGCTGCAGTGATAATCATTGCACTGATTATGAGTACAGATCTACTATGTCAGGAAAGCCACTTGTCAGCTCTTCTCTACTCACGTGCTGTCAGCCATGACATGACATAATACACACACACACACCCACACAGGTTGAACTGGATGGATTGGTGTCTTTATTCAACCTTAGAAACTACGCAACCTACTAGGAGAAGTCAGGACCAATAGAAATACTGAGCTTACGTGAAGACCAACTGACTACAAATCAGCTTGGGATGTTTACCACTCAGCAAAACTAAATTTAGATATTCACCCCTGTGTAGGGCAGGGTGGCTACATATGTTTACTGTAGCAAACAGTCATTTTAAGTGATTGCAGAGAAAATGGGTTCTTGGTCTTGGCAGTCTCTGTCTTGTTTCAGTGTTCTTCCTTGGCTGTCCCTTTTTCAGCTTGTGCTGCTTAACTATTACCTTGGAGAATTTGGTAACCATTCCCACATGGGCGCAGACCTTTCAAATTGGGTTCCACAGCAAGTTTTATGAGGGATGCATTTCTGGAAGAATGCAAAATTGGGAAATCTGTTGGCTCATTTGTTAAAGAAAACTGGATGATAGGGATTCATTTTGGTTCATGGTATTTTAATTAATATTTTATATAAAGGAGGCCACAGCATTTTCATAGAGCTTTTACTTTTTTTTTCGCATGAACATGTATACAATATATACGGTCCAATATACAATACATCCGTGACACTAATAATTGCAGCACCACAGCAGACTTCATGAAGTGCACTTCCATTATCCCACATGAAATTGCTTCTACCATGAAAAGGCCATTCGATTGCATTTGCCTTATGGGATAAAGGCTCACTAAAAAATATTTTTTTTTGGTATACTGTAGGATGTAAACTGTCTTTTATGTTTTAGATCAAAGAGAAGTATGGTGACGTATATACCATATATCTTGGTCCACGAAGAGTCATTGTCCTGTGTGGCTATGATGCTGTAAAAGAAGCTCTAGTTGACCAAAGTGATGTGTTTGGAATGAGAGGTCTAATGCCATCTATAGAGCAATATTTCAAAGGTCATGGTAAGTCATGTCACGGCTACATTCAGCAATAGCTATTATTACTTCTAGGTTAGACCATATCATACATTTTTCTATGGACAAAAGGTCTCATTGCGATAAAAAAAAATCTACGGACCAATATTTTACGGGGTAACCAGATGTTCCAGATGTTCAGATATGGATCCCCAATTGAGGTCCAGTATCTAAAGTAAGCATTTAATTCATTACAGTCTACGTAAACCCTAAGCCCTTGTACACACGGTCGGACATACTGACAACCAAATCCGTTGAATTTTGTCCGACAGATTTTGTCCGAAACTGTTGCATACACACGGTCGGACAAAGTTGTTGGAAAATCCGATTGTACATAACGTGATGACGTTATTTCGTTACGACGGGACTACGTTCAGGTTAGTAGCCAATAGCTTTGGTCTAGGAATTTGATCTGAGCATGCGTGGCACTTTGTCCGTCGGAGTAGGCTACACTTATCGGAGTATGTCCGATCGGAGCATTTTGTCGGAAAATTTTACCGGCAAGTTGGTAAAGTTCCGACAGAAACAGTCCGATGGAGACCACACACAGTCGGAATATCCGACAAAACGGTCCGATAGGACACATTCCGTCGGAATCTCTGACCGTGTGTACAAGGGCTAAGAAGGAACTTTTCTTTCTTGGTTTCTTTTGGTCTGGTAAATATATAATTGAAAAAGTTTTATTATAATAGTTTGATAAGTTCAGAATATACCCGTTGATCTTGCTGGAGACCTTCGTAGCAGTGCTTTTATTCCTGTGCTCTCTGCCTCTGCTGACTGTTAACAACGAAATTGTTCTTTGAGGAGTACAGAACCCTGCCCCTCTATGATACGGACAAACAGCACTGAGAGTGTGCTACTGGCTGGATCATTAGATGAAAATAAAGGAAATTGCTATATCAAAGAAAATGAATGCAGCCATCACATCTAGGAACAGGTTGTCTGCAATATATAACTTTTTGTTTTTGAGTTTAGATACGCTTTAAGGAATGTTAAGAAAACATTCAGAAACATGCTTAGATCTCCAGAATAAAAGCATGGGCTTACCATTTTGGGGAATGATTATTGTTTTGGTTTTTTTCATCAGCTAGTAGAGAAGGGTTAGACCATGGGTGCTCAACATGTGGCCCTCTAGCTGTTGCAGAACTACAAGTCCCATGAGGCATTGCAAGGCTGATAGTTACAAGCATGACTTCCAAAGTCACTGACGTCCGGCAACATCTGGAGGGCCACAGGTTGAGCACCCATTTGTCAGACTGTCCATCAGGTTTTCATTGCTGTTTGTGTGCCCACTAGGTAGATTGACTTCCCTATTAGTCCTGATGACCACTGTCACCTAGACAGTAGGTACAAGGAAATCTGACATTTTATAACCGTTACCAGAGCAGGAAGTTTGGAAAAATCCTCCAACTTGTGACAACTCTCCAAGATGGGAATTCTGTTCACTTTTGAGAGATTTCCTGTAATTTATCATTGCGCCTCCATGACAGGAAGTGAAGGAAAGGAAGGAAATCTCCCCACTGGGAACAAGCAACAAAATAAATAACCTTCTAGGTGGTAGATATTTTAACCATTCATTACTTTATCTAATATTTAAAACAAAAAGTGTTGACAAACACTTTAAAGCTAAATTGCCATCCTTCCGACTAGGGGAAGGGGCAGCACATAGCCAATCACGTGTCATGCATGCACGTGTGCTTACAAGAAGCATGCTAACAGAAGGTGAGAGCAAAGTGATCATTTTTGTGCTGCTATATCTTCACTGACCAATTGCAGGCGGGGGTGGGGAGGAGACCACGCTGAGTTGCTTAATAGGGATGAGCCCAATGTTCGAGTTGAACGTAAGTTTTATCAAGCATTGGGTGTTTGACCATATGCCGAATTTAGAACATTATGGGGCATTCCATAGAAATTTTTAAGTGCCCATGGAATGCCCCATAATGAACTGCAAGATCGTCAATGCACTGCGAGATCGCATTGCATTGACAGTTGCATGCTTTGGTCCCCCAAAATTCATACCAGACCCTTATCTGAGCACGCAACATGGCAGGCTTTGGAAAACTATGGGAGGGATGAGAGAGAGCCCCCCCCTGAACTGTACCAGGCCACATGTCCTCTACATCGGGAGGGTGCTTTGGGGTCCCCTCCAAAACACCTTGTCCCCATGTTGATGGGGACAAGGGCCTCATCCCCACAATCCTTCCCCGGTGGTTGTAGGGGTCTGCGGGCTGGGAGCTTATCAGAATCTGGAAGCCCCCTTTGACAAGGGCCCCCCCAGATACCGACCCCTCTGATGTGAATGGATATCGGGTACATTGTACCCCTACTCATTTACCACAAAATGTTTTGGACCATTCCTTTATTAAAAAATAAAAAGTGTCCCGCGATGTCCATCCATCTTCAATCACATCGCTGATGGTCCTGAGAAAAAAAAAGAATGGAAAAATTCTGCCTCCATGGGAGACATCCCGCCAACTGCAGCCTTTTCGCAATGACTGTTATATAGCTGAGGGCAGGGCTGCCCCCTATAATGTCATGTGACATCACATGATGTCAAAAGGGGAGTGGTCACCTGGTTACGTCACCATTGGGCCCACCCTTGCCAATATAACAGCTGTCAAACGATACGGCTCCCATGGAGTTTTTTTATTTTATTTTTTGGGGACCATTGGACGCTGTGATTAAAGAAGGTTTAATCACAGACCTGAAGGGCCTGGTATGGATTTTGCGGACCCCAGTCCATTTTTTTAAAATTTTGGCACGGGGTTCCCCTTACTACTCCTACCAGACCCACAGGGCCTGGTAATGGACTGGGTGGAACTCACTTCAATGATTTGTATGTATATTGCCGGGATCCGACAATACATTACAGCTGTGAGCAGTTTTAAATTAAATTTTTTCCTTTAGAAATGTAACTTTGCTGTGGTACTGTTATGAACATGGGGACGATGTGCTACTTTACAGGCAGACTAAGGAAACCCTCCTAGGCACGATATTTAAAGGAATATTTTGTTTTTATTGTTTCACTTTAAGCATTATTAAAATGGGCACTAATCGTTTGCATTTGGTGGGTACTAGTAGGCTGCATTTGATGGGCACTGGTAGGCCACATTTGGTGGGCACTGATAAGCTGCATTTGATGGGCACTGGTAGGCTGCATTTGGTGAGCACTGGTGAGTTGCATTTGATGTGCACCGATAAGGCTGCATTTGGTGGGCACTGATAAGGCTGCATTTAGTTGACACTGGTAGGCTTCAATTGGTGGGCACTGGTAGGCTGCATTTGGTGGGCACAGGTAAGCTGCATTTGATGGGCACTTATAAGGTTGCATTTGGTGGGAACTGGTAGGCTGCATTTTATGGGCACTGGTAGGCTGCATTTGGTGGGCACTGGTAAGCTGCATTTGGTGGGCACTGATAAGGTTGCATTTGGTGGGCACTGGTAGGCTGCATTTGGTGAGCACTGATAAGCTACATTGATCTCTTGTTTCATTTCCAAAGTCTCTGACCATCTCCTACAGTATGTTTTGAGGGCTCTTTCTAACAGACTCTTACAGAAGTCCTCTCTGTGTCCATTAGAGAGACCCCCCTGCAGGTCCCATTAGGGTACTCAGCTTCTCTTCTTGTGTTTTGTTTATTGTTATGAGATCTTGGGAGGATCCCAGGCTAGCAAAGACTCCTTAGGGGGGCATCTCTGTGTTTGAGTTGTTGCCATCGAAACATGTTTAAATGGGAGGAGTTAGTAAAATGGCCACGTCCATGTGGGGGTGCCAGAAATATTTCTGCACCTAGAGGGTCTATGACCCTAGGATCGGCCCTAGCCCTGGGTATATGAACAAAAGCAACCAAGTCCAACAAAGGCAAAACAGACCTGCTGCTCGGCATTCTTTCTCAGATTTGGATGTTTTTATTAGCAGTGCTGCGTCAGGCTGCAGAGAACAAGCCTCAGTTAGAAGAGAAAGCCAGCACACAGATTGAAGGCAGGCTTCAATAATTTAACGGGAGTAGGCTAGGAATAATTAAAATACATTGCAGAAATAAACATTTTCATTTTGATCATAGACCCACTTGAAGGTTTCACCCCACTTTCCTTGGTTTGCAGGGGCAACCGGGAATCTTATGCCGCGTACACACGACCAAACTTTCTGGCAGACTAGGTCCGACGGTCTTCCCGGCAGACTTACGCCGGAGTTTCTACGGCCTTTCAGAACGAACAGACTTGGCCACACACAAACGGACTAAGTCAGTTCGAAAGTCCGTTCTTTTTTATCGTGATGACGTAAATGAAACAAGGAAGCTCAATAACCAGTAGCCAATAGCTGCCCTTGTGTCATATTTGGTCCGTCAGACTAGCACACAGATGAACGGTTTTCACAATTTTTAGTCCGTCAGAATTTTGTCCATTCGATAGATTTGAAACATGTTCTATTTCTAGGTCCGTCAGATTTTTTTTTTAAAAATGATCGGACTAGCCCACACACGATCGGATTGTCCGACAGACTGATCCCGTCGGACCTAGTCTGCCAGAAAGTCCGGTCGTGTGTATGCGGCATTAGAAGCAGCATATTTCATGCAGCTCCTAACTGTCACTCATATGGAGGGACTGTCCCTCTTTTGAGATCAAATCCCTCTGTCCCTTGTTCAGCCTCAGTTATCCCTCTTTTTGTTGTAATGTGTATATCACTATGTAAAATGTATTATTATATTACTAAAATTGTTATGACGCACTAAACTTTTTTATCCAACCTCAATATTACTGCATCTGTTATTTTGAAAATCCAAAATAAATTAAAAATATAGGTTAAAAAGTCAAATTTTGCAACTTTGACACGTGTTAGTAAAACTGTACTTGTGCATGCAGCTGGATTATACCTTGCTTTTTTTCAGGACAAATTGGGCTTTCATTTGGTGGTAAATGGTAATTGATATATCTCCATTTTTTTTTTTTCAAATAAAAATTGGTCCAAAATAGTAAAAAAAATATATATATATTTTAAATGTAGCTGTATATTTCTTGCTACTATCATAATCTACTACCAGAGAACAGCCCAAAATAAATTCTCCTGCTCCTGATGATTGCAGCGATACCACAAATGTGTATGTCATTTGTTGTTTGTACCCCTAGTATAACCCAGGAACAATAGTGCACATTTTTCTTTTTTTTTATCCTAGCTAAAACACACTGACACTAATTAAGACTAATATTAATAAAAAAAAATATATATATATATATATATCAAAAAGACTGACCTTGACCTTTGACCCTGACCTTGACCCAAACACTAACCCTGGCATTGACCTAGATCAAACCTTGATCTATTTTTTTTCTACACACGCTTTTTTTTTTTCTCTAAGCAAAGACAGAGAAATATACATTGTATCTTTTTCATCCAATTATAGAGATGGAAAACAGGGGACGGGTTTCAGGAAAGACAAAAGACAAAAAGGCGCAAAGTTATGTGCAGACGGAGAATTCCTATTAGCCACACCTATTGTCAGGAAAGACCTAATGTGCATAGGAGCATAAATATGCATGAGCAGCAAATTCCTTGCCAACCTCAGCCTGAGCCTGAATATTCTTCTGCTTGCTGCTCTGTACCTGACCCGGCTTGCCTGACTCTGCTCTGTGTCTGGCCCATAGAGGCCATCCGTACCCCTGCAGCCTGCCAAGTACCTGCCGTATGCCACCTGGCGGCCTACCGAGTGCTTGCTGCCCGTCACCTGCCAGCCGCCAAGTGCCTAAAGACTGTCTTCCAGCCTACTGTGCCTGTTTACCTGCGTCACATTACAGCCTGCATCCAAATGCACACAGACCATCACCAGAAGTACCATACACCTATGCCACGCCAGACTCTTTTACCAAGTCGGAGTTGTAAGAGATTGCCTTCCTCTCCACGTCAGGCTCCATCACCAGGCACGTGACAGTGGGCTTCCCAGTGACTGATCACTGCGATAGCCAATGAGAGGATATTACAGAAATAAGGTGACCCTGAACCTCAAGTATGGGGCTTGGGGCTCACAGTGAGACCCCGCAGTCTGTGTTGGGATTGCACCATACGGCACGCTTCCGCGATTATGCGGTCCCATAGAAAAAAAAACCCAGTCTAGTGGGGCCCCATGTGTGACATCAGCATCAAGGGGTTAACCAATAATTTTATGCATTTCAGATCTTTATGGTCTGTTTAACCAGGGCCAAGCCAGGTACATGCCCTTTGCCTACATACTGTGTGCTAAAAGGTGTTTCCTTTAGTTTTCCAGAAAATTGGGAGGTATGCTTGTTATACTGTCTATTTGAGGTCCATCTCCTGTTCCAAGTTCATTAAGAATCTAAAAAACCTTGAGATTCAGTGCCATTCTTGATCCAACTTTCTCTACTGTTACCAAACTTATTCTTCAAGAAAACTGGCAAGAAACTTGTGGAACATCATTTTAATATCTCTTTCAGGCATAATATTCAGTAATGGTGAGCGTTGGAAGCAGCTCCGTCGTTTCTCAACTCAGACGCTGAGAACTTTTGGAGTGGGTAAAAGAAGCATTGAGGAACGAATTCAAGAGGAAGCTCAAATTCTGGTGGAGGCCCTTAAAGGAACCCATGGTATGTGAATCTTAACACAGAAACCACTGGATAAAATCTACACAGCTTGGTCACATTTACAGGCTTTGGATAGATAAAAATGTTTTACCAATTTTATAACATATTCCTATCGACTAGAGTAGTCCTATAATACAAGGGCTGTACCGAAGGTAATCCAAAATTGGGTATGATTGTTTTTTTTATCAACTTACATAGGTCATTCAAATTTCACATGTTGGTAGAGTAACTCTCCCTCTGTAGTAACTTTTCTTCTTTTTCATTGTAGGTAAATCATGGAATCCAAGCAGATGCAATGTGCTGTCATTGAGCTCTTGACGAAAAAGGGGCGCAAGCTGTCCAACATCCACAGAAGGCTACAGAATGTTTATGCAAATTGCACCATTGACAGGAGCATTCTGTGGATTTCTGTGGATGTTGGACAGCCTGCACCCCTTCCTTCCTTGAGAACTCAACAATGGCACATTGCTTCTGTTTGGAATCTATTATTTACCTTGTAAAGTGTGAAAAAACAGTGCTAAAACAAAGTGAAATTCAAGTCAGATAACTTACAAGGTGCTGCAAATTGGATTTTTATTTTCTCTCTCTCTCTCTCTCTCTCTCTCTCTCTCTATTTATTTATATATAAATGATAAAATTGATCCTAAACCATTTGAGTTTCTTTTTAATACTTTAAGCAAACTTAAAGAGGAAGTAAACCCTGATGAGTTTACTTCCTCTTTCATTCCCTGCAAAGGCAAAGCATAATGGACTACTATGCATCGCATAGTAGTCCATTATGTGTCACTTACCTGACACAGGAGCCAGCGAAGTCACCGCTGTCCCCTGTAGTCCGGCGCATCCATCTTCTCGGTGGGGTCTTGCAGCTCCGCCGCTGTCATTCGGCGAAGCTGCGATGACGTCACTCCCGCGCATGCGCACAGAAGCCGACACGCGCGGCAGCTCCATCATTGAAAATACCGCGCTCAGTCCGATGCCCTGCTCAGTGCGCATGCGCCGTAGACAGCGGTGCCTGTCTTCGGGCAAATGGTTTAGGAGATATTTCTTGGACCTACAGGTAAGCCTTAATCTAGGCTTACTTGTAGGTCAAAGTATGTTGTAAGGGTTTACAACCACTTTAACACAGAGATAAATAACAGCACATGGTAAAACTGTTTCGGTTGACCACACAGTATATACCGTATTTATCGGTGTATAACCTGCACTTTTTTCCCCTTAAAATCAGGGGAAAATCGTGGGTGCGTGTTATACGCCGATCCCCCATCGATTGTGAGCTTCTCTGCTTTTTCAGCCATCCCCGCTGGCTTTCAGCTATTTTCGGCCGCACTCGGCCTTTCTCGGCGGCCTTTGGCTGCTCTTGGTGGCTTTCGGAAGGCTGAGTGTGGCCGTAAATAGCCGAAAATAGCCAAAAGCCACCGAGAGCTACCAAGCGCCGCTAAGATACACAGGACATCCGCTCTGTATCTCGGCTGTGCCATTTTTAAACGGCAAGCCTGCAACAACACTGACAAGGCTGCAAATGACTGACAAGTCTGCAATGCAAGGCTGCAAATGACTGACAATGACTGACAAGGCTGCAATGCAAGGCTGCAAATGACACTGAAAAGGCTGCATTGATGGGCATTTAAATGTAAGTTTTTTTCCTTAAACTTCCCTCCTAAAAGTTTTTTTTCCTTAAAATTCCCTCCTAAACTTGAGGTGCGTGTTATATGCCGGCGTGTGTTATACACTGGCACGTGTTATACGCCGGTGCATGTTATACTCTGATAAATACGGTAATTGCTTAATTAGGTTGTCATATTACATAATTTTGTTAAATCTTAAGACAATTGTACAACGATTGTACAACTAGATTGCTTTACACTGCTTTCTTTAGATTCATGAATAAGCACCCCATGTTAGCATGTGTTACTGTGATAATTGGTAGCTGTATTCTTTTTCCTTTCCAGGTGTGCCCTTCAATCCCACAATATACTGCAGCCAGTTGTCTGCTAATATCATGTGCTCCATAATGTTTGGTGACAGATACAGTTATGAAGATCCTAATTTCCAAAGGATGCTTCAAATTGTGTATAACATATTTGAAGCCATGTCGTCTTTCTGGGGTCAGGTAATTAGACAGCTCATTTTGTATATTATCAGAATCCAAACTACACACTGAGGTGTATTTATACAAGAAATGTGGGACTTCCGCTTACATTGCCTAAATGTAGGCGACATCATCGTTCTTCCAACAAGATCCCGGGAAATGATAAGTAACCCCAATCCCACTTCAGGAGTAATTTCTCATGGGATATTGGCTATTTAGCATTACTCAGGATCTCAGTGGAAGGATAATCACATCGCCCCTTGCACTTTTTTTGTCCACAGTTTTTTTTCTGTGACACTTTTGTAGCATGTGGGCAGGCTTAACATTTTCCCCTGCAAAAAACCCCAAACATATATTTTCTGAAATCGATGATTTCATGCGTAGGTGCCTCTGACACATGTGTTTACTTTCTTATGTGCGTATATGTGGGGGTGGGGAGCCTCAAAAAAAATTGGGGGGGGGGGGATTTTATGTGCTTGGGTGTAACTTTATTTGTTTTGGGATTGTGGCAGTTTCACACACAATCCCGGTGGCTGCAGCCACCGGATTGTGTGTGATACCGCCTGCTGTCAGGTCCGTATGACGTGTAGACCTGGCAGAAAAAGGGTTAAAGGAGATCTGGGTTCACAGTTTATACTTGAAAGAGGACCTTCAGGCTCCCCCCTAAAAAAATAAAAACACTGTAGTTGCTGACTTAATAAAAGGACACCTACCTGTCCTGGGATCCAGAGCCATCCTCGGTTCTTCACCAGTATTCAGGTCCCTGGCACTGGCATGTTTACAAGCAGCTTCCCACTGCGCATGTGTGAGGAGCTCTGTGCGTTTTGAATGGTCCCGCAGCCTCCTGGGACCTGTGACATGCCCTAGAAGGCTGCTGTTTGAACTTCGATCAGAAGTGGGTAATTGTTAAACCAATTGTTACCCACTCTGCAAAAAAAAATATGCGTCCAAATGTTTTATAGGAGGGGAGAGGTGGTGGAAAATAAAACTGCCCCTTTTGGGTGCAGTTCTGCTTTAATTTATAACATTAGCATTATAATAGCAATACAAACAAAAGTTATAGTTAACAATGCACTATGATCTTACTTGAAGTTTTGCCTTTACAGTAGTTATGCTTAGCGTGGGCTCCCCCCGGCCCTTTAAGTTGTTTGCTATGCCGGGAGGTTGGGTAGGGCTTATGGCTACGTGACCACCGTGGCCACATGATTGAAAAAGTTTGCGATTGGGAATTTTCCATGACCACTGCGTCGGCACAGCACTGTCGAAGCATGCAAATATGCGGCCACCGAAAGGCTACATATTTGTTTGCGCTCTGTGCAAAGAGGTTAAAGTGAAACTGAACTCACCTAAACAACAATGTCTTACTTTGTCTCCTCCCCATAAATGCTAAAATATTTTTTTTATTAACATTTTTTATTTTTTGGGTTAATTCTACTTCATTCAGGGCTTCTGGCTTTGACTGGGCTCTGCTGCCACCTGGGATTGCTACGTCACAGCTATCGCAGGGGGCAGTGTGTTAATAAGTCGCAAGTTTATGGCACATGTGCACATGCCTCAAGGGGCATTACAGTGTTCCTCATCAGATGTTGCCGGCATTTTTGTTCATGTGCCGAAACCTGCCACATGTGCACAGATGTGCCGCTGATCTCAAGCAAATTCCAAGTGCCTGAGAGAGTTCCTTTTTGAATAGGAACACAATTACTTTTTTATTTTTTCTTGTCAAATTTGTTCATTAACTCTTAAATGTAAAAGGAACAATTCAAGTACAGTGAATGATACATAAATAGACATAGACATGTACTAGTCTGGCATCAGGTAGAGAGATCAAAAGCTACAGAAGTCGAGGTCAGACACAAAACTTGCTGTAGGCAGCAAACATAAAGCTACTTTTGACAAAATTGCTGAAGTGGCCATCTCCAAATAGGAATAAAAAGTAAAATGCTGTAAAGAGCAAACCCTTGCAATAGAGAAGGACCAGCTGTGGTAAACTGGTGTAGTTAAAGACAAGGTCCTCGATTGGGAACCATACCATTACTGCACCATGACAAAATGAAAGAGACAAAAAATAGGGAGGAAAGATTACAGGAGATGACCAGGGAAGAGGAAGAAAAGGAGGAGAAGTAGGGAAGGGAAGTGGGTGAAGGTGAAATAAATCCCGGGGGGTTGGAAGGACTCTAGAGATTTAGCTGCGAGGGTTGTGACAGGGAAAAGGAAGGTCTACCAAGGTAACAATATTGACTTAGCTATGACTAAACAACAATGATGTTGTGAAACGCATCAGTTGTTTGTCCTGCTTCTGTTGTCTATTGAATATTCATTACAATAAAGGCTTTTATCATAGTGCGGCTGTTCAGAATCCATTTCTTCAATAACAATATTGACTTGTCGAAATCAAAGGGAAGGCAATGCTTTACCCAGGGATCCCATATTTTTTGAAATTTACAAATTTTGTCTTCACTGATGGCTTCCATTTTTGACATGGATCAGGGTGTGGTTCACTCAATTTTTGGCTTCAGGTACGATAGGAGTCGGACTTCCAATATTAAGCTATGGTTTGTTTTGGGGCTGCTGTGTGCTGCAATAAAAGTTTGAATTGGCTATGTGTTAAAATGGATATAAAAAGTGTACACACCTCGTTAAAATGTCAGGTTTCTGTTATGTAAAAAAAAAATGAGACAAACATAAATAATTTCAGGACTTTTTTCACCTTTAATGTGACCTATAAACTGTACAACTCAATTGAAAAAAAATAAAGAAATCTTTTAGGGGCGAAGTAAAAATAAAAAACTAACCTAATGTGCTTAACTGTGCACACCCTCTTAGAAATAAGGATGTAGCTGTGTTTAGAATTAAGCAATCACATTCAAACTTATGTTAAATAGGAGCCAGTACACACTTGCCATCATTTAAAGTTCCTCTGATTAACCCCAAATAAAGTTCAGCTGTTCTAGTAGGTATTTCCTGACATTTTCTTAGTTTCTTAGTTGCATCCTACAGCAAAAGCCATGGTCTGCAGAGAGCTTCTCATTGTTAAAAGGTATCAGTCAGGAGAATGGTACAAAATAATTTCCGAGGCATAGATATACCATGGAACACAGTGAAGACAGTCATCATCAAGTGGAGAAAATATGGCACAACAGTGACATTACAACGAACTGGGCGTTCCTCCAAAATTAATGAAAATACGAGCACAAAACTGGTCAGGGAGGCTGCCAAGAGGCCTACAGCAACATCAAAGGAGATGCAGGAATATCTGGCAAGTACTTCAACAGAGTTTTAGTTTAACCCCTTCCCGCCAAGCGTATGCAGATCTGCGTACTCGGCTTCCGGAGGGTATACCGGGATGATGCCTGTACCGTTTTTTCAGGCGGGCGATTGGCTTTCCAGCCATAACAACCGATGCGGCTAAAAGTCGCTCGGCTGTTATGCCAGAGGAGCGGGAGGGGACGTCCCCCCTCCCGCCACCTCCCGCCGCTGTTACCAGTGCTCCCGATCGATCGGGAGCACCAATTCCCGATCCGATGCCTCCGGCTGCTGGGGAGGAACTGGAACAAAGCCGTAATCAGCTTCGTTCCAGTATCCTAATTGTAAACACGGAAGCGTCGTCATGACGTCACTTCCCGTTTACTCGGCTGCCAATGGCGCCGGTTTTAAAAAAATATACAGTATTCAGAATCGCCGTTTTCAGCGATCTGAATACATTGAATTGTAAAGGAGGGGTGGGGGGTCTAAAAAGCAAAGAAACGCATACGGAAGTCACGCCCGCATATGTAAACGGTGTTCAAATCACACATGTGAGGTATAGCCGCGATCGTCAGAGCGAGAGCAATAATTCTAGCACTAGACCTCCTCTGTAACGCTAACCTGGTAACCGTAAAAAAAATGTAAAGCGTCGCCTATTGAGATTTTTAGGTACCATACTTTGTCGTCAATCCACGAGTGCGTGCGTTATAAAGTGTGACATGTTTGGTATCTATTTACTCGGCGTAATATTATCTTTCACATTATGAAAAAAAATTGGGCTAATTTTTTGCTGTTTTTTTTTTTAATTCATGAAAGTGTCCCTTTTCCCAAAAAGTTGTGTTTAAAACACTGCTGCGCAAATACCGTGTGACATAAAATATTGCAACAATCACCGTTATATTCTCTAGAGTCTCTGCTAAAAAAAAAAGATATAATGTTTGGGGGTTGTACAGTTTATAGGTCACATTAAAGGTGGACAAAAGTTCTGAAATTATTTATCTTTGTATCATTTTTTTTTAAACCTGACATTTTGACAGGGGTGTATAGACTTTTTTTATCCACTGTAGTTTGCCTGGTTTAAGGTTCAAAAGCACCACGGAAGGGTCAGACAAGATGGCAGAATCAAATATCTGTGAGGCCAGATCAACGATAGCCTTCCAGAGCCACTGGAAACTGCCACCATATATGAAAGTGAATGCCTAGGTCAGAACAGCCCGAAAACAAGCCGCAGAGTAGTTAGGGACAAACTTTGCTATTCTGGCAGGAATCAGGTACCAGTGGATAAGTACTTCATAGTTTGCTTCCGTAGCCATAACATTTGGGGAGGAGAACTTGGTCACAGTCTAAATCCAACATCATCCCGCTGTATCCAAAGTTTGCCCTATATCATGCTCCCATTTTGCAACATAGAATGGGTGGCCTGCATCGGTTTTAGTGACCAACTGGTCATAGAGAAACAAAATAAATCCTCTGGCATGGGGATCATGCTTGCAGATGCTTTTGAAGCGGTCATGTGAGTAGGCATAGTCCAAGCTCGAATATACGACACATAGACATTTCTGATTTGAAGATAGCGGAACAGTTCAGAACGTGGCTCTCACATAACGTAGGGCAGTGATGACAAACCTTGACACCCCAGATGTTTTGGAACTACATTTCCCATGATGCTTATGTACTCTGCAGTGTAGTTGAGTATCATGGGAAATGTAGTTCCAAAACATCTGGGGTGTCAATGTTTGCCATCACTGATGTAGGGGATTTAATCGACATAGCTGTTACCAAAATTGGTTAGCTGCAGTCTACACCTGAAAGAAGATAGGAGAACTCCAGGCAGGGTAGAAGGAGGGATTTTTAAGGAATGAAAGGATAGGCATGCGTGGTGACTGAAGACCATGAGTTGACTTGAACCTATGCCATGCAGCTAAAAAATGTTTGGTGATAGGAATAGAGAGTGTATTTCAAAGCAGATTAGCCGTGCAAGGTTATGTTAAAGTTTATGTAAGCCCTCACTTTGTTAAAATATAAATGAAAAGCAAAACATTGGTGCAAACTGCAAAGATACTGTAAACATTACAAATACCTCTTTTCCCCTTTTTTTAAGTGATAACATATCCTGTGTTCTCAGATGCATAATGAGCTTAGAGAGCTGGAAGAGGAGAAACTGTAGTACACTTCCCAGGGATTGACTGTGCAGGAGGGGGGGATCTGTCAGCACAACTCTGATTATTGGAGGAGAGCAGGCTGAGTTCTCAGCACAGCCAGAATTCTGGCCACGCTGTGCTCTCATGCTTAGTGGGGTAAGTTTTTATTAGGAAAGCAGGGGGACTGACAGCAACACCAGAGATTTCACAAAGGAAGCAATATAAAAAGAACAGGATGCTTTTTTATACATGGTACGCAGGTCGTGCTATACAAAGTACTACGATGATGTTTTTCTGGGTGTATGTAGTACCTCTCTAAGGTTCACATCTAGTTTGAGATTAAGTTAATTTTTCATATGCATAATGCTAATTTCCTCTCTTCTGTCATGCAGCTCTATGAAATATATGATGTACCGATGAGATATGTGCCAGGCCCCCATCATAGGGCATACAGGTGTGTTCTGCAGCTGGAGCAGTTTGTGAAAGAGAAAATAGAAATCATCAAAGACACCCTGAATACAAGCAGTCCACGTCACCTGATAGATAGTTTCCTTATCCTGATGGAAAAGGTACGCTACATCATTATTTTGGTTATTTTTTAAAGAACAACTTGAAATACACACGAATGAGTCACACATCTCTGCCAGACAAACCAACCAAGAGGGTGACAACACATTCTCTGTTATGCCGTGTAAACACAGTCGGAAATTCCGACGGAAAAGGTCCGATCGGATTATGTTGTCGGAAAATTCGATCTTGTGTGGGCTCTATCGGACTTTTTCCGTCGGAAATTCCGCCAGAAAAAATTTGAGAGCAGGATATCAAATTTTCCGTCAAAAAATCCCATCTCTGCCTTTTTCCAATCGTTTATAGAGAATTCCGACAAAGTGCCACGCATGCTCAGATCAAATTACGAGACTAAAGCTATTGGCTACTAGCTTCAACATAGTCTCATTGTAATGAATGAACGTCATCACGTTTTGAAGGATCTGATTTTCCGACAACTTTGTCCGACCGTGTGTATGCAACACCAATTTCGGACAAAATCTGTCGGAAAAAATCAGATGGATTTTGTTGTCTGAATGTCCGACCGTGTGTACAAGGCATTAGAGTTAAAGAAAACTGTGTTGTCACCTCCCCTCCATTACTTGTACAGACATATTGATTATATTTCTGGAAAGTACAGAGGAATAAACTGCATGGTGAAAGTTGGTTGGTTGTTGATTAGCTTGATGGGTTTCTACCGTCAACTCCTCTTGTCCCAATGAAAATACCTTTACATGTGTTTGCAATACTTAGTACCTAAAGTGGAACTAAACTTCTAAAAATATTCACCTTCATCTTCTATTGATGTGATTGTTATACCACTCGCCACCTGCTGTTTCTTCTCCCTGAGCTACTTCAAGGTGACTAATTTTAAGCCTTTTATTCGGACAGTGGGGGATGATGTCATCCTGCATGTGGGCACAGGAGTTGTTCCGGCAGGAGCTGGCAGACAAGATCAGCTTAACCACTTGCTGACGGCTCACAGTAAATATACTGCGAGCGGATGGCATGTACAGGCACGGTCATGTACATGTACACTACTGGCCTTCTTCCTGGATTGGGGTGCGTATGTGCGCACCCCCTGCCAACCTATGCTGTGATTGAACACAGCTCAAGTTTGGCAGCAGATTTCAGCCAATGATTTTGGCTGAAACCTGCTGATCGGCTGTGTACAATCACACACAGAGTTCTATGTTTACAAACACATAGAACTCTGTGTACATAGGAATAGTGATCTGGCTGTTTCTTCTGTCTGAAAAGCAGGGCAAAACAAATGTCCAGATTAGTAAGTAAAAACAGTGCACATTACACACATTACACATTTAAAGGGATATTAAAGTCTATTAAAAAAAAATAATAATAACAATAACAAACATGGTATACTTTTCTGCACTATGCAGTAGTTTTGCACAGAATAGCCCAGATCCTCCCCTTCTTGGGTCCCTCGCTGGTGCTCCTGAACCATCCCTACTGTCGAGTGCCCCCAGAGTAAGCAGCTTGCAATGGGGCACCCAAGCAGGCGCGCTCCCCAGCTGCATTCACACACAGAGCTGTAGCTCAGCCCTGCCCCCTCTCTCTCTTGATTGGCTTAGTGGCTGTGATCAACAGCAGCGGGAGCTGCTGTCTTAGCCAATGAGGAGGGATAGTCCCTGGAGAGCCGAGGCAGGCACTCATGCACATTGCTGGATTGAGAGGGGGCTCAGGTAAGTATGGGGGGGGGGATTCTGCACAGAAAAAAAATTCTGCACATGCAAAAAAGACATTTACCTCCAGCAAGGCTTATTTAAAACACCTAGACATTTTCAAAAAACATTATCAAAAAATATGGGGATTTGGTCACACCATATTTTGTCCCTTCAAAAACGCAACACACAGCCATTAACGTCTAAACCTCTGGCAACAAAAGTGAGTACACCCCTAAGTGAAAATGTCCAAATTGGGCCCAAAGTGTCAATATTTTGTGTGGTCACCATTATTGCCCAGCACTGCCTTAACCCTCTTGGGCATGGAGTTCACCAGAGCATCACAGGTTGCAACTGGAGTCTTCTTCCACTCCTCCATGACGACATCACAGAGCTGGTGGATGTTAGAGACCTTTCGCTCCTCCACCTTCCATTTGAGGATGCCCCACAGGTGCTCAATAGGGTTTAGGTCTGGAGACATGTTTGGCCAATCCATCACCTTTACCTCAGCTTCTTTAGCAAGGCAGTGGTTTTCTTGGAGGTGTGTTTGGGGTTGTTATCATGTTGGAATACTGCCCTGCAGCCCAGTCTCCGAAGGGAGGGGATCATGCTCTGCATCAGTATGTCACAGTACATGTTGGCATTCATGGTTCCCTCAATGAACTGTAGCTCCCCAGTGCCGGCAGCACCTAGACCATGACACGCCAACCACCATGCTTGACTGTAGGCAAGACACATTTGTCTTTGTACTCCTCACCTGGTTACCACCACACACGCTTGACATCATCTGAACCAAATAAGTTTATCTTGGTCTCAGACCACAGGACATGGTACCAGTAATCCATGTCCTTAGTCTGCTTGTCTTCAGCAAACTGTTTTCAGGCTTTCTTGTGCATCATCTTTAGAAGAGGCTTCCTTCTGAGACAACAGTCATGCAGACCATCATGCAGTGTGCGGTGTATGGTCTGAGCACTGAGAGGCTGACCCCCCCACCCCTTCAACCTCTGCAGCAATGCTGGCAGCACTCATACATCTATTTCCCAAAGACAATTTCTGGATATGATGCTGAGCATGTGCACTCTACTTCTTTGGTCAACCATGGTGAGACCTTTTCTGAGTGGAACCTGTCCTTTTAAACCGCTGAGTGGTCTTGGCCACCATGCTGCAGCTCAGTTTCAGGGTCTTCTTATAGCCTAGGCCCTCTTTATGTAGAGCAACAATTCTTTTTTTTTTCAGATCCTCAGAGAGTTCTTTGCCATGAGGTGCAATGTTTTACTTCCAATGACCAGTATGAGCGAGTGAGAGTGATAACACCAAATTTAACACGCCTGCTCTCCATTCACACCTGAGACATTTTAACACTGACGAGTCACATGACATCGGGGAGGGAAAATGGCTAATTGGGCCCAATTTTCACTTAGGGGTGTACTCACTTTTGTTGCCAGCGATTTAGACATTAATGGCTGTGTGTTGAGTAATTTTAAGGGGACATCAAATTTACACTGCTATACAAGCTGTACACGTGCTACTTTACATTGTAGAAAAGTGTAATTTCTTAGTGTCTTACTGTCTCAGTATTAAAACAAAAATATGTAGCGCTACCTGCTATTAATTAATTAATTACCACACTAACCTACCTAGTGAGTATATACATAAATTAATATAAAATAAATGTATGCAAAATAATGTGCAAATCTGCAAAATCCAAACATGTGCAAAATATTACTGATAAAGTGACTGTTAGTGCGAAATCACACATAAAGTGTGATAATCAATCCACATTGGCATAAGTATGTGCAAAAAGCTTGCAAATCGACAAATACAGTGCAAATAAAAAATAAGAAAAGTGCATCCAGTCCAAATCAAGTAATCCACAGTGACAAGCAGTGCTGTTCAAGAAGTAAATATCCAGTAGTGAAAAAAGTCCTCAATCCATGCAATGTCCAAAAAATATATATAGAACTCCACAGTTGTGACAGTCCACCAAACACAGGGTCCTTCAGTGCTCCACTTGTGCACCCCCCGTTTCCCCCATCCTCTCACCTTAATTCAAGACCCCCAAGGGTCATAAGCTCTTATACAAATGAGATGATAATTACTCTTCTTCGTATATCCCGCCCGTCCATAAACAAACACTTTCAGCAATGGATATAATAGGGGAGAGAAAGGGGACTCACATGTGTAGTATATCCAAAATTTAAATAAAAAATATAATCTCCACACTTACATAAAATAAAGCAGTTTTGCGTGTAAGCAATAGAACGACCGGAAGTAACGAATCAACACCTGGCTCTTCCCTGACGCGTTGCGTCACAAACACATGACTTTTGCAAAGGGTCAAGGAGTCAGGTGTCAGCGTAACTTATATAGGGCGTGCGGTGCTGTCATAGCAACCATAAACAACCACCGCAACACCGCAAATTCATTTTATAGCTTGCTACAATAACTCTAATTCAGTATATTAGACATATTTTAGCATCACCTTTATACTTTAACACAGGGGTCATCAACCCCTGGTCCACGGCCCACTACCGGGCCGTAGCGTCTTTGCAGCCGGGCCGCGGCAGACTGTAAGACACCAGTGGATAGAGAGGAAAGCGGGCAGGCGAATAAGAGAAGCGGGCTGGCGAGCAGAGATGACATCTCTCTCCGCCCGCCTAACATCCCTGCTCTTCCGCCCTCACAACGTGCGGAATGTCGGCGGTGCGGCGGGGAGCAGAGAGATGACATCATCTCTCCCTGCCCGCCTAGCATCACCGCTCTTCCGCCCTCACAGCATACAGAATGTCGGAGGTGCGGCGGGGAGCAGAGAGATGACATCATCTCTCACTGCCCGCCCCGCATCTCTGCTCTCCTGCCCTCATTTAAGAAAGACCACTGAACCAGTGTCACCAATGCAGTGACAATCCTCATCTGGTGGCACTGGCGGGTGATGTGGCAAGTGGCATTCCTCAACTGGTGACAGGCAGGTGATGTGGCAAGTGGCATTCCTCAACTGGTGGCAGGCAGCGTGGCAAGTGGCATTCCTCATCTGGTGGCAGGCAAGCGTGGCAAGTGGCATTCTTCATCTGATGGCACAGGCAAGTGACATGGCAAGTGGCACATTCCTCATCTGGTCGCACAGGCAGGTGATGTGGCAAATGGCATTCCTCAACTGGTGGCAGACAGCGTGGCAAGTGGCATTCCTCATCTGGTGGCAGGCGACTTGGAAAGTGACACACTCAGGGCTCCCACTAATTCTGCATTATGGTAAGTTGAACTATTTCATTTATATTACAATGTAATATAAGAAATAATGCGCTTCAATCATTCTGACACCATACCAACCATGGTGCCATGATGACTGAAGTACCAATAGCCGAACACCAGCTAATGCCCGATAAATTGGCGTCAAAATTTGCTTAAACACATGTGTGCGTACATCACCCCCAGTCCCTCGCCGGGCCTTCCTTGACACAATTTTCTTCCACGCAGCCGATCCCCGGTGCCAAAAAGGTTGGGGACCACTGCTTTAACATATATGCATTCTGATTAACATACATTTCTCCATAATTACAGAGTAACACTATACAAATGTCATTAGAGATGCATAATTAAAAAGAAGAAAAAAGCAACATCGACATCTTGTGGTTAAATAAGATATTACATCTCACTAATAGTAAAAAACCTATTAATAAATAAAGGTCTGTACGAACTCCATGTAGCCATCTAGTGGTTGATCTAATTAATAACATCAAAAATAAACAAGAGGAAAGGAACCTCAATATGGGCCATCTAATAAACAGAGTAAAAAACATAAAAAAAGGTTTTATTTAAACTGGGTCTGCACTCTGGGGAATACTGACCAGAGAAGTAATTTAATGAATCATAAATAAATACTTGAAACCCCCCCAAGGAATCAAAATCTATTAAATACATAATTAATAAAATGAATATTTAGATTAATTAAAATAATTTTAAAATATATTAATAATTAGAAATGAAACAATTAAGATCAAACTCTAGATTATGTCCTAAAGGTGCTAAGGTGAATAATTTATGAATCCATCGGGATTCAGCATGACTAATCTTAATTATTTTATTGTCACCCTTCCAATGTGGTTTGTATTTTTGAATCCCACAAATTAATAGTGACATACTCAAAAAATTTGAATATCATGCAAAAGTTCATTTATTTCACTAATGCAACTTAAAAGGTGCAACTAATATATGAGATAGACTCATTACATGCAAAGCAAGATAATTCAAGCCGCGATTTGTCATAATTGTGATGTTTATGGCTTATAGCTCATGAAAACCTCAAATCCACAATCTCCGAAAATTTGAGTATTAAATGCGAGCAATAAAACAAGGATTGTACATAGAATAATACCGGACCTCTGAAAAGTATAAGCATGCATATGTACTCAGTACTTCGATTGGACCCCTTTTGCAGCAATTACTGCCTCAATGCAGCGTGGCATGGAAGCTATCAGCCTGTGGGACTGCTGAGGTGTTATGGAAGACCAGGATGCTTCAATAGCAGCCTTCAGCTCTTCTGCATTGTTCGGGCTCATGTCTTACATCTTTCTCTTGGCAATGCCCCATAGATTTTCTATAGGGTTCAAGTCAGGCGTGTGAGCAGGTGCCAAGTCCTGCTGGAAAATGAAGTCAGCATCCCCATAGAGCTTGTCTGCGGAAGGAAGCATGAAGTGCTCCAAAATCTCTGGTAGACGGCTACGTTGACCCTGGACTTAATGAAGCACAATGGACCAACACCAACAGATGACATGGCTGCTCAAATCAACACAGACTGTGGAAACTTCACGCTGGACTTCAAGCATCTTGCAGTGTGCGCCTCTCCATACTTCCTCTATACTCTGGGTCCTTCATTTCCAAATGAGATGCAAAATTTGCTCTCAACACAAAAGAGGACTTTGGACCACTGAGCAACAGATCAGGTCTGTTTTTCTTTAGCCCAGGTAAGATGCTTCTGACGTTGTTTGTTGTTCAGGAGGGGTTTCACAAGAGGAATACGAATTTTGAAGCCCATGTCCAGGTGTGTGGCGGCTCTTGATGCACTGACTCCAGCCTCAGTCCATTCCTTGTGAAAGTCCCCAACACTTTTGAATGGCCTTTTCCTGACAATCCTCTCCAGGCTTGTGCACCTTTTTCTTCCACACTTTTCCCTTCCACATAACTTTCTATTAATATTCTTTGATACAGCACTTTGGGAACATCCAACTTCTTTTACAATTACCTTTTGAGGCTTTCCCTCCTTATGGAGGGTGTCGGTAATGGTTTTCTGCACAACTGTCAGGTCAGCAGTCTTTCCCATGATTGTGATTCCTACTGAATCAGACTGGGATATCTGTTCAAAGGCTCAGGAACCCTTTGCAGGTATTATGGCTTAATTAGCTGATTAGAGTGGGACACTTTGAGCCTAGAATATTGCACCTTTTCACAATATTAAAATTTTCTGAGATTGTGGATTTGGGGTTTTCATGAGCTGTAAGCCATAATCATCAGAATTACGACACATCATGGCTTGAACTCTTGCTTTGCATTTAATGAGTCTATCTCATATATTAGTTTCACCTTTTTAAGTTGCATTAGTGAAATACTGAACTTTTAAATACTGAACACTATATTCAAATTGTTTTGAAATCCATATAGTATAAATCCAAATGCAGGTCAACCTGTGACATTTAGCATGATTAAACTTCACATGAGAAATACAAAGTGAATTTAGTCTGCTTATTATACAAGAAGGAAACACTCATATGGGTCAAGCTGTTTAGGACAGTTTGGTGCCTTGCAAGTTGCAGCAGAAACCAATGGGTGGTCAGTTAAGACAGTCTTGTGCTAAAAGCGGTGCTGTGCAAGTTGCAGTAGAAACCTTTTTGCTATGGGTTACACTACTTTGACAGTGCTGTGGGCACTATATATATATATATATATATATATATATATATATATATATATATATATATATATATATATATATATATATATATATATATATATATATATATATATATATATAGGTAGAGGCCCTGGAGAATACGATGGTGTGTGTTCCTTTTTTTTTATGTCACGCAATATTTGCACAGTGGCTTTTTAAATGCAATTTTTGGGGAAAAAATACACTTTCATGAATTTTAGTGAATGCAAACACAATATAGAACACATTGTTTGGCAAAATATAAAAGATGGTATTACGCCAAGTAAACAAGTAAATAGATGCCAAACATGCCATGCTTTACACACCTGTGGAATGGCAACAAACTACGGTACATGACAGGTTTAGAGTTAAACTGGAAGTCTGGTACTAGCATTATAGCTCTTGCTCTGATATTTGTGGCAATACCTCACATGTGTGCTGTGATCATCGTTTACATATGCATGTGGGACTTTTGTGTGCTTTTGCATTTGCTATGAGCCCAGCGGGGGCAGGGGTGCTTTAAACTTTGTTTATTTTATTATTTATTTTACTTTATTTAAAAAAAAAATTTGGATCACCTTTAGTGCTATTACAAGGGATGAACAACATCCCTTGTGATAGCATGGGAGGTGACAGATCCTATGTATGGAGAGATCTGGGGTCTATTAGACCCCAGATCTCTCCTCTGGCCTCCAAAGCATGGAAACGGCCTGTAAACAAAGAACCAAAACTGGAAGGACAAATCCTAGTTGCTTCTGGTTTCTGATATCACAGAGGGAAAGGAACAATATCAGTTCCTTTTTCTCTGTCTTTGGTATCATCTGATGCGGCCATTCACACCATTACCGGCTCCCCGATGGGATGGGAGAGCCCTGTGAAGGTGACAGTGGAGCCAGGACAGAGGACCCCCTTCCAACACCTGTAAAAGTTATCCAGTGGCTGTATAGCCATTCAGATCTCTTTTACCTTGTAGGAAATCACCAGTTGCAAAGGTTGATACCAGGATCATGGTTGTAGCTGCAACCATAATCCTGGTATAGCCACAGGCGAGGTAATCACCCCGTGTGCTGCAGTTTCCCCCTGTTTACACCCCTGATATTTCACCAAAGCCCCCTAACAGGCTCCTAAAAAATGTAAAAAATGAATTAAATAAATGAATAAAATAAAGCTGTAGAAAATAATAAATATTACTGGTAACATCCACTGCTCTTCTGACACCGTCGGTATAAATACACATGCACACACACATATGTGTTTGAGATTTGAGGTGCACACCCTAATGCAATGGGCTGTGCATACCTATGGGTATAACCACTTCAACCTGGGGCCGTATACGGCCTACCAACAGGAAGTGGTTAAACTTTGGTAAAGCTGCATTTATTAGGCTAAAACAAGTGGCACTGTAAGACGCAGTAGTCATCTTCCATTACATACAGTGTGTCTTTTGTTTAATTTTTATTTTGAGCCAAGGTCACTTTAATCTTTAGAAGATTAACTAAACAATGACTGAAATTCCATGTTCCTTACCTGCAGGAGAAGCATAATCCATCCACACATTTCACCGTGAAGAATTTTTATGGAACTGTCTTAACTTTATTTGTGGCCGGGACTGAGACAGTGAGCACCACCTTGAGACATGGATTCTTACTTCTTCTCAAACACCCAGATGTTAAACGTAAGAGTCCAAGGCAGAGAGCTTTAAATGCAGACTGTGGTGGGATGTGTATCTATTTTAAATAGGCTATGCATAAGATGCATTAAGGTGAAAAAACACAAAGGTTTACAACCCCTTTAATGCTTTTATCTTTATATTTAATACCATTTTAAGTACAGTACAACTTTAGCTAGTTAATGCAACATACTGGAACAGAGATCTAGGAATGGTTTGTAAATCCCATCTTAAAGGGGAAGTTGGAGGTTAAAAAAAAACAAAAAAACTGTTATACTCACCTAGGTGGATGCAGCATCAATCTGATGAACACAGAGAACAGAGCGATCAAAGACTGCTGATCAATCAGTTCTTGGTCTTCAGTGAGCAGAGAGCCGGGGACTGTCAGGAGGTAGCTCAGGCTTTCGGAGGCTCACTCAGAGGCTGGGCCAGTTGCCGGTCCAGGCATCTGGGTATAGCCCATCTTCAAATTCAGTATTTTTTTTTTCATTTTCTAGATCCATTATAGTTAATGAGGTTTTTTTAAAGACTGAAGTTCATGGACATTTGGGATTTTTCTTTTTATGTATATCACTAGAACTTTTTTTTTTAAAACTGCTCTTCAGGTAACAGGAATTGGGACACATTGTAGCAGAGAAACACTCTAGAAGAGATAAATACTGTAAGTAGAATTCATTGTTCATTTCCCAACTGTGATTCTGAGCATATTTGTTTTTAGTTTATCGATGCGTTTTTTTAAAGCGGAACTTTACTCTCCCAATAAACATTGATTATTAGTTAATCATCGTGCGGCTAGCATTAGTAAATAGATAGGAAGGTATATCGTATTTACTTGTTTTAAACTTTTCTTTTACATTTCTTGAGTTACGTCCTGGTTTCTTGCCTAAGCAAATGATGTCATACATCCCAGGAGTCTTCAGGAGGGTAGGTTATCTCAGCTAAGCACACTTTCTTGTGTCTATGCTTGAGCTAAGGGCAGATGGATTCCAAGAATTAAATGCTACATGAATAATTTGCCCTTACTGAAGATGGCCATGGCCAGAAATGCTAGGGGGTGTTTTTCACAGTGATTTCTCAACAAAATAAAGCATGAAGACATGGGTGGTTGGGGGAGAGTTGCTTTGAAAATTAAATCATTTATTAAATTGTGTGTTTTGGTTTCTGGTGCTCCGATGCTGTGAAGATCTGCTTTAATATTCTAGCTAAAGGTTGTTTTATTTATTTTTTCTTACTGACTTTGACCAAGTATCTACGTTAGTTAAGGTACAAGAGGAAATTGATCAAGTGATTGGAAGATCTCGAGTCCCAACCACCCAAGATAGGGAGGCTATGCCTTATACCGATGCCGTCATTCATGAAATCCAGAGATATGCTGATGTGCTGCCCATGAACCTACCACATGAGGTCTCCAGGACTACTCAGTTTCGTGGATTTACTATTCCCAAGGTAAAATATTTACGCAGAGATAGCTTGTGTCTGGACTGATTCCTGTTTCAGCCTGTTAGCGAGCCACTGAGAGCCTGAGACAGTTGCTCCCTGCCCCTCCACAGCTCAGCTCTCCAGAGAGAGCTGGGGGGGGGGGCAGAGCGGAGAGCTGCTGATTGACAGTCAGCAGCTCTCTGCTCAGGGAACTGTGAGAACCGAGCCATCGGCGAAAGTTCTCAGTGCAAAGGCGGCAAGGGATAGATGCAGCATCGAACCGATGCTGCATCCACCTAGCTAAGTATGATTAAAAAAATAAATAAAAATACAAACTTCTCTTTTAAAATATAAAATGTGAGGATTTTGCTTTTTGTACTAATAAAGTGTGTGGTTATGCACAACATATTAAACCACTGACAGATATGAAACGCATACACATAAAATCAGTGCTCACCATCAGCAATCCTAAAAGTAATCCTAAAAGTCCAAATCCATAAAGATGTCCTTCCAAAAAATCTTTTCTAAGTAGACATAACAGCTTCAGCAATGTCCTCTCTGGTTGTAAATCCCTTGTAGTACTCCACTCATGAAGGTTGAAAAGATCTCAAATAAGAAAATGCTATATAGTTTAGTATGTCTAATCCAATTGGCGTACTTATATATGTACCCTTACCCTCATCTTTTTCAAACAGAGCCTTCCATAACACTCCAATGTGGCTGTTTTTTTTCTGAGTCTCTATCTCCCATCCAGAAGAATTTCTCCTCCCCTCTCTCCAGATTGGTGTTGGAAGCAAATATAAGATTAATAATGTGCCATCAATTCATCCTTCCTGATGAGAATTCCATGCTCTTACATCCAGAAAGAAACATAAAACCAGAATGCTATCCAGTAAGCACTGTTATCATGGGTATAATTGTATCATCAACAATACTCCGATCCTACATACTCCAATGTTAGGACTCTTCCATGCAAGACATTAAAAAAGTGCAGCAATACATGTTAAAATCCAATATTTATTGTGCATAAACGTACTTAAAAAATGTCCGCCACGGTACTTCCGATGTGTAATTGTGTCACTTTTTTTCAAATAAGAAAGAAGGTGCCCAAAGGACAATCTGAGCTAGCTGCACACCCCGTAACAAATATAGAAAAGAAAGAGGAAGCCCCCCGTGTTTTTTTTTAGCAGCAATGAGGATGCAAGTGATTCATAAAAATGTACTTGGTTTTATTGGTCAAAAAGCTAATCGTACCATATACAATACATGTAGGAATTAAAATATGAGCTCTGGTGTACAACAGACAAAAAGTCCTACTGTGGCAAAGGTACAAGGTACAAAGTACAAATATAATTCATACATTAATTCTAAAAGGATAAAAAAGTATTCAAATCAATATCAATGTTGTAATTTCAATGACCATCTGGCATGCTTAATACTCCAATGCATTTCAGCCTTGGATAATTTACGGCCTTCTTCAGGGGTGATTTTTTTCTCTTATCTCCACATTTCCGCAGGCATATCAAGAATGCCTGGATTGTTTGTAAAAAAATTATCGTATCCTTAGTAAATGAAGGTAATGCAAAAACAAAAAGGTTGCAAGTGTGCGTCAATGAGTCACATTTTCAGAGATTCCTCCATTGCCGGAGACGATAGGTCGTCCGGTAGGATGTAGGGGAGTCTTGTGAATTTTTGGAATACTATAAAAAACGTAGGTATTCTTGGATGTCTAATCTTAATGTATTCATAAACATTTTTGTTTATGGTACCTTCTTTGTAGGCCCTCTTAATGAGGCCATAAAATACAATATTAGATTTCTTAATATGTCTTTTAGGTATAACTTTATACCAATCCTTATTGCCAAGGATTTTCTGACATATTTCTCTTTATTCCTTGTCCATCAGGACAACGTGTCCCCCTTTGTCTGAAGGTTTTATTATGAGTGTGTCTCTGGACTGTAAGGTTGTTAGAGCCCAACTTTCATCAATGGGTAAATTACGTGGGGTACATTGTCTGTGTGGTATTTTAGCTATATCCTTCAAAGTTAGTTTTAGGAAAGTAGCCACACTTGCATTTGTATGCAAGGGTGGAAATTTTACAGATGGTTTTCTAAATGTAGATGTTGGATCAGGATTGGACTTCCGTGCTTCAGTGAGCAAGGTTTCCAAATCCAATTGGTCACTGAGCTCTTCGTTATTATTTTCATTGTAAAGTAGTGTTAAATCCCTTAGGGCTTTAAACTCACGCATAGGATCACCTTCGGGGAGGAAGCTTGTTTGGGGCTTTTAGAATAATAGACTCTGGTTTATGTGGAAAGGACTCCTCTGGTAAAGGGTAAATATGATTGGTTAATGTATATGAATATATAACAATGATATAGTTCAATGCTAAATAATTGTCATCTTGATATGCCTGCAGGAATGTGGAGATGAGAGAAAAAAAATTCCCCCTGAAGAAGGCCGTAAATCATCCAAGGCTGAAATGCATTGGGGTATTAAGCATGCCAGATGTTCATTGAAATTACAAAATTGATATTGATTTGAATACTTTTTTATGCTTTTAGAAAGAATGTATGAATTATATTTGTACTTTGCACCTTGTATGTTTGCCACAGTAGGACTTTTTGTCTGTTGTACACCAGAGCTCATATTTTAATTCCTGCATGTATTGTATATGGCATGATTAGCTTTTGACCAATAAAACCAAGTAAGTTTTTATGAATCACTTGCATCCTCATTGCTGCTAAAAAAAAACCCACGGAGAACTTCTTCTCTTTTTTCTGTAATTATGTCACTTCTGGCATGACTTTGGATGTGTTTCATCCCATATATTTCTTCCTAGGAACCCACATCCTGGGAAGAAGTCCATTGGACAAAACACATCGGAAAGGACATCAAATGTGGAAGTGGCGTAATCGCGCATCAGAAGTGCTGTGGCAGCCATCTTAATTGAGATTTCCAGGCATTTTTACAAGCTGCTGTTCCTAAGTAGGTTTTTGCACATTAAACTTTGAATTTTAACTTGTACTGCTGCGCTATGGGCCCTTTATTAATATCTTGCATGGGAGATTCTTAGCATTGGAGTACTTAGCATTGGAGCACACTTTAGTCAGGGGGCGGCGTCGACAGGGGCTGACTGGGCGGGGATGCATGTATTTGTGGGGCCCAAGGCAGCTGGGTAGCTCCTTGGGCTGGCGCCACTCACCTGGCCTCTCTGTTCCAGCCTGAGCGTGCTGTGCTGTGGCCATTTGCCTCCCCCTCAGATGAGGCGTGTTCCTCTGCAGCAGCCTATTGCTGCTCCCCCCTGCCTTGGGAATCCTCTAGTCTGGTGTGGCCTGTTGTGCGAGAATGGCGGAGAGGGAGGGGCAATGCATGGTGCAGATGGAGGAGCAGTTGGTGTAGAGGTTAAAAACAGCTGTTGGTGGACCAGCGGGGAATACAGAGGAGCGGTTAGGTGGCGGGACCCCAAAGGAGTATTCTGTGTGTCTGGTTCTGGTGGAGAACCTGGCGATGTAATCTGGAGGCCATGGAGAGGTGAGGAGCATCCACCAATGTACATTGTACTGTGGGGGGGGCTGTATGCAATGCAGGGCTGTCCTCAAAAGTGGTCAGTTAGGTCAGTGTAGTTGTCAGGTGGGTCAGTGTAGTTGTCAGTGTAGTGGTAATGTGGGTCAGTGCAGTGGTCATGTGGGTCAGTGCAGTGGTCATGTGGGTCAGTGTAGTGGTCATGTGGGTCAGTGTAGTGGTCAGGTAGGTCAGTGTAGTGGTCAGGTGGGTCAGTGTAGTGGTCAAGTAGGTCTGTGTAGTGGTCAGGTAGGTCTGTGTAGTGGTCAAGTGGGTCAGCGTAGTGGTCAAGTGGGTCAGCGTAGTGGTCAAGTGGGTCAGCGTAGTTGTCAAGTGGCTCTCTGTAATGGTCAGGTGGCTCTCTGTAATGGTCAGGTAGGTCTGCATAGTGGGCAGGTAGGCCAGTGTAGTGGTAAGGTAGGTGAATGTAGGAATCAGGTAGGTCTGTGTACTCTCCACCCCGTCACCTCCACCATATACATGGGCAGGGAAAAGGGGGTGAGTCAAGGGCAGAGCCAATGGGGGGGCAGTATAATGAGGTTTCGCCTATGGTGTCAAAAATCCTTGCACCAGGCCTGAACTTATATCCATGATAACAGTGCTTACTGAATAGCATTCTTTTTTATGTGCCTTTCTGGATGTAATAACAAGGAATTCTCATCAGAGAGGACTAATTGATTGCACATTATTAATCTTACATTTGCTTCCAACGCCAATCTGGAGAGAGGTGAGGAGGAATTGTTCTGGAGGGGAGATAGAGACACAGAGAAACATCCACATTGGAGTGTTAAGAAAGGCTCTGTTTGAGAAAGATGAGGGTAAGGCCGCGTACACACGGGCGGATTGTCTGGCCAACTAAGTTCGTCAGACAATCCGACAGACAGTCCGTCCTACTTTTGAATGAACGGACTTGACCACACACGACGAACAGACAGTCCGCTGAAAGCTTGCGCGATGACGTGTACGGCACGTACGACGGGACTAGAAATTCGACGTCCAATACACTGCAATGCAACCTTCGGCCGTGTAAATCCTTTCTGAGCATGCGCCATACTTAGTCCGGCCTACTCACGAGTGGACTGTCCGCTGAAACCAAGTTTGGACGGACTGTATTACGGAAATTCCGAAAGACTTAGTCCGCCAGACTGTCCGCTGAAAAAGTCAGCTGAAGCCCACACACGAGCGGATTGTCCGCTGAAACACGTTTCAGCGGACTAAGTTGGCCAGACAATCCGCCCGTGTGTACGCGGCCTTAGAGTGCATACCTGTATATAAGAACACATCTTTGGATTCAGGGGAAAGTATTTTATGATTTTGATGTAAGCACAAAATAAATGCATTACTTTAAACACACCAATTGGATTACACATACTACACTACATAGCATTTTCTTTTTTCAAGATCTTTTCGCCTTCCAAGGGATTCCCAACCAGAGAGGATGTTGCTGAAGCTGTTTGGTCTACATTGGACTTGGAAAAGATTGAGACATTTTTATGGATAGTTGGCACTGATAGGCTGCATTGATGGGCACTGATAGCGACATTGATGAACACTGAAAGGTGGCACTGATAGGCGGCATAGATGAGCACTGATAGGTGGCACTGATAGGCAGCATTGAGAAGCACCGATAGGTGGCACTGATAGATGGCATTGATGAGCACAGATGGGCACTAATAGATGGAATTGATGAGCACTGATAGGCTGCACTGATAGGCAGCATTGATAAGCACTGACAGGTGGCACTGATAGGCAGCATTGAGGAACACTGATAGGTAGCACTGTTAGGCGGCACTGATAGGTGTCATTGATAAACACTGATGGGCTGCACTGATGGGCACTGATAGGCAGCATTAATGGGCACTGATAGATGCCACTGACAGGCTGCATTGAGGAGCACTGATAGCTGGCATTGATGAGCACTGAAAGGTGGCACTGAGGCTGCACTGATGGGCACTGATAGGCGGCATTGATGGACACTGATAGGTGGCATTGAGGAGCACTTTTAGGCAGCACTGATGGGCACTTATGGGGCTGCACTGATAATCAGGGCATTGATGATCAGTGCCTTGATTTTCAGTGTACTGACAGTCTTGTTGCTTAATGGTTCTCCTTTCCTCACACAGACACAGTGTCCAAGGAAACTACTGACGATAACCAGCAAGTCTCAATGTCAATGAATGCCCTCCCAGAAATGGAAGCCCGGGGCTTGGGTGGAGGGGATCCTTCATGGTTCCTTGCGCTAGGACCCTAAAGGTTCTAGTTCTAGTTACGCCTCTGCCCTCAACCCTGCACTTTGTCCATAGAGGAGCCTTCAACCCTGCACATAGGGAACCCCTCAACCCTGCACACCTGCACACCTTCACATAGAGGACCCTTCAACCCTGCACTCTTCACATAGCACACCCCTTAACACTGTACTCTGCACATAGAGGACCCCTCAACCCTGCACTCTTCCCATAGCACAGCCCTTAACCCTGCACTCTGTACTTAGAGGACTCCACGACCCTGCACTCTGCATATAGTGCACCCCTCAACTCTGCATATAGTGCACTCCTCAACCCTGCACTCTGTTCGTAGTGCACTTCAGAACCCTGCAGTCTGTATATAGTGCACTCCTAAAATCCTGGTATATAACAATGCCTTACTGTTTAGTGCAGTTTAGCCACACCCACAAATTGATGCAGCGATAATGATGTGCGGTAACCTCTAGCAATCAGTGAACAGTAATGAACTGTTGTAATCTCTAACAACCCATCAGTGAGCAGTAATGATGAGCAGTAACCTCTATAAACCAATCAGTGAGTGTTAAGGATGAGCAGCAACCTGTAGCAACCAACCAGTGAACAGTAATGATGTGCAGTAACCTCTAGCAACCAATCAGTGAGCAGAAATGATGTGCAGTAAACTCTAGCAGTTAGTGAGCTGCAATGATATGCTGCAACCTCTGGCAACCAATCACAATCGCTACCTGATCTGCTGCAGTAAACTGATTTTGAGTCCAGCTGCTATCTATTGCATTTCTTAGGTGGGGGCACAAGAAAATGTTTGCCCAGGGTCCAATCAATAGTAGAGATGGCCCTGTCTTTTATTAAATATCAGCAGCTACAATATTTGTAGCTGTTTGTTTTTTCAGACTAAAGAACTGCTTGAAGGGCAATGGGCCTAAATGTAGCCATTACCAATGTTTGCAATAGGGTCCTTTAGGCTATTCATTGTGTACTGTGACTTTATCTGTTAGATTTCAAGTGCTTTTAACCTCACTTAACATTGCAGTAACCTGACCATTTGTGTTTCCTTTTCTATGCAGGGTACAGATATATTTGTCCCCCTGTCCTTCATTCTACATGATCCAAAGTACTTTTCTGATCCATTCACTTTTACTCCAGAGCGGTTCTTAGATGAAAATGGGAGCTTTAAAAAGAATGAGGCCTTCTTAGCATTTTCTGCAGGTAATCTTTAATTTCAGCAAAATTCACATAAATCAACCATGTCAATGTTAAATTCTAAATATATAAAATATATATCCAAATTTACAGGTGAGCCACTCCTCTTGTGACTGCTTCAATTTTGGAGGGGTGTCATAGTGGGCTCTCAACTTTCTACAGATGAAAAATGTAAAAATGTGAGGTCACAATCTGCAATGCAATTATTTACTTTATGTAAAATCTTCATACAAAATGACCGTATTTATCGGCGTATAACACGCACATTTTTCCCCCTAAAATCAGGGGGAAATCGGGGGTGCGTGTTATAAGACGATCCCCCGCTGTTTCTAACCCTTTCTGCTGTTCTCTGCGGCTTCCGGGTATTTTCGGCCACACTCGGCCATTCTCGGCTATCTTTGGCCACACTCTGCCGTTCTCACCGGCTTTCGGAAAGCCAAAAGCCGCAGAGAATGGCTGAGTGTGGCCAAAAATAGCCGAGAACGGCCGAAAGCAGCCGAGAACGGCCGAGAGTTTGCCGAAAATAGCCAAGAACGGCCGAAAATAGCCGAGAATGGCCGAGTGCGGCCGAAAATACCCGAAAGCTGCCGAGAACTATCGAGCGCCGCCGAGATACATAGGACATCTGCTCTGTATCTCGGTGGTGCCATTTTTAAACAGCAAAGACACTGACAAGACTGCAAATGACTGACAAGGCTACAATGGAAGGCTGCAATGGAAGGCTGCAAATGACTGACAAGGCTGCAAATTACTGACAAGACTGCAATGCAAGGCTGAAAATGACACAGACAAGGCTGCATTGATGGGCATTTAAATGCAAGTTTTTTTTCCTTAAGCCCCATACACACTATCAGATTTTCTGCTGACTTTTTCCTTCAGATTTACCAAAACCATATAATATGAGGTCAAACCTTAGGAGTTTCAATGTGTGTGCAATCAGTCCGGCCCTTCTACTACATGGTTTTGGTAAATCTGAAGACAAAAATCAGCAGAAAATCTGATCATGTGTATGGGGCTTACCTCCTAAAAGTTTTTTTCTTTTAAATTCCCTCCTAAACTTGGGGTGGGTGTTATACGCCGATAAATACGGTATATCAAGAACTATAGTATGAAAAAAATTGACTTTACTAAAAATGGTATCACAAAATTTATTAGAATAACATAAACAAACACTTGACAAAATACATGTAAATCATTGAAAGTGATTAAAACCTTCTCCCCAGTCCACTGTCTATCCAGAGTCCAAACGGGCTCGATAGATACACTAGGGGGTCTGGAAACATTCTGAATAAGACAATCAACCCAATACAATAGCATATATGGTAATCTGAATAGGTAAATTCCTAACAGTAGTTAGTGATGGGTAACAGTAGCCAACTCAGAAGATGTAATTTCTGCTTTTCAAGATACTAGTGGCGTGCTCGGCTAGTTCCGTGCCTATGACTGTGCTTCTTCTGGAGCTACAGTGTCTTGCAAAAGTATTCACCCCCTTGTCTTTTTACCAATTTTGTTACATTACAGCCTTTAGTTCAGTGTTTTTTTTATCTGCATTATATGTGATGGATCAGAACACAATATACTAAGTTGGTGAAGTAAAATTATAAAAATATATACATAAAACTATTTTTCAGAAATAAAAAACTGATAATTGGCATGTGCATATGTATTTACCCCCTTTGTTATGAAGCCCATACAAAGCTCTGGTGCAACCAATTACCTTCAGAAGTCACATAATTAGGGAAATGGTGTTCACCTGCGTGCAATATAAGTGTCACATGTTCTTAATACAGTGTATTGCCCTCTTTAACATAAATGACAGCTTGAAGTCTTTTGTGGTATTTGTGGATGAGGCTCTTTATCTTAGATGGTAAAGCTGTCCATTCCTCTTGGCGAAAAGTCTCCAGTTCCTGTAAATTCTTGGGCTGTCTTATATGAACTATGAACTAACTATGAACTGCAAGTTTGAGATCTCCCCAGAGTGGCTCAATGATATTGAGGTCAGGAGACTGAGATGGCCACTCCAGGACCTTCACTTTATTCTGCTGTAGCCATTGACGGGTCGACTTGGCCTTGTGTTTTGGATCATTGTCATGTTGGAATGTCCAAGTAGGTCCCATGCGCAGCTTCCTGGCTTATGAATGCAAACGTTCCTCCAGTATTTTTTAAAAACATACTGCATTCATCTTGCCATCAATTTTAACCAAATTTTCTGTGCCTTTGTAGCTCACACATCCCCAAAACATCAGCGATCCAAATTCGTGTTTCACAGTAGGAATGGTGTACCTATCATCATAGGCCTTGTTGACTACTCTCAAAATGTAGTATTTATAGTTGTGGCCAAAAAGCTAAATATTGGTTTCATCACTCCAAATGACTTTGTGCCAGAAGGTTTGAGGCTTGTTGCTGTGCTATTTGGCGTATTGTAAGCGGGATGCTCTGTGGCATTTGCGTAGTAATGGCTTTCTTCTGGCGACTTGACCATGCAGCCCATCTTTCTTCAAGTGCCTCCTTATTGTGCATCTTAAAACAGCCACACCACATGTTTTCAGTGAGTCCTGTATTTCATGTGAAGTTATTTTGGGGTTTTTCTTTGCATCCCGAACAATTTTCCTGACAATTGTGGCTAAAATTTTAGTTGGTCTAGCTGACCGTGGGTTAGTTTCAACAGACCCCCTAAATTTCCCCCTCAATTTCCACTTCTTGATTAGATTTTGAACACTGCTGATTGGCATTCTGGGATATATTCTTGGATATATTTTTATATCCCTTTCCCGTTTTATCCAGTTCAACTACCTTTTCCCGCCCATCCTTTGACAATTCTTTTGCTTTCCCCATGACTCAGAATCCAGAAACGTCAGTGCAGCATTTTATGAAAGATGCTTTTATACAAACTAACACTATACACACTAATTACAAGCAAACAGATAACAGATTTTTATTTATTAATTTCTGTTGTGCAACAACCCATCCCAAAATAAAAAATCTATTTATTTAGCTTTGAAATTAAAATTCCATATAAAACGGGGCTTGATTGGAGTATTGAAGTCTTTACATGCCTCTTCCATCCATGGGTGCCTTGTAAAATTGAAATGCTTTCATATCTTCTTCTCTCCCCAGGGAAGCGAATGTGCTTAGGAGAAGGACTGGCCCGTCAGGAAATTTTTCTCACTCTCACCACACTTCTGCAGAACTTTGATATTACTTCACCAGTAGACCTCAAAGAGTTGGACATCACACCACAGATGGTTGGGTTTTCCAATTTTCCAAAACCTTTCAAGATAGGCTTTATCCCACGAGTCTGAGAGGCATTTGTGTGATTAAAAAAGTCACTCTGGAAGTAATAAACTAAGATAAATAAATATTAGAACTTCAAGAACCCACCAACTGACAAGCTAAGTGTAAGCATGGCTGTGAGGATAATGAGGTCTAATGAACCCCAAACCGTGTGGCGTGATTAGTGAATCATACTAATCACAGAGGCACTCCCTTTTCTCCAAAACTTGTCATTGGCAAAAATAATCAGATTTAAATCCCACCTCTACTAGGCAACTATGTAAGGTGACACCTTTGACAAAAATGCACAGCCAGCCCAAAGTTGAAGTTTAGTATATTTTTTGGGATACAGCACCAAACAAATCATTAATAAAATAGGTCCTGACACCTACTTAGGCTACCCCTGTTTATTACTCAATAATAACTAATATTCTGAGTCTGAGTCTGAGTAAATGCTATCCATACTCAATAAGTCCTGATATTTGTGCAGTTACCTTCATAAAAAGTGGTTACACTGATGTATGGGAAGATGTCAACCAGTTAGACACCAAACATCTCTATGCTACAAGGTGCAACAGGCTAAAAAAACACATCAGACCTAAGGTGAGATGTACAAAATATCCATATCTTTATTGTTCTCTAATGAATCATTATGTTATTCCGTTCAGTTATACCTTATGTTGGTTGTTGGGTTGTAAAAACCTTGTTGGAAATAAAGATATATTATTTAAAAAAATCTGGTATTGTAGTTGTGTCTTCTGGAGCATAATGAAATATTCAGCACACTGATGAGACCCTTTGATTGGTTGTGGCTATTTTGTGAATGCCCTCATCAGGGACCAGAAATGATGGATGTATTTTCAGCTTTGCGATTTCTTTTTTACTTCAAAACTAAGGATAATTAGGTGTTTCTGAAAGCTAGTGACTCTGATACATTAGTCTGGACTTACTCTGCAAGCAAATTGGATTCTACATGGAACCAAATACTCAGGAAAAGTGCACTAAAGTATTTTTCACTTTTTGTCCTGTTTATTTCACTGTTGCTTATATCTGTAATATCTTTTCTGTAAATATTTGCCATATCTTGATAGATTAGAACAGGTGAGTATAAGGGAGGAGGGTGGCTAGAGGTGCTTTGATATAAGTCTAATTTCTTCATGCCGACAGAACACATATATGCAGCCTCACTAGACTGGGCTTTTTTCTGCGGGGCCACATATATGCCTATCTGTCTTTGTGCAGGGAGCGCGCCATACAGCGCACTCCCACACCAGGGGCAGCCCATCTATTAAGGGAGCAGGGGCACTACCTCCCCGATCGGATGCATGAATTCCAAAGGGAGTTTTGAAGCAGCTGATTAGAGTCAGAGGCTCTAATTGGCTTCAAAATTGGGTGGGCTCGGGGAACAGAAAATGCAAACCCACCCAGGTGTGTTACAATAGCAAATGGATATTCACTATTGAAACACTGATCCTCCTCCCGGTCAACCAGGAATCGGGTTCCAATTGGCTGAAAGGAGAGGTGACCCTTTTGGAGGAGGGGAGAAGGTGCATTGTGGAAACCAGGAGGAGAGGACACAGGAGCTGCTGCCTGATTTCCGCTGCCTACCACCTGCCACCTAGATGGGGTAAGTGCCGGACTGACTGGCAGACAACAAGCGGGCTGGGGGGGAGGTTGAGGTGCTGTCAGCAAGTGAGGGGGGGTGGGGGATGGTTGTTTGTGCCCCCCCAAAAAACCCCACCAGACTTCACTGCCCAGCACAGAGACCAGGGTCTCCAGATTCTGGGTCACCTGATCACTGTGGTAGCCTCTGATTGGCTACCACGGTGATTAGTCACTGTAAAGCCCGCCCCTCTGTTTCTCTCTCTGTGAATGGAGAGGAAAGATACATTGTATTTTTTTCTCTCCTTCCAGTGTGAAAAAAATAATAATAATAAAAGATTAAAAAGATATAAAAAAAAATGATCAAGGCTTGACCTAGGTCAGTGCCAAGGTTTGTGTTTGGGTCAAAGGACAGGGTCAGTATATATTGGGCAGGATTTAAAAAAAATGTTTTTTTAATTAGTATCAGTGTCTATTAGTTAGTGTCAGTGTCAGAGGACAAAAAAAAGTAACATGTGCACTATTGTTTCTGGGCTGTACAATAGGTACAACAAATAACATACATACAGTATATTACCAAACGTATTGTGACACCTGCCTTTACAGGCACATGAACTTTAATGGCATCCCAGTCTTAGGTTCTAGGGTCCTAGGGTAAGGGACTATATATAAGATTTTAGTAATGACAACAGTATCATTAGCAGTAATCATCATGGATTCATGAAGAATTGTTTGAGGAGGAGAGCTGCCACCTAGATAAAGGAAGGCCCGTAGACGTGGTGTATCTGGATTTTGCAAAAGTATTTGATACAGTTCCCTATAAACGTTTACTGTACAAAGTAAGGTCAGTTGGCATGGACCATAGGGTGAGTACATGGATTGAAAACTGGCTACAGGGGCGAGTTCAGATGGTAGTGATAAATGGTGAGGGCTCGGAATGGGCAAGGGTGGAATGTGGGGTCCCCCAGGGTTCTGTCCTGGGACCAATCCTATTTAATTTATTCATAAACAACCTGGAGGATGGGATAAACAGCTCAATCTCTGTACTTGCGGATGATACTAAGCTAAGTAGGGCAATAATTTCTCTGTAGGATGTAGAAACCTTGCAAGAAGATCTGAACACATTAATGGGGTGGGCAACTACATGGCAAATGAGGTTTAATGTGGAAAAATGTAATATAATGCATTTAGGTGGCAAAAATATGAATGCAATCTACTCACTGGGAGGAGAACCTCTGGGTGAATCTAGGATGGAAAAGGACCTGGGGGAACTAGTAGATGACAGGCTCAGCAATGGCATGCAATGCCAAGCTGCTGCAAGCAAAGCAAACAGAATATTGGCATGCATTAAAAAGAGGAATTAACTCCAGAGATAAAATTATAATTCTCCCACTCTACAAGACTCTAGTCAGGCGACACCTGGAGAATGCTGTCCAGTTCTGGGCACTAGTCCTGAGGAAGGATGTGCTTGAACTAGAGAGAGTCTAGAGAAGGGCAACAAAACTAATAAAGATGCTGGATGACCTTAGTTATGAGGAAAGGTTACGAGCACTGACTTTTTTCTCCCTGGAGAAGAGATGTTTGAGAGGGGATATCATTTCGATGTACAAATACCATACTGGTGAGCCAACAATAGGGATAAAACTTTTCCGGGTAAGGAAATTTAATAAGACACACGGCCAGTCACTAAAATTAGAAGAAAAGCGGTTTAACCTTAAGCTGCCTAGAGGATTCTTTACTGTAGGAGCGGTTAGGATGTGGAATTCTCTTCCACAGGCAGTGGTTTCAGTGGGGAGCATTGATAATTTCAAAAAACTATCACTGTAGATAAGCACCTGAATGACCACAACATACAGGGATATACAATATAACACTGACATAAAATCACACACATAGGTTGGACTTAATTGACTTGTGTCTTTTTTCAATCTCACCTACTATGTAACTATGTAGGTTTTAAGGATCAGTGCCTGACCTCACAAATGCGCTTCCAGAAGAATGGTCAAACATTCACATAGACATGCGTCTAAACCTTGTGGACAGCCTTACCAGAAGGGTTGAAGCTGTTATAGCTGCAAAGGGTGGGCCAACTCAATATAACCCTACGGACTAAGACTGGGATGCCATTAAAGTGCATGTAAAGGCAGGTGTCCCAATACTTTAGATAATATAGTGTATCTGGTATCGCTGAAATCGTCAGAAGGAGGAGAATTTATTTTGGGTTGTTCATTGATTGCAGGATATGGTAGTAACAAGAAATATACAGCTACATTTTTACTATTTTGGTCACGTTTTTCTTTGATAATTAAAAAAAATAAAAAAATCGGCAGATATCCATTACTATTTACCACTGTGATAAGTCAATATATAGCTGTGAAAAGCCTATTCTGCCTTTTCTGGATGATTGGGAGACACATTTCTTAGTTGTATAGAGTCAGCTTGAATCAAACCGTGTGATTTATTTCTACACAAAATTTACAAAAATAATTACAAAAGTTGTACATTCAAATACAAAATACATGTAGCTTCAAATAAGATAAAAGATACGAGATAAAGTTGTTTGTTTCAAAAAATAAGTTCAAGCCATGTGCTTAAAATGGCTGCAATTTCCTTTGTCCTGAGAGTAGCTGTAAAAATGCCAGTATGCTGGGTTTCTATAGTAGTAAAGAGTAAGAAGAAATGTGGAAGTGTAGCAGAAGTCACGTCTAAGCCTGCATCTTCCTTTTAAATAAACTCAGTTTCTTTGTTTAAAAGTGCGCCTAAAAATACACACTCCCATATTACTCCCCTCATCATCTCCCTTCCACTCCCCTCTAAGGGAGGGGGCTAAGAGTAGGAATTTAATATAAACAGCATGACTAATTAAAGACAGAGCAAGAAGTGAGTTTGAGAGACAGCTTGGCTCAGAGTAATTATGTAAACACCCAGTTTCTCAAACAAGATATTGGTTATTAAAGAATACCTTTATGAAAATATAAACTTAAAATATCAACATGTCTTGACAGTGTCTTGAAATTGAGAACTCAGTTCAAATGTCACTATCTGTAAGTCATTAGCTCAAAATACCTTACATGTACACAAAATTACAGGGGATTGGATAACCTCAGTTATATACTTATAGGACCGAATTCAAATTTAGATATTAAGGATATAACATTCCCCTCTGAAATATGAATAATAATCATATTTCTTATTTTTATTATATCATTCACACTTCCATTCATATCACAAATCTGGCTTTGAAATATAATGCATAACATAATAATAATAAAAATATAGGATGCAATAAAATATTTCCTGCTGCTGAAGTAATTTAAGTTTTCCCCCAAAATTGATATACTATTACTGAATTTTTTTCCACCAATTATTCCCTGAGAACTCTGACCATTGATGAGCTATTTCTTGCACATTTCCTTGTTTAAAAAATATTTCTGCATTCTGAAGTTTCTTTAGCTAAAGATATATGAGATATATTGTATTGTAAGGGAAGAGCACATATTTTTCATAAGCATATTTGTTACATTTGTCCTCATCCCATTAACACTTATTGCTACAATGTCTCCTTCTATACAATAAAAGCCTTGATTTAGGTTTTCTATATTTGTACAAGAGGAGAAAAAAGTTTTAACCCTTTCTGTGTCTGTCATGATTTGAAAACAAACCTTCTTTTTATCTACAAGAGTAATTAATTCAAAAGTAGTGTCAACTTTTTCTATTGTTGCTGAACATAATGAATGCACATGATAACAAGAAATGAAATATACTTTTGTCTTGATTTGGTTAACAATTAACTTTAGACTGGAATTGTAAACATGATGACAGATCGAATTGTTCTTTGTTAAATGCAAAATCTGTATACTGTAATTTATAATATAATAATTATGTATTGCTGACTGGTAATCCCAAGATAGTAATTGGAACCAATATTTATTCTTTCCCTGCTATTGGAATCATAGAAGAACTATAACATACTGTACATCCTGATCCATTTATTTACCGATCAATCTGTATGATTTATTGCATATACGTAATGCAAACTATTTTCATCTTCAATGATTTTTAACGACTATGGAGACACTTTAATTTCTGGAACAATCATATCTACCACAGTAATACTAATTTTAATACTTATTTTAGCTAATTTTCTTGTTACTTTAATATCCCATATTCTTACAATGTCCCCTTTTTCATATCCTATTATATTTAAATGTTCTGGATCTAATATTTTTACATTTTGTAATAGGTAATAAAATGCTCTTCTGGGTAATTTCTCAGACCTTATCATATTATTAGTAACATCTCCAGACCTCATTGTTGAACCATTTACAAATACTGACCAGAAACCCCTTTCCACTATAATACATTCAATGGTTCTGGTTCTGTTATTTAGTTTATAAGATCCCTGAATTTGACCAAATTTTGTTTTAGATTCTATTTTAACTTTGACTTCAACATCATTACTATGAATAAAATACAAATCCACGCAGAAATCATATCCCTGTCCTATGCATACATATCCAAACAAATCTTCAGCTGTATTTGTATTAGTATATCTAAATTTAACTCTTTTGTCATCTATATTGATATCATTGCCTTTATCACTTTTGTCATCTGTATTAATATGAATGTCTTACTTCCGGTTCCGACACCACATGAGGTGGAGGTGATCGTCCTCAGCTCTGGCTCTGCTCTCCAAAAAACTGGCAAACAACACCTGCAAACGCCTAGGGGAGATCCTCCGATACGTCCACAGGCTGGTGAGCATAAATGGATTGCTTTGTGGAGCGATCTTACGCAAAGGCGGCCTCTGCAGCTCTCTCTCCGGTGGAAGAGACACACGCAGCCAACATGGCCGCCGCGCCGTCCGCAGCGGAGCACAGACAGCCGCAATCAGGGCCTCCTGCTGCCTCAGGGACAGCACTAGCAGACCCAGCCTCTCCTGAGGGAATCGCACAGGCTGTAGTCACACTGCTAGGACCCACACTAGCTGCCACAGTGGACGCAGCAGTACATAGAGGGCTGGAACAGCTGCACCTGGAAGTACAGGCCCAGGCACAGAGACTGACACATACACAGGAGCACATCTCCTCTCTGGAGGATGAGACTGTGGGCACATCTGTGACACTGGCACATATGGCTACCACACACAAAGAGATTTGGGGGAAACTCGACGATTTGGAAAATTGTTTGAGGAGAAACAATTTACAGATCATAGGTCTCCCAGAATTGGTCACCACTGCTCAGCTCACTAATATTTGTGCTAAATCTATCCCCGGGCAACTGGGCCTACACATACCATGCATGATCGAAAGAGCGCATCGCATTGCGCAGCACTCTGATTCACGCGCCAAACCTCGCCATGTTATTGTTAAATATCTGAACTATGCAGACAAAAACGCCATCATGCAGAAGTTCCGCCGCACGCAATCACTGACAGTAGATGGTGCAAAACAACTACTATTTACAGATTATTCCATTGAAGTGATGAATAGGTGCAAGGCTTTCTCTCCGGGATGCACCGCTCTGCATAACAACCAAATTAGATTCTCCTTGGCCTACTCAGCCACCCTAAGAATCCAAACGTACAAAGGTGACCAACTCATTTTCACCACACCAGAGGAGGCTGAAAAATACATCAACGCCATGGCCACAGACATGGAACACATCGATTCTGTGGGGAACTCTGCCTCGCAATCAATGATCCAGCCATCTATGCATCCCAAGCACCAACGTAGCCCAACTAAACCTCCGTACAAGCGCATTCAAGTCACACCAAAGGATGAACGCTCAGGCCATTGCTGACACAATATTGCAAAGAATCGCTCAGATACAGTACATGTCCGGGAGGCGGGTAGTATCACTGTTGTTCTGTTCTCCCTCTCTCCCCCTTTCAACCTACCCATGTCACCTACCTACTATAGGTGAGGGTCTCAAGTGTCATGGATGGGGCAGAACTCATTGACTCTACCTAGGCATTACCGTTTTAACCTAAGTTAGCTTGCCAAGCTGTTTATAGAAAAGTATACTATTAAGAATCATTTACAGTCTGTTTTAATGCCCCACAGAGGTTACGGCTAACAATTCGGCTCACTAGCCCTCTACACTGGCCCTAGCCAAAATTGGCCCAATTGCTAACCCAAATTCCCACCTGGACAAAAGGGTAAAATATCATATACTGTCTTTACACCTGTCCAAGGGCTCCCCCCCTTTTTTATCAGCACTTGTGATAGCTATCATCCTCTCCGCTTCTACCTCCCCCTATGGTCTCGTTCCAGCCACCAGGGGAGGAGCGGGAAAGGGAAGATTACCGGGATTGCTGGTTGAACCTCATGTGGAAAAAAGAGAGGTTCACACAGGATGTTAGGATTTTTTCTTACTTGAACTTTGTTCCGCTGTTACTCTTACTAGTCAATACTGTGTCATACATGGTGTTAATCCCTTGTTTTATTCCTATACCCTTGGGAGGGTTGGCTTACTTTGTGGGCTCGCAGGTAGCAGAGGCCCTGTCTGACAGTGGTCCTGTTTGCACCTATCATACAAATTTACTTATACATTTCCGACATGGCCTCTCCATCTGGTAGGAATCACTTAAAGTTTATTTCCTGGAATGTTAAGGAGCTCAGCTCACCATGTAAAGACATGGCTATTCTGAAACACTTAAAGCGCCTCCATGCAGATGTAGATGCTGCAGGAGACACACCTGATGGCTGACGATTTGCAATGAATGCGCAAATTGTGGGTGGGTACGGTATTTGGCTCCCCAGCCGTCGGGCGCAAAACTGGTGTAGCTATTCTACTCTACAAAAATCTGAGACATATATGTCATAGATTGAGTATATGTCAGGTATGTCATTGTACATGCTTTGTTTGAGTAGCCAGTCATTGATTGGATATTCAATAACGTTTTATCTTCTGCTTACTATTATAATCATATGTCTCTGTAGATCGCTGTTGGGACCTCTGATCTTTTTCTGCGGTTCTCCGTTTTCTCAAAAACACCCCCCTTCCTCCCCTCGGTTTGGGGGTGACTAATTTTGGATATTGACTATATTTAACTCATGAGCTATGACCTATATGGTAAGAAGGCAACATTATCATTATTATTATTTATTGTAGTAATCTATACGTACCTATTCTTGGTTACTGATTTTGATTTATTGTTTATGTTTACATTTATCCTCAATTAATTTGTTATTAATGTCATTAATGTTTTTTTCATCTGGATTAATTTTGACTTATTGCATTGATATTAATTTGAATGCATTTCTGTCCAATCATATTGATAATGTATTTCTCAATTTAATCTTTCAGTTTTTAAACACAAGCTGCATTGTCCCGATGAAGCTCAAGTGAGCGAAACATGTTGAAAGTTGCAGCATCTTTATGTGTATAGATTGGTAATATGTGTGGTCATCCGTGATCTTGTACCCGCTCTGTTCACAACTAATTGATATTTGTACCAACAGTGTTTATATTATTGTTTTTATATTTGTTTGTCTTTTGAATAAAATTATTTATTTTAATATGGGCATGTCATTGATCTGCCTCTACCAGGGTACCGTATAAAAGTCCCGGGGGTTGGTTACGCTCCAGCCCTTTCATTCTCCCCTGTTTCCTTTAAGTATTTCTCCAACAAATGTATACATCTCCTACGGCACACCTGGTCACTCCTGACTTCATATCTGGCTCAATACCCTTAACTAAGGGAACTAGACAGGGATGTCCACTGTCATCCCTACTGTTTAACTTGGCCATTGAGCCTCTATCTAGACTACTTAACTCTCGGTATGGGGTCAGTGGAATTACTATAGGAACTCAGGTTTTACACTCTGCTTTATTTGCAGATGACATACTGCTGTTTTCCACTGATTCCATCTCTGATTTCGACAACTTGAGGGAACTTTTTGCTGCCTTTCGAGAGAGCTTGGGCTTTCAAATAAACTTTGATAAAAGTGAAAAATCTTACCTCTCCACCCAAGACTAGCTCTGAAGTGGAAACATCTATCTCCATTCACTATAGCACAACATACTATCACCTATTTGTGTATCCATATTGGCCGTGAACCCTCCTCTTTATATGGGCTCAATTACCCCCCATTAATAACCAAAATTGTACAGGAATTAGAGGTCTGGGCGACCCTGCCCCTCTCGCTCTTCAGGAGATGGCACTTATTTAAAATGGTGTCCTTTGCTCAGTTACTATACCCAGTGCAGACAATACCCTTACTACTGAAGCACTCAGATATCCAAAAGATTCACAAGGCACTATCTAATTTCCTATGGTCTCGCAAAAAAGCATGCATTGCTTTGCATAAATTGAGCCTACCAAAGCCCGAGGGTGGTGAAGGTATGCCAAATATTAGTTTTTACAATCTTGCATGTTTACTTAGACAGGGATTAGATTGGATAATTGGAAAATCCAAATACTGTAATACCCTTCTCGAGAGAGCTATGGCCTATCCATATACTTTAGCGGCTATTCTACATTCTAATCTGATGCCCTACCACCTCATCTGAAATCAAATCTACTTATCAGAGACACGATCATTGCCTGGAGAGAAATGCGTAAACTACTGGGGCTACCATCAACTATCTCTAGATACCAATTCAAGGGAACCCTATGTTTCTCCCCTCTACCCTGCATGAAGCATTTGACCAATGGAAGTTAAAAGGCCTCACATCAGCTACAGAGGTGTATCAAGACTGGGGGAGTTCAAACCCTTCTCCTCTCTATCACAAGAATTCTCCCTACCAGCAACGTACATCTTTTACTACAACCAACTGACTGACTACCTGCGATTCTGCTATGGACCCAAGTCAGACCCTTTCCAGCAGTCCCTTATAGACACAGTGCTACAGTCAGGGGAGTATTCCATCATTAGCTTGTACTCCTGCCTTATCCAACACCAATCTGAGAAATACCACCTCAAACCAGTCCAAACATGGTCTGTCCTTCTTGGCGATGAGGATCTACCAGAAAAAATACTGGAAGGATACAGACACATATACGCAAACTCACCATATCAGAAACATGGCGAGAAACCCAATTCAAAATAATCCACAGAACATACTACCCATTTTACATTGACAAAGACAACGCAAACCTAAAACAATGCCCCTGGTGCTCTATACCCCGCCCCACTCTGCTCCACCATTTTTGGGACTGCCCAACCATTGCTAGCTACTGGGACTCATGATATCGTATGTTGGTAATATTACCAAGGAGCAGATCCCGAAAGACCAGCTGTTATGTCTATTTGGATATGCTACCCAATTACCTCCCTCAGCGGGTGTGAAATCGACACCTATTCCACAATGGGCACACCTTGCTCTTCTTGTAGCTCGCAGAATGATAATGCAATATTGGATCTCCAAGGAACCACCTACTCTACCTGCAGTGCAAAGAGCCATGGAATCGGTCTTCTACATGGAAAGACTGGACACCATTACCAGAAACTTTCAAACTACTCCTCTTTTTTTTTTGCACGATGGCGTAAGTACATGGAGGCCACCCTAACACAGGCAGATATGCAAATAGCCATGCACCTGTTTTGCTACACAGCCTGGTACCTGAAAGGCAATCTTGCCGGGTCACTGGGCAGCCTCAAGCTGGTAGCTCAGTGTGATCCTTCAGCTTATCGGCCACCATGAACCTCCAGCGACCATGTTGGCCCCCTGACTTCCAGGACTACACTTCCGACCTTGCCCCCACTCCCGAGGGGAAAACCGTTCCGAGCTATTGTAACCATGCAAACAACTGTTGTTTAACCAAACTTGTATAGCCTATGAAGACCCTTTTGGTCACCCCCACTTTAAACGCAATGTTGCACCATACCTAAACAATATTATTTTCTTTTACAGGATTTAATATGTGTACACATGTACTAATCTGTAGCAGTGTTATGATATTCTAAATGTATATGTGTATGAATATGCAAAACCAAATAAAGAATAAAAAAAAAAAAATGAATGTCTTTATCACTTTTGTTGTCTGTATTGATATCAGTATGTTGTTTGTTTTTGTAATCTATATTTATATCAATGTCTACATCTCTTTTATTTCTGAAAAATGTAATGTCTTTGTAAATCTTCAATCCTGTTCACCTCTGTATAGCTGGAACAATTTGTGATATATTTTACCACAGATAAAATTGTCACTAGAGAAAAGACGAATCCTGTGATGATGAAAAGTCTCTTAAAACTTTTCTTTTTTTTGTTGTCATCTTTCCTTCTTTTTGGAATCCATGATTCCTCCAGGTCAGATTTTTAGAAATCATTCCTGAAAAAATAAATGCAGCATCATTATCTCGGCATATACAATTTGCATTGATCAGTGTGTACCCACATTTTTTGTTGTCTACGTGCATTTTTCACTCAATTGAGAGGTCTTTGGACTTGCACCATTACACCTTACATATCCAAGATGTCAAATGGACCTTCCCAATTACTTGGCCACGGTCCACTTTTCATGAAAATTTTTATCATAAATTGTCCTCCTTTCTCAAACTTAGAAATATGTGGAAGAACCATTTTTTGCATACAAGTACTTGCATGTGGCAAAATATTGTTCACACTATCCTGTAACATCTGTAACCATTTTGAACCACTATTGCCTCTCTTTGCGGCATAGACAAAAAAGGTTAATTGGGAAATACAAGCGGCATTTTCCTTCCTGTCATTAATTCAAAAGGAGAATACTGTGTTGCTGATGATGCTGTGCTTCTGCACTCATCAGAACAAATGGTACAGCATCAACCCAAGTATTTCCTCTGTCTAACAACATTTTTACAAATTGCCTGCATGATTTTACCTGTAAAGTGAGATCCTCTGTCACTACTGAGGTTTATTGGTATACCCCAAACTGGAAAAACATGATTATTAGCATCCTAGCAGTTGTTAAAGCATCATATTTGCGAACTGGCAAGATCTCGATCCATTTGAAAAAATGTCAACCAAAACTAAAGCAAATCTGAATCCATTTTTTCCTAATATATTTGTATAGTGGACCAAGGTCTGTCTGCTGGAGGAATTCTTTGCAAAGGAGGTTTATGACCCTTTGGTCTAGGATTCACTCTAGACAAGATTTAATTATACTGTCTACAGTCTCTTTCAATTTGTCCCAATAAAACTTTTCTTTAAGAATTTCAAGCAATTTGCTTACCAATGTGACCTAAACTTTCATTATTGAATTTAGTGAATTCCACCTGTAGTTGTTGTGGTATAACAGGATGCAGAAATCCATCCAAGTCATGACACAAGATACCGTTTTCACAAACAAAGGAAGATTTTGGGTCACCTGGAGAAGAAGAAAAAAAGAGCAGCATCCCTTTTCTGTTCCTCTACAAATGAGGGAATTTCTCTGCAAAAACTGATTCAAATGTCTCCTGCTGCACAAGAGCCTTATTGGATGAATCTACAAAACTTCTACATTTCCAAATAGGTAGGTAGTCAGTAAGAGAACGAACATATGAACTGTTGACTATATGAACTATGTGGGGTCTGTAAAATGATTTTGTTAAATCCTACAATATGCTCTGTTGCTTTTAACGCATAATGTACACCCATTAATTGCTGGACACATTAGTTGAAGCCCTTCTCCACAGGAGTAATCAAATGAGAAAAATACTCAAGAATTCTCTCATTTTCTGCCTGTTTCTGGAGCAAAACAGCTGAGAAGGCAATTTCTGAAGCATGCACTTGCAAAGCAAATGGTGCTTGTTTCTCTACAGTAGCTAGTGCCGGAGCTGACTGCAACTACTTTTTTAACATTTCAAAAGGGTTTTGCTGGACTTCTGACCAGGGACAAAATTAATTCACCTCATGTTTTTTAACAAATCATATAGCGGTTTCGCCTTCTTTGCCAATACGTTCCTGTAAAGGCTGCTTGTTCCCTGGACCAATCAAAATTCCTAGAAATGTTACATCACTTTTCATGAGCTGAACTTTGCATGTATTCAACTTGAGACATTCTTCTTGCAGAAGTGTCAACAGTTCTGCCACAAAAGTCAAGTGCTCCTCCTGATTTTCACTTGAAAGAAGAATGTCCTCTACATACTGAATTAAACAATCAGATCTAGAGAATTTTAATAAAACATTTGCCAACGCCTGATGAAATATTGACGGCCAACTATGACAGCCTTGAGGAAGACGATTAAAAACATATTAGACATTTCTGTAAATGAATGAAAATTTATATTTAACAGCTTTTAGCCAGAGCAATGCTAAAAAAGCAGTTTACAATGTCTAGTACAGAAAACACTTTTGCATTAGCGTTTAATTGCAACATGATGTCTGGTGTTTCCGCTACAATAGGCGAACAACATGGTATATATTTTTTCAGCATTCTTAAGTCAATTAAGAATCTGTATGCACTAGGGTCATCTCATTTAGCCCCTACCCATAAAGGATTATTTGTCAGAGAATTAGCTTTCCCATAATTTCCTGTTCCAAAAACTCTTGAATAATTATTGAAACAGGGTCATCAGACTCTGTTGGTAATTTGTATGACTTGAAAAATGGATGGTCTTTACCTTCAATGTTAACCTCAATACCTTTAAATAAACCAACCTTGTTCTTTTTGTGACTCCAAAGTTTTTTGTGTGACTGTACCACTTGTTTTAACTTCAAATTATCTCCTTTATCAGGCCATTTGTAATCAATGTCAACTGCTTCTGTTAAACAGATGCTTCCCACTTCTGAATAATCGGCTGGATCAATTACCACAGGTTATGAACCTTTCCAAATCACTCCATTGCCTTAATCAATTATCCACCCTCTTTGAAACAAAATATCTGTACTGATTATATTCTCTGCTCCCTGGCAAAACCACATGTCTATTGCAATTTGCAAACAACCTGGGATTTAAAAAAACATTTTTACATATTTTAGCCTGAGAATCACCTGTTCCATTAAACCCAACAATTGTACAAATTGCTGCATCTGATAAAACAGGTAATTTCAAACCAGTGACACTGATATGAGCTCCTGTATCCAATAAAGTTCTCACCTTTTGTCCATTCATTTTAGCTTTAAAAAAAGGACAACCACTTTTGTCTAGAATTATGGGAGCTACATAATCTAGATTGTGAGATACGAATTGTTTTTCCTCTATTTTTCATGGGGAAGCCAATAATAGCTGTCTTCTATTAATTTCACTGATTGAATGTGCATTTATATTCATACCAATTTCTCTTAGCTCTTTCCTCAGAGGAGTGTAAGGAGAAAAAGTCTTGACTTCTTCTGCTGAAGGCGGGGCAGAAGGTTGAATGGATATCAATCCATTTTCTTTCCCAATGTTTTTCAACTCAATATCTCTTAAATACTTCCAACACTGTGATGTATAATAATCATTGACAGTAGAAACAAGTAAGTGGCTTTTTATGATCAAACGGTCTTACCCTGTTATTCCTGAAGGCAGCAGCATCACCTGCTTTATACCTAGTCTGGGTGTCTCTTTTAAAAATTACCATTCTGAATGACAGATATCTTGGTTTTTAAATTACTATGTTTTAATTGTCTTCTTACAATATTTATAACTGAAGCTGTTGACTTTCTTTTTGACTAGACAACACCATTGATGCAGGATCTAAATATGTACATTTTCGAACATATGCCCTTATTAAAGCCACATTTTCTTCCTCCAATGCATATACCATCTTTAATGCCTTAGCAAATTTCTCTCTAAAATGAAAAGGGTCATCATGTATTGTAACTCTTAAGTCCAATATTTCAGACGTCTGCGCTTCCTCCCCCGTAATACACAGTAATAACTGGCGCAATCTCTCAGATGCATCTCTATGAACTTCAGTCCCATGATTATCAAGATATGGTGATTTTATTAAATGCTGTGACATAAAATTAGGGACCTAAAAACAGAAAATGTAATTCCTTTGCTCATCACTCAAGTTGAAACGATCACAAAAACTTTCAAAGACATCCCCGTTGTGAAATGCATCTGCTCTTAAATCGTAGTGTGAGATATCTTTCAACATTTTCATCAACTGATCATGTATTTGCAACTTAAGCTTAAACGCTCTATCGAATAACTTTTGCATGCGTACATCTGCGTCTGTCGCATTGCCTACCTCAATACAAGAATCTGGTATATAATCTTTCACCGTTTCTGACTGCGTTTTGATATTCCTTGTCGTAACCACCGAGATATGTTTGTTTTTAGAAATTTTAACATCCTGCATTTGCTTTTCACTCTCCAAATGCTCAATATACTTACAAAAAAATTCACAGTTTGAACAACTAGATTCAATAGATAAATTCTTATGTGTTTGTGTAATTTCTGAAACATTTTCACCTCCTCATTTGTTCACTACACAAATCATATGTTTTTCTGGCACATCATAAACCATTGAATTAAAAACTGTAACCAGCTTCATTATATTACATAACCTTTTCTTTGTTTTAGCTAATGAAAATCTAGCCTTATCAATCTCAACATTTGCCTGTAAACATTGTTCATATATTGATTTCCACAAAATAGTGTCATGATTCGCTAAAACCTTATATTCCAATTTGCTTTCATTAGCTAATCAGCACATTCAATGATTTCTACTCACCGAATATAGGACTTTTTCCTTTATGCGCTAATCTCAAATAACCGTCTTTCAAGACTTTTGATTTCCACACGAAATTGGCAGGTCTTCACACAATCATCAATCGATTTTTTTCTTCTAGGTTCATTCAATAAATCCAAAGATTTGATTTCAGCACATCACTTCTCCCCACTGATCAAGGAAGGAAGTGGTAAAAAAAAAACTTCCGCCAAATTTATACTGCCTGGCATGCGCCAATGTAATAAGCCAATATACAGCTGTGAAAAGAGTCTTCTGCCTTTTCTGGATGATTGCAGGAAACATGCATCAATTGCATTGGGGGACACCCCCTTGAACTTTATCAATGGCAGAATAAAAAATATTTTAAATAAAGCCACAATAGTGCCAACTTTATTAATATACAAAAAATGCATATATCATACAAATATATTCAGCAAACGTAAGTTGTGACGATGCATCAATGAATTAACCCAGACTTCTAAAATGCCATCCAAACCGATAAGGTCAGCAAATTAGATGTTCAACCATATACCCGACATGTTCCGGAAATGATTGCATTGTTGTGAATTTTCCTTCTTCAGGGGTGGTTTATTATAAAACAAAGTTGGGGTATTATTTTCTTATCTGTAACGTAAATATAAAAAAAGACATATAGTGATGGAGGCATTTTGGTATATGAAACAACATCAAAGAAGCACAATCTATTGTGGAACAGTTTCAAAACCAAAAGTACATATTAGACTCATTGAAATTGATAATGGTAAAAGCAACAATACAGAGAGACCGTACACGCTGGTCGCACAGCTCCTCACATCCATACAGTGTAGATAGTAATGCATGTATCCACAGCTCAAGTTTCAAAATGCATCCACAAAAGACGCCTGGCAAGTACCACAGCAAAAAAGTTTGCGTTGTAAAAATGATCATAGAGAAAAAGCAAAAGGAAGAGAGAAATAGATACCTCTTGTAGCGTAAATGCACAAATATGAGTGCCGAGGGGCATGGTGACGTCACGCATCCCCGCGTCACCAACGGGAGGGGTTCTCCGCTCAAGGCATCGTGTGCAATGGTGGAGATACACAGGCTAGCTCTTTTCAGTGCAAATAGGCTGGAACATAGACAGAGATACTCCGTCATTTGTTCAGTCAACACTGGTGGAGCTTACCTTTCCCGGGTGTCAGCGAAAAGGACATGAGCAGGAGAAAGCATGGTATGGGGCCACCTAATGGATAAAAGAAATGGCAAACAGCATTTTTAAAATAAAATAAATGAAATAAATAAAAAACACACATAAATACAAAAAAGGTTTTTTAAGGTAAACCAAGCCTAAGGGAGTGGGATGTTAACGGTGCAATAAGTCAAAAACTGTATTCTTATTAAAAAAATTACAAAATTTATTTATACATAATTCATAAAAGTAGAACAATGATCTGTATAATCATACTGAGGTTATATACAACTTTGTGGTCCAATAGATGGTAAAGTTGAGGTAGTTGCGATTGATTTATCCCAAAAAATAAAGGTATTGTATTTATGTATGTTTTTTTATTTAATTTAGTTTATTGTAAACACTTTGTTCGCCATTTCTTTTATCCATCAGGTGGCCCCATACCATGCTTTCTCCTGCTCATGTCCTTTACGCTGACACCCGGCAGGTAAGCTCCATCAGTGTTGGCTGAACAAATGACAGAATATCTCTGTCTATGTTCCAGCCTATTTGCACTGGGAGTAGCTAATCTGTGTATCTCCGCCATTACACATGCTGCCTTGAGCGGAGAACCCCTCCCGCCGGTGATGCAGGCATGCATGACGTCGCCAAACCTCCTTGGAGTGTGGTCGCGCCACGCATCCCCGTCTCAGGAAGACGCCTTGCTTCTTACGATCAGATGTCTTTGCACAGCTGATCGGTGATCATCGCGATCAGTTGTTTTTTCTTACAGCTGATTGGCGGGAACATTAGTATTACTCCTCTCCACTTGTCCTCAGCTGATTGATTGATGCCAAGACACAGCCGGTATATATTTACTAACTCCGATCTGGGAATGTCAGTTTACTGGCTGTTGCTCTGGCATTCACACCACTCTGAATTCAAAGGTAATCTTATATATATTTCATTACTTTTACCACTTCTCTCTCTTTATGTATAGCAGACTGGGGAATGTCTGATTATGTGGCAGGTCCCCAGTCCATTGGAGCTGAAATACTATATATTATACACTCATATAATAGTGCGCTTACGCTACAAGAGGGATCTATTTCTCTCTTCCTTTTGCTTTTTCTCTATGATAATTTTTACGGCACAAACTTTTTTGCTGTGGTACTTGCCAGGTGTCTTTTGTGGATGTGTTTGACACTTGAGCTGTGGATACATGCATTACCATCTACACTGTATGGATGTGAGGAGCCGTGCGACCAGCACGTACTGTCTCTCTGTATTGTTGCTTTTACTGTTATCAATTTCAATGAGTCTATGTGAGTACTTTTGGTTTTGAAACTGTTCCACAATAGATTTTGCTTCTTTGATGTTGTTTCATATATAAAAATGCCTCCACCACTATATGTATTTTTTTTATATTTACGTTACAGATAAGAAAATAATATCCCAACTTTGTTTTATAATAAACCACCCCTGAATAAGGAAAATGCACAACAATTCAATAATTTCCAAAACTTGTCGAGTATATGGTTGAACATCTTATCTGCTGACCTTATAAGTTTGGATGGCATTTAGAATTACAAGTCTGGGTTAATTCATGACACCTTATTTGTTTATTCATTGATGTATCGTCACAACTTACGTTTGCTGAGTATATTTGTATGATATATGCATTTTTTATATTTTTTTGTATATTAATAAAGTTGGCACCATTGTGCCTTTTAATTAATCTATTCTTTTTACTTTATATATATTTTTTATTCTGCCATTGATAAAGTCCAAGGGGGCGTCCCCCAATGCAATTGTTGCATGTTTCCTGCAATGTTATTAAGGATGATGGCAGTTTAATCTACACAATATTCAATTCTCAATAATTTATTTATTTTTCTGGATTGTGACAAATTTCTTAGCTGTATGCCCTTGTACACATGGTCGGACATTCTGCCAACCAAATCCGTTGGATTTGTCCAACGGATTTTGTTCGACGGATTGTGTCCAAAACTGTTGCATACACACGGTCGGACCAAGTTGTCGGAAAATCCGATCGTGATGACGTTATTTCGTTACGACGGGACTACGTTCACGCTAGTAGCCAATAGCTTTGGTGTAGGAATTTGATCTGAGCATGCGTGGCACTTTGTCCGATCGGAATTCTCTACACATGATCGGAGTATGTCCGATCGGACCAGTTTGTCGGAAAATATTTCCAACAAGTTGGAAAATTGGGTCCGACGGATATTCCGACGGAAACAGTCCGATGCATACCACACACAGTCGGACTATCCGACAAAACGGTCCGATAGGACACATTCTGTCGGAATCTCTGACCGTGTGTACAAGGGCTATGACTGAGTCAGCTTGAATCAAACTGTGTGATTTATTTATTTTTTTCCACACAAAAGTTACAAAAATACTTACAAAAGTTGTACATTAAAATACAAAATAAATGTAGCTTCAAATAAGATCAAAGATACGAGATAAAGTTGTTTGTTTCAAAAAATAAGTTTAAGACATGTGCTTAAAATGGCTGCAATTCCCTTTGTCCTGAGAGCATCTGTAAAAATGTCTGTATGCTGGGTTTCTACAGTAGTGACGAGTAAGAAAGAAATGTAGAAGTGTAGCAGAAGTCACATCTAAGCCTACATATTCCTTTTTAAATAAACTCAGTTTCTTTATTTGAAAGCATGCCTAAAAATACACACTCCCATATTACTACCATCCTCATCTCTCTTCGACTCCCCTCTAAGGGTGGGGGCTAAGAATAGGAATGTAATATGAACAGCATGACTAATTATAGACAGAGCAAGAAGTGAGTTTGAGAGACAGCTTGGCTCAGAGTAATTATGTAAACACCCAGTTTTTCAAACAAAATATCCGTTACATAGGAATACCTTTATGAAACTAAAAACTAAGAATATTAGTCAAAATGTTTTGACAGCTTTTTGAAATTGAGAACTCAGTTCAAATGTCATCATCTGTAAGTCATTAGCTCAAAAGACCTTACATGTACACACAATTAGAGGGGATTTCATAACCTCAATTATATACTTATAGGACCAATTCAAAATTTAGATATTAAGAATATAACAACCACCACATGAAAGCCAAATTTAAAAAAAGCAAGGTATAATCCACCTGGGTGCACAAAGTAGTTGCGATGATATGAACAGTTTTACTAACATGTAAAAGGTGCAAAATTGTACTCATGCGTTAATATTTGTTTTACCCTTAGGCGTGAAGGGGCTAACTGCACCAAAGGTACAACTATGTCTACATTTGTATTTGTGCATAGATAAGTTATTATTTACTGATGCATTTTCTGTGCTGCTCACAATCTTGAAAACTGTCTGATTTTGCCAGCCACAGATCACAGGTGGTTGACCTATCACAACATTTTCCTACTTCAGACATCCTGCTGGCCCTGGAATCAAATCATGCTTTCATTTGCTGACACACATACATTAAATTACAAAGGGGGCTTACTAACTGTAGATATCATTTGATGAATCTATGTTACAAAAAAATGTACAGCTTAGATCTTTCAGTAAAGTGTTACCTGGCAAACAGAGGCCTAATTTAGGTTCTTGCCAAAAGGATCAGTAAGCATGATCAAGTGATCAAATCTTATAAACATAATAGTTATTTTTATTCATCAAATTGATGTGACTATAGACTTTCCACTGTACTTTAAAACTTTTAATATGTGGTTTGTGATTTATTGTATAATGTCTTCATGTAAAAGGTATTATATAGCCAAAAATTATCCAATCTCTGTAAGACCAGTTTTGGAACATGAACAATCCATTCCCAGAGAGTCATTTTGTAGGATTCAATTTTTTTCTATTTCTCTATTTTCTATATTTTTCAATTCTATTTTATTTCCTATTTTATTCTGTTCTAATAAATTATTTTCTATTCTATTTTGTATTATATTCCTTTATTTTCTATTATATTATATTTAATTTTCTATTATATTCTGTTCTATTTTACTCTATCATTTTATATCTATTCCTTTATTTTCTATTCTGTTTTATTCTATTTTTGTTTTCTAATTCAATTTAGTATTTGATTCAAATTGAATTCAAATTCCATTTCGTTGTTTCGGATTTGCTTCAATTCGTTACTACTGTAATTCGGTTGTATCAAAAAATGTGTCCAAATTTTGATTCAGAATGAAACGAAACGCACATGTCTATTAGCTATTTTATGTAAACATATACTCATCACACACTTATTATACTTTTTAAACTGCATTACATTAAAATTTATGAACTCACTGTGAACAATTCCTCTCTTGCATTTTATGTAAAATTAGACCTTTCATTGCGAATGACTATACCCTTATTTGTGAAAGGTATTGTACACTTTCAAATGTTTTGTTGTTTTGTCTAGTGTGGTTATAGTCCAATAGAATCGTTATAGTTCAATAAGAAGTTCCTGATTTATGCTGAAGTATACGCAAGACAAAACTCTAATTTTATATAGTTTTGAACAGCGTGGGATGGAATTAGAATGATTTTCAGTTTTAATTGCTGTCTGTTCCCCCGTTAAGTGGTTTCACCCTCTCTATTTGTCCTATTTACCATTATCATTAAAAGTGAAAGTAAAAGAAAATCCCACATTTTGGGTTGTCCCAAGAAAAGTAATAGAGGGGAATTCTTCCAATGGGGACACTAATTCTGATGACCTGGGGGTCCCCAAGGAATTTACTTAATTTGCAGGGATTTACTTTTGGCTATTGGGCAGGAAATAAAAGGAAATCTCTGCAACGGGATACAGATAACAGGGGTTATAACCTTACTCTATCCAAAATGTAAAAAAAGTTTGGCCAATAGTTCTAGTTTAAGCATTTTTTATTGAATTATTAAATAAATTATTATTATTATTTTTTTTTTACTGTTTGTTTGGTTTTTTAAACTGTACTGTCAACAGGCTTTTGGGAAATATCAGAAGTTTAAGCTAGCTAGCAAGGTTTCAATCTCGCAGATGGAGATGGAGACATTGACTTCCTTCGCTAGTCCCATCTACCTGGAGTCATGTTCAAAATGAACAGACTTTACTCCGTGTGTGGGCAAGTCCGTTCATTTGAAAAGTCCGGTGGACCTCTGCCGAAAGTCCACCGGACTAAGTCCGCTTGATAGTCTGATCGTATGTACGCGGTATAAGCAGCACTTCTGTGTTCATTCACAAACAGGAGATAGTAAACTTGTGACTTATATTACTTTAGCAGCGCTCCTGTCAGTCCTTAAAATGTGACCAGCATTCATATGTTTAATCGTATGAGCAACAGATGGATAACACTTGGTGATAAAAGTTCTGATAGCAGGTGGTAATCCTAGTTGATGTTAATAAGCGTGCACCATACACCAAGATCCACACCGCATGAGTCACACTCCCCTAGGGGTTTGAACTCCCCATCAAGAAGTATATTGCAAGCTTTGGAAAGTCAAAGGGATGTCATCAGGATAACAAGGGTAGTTGGAGCTGCAAATCACTCCATGGGTAGTCGATCATGAAATGAATTGCTCATACAATTAAACATATGAATGCCAGTGACGTTTTAAGGACTGACAGGAGTGCTGCTATAGTATTGGATGTTGCACAATATTGTGCTTTTTGTCTAGATTCTTTACTGCTAGTTTATGCATTTTATGTGATTTTTATAGCGGCTGCTTTTTATGTACGTATCCATTGAGTTATATGACATAATTCACATGATTGTTGTATTTGTGTAACTTTATTAGTAACATAGCGCTGAGTGTTGTGGTGTTGCCTTAACCACATACTGACTGGGCCATAACTGAAAGACGGCTACAACGTGGTCGGCTTATTCTGGGTGGACGTCCGTAGGACGTCCTCACAGAAGAGCATGCACCCGGGAACATCCGTGACCACTGGGTCCGGGCGGGCCTCGGGCATCACAGATCATGGTAAATGGGCACTGATAGCGGCCGTTTACCACGTGATTGCTCCGTCAAATGACAGTGCATCACTTGTTAACAAACCGGCATCATATCATGACGCCGGTTTCTCCCTCCCCTCTCTGTACTGATCGGTACAGTGTGAGAGGGGAGAGGGAAATAGATCGTTTGCAGCGCTGTGGGCACTACAGATCCAGCCCAAAGTGCTACTCAGTGCCAGTGCTATACTGTGCAATCATTAAATACCACCAAAATAAATCTCTATTTGTGTGGAAAAAAAGCACAAACATTTCATATAGGTACAGTGTTGCATGACTGAGTAATTGTCATTCAAAGTGTGAGAGCACCAGAAGCAGAAAATTGGTCTGGTTAGGAAGGGGGTTTAAGTGCCCAGTGGTCAAGTAGTTAATATTACAAAACTTGTGTTGTGTTTTTTATTTACACTTTTTTCTCCAGGTGAATGGATAGGAGTACATCGTACCCCATAATCATTCACATAGGGTGGGGGGCCAGTATCTGGGGGCCCCCTTATTAAAGGGGGCTCTCGGATTCCGATAAGCCCCCCGCCAGCAGACCCCGACAACCAACGGCCAGTGTTGTCGGGAAGAGGCCCTTGTCCTCATCAACATGGGGACAAGGTGCTTTGGGGTGGGGCCCCCCTTCCCCAAAGCACCCCCCCATGTTGAGGGCGCGTGGCCTGGTACAGTTCAGGGGGGGGGGGCGCTCGCTCGACTCCACCCCCCCTGACCGGCAGGGCTGCGTAATGGACTTTGGGGGGGGGGACTCCCATTCCCATACCATTTTTTTGGGCGAAGGGGTTCCCCTTTAAGTCCATACCAGGTGATGGGGTTCATGAGGTGTCAATCTCGCCGATGGAGGCGGCGATATTCACTTCCTTCGCCAGCCCCGTCTACCTGGAGCCATGTTCAAAATGAATGGACTTTTCTCTGTGTATGGGCAAGTCCGTTCATTTCAAAAGTCCGGCAGACTCCCGCCAAAAGTCCGGTTGTGTGTGGGCAGGTCCAAGTCTGGCGGGCCTCCATTGCAAAGTACGGCGGGTTGTCCGGTGGACTAAGTCCACCATACTAAGTCCGCCGGATAGTCCGATCGTGTGCACGTGGCATAAGAAGTTGAACTGGAAACAAACACATGTGTTTTTATTTTTATTTTTTGGATTTTTGACATTTTATAATGTCTTGTGTTGTGAGTTGACTGACGTACTGCACTGTTCTTGCTTCCCCTCATGCCTAAATTGTGAACTTGCAAATGCAATGTACATGTCATTAATGCCATTTTTTTTTTTTATAACATGTTCTGTGCAATTTACACTTTAACAGCTTTGTGACGAGCAAATAAACATGTTTTTTGCGTTTCAATTCCTAATATTAGGGCGAAAATGTGACCATTTTTCATAAATTTTTTTAAAAATGGTCACATGACCAAAATCGGGTATCTGTGAGTACATGATGTCAAGTATCGGTATTCGGTGTCAAAAAAGTGGTATCGGTGCATCCCTAGTTGCCAGTAAGGGTTTCAATGACAGAACGAGTAGTTACATAGTAGGTGAGGTTGAAAAAAGACACAAGTTCATCAAGTCCAGCCTGTCGAAGGAAATTCCACATCCTTGCTGCTCTTAAAGTAAAGAACCCTCTATGTAGTTTAAGGTTAAACCTCTTTTCTTCTAATTTTAATGACCACGTGTCTTGTTAAACTCCCTTCCGAGAAAGTTTTATCCCTATTGTGGGGTCACCAGTACAGTATTTATAAATTGAAATCATATCCCCTCTCAAGCGTCTCTTCTCCAGAGAGAATAAGTTCAATGCTCACAACTTTTCCTCATAACTAATATCCTCCAGACCCTTTATTAGCTTTGTTGCCCTTCTTTTTACTCACTGCATTTCCAGTACATCCTTCCTGAGGACTGGTGCACAGAACTGCACAGCATACTCTAGGTGCGGCCGGACCAGAGTCTTGCAGAGCGAGAGAATTATTGTTTTATCTCTGGAGTTGATCCTCTTTTTAATGCATGCCAATATTCTGTTTGCTTTGTTAGGCTCAGCATTTGCATGAAATGCCAAGCTGCTGCTATCTACTAGGACCCCCAGGTCCTTTTCTATCCTAGATTCCCCCAGAGGTTCTCCCCCAGTGTATAGATTGCATTCATATTTTTAACACCCAAATGCATTATTTTGCATTTTTCTACATTAAACCATAGCAGGCGTGACAGAGGGCACCCCTGCCTTGTTCCATCAAACATTTCAAAGGGTGGGGACAAGGTCCCTTTCATTTTTCCTGTCGCTGTGGGGTGGTTATATAATGTTTTAATCCATTGGACCATCCTTTGGCCCATTCCTATTGCCTTTAGTGTAATCATCATACCCCGTTGAATGACTTTTCGGCATCTATTGACGGGAATAGAGCTGGGGATTTTTCTCTGCTAAGTTAATGCAACAGGAGTAGTGTTCTCACCCCATTGTACCTTCCCTCCAAGGGACAAAGCCAACATTGTCTGTATGTATGCATTCAGGCATCAGATCTTTCATCCTGGTGGCTAAAACTTTGCAAATAATTTTGTATCTGCATTCAACAGTGATATTGGTCTGTGTCAGGTAGCGATCAAGCTGTAGAGACGGCATCTCTTACACCTCTTGTCCAACACCCCTGGTAGTAATGATAGGAGGTGTGAAGACACAGAGTGGCACGAGGGTCGGTATAGCAGGCAGCGCCAGCTGAGGTTTGCAGGAAACAGATGACCCTGGATCACGAGGCCGGAGTCGGTACACAGTCAGGCAGCAGGGCACAGAAGCACAAGACAGGAGCAGAGTCAGAGTACAAGCCAAGGTCACAATAGGCAGGCAGGAATCCAGAGTTTGGTCAAGGGCAAGCCAGGTTAAGCACGGGTACGTAGATATAGCAGGCCAAGGCACAACAAACAGGATCTAGCTAAAGACCACTCAGTAATCTGTTCATGCCATAGTTCAGCTTTTTGTAAACCCTTAGGCTCGGTTCACACAGGGGCGACTTGTCCAGGCGACTTCGCCGCCTGACAAGTCGTGCTCCGTTCTGTACTACGGAACCGTTCTAATAGGAGCGACTCAAGTCGCTCCGACTTAGAAAAAAGGTTCCTGTACTACTTTTGTGGCGACTTCGGGCGACTTGCATTAACTTCTATACAGAAGTCGTTTTGCAAGTCGCCGCTGATCGTGTGCAGGTCGCGGCGCTGCAAGTCGTGCCGCCCGCTGTGTGAACTGAGCCTTATAATCCACTTTTTGCTACAGGTAAGCCTATAATAAGGCTTACCTGTAGCTCCCCCCAGATATCTCCTAAACATGCATGGTTTAGAACATATCCCCTGTATCTGCATGTGCTGACGTCATTAGCACATGCACACTGAAGCAATGGCCGCTTGCTTCAGTGAGTGTGCTGTTATCTGCGGCTCCCGCGCGCATGCACAAGAGTGACGGCACTGTGATTGGCCAGAGCCGTGATATCCGGAAGTAACTCTGGGGGAAAATGTCGCCAGCCGGTGCTGTGTACGGGCACCGCAGCGGGGGCTTCAATCTCAAGTGAATATTACATAATGAGCTAGTATGCTATGCATACTAGCTCATTATGCTTTTGTCTTGAAGGTCTCTCTTTTTTTTTTTTTCATGTGGGTTTACAACCACTTTAAATGGGTATTTTGCTCATAATTGTGCACATGAACATGTAATAGCCTTCTAGTTCCAACTGAGCTTCTCTTACAGTCTATAATTACAGCACAGGGTTGTATTTTTTCCCTCAATGGGGAGAACTGTAATAGAGGCTAGTAGTGATTCCCGCCTCATCTCGAAGCCTTCTCCTAACCCATTCATGTATGAGCATAGCTTTGGCGTTAGCTGTCCTTTAAACTTCTTAAAATAACGTATTGTAAACCCATCCTTACAGGGGTTCTAATCTGTTGTGATTGTACATGATTTTTTTTTTTTTTTGTTATTTGCTTTGTTCATAAGAGATAACTTTTCCTTTGGTCCCTGTTTCACTGAGCCCCTAAATCTCCCTCTTAACCCCGGTCACTGAAATAGGTAGTGAAGGAAGACCTTCCCAATAGGAAATACAGACAACAATAAAACCAGGCAGAGGTTCTAACCCTTTCCCACATTGACCCTATGCATTTTTAGTGCTTTTGTAGTTTGCAGAAACACACTACAGTCCATTTAACATGGTTTCCTATGGTACAAGTTCACTTCTATACATTTTGCGGCCGGTGCATTTTTGGAAAGGGTGGGGGACTTTATTCCCGAGATTTGCGGGTAATAGACTTTAATGGAACCTCACCAGAAATGCAAGTACTGTGTTTGTGATGTGATTTTTGATGTGTTTTGCATTTTTTATTTTAACACTGTATATAGCTGGTTGCTAAGCAGGGGGGCGGGAAGTTGGCCGCCACGTCCTTAACAACCGATGAGTCATCAGCTGTCCCCTCCCTTCCCTGACCTGACGCTCAGGTAAGGGCCTGGTATGGATTTTGGGATTTTAAGGACGAGGTGGCCAGCTTCCCGCCCCCATCCTTAGCAACCAGCTATATACAGTGTGTTTATGCAAAAACGCATACAAGCTGATTTAAAAAATGCAAAATGCACTGCAAAACGTGCCTAAAAAACGCATCAAGTGCAACTGCATAGATGTGAACCTAGGCTGAAGGCTTTTCAGATTCCAGATTTTCATGCATGACTGGAGTGTCCTAAAACATAAGCCAGTCCTCAAAGCAAATGGAAGCCTTGGCAGTCATTTAGCTGCAATATTATATTTTCTTCATATTATCCAATGGAAGCATCCTATTCACCTGATAGAAGAAGTCAATCAGGTAATTTGATTTAATATTAGTACAGGTTAACATGTGACCCTGAGAGACTTTAGTGTACAGAGTTTACATGTCAGCAATGCCAAAAGATAGCTAGCTCTTGGGTAATCTATTTAGTGCGCCAATTTCATCCACCCTGAGCTGTTCCCTTTATAAATAAGCCTGCAGCAGACTGAAATATTTTTAGCTCCATTACAGGAGAGCATAGTGTCAACATGGAGATCTTGAGTACAAGCATGCTGTTATTAATTGGAATAATTTTGATGGTTCAGCCTCACACAACACCTAACAAAGATGGCACCTCATCCCTGAAAATTTGAAACATAAATCAAAGGACAGGAAGGGAAATTAGGGATTTTCGCGGTGCTGGTTAACAAAGTACAATTAATTAAAGTACAAAATTTGTAGTACAAAAATTTATTAAGTTTGAAGTTAAAATCAGTAGCAATATATGCTTAAAAAATACAGAATAATGCAATACAGTGGTTGTTCTCGTCAAGCACACATAGTCCCGACATGTTTCGCATTGGATTGCTTCTTCAGGGGATGTGTGAATGTTTGAACAGAATCTAAACCAAAAATACAAAAGTAGTAATAGAATATATCACAAAATTCATAAGTGCAGAGAGGAAAAAAAAAAACACAAACACACATCAAACCCACCTTCAACCACTACGTTGATGGTAAAGTAGGGGAATTGTCCACCTCGGGGGTTAACTGCAGCAGTGCTGAATCGCAGGGGGCTAAAAAGCCAACCCAAGGAAACTGATAACAGAAAGGTATGTAGTAAAAAGCGAAATTAGAAATTTTGGGATAATTTAAAGTTCTTTAATACATGACTTAATTTTAAGGTTGCTAAAATAAAACAGCCTTTTAGGGGTGAAAGACCCTCTAAAGTATAGAAATTGAGAAAGGTAGTACACAGATGTATTTTAATTTCAAATATATTACTTACATAGGTTGGATAGTTGTGAGAAATAGGGACGCTCGTATTTAGAAAAAAATCTTTTTGAGCACTCAGGGAGACACACCTGCACAGAAGTACCAGCTGGGTGGCCAATCAAAGAAAAAAAAAAAAACAACAAAACGAAGATTAAAAAGGTTAGGATAGGTAAGAAAATATATCTCAAAAGGAGTGGTGTGTACATCAAAAACTGAGTGTTATAAAAACACAAACACTCAAGCATATAGACATACACTAAAAATTACACATTGGCATCGCAAAGCATAGAATTCCAAGCCAGGGAGTCAATGCAGACATACAAAAAGAAACATGGACAATAGCCCAGGTCTAAAGGGTTGAAAAACAATGAGAAGGAAAAGTGAACGTTTGCAAATGAAAAAAACGATCAATTAAAGTAAATATAGAAAGATATAGCAGTAAGCTTACCAAGAAGTACAAAGTCTGGAGGATCAAGCGTCACCCTTGGCTGCGACCCGCAAAGGAATGACGGTATTACGAAGGCTTTTTATATGCCCCGCCATCAAGCCGGCGTCTGACGTAGTCGGCCTGATGCGGACAAAAGGAGCGCTATTGCGCATGCTCACCAATGGGACGAGACTGAGTAAGCCTACAAGTCCCATAATGCCTCAAGCATGTGGGCGGGGGAAAGAGGGGAACGAACGATGCCTTCGTAAAGGGCGACGGCATAGACGAACGTGGCCACCAATCCGACCGCCCAGTCAGGCATGGAGGCAAAAACGATGGAAAAAGAGGGTCGGAAAAGGATGGCAAAAAATGGCCAATCCTTCCGACCGATGTAAGGGGAGCGTCGCAGCGCTAGAGAGGGGCAGTGGCACACAAGGCGCCTATGCCCCCGGGCGTCCGTGCGAACAGCACTGATGGGGAAACCGAGGAGGTGGACCATTCGGGTGGGGAATCATAAAAAAAAAAAAAAAAAAAAGGGGAGGACAAAAAATTTTTTCTCTGAAAGCTGCACATAATAATATCATAAACATAATAATATCATAAACATATACATAATGTATTCTTATACTCGTTATTAACAAACAAATCAATACAAACAAATTTCAAATAAAACAATGAGGGAAAAAAAAAAAAAAGGGGGGGGGGAAGGAACCCAAACAGGTTCCCTCTCAGAGGGGCGGTCAGCAGGACTGAAGGGCCAGAAAAAAATATATCACAAAAAGGGTTTAAAGCTTAAGTTTTCATTAAAGCCAGGTGAAGTTGTAGCCTGTTATTAATTGTCTGTTTGATCTTCCTTATCTTAACCACTTAAGCCCCGGACCATTTTGCTGGCCAAAGACCAGACCACTTTATGCGATTCGGCACTGCGTCGCTTTAACAGACAATTGCGTGGTTGTGCGACGTGGCTCCCAAACAAAATTGACGTCCTTTTTCCCCACAAATAGATCTTTCTTTTGGTGATATTTGATCACCCATGCGGTTTTTATTTTTTGCGCTATAAACAAAAAAAGAGCGACAATTTTGAAAAAAACACATTATTTTTTACTTTTTGCTATAATAAATATCCCCCAAAAATGCGTAATTTTTTTTCCCCTCAGTTTAGGCCGATACGTATTCTCCTACATATTTTTGGTAATAAAAATCACAATAAGCGTTGGTTAGCGCAAAAGTTATAGTGTTTAAAAAATAGGGGGTTCGTTTTATGGCATTTTTATTAATAATTTTTTTTTTTACTAGTAATGGAGGCGATCAGCGATTTTTATTGTGACTGCGACATTATGGCGGATACATCAGACATTTTGACACATTTTTGGGACCATTGTCATTTATACAGCAATCAGTGCTATACAAATGCACTGATTCCTGTGTAAATGACACTGGCAGTGAAGGGGTTAACCACTAGATGGCAGTGTAGGGGTTAAGTGTGTCCTAGGTGGGTGTTGCTAACTGTGGGGGGGGGGGGGTGTGGCTGTGTTTTACACATTACTGATCTCTGCTCCAATCACAGGGAGCAGAGATCAGTGTCACTTTTAGGCAGAACAGGGAGATGCTTGTTTACTTTAGCATCTCCCCATTTTTCCTCCCGGTAAGATGATCATGGGTATCCCTCACAGAGGTCCCGACCGCTGCACGCGCGTGCAATAGCATGGCAGCAAATTTAAAGGGACGTACCTGTATGCCCATTTGCCTGTCCGTGCCACTCTGCCGGGTACGTCAGCGTGCGCCGGTCGGGAAGTGGTAGTGGTGTTGCCATTTTAATTTTTTTTTTTTTTTAAAGTCAGCAGCTACAAATACTCCAGCTGCTGACTTTTAATAATCAGAGACACTTACCTGTCCCAGGGTCTAGCGATGCGGGGTATCGAAGCCCTGCTTAACTCCCCCTCCATTCAGCGGCGCCGGCATTGTGATTGTGATTGTGCTTCCCAGTTGGGCACAAACTGCGCATGCGCAAGCGTAACCACGCACCGTGATTGGCCACGCAATCATCTGGGACCATCTGGGACCTGTTTCGTGTCCCAGAGGACTGTCCCAGAGGGAGGGGGCAGAGCTGAGCCCTTTCTGTGCTGAGGGGAAGTGATGTCACCAGCCCAGGCACTGAAGGAGGCAGACTACGAGGGACCCCCTAGCATCAGCCATTTAGAGGTGAGTTAAAAAAAATTCAAATTTTTATTTTTTTTATTTTTTTTCCATAAAAGTTTTATTTTTCATATAGGAAAAAATTACAGAATGTGTTACATATTATGCCAGAGGTACAATCAGGCAGATAACATATAAGTAACCATCCCATACATAAAAGAACAATAAGGCAAACTTGTTACTGGGTATGTGGGCTAATGAACCCGCACAACATTTCAATTGGAAAGGTGAAAATGTAAAAATGTAAAAAGGTCTCCTAACCCCCAGAGCTATGGCTAAAAAAAGTGAGTGTAAGCTTCGGAGGGGAGAGAGGGGAGAAGGTGATTCCTAGCTGTCAGCCTTTGCGCCGGAAAGAGTTCTATCCGAAGTCAGGGAAGAGAAAAAGGCATCTTGACGCTTGACGTATTCGGGGTCCGATTGGTCCTTTCCTTGGAACAGGGTGAGTTGTCCTGGGTATAGCGTGAGCCTAATGGTCTCAGATTAACCCGGTAAATAGAGCGGTCGTGTCAGTCTTTCGTGTACGGGGAAGGGGGGTAAGCATCTGGCGTCAAGTCATAGAGCATTGGGGTACTGTCAGGGGGTATGGGACGGGAGGGGAGGGAAAGGGGGGAGGGGACAGGAGGGAAGGGGAACACATCAGAGGGGTGAAAGAGAGGGGAGAGGAGAGGGAAGAAGGACCTTTGTGGTCCAACCTCTGACTCCCACCAAGACAAGTCTTTCATAGGGGCTGGATATGGTAGATCCAGTTCCGGGTGTGAGGAGCCCCACTAGTTTTGGGGCTGATATGAGGGTGATATGAGGGACCACCTCCAGTCCCGGACGCGTCAACGTGTCAGGGGGACAAAGGGTCAGTTTCCTTCGGAGGCTTGGGCGTTCCTAGAATCGTGTGTGCATGGGCTTGTAGGGGGTCCGCTATCTGCAGAGGAGCGGAATTGGGTCCAGCGCTCCCAAGTACGTGCGTATTTGTGGGGGGAGTCTCGAGCAATATGGATGAGCTCCTCCATTTCCGCTATCTTCCCTACCCTGCTCAGCCATTCAGAGGTGGTCGGGATCTCAGTGGATCCCCAATGTACCGGAATGCATAACTTGGCAGCGTTCAACATGTGCATGCCCAGGGACTTTCTGTAGGAGGGAGTAGAGTTGGGGGAATGGTGTAGAAGAAGCCTAGCTGGTAGAAATTCAATTTGCTGATTCGTAACTTGAGAGGTGATTGTGTGGACCTGCACCCAGAAAGTCTGGATTCTGGGGCATGACCACCAGATATGAATGAAGGATCCCGGTTCAGTCTGGCATCTCCAGCAAGTTTACGGTATTGCGGCATTACATTTATGTAAGCGAAGCGGTGTACGGTACCACCTGGAGAGAAGTTTGTAGTTGTTTTCTTGTGTATGTACGTTTAGAGATCCCTTGTGTGTGGTGAGCAAAATGCTTTCCCAGTCAGCTTCTGAGAATTCTACCTGAAACTCTCTCTCCCAAGCAGGACAGGCCCTTCCATCCTTCGGAGAGTACAGCCAGAACAACATAGCGTGTATACTGGATATCAAATGGCGTTGTGGAGTGGCTTGGGAACAGAGAGTTTCAAATGGGGTAAATGTCCGAGATAGAGCTTCCGCTCGGTTGGACGCTCTAAGAAAGTGGCGTATTTGGAAGTACGACCAAAATGGGAGAGGCTGACTATCGGGCCTAACAGGGAGGGCGTTATGATCTAGAAGCTTTCCATCCTTATAAAAGTGGTGAGCTTGTATATCTTCATGGGGCCATTCAGCTTGCAAAAAGCATTTGGTCATGCCGGGGAGAAATGCAGGGTTCATGCGAATCGGCGTAAGTGGACCTGGGTTCGACGATAATTGGAACTGTTTGCAGGTTAACCTGAAGCTATTAAGGGTAGCTCCTATGAGGGGGTGTTCTTTCGCTAGCTTAGGTACATGGGAAGGGAGAATCCAAGGCAAGGTCTTAATAGGAAGGTTGGAGAACTGGCTCTCAAGATGAACCCAACCCTTGGATTCCTCTTGGGTAACCCAATCCACAATTCTACTCAAGTGACAAGCAACAGAGTAGTTCCGTAGATTTGGGAGGCCAATGCCGCCCAAGTGTTTGGGCTTTGTGAGTTGGACGAAGCTTATCCTAGGCTGTTTATTCTTCCAAAGGAATTGTTGGGACAGACGTTGGATGCGTTGGAAGAACGAATTGGGGATCGCGATAGGGATTGTCTGTAGCAAGTAGAGAAATCGCGGGAGAACGTTCATTTTTAAAATGGCCGCGCGGCCAAACCAAGAAGACTGGGGTCTGTCCCATCTGCGTAAGTCGTCTGTCATTGTGTGGGCTAGTGGGAGATAATACTTAGAGAATAGGTCGGATAAACGGGTTGGGAGCTGGATACCTAGGTATGTAATCGAGTCAGTCTTCCAGGAAAACGGGAAGTTGTCTTTACATCGTATAACTATATCTGGAGGGAGGGAGATATTCAGGGCGTTGGATTTGGAGAAATTAATTTTTAAATTAGAAAGGCGGTTTTTTTTTTATTATTATTTTTAGGAACATTCATGATTTTTTTTTTTTTTTTTTAGGTGCAACTCCACTTCAAGTATCACACATGCCAGGAAGCATCAAAGCAAAGGTAGGCTGCCACTGCGGCCCACCCCGTTATCTATCTATATATACCCTGTATATCTATATTTGTAATCTCCTGCATCTGTTGCAACTCTTCCCTCCAGCATTCCTCTATTTTTGGGAATTTCCATCATAAATGGGCCATGGTTCCCACCACAGTCTCTTCCAGCGCTAATAGGTCTTCCAAGGTGTGGAGTAACAGATGTCAGATAAAATGGTGGTGTGAAAGGTATATATGGTATCCAAGAAAAAGAGAAATGGAAGGCGTGCGCACCTAGTGACAAAAGGCCATTAACACAGTACATGGATATGCACAGGACACGGGCTACAGCTGTTGCGTTTCAGGGGCGCAGCCTCTTCATCAGAGCTCAGCCTAGCTCTGAGGAGGGGGGTGCGCCCCTGAAACGCGTTAGCTGTACCCCGTGTTCTATGCATGTCCATGCGTTGTGCTTATAGCCTTTTCTCAGTTGCATTTTGTGAGTACCCACTTTTTATACAAAAATTTCTTCTTATTAAATTATCTCTGGTAATACACTAAGCCTTCCATTTCTGTTTTTCTCATGGTTCCCACCAATTTACATCCTCATCAACAAAGTGGTGTTTTTCCTGATTGGTATTTATGTTCTTTATCTGGTGTTATGTACCATCTTGCCAGACATTTAAAATACATTTATAAAGTATTTGTATTTACTGCTGAGCTATGTACCATTCTCAAAATGTAAATGCTGTTAATTCACAAGGGCTCCTAATTCCTTTTCCCATTTTTCCAAGGATGGCGGTATTTTAGGTTCAGCCTTCATTGTAAGTATTTTGTAGATCTGGGAAATACCATGCTTTGAGTTTGTCTGTGAATTACACAGACGCTCAAATGGAAGTAAGTCCTCCTCAGATCTTATTGGCTGTGGCAGTGTTGTAACAAAATGCCTTAACTGAAAATGTCGCCATTCATCTATCACCATTAATTCCCTCTTATGCCTCAATTCCTGAAACGTGCAAATCTTTGCTTTTTCCTTTATGACTTTTAATGACTTCTCGACTGCCTGCCACAAATATACTGCAGCAATCCGGTTCTAGTATGCGAAATCACGCACAGTAATACCTTGGATTGTGAGTAACGCGGTTAGCAAGCGCTTTGCAATACGAGCTATTATTTTTAAAAAATCCTGACTTGGTTGTCGAGTGTTGTCTTGCAAAATGAGCAGGATTCAAGCCTCTGTGGTGTGTAGTACCGCATTAGGCCAGAGGTGCAGGTGCGACACTCGGAGCCGTTCGGATGCACTCGGAGCCACTAGGTAACACTCAGAAGCACTAGGAAACACTCTTTTTCAGAGTGTTTCCGAGCCACTCTGAGTGTTTTCGAGAGCATCCAAGCAGCTGCGAGCAGTTTCCAAGTGTTTCAGAGTGTCTCCAACACCTCCCACCTCTGGCCACATGTGGTACTGCGGAACAAATTATCTGAGTTTCCATTGACTTCTATGGGTAAACTTGCTTTGATATACGAGTACTTTGGCTTATAAGCATTCTTCTGGAACACATTATGGTTGTAATCCAAGGTACCACTGTTCATGTATGTGATTTTGTCAATGGCCACTGGGGGGCTCGCATGCGCCGACGGAGCCACACTCACGTTCTGATTGGCCACAGGGGAAGCCAATCAGTGATCCACCCGTGATCGCTCCCCGCAGAGACAGAACAGCCATCTGCCAAAGTATACAAGCAGACCGCTGTGCTGTCAGGCATGGACACTGTGCTCTAGTGTTTCTGCTAATCAACAACATGGATCACAGTGTCCATGGAGTGAGCCCATCCATCACACAGTTAGAAACACGCTAAGGGGACACTGTTAACCCTTTGATCGGCCCTGATGTTAACCCCTTCCCTGTCAGTGTCATTAGTACAATGTCAGTGCATATTGTTAGCACTGATCACTGTAGTAATGTCACTGGTTCCCAAAAAAGCGTCAACTAGGTGTCCAATCTGTCCACTGCAATGTCACAGGCCCTCTTAAAATCACCGCCATTAGGCCCCTTTCACACATGCGGATGGTATGTCCGTATTTCATCCATCCGTTTGCGGATGAAATACGGGCATACATTCATCCCTATGGGATAGCGGGTGTCTGCGGATGAGCATCCGCAGACACCCGATATCGTCCGCCTCCGCTACTGTCCGATTCTGCAGATGGAGAAAAATCCTATTTTTCTATCCGTCTGCAGAGCGGATCGGATGAACACGGACAGACGGTCCGTGCTCGTCCGATCCCCATAGAGGAGAGCTGACAGGGCGGTCCCTGCACAGTGTGCGGAGACCGCCCTGTCCATCGCCGGCTCAGCGGGGACAACGGAGCGATCCCCGCTGAGCGAGCGGATCATCACGGGGTGGATCATTACTGATCCGCCCCGTGTGAAAGAGGCCTTACAAGTAAAAAATAAATAAATAATCCATGAATATATCCCCTATTTTGTAGATGCTATAACTTTTGCGAAAACCAATCAATATAAGCTTATTGGGATTTTTTTTACCAAAAATATGTAGCAGAATACACATCGGCCTAAATTGGTGCGCCTTGAGGACTGGAGTTGAGAAACACTAAGGCCGCGTACACACGCGCGGACTGTTGGCCCAACTTTGTCCGTCCAACAGTTTGAGCGAACAGTCCGCTCAAACTTAGCATGGACGGACATGGCCACACACGACGGACGAACAGTTTGCTGAAACCGTGCGCGATGACGTGAACGGCACGTACGACAGGACGAAAAATACGACGTCCTATACACTGCAATGCAACCTTCCGACGTGGAAATCCTTTCTGAGCATGCGCGAGACTTAGTTGGCCGAACAAGCCTACACACGAGCGAACAGTCCGCTGAAACCTTGTTTCAGCGGACAGTTTTTCGGAATTTCCGTAAGACCTTGTTCGGCCAACTGTCCGCTGAAACTGTCCGCTGAAGCCCCACACACGAGCGGACTGTCCGCCCAAACACTGTTCAGCGGACAAGGTTGGGCGAACAGTCCGCGCGTGTGTATGCGGCCTAACAGGTCATGTTTTCAGGATTTCCCTCAGATGAAACGGCTGTGGTAATTACTAAGGCAGTGAAAACTGATCAAATCACCTGTGCAAAATAGTGGAAATCCTGAAAACATGACCTGTTGGTGCGCCTTGAGGACTGGAGTTGAGAAACCCTGGCCTAAATTGATGAGGAAATGAAATTTTTTAAATTATTTTTTTGTCCGTAAGAGAAATTAACGGCGAGTTATACTCCCATTTTGTCTTAAAGCCCCTTTCACATGGATGGACCATATGTCCGTTTTTTCATCCATCCGCTTTTGGATGAAACACAGACATACATGTATCCCTATGGGATAGTGGATGTCAGTGGATGAACATCCACTGATATAAGTCTCTGCTATGCTCCGTTTCTGATGACGGAGGAAAACCCTACTTTTCCATCAGTCTGCAGATCGGATCGGATGAAAACGTACTCTAAGGCCACGTACACACGCGCGGACTGCTCGCCCAACTTTGTCCGTCAAACAGTTTCGGCAAACAGTCCGCTCAAAATTAGCATGGACGGACATGGCCACACACGACGGACGAACAGTTTGCTGAAACCGTGCGCGATGACGTGAACGGCGCGTACGACGGGACGAAAAATACGACGTCCTATACACTGCATTATAACTTTCGGCGTGTAAATCCTTTCTGAGCATGCGCGGAACTTAGTTTGACGAACAAGCCTACACACGAGCGGACTGTTCGCTGAAACAAGGTTTCAGCGGACAGTTTTTCGGAAATTCCGTAAAACCTTGTTCGTCAAACTGTCCGCTGAAACTGTCCGCTGAAAGCCCACACACGAGCGGACTGTCCGCCCAAACACTGTTCAGCGGACAAAGTTGGGCGAACAGTCCGCCCGTGTGTACGCGGCCTAAAAACTGACTTTAACTGACTTAAAAAAAAAGTCTTTAGGGCGTTGAGGGAGTGGTGTATACCGATAACCCTGGGCGCTAGGCAATGTGAAAGTACCCGTAATACGTTCCATGTCAAAACATGAGTATTCTTATCTAAGATTCTATATTGTTGTGAAATCCATATAATTTTACTGGTACAGTACTAATCGTGTTCTCAATTTTCACCTATCTTTTTTCACTTGTTTTTCTTGTCCACTGTGTCATTTGTTCTAACAATACAGCATTGTAATATTTTGTAAAATCTGGTACAGCTAAACCCCCCTTGCCTTTTATCCTTACACAATACCGATTCATGGTTTCTTTTTCTGCCGTATATACCTTAATATCATTGCCCTTAACTGCCTGCTGCCCACCAGCTGTCATTTGATGGCCAGGCAATGCGGCTCTTGTTCTGGGCAGGTGTCATATGATGTAAGTACATTTAAACAGGGCATTCGTGCGATCGTGTGCATGCAGCCATGTACTTTCGGTGGCAGCGTGTCACGGAGACACCGCTTGCCACCGAGGGGGGTGAACAGCCATTGGACATCTGAGTACCCAAGTACCTGTCACAGTTCATCCGAGTACCCGAGTACATGTCACAGTTCATCTGAATACCCAAGTACCTGAGTACCTGTCACAGTCCATCTGAGTACCAGAGTACCTGTCACAGTCCATCTGAGTACCAGAGTACCTGTCACAGTCCATCTGAGTACCTGAGTACCTGTCACAGTCCATCTGAGTACCAGAGTACCTGAGTACCTGTCACAGTCCATCTGAGTACCGAGTACCTGAGTATCTGTCACCGCCCCCTGCAGAGTACCCAAATACCAGTCACCAGCTCATCAGAGTCCCAGAGACCCTATCTGTAGCCCATCAGAAGACCCGAGTACCTGTCACCAGGCCATCAGAGTACCCGAGTACCTGTCACCAGGCCATCAGAGTACCCGATTACCTGTCACCAGGCCATCAGAGTACCTGTCACAAGGCCATCAGAGTACCCGTCACAAGGCCATCAGAGTACCCGAGTACCTGTCACAAGGCCATCAGAGTACCCGTCACAAGGCCATCAGAGTACCCGAGTACCTGTCACCAGCCCATCAGAATACCCAAGTACCTATCTGCAGTAGACATGTGCATTCGTTTTCGTCCGAATGCATTTTTGTCCGAATTTCAGCTATTTTCGTTTTCGTTTTGACAAACGATAACGAAAGATCCGACATAAATAAATGCTTTATTTTCGTTTTCATTGTTACAACAGTTCGATAAAGAATAGGAGATTCGACGTGACTCTGAGGCCGCGTACACACGCGCGGACTGTTCGCCCAACTTTGTCCGTCCAACAGTTTCGGCAAACAGTCCGCTCAAACTTAGCATGGACGGACATGGCCACACACGACGGACGAACAGTTTGCTGAAACCGTGCGCGATGACGTGAACGGCACGTACGACGGGACGAAAAATACGACGTCCTATACACTGCATTATAGCTTTCGGCGTGAAAATCCTTTCTGAGCATGCGCGCAACTTTGTTTGACGAACAAGCCTACACACGAGCGGACTGTTCGCTGAAACAAGGTTTCAGCGGACAGTTTTACGGAATTTCCGAAAAACCTTGTCCGTCAAACTGTCCGCTGAAACTGTCCGCTGAAAGCCCACACACGAGCGGACTGTCCGCCCAAACACTGTTCAGCGGACAAAGTTGGACGAACAGTCCGCCCGTGTGTACGCGGCCTTACAATAACAATCTGTGTCTATAGAACCTGTGGTCGAATGTGCCTAACCTTACCTCTATTAGTCCAAGATTATATAGAGAAAATATTGGACAGAGAAAAAAGATTTGACGGAGAGAAAAGATTCTGCAAGTTACTGTCCTAAAAAGTGTTTGGGGACCCGGGTCCTGCCCCAGGGGACATGCATCAATGCAAAAAAAAGTTTTAAAAACGCCAGTTTTTTCGGGAGCAGTGATTTTAATAATGATTAAAGTGAAACAATAAAAGTGTAATATTCCTTTACTGCGGGGATTCCGGCGGCCTGACGTTTGTTATATGCGGAGGGTGGGGCCACCCTTCACCTGACCCCGCCCCCCTCTGACGCAAGGGGAAACCCGGGCTTCCCAGTGACGTATGGGTGACCCCGCCCCCCTCTGATGTAACGGAAACCTGCCTGTGTTACATCAGTGGGGTGCGGGGTCACCCATACGTCACGGGGAACCCCCGGGTTTCCCCTTGCGTCAGATGGGGCGGGGTCAGGTGACGGGTGGCCCCGCCCTCCGCATATAACAAACGTCAGGCCGCCGGAATCCCCGCAGTGTCTCCTCCGTGGAGACAGAAGATGGATGCATTCGCTACGCGGTTTCAGAAGAGCCATCGCTGGACCCCAGAGAGATGATCGTCCGTCCCTGGATAGCAAGAGTGGATTACCACCGCTGGAATCTTTTTTTAATTTTTTTTTATTTTTAATAAAGGAATTTTTCAAAAGTGTGTTTGTCTTATTTAACTATTTTTTACACTTTCTTTGTGAAATGGTAGGGGTACTCTTTTACCCCCTTACCATTTCAAACAGGGGGGGGCGGGATCTGGGGGTCCCCTTGTTAAAGGGGGCTTCCAGATTCTGATAAGCCCCCCGCCCGCAGACCCCCACAACCACCGGCCAGGGTGGTGGGGATGAGGCCCTTCTCCGCATCAACATGGGGACAAGGTGCTTTGAGGGGTCACAGACCCCCAAAGCATCCTCCCAATGTTGAGGGCATGTGGCCTGGTATGGTTCAGGAGGGAGGGGGGCTGCTCTCTCGCCCCCCCCTCTTTTCCTGCGGCCTGCCAGGTTGCGTGCTCGGATAAAGGGACTGGTATGGATATTTAGGGGGAACCCCACATCAATTTTTTTTTTAAATTTGATGCAGGGTTCCCCTTAATATCCATACCAGACCTGAAGGGCCTGGTAATTGAATTTGGAGGACCCCCATGCTTTATTTATTTTTTTTATCAATGACTTTCAATGAGTTTTCTCTGTATTACGGAGCCGACAATTCATAATAGCTGCGAGTGATTTTAAAGGACTTTTTTTCCTGCATAAATGACACTTTGTGCAGGGACAGTTCTAAGCACCAGAAACATGCGCTCCTTCACGGGCATACTATAGACACCCCCCCCCCCCCCTACGAAATTTAAAGGAATATTACACTTTTATTGTTTCACTTTAATCATTATTAAAATCACTGCTCCCGAAAAAACTGCAGTTTTTAAAACTTTTTTTTACATTGATACATGTCCCCTGGGGCAGGACCCGGGTCCCCAAATACTTTTTAGGACAGTAACTTGCAAATTAGCCTTTAAAATTAGCACTTTAGATTTTGAACGTTGGAGCCCCATAGACTTTAATAGGGTTCTAAAGTTCACACAAAGTATGCTATATACTAGCTCCGTCTAATCTTCTTTATACATTCGACCGACACCATAAGCCTTCAAAGACAGATTCAACCGTAATTCATGTAATTTTCGGACGAATGCAATTTTTGAACGAAAAACTAAATAAATAAAAACGAATTTCGGGAGTAACTAAATAAATAAATTTTTCGAAAGAAAACGAAATTCCGAAACAAAATATTTTACTCTGCACATGTCTAATCTGCAGCCCATGCCTCATAGAATATATGTTGGGTGTTTGGTTTCCAAAATGGGGTCATTTTGTGGGTAATTCCGCTGTCCTGGTGCTCAAGGACCTTCAAAAATGTAATGGGTAGGAATGAAATGAGATGTGTAATTTATGCTCCTAGAATGCCTGAAGTTACTACTTCAATGTTGGGCCTCTCTATGTGGCCAGGCTGTGTAAACGTCTCAAACATGTGGTATCGTCATACTCGGGAAGAGTAGCAGAATGTATTGCATGCCAATGCTGAGCCTATCAACTAGGAACCCCAGGTCCTTTTCTATCCTAGATTCCCCCCAGAGGTTCTCCCCCCAGTATATAGATTGTATAGCATTAATATTTTTGCCACCCAAATGCATTATTTTACATTTTTCTACATTAACCGCTTAACAAACGGCCCATAGACGAATGACGGCTACTGGGCGGTTGTTTACCTCTGGGGGGCCGTCATATGACGTCCTCCCAGAATTCCGCTCTCGCGCTCCCCCTGGGGCGCGCACTCGAGAGCATCCATGACCGCCGGGTCCTGGTCCATGACCTGCCGGATCACGGTAAACGGCCGCTCATCGCGGCCATTTACCATGTGATCGCTCCGTCAAATGACGGAGTGATCACTTGTAAACAAACCGGCGTCATGTTATGACGCCGGTTCCTCCCTCCCCCTCTCTGTACCGATCGGTACAGCGGAGGGGGAAGAGATCGGTGTCAGCAGCGATGTGGGCTGCATCTGCAGTGCCCACATCGCTGCTCACCGAAAATTAACCCCTTAATTCCCTGCCAATACTCTGCAATGCCAGCTAATATTCTGCAATACTCTGCCATTACTCTGCAACACTCTGCAACACTCTGCAATACTCTGCAACACTCTGCAACACCCGCCATACCCTGCAACACTCTGCAATGCTCTGCAACACCAGCCAATACCCTGCAACACTCTGCAATGCCCTGCAACACTCTGCGATGCCCTGCAACACTCTGCAATGCCCTGCAACACCCGCCAATACCCTGCAACACTCTGCAATGCTCTGCAACACCCGCCAATACCCTGCAATGCTCTGCAATGCAATACTCTGCAACGCCATACTCTGAGATACCCAGCCATACTCTGAGATACCCAGCCATAGTCGGTGATACCCTGCAATACCCAGCCATAGACACCCCCCCTCCCGCCGCCCTCCGGTGCTTCTACCGACTCGCCAATACGATCAAGGCCAGAATCTTTTTTTTATTTTTTTCTTTCAGGCTTCCCAGCTTAGAGGTGAGATGTGGGGTCTTATTGACCCCATATCTCACTGTAAAGAGGACCTGTCATGCCATATTCCTATTACAAGGGATGTTTACATTCCTTGTAATGGGAATAAAAGTGATCAAAAAATTTATTTTTGGGTAAAAAAATGTCAAACTAAAATAAAGTAAAATGAACAATAAAAAAAAAAAAGGGGTCATTTGGGGGGTATTTGTACTTTTCTGGCATGTTGGGGTCTCAAGAATTTAAATAGGCCGTCAGTACTTCAGGTGTGATCAATTTTCAGATATTGGCACCATAGCTTGTGGACTCTATTACTTTCACAAAGACCAAATAATATCCACCAATTTGTACTTATTTTTACCAAAGATATGTAGTAGTATAAATTTTGGCCAAAATTTATGAAGAAAAAAATACTAATCTGCTAAATTTTATAACGGAAACAAAGAAAAATTCATTTTTTTACAGAATTTTCTGTATTTTTTCTTTTATAGCACAAAAAATAAAAAACCCAGCGGTGATTAAATACCACCAAAGAAAGCTCCATTTGTGTGAAAAAAAGGACAAAAATTTCATATAGGTCCAGTGTTGCATGACTGAGTAATTGTCATTCAAAATGTGAGAGCACCGAAAGCTGAAAATTGGTCTAGTTATTAAGGGTGTTTAAGTGCCCAGTGGTCAAGTGGTTAAACCATTCTCACCCCATTGTACCTTCCCTAAAAGGGACAAACCTGACCTTCTCTGTATGTATGCATTCAGGCATCAGATCTTTCATCCTGGTGGCTAAAACTTTGAAAATAATTTTGTATCTGCATTCAACAGTGATATTGGTCTGTGTCAGGTAGCTGGTGGAGATCAAGCTGTAGAGAAGGCTTCTCTTGCACCTCTTGTCCAACACCCCTGGCATTAATGACAGGAGGTGTGAAGTCACAGAGTGGCACAAGGGCCGGTATAGCAGGCAGTGCCAGCTGAGGTTTGCAGGAAATAGATGACCCTGGATCACCAGGCAGAAACCAGGAACTGGAACACAATGAAGCTTGATCAGCAAGCAGGAGTGTAGTGGAACACAAGCCAAAAGGTCATCGACAGCTGGACAGCGAAAGTACAGGAACAGAAAAGAACAGAAGCAGAGTCAAGACACAGTCTGGAGTCGGTACACAGTCAGGCAGCAGGGCACAGAAGCACAAGACATGAGCAGAGTCAGAGTACAAGCCAAGGTCACAATAGGCAGACAGGAATCCAGAGTTTGGTCAAGGGCAAGCCACATTAAGCGTGGGTATGCAGATATAGCAGGTCAAGACACAGGCAAAATAGGACCTAGCTAAAGACCACTCAGCATGCCATAGTTCAGCTTAAAGTATTTGTAAACCCTTACAATCCACTTTTTGCTACGGGTAAACTTATAATAAGCCTTACCTGTAGCTACCCTGGATATCTCTTAAACTTGCACGGTTTAGGAGATATCCCCTGTATCTGCATGTGTCAACACACTGCCGTTTTCTTCAGTGAGTGCGCTGTTACAGACGACTCCTGTGCGTATGCACGGAAGTGACGTCATCGCGGCTCCAGCCAATCACAGCGCTGGAGCAGCAATACCAGGAAGTAACTCTGGGGAGAAATGTTGCTGGCTGGGGCTGTCTGTGTATGGGCATCGCAGCGGGGGCTTCAATCTCAGGTGAGTATTACATAATGAGTTAGTATGCTATGCATACTAGCTCATTATGCCTTTGTCTTGCAGGTCTTTTTTTTTTTCATGTGGGTTTACAACCACTTTAAATGGGCCTTTGCTCATAATTGTGCGCATGGACATGTAATAGCCTTCTGGTTCCAACTGAGCTTCTCTTACAGTCTGTAGCTAGAGCACAGGGTTGTATCTTTTCCCTCTTTGGGTATAGCTTTAATATAGGCTAGTAGTAATTCCCTCCTCATCTCAAAGCCTTCTCCTAACCTGTTCATGTATGAGCATAACTTTGGTGTTAGCTGTTTTTTAAACTTCTTAAAATAACGTATTGTAAACCCATCCTTACAGGGGTTCTAGTCTGTTGTGATTGTACATGATTTATTTATTTTTTGTTATTGGCTTTGTTCATAAGAGAGAACTTTTCCTTTGGTCCCTGTTTCACTGAGCCCCTAAATCTCCCTCTTAACCCCCATCACTGAAATAGGTAGTGAAGGAAGACCTTCCCAATAGGTAATACAGACAAAAAAAAAAACAGGTAGAGGTTCAAACCCTTTCCCACATTGACATTATAGGTTCACACCTATGCATTTTTAGTGCTTTTGCAGTTTGCAGAACGCACTACAGTCCATGTAACATGGTTTCCTATGGTACAAGTTCACTTCTATGTGTTTTGTGGCTAGTGCATTTTTGGAAAGGGTGGGGGACTTTTTTCCTAAGATTTTTGGGTAGTAGACTTGAATAGAACTGCACCAGAAACACAAGTATTGTGTTTGTGATATGACTTTTGATGTGTTTTGTGTTCTTTATGTTAACACTGTAAATAGCTGGTTGCCAAGCAGGGGCCGAGAAGTCAGCTGCTACGTCCTTAACAACCAATGAATCATCAGCTGTCAGCTGTCCCCTCCCTTTTCTGACCTGCCGGCCGGCATGCTCAGGTAAGGGCCTGGTATGGATTTTGGATTGTGGGTAAATATGGTAACTGCAATATTATATTATCTTCATATTATCCAATGGAAGCATCCTATTCACCTGATAGAAGTCAAACAAGTTAATTTGATTTAATATTATAAGTACAAGTAAACATGTGACCCTTTTGCAAATCAGCATTCCATCTCAGACGGGGGGCAGAATTCAGTGTACGAAAGTTCACATGTCAGCATTGCCAAAAGATAGCTGGCTCTTGGGTAATCTATTTAGTGTGCCAATTTCATCTCCACTGGCTCTCCACTGAGCCTTTATAAAAAAAAAGCCTGTAGCAGACTGAAATATTATTAGCTCCATTACAGGAGAGTATAGTGCCAACATGGAGATCTTGAGTACAAGCACGCTGTTATTAATTGTCTGTTTGATCTTCCTCATCTTAAGTATCACACATGCCAGGAAGCCTCAAAGCAAAGGTCGGCTGCCACCGGGGCCCACCCCGTTGCCCATTATTGGGAACATTCTGCAATTAAATGGAAAAGACCTCTTCAAATCACTCAATAAGGTAAGTTTCCAAGTTTGATTAAAGACGTCAGTTACCTTATTTGTAAAAAAAAAAAAAAAAATCAGTTACCAGCTTGGCAGGTATAAAGCATTCGTTTATATAATCCATGCTGTCACTACGCAGTCTGTTGAATCACAATATAACATGTTGCGGTGATGGCAATTTGATTTTTAATTAAGAGGGGCAAAGTTATTTCCTAAATACATCTTGTGATCTTGAATGTCACCAAATGTTTTTTTTTAAACCTCAACCTTCTCCTAGGGGTCTATTTATAAAACATTTGGCATTCTCCAAGCTTGCATTTATTTTTCCTAAGACTAATTATTACATATCAAACAAGGTTTTTTTAGGTAAACCAAACCTAAGAAATGGGACATTAACGGTGCAAAAAATCAAAATTATATTCATAATAAAAGGTTTTTCCATACAAAATTTATTTATACAAAATTCATAAAAACAGAGCAGTAATCTGTATAATCATACTGAGGTTATATACAGCTTTGTGGTCCAATAAAAGGTAAAGTTGAGGTAGTTGCGATTGATTTATCCCGACATGTTTCGCTTAATGCTTCATCAGAGGATAAGCCAACTACCAACATAACAAATTCAAAAAGAAAAAACATAAATTAATTTCACAAAGTACATTTCTTTTTACACCATTAATACATATAATCAGCATATATAGTGTTTAAAAGACACGAGTAAGGCTCAAAAAGATGGAAATATGCTCACCCCCACTTTACCGACCCATTCGTAACCCAGGAAGGATTAAATAACTACCAGATGGATAGGGGAGTGCAGGGCAGCAAGTACAGCAGCCAGGCAATATAGCTGGAGAGGGCATAGACGGCGGCTAATTGGGATAAAAAGATTATACAATATGTCAGCATACTATTTATAAACAAGAGCTATTTTATTATTTTATTTTATACTATAATCAAAATATAGGAATATCCTATAGTCATTTTAATGACTAGCAGCTAGAGCCTTGTACGACAGATTAATAGTACGTGGATATAGCCACAAGTGCCTGAAAAAAGCATATAATCTAGTTCAGCAAAAAGATAGGAACACCCTTATTTTTACTAAAAAACCTGTTAAAATAGCTAATACAGTAAGATTAGTCACTCGACATTCTAATCAAAATAAGAAATTCAGAGATATAATACAGACATTTTGGCCTCTACTATTGGCCGATCCAGTGGTGAAAAAATACGTTAATGAATACCCAGAGATTACTTACAAACGTGCTCCTTCTTTGAAGGACCGTCTGGTACATAGTCATTTTATTGATTGTGATAATGAACCCAAAATAGGGAAATATGGTTCCTACCCATGCGGACATTGTGATATGTGCAGATATATGGCTGGCTGCAGCAGATTTAAATTACCAAATGGAAATTGGCACCAATTGAAATCCTGTGTGACCTGCTCCACACCTGGCATAGTGTATTTAGCACAGTGCCGGTGTGGAGGATTTTACATAGGTAAAACAAAAAGAGCCTTCTCGACACGTATGAGAGATCACATAAAACCAATTTTAAACAAAAAAATGACTACAGCAATTGGTAGGCACATAGGCCTACATCATGACTTTAACCCAGACTATATTAAATTCCAGGCATTAGATCATGTCCCACTCTCTTCGAGAGGGGGAAGTGTTGATAAAAAACTCCTACAGATAGAAGCAAGATGGATATATAATTTAAAAGCAATAACATTTCCTGGGTTTAATGAAAATTTGAGTTATCGATCATTTCTTTAAAAATCGTTGCCTTAAGTACTAATGCCTCTTGCTTCTTTAATCTGGGGTAGAGTGATGGTGGTGGAGTTGTGTGGGTTCTGGGGTTGGGGGGGGGGGGGGAGACATTCTTTGTTTTGTTCTGTTTTGTTCTGTTTTGTTTTGTCTTGTTTCTCATTAATTATTGTTTATATAATCATTAACTATTTTGGTACATTGGATGTATTTACATTTTGCTGTGACACTTTATTTTATTAATATATGGATTTATTGATCCGTATGTGAACCTTGTTTCCAGGGCACGAGATGGGCTCTTAATATGTATACGGATTTCGCGATTAATCTGGTCCATTATCGCGATCGCACCGATTGACATATTGGGGTATACCTTCTTTTCTCCCCCCTTTATTTATTTTTCCCCCCCTTGGTTTCTATCTATACCCCCTTTTCGTTTCCCACGTTTATCTTATCATGCGACTCATACAATCTGAGTATCGCATGTTACTTTGATGCATGGCTCCCAATCAGCTGCCTTTGGCACTTTGGCATTGGAGAGGAGCATATGGACGCCCAAGGGCATCTTTGCTGGGTTGGACTTTATCTGATCTGGCAGGCTGCCCATTGGTTAGCGGTGGTCCCTGCGTGCGAGACAGGGAATGCTACATCTTGGGGCAATACGAGTGTGCTGGCTGGAGCATTGCCTTAGCTGTGCTCTGGCTATCCCCTCTTCAACGTTTCCCTGAATGCCGGTATCCATACCGACGCATTATGGGAAACGTAGTCTCCAGATTCCCCCTAAGGCTCTCTCGCGCATGTGCACTACCGCTGTTTACGTCCGCATCGAGCCGGTGACGTCAGACGCCGGCTCGATGGACGGCGGCGTTATATATTGGGACATCAGATACCCGGCTCAATTGTGGGGGAGCCGTGCTAGGAGGAAGTCCATACCTATTAGCTGGTTAGTAATTTTAATATTGAATCGCTAAAAACGATTTTCCTTTCTCTTTTCATATTTCAACCAACGCTAAATATACTTCTCTTTCTCAGACACCCTGTAAACAGGCTGCAAAGCCCGCCTGGGTGAGCTATCCTTCTGGGCTTGTCCTAACCTGAAGGGGGACTTTTTACATACCTTGGTGGCTGTAATACAAAACCTTGGATTAAAAACTAAGGAATTTCTACTCTATCGTCAGTGAATGTAAGTGGATGATTTTAAATTAATAATAACTGGGCTCCACTAAATAAAAAATATATTTATTTAAAGCAAAATGCATAACTTAAAATGATTGCTATACCAGATAAAACACATTAAAATGACTATAGGATATTCCTATATTTTGATTATAGTATAAAATAAAATAATAAAATAGCTCTTGTTTATAAATAGTATGCTGACATATTGTATAATCTTTTTATCCCAATTAGCCGCCGTCTATGCCCTCTCCAGCTATATTGCCTGGCTGCTGTACTTGCTGCCCTGCACTCCCCTATCCATCTGGTAGTTATTTAATCCTTCCTGGGTTACGAATGGGTCGGTAAAGTGGGGGTGAGCATATTTCCATCTTTTTGAGCCTTACTCGTGTCTTTTAAACACTATATATGCTGATTATATGTATTAATGGTGTAAAAAGAAATGTACTTTGTGAAATTAATTTATGTTTTTTCTTTTTGAATTTGTTATGTTGGTAGTTGGCTTATCCTCTGATGAAGCATTAAGCGAAACATGTCGGGATAAATCAATCGCAACTACCTCAACTTTACCTTTTATTGGACCACAAAGCTGTATATAACCTCAGTATGATTATACAGATTACTGCTCTGTTTTTATGAATTTTGTATAAATAAATTTTGTATGGAAAAACCTTTTATTATGAATATAATTTTGATTTTTTGCACCGTTAATGTCCCATTTCTTAGGTTTGGTTTACCTAAAAAAAACCTTGTTTGATATTTCTAAAAGGGATGAGGTGCCAATTAATGGGGTGCTGATGGAGGTTTGAATCATTTCCTTTTTTAATTATTACATATGATTATCAACTCCATCTAGTGGCCAAAATGCATTGATTTTTCTGATGGGGTATTTCATAAAAATAACCATATTTTGGACACTAGATAGAGCTAAAGATCTTAGAAAATACTGTAATCATATTAAAGAAAATACAGGGATATTAATGCAGGGTGGGTGAATGCTTTTCACATTTGTCCAATGAATGTTTAATAACTAGGCTCCTAGTGTTCCCTCTGCTAGCTTTCTGTAGCTAATTGTATGCAGTCATCATTTTCACTGAAAATCACCTTCTGTTAAAAAATATAAAAAAAAAAAAAGAATCCAGGCAAAATGTTTTGCTTAATTACAAGAGGTATGTGTATTCTGACTTTAATTGCGAAGCACTTGGTGTATTTCTTCCTGATTTTTCCAATAATTCAGCATTAAATAACTCTGGCTTTTTGCTTTGGTGCAGGAGCCTCCCGTAGTAAAGACCCATCACTGCTGCTCTCACATCTTGTGCCGAATGACCGGTCTTGTGTCCACCTCCTCCTGTACTTTTCTGTAGGCAGCCTGTAGTTGGTGGGCCTGCTGTTCCCCTCCTAAATATCCATTCTTGGCACAGGCTATGGTCAGCACAGTGAGGATTTAACTGCTATTGAATGTATTATCTGGGTTTGCAAGGGAATTTGGTGAAATATATTTTAATTATAGTTTTTGTACCTAAACTTAACTTAAAGTGTATGTAAAATCATTGTGTTTTGAATTTTTCAATAGCATGGGAAAGAGTTAGTAAGTTGTCATTGCTTTTTGTTTCCTTGCTGGGTAGATTCACTCTTTCGGTATGTCCTGGTGCTTACTGACCTAAAGACTAAAAGTGAAGCAAAATCCAAAATGTCAGGGTTGTCACCAAAACAAGAATACAAGAGAAATATACAATAAGGAACCAGGGCCAGTACCAGGGGGGCAGAAGGGTCGCGTGCCTCAGGTGCCATGGCCCTATTTGGAGGGGGGGGGGGTTGTTGAGAGCTGTAGCAGCTCTCTTCTTCCTGCCTCCCACTGACAAGAGTGACTGCAGTGTCATTTCTGTTAGCAGGGCTTTTTTCATCCAGTGTTTTGGTATTGGGTAGCGCTATCTCCGGGACTTGCCCTACACTCAACTGTCACTTGTTCTAAAAACAGAAGCCAACTTCCTGTGCTGGTTTCTGTCTATGATGACAACGTATCCCAAGTGACAGTGCCTTTTGAATACAGGGGGAGTAACTGTCAGAGGCTGGGCTGTCATGCTACAGAGCATCAAGTGCAGATAATGACAGCCCAACCTCCTAACAGCTGCCTAGCCACAGCTAAGTATGAGTTCTACATAATGAAGAGACTGTAACTGGCTGCTGAGACAGTCCTGCAATGAGGACTGGTTAGTAGATGTGGGGAGCTTTATAGTGAGGGGGGAATGGAGCTATTTACTGGTGGAGGGGGGTGAAGGATTAACTGAATTGGGGAAGGGGGACAGCCCAGGCTTCAGGGAAGAGCTTTACACAAGGAAGGGGACCTTTGGAGTGGTGTTTTCTTCTATGTTACCACTGATGTAGGGACATTTCCTTTTAGTAATACCACCAATGCTTGGACTTTTTTTCTCTTCATTGACACCGCCAACGTGGGGACATTTTTTCATGGTTGGGGTGGTTGTAATGGAGGATTGGACCTGTGTGAAGCAAAGATACTAATTGGTTTCCTCTGCCTCAGCAGCCAGTTACTGTCTCTTCATTATGTAGAGCCCATACTTAGCTGTGTCTAAAGGATTGAAGGGAAAATGAGACAGCAGGTAAAAAGTCTCTGGAAGGAACCTGAAAAGACAAATATTGGGTGGGGGCTGGGAGGCCATTGTTATGACAGTTGTAAGCATAACCAGTGGACCCAAAGTAGATTTTTTTTAAAGTTAAACTTCAATAGCAAGAAAATCATTATCATCACTAATTCTAAGACTGTCCCTGGAAAAAAGGGAACAACAGACAAATACAGCCGCAATTTGTGAGTTGTCAGTAATAACAGCCACTAATGTGGCTCTGTTGGGTGACCTGGTTCTTAAGGGAAATACGCTGCACTGGGAAGCACCTTTCTGAGATTTTAGAACACTGACATCTCATAAAATTTCAAACTAAAAAATAGCATTTACAAATTTTATTTGTCCTGCAGCTGAGTGAGAAGTATGGCCCAGTTTTTACCGTTCATATGGGCATGGAAAAAGTTGTAATGCTGTGCAGCTGTGATGCAGTCAAGGAGGCCCTTATTGATAATGCAGATGATTTTGGTGCTCGGGGACACATGCCTCTACTGGAAAGGATAAGCTCAGGAGGACATGGTAAGAACAACTTACAGAACAGATTATGAAGCTGTCCTTTTCATGGTGCTTTCTTTTCGATGAGAACTGCCTAAAACCGGAAACATACCACATGCAGCCTTCTCTCTGTACCGATGATCTCAGGATGTACTGTAAGGCCGCGTACACACGGGCGGATTGTCTGGCCAACTAAGTTCGTCAGACAATCCGACAGACAGTCCGTCCTACTTTTGAATGAACGGACTTGACCACACACGACGAACAGACAGTCCGCTGAAAGCTTGCGCGATGACGTGTACGGCACGTACGACGGGACTAGAAATTCGACGTCCAATACACTGCAATGCAACCTTCGGCCGTGTAAATCCTTTCTGAGCATGCGCCATACTTAGTCCGTCCAACTTGCCTACTCACGAGCGGACTGTCCGCTGAAACCAAGTTTGGACGGACTGTATTACAGAAAATTCCGAAAGACTTAGTCCGCCAGACTGTCCGCTGAAAAAGTCCGCTGAAGCCCACACACGAGCGGATTGTCCGCTGAAACACGTTTCAGCGGACTAAGTTGGCCAGACAATCCGCCCGTGTGTACGCGGCCTAAGTGTTAGAGAAGAGTGAGGGCAGAAAAAAGAATAAGTGGTCCTAGGTGGTCCGAGCAACCAATCACCAGTTTGTTGTTAGGAAATTAAACTTTGGCAGCCCCCGTCCCACTTCATCTAGTTCTTTGCCGACTCCCACTGTATGCCAGGCCCTGCTAAGAGAATGATATTGGGCAGATGCTGGGAGGAGAATCGGCTCCCTTTCAACCCTGCTGCCCCACCCCCTTTGACACGGCTCCACACTCTCCCTCAGCTTATTTCCTCTCGTCTAATGTAAGCAGGCAAGTGGAAATTTTGAGGGCTGGCCTAGAGTTCAGCTTTAAGTAGCTGTGGCCATGTTGACTCTAGTTAGTCCCCTGTCAATGTATTTTACTCACCTTAGTTCCCTTTGATTTAACATGCCTGCCCAATAAAAATAAATGGTAATTTAGCCATATTCAGACAGACAAGTTATGAGAATCTGATGAAAACCTTTTGGTTAAAGCTGTATGTGGTTCCTGAATTCTGTAGTAAACAGCTGTGTCTCATTGGTGCCATACATCATTTTTAGGAGTGGTCTCCAGTAACGGGGAATGTTGGAAACAGCTACGGAGATTTTCTCTGATGACCCTCCGAAATTTCGGAATGGGTAAAAAAAGCATTGAAGAGAGAATCCAGGAAGAGGCCTATTTCCTTACAGAAGAATTTAGGAAAACCAACTGTAAGTAAAGCATATAGGAGGACATTTATAAAGCAGTTGTATTACCAAAAACACTGAACATTATTACAGCACATTGATTATTTTTACAAATGTGTTTAGAGCTTACTTCTTGACTCAAAAGCAAGTATAGCATAATTTTTGTAAATAAGATTGTTCATATACCTACCGTATATGTCTTTCACTACTTGTACCCTTTTTATTGCTTATATTTGAAAAAATTAATTCCAATCAAAAATAAAAAAAAAGGAGATTAGTTAGTTAGGCTAGGTAGAGAGTCTTGTAATATGAAACTGTCAAGCCTCTACTCCAATCACAGTGCAGCATTAGAATTTACTATGTAGGACACCACAGGCTACACCACAACCTGTATTATATCAATGACTCCTAAAATACAAGTGCAGTGAGGAATAGACACTACGGTGACCATCGGAGAGTTTAGGGAAAAGTGACAAAGTGTATATCCAACCCCCAACCATTTAATACTCACCTGCTTTCCCTTTTGTGGAATTTTGCAATGGAGGACGAAGGAAAAAGAATAGCTGGATAGCACTGCTAAGGTTAATTTAAAGTGGTCAGTTAAAAATAAACTGTCTATTAAAAAAGGAGACTACCATGTCATTTTAGCAAGTGTACTTTTTTGGCTGGTGACAATTTTTTATGTATTTTTATATTTAACAAGAACTTTATTGAGAATTTTTGTAAAACTATACAATAAAAAGCAGATCTGAATAGGATTTAAGTTTTTCCAGGCCTTGAGGCTAGTATAGTATTATAATTAAATAAAATAACATACGCATCATATATGCAGTAGAGTTCAAATGACCTGACAGAGATCATTATAAACAAACATAGGTTGAATATTTTGTTTCAAGACTACAAGGGGGTGCTGATAAGTATTGAGTCTTACCCAGAAAAAAATGAGCTAGGAAGCTTTAAATTGCAGGCTGTACTTGCCAATTTGTCTATATTCAGTGGTGCAAAAAGCATCTACCTATGATTTTAACATCTTTCTTTTTCAGGTCCACAGTGAACATGGCAGCACCTCCAGAAAAATTCAATGTGGAAGAGCATAGGACCATAATCAAGTTCCTGTTTCTCCAAGGGAAAGGTGCAAAGCAGATCCATGATGAAATCTCACAAACTTTGGATGACAGTGGCCCTTCTTATGCAACAGTCGGTTGTCATTTTTAAAACTGCCCATTTCGGTGTGGAAAATTAGAAACCCAGTGGAAGGCCTGTTTCTGTCTCTGTGCTTGCAAAAGTCAAAAGTTTTGGGATCCAGTTTCCTGCAAACTTTCTCATTTCCAAGTCATTGTGGAAAATGGCACCAACTCTCTCACGTGATATTCCCAGATATGTAGTAATACTTTTGGCTGATATTCTGTCCTCAGACCTATCACTGGGTTTCTCACCTTCAACACTAAAATGGCCAGTTTTAAAAATGACAACTCAACGTTTAACTGTTGAATAGTTTGTGACATTTCATCATGGATCTACTTCGTACCTTTTCCTTGGAGAAACAGGAACTTGATTATAGTCATATGCTCTTCCACATTAAATTTTTCTGGAGGTGCTGCCATGTTCACTTTGGACCTGACTAGGGATGAGCCGAACACCCCCCGGTTCGATTCGCACCAGAACCTGCAAACGGACTGAAAATTTGCGCGAACTTTGTAAGCCCATTAAAGTCTATGGGACTCGAACGTTCCAAATCAAAAGTGCTAATTTAAAGGCTAATTTGCACGTTATTGTCCTAAAAAGAGTTTGGGGACCCGGATCCTGCCCCAGGGGACATGTATCAATGCAAAAAGATTTTTTTTAAAAGGCGTTTTTTTCGGGAGCACTTTTTAATGATGCTTAACGTGAAAAAAGTGAAATATTCCTTTAAATATCGTGCCTGGGGGGTGTCTATAGTATGCCTGTGAAGTGGCATGTGTTTCCCGTGTTTAGAACAGTCCCTGCACAAAATGACATTTCTAACGGAAAAAGTAATTTAAAACTGCTTGCGGTTTTAATGTAATGTCTGGTTCCGGCAATATGGATGAAAATCATTGAGAAAAATGGCATGGGTACCCCCCTGCCCATTACCAGCCCCTTTGGGTCTTGTACAGATATTAAGGGGAACCCCGTACCCAAATATAAAAAAGGAAAGGCGTGGGGCCCCCAGGCCTGATATACTCAGAACAGCAGTATACAGGCGGTGCAAACAAGACAGGGACTGTGTAGGTCTGTTGTGTTAAGTAGAATCTGTTTGTAATTTTGAACTGGTACATTTTTAAAGTGTAGCTCCAGTCAAAAAATCTATTTTTAAGCTTTTTGGAAAACATAGCGAAGGGTTATCACCCCTGTATAATTTTTTTCCCCATCTGTCTTTTTTCATCTCACTTCCTTGTTGTTTCCTTCCGTTTGCAAGTAGGAGACGTTTGTAAGTTGAATGTTTGAAAGTAGGGGCCTGCCCTATATGCTCTGCAGAAATTTAAGGCCACGACACTGTAAGCCCTCAAAGTGACTCTTGGTGGGCGCTGGAATGCCCTGCGCTGAACTGTTATATCAAGAATTGTGATTACATGCCATTGTTGAACAGTGGTAGAACAATTGGGCCTTTGGTGGTGGTGGTGCTTGTGCCATAACACTGTAAGTCCTCACAGTTACTTTTGGTGGGCGCTGGAACGGGCCCTGCTGTGAAATATTATATCAATTGTAATTACATGCACCTGTTGAACAGGGGCAGAAAAAATGGGCCTTAGGCACTGGTGACACAACAATGCAACACCTCACAGAAACTCTAGTTGGAGAGCAGGAATGAGCCCTGCTGCAAAGTATTGCATCAAAAAGTGTAATTACACACCCCTGTTAAACAGGGGTTTAAAAATTGGGCCTTAGGCACTGGTGCCACGACACTGCAACCCCTCACAGATACACTATATTTGGAGCACAGGAATGAGCCCTGCTGCAAAGTATTGCATCAAAAATTACATGCCCCTGTTAACCAGGGCTGAAAAATTGGGCTTTAGCCACTGGTGGCGGTGCCCAGAACCAAAAATGTTCTTCCACGCCATCAGCAGGATCATTGAGGAGGAAGAGGATAGTCAATCAGCATAGGCAGTCTTGAAGGTATGTGACATTTAAAAAAAAAAAATTATTTGATTATATCAGCTTCAGGTGCTTGGTAGCTGGTGGTAATCCAAGACTGATTCAATTTTATGAAGGTCAGTTGATCAACCGAGTCAGTGGACAGACGCACCCTGTGATCAGTTACAAAGCCTCCAGCAGCACTGAATGTGCATTCTGAAAGAACACTGGATGCAGGACAGGCCAGTAGCTCCATTGCATACTGAGCAAGCTCTGGCCAGTGATCCATCCTCAAAACCCAGTAACCCAGAGGATTTTCGGTGGTAAAGGTGTCCAAGTCTGATCTTGTCCCTAGGTATTCCTGCACCATGTAAATCAGAAGCTGGCGATGGTTGCTGGAACCGATCATACCTTGGGGCTGCGGACTATAATATTGTCTGAATGCATCAGTCAGACGGCCACCTTCTCCACCACTCCTTCTGTGACTGACTGAAGCCTCAGCAACACGTTCTACAGGACCAGGAATTTGTAACCTTACAGTCTCTGGGAAAGCGTTGCACAGACCTTTCTGCAAGGCCTCCCGAAGGCTCCCTCTGCGACGGCAACATAAGGTCCGTAACCTTACCCTTGTACCAAGGATCAAGGAGAGTTGCCAGCCAGTAATGATCCCTCTCCTTGGTCCGCTGAATACGAGGATCCTTCCGCAGGCTCTGCAGGATCAGGGAGGCCATGCAGTGTAGGTTAGCTGAGGCATTCGGTCCGGAGTCTTCTGGGTCACTAATAACAACATGATCCGCAGCCACCTCCTCCCAGCCACGTACAAGTCCACAGGTTTCTTGGGACTGTAAATCATCCATAAAACTGCCGCTGATGTCGAGTGCCAGGCTCCACCTCCATGCTGACACAATCCTCCTCCTCTTCCTGTGTGATCTGCAGGCTAGCAGGAACACTGTCTGGATAAAGGGGGCCTTGAGAGGCAAGGAAGTCCTCCTCTTCCTGCATCTGTTCTGCCTCAAGTGCCCCGTCCATTATTGCATGCAGCATGTGCTCCAACAGGTGGACAAGAGGTACAGTGTCACTGATGCATGCACTGTCACTGCTCACCATCCTCGTGGCCTCCTCAAATGGTGACAGGACAGTACATGCATCCCTGATCATGGCCCACTGGCGTGGGGAAAAAAATGAGCTCCCCTGACCCTGTCCTGGTGCCATAGTCGCACAGGTACTCATTGATGGCCCTTTGCTGTGTGTGCAGCCGATGCAGCATGGCCAACGTTGATTTCCACCTGGTGGGCATGTCGCAGATTAGGCGATTCTTGGGCAGGTTCAATTCCTTTTAGAGGTCAGCCAACCGAGCACTGGCAGACTTTCCTGGCCTGCCTCAGGACATCCCTTAAGCCCGGGTACCTGCCCAAGAACCGCTGCACCACCAAGTTAAGGATGTGAGCCACACAGGGCACATGGGTCAGTTGTCCCTGCCGGAGGGTGGAGAGGAGATTGGTGCCATTGTCTCAAACCACCATTCCTGGCTTAAGCTGGCGTGGCATCAACCACCTCTCAGCCTGCTCCTGCAGAGTTGACAGAATATCTGCCACAGTGTGGCTCCTGTATCTCCAAGCAAATCAGCGCAAGCACGGCATGGCATCTTTTTGTCTGCGTACTTGTGTAGCCCCTTGAACGCCTACGGAACACCGCTGGTTCCAAGGACAAAGCACAGGAAGAGACCATGGAGGAAGAAGAAGAGGAGGGGGTGGAGGAGGGAGGTTTGTCACAATCACCAGTAGTAGCATTTTGGAGGCGTGGTGGTGGAACAACCTCCAACATTACTACACCTTGTCCTGCATCTGTCCCAGCTGCCAGAAGACTCACCCAATGCGCCGTGAAAGATCGATAATGTCCCTGTCCATGCCCCTGTCCATGCCTGCTGGATCATGAGTCAGCGGTAATATGCACCTTACCGCTGACCGCACTGTCCATCAAGGAATGGACATTGCCTTCCACATGCTGGTAGAGAGCCGGAATCACGCCGAGTCTACCAACTGAAAAGGCAGCAGTTGAAGTGCTATCAATTTAGCCAAGCTAGCATTCAACCGCTGGGCATGTGGATGGCTGGGAATGAACTTGACGGTCCAGCAGCTGGGGCAGGGAAATTTGCCTGGTACAATCGGAAGTCGGTGTACCGCTAGCAGATTGCAGATTACCCGATATCAGATTGCCCGCAAGTACTTGGCTGTGACACACCTAATTCTACACCTTCATTGCTCTCAGTGCAGGTTTCAGAGGGTACTGAAGGTATAATGGGGTTGGAGATCCTAGCTGATAAGGATCAAGGAGTGGTCCGCTTTGTTCTTTGGTGTGGGTCTTTTAGGTACGCTTGCCAACTAACTGCATGGCAGGTCGACATATGTGTGGTCAAGCATGTGGTGCCCAAGTGGCTGATGTTTTGGCCACACGAGATACGCTTGAGACATATGTTGCAAATAGCAGCAGTGCGATCTGATGCACTTGTCTCAAAAAAGGCTCACAACAAAGAACTTTTGGAATAATGCACAGAGGCAGCACCCTACACAGGCGGAGCTCTGCAGTGTGATTCAGTCAGTGTGCTGCCCTTAAGCTGGCCCCTGGAGGGCATGTTGCCTCATTGGAGATGTGCCATCTCCTCCTCCTATCAGGCACCCACGTGGAGTCAGTGACTTCATCATCCCCTTCCTCCCCATCACTGGAGCAAACCTGGCAGTATGCTGCAGCTGGGGAAACATGACTGCCAGATTGCTGTCCTTCTTGGGCATCCCCCTCTCTCTGGGCTCACGTTACTCATCAGAGCCTTCAAAATGCTGGGCATCCTCCTGGAGCATGTACCCAACACTGTGCTCAAACAGTTTGGGGGACTCCTCAGGAGGAGGACATGGTGGGGCTAGGGAAGGAGTGACTGATGCCATTGAGACGAGGGAAGAGGCTGCGTTGGCAGCTGCTTTGCCAGTACCCTGAGCCTGGGTGTGAGAGGATGAGGAGGGCTTGGTCATCCACTCTACAAAGTCTTCGGCATGTTGCGGCTCAACACAACCAGCTGCCGAAAAGAAGGACAAGTGTGTCCCATGACCACGTGCTGATGAGGATGCACCGCGTCTACGACCAGCACTGTTGCCTCTAGACACAGAGCTTGATTGCCATCTTTTATTAGCTCGTGACTGTCTGCCTCTCCTTGTTGGCCTTCCAGACATACTAATGGCCTGCAGGGAGATGTAGCTGCACAAAGCTGGGACGTATATACTGATTATACTGCAGCTAGCAGAATCAACTGCCTGCCTGTAGTATTATTACTATGAGAACAGCAGCAATTGGGGTAGCTTTAGGTGAACGCTGAGCAGATGACACAGTACACCACCTGTAATTAATTACTGCAGCTGCCTGCGGTATAGGATCAGTAGAACACCAGCAATTGGAGAAGCTTTAGGTGCACACTGAGCAGATGACACAGTCCACTGTCTGTAATTGCTACAGCTGTCTGCGGATAGAATCAGCAGAACACCAGCAATTGAGGTAGCTTTAGGCGTACACTGTGCAGATGACACAATACACCAACTGTAATTACTGGAGCTACTTGCGGTATAGGATCAGAAGAACACCAGAAATTGGGGTAGCTTTAGCTGTACACTGTGCAGTTGGCACAATACACCGACTGTAATTACTGCAGCTGCCTGCGGTATAGGGCCAGAAGAGCACCAGCAATTGGGGTAGCTTCAGGTGTACACGGTGCAGATGACACAGTACACCGACTGTAATTGCTACAGCTGCCTGTAGATAGAATCAGAAAAACACCAGCAATTGGGATATCTTTAGGCATACACTGTGCAGGTGGCACAATACACTGACTGTAATTGCTACAGCTGCCTATGGTATATGACCAGCAGAACACCAACAATTGAATTAGCTTTAGCTGCAGCTACAGCTGCCTGCGGATAGAATCAGCAGAACACCAGCAATTGGGGTAGCTTCAGGTGTACACTGTGAAGGTGGCACAATACACCAACTATAACTGCTACAGCTGGCTGTGGTATAGGACCAGAAGAACACTAGCAATTGGGGTAGCTTCAGGTGTACACTGTGTAGAAGACACAGTACACCGACAGTACTTTCTATAGCTGCCTACGGATAGAATCAGCAGAACACCAGCAATTGGGGTAGCTTCAGGTGTACACTGTGCAGGTGGCACAATACACCGACTGAAACTGCTACAGCTGCCTGTGGTATAGGACCAGAAGAACACCAGCAACTGGGGTAGCTTCAGGTGTACACTGTGCAGATGACACAGTGCACCGACTAATTGCTACAGCTGCCTGCAGATAGAATCAGCAGAACACCAGCAATTGGGATGGCTTTAGGCGTACACTGTGCAGGTGGCACAATACACTGACTGTAATTGCTACAGCTGCCTATGGTATATGACCAGCAGAACACCAGCAATTGGGGTAGCTTCAGGTGTACACTGTGCAGGTGGCACAATACACCGACTAACTGCTACAGCTGCCTGTGGTATAGGACCAGAAGAACACCAGCAATTGCCGTAGCTTTATGTGCAAACTGTGCAGATGACACAGTACACTGACTGTAATTGCTACAACTGCCTGCAGATAGAATCAGCAGAACACCAGCAATTGGTGGCACAATACATCGGCTGTAACTGCTACAGCTGTCTGTGGTATAGGACCAGAAGAACACCAGCAATTTAGGTAGCTTCAGGTGTACACTGTGTAGGTGGCACAATACATCGACTGTAACTGCTGCAGCAGCTGCCTGTAGTATAGAATCAGAAGAACACCAGCAATTGGGGTAGCTTCAAGTGTACACTGTGCAGGTGGCACAATACACAGACTGTAACCACTGCAGCAGCTGCCTGTGGTATAGAATCAGAAGAACACCAGCAATTGGGGTAGCTTCAGGTGTACAATGTGCAGGTGGCACAATACACCAACTGTAATTGTAATAGCTTAAAAGGAAATTCAGACACTGTCTCTCCGTCTATCTCACCCTCTCTGTTAGCGACGCAACATACTACGCAAGGTTACTGCGCAGGCGGCCTTATATAGTGTTGGGCTTTTACTAAACCCCCTGAGCCCTAATTGGCCACAGGCAGGATGGCTCTCTTCGCTGACGGCGCTGTGATTGGCCAAACATGCGGCTCATAGTGCATGCTTGGCCAATCATCAGCCAGCAATGCACTGCGATGCCGCAGTGAATTATGGGCCCTAAGCGCCACTCGAATTTGGCGCGAACGGCCCATAATGTTCTGATTTAGCCGAACGGGCGAACAGCCGGTGTTCGAGTCGAACATGGGTTCGACTTGAACACTCAGCTCATCCCTAGACCTGACCAAGAAAGATAAGTTAAAATCATAGGTAGCTGAATTTTGCAACATTAAATATAGACAAATTGACCCATATTCCCTGCAATTTACCGCTCCCTAGCACAATTATTTCTGGGTAGGATCAATTCTGACACTTCGCTCCTACGTGTAAAAATGTACTTTCTTTTGCTCGAAAATTACTTAGAACCCCCAAACATTATATATTTTTTATAGCAGCTGCCCTAAAGAATAAAATGATGGGTGTTGTAATTTTGCATGTCACACGGTATTTGCGAAGTTTTCGAACGCAATTTGTTTGGGAAAAAAACACTTTCATGAATTAAAAAAAACAAAACACTAAAGTTAGCCCAATTTTTTTTATATTGTGAAAGATGATGTTACGCTGAGTAAATATATACCTAACATGTCATGCATTAACCCCTTCTCTACTGTGCATAGTCATATGACGGCATCAGGAACTCTTTGTCCCTCTAGAACCCCGTCATATTACGTCTTTTCTTCCTGAGCCTCTAGGGGGGCGCACGCGCGCCCACCACATCACTAGGCACCCAATGCGCGTGCCCAGCAGTTGCAATGTCTGCCGGGCACCCGCAATTGCTCATGATCACAGCAGGACTGTGGATCTGTGTGTGTAAACGCACAGATCCACCACAGATCCACGTCCTGTCAGAGGAGAGGAGACGGATGGTGTGTTCCCACTACATAGGAACACCGATAGGTCTCCTCCCCTTGTGAGTCCCCGTCCTCTACAGTTAGAATCACTCCCTAGGTAACATAATTACCCCTTGATCACCCCCTAGTGTTAACCCCTTCCCTGCCAGTCACATTTCCACAGTAATCAGTTTTTTATAGCACTGATCACTGTATAAATGTGAATGGTAGCAAAATAGTGTCAAAAGTGTCCAAAGTGTCCACCACAATATCGCAGTCAGATCGCTGCCATTACTAGTAAAGAAAAAAAAATGCCATAAATCTATCCCCTATGTTGTAGACTCTATAACTTTTGCGCAAACTAATAATAACAAAATAACAATATACGCTTATTGCGATTTTTTTTTTCTACCAAAAATATGTAGAACAATACATATCAGCCAAAACTGAGGACATTTTTTTTTTTTTTTTTTTTAATGGGATATTTATTATAGCAAATAAATAAGTAGCAATATATAGCAAATTAATAAGTAAAAAATATTGTTTTTTTTCAAAATTGATGCTCTTTTTTTGTTTATAGCGCAAAAAATAAAAACCACAGAGGTGATCAAATAGCACCAAAAGAAAGCTCTATTTGTGGGGAAAAAATTATTAAAATGTTATATGGGTATGGTGTTGTATGACCACGCAATTGTCATTCAAAGTGTAACAGCGCTGAAAGCTGAAAATTGGTCTGAGCAGGAAGGGGGTGAAAATGCCCAGTATAGAAGTGGTTAAAATTGTGTCTACCCATGGAATGGCGGCAAACTATAGTGCTTAAAATTCTCCATAGGCAACATTTTAAAAGCCTTTACAGATTACCTGTTTAGAGTTGCAGAGGAGGTCTGGTGCTAGAATTATTACTCTCGCTCTGACATTCGCAACAATACCTCACATGTGTGGTGAGATCACCGTTTACATATGCGTTCCGGAGTAATGTATGCATTTGCATTAGCACGTAAGCACAGTGGGACGGTGCACTTTAATTTTTTTTTATTATTATTATTTATTTTATACAAAATTTTTTTTTTTTTTTAACAGGTTCTTATGGAGAGATCTGGGGTCTATTAGATCCTAAATATCTCCTCTAGCCTCCTATGCAGTGTATCAGACCCAGGTCGTTCTGATCAGCTGCTTCCCTGGCCGCTGCTGGCCAGGTAAACAAAGAGGCAGAACTGGAAGTGATGCCATAACTAGTTGTTCCCGGTTTCCAGGGTTACAGAGAGAGGGGAACAATGTTAGTTCCTCTCTCTCTGTTCAGGGTAGCCATCTCAGCCAGCTGCATCACTCCCAGGCATCACAATCGTATGGTAGAGCCTGGGAGAGGTGGCAGCAGGAGGGGGATGGGACCCCCTTCCGCCACCTGTAGAAGTGATCGAGTGGCTAATTAACCACTCAGGTCACTTCTGCCTCTTAGAGAATCGCTGGCTGAAAAGATAAATACCAGAGTGATGCCTGTAGGTGCAGGAATCATTCTGGTATAACCACTGAAACCTGAGGACATCCATGGACGTCCTACCAGTGGGCAGTGGTTATAATATTATCAGCTGAAACAAACTCTTAAAAGTTAGGCATAACCTTTTTAAATATAAATAAATTACCTGGTGTCTCTCCCCCGGATACTGTAAACTCACATGTCTAATGCCCTGTACACATGGTTGGACATTCCAACGACAAAATCTGTTGAATTTTTTTTTATGGATTTTGGCACAAAATTGTCTTGCATACACACGATTGGAAAATCTGGTCGTTCAGAACAAGGTGACGTACAACACATACAACAGGACTATAAAGAGGCCAGTAGCCAATAGCTTTTGTCTCGTAATTTATTCTGAGCATGCATGGCTCTTTGTCCGCCAGAATTGTCTATACACGATTGGAATTTAAATGATCGGATTTTGTTGTCGGAAAATTTTTGATCCAGCTCTCAAACTTTGCGTGTCAGAAATTCCAACGGAAAAAGTCCAATGGAGCCCACACACGATCAGATTTTCTGACAACACAATCTGATCGCACATTTTCTGTTGGAAACTCCGACCGTGTGTACAGGGCATAACTCTTATGCATATTGAATCAGGGTTGACCATCAAGTTGGAGATACAATTGATTGAGTATATTGATCAGATGCAGTAAAATGGTGCCAACAAGCCCATGTTTTTGCGTATTTACAGGGTGTCTGCAAGTGTACTTTTTTTTTTTTTCCTTATGACTCCTTTTCACACCACCCTTTCTCCAATGTAATGGAGCTGAGAAGAATGGAAGGTTTTTGTAGTCCAAATCAGGAGAACACACAAGTGTAAAATGTAGTTTCTTCTTAAGTACAGTACATTGAGTGATCATTGTCACCCTAAGACAGGAAATGTGTTACTGCCAGGAACACCAGAAGAAAAAAAGAAAGACTGAAAAAGATGATACTACACATCTAAGGACTGATAAGTTGCAACATGAGAATTTTCTGTTTGTGGGTTTTCGATACCCTCCAGCACCTTCCAGAAATTGAAATATCAGCTTTGTTGGAAATAACCCTCTAATGTTCTTTATAGAAAATTAATTGTAATGGTTTGTTAAGTCTTTACTATCTTTATCGTACAGGTCAGTCTGTGGATCCAACTTTCTATTTTGCCAAGGCAGTTTCAAATGTCATCTGCTCAGTGGTGTTTGGAAGCCGGTTTGAGTATGAAGACAAAACTTTTCTTCAGCTTTTGTCCCTTTTACATGAAAGTTTTAGAAGTTTTAGCTCTATTTGGGGACAGGTAAGTAAAGAGCTTCAGATCATCTAAAAGGGAAATGCTTATTAAGGATGGTCCGAACACCCCCCGGTTCGGATCGTACCAGAACATGTGAACCCTATTAAAGTCTATGGGGCACGAGAAAAAAAAGTCTATGGGACAAAAACATGAAAAATCAAAAGTGCTAATTTTAAAAGGCTTATATGCATGTTATTTCCATAAAAAGTGTCTGGGGACCTGGGTACTGCCCAAGGGGACATGTATCATTGCAAAAAAATTTTTATAAAAAAAATTTCTTCAGGAGCAGTGATTTAATAATGCTTAAACTGAAACAATAAAAATAAAATATTCCTCTAAATATCATGCCTGGGGGGTCCGCTTAGCCTGCCTGTAAAGTGGTGCATCTGTGCAATGTGTAGAACAGTAATGCAGCAAAATTACATGAAAAAATGTCATTTAAACTTGCTTGCAGTTGTAATGTATAGATGAAAAATCAAGGAAAAAAATTGGCGTGGGTCCCCCCTACGTCCATTTCAGGCCCTTCATCTGGTCAGGTATGAATTTTAGGGGGGACTCCATGCCAAAATGTAAACAAAATCCATACCAGCCCCTAACTGAGCATGCAGCCTGGAGGACAGATAAGGGGGGGCGAGCGAGCGCCCCCCCCTGAACCATATCAGGCTTCATGCCCTCATCATGGGGTGCTTTGGTTGTAGGGTCTGCAGGTGGGGGGCTTATCGGAATGTGGAAGCCCCCTTTAACAAGGGAGCCCCCAGATCTTGGTCTCCCCCTTATGTGAATGGGTATCGGGTACACTGTACCCCTACCCATTCACCAAAGTGTAAAAAAGTAAAAGCTACAATAGACAGTTTTTGACAATTCCTCTATTAAAAAAAAAAAAAGTGTCCCACAATGTACATCCATTGTCAATCACGCTGTCCATGGACCCGAAAAATAGAAAGAAAACCTGAAAAAACTCAGTCTCCATGGGAGGGCTCCCGTGGACAGCTGTTATATAGGCAAGGGCGGGGTCAACCACTAATGTAACCAGATGACCCCACCCCTCTGATGTCCCATGATGTTAGAAGGGGGTGGCGTCACTCAGTTACTTCACCAGTGGCCCTGCCCTTGCCTATATAATAGCTGTCACAGCAGTCGGCAAGAGGTCTCCCATCGAGGCAGAGCTTTTTTATTTTTTTCTATTTTTCCGGTCCATCCGGTGGCATGATTGAAGATAGATGGACATCGCAGGACACTTTTTTTTCTTTTTTAATAAAGGAATTGTCAAAAACTGTAATTTTTAAAAAACTTGACACTTTTTTGGCGCATGGGTAGGGGTACAATGTACCCGATACCCATTCACATAGGGGGGTAGGATCTGGGGGTCCCCTTGTTAAAAAGGGACTTTCAGATTCTGATTAGCCCCCACCCACAGACCACCGACAAACAATGGCCAGGGTTGTCAGGAAAAGGACCCCAAAATACCCTCCCCATATTGAGGGCAAGTAGCCTGGTATGGTTTAGGAGGGGGGATGCTCGCTCGTTCCCCCTTCCCTGGCCAGCCATGCTGCTTGCTCAGATAAGGGTCTGGTATAGATTTTGGGGGGGGGGGGGGAACCCCACATCAATTTTCTTTTACATGTTGGCATATATTCACACACATAGTTTGGACTTGATGGAATTGTGTCTTTTTTCAACCTCACCTACTATGTAACTATGTATGCAACTATGGATTTCCCCTTAAAATCTATGCCAGACCCAAAGGGCATGGTATTGATTTTGGGGGGGGGGGGGGGGGGGGAATCCCTCACTTTTTTATTTTATTTTGGCTTGGAGTTCCCCTTAAAACCTATATCAGACCTGAGGGGCCCGGTATAGATTTGGGGGGGGCATGCCATTTTTTTTCTTAATATTTTGTTCCCCTAGGGTTCCCCTTAACCACTTCAATGTACTGCATTATGTACACTGACTGCACTGTGTGTGTGTGTGTGTGTATATATATATATATATATATATATATATATATATATATATATATATATATATATATATATAGTAATGTTTGAGGGTTGTTTAGCTCAAGTGTAGTACCCGCTAGCGAGAACTGTCTACACAAATGATTCCTTTTCAGGGATGGTTGGCCAACTTTTATTAAAGAAATTCAAACAATGTTCCATACATGAAAACAAAAGTGGTTTCCCCCACAGGGGGATTTCACCGCCAGCAACAAATAAAAGGATATTCAGCCTCCGGGCTTATACATGCAGCATTGCAAATAAAATACAGAGCCACCTGGCTCTCTTCAGCAGCAGATGCACCACTGCTCAGGCTTCCACACAAAGCTCTCCTGACTACTGTCAGCGACCTCAGACTTGGGTCTCTGGCGTTCACAGTGCAGCCTGCACTCCCTGGCTACTTCAGTGCACACCTGCACTCTCTGGGTTCTCCCCTGCAAGCCTTGACCCCTCAGGAGGGTGGAGCCCAGGACCATGGTCCTGACTCTACTATCAGGCCCACACACACCTGAACAATCTGTGTGCCAGTGAGTCTCAAAACCCAGACCCAGGACTGGGGATTTCATCCCACCCGGATCTCTAAGAAATCCCTGGGCTCCAGATCCCAAAGTGGACCTCGCTAAATAATGAGGAAACTGAAAAGCCAGTTTCCTCTCAAACAAGCAACTACCCTGGAGCCCCTCAACGTGCCTGGTTGAGAATCCTGGACCCATATACTGATGGGGTACCACACTACCTCAATGTACTGCATTATGTACACTGACTGCACTGTGTATATATATATATATATATATATATATATATATATATATATAAAAATATAAATATAATATAATGTAGTGGTACCCCTGCTGATTAACTCAATATCCCACTGGATATTAATACCCCAACTCTGTGTATCCTCTCTTACCTCTGACACCTCGGGTTCCATAATGTAAAGTGATTTGGTCAATGAGAATCACACAACAAGCTGCTGAATATTTAAGTAAATTTACTGTAATATATGCTGAACATTACCGAAAATGCAATCCAACAAACATAAACAGTAAGTAACGATTGACAACCTTACATATTTATTAGTGTAAATTAAACAGTTACCATAAGATATGTATGCAAACGGGAAATAAATGGGATAAGCATTCAATACATCAAGCTCATTTATTAAACACCTTCCCTCCAACCCCAGAGCATACACACCAATTCTGCAAGAGATGCTATGCACATAGTACAATACACTATATTGATATTCTGTACTCAAGGGCCCTCCCTAGGTTGTAATGCAGTTCTAAGAATGTATGATGAGGTAATAATACTTTATAGAAATAGTAACAGTCTCTTATCCTCCTCAACTAGCTTATTAGACTGCAGTATTTGTAATCCAGGGAACAAGTAAATGGCAGGTTATAGTGGAAAAGATATGCGGGTAACTGTGTGCGTGGCTGTATAAGGCACCTGTGAAATGTCTTCCTTACTGGAGAATGTAACACAACATTAACTTGGTAGTGCAGAGAAACCAGGCTCTGAGGCTTCGCTGCACCAAGTCTATGAACAAGTGGGAGCGCTTATGTGGGACTACAGGTCCCACCAGCCTTCTGGAACTAGTTTACACAGCAACAAAGTAGTATATCAATCTGGGCAAGTGGCCGCTCACCACACAAGCCCCAAATGCTTGTACTGTTCCGCTTAAAATATCTCAGTTCTGCTCCTGGCTGTAGCCTTCACCCTGCACTGTTCTTTCAGAGGTCCGGTCACTGTGATGCAGGAAAGGTTAAGAAGTCTTGGGCTCTCAGGTCCATCCACACACTGATCCAGTATGCTGTGTTCTGGAATTCCTTAGAGGCCACACAACTCCGCTCTGCGCCACACAGGCCACAGTCTTTCAATCGCACACCCACAGCTCCCTGCAGGCAGATCTTCAATGGCGTCCCAGCAAGAAATGTGCCATGCCTGTCCCTTAAATATCCTTACCTAGCAGGCTGTTTGGTGTCTTGGCCTTGTGGGTAGGTAAGTGGGCATTGTGGGTCCGTAGTTTGCTGACTGAGTTTTAACATAAGAGTCACTTCCTCCTTCACTACATCTCCCACAATGCTTTTCTTTCATGGCTTAATAAAACCAAACAAAAGTCTTAGTAACATTAAATCAAATGAACGCTAGAGGGAGCCAAACTCTTACTTGTAACCTAGTGCAATGCATAAGTTAAACTCTTGGTCCCCAAAGACAGGAAGATTACACTTTATCTTGCTGGAAAAGGAAAAACAAGTTATTAATTCCTAATCCCACTCCAGACTTGCCAGATAAAGACACAATGTTGGATTCTCTTTACACAACTGATACATGCCATCAGGGAGTTCATAATCAAATTTTGAACAGGTCATGACAAGTGCCGTGTCCCACCCCTCAGTGTCAGAGGTCAGAACTAGACATGTGCAAAAGGAAAAAAATTGTTTAGTTTAGTTTCGTTTTAATTAGTTAATTAATTTAGTTTAGTTATATTCGTTAAATTTGTTTTCGGATTTTGTTTCATTTTTTAGTGAATTCGAAAAATCGGTCACATTCGAAAATATTTCAACCAAATTCGAAAATATTTCTACCGGATTCGAAATTATTTCAACATGATTCGAAACGATTTCAACTGGATTCGAAAATATTTTGCAAATTTAGGGCCATGTATCTCGGGGTCACTTGGTACTAGAAATCCCAAATTTGGAGATGTTGTAGTGCTAGTTCTATTGTGTTTGCATACCAAATTTGGTGTTTTTAGCTATAAGTGACCCCTTGATATGTGGCCCCAAAGTCGGATCGCAAAATGTAATTCTCTACTGCAGAAAAGTGCTTGACATTTTGTGACCCGACTTTGGGGCCATGTATCTCGGGGTCACTTGGTGCTAGAAACCCCAAATTTGGAGATATTGTAGTGTTATTTCTATTGTGTTTACATACCAAATTTGGTGTTTCTAGCTATAAGTTACCCCAAGATATGTGGCCCCAATTCGGGTCGCAAAATGTAATTCTCTGCTGCAGAAAAGTACTTGCCATAATGCCCATATCTGGGGTCACTTGGTGGCAGGTGACGTGGCAAGTGGACAATCCACAACTTGGTCACGTGGCACTCATGGTCGTTCACATGGCACTCGTGTCAGGTCACGTGGCACTCATGGCCAGTCACGTGGCACTTGTGGCAGGTCACGTGGCACTTGTGGCAGGTCACGTGGCACTTGTGGCAGGTGGTGTGGCAAGTGGACAATACACAACTTGTGGCAGGTGACGTGGCAAGTGGACAATACACAACTTGTGCCAGGTGACGTGGCAAGTGGACAAATACAATACACAACTTGTGGCAAGTGGACAATGACATACAGCATATGCACTTGCCTTGCGATCGACATCCGTGACTTCTTCAATCAGGCATGCTGACAACTTCATTGATACCATAAATATAAATGAAATAAGATTTGTGTTTTGCACTGGTACACTGCAAGTATGAAAAGTTGATGTGACAGATATATATAAGTAAGTATAAGTAACTAACCATCTTCCAAAATTTCTAATTCAAATAGAAAAGATTAGAACAGAATAGAAGAAAATATATAATTTAATAGAATAAAATAGAAAGAATATACAACCATCTTCTGAAATTCGAATTTGAATAGAATAAATTTGAATTTCGAATAGTATGAATTCAAATTTTTATATTAATTAATTTTAAATTTGGATAGAAAAGATTATAATAAAATAGAAAATAGACTAGAGAAACAATAGAACAGAACAGAATAGAATATATTATATTTTATTCTGTTCTATTGTTTTTCTAGTCTATTCTTTTATATTCTATTAAAATCAAAATCATTATATACTAAAATCGAATTTCGGAAGATGGTTTTATATATATATATATATATATATATATATATATATATATATACATACGACATTTGAATTTCGTATAGAATGAATTTGAATTTGAATAGAAAAGATTAGAATAGAAATAGAGAATAGACTAGAACAATAGAACAGAATAGAATATAGATACTATCTATTTAATTTTTATTTTTTTTGCAGATTACTATTTGTTTTAATAAGATCTCCTGCAGACTATTAGCATCTATTTCTTTTTTTGCAGATCTCCTGCAGACTATAAGTATCTATTTCGTTTTTCCACCAGATCTCCTGCAGACTATTAGCATCTATTTAATTTTAATTTACAGTTCTACTGTGTTTGCATGCCAAATTTGGGGTATGCAAACACAGTAGAACTAGCACTACAACATTTTCAAATTTGGGGCTTCTAGCTCCAAGTGACTCCGAGTTACGGGGACCCAAAGTTGGGTCGCAAAATGTCAAGCACTTTTCTGCAGCAGAGAATGACATTTTGTGACCCGACTTTGGGGCCCCGTAACTCGGGGTCACTTGGAGCTAGAAACCCCAAAGATGTTGTAGTGCTAGTTCTACTGTATTTGCATACCAAATTTGGGGTTTCTTGCTATAAGTGGCCCCGAGATACATGGCCCCAAATTCGGGTCGCAAAATGTCATTTTTCAAATTTGATTAGAATTTCGTTTGAATTCGTTAGCATTGTAATTCGGATGCATCCAAATGTCCAAATAATGAAAATTCGTCAGAATTTCGATTCGGAACGAAACAGAATGCACATGTCTAGTCAGAACAGAGGTTAACAGTAGGGGGGTGCAGCTTCAGGAGTTAGTCTACGAATAGTATGGATCTGCTCTTCAGAACTCTCTCCCAATGTGTCATACATAAGTTTCTTAGGAGGGTGCACATCCCGCCTTAACCGCATGGGTGAATCAGTTCCAGAAGGCTGTATCAAATCTTTGGCTTGATCCCCGACTTCATTCTGAGCATTCAAGTCAATGGAGAAGTCTTTAGTTGCAGTTACAGGAACCTGTGTTGACTCCTCAATTTCAGGGGCTGACAATACCTCAGTGGAGAAATCTATCAGATCTTTGGTCTTTTGTTTAGGAACAATGGCTACAGCTTTGATCCCTTCCGCATCCTTCTTTGATAACATTTTCTGCAACTCTGGTCCAAGAGACCTACGGACCATCTTTTGTGCCTCAACTGGCTGTGGCAGCACCACAATGCTGATATCCTGTGATCTTTTAGGCTCCACTCTGACAGGTGCTTCTGGCTGTGGTGGCAAAGATCTAAGAGTTTCCATCTCTGGGATTATTTCCCTTATTCTTTCCAGAGGACTGGCTATTGACCTTTCTCCCTCAGACCAAAACCAGGCAGGCACTGACACCATATCATCATCCTCCTCCTCTCTTCTTACCTGTGAGGATGAAGTAAGAGCTTGAGAATACACATATTCCTCCCCAAACTCATCTTCATCCGCCTGCCCTCTTGACAAAGGCTTTGGACTAAGGCCGCGTACACACGGGCGGACTGTTCGCCCAACTTTGTCCGCTGAACAGTGTTTCAGCGGACAGTCCGCTCGTGTGTGGGCTTCAGCTGACAGTTTCAGCGGACAGTCTGACAAACAAAGTTTTTCGGAATTTCCGTAAGACTGTCCGCTGAAACTTGGTTTGAGCGGACAGTCCGCTCGTGTGTAGGCTTGTTCGATAAACTAAGTCTCGCGCATGCTCAGAATTTACACGGCGAAGGTTGCATTGCAGTTTATTGGACTTCGAATTTCTCGTCCCGTCGTACGTGCCGTTCACGTCATCGCGCAAGTTTTCAGCGGACTGTTCGTTCGTCGTGTGTGGTCAAGTCCGTTCATGCTAATTTTGAACGGACTGTTTGTCAAACTGTTTGACGAACCTAGTTGGGCAGACAGTCCGCCCGTGTGTACGCGGCCTAAGAGTTTGAGAATACCCATAATCTTCTCCAAACTTGTCATCTGCTTGATCCATTACTTCAGCTTCAGTTAGACTTTCCTTCTGCAAACGTGTGCAAAGTAGAGTTGGCTTTTGAGGAGGCTATTTAGGTGCTTGAGGTATCTTCACTGCTTCTGACAGTGCTAACAAATGATTCCTGTGCCACATCTTTCTTGGTCCCTTCTCCCCTTCAGGTCTAATATGATACACCGGTAGACCAGGAATTTGTTTACACACAACATAAGGCTGCGACATCCACCGATCTTTCAGTTTATGTTTTCCAGGGACACCGAAGTTCTTTAGTAACACCCGATCACCAGATTGTAAATCCTGAATCTTTACTCTTGCATCAAAGTTCCTCTTATTTTTCGGGATTCCTTGGTAGAAGCATACTCCACTGCTTTCTCATAGGCCTGTCGCAGATTCTTTCGTAGTCTGTTTACATATCCTTTATGTGACGTTAATGGCGTATCATCCAGGCAGGTGCCAAAAGCCAGGTCGGCGGGAAGTCTAGCTTCCCTCCTGAACATAAGACGGTAAGGGGAGTAACCGGTGGCATCACTCGGTGCAATTGTAGGCATGAACTAATGCGGCTATGTGGTTCCCCCCAATGCCACTTCTTATCCGGAGTCAAAGTCCCCAACATGTTTAATAGAGTTCGATTAAATCGTTCTGGTTGAGGATCACCTTGAGAGTGATAGGGTGTAGTGCGTGACTTCTTGATACCTAGCAAAGCACGTCATTTATGTTCTAGGCAACGAAGTCCCTTCCTTGATCTGAATGAATGCGCACAGGCAGCCCATAGTGCACGAAAAATTTCTCCACAAGCACCTTGGATACTATACTGGCTTTCTGATCCCTAGTAGAGTAGGCCTGTGCATAGCGAGTGAAATGATCCGTCGCGACCAGGATACTATTTCTTCCACCTATATCGGGTAAAAATCAATGCAAACCAAATCTAGGGGCTCCTGACTCTGCAGCTGGCCCATTGGGGCTGATCTAACTGGCAGGGTTTTCTGCTAGATACAAGTGAGGCAAGAACATCAATAACTCTCAGCTTTTTCTCTTAAAATAGGCCAATAAAACCTATCCCTGATCAGTCTAAAAGTTCTGTCGGTTCCCAGGTGACCATGCTCATCATGCAAGGACACTAGGATGGTGCTTTTCCATAAGAAATAACTGCCAACTTTCTTCCCTGTTTTCAGTTGGGCAGCGCCTGTACAGCACTCCATCTCTTGTTTCCAACCGATCCCATTCTCTATGCAGAATCTTTGCCCCATTTAAGCCTCAGAAGAGTGACCACCACACTTCTGAGGCTTCTCCCCTTCTTTCTTCCTCTCTTGTAACCATGTGCAATAACTCATTGAGTGGCCGGGCAATCTTGGCAAAGTTTTCCACAAATCTTCGATTATAGAAACAAAAATCCAAAAACGATCTCAACTCAGTTACTGTTCTTGGTCTGGGCCAGGTAGTGACAGCCTCCAGTTTCTGAGGATCTGTGGCAACTCCTCCTGCAGAACCCATATGACCCAAGTAGGTAACAGAAGTTCGATAAAACTGGCACTTCTGTAGTGACAGCTTCAGTCCTTCTTCATAAAGGCGAGAGAATACCTTTTCCAATCGAGCCTCATGTTCTTCTAGGGTCTTCCCAAACACGATGATGTCATCCAGGTACACCAGAACTTCCACAAGATTCATATCCCCAACCATTCTTTCCATCAAACGTTGAAATGTGGCAGGAGTCCCCGACAGACCCTGAGGTGTCCGATTGAATTCATAAAAACCCAACAGCATATGAAAGCTGTCTTTTCCCGGTCTTCTGGGTGCATGGGAATCTGGTAGTACCCACTCTTTAAGTCCAACACACTGAACAACTTAGCCCCAGTGAGGCACCGCAAAGCATCTTCAATGCGAGGTGTGGTGTACTGGTTTGGGATGGTGCGCAGATTCAGAGTTTGGTAATCGATACACATGCGTAGGGACCCATCCTTCTTCCTTACCACCATGATAGGATATGCATAAGGGCTCCATGATTCCTGGATGACCCTGGCCCTCTTTAACTCAGCAAGCTGCTCTCTTAAGTCTTCTAAGTCACTGAGAGGTACCCTCCTGGCCCACTCTTGGAAAGGCTTGTCTTCCTGAAGGTGAATTTTGTGTTTGGCACTTCTTGCACATCCCACATCAAAATTGTCCTGGGCAAACAGCTTCTCCCACCTCATCAGCTGGGTCTTCACCCTTTTTTGCCAGGAAGGACACAAAACTTTTGAGCATTTTTGGAACTCCCTCTGTAGCTGCTGACCAATTTTCAAGTCCTTAGCTTCTTCTGGGATTACAGGGGTGGTGGTACTCACTTGCCCCCAGCATGCAAGCTCCCAACTTGACAGGCTGATCAGTCACATTCTTTAGCTGAATGGGAACTTTCCTTCCTGTTCTGTGCAAATCTCGGGTAGGAACCAGCTAAGGAACCATCTCCAATCCAGCTGCACTGGCCCGCTCATCCGTCTCTTTCTTTTCCCTGGGCACTCCCTGACAAGCCTGCCATAACTGCGAGTGAATCTTATTGGTGGTGGTCCCATCTTCGTTCAGTACAGAGATCATCAACCTTCTCACTAGATCAGTGTTTGTCCCCACTAATATGGAATTTTGCCCTGCCCCAGCGGGTCTGGGGCACACGACAACCAAGGTGTCAAAAGCTTCCTCTTTCCCGACAATTGCTGGGCCAAAGGATATCTGAATGGGAATGTAGCCATCATATGGACATCTGATGGTTCCAATCCCCCAGATCTCAAGTTGTTCCAGTTTGCGAATGGGTATATGTGCTTGTCATAAAAGTCCCGATATAGCAACGTATCCTGCGCCCCTGTGTCCTGTAGAGCTTTGATATACACTCCCTCAACTTGCACTGGTACAATCGGGGAGGGCCCCACTAGCTTTTCTGGGAAGTTTGCAGAAGTACACGGAGTGTGATCAGAACACCCATTCTTCTTCTTTTTAGTACTCTGTGAAACTCTAGCAGTGGCCCTAGGCGGTGTTGCCAGACCTCTTTGAATTGGGCTAGTCTGACAAACCTTTTCAGGACTATTCTGGTAGGACCTAACTGTGGTCCTAGGTGACGGTGAAGCATTGACCCTCTGCGCCTGGTTCCCTGACCCCAGTGTCGGGTTGCTTGACTGTTGGTATGTCCTGGGTGAATAGCCTCCTCTTCTCTCACCAACCCCATCAGCTTTGGTTAAGAAGGTGCTTCTCTGGTGCCATTTAGGAGTAATCGAAGGACAATAGGATGGTTTGGCCTAGCTCCTTGTAGAGTCCGATCTAACCGGACTTCGTCAGCCTCTCTGGGATCCTCATCCTTCTTCAAGATGATCTGGTGTAGAATCTGGTCTATGCAGACAATATATGCCGACAACTTTCATCTGGTGAGTATGCTCAAATTTGTACATCAGATCAGATAACTCGTCCACCCTTCCATAAATGGCATAAAGAGCTTTGATGTAATCCATGGCTTTACAATCCGGCTTTCCATCCTAAAGCTTCTGGTGACATCTGCTGCTGGGCTCAACAGGCTCTAATTCACTGTCTTCCCACTGATCTCAACACATTCTAGTCCTCCAAGGCTTGCATTGCCTGATCCATCCAACTCTCAAATTCTTTCTCTCCATCGGGTCTAGGAATACGACTTGAGAAGGTCGGCAGCTTCCGATATCTCTCATTAGACATGTGCATTCGTTTTCGTCCGAATGCATTTTCGTCCGAATTTCAGCTATTTTCGTTTTGACAAACGATAACGAAAGCACAAAATCCGAAAAACGAAAGATCCGACATAAATAAATGCTTTATTTTCGTTTTCATTGTTATAACAGTTCGATATAGAATAGGAGATTCGACATGACTCTGACAACAATCTGTGTCTATAGAACCTGTGGTCGAATGTGCCTAACCTTACCTCTATTAGTCCAAGATTATATAGAGAAAATATTCGACAGAGAAAAAAGATTTGACAGAGAGAAAAGATTCTGCAAGTTACTGTCCTAAAAAATGTTTGTGGGACCCGGGTCCTGCCCCAGGGGACATGTATCAATGCAAAAAAAAGTTTTAAAAACGGCCGTTTTTTCGGGAGCAGTGATTTTAATAATGATTAAAGTGAAACAATAAAAGTGTAATACCGTATATACTCGAGTATAAGCCGAGATTTTCAGCCTCTTTTTTGAGGCTGAAAGTGCCCCCCTCGGCTTATACTCGAGTCATCGCTGTCTGCCCGCTCGTTCAGCGTGTCGAGCAGACAGACAGCGGCCATTCTATAATTCAAAAGCCGCGCCTCCGGCTCCGCCTTCGCCTGTGATAGGCGGAACACTGAATTTCCCAGCAGCCTGTGTTCCGCCTATCACGGACATCGTATCATCCTCGTACTACGGACGAGGATGATACGATGTCCGTGATAGGCGGAACACAGGCTGCTGGGAAATTCAGTGTTCCGCCTATCACAGGCGAAGGCGGAGGCGCGGCTTTTGAATTTTACAATGGCCGCCGAGGCGCCGACGAAGAGGGCACGGGACGGAGGCAAGGCAAGGCACGGCACGGGACGGGACGGGACGGAGGCAAGGCAAGGCACGACACGGGACGGAGGCAAGGCACGGCACGGGACGGAGGCAAGGAGGCAAGGCACGGGACGGAGGCTCGGGACAAAGGCTCGGGACACAGGTAGGCTGGACACACACACACACACACACACACACGGATGGATGGAGACACACACACACACACAGGGATGGATGGATACACACACACACAGGGATGGATGGATGGATGGAGACACACACACACAGGGATGGATGGATGGAGACACACACACACAGGGATGGATGGATGGATGGATGGAGACACACACACACAGGGATGGATGGATGGATGGACACACACACACACAGGGATGGATGGACGGACACACAGGGATGGACGGACACACAGGGATGGACGGACACACAGGGATGGACGGACACACACACAGGGATGGACAGGCATGTCTCACCCTCGGCTTATACACGAGTCAATAAGTTTGCCAGTTTTTTTGGGGGTAAATTGGGGGCCTCGGCTTATATTCGGGTCGGCCTATACTCGAGTATATACGGTATTCCTTTAAATTTCGTAGGGGGGGGGTGTCTATAGTATGCCTGTGAAGGGGCGCATGTTTCCCGTGCTTAGAACTGTCCCTGCACAAAGTGTCATTTATGCAGGAAAAAAAGTCCTTTAAAATCACTCGCAGCTATTATGAATTGTCGGCTCCGTAATACAGAGAACACTCATTGAAAGTCATTGATAAAAAAAAAAAATAATAAATAAAAAAAAAAAAGCGTGGGGGTCCCCCAAATTCAATTACCAGGCCCTTCAGGTCTGGTATGGATATTAAGGGGAACCCCGCATCAAATTTAAAAAAAAATTGACGTGGGGTTCCCCCTAAAAATCCATACCAGACCCTTTATCCGAGCACGCAACCTGGCAGGCCGCAGGAAAAGAGGGGGGGAGGAGAGAGCGGCCCCCCCTCCCTCCTGAACCGTACCAGGCCACATGCCCTCAACATTGGGAGGATGCTTTGGGGGTCTGTGACCCCTCAAAGCACCTTGTCCCCATGTTGATGAGGACAAGGGCCTCATCCCCACAACCCTGGCCGGTGGTTGTGGAGGTCTGCGGGCGGGGGGCTTATCAGAATCTGGAAGCCCCCTTTAACAAGGGGACCCCCAGATCCCGGCTCCCCCCCCTGTTTGAAATGGTAAGGGGGTACAAAAGTACCCCTACCATTTCACAAAGAAAGTGTAAAAAATGGTTAAATAAAACAAACACACTTTTGAAAAATTCCTTTATTAAAAATAAAAAAATAAAAAAAAGATTCCAGCGGCGGTAATCCACTCTTGCTATCCAGCGACGGACGGTCATCTCTCCAGCGATGGCTCATCTCATCCAGCGCAGCGAATCCTCCATCCTTCTTCTGTCTCCACGGAGAGGAGACACTGCAGGCATTCCGGCGGCTGACGTTTCTTATATACGGAGGGCGGGGCCACCCGTCACCTGACCCCGCCCCCCTCTGACGCAAGGGGAAACGCGGGGTTCCCTGTGACGTATGGGTGACTCGCACCCCTCTGATGTAACACAGGCAGGTTTCCGTTACATCAGAGGGGGGCGGGGTCACCCATACGTCACGGGGAACTCCGGGTTTCCCCTTGCGTCAGAGGGGGGCGGGGTCAGGTGACGGGTGGCCCCGCCCTCCGTATATAAGAAACGTCAGCCGCCGGAATGCCTGCAGTGTCTCCTCCACGGAGACAGAAGAAGGATGTATTCGCTGCGCTGGATGAGATGAGCCATCGCTGGAGAGATGACCGTCCGTTGCTGGATAGCAAGAGTGGATCTTTTTTTTATTTTTTTATTTTTAATAAAGGAATTTTTCAAAAGTGTGTGTTTTATTTAACAATTTTTTACACTTTCTTTGTGAAATGGTAGGTGTACTTTTGTACCCCCTTACCATTTCAAACAGGGGGGGGGCCGGGATCTGGGGGTCCCCTTGTTAAAGGGGGCTTCCAGATTCTGATAAGCCCCCTGCCCGCAGACCTCCACAACCACCGGCCAGGGTTGTGGGGATGAGGCCCTTGTCCTCATCAACATGGGGACAAGGTGCTTTGAGGGGTCACAGACCCCCAAAGCATCCTCCCAATGTTGAGGGCATGTAGCCTGGTACGGTTCAGGAGGGAGGGGGGGCGCTCTCTCGTCCCCCCCTCTTTTCCTGCGGCCTGCCAGGTTGCGTGCTCGGATAAAGGGTCTGGTATGGATTTTTAGGGGGAACCCCACGTCAATTTTTTTTTAAATTTGACGCGGGGTTCCCCTTAATATCCATACCAGACCTGAAGGGCCTGGTAATTGAATTTGGGGGACCCCCACGCTTTTTTTTTAATTAATTAATTTATTTTTTTATCAATGACTTTCAATGAGTGTTCTCTGTATTATGGAGCCGACAATTCATAATAGCTGCGAGTGATTTTAAAGAACTTTTTTTCCTGCATAAATGACACTTTGTGCAGGGACAGTTCTAAGCACCAGAAACATGAGCCCCTTCACAGGCATACTATAGACAACCCCCCCCCCCTACGAAATTTAAAGGAATATTACACTTTTATTGTTTCACTTTAATCATTATTAAAATCACTGCTCCCGAAAAAACGGCCGTTTTTAAAACTTTTTTTTTGCATTGATACATGTCCCCTGCGGCAGGACCCGGGTCCCCAAACACTTTTTAGGACAGTAACTTGCAAATTAGCCTTTAAAATTAGCACTTTAGATTTTGAACGTTGGAGTCCCATAGACATTAATAGGGTTCTAAAGTATGCTATATAGTTAGCTCCGTCGAATCTTCTTTATACATTCGACAGACACCATAAGCCTTCCAAGACAGATTCGACCATAATTCATGTGGATTTTCGGACGAATGCAATTTTTGAACGAAAAACGAAATAAATAAAAACGAATTTCGGGAGTAACTAAATAAATTAAGTTTTCGGACGAAAACGAAATTCCGAAACGAAATATTTTACTCTGCACATGTCTATCTCTCATTGGTAGATGTCTGGTGGCTTTGTATCAGACTATTCACTAGGGGGCTCATGTCCAGGTAGAATGATGCAGGTGGTATCCCATTCACAGGGCTGCCTCCACTGGCACCTTGGGTATTTGGATTTTCCCCTATTGAGCTTTTGCCATGAGACTCTCTGGTGGCATCTCTGGTATTTTTTCTTCCTCTGACCCCTGCACTGGGATCACCTGACCATCTAGACATTCTGCTAGACTCACCACACCCTCCTTGAATTCTGCCGGAACATACTCTCTCCAATCTAGAAGGGCATAAGTGAAATCCTCCTGCACATCATGTTTCAGGTCCAAGAGGTAGGACCCCTGTACTGGCACCGCTTTCTCCATCAACTGCCGTACCTTTTTGTCAAACCATTGGTCTCCTGGTAACCTAAAGACTGTGGTCTTCTCCAACTGACTTCCACACACTCGGCTCCATTGGGTAGCCATTACAGAGTCCATGACCTCTTCTATTCTAGACTCCTCCCCCAATTTGTTCAGGCATTCCAGATGGGATATCTCGGTGGTACATCCAAATGTAGTGGTACTACCGTAGGGGTTGCTGATTAACTCAATATCCCACTGGCTACCCCGACTCTGTGTATCCTCTCATACCTCTGACACCTCAGGTTCCATATTTTAAAGAGATGTTGTCATTGAGAATCACACAACGAGCTGCTGAATATTTAAGTAAATTTACTGTAATATATGCAGAACATAGCCGAAAATGAAATCCAACATAAAAAGTAACGATTGACAACCTTACATATATACTTTATGAGTGTAAATTAAACGGTTACCATAAGATCTGTATGCAAACGGGCAAGAAATTAGATAAGCGCTAAATACACCAAGCTCATATATTAAACACCTTCCCTCCAACCTCAGAGCATACACACCAATTCTGCAAGAGATGCTGTGAACATAAACAGTACAATACACTATATTGATATTCTGTACTCAAGCGCTCCCCCTAGGTTATAATGGAGTTCTAAGAATGTATGATGAGGTAATAATACTTTATAGAAATAGTAACAGTCTCGTATCCTCTTCTTTCTTCAGATAGATTATTAGACTGCAGTATTTGTAAACCAGGGAACAAGTAAATGGCAGGTTATAGGGGAGAACATATGCGGGTAACTGTGTGTGGCTGTATAAGGCACCTGTAGAACTTCTTCCTTACTGGAGATTGTAACACAACATTAACTTGGTAGTGCAGAGAAACCAGGCTCTGAAGCTTCACTGCACCAAGTCTATGAACACGTGGAAGTGCTTATGTGGGACTACAGGTCCCACCAGCCTTCTGGAACAAGTTTACACAGCAACAAAGTAGTATATCAATCTGGGCATGTGCCCGCTCAACACACAAGGCCCAGATGCTTGTACTGTTCCGCTTAAAATATCTTAGTCCCGCTCCTGGCTGTAGCCATCACCCCACGCTGCTCTTTCAGAGGTCCGGTCACTGTGATGCAGGAAAGGTTAAGAAGTCTTGGGCTCTCCGGTCCATCCACACACTGATCCAGCACACTGTGTCCTGGAATGCCTTGGAGGCCACACAACTCTGCTCAGCGCCACACAGGCCGCAGTCTTTCAATCGCACACCCAAAGCTCCCTGCAGGCAGGTCTTTACTGGCATCCCAGCAAGAGAGAGAACCATGCCATGCCTGCCCCTTATATATTCTTACCCAGCAGGCTGATTGGTGGCTTGGCCTTGTGGGTAGGGTCTGTAGTTTGCTGACTGAGTTTTAACATAAGAGTCACTTCCTCCTTCACTACATCTCCCACAATGCTTTTCTTTCATGGCTTAATAAACCAATCAAAAGTCTTAGTAACATTAAATCAAATGGATGCTAGAGGGATCCAAACTCTTAGGCCGCGTACACACGCGCGGACTGTTGGCCCAACTTTGTCCGTCCAACAGTTTGAGCGAACAGTCCGCTCAAACTTAGCATGGACGGACATGGCCACACACGACGAACGAACAGTTTGCTGAAACCGTGCGCGATGACGTGAACGGCACGTACGACGGGACGCAAAATACGACGTCCTATACACTGCATTATAACTTTCGGCTTGAAAATCCTTTCTGAGCATGCGCGGAACTTTGTTTGACGAACAAGCCTACACACGGGCGGACTGTTCGTTGAAACAAGGTTTCAGCGGACAGTTTTTCGGAATTTCCGTAAAACCTTGTCCGTCCAACTGTCCGCTGAAACTGTCCGCTGAAAGCCCACACACGAGCGGACTGTCCGCCCAAACACTGTTCAGCGGACAAGGTTGGGCCAACAGTCCGCGCGTGTGTACGCGGCCCCACTTGTAACCTAGTGCAATACATAAGTTAACAAAGCATGGCTACATATATACACCAGATTGCCTGCACTGTATATATAGTCTACACTGAATGCACTGTGTATATGTGTATATATATATATTGCACACACACACACACACACACACACACACTAAACTGCCTGCACACCACTAACTAACCTGTCTAATCTAGCTCAAATTCTCTCAATCTCTACACTACATAGTTACATAGTAGGTGAGGTTGAAAAAAGACAGAAGTCCATCAAGTCCAACCTATGTGTGCCGCCGTGTAAGCAGCCTTATATAGTGTGGGGTGTTGACTTAACCCCCTGAGCCATGATTGGCCAATCATGGCTCTCACAGCAGATCGCGCTGTGATTGGCCAAAGCATCCAGGTCAGATGCATGTCTTGTCCAAACAGCAGCCATCGATGCACTGCAATCTCGTGAATTTGCCATGAGTGCCTCATATGTTCGAAACACCCTTGCGTTTGACTCAAACATTGGGACCATCCCTAAAGATTATACTGTAAATATGTTTGGGGGGGGGGGGGGGGAATTAAAAACTGGTGCATGTAAAAAAGTACTCCAGTTTCTAACTTGGTGCATAGGAATATAAACAAAGAACAAGGATTTAAAAGAAATATGGTGTGAAAAAAGTCTTCAGGCACAAAGTAGCAATAATAATTAAACAAGATGTGATGTCACTACCCTTTTTCTCTACCTATATTACCAAAAGTACTGGGACGCCTGCCTTTGCACACACATGAACTCTCATTGGATCCCCGCTTTAGTCCGTAGGGTTAAATTTTGAGTTTGCCCACCCTTTGCAGCTACAACAGCTTCAACTCTTCTGGGAAGGCCATCCACAAGGTTTAGGAGTGTCTATGGAAATGTTTGACCATTCTTCCAGAAGCTGTTATAGCTGCAAAGGGTGGGCCAACTCAGTATTGAACCCTATGGACTAAGACTGAGATGCCATTAAAGTACACGTGGGTATAAAGGCAGGTGTCCCAATACTTTTGGTAATATAGTGTATCTATGAATGGCAACTATGCCAACCTAGCTACATGCTGTGTTCACAATGCAGCAAGGCAGTCGTTTAGCACGGGACAATGAAGCTCAAGGAGACCACTAGAGTAGCAGTGCCTATTACTGTGATCTGAAGCTTCTAGAGGGATCCCACAGGTATGGTTCAAGCTGGACCAAGGTAACCATATGGGCAGGGCCAGCTGATTGGTACCCAAGATGGAATAAAGGTATACCAAGGCCAAGGAAGGAAGGCACAATTATTATTTGGTTATGTAGACGTAACAAATAACAACTGGAAGGCAGCGGTGTGTCTTGATAATACAAGGAACGCAGGTACAAAAGTTCCCTGCAATGTTGCAGTACTTTAACACAGTCCCATCATTTGCCACTTTAATAATTCTTACATTATCAGAGCAGCATCTGAGGGATGATAGACAGAGCAGCGTTCCAGGTGCACTTAGCAGACCGATAGAAAGATTTTTGTCCCAGCTCTAGAGTCCCCACATAGAGAAGGCAGTAGTGGTAACCCTGTTCTGTCCCTCCTCAACAGGAACCTCTCCATAGTGCTAAATACACTGTCCCTAACCAGCGGGGATACTGTCCCTATTCTATCCACTTAGCAAATACACACCAACTGCAGTGGGGCAGTGCCCTCCATTAGCATTGCTCTCACTAAAGACTGCAGTGAAGGTCATCCAGTGTTGCAGTGTGTAATCGGACAGCTGCTTCCCTGATGACACCTACGGAGGCTTCAGAGGAACAAAGCTCCTCTCACTCTCCATTCCCTCTGTACAGCGGGCAGTAAAAAAGTGCCACCTATAAAGTGGAGGATAAACTTCTCCTGCCTACTATCGTAAATGTATCCATATGTGGAAATCTTTAATTTCTCTTAGATAAGCTTATTGGTTTATTATTTTGGTGCACACACTCCTATTCTCAATTCTTTGCAGTAATTCTGCTGTATATATGAATGCTAATTTCTCAATGGGTCTTAAGGTAAGGTCATAAACTTACTCTGCAAATATCTCTTAGATGTACAATGTGTTTCCCAAAGTGGTCGGAAAGATTCCGGGACCTCATCAAAAATTGTTTGAAGCTATTCATGACATTCATAAATTTATTGAAGAAAGAGTGAAAATGCATAAAGAAACCCTGGATCCAGGTTCTCCTCGAGACTTCATCGATTGCTTCCTCTTGAAAATGGAGCAGGTAAAGCAATTTATTCTGCTGAGTTTTACTGGGAAATTTTACTTTTAGCTCACAGAAAGTTCTCAGATTTACAGTTGAAGTCTCACCCAAAAAAATGTTAATTTAATACCTAAAACCAGAGCTTTAAAATTTTTTAGCCATCGTTAAATTAGAAAATGGACAATCTAAAATGTCATTACTAAACTCTGCTTTCATATAGGGAATATTAATATTTGTTTAAGACATATATATATATATATATATATATAAAGCAGTGCTGGAAAACAATGGTCGCCACTTTTCACCTAGGGGTGTGCTCAATTTTGTTGCCAGTGGTTTAGACATTAGACATTAATGGCAATGGCAAATTTACACTGTTATACAAGCTACAAGCTGTACACTCACTACTTTACATTGTAGCAATATGCCATTTCTTCAGTGTTGTCACATGAAAAGATATAATAAAATATTTACAAAAATTTGAGGGGTGTACTCACTTTTGTGAGATACTGTATATATCTTAAAGTGGTTGTAAAGGCAGAAGGTTTTTTGTCTTAATGTGTTCTATGCATTAAGATAAAAAAACCTTCTGTGTGCAGCAGTCCCCCTCAGCCCTCTAATACTTACCTGAGCAGTGTTGCACGAGAGACTTGGCTGCCCGGAACTCTCACTCCTCATTGGCTGAGACAGCAGCGAGGCGCCATTGGCTCTAGGTGCTGTCAACCAAAGCAAGTGAGCCAATGTGGAGAAATAATGGCGGGGCCGAGCCGTGGCCCGGTGTCTGAATGGACACAGAGAACAGCAGTTTGGCTAGGGCACACACATAGCAAGCTGCTTGCCGTGGGGGCAATCACCAGGTTGGATGGGCCAGGACTGCGGGCGCGGGACCTGAGGAGAAGAAGCAGATCTGGGCTGCTTTGTGCAAGACCACTGCGCAGAACAGGTATGTTTCTTAAAAACCAGAGAATTTAGTATCACTTTAAAGCAAAGTAAAAAGGTTTTTCTGGCACCTAAGTGATCCTCCTATGGGATAGTAGTGAGTTTGACCTTTCGGACTACATGTGCTCCCTTAAAGCGGGAGTCCACCGGGACTCCGCGTTTTTTTTTTTTTTTTTTAAAAGCCAGCAGCTACAAATACTGCAGCTGCTGACTTTTAAATAGTGACACTTACCTGTCCAGCGCGCCCGCGATGTCGGCACCCGAAGCCGATCGCTCGCTCGGCTGCCGGGTCCTGCCGCCATCTTGGGTATGGGAATCAGGAAATGGAGCCTTTCGGCTTCATTTCCCGGTTCCCTACTGCGCATGCGCGAGCCGCGCGGCGCAATCCGGACGGTCCCCGCTGCCTCTGGGAGCTGTGTGTTTCCCAGCAGGCAGCGGGGCACTTGCTGAAGGGGGCGGGCGCTTGCGGAACGGGGGCGTAACCTACGCTCGTTCCGCAGAGAGCTAGCCCGGAAGTGGGTGCAGTTACCTGGATTATCCAGGTAACTGCACCCCCCTCCCCCCTGAAAGGTGCCGATTGTGGCGCCGGAGGGGGGGGGGATTCCGATGAGCGGAGGTCCATTTTAGGGTGGACCTCCGCTTTAATGTTAACAATAGGGGCATCCATTTGAATTATGAGGCAAGCCTGGAACAGATCCACTTTTTGGTTTTGTTACCTCCACTTATTTCAAGCCCACCGACAGAAATTCTTTTATTCCTAATGACAGTTGCCATCACGGCTTGTGGCTCAAGTCTGTGCCAAAGAGTCAATACCTGAGATTAAAGCGCAACTGTACGAATGATGCTGTTTTTCTTGCCCAAGCCCAGGTCCTTACCAAAAGATTTGAGGCTAAGGGTTATAACCCAGAGTTTCTTACTAACACATTAAATCAAGTAAAAAATTTCAATCGTGATGACCTTCTGAGAGGGAGGGTTGAAAATCAGAACAGGAATGCTTATCGCTGCCTATTTATCAACATTTTAGTGTTAAACATATTATGAACAAACACTAGAACATCCTTAAAAATGATAGGGTGCTAAAATCTATTTTTCCAGATAAACCACAGGTTGTTTTTAGGGGTGCACCAACCCTGAAAGAGAGATTGGCACTTAATATTCTTAACCCTAATGTGAACAATTCTAATTTATTTTCCGAAATTACTGGATATCATCAATGTAGAAGGTGTCAGGTCTGTTCTCTTAATCAATGCAGAACGAGAAGGACTACTAGTTTCGTCTCTTCCTGTACATCTAACACTTTTTCCATTGAGCCTTTAATTACTTGCTCCACTGTTGGAATTGTTTATATGCTCCAATGTCCATGTAGCCTGCAATATGTTGGCCGACTAAGTGACCTCTGCAGGTCCGTCTTAATGAGCATATAAACAACATACGCAGGGCCTTCACTAAGCATTCTGTATCGAAGCATTATCTCACTGTACATAATAGGGACCCTTCCAATACAATATTTTTAGGCATAGATAAATATATTTTTAGGCATAATAATAAATAGTTGCTTAGTTAGAAGTATTTCTAGATTGGAGATGGCTTGGGTACATAAACTGAAGAGTTATACCCCCTTTGGCTTGAATATTGATGTAGATGTGAACTCTTTCATTGATAATTCCTAGTGACAATTATACTGTGTGTTATAATATTAAGTTGTATGTCCTTTTTTTCCCATATTTTACCATATTTTGTTGTATTTGTAGGAGCTGACCTTCATGGTCAAGTCCGGCTTGATTCCAGTGATTTATTGAGCACTCTTTTGGTGGGGAGGCTGTTTTTTTTTCCCCCCCACTTATAAATTATTCAGGATCTAATATTTTTATTTAGAAGGTCCCTTTGACCCTTTTTTAATAAATTGTTAATTTCTCATTTATCTTTACCATTGTGCAATATATAGATGTTGTCCGGTATGGTCTGTCATAAATTGTATACTCAGATTCTCGTTTTTAAACAGTGTTTGGTTTGTTTGCTCAATGGGAGTGATTTCCGACTGGCTGTGTTGTGCAGTGCTCTCTGCATGGCTTGACGCCTCTGCTGGTCGGTGATCCCTCCAGTCTGTGAGCTAACAAATGAAGTAATCTAGCTATTTATTATTTTGGATGTAAGTTGGGTTATTGAGTTAGGCTGTTACAAATGACCTCTCCATTATACTTTTTTTTATACATGTTTGGTGGTCTAGTTTTATGTTTTTTTCTCAATGTGTTGGTATTTTCTGTGCTCCCTGTTGTGGTTTTCTTCTAACCAAGATGGCGCTTTTTGGCTCAATTTCCAGGGAATCAGGCCGAGGCTTGGTTAGCTAACTGATATATAAGCGGTGAATCAGGAAAAGTAATGATACAGATAAAGATAAAGAAAATATCAAGAATACTTAACTAAAGATACTTGTTTCCCGCCATGGAGTTCCATTTGCTGTTATGCAACATGGCACAGGTAATCAGGACCAGACACTTGTCTTGTGGCCATGTTACAAGTTCTAGCTAGGAGATATAAGTCTTGTATGTAGGAAATGGTCAAGCCCACTTTCAGAGAAAAATGAAAATGGCAAAATGTAAGGAGGCTGGCTTGTCCATATAGGTAGTTCACATTCCAACAGGATGATTCCAGGTAACCAATATGCAATATCTCTGTCATTAATTAGGAACACCTGTTGATCCTTGGCTTTCTTTGGTGTGGGTATTTTAGGTACGCTTGCCAATGAACTGCATGGCAGGTCGACATATGTCGGGTCAAGCATGTGGTGCCCAAGCAGGTGATATTTTGGCCACACGAGATATGCTTCAGACATAGGTTGAAAATAGCAGTGGTGCAATCTGATGCACTCGTCTCAAAAAAGGCCCACACCAAAGAACTTTTGGAATAACGGGCAGAGACAGCAGCGCCCTGCACATACGGAGCTCTGCAGTGTGATGCAGTCGTATTCTGCCCTCAAGCTGGTCCCTGGAGATGTGCCTCCTCCTACTCCTCCTCTCTCCTATCAGACACCCATGTGGAGTCAGTGACCTCATCATCTCCTCCCTCCTCATCACTGGAGCAAACCTGGCAGAATATTGCAGCTGGGGGAACATGACTGCCAGATTGCTTTCCTTCTTGGGCACCCCCTCTCTCTGGGCTCACGTTACAGCCTTCCTCTAGCTGGGTACCATCATCGGAGCCTTTAAAAAGCAGGGGATCCTCCTGGAGAATGTACCCAACACTGTGGTCAAACAGTTCGGGGGACTCCTCAGGAGGACATGGTGGGGCTAGGGAAGGAGTGACTGATGCCACTGAGCCGAGGGAAGAGGCCGCGTTGTCAGCTGCTTTGCCAGACAAAGTACCCTGAGCCAGGGTGAGAGAGGATGAGGAGGATGAGGACAGCTTGGTCATCCACTCTACCAAATCTTAGGCATGTTGCGGCTCAACACGGCCAGCTGCCGAAGTAAAGGACAAGCTTGTCCCATGGCCACATGCTGATGAGGATGCACCATGTCCATGACCAGCACTGTTGCCTCTAGACACAGAGCCGGACTCGCATTTTGGCAGACAATCCGGCCGTGTGTATGCCAGTCCGCCGTACTTTTGAAATGAGCAGACTTTTCCCGCCCGGAGAAGACGTCGCTGGCCCCGCCACCTGGTATGAACTTAAAGGGGAACCCCAACACCGAAAACATTCGGCGTGGGCTTCCCCCCAGGTCCACATCAGACCCTTGTCCGAGCACGCTACCCGGCCGGCCAGGAAAGGGGGGGACTGTGCGGCCTGCGGGACTGCACGCCCCCCCACCCCCAAAGCACCTTGTCCCCATGTTGATGAGGACAAGGGCCTCTTTCCGACAACCCTGGCCGTTGGTTGTCGGGGTCTGCGGGCGGGGGGCTTATCGGAATCCGGGAGCTCCCTTTAATAAGGGGGCCCCCACCCTATGTGAATGAGTATGGGGTACAATGTACCCCTACCCATTCACCTGTAAAATAAAGTACAAAAAAAACACAACACACAAGATAAAATAGTTTATTGCACAGCTCCGGGGGTCTTCTTCCGTCTTCAGGGGTCTTCTCGCCGGACTCCTCCGCTATCTTCTTGTAGCTCTTTTACTAGCGGAGGAGCCCGGCTTTCTTCCTCGCCGCCAGCCTCTTCTTCCGACTTCGGGGGTCTTGTCTCCTTCTTCGGTCTTCTGTCGCGCCGCCTTCTGTTCTTCTTCGCCTTCTTCTCCTGGAGATGTTGACTCGAAGTTCTCTCCGGCCGCAATGCCAGGGACGCGCTGCGCGGCAACTTATATAGGGACAAGGGGCGGGGTCATCGGCGTTGATGTCACATGGGTTGATGTCACATGGCGACAGTCCCAGCATCCTATGGGACTGTGACATTGTAAGGGGGTGGGGTCACCATGTGACATCAACCCATGTGACATCAACCAATGACCCCGCCCCTTGTCCCTATATAAGTCGCTGTGCAGCGCGTCCCTGGCATTGCGGCCGGAGAGAGCGTCGAGTCAACATCTCCAGGAGAAGAAGGAGAAGAAGAAGAACGGAAGGCGGCGGCCGCGGCGACGACAGAAGACCGGGCCACCGCCTGTAAAAGAGCTATAAGAAGGCGCGGTGGCCCGGCAGAAGAACCGAAGAGGGGGACAAGACCCCCGAAGTCGGAAGAAGAGGCCGGCGGCGAGGAAGAAAGCCGGGCTCCTCCACTAGTAAAAGAGCTACAAGAAGATAGCGGAGGAGTCCGGCGAGAAGACCCCCGAAGACGGAAGACCCCCAGAGCTGTGCAATAAACTATTTTATCTTGTGTGTTGTGTTTTTTTTTGTACTTTATTTTACAGGTGAATGGGTAGGGGTACATTGTACCCCATATTCATTCACATAGGGTGGGGGGCCGGAATCTGGGGGCCCCCTTATTAAAGGGGGCTCCCGGATTCCGATAAGCCCCGCCCGCAGACCCCGACAACCAACGGCCAGGGTTGTCGGGAAGAGGCCCTTGTCCTCATCAACATGGGGACAAGGTGCTTTGGGGTGGGGGGGCCGTGCGGCCCCCCCTTCCCCAAGGCACCCCCAATGTTGAGGGCACACGGACTGGTGCGGCTCGGAGGGGGGGTGCTCGCTCGTCCCCCCCTTTCCTGGCCGGCCGGGTAGCGTGCTCGGACAAGGGTCTGATGTGGACCTGGGGGCGTTGGGGTTCCCCTTTAAGTCCATACCAGGTGGCGGGGCCAGCGACGTCTCCTTCGCGGGCCCCGCCTACCTGGAGACGCAAACGAAAAGAGCGGACTTTCCTCCGCGTGTGTGGGTGAGTCCGTTCATTTCAAAAGTAGGGCGGATAGTATGGCGGACTTAGTACGCCGTATTAGTCCACTGAAAAAGTGCCGTGTGTGGGCAAGTAGCCCGTTTGGAAAGTCCGACGGACAGTTTGGCGGGAAGTCCGCCAGACTAAGTCCGTCGGATAGTCGGCTACGTGTGTACACGGCATAACTGACTCACCTGCCTACTCTAACTTAAATCAAATGACACTGTCTCTCTGTCTATCTCTCTCCGCCGCCGCAATACACTACACAAGGCCGCTATGCAGCTGGCCTTATATAGTGTGGGGCGTGTACTAAACCCTCTGAGCCATAATTGGCCAAAGCCACCCTGGCCTTGGCCAATTACGGCTCTCTGTACAGACGACGCTGTGACTGGCCAAGCATGCAGGTCATAGTGCATGCTTGGCCAATCAGCCAGCAATGCACTGCGATGCCGCAGTGAATTATGGGCCATGACACGCCACTCGAATTTGGAGCGAACGGCCCATAACGTTCGCAATTCAATGAACAACTCAACAGGCAATGTTCGAGTCGAACATGGGTTTGACTCGAACTCAAAGCTCATCCCTATTCAGAATTAATAATCCAGAGCCCTGTACTCCGCTTATATGTGAACTTTGTGTTATATCTACTTCTACTCTACTTTCACGGTGACCTTACATATTGTTCTCTGTAATTTAAGTCACATGTACCAAGAAGATAAATCTGGAGTGAATGTTTGGTGAATATCACATTCACTGCTTTAAAATTTTTGCCCTATATGTGTTACCTCAGCATCTGCAGTTGCTGCAGTTGCCATTTCCATCTGGACTATTATGGCTTAACACTGTGCCGTGATGCTGACACTTATTTATAAGGCATTTCATATTTGGAATGGTTTTGTACTTTTCCTAGCCTGCCTTTAACATATCGACAGGATAAACTACTTATCCTGACGGACATCTTTATTACTGAAGTTTTTTTGAAGTTCAGCTTTTTTGTTTTTGAGGTTATGTTGTTACCTACTTGAAGAAAATCCTGTGCAATTGCTCAGGCTGCGTGGCACTTATTGGGCGTTATTAGCTTCCTATCATTATGAAAATTGCTGCTCTTGAGGAAGCGTAATCCAGGCTCAACATGTCGAGCTTTTGAAAAATGTATATAGCCGGATCTAGATTTGGACACACAACTTATTGGATATTTACATCAGGCAACGATCCAAGAACCTATTTGGTTCATTGTCATGAGTGTGGTTACATTAGCTATTATGTGATGTCATTCTCTATATGTGTAGGGTATATTAATAACTAATTCTATTTTTATGTTACATATTGTTGTAATAACTGTACTTCAGTATTTTTTTATACTCGTTTTTTAATAAAATAAAATAATATTACTAATCTTTTAGATTTTCTACTTTGTGCCTATAAAGTCCACTTTATGTAGCATTTAAATTTTCCATAACCTGGGTTTCCTTAATTTTGACAAATCAAAGGCTAAATGATGGGGCAGTGGTTTGTTGTTATAACATAGGGATACAGGCCTTTGCAGAGTTTAAGAGATGGATGAGAAGTGATTTCTTATAACGTTTGGCTGAGAGTGGGCCAAAATGTAGGAGGAAAGCATTCAGTCATTTTGTTAACTGACATCAGTCAGTTTAATTATAATGTCGCTCATTTGTTTCCAATAGTCTTAAACCACTGGAAAGTTCCAGAAAATGTGTAAGACGGACCCCTCCTCTTGAACACATCTCCATTGCACCTCCTGTTTTGGCTATGGAACAAGAAGGGAAGGGAAATCTCCCCAATAGGATACAGATGGTGAAAAAAACCTGACAGGGATTATAATTCTCTCTTAGGCCGCGTACACACGCGCGGACTGTTTGCCCAACCTTGTTCGTCAAACAGTTTCGGCAAACAGTCCGCTCAAAATTTGCATGAGCGGACTTGCCCACACACGAGCGGACTGTTTCAACGAACTGTTTGCCAAACAGTCCGCTCAACTTTTGAAATGAACGGACTCGCCCACGTAAGGCGGAGGCAAATCCGCCCATTTCGAGCGCGTGTACAGGTAGGCGGGGCCCGCGAAGGAGACGTCGCGGGCTCCGCCGCCTGGAATGGGCTTAAAGGGGAACCCCAACGCCGAAAAAAATCGGCGTGGGGGTTCCCCCAAAGTCCACACCAGATCCTTGTCCGAGCACGCTACCCGGCCGGCCAGGAAAGGGGGGCGAGCGAGCGCGCCCCCCCTCCTGAGCCGTACCAGGCCGCGTGCCCTCAACATGGGGGGGTGCCTTGGGGAAGGGGGGGCCGCGCGCCCCCCCCACCCCAAAGCACCTTGTCCCCATGTTGATGAGGACAAGGGCCTCTTCCCGACAACCCTGGCCGTTGGTTGTCGGGGTCTGCGGGCGGGGGGCTTATCGGAATCCGGGAGCCCCCTTTAAGAAGGGGGCCCCCGGATACCGGCCCCCCACCCTATGTGAATGAGTATGGGGTACAATGTACCCCTACCCATTCACCTGTGAAATAAAGTACAAAAAAAAAACACAACACAGGGGAAAAAATATTTTATTGCACAGCTCCGGGGGTCTTCCGTCTTCGGGGGTCTTCTCGCCGGACTCCTCCGCTATGTGTGTGTAGCTCTTTTACTAGCGGAGGAGTCCGGCTTTCTTCCTCCCCGCCGCCGGCCTCTTCTCCCGACTTCGGGGGTCTTGTCCCCCTCTTCGGTTCTTCTGCCGGGCCACCGCGCCTTCTTGTAGCTCTTTTACAGGCGGTGGCCCGGTCTTCTGTCGCCGCTGCCTTCCGTTCTTCTGTCGCCGCCTTCGGTTCTTCTGCCGGGCCACCGCGCCTTCTTGTAGCTCTTTTACAGGCGGTGGCCCGGTCTTCTGTCGCCGCTGTCGCCGCTGTCGTCGCCGCCGCCGCCGCCTTCCGTTCTTGTTCTTCTTCTTGTTCTTCTGCTTCTTCTCCTGGAGATGTTGACTCGACGAGCTCTCCGGCCGGAATGCCAGAGCCGCGCTGTGCGGTCACTTATATAGTGACAATGGGGCGGTGTCACATGGTATATGTCACATGGGTTGGTCACATGGGTTGATGTCACATGGGGACTATGACATCGTAAGGGGGCGGGGTCACCATGTGACCAACCCATGTGACATATACCATGTGACACCGCCCCATTGTCACTATATAAGTGTCCGCACAGCGCGGCTCTGGCATTCCGGCCGGAGAGCTCGTCGAGTCAACATCTCCAGGAGAAGAAGCAGAAGAACAAGAAGAAGAACAAGAACGGAAGGCGGCGGCGGCGACGACAGCGGCGACAGAAGACCGGGCCACCGCCTGTAAAAGAGCTACAAGAAGGCGCGGTGGCCCGGCAGAAGAACCGAAGGCGGCGACAGAAGAACGGAAGGCAGCGGCGACAGAAGACCGGGCCACCGCCTGTAAAAGAGCTACAAGAAGGCGCGGTGGCCCGGCAGAAGAACCGAAGAGGGGGACAAGACCCCCGAAGTCGGGAGAAGAGGCCGGCGGCGGGGAGGAAGAAAGCCGGACTCCTCCGCTAGTAAAAGAGCTACACACACATAGCGGAGGAGTCCGGCGAGAAGACCCCCGAAGACGGAAGACCCCCGGAGCTGTGCAATAAAATATTTTTTCCCCTGTGTTGTGTTTTTTTTTGTACTTTATTTCACAGGTGAATGGGTAGGGGTACATTGAACCCCATACTCATTCACATAGGGTGGGGGGCCGGTATCCGGGGGCCCCCTTCTTAAAGGGGGCTCCCGGATTCCGATAAGCCCCCCGCCCGCAGACCCCGACAACCAACGGCCAGGGTTGTCGGGAAGAGGCCCTTGTCCTCATCAACATGGGGACAAGGTGCTTTGGGGTGGGGGGGCCGCGCGGCCCCCCCTTCCCCAAGGCACCCCCCCATGTTGAGGGCACGCGGCCTGGTACGGCTCAGGAGGGGGGGCGCGCTCGCTCGCCCCCCTTTCCTGGCCGGCCGGGTAGCGTGCTCGGACAAGGGTCTGGTGTGGACTTTGGGGGAACCCCCACGCCGATTTTTTTCGGCGTTGGGGTTCCCCTTTAAGCCCATTCCAGGCGGCGGAGCCCGCGACGTCTCCTTCGCGGGCCCCGCCTACCTGTACACGCGCTCGAAATGGGCGGACTTTCCGAGCGGGAACAGTCCGCTCATTTCGAAAGTACAGCGGACAGGCCCACACACGGGCGGACTGTTCGCTCAAACACAGTTTCAGCGGACAGTTTTTTGGAATTTCCGAAAGACTTTGTCCGTCCAACTGTCCGCTGAAACTGTCCGCTGAAAGCCCACACACGAGCGGACTGTCCGCCCAAACACTGTTCAGCGGACAAGGTTGGGCGAACAGTCCGCCCATGTGTACGCGGCCTTACTCTATTCAAAAAAGAAAAAAAAGTGAATCCAGGATTTTGCCCAAGCCTTAGCTTTAGTCTAATTTTTGACATCTAAGTTGTCTTCTCAATTCTTTAGGAAAAAGATGTGCTGCAAACTGAATTTCACATGGAGGGAATTGTGCATACCACATTCGATTTGTTTACCGCTGGTACAGAATCTGTTAGCACAACTTTGCGTTACGGACTGTTGATTCTGCTCAAACCCGCAGATATTGAAGGTTTGTAAAGTTCTTAAAAAAGTAAAGGACTAAAAAAACACAGAAGGTAGTGGAGAGTGGGAAAGAGGTTGTGGGTATAATATAGAAACTGGGGGAACATCAATGATATCATAAATAATAAAACATTTTTATCTAATAAGACAAGTTCACAGCATGACTTCCCAACCGTTGTACTTCACTCCTATGCATTTCATACTTAATCATGGAGATACCGTGCCTTGAAAACATTCATACCTCTTGAAATTTTCCACATTTTTACAACCAAAAATGTAAATGTATTTTATTGGGATTTTATGTGATAGACCAATACGAAGTGGCACACATTTGTGAAGTGGAAGGAAAATGATAAATGATTTTCAAACTTTCTTTACAAAAAATATCCCAAGTTTTGAACATCTCGCAGAGCACTGTTCAATCCATCATCCGAAAATGGAAAGAGTATGGCACAACTGCAAACCTAACAAGACATGGCCATAAACCTAAACTGACAGGCCAGGCAAGGAGTGCATTAATCAGAGAAGCAGAGCTCATGGTAACTCTGGAAGATCTGAAGGGACGGGAATCTGGTCAGAGTTGATGGGAAGATGGATGGAGCCAAATACAGCGCAATCTTAGAATTATTACCTGTTAGAGTCTGCAAAAGACTTGAGACTGGGGCGGAGGTTCACCTTCCAGCAGGAGAACGACCCTCGACATAAAGCCAGAGCTACAATGGAATGGTTTAGATCAAAGCATATTCATGTGTTAGAATGGTCCAGTCCCAAATCCAATAGAGAATTGAAAATTGCTGTTCACAGACGCTGTGCAGTCAATCTGACAGAGCTTGAGCTATTTTACAAAGAACAATGGGCAAATATTTCACTCGCTAGATGTGGAAAGATGGTAGGAGACATACCCAAAAGGACCTGCAGCTGTAAATCCAGTGAAAGGTGGTTCTACAAAATATTCACTCAGGGGGCCGACTTCAAATCCATGCCACTCTTTTCAGATATTTATTTGTAAAGAATTTTGAAAACCATTTATCATTTTCCTTCCAATTCACAATTATGTGTCACTTTGTGTTTGTCTATCACATAAAATCCCAATAAAATACATTTATGTTTTTTTGGCCATAACATGAAAAAATGTGGAAATTTTCAAGGGGTGTGAATACTTTTTCAAGGCACTGTAATGGTGTGATGCCTGTTTATTGTCACTGACATGGGCTTAGATAGTCAGATCAGTCATTTATACTAGTTGTATTAAAAAAACAAAAAAACTACTAATAAAGAACTACATTAATTCGATCAAGCAACATTTTAGTTCCCATGTTATAAAACATTAGATAAGCTATATACTGTAACTGGCTGTCAAACAGCCACTCAAGTTTATTCAATTATAGACCTTTTAATTATTTTTTTTATTATAAATTAAGAAGTTTCTGATAATTAAATCAGATAATTAAATTAACATTATTTTAGCTTTAAATCACCTGTTTCCATGGCTTCTATTTTTGCAGAAAGAATCCACAAAGAGATAGACCATGTCATTGGCCGGAATCGGGCTCCTTGTATTGAAGACCGGTCTCGTATGCCATATATGGATGCTGGGATCCATGAGATTCAGAGATTCCTTGACCTCTCCCCATTGGGAGTCCCCCACAAAGTGACTCGTGATGTGCACTTCCGAGATTTCATCATTCCAAAGGTAAAGCAATATGTGCCAGCCTATTTTTTTGGCTACCTTTGGCTAGCTTATTTAGGCAGTACACAAAACAGAGATAGTATGAAAAGTGCATTAATTCATGGAAAAAAAAATCAGATTTCACTTTTTTTTGAAGATAGATCAGTAAATAGTTGATTTTTCATGGTCTCTATTGGTTACTGCATTTTTTTCTTTATCCTAAATAAATAAACACATGTATACTAACTGTCCTCACGTTTGGTTTTAACTAAAGTCGGGCTTAGGGCTAAGACTAAATTTATCTACCTATAGCGAAATGTAAATAAATGCATACTTGTGACAATACAGTCATGAACTATATCTACATTTCAAAATGGAATTTTTAACCACTTCAACCCCGGAAGAATTTACCCCCTTCCTGACCAGAGCACTTTTGCGATTCGGCACTGCGTCGTTTTAACTAACAATTGCACGGTCGTGCAAAGTGGCTCCCAAACAAAATTGACGTCCTTTTTTTCCCACAAATAGAGCTTTCTTTTGGTGGTATTTGATGACCCCTGCAATTTTTACTTTTTGCGCTATAAACATAAAAAAAATCGACAATTAAAAAAAAAAACACATTATTTTTTACTTTTTGCTATGATAAATATCCCCCAAAAATTTATAAAAAAAATTTTTTTCCTCAGTTTAGGCTGATACGTATTCTTCTACATATTTTTGGTTAAAAAAAAAAAAAAACATCGCAATAAGCGATTGATTGGTTTGCGCAAAAGTTCAAAACAGGGGATAGTTTTATGGCATTTTTATTAATAATTATTTTTTTTAAATGGCGGCGTTCAGCGATTTTTATCGTGACTGCAACATTATGGCGGACACATCGGACATTTTTTACATATTTTTGGGACCATTGTCATTTATACAGCAATCAGTGCTATGCAAATGCACTGATTCCTGTGTAAATGTCACTGGCAGTGAGGGGGTTAACCAGGAGGTGGCAGTGTAGGGGTTAAGTGTATCCTAGGGGCGTGTTGCTAACTGTGCAGGGCGAGGCTGTGTTGTGCACATCACTGATCTCTGCTCCAATCACAGGGAGCAGAGATCAGTGTCACTTGTTGCTAGGCAGAACGGGGAGATGCTTTTTTACTATAGCATTTCCCCTTTCTTCCTCTCCCTGAGGCGATCGCGGGTATCCCTGTGGCAATCGAGTCCACAGGACCTGCGACCTGACTCACGGAGCTTCCCGCGGGCGCGCGAGTGCACCCCTGCTGCCTCTTAAAGGACAACGTACAGGTATATGATTCTGCCTGTACGTGCCCTTCTGCTGATGTATATCGGCATGAGGTGGTCGGGAAGTGGTTAATATGAAGAAATGAAAGCATTCCGCTTTATATTCTGTCACAATCAGGCTTATATGATCTTCCTACAAATAAATAGTTACTTTCCTCACCTATAACTGGCCTTTGCAGCAAGGAGCACATGGAAGGGCAATGCATGCAAAACAAAACCAAAGAAAATTCCCATCTCAGCTTACCTGTTAGACAGGACAATTCAGTTGATTGCGGTAAGTTGAGATGGGAAATTCTTTGGTTTTGTTTTATATGATCTATTTGTATAAATTTTTTTTTTGATATATATTTGTAACATTGGGGGGTGTTTAACTCAGTGGCAGATGTCTTTTCAGTAAGTTCACAGCGAACAGGAACTTTCGTTTAAGGGCATGGTAGCCCACTTTTATTAAAAAGGAACAACATAAAGTTCATACATGCACTTGGTTGCCCACACAGGGGTTCTTCTGCCAAAAAAAACAATACATGAAAAATGCCAAGCCACCTGGCTCTCTTCATCAGCACTGCCACCTAGGCTTTACAAATCAGCCCTCTTGGCCTTATAACAGGGTTCCCGTACAACTACTGTGCCTCTTTTCAGCTTCCTTGCCGCTTAGGCCTTCCACTTCAGGCTCTCATTTTTCTCAGATGCTCACAGCTGTAACACACACACACAGTGTCTCTAGAAAGCAGCCCCTCACTGCTCTGATCCTCAGACTTGTGTCTCTGGCTTTCTCTAGTGCACACCTGCACACTCTGGACTCCAGGAGACCTCCTGTCTCTCTGGGTGGAGCCCAGAACCCTAATCCTGACTCTGCTATAAGCCCAGGACCCACCTGCTCAATCAACCAGCCAGACTCCTGGCTGTTCCAAAAACCCGGTCCCAGGATTGGAGATTCCGTCCCACCCATAACGCTATGGAATCTCTGGGCTCCAGGTCCCCAAGTGGATTTTACAAACTTTGGAGGAAACTGATAAAACAGATTCCTCCACATTAAATACTCCTGGAGCCCCTCAACCTGCCTATTTGAGAACCCTGGGCGACAATTACTAGGACAGGGAACTGTACTGTCACAATATATATATAACATTTTTATTTTATTTTTTACTTATTTTATGGACATTAATGGACATTTTCCTGGCATAAACCATTATGATCACAGTAATCAATAACAATCAAATGAGACATGTACTAGGCTAAAACTCAAACTGAACAAAGAAAGAGTAAATCCATATTTGTCTTGTTGGTATCCATTAGGAAGTATGGAGGCATCTGAACACATTGCTGGATAACAATCCTACAGTACTAATATGGGTGTGATTATATAGTTCTCAGTCTTTAGAACAGACACTGAGTCAACGACTGACCCTATTAAATGTATAGGTTTACATCTTATATAACATCATATCAACTTTTATAGGACACCACTGTGTATGCCGTGCTTGGATCTGTTCTCCGAGACCCCAAGCAGTTTAAATACCCCAATGAGTTTAATCCTGGACATTTCTTGGATGAAAATGGCAAATTCCGTAGGAATGATGGATTCATGCCCTTCTCTTCAGGTATGCATCACTAAATACTGTAGGATCAACATAGCCACATGTGTGCCATCTATAGTACTACACACATAGTATTACCAGTATCATTGCACCATGTAGATGAAGTGATGGCTCTCAGGATGCATAAATATTCTGAGAATTTGGGTATTACTTAATACGTTGAAGGAAGAAACAGCAGGCAATTTTAATTGACTAGAGAACAGGGGCTTCATCAAACAAAAATAAGAAAGCTGAGCCACGGCAATCTTTCAGATAGTTGAGGAATGTGGGAAAATATTTCTGGACCCATAATGTTATCTTATTGATATTACTGTCTTAAGGAGGAAGTAAACTGATGGGTTTACTTCTTCTTTGTCTCCCTGCAAAGGTAAAGCATAATGGGCTACTATGCATCGCATAGTAGCCCATTATGTGTCACTTACTTGACACAGGAGCCAGCAATGTCACCGCTGTCCCCTGTAGTACAGAGCATCCATCTTCTTCCGGGTATCGCTGCTCCAGCCACTCACAACGCCGGAGCAGTGATGACGTCATTCCGGCGCATGCGCATGGGAGCCACCACTAACGGCATATTGCTGTCTACTGACTGTCTTTTAGTAAATATCTCCTAAACCGTGTAGGTTTAGGAGATATTTCTTGGACCTACAGGTAAGCCTTAATCTAGGCTTACCTGCAGGTCAAGGTGGTTTGTAAGGGTTTACAACTTCTTTAAAGAACTGATGTTGATTTAAATATTAAGGTTTCTGGGCAGGTGGATTCTTGAATTGTAGTGTAATATAACAAAAATGAAAATTGAAGTGCCATACCACTGCTAAGAGGTCCAGATACAACTTTATTTCAATAACCAGCCAAACCAGCTGCTGACAAGACTTGTGCTTGTAATTGCACAGGGAAAAAATAACACTTATGCCCCGTACACACGAGCGGACTTTTCAACATCCAAAGTCCGAAGGACCGAGTCCGTCAGACTATCCGATCGTGTGTGGGCTGCAACGGACTTTTGATTCGCCAAAGTCTGACGGACTTTAGAAATGAAGCATGCTTCAAATTTTCCCGAAGGAACTCCGCCGGACCCGGTCCCCTTCGAAAACTCCGCTCGTGTGTATGCTACTCCGACGGACTAAAACCGACGCTAGGGCAGCTATTGGCTACTGGCTATGAACTTCCTTATTCGAGTCGGGTCGTACGTCATCACGTTCGAATCCGTCGGAGTTTAGTGTGATCGTGTGTGGCCAAGTCCGTTCGGCCGAAAAGTCTGTCAGAACTCCGTCGGAACTCCGGCGGAACTCCTTTGGAAGTCTGTCGGACATAAGTCCTCTCGTGTGTACGGGGCATTATGCCGCGTACACACGACCGGATTTTTTGACGTACTAGGGCTGACGGTCTTTCCGACGGACTTTCGACGGAGTTCCGACGGACTTTCCAAATGAACGGGCTTGGCCACACACAATCACACCAAAGTCTGATGGATTTGAACATGATGACGTACAACCGGACTAGAATAAGGAAGTTCATAGCCAGTAGCCAATAGCTGACCTAACGTTGGTTTTTATCCGTCAAGACTAGCATACCCACAAACGGATTTTTCGATCCGGCGGAGTTCCGGTGGGAAAATTTAAAACATGTTCTATTTCTAAAGTCCGCTGGATTTTTGGTAAGCAAAGGTCCGATGGAGCCCACACACAATCAAATTTTTCTGATGGACTCGTTCCATCGGACCTTTGCTGTCAAAAAGTCCGGTTGTGTGTACGTGGCATAACAGTCTGATTTACTTCTAGTCCATTCCTACTCTTTGGATTGTCCCTCTGACATTTATTGGAATAAAATTGGAATAACTGGACTTCTTATCAATGGTGTGGCTCTTTACTTTCAATTTGTATTACTGTAATCCAGGGGTGTCCAAACTTTTTTCAAAGAGGGCCAGATTTGATGAAGTGAACATGCGTGAGGGCCGACCATTTTGCCTGACATTCTTTGAACCATTGAAAATTCGGTCTAAGTGTGTCCATCCAAGCACTAATACACGGCCCAACAAGAATTCTCTTGCCTTGTCGCGCTCGTTCCCGACACACAGACCAATGCTCTGCACTTTAGGGGGTACCGTTAATTCTTAATGGTACCCCACACATTTGAAAAAAAAAAAAGCTCAGGAACTTCTTTCCCTGCATTTGTGAGTAGGGAAGTCCATTGAAATTAATGGGCTGCCCCACACACAGTACGCAGCCACACAGATGTTGCATTTATGGGCTTAAAACAGGTGGTGAGGAGGCAACATAATGCCTCTTTACCGCCATTCAAATGCCTCTGAAAAGAGATCTGTGCATGGATTGCTTTTCAGAGGAGCAGCAGTCCTGGCTAATATCACACACAAGCCCTACAAAAGCAGTTTTGATGGTATAAGAATGGGGGGGGGGGGTCGGATTAAACGTAACATACACACAGATACATGCACACACTTGCAGACAAATGCACGCCGCACACACATACAGACACATGCATACACATACTTACAGACATACATGCACACACATACAGACATACATACACATGTGCACACACACATACGTACACACACACACACATACAGTCATACATACAGACACATGCATACACATACACATACTTACAGACACATACAGACATACACAGACATACATACAGACACATGCGCACACACACACACATACATACAGACATACATACAGACACATGTGCACACACAGATACAGACATACATGCACAAACCTACAGATATACAGACATACATGCACACACATACAGATATACAGACACATGTGCACACACACATACATACAGACATACACATACATGCACACACACAGACATACATACAGACACATGTGCACACACAGATACAGACATACATGCACACACATATAGATATACAGACATGTGCACACACACACACACATACATACAGACAAACGCATACACATACATGCACACACACAGACATACATACACATGTGCACACACATATACATACAGACATAAATGCACACACGTACAGACATATGTGCACACACACACACATACATACAGACACATGTGCACACACACACACATACACATACAGACACATGTGCACACACACACACACATACATCCAGACACATGTGCACACACACACACACACACAGACACATGTGCACACACACACACACATATACAGATACATGTACACACACACACACATACAGACACATGTGTGCACACACACAGATACAGACATATGTGCATACACATACAGACACATGTGCACACACACACATGAATAAAGCCCTTTTTAACACTAATGTAGCTTGTAGCATAGTACAGTACCTTTGCAGCTTCCTCATTCAGCTGGGTACTGCACTGTAGGGGGAAGCAGAGAGCACAGCACACTCCTCTGCACTTTACTTTCACTTTTGAAGCTCATGGAGCTTCTCACAGTGCTGGGGATTGGGCTCATCTGACAGCCCTGCTCCGGTGGCACACTAAATTGAGAAAGACCAGGCGGGCCGTTCAAAACCGAACCGCGGGCCGCAATTGGCCCGCGGGCCGGACTTTGGACATGCCTGCTGTAATCATTCAAGTACTTTGGCTTAGGCTTCTAGATTGGTCTGTCCTTGATGCCACCTTTACAGTGTTGTCAGTTTGTTGTACGTCACAATTTACTAACCTGTTCAGCTATTGTGGAACTGGATCTCTGCATTGGGCACCAAACAGACGAATCGCGATGGGCGGCGGCTTCTAGCATGTCTCCTTCTCCTCTGCAATACTGTGGTTTCTGCTGTGCGTCTTCTCCCTCCCCCTCCTCCTAGGCGTCCAATAGAATTGCCTGTCCTTTCAGGAAGAGGGATGAGTCTCAGGACTCGCTTCCTGATTGGCTGGGAGAAGGATCAGTGTGACAATAGCGAATTATTCATATTGTCACATAACTAGGTGGGTTCGGAGAGCAGTGCTCTGCACCCCGAGCCCACCCTTTTTTGAAGCCTATTGGAGCCTCTGGCTCTATTCACGTGCTTTAACCACTTGAGGACCGCCGTATTGCCATTGTACGTCAGCACAATGGCACAGGCAGGCATAATCACGTACATCTACGTGATTGCCTTCCAGCGGGTGGGGGGTCCGATCGGACCCCCTCCCGCTGGATACGGCGGTCCGATTCGGTCCAGGAGCGCTCCGTGATGAGGGGATGGCCGTTGGTTTTCGGCCACCCCCTCTGGATCGCTCCTGGCCAATGAGAAGCTTCCTCCCCTGTGTATTGTTTACACAGGAAGGAGGAAGTGATGTCATTCTCCTCGGGGCGGTCTTTTTGACCGGACTACGAGGAGAACAGTAAAAGTAAGTGTGCACCAACACTACACTGACATGTAGGTACACACAGGCACACAAACCCCCCCCGATCCCCCCCCCGATCGCCCCCCGATCCCCCCCCCGCCCCCCCTCCCCCCCCAGTCACAGTGTCACTGATTGCATTGATCATTTCTTTACTGATCAATGCATTCAGTGTCAGTTGTGACAGTAAAAACTGTCAGGACAGTTAGTGTTAGGTCCAGGGTAGCCCCCTATCACCCCCCAATAAAGATTTAACCCCCTGATTGCCCCTAGAGTTAACCCTTTCACCCCCTTTTGCCAGTGTCACTAAGCGATCATTTTTCTGATCGCTGCATGTGTCGCTAGTGTCGCTAGGTAGCTAGTTATTTTTTTAGGTTCACCGCCAGGTTTTTATAGCGCTAGGTACCCCGATATACTACCCAATAATGTTTTTAACCCCCTGATTGCCGCTAGTTAACCCTTTCACCCCCTTTTGCCAGTGTCACTAAGCGATCGTTTTTCTGATCGCTGCATTAGTGTCGCTACAGTCGCTAGGTAGCTAGTTATTTTTTTAGGTTCACCGCCAGGTTTTTATAGCGCTAGGTACCCCGATATACTACCCAATAATGTTTTTAACCCCCTGATTGCCGCTAGTTAACCCTTTCACCCCCTTTTGCCAGTGTCACTAAGCGATCATTTTTCTGATCGCTGCATGTGTCGCTAGGTAGCTAGTTATTTTTTTAGGTTCACCGCCAGGTTTTTATATCGCTAGGTACCCCGATATACTACCCAATAATGGTTTTAACCCCCTGATTTCCGCTAGTTAACCCTTTCACCCCCTTTTGCCAGTGTCACTAAGCGATCGTTTTTCTGATCGCTGCATTAGTGTCGCTACAGTCGCTAGGTAGCTAGTTATTTTTTTAGGTTCACCGCCAGGTTTTTATAGCGCTAGGTACCCCGATATACTACCCAATAATGGTTTTAACCCCCTGATTTCCGCTAGTTAACCCTTTCACCCCCTTTTGCCAGTGTCACTAAGCGATAATTTTTCTGAACGCTGCATCAGTGTCGCTAGTGTCGCTAGGTAGCTAGTTATTTTTTTAGGTTCACCGCCAGGTTTTTATAGCGCTAGGTACCCCGATATACTACCCAATAATGGCTTTAACCCCCTGATTGCTGCTAGTTAACCCTTTCACCCCCTTTCACCAGCGATCACAGTATAAGTGTCACTGGTGACGCTGGTTAGCCAGTTAGTTATTTAGGTTCCCCGTCAGGTTTTTATATAGCGCCAGGGACCCCCATATACTACCTAATAAAAATTTGAACCCCCTGATTGCCCCTAGTTAACCCTTTCACCACTGATCACCGTATAAGTGTTACGGGTGACTCTGGTTAGTTTGTTTTTTATAGCATTTTATATTCAAATCCGGAAGGCAGTGCTTGGTTTTCGGGGTCCCGTACGTGGCTAGGCTCCCAAAAAGTCCCCCACATGTGGTATCCCCGTACTCGGGAGAAGCAGCAGAATTTATTTTGGGGTGTAATTTGACTTCTGCACATAGCATGTGTGAGCAATATATCATTTAGTGACAACTTTGTGCAAAAAAAAAAAAAGTTTGTAATATTCCCGCAACTTTTGGCAAAATATAAAATATTCCATGGACTCAACATGCCTCTCAGTAAATAGCTTGGGGTGTCTACTTTCCAAAATGGGGTCATTTGGGGGGGTTTTGTGCTATTTTGGCATTTTATGGCCTTCGAAAATGTGATAGGTAGTGAGGAGTTAAATCAAAAATTTGCACCCTTAGAAATCCTGAAGGTGGTGATTGGTTTTCGGGGTGCCGTGCGCGACTAGACTCCCAAAAAGTCCCACACATGTGGTATCCCCGTACTCGGGAGAAGCAGCAGAATGTATTTTGGGGTGTCATTTCACATATGCCCATAGCATGTGTGAGCAATATATCATTTAGTGACAACTTGGTGCAAAAAAAAAAAAAGTTTGTAATATTCCCGCAACTTGTGGCAAAATATAAAATATTCCATGGACTCAACATGCCTCTCAGTAAATAGCTTGGGGTGTCTACTTTCCAAAATGGGGTCATTTTGGGGGGTTTTGTGCTATTTTGGCATTTTATGGCCTTCGAAACTGTGATAGGTAGTGAGGAGTTAAATCAAAAATTTGCACCCTTAGAAATCCTGAAGGTGGTGATTGGTTTTCGGGGTGCCCTGCGCGACTAGACTCCCAAAAAGTCCCACACACGTGGTATCGCCATACTCGGGAGAAGTAGCGGAATATATTTTGGGGTGCAATTCCACATATAACCATGGCATGTGTGAGCAATATATCATTTAGTGACAACTTTTTGTAAAAAAATTTTTTTTTTTTTTTTTTGTCATTATTCAATCCCTTAGGACAAAAAAAATAAATATTCAATGGGCTCAACATACCCATCAGCAATTTCCTTGGGGTGTCTACTTTCCAAAATGGGGTCATTTGGGGGGGATTTGTACTGCCCTGCCATTTTAGCACCTCAAGAAATGAGATCGGCAGTCATAAATTAAAAGCTGTGTAAATTCCAGAAAATGTACTCTAGTTTGTAGACGCTATAACTTTTGCGCAAACCAAAAAATATACGCTTATTGACATTTTTTTTACTAAAGACATGTGGCTGAATAAATTTTGCCCTCAATGTATGACTAAAATTTAGTTTATTCGATTTTTCTTATAACAAAAAGAAGAAAATATCTTTTTTTTTCAAAATTTTCGCTCTTTTTCCATTTATATCGCAAAAAAAAAAATCGCAGAGGCAATCAAATACCATCAAAAGAAAGCTCTATTTGTGGGAAGAAAAGGACGCAAATTTCGTTTGGGTGCAATATTGCATGACCGCGCAATTACCAGTTAAAGCAGCGCAGTGCGAAATTGCAAAAAGACCTCTGGTCCTTAAGGTGTTTATTGGTCCGGAGCTGAAGTGGTTAAACAAACACACCTAATTGGAATCCATGCATCCGGCGCCCTGCATGCATGTAGATTAAGGGGCCTGATGCATGGATGGGGGGGGCAGTGCCCGTGGGCCCCTAATGGACAGGCCACCACTGCCTTAAAATATATAAACCATACATGTAAGTAAACAAGATACTCAATCATAAAATATGTTTCACCTGGTAGTAAAATAAAGGTAGCCAGGAGTGCAGAAATAGCTAGACTTGAATTATATTTGTTGCAATGTAAGCTACAGGAAAAATCAACTAGGACGGTAAGACCAACTCTACTACTGACAAGAAAGAGCAGTACAAGAAAATGAGGAGTTATTTCAAACCAAATTGTAGTGGAGAATAAAAAAAGTTGCTGGGGGGGTGGGACTTTTTGATACAGAGTCTTTTTTTTGTGCATCTTTTTTTATTTAAAATCCAGCATGAATGCACAGAGATTACAATTGGGTTAATTTACTAAAAGTGCAAAATCTGGTGCGGTTGTACGTAGAAACCAATCAACTTCTAGGTTGTTTGTCAAAGATTAAGACCAATTGGGTCCGCCTGTCAGTTTTTCAGGCAGATCCAATCAGAACACCCATTGTTCTGTATGGTGCGGCCAATGCCAGCGGACATGTGTCTGCTGACAGCTGCTGGCATCCGATCCGGTCCACTAAAAGCAGACGGATAGGAATATATTCCCCATTATTCTGTTGGGTTGGACTGGATCAGATGACAGTCGGAAGGAAATGGACAGGCAAACCCCAACTACCCCATAGAGAACAACTTGCTGTGACCTAAAACATGAATATGTGAAAACTTGCAAGCTGCTATGCTAAAACAGTGAAGCTGCCTACACTTTCCACACTTCCTTAAATAATGTAAAAAGACAATAATAATAAAAAATAATAAAATAAGTGCAGCGCTAAACTAAATAGACATAGGAATGTCCCTTAGGAATATAATGAATACTATACAATTGTAAGCAATATAAAGTGCAACGTTCCAAATAGGTCTCCACAAAGTGTCCTTATGTAAATCAAATGATAGTGAAAGCATCGTGCCAGTCCATTATGTGAAAAATAAAAACAATTATAGATGAAACGATCTCTCCACAATCATCCACCTCTGTGTATATTCTCAAAATCCTTGTGCTCCCTCCACCGGTTGTGCCCGCACCATATAGACTTTACATATGTGCCTTTGAAAATGGTTAATCCTCTGGAGCTCTCCTCCTGGTATTCCTCCTCCTTAAAAGATGCCGTAAGCTTCAGTCACATCGATCACCTCTTAAGCCCTGTACACACGGTCGGAGAATCCGTCGGAATGCGTCTTATCGGACCGTGTCGTCAGATAATCCGACTGTGTGTGGTATGCATCGGACTGATTCCGTCCGAATCTCCGTCGGACCCAATTTTCCAACATGTTGGAAATATTTCCCGACCAACTGGGCCGGTCGGACCTAATCCGATCATGTGTAGAGCATTTTGATCGGACCAAGTGCCACGCATGCTCACATTCAAATTCCGACACGGAAGCACTCGTTCAGGTAAAACTACTGCTCGTAAGCGATATAGCACATTCGTCACGCTGCAATGTTAAAAATTCATTCATCAAGCGCATTCTCTTGTTCTTTACAATGCTGCAAGAACGAACTTCTTTTGATGCTCATAGTCACACACACTTCTCCCGAACGGATTTCATTACTCTTTTTTAACCATTTCAGCAATACAATTTTAGTTTGCGTCACATCTACACAATTTTAGATTTGGTTTATTCTTTTTTGGATGTTTTTTGGAGGGTGGGGGGGGTTGCCTAAAAATCTCCTTTAAAGACACTTTGCTCATTTCTCCTTATTTAATTTTTTTTATTTTTGTGTAAACTTACAATAACAACATTATTCTATTTTTTAGATTTTCTTTTTCTTTTTTAAGCTACATGAGGTTGTTTAGTGTTAACACCCCTTGTTATTTATTTCACTTTGTTTTTTGGAAATGTACCTGCCTGCTCACAAATAAACTGTACTTTTGGAAGTAAAACACATACGCAAGTATTTCATCCAAACAAAAAATACCTTTATTTCGGTGTCAGTAACAGATAAAGAGGGAGGCAGCAATGTTGAAACTGGGGAGATTCGTGAAGCCTTGGGCCCCCAGGGCACACATCAAATATTTCAACGCAAAAATTGGTGGCCTGAGGAGTACATATCTGAGGGAGAGAAGTCTGGTCCTGAAGTCCATGAAACCCGGAACAGCAGCAGATGACATCTATGTTCCCAGGCTGTGGTACTACAACAGGCTGCATCTTCTGTCAGACCAGACTGAACCCAGGTCATCACACTCTGGTCTTCCTTCCACGCTTCCTTCCAGGCTGTGGCTGTGGTGCTGGAGGTGTGGCAGAAGGAGGAGGGGGAGGAGGAGGAGGAGCAGGGGCATGGGCCAAACGACACAAGTGTGTTTCTGGTGTCATTTGGCCCAACAGACCCGTGTTGAGGGTTTGGAGAATAACCTGCTCACACAAGATCTGTTGCCCCTGCTCCATTTTCTCAAGCTTGCATGCAACCAAGGCGGCAAAGGCCTCTTGGTAGGTGGGTTTTGCTTGGAGTGCCGCAGAAGCCCCACCAATCAGCCTCAGGGCCGACTCCTCAACATTCCCCCCCTTTCTCGCCCTTCTGCGTGGAAGGCGGAGGGGAGGGACCTGGCATTCGGTGAGGCTCCTTTGGCTGCCCACCGCCTGGCTGCCGCTTACCCCCGCCTCCTCCTGGCTGCCACTTTCCACAGCCACCTCCTGGCTGCTGCATTCCACACCCTCCTGGTCCTGGCTGAGTTCTTCCTGTGTATAAAAAAGGGACATCGTTTGAGTTTTTGGTTCATCAAACACACACAATTTTCACATCAACACTGTTGCAAATTGTTAACCAATAGAAAAGACTATCATTCTGAGCCCAGCATTTTTCTTTCTTGTCCCAAAGGTTTTGGCCACTACTGTCTATTGATATGTGAAACACTTTCAAAACTCACCAATTAGGGATCAGAAATCAAGTAAACATCATTCATTTTGACTCCACAAATATGTACAACAATACTATACCTGGTTCAAGCTGGGCTCCTCCAGTTCTTCCTGAGTGGAAGGCCCAGGTTGGGCGTCGGAAGACTCATCAGGTGTGGAATGGAGCATAGGAAGGAAGAGTAGAGAGGGATTCTCTGGCCTCAGCCTGGTCTGCCAGAAAATTCATCCTGTCATAATACCACAGGGTGGGGACATAAACCTCAGCTGCTGAAGCTCCAGATTTCATGGACTTCAGCACCTTATTCCTGTCCTTCAGATATGTACTCCTGAGGTTCCCAATTTTCTTTTTGATATATTTGTCATCTGCCCTGGGGACCACCGGCTTCACAAACTCAACCAGTTCCAACAGTGCTGCCTTCCTCTTCCTCTCTGGTCTGTTACTATACAAAGGGTGCGTGTTTCGCCACAGGATTGGCATGTCTCTGTATTTATCGATGAACAGAGGGAGGAAGCTATAGTCATTAAAGCCGTCCATAACGTCTGCAAGACACAAACACAAGACAAACCCTAATGTCAGGCTAAACTCCACTAATGCAGGCCTCAATCTATAAGCACTGTAGCCTAGTGATGTGCCAAGTTCAAAATGTTACCTTTGTTTGCACGTTCGTCGCCTCAGCTTCTCCCTCTGTTCACAGATCGTACGGACGACACACGCGTGTTACGTTTTATATACAGTGCGCATGCGTGCAACTCCGCCCGCCCCTGACGTTCTTTCCAGACTATTCCCTGCCCCTTCGCTTCCGGCGCAGTGGGGAGAGCACATGGCGGAGAGAACACAGGTGTGCACTAATAATTACACTAACGAGGAGGAGGGTGAGGAAAGCCCGGAGCCTGAAACGTCCCGATCCAGGAAGACAAGATTTAAGGCCACAAATATGTCTTTTGGAGAGATGTTGGAGATGGTCGACATATTGAACAGGACCGACTATGATGGAAAGTATGGACCTTACCCAAACCCAAATATCAGAAAGGCCAAGATCATGAATAAAGTTGTGAAGATTCTTCTGCCTAATTTTGTGGTACACTGATCCATGGATCAACTGAGAAAACGCTGGTCAGACCTGAAACTGAGGGAGCACGAGCAGTACATAAGGATCAAGCGTGTTCTTGACAAAAGTAAGTAGTTGTCGTGTGTTCATATGATTATTATTGCTTGCATACTGCTCCATGTGCTTTGAGTTCATGTTGTGCATTTTAAAATGGCCACTTTCAAGTTCATGGTTTCATTAGTTCGTAGGAAACATCGTTCTTCCGGTAAGTATTCTAGCTGAACACAGTGTCCCCAATAATGTTATGACCTTGAAGCTCGGCCAAAAAAAACAATTGAACAACACTTCCAAACAATGTTTCATATTGTTAATTCTTCCCTCTGTGTGCTCATTCTTTATTTTTTCGAAATCTCATAGGGGAGAGAAGACTCGGCAAGTATGAGGACACCAGGGACACCACCCCTCACAAAGAAGGACAACTTCCAAAAGCACAAATAGAGGAGCAGGAGGAGGAGGAGGAAGGAGAGATCATGCAGGTTGGGCAAATTGTCACCACAACAGGTGAGTGTCGGAGAACACAGCTTCCGGTAAGCTCATCAATGTATGTTACCATATTTATATTACATGGTGTTTTTTTTTTGTTTTGTAGGTGATGTGGAAGAAGATTTCCGTTTTACCAGTGAAAGTGCCCAGATCGGGGAGATAATGGGGTGCAATCGGGATTGGGAACATATCCTGCAAAACATCAATGATGTTAATTGAAATTTGAAAAACATCATTGATGTTTTGGGGAGAGTGTGAAACACCCCAAACTAGATAGGGTCTTATTTTTGGAATTTTACTAACAAAATGTTGTATTTCATAAAAATTAAAATTTGGAAGATGCACAGAGTGTGTAAACATGCATTATCTCCCATCATGGGGGATCAATGTATGTGTTTTGTGTAAAGTGTCTTAGATGAACGGGTTGCAGCCCCAAAGCATGTACATTGATCCCCCATGATGGGAAATAGCACATGTTGACACACTGTGTGCATCTTCAAAATTTTGATTTTTCAGGGGTGACACCCCATGTGATGAAGGCAAGATCAGACGTGTTTGTACATACTCATGTCTAATATTGTCTTCACTTTTCAAAGTTGAACTTTGTAAGTTCCTGTGTTCTGTATTTTACAGTTAGATACATGCCTGTTTACACAAAAACAACAATTAAACAAAATTTTTATTAAACTCAGTTTTGGAAACACACAATTTCTTGGTTGGTTGTAAAAACCTTTTCAAAACGCACATGTGAATGTGGTTGGATTAAACAGTTAAATTAGCAACAATGTGTGGCTTCCTTTTTCATGGCAACAAAAATGTATTTGGAGTACAATTTAAGTTTGTGCTGAGAAGGAGTGTGATTTACTAAAGGCAACTCCACTTTGCACTCCCAGGGCAGTTTCAGGTGTACTTTTGCAGTGCACTTGTAGTGCATAGTGGATGGGCCTTTACTAAAAAAACACCCACAGTGATGTATAAATTTTGACAATCATGCCATTTTCCTGCCATGGTGCTGAAAATGAGCACGATTTGGGTCAGTAATGCACTACATACATTAGTTACCAAAAAAGAAGGTGTGTGTGTAGCAGACCCACAACATAATAACATTATCTGAAGAAGAGACTGTCCCCTCATCTCGCTCTGAACTTGGGTTTGCACTGTTGGTGAAAAAGGCACAACTTGATAAAACCTAATTATACCTAGGAGACACATAAAACCAAGCCAAGCAGTAAATGAAGGAGTTTCAGATAAAACATTTTTTTTAAAATGCCGCTCAGACATTGTCTGGCATATCAATGGCCCCCTCTACCCACAAAGTAGTCCATGTATTGTGTTCTAACCTCACGGGCGCTTTGGGGGGGCAAGCCAGGATGAGCATGTTGAAGGCCCGTGAGGTTATCTGCATTGTCCATCAAGTCTGCTTCTTGTTGGCCAACTGAGACCGCATAGTTCGCAGAAACTTTTTTCAAATAATTGTGAAGAACACAGCACGCCAGCACTATGTGATTCAGTTTGTATTCCACCATGTGAATAGGCGTAAGAAAAAGGCGGAACCGGCTGGCCAGTATACCAAAAGTGTTCTCCACCACTCTTTGGGCTCTGGACAGGCGGATATTAAAAATCCTCTGGTCTGGGGTGAGGGTCCTCATGGGGACCGCATCAGATGGTTCGCCAGGGCAAACGCCTTATCCGCGACGAAGACGAACGGAGTCCTTCCTGATTCTCCTCTGGGGGTGGAAAGCCCAGACTGCCACTCTGGAGATGCCAGTAGAACTCTGTCCGTGAGAACACTCCACCATCCGACATCCGTCCATTTTGCCCCACGTCCACATACAAAAACTCATATGTCGCAGACACCACCGCCAACATCACGATACTATGAAACCCCTTATAGTTATAATAGTATGACCCGAGTTGGGTGGTGGGACGATGCGGACGTGCTTCCCATCTATTGCTCCTCCACAATTGGGAAAGTCCTAACGACTGGCAAAGTGGGAGGCCACAGTCTGCCATTCCTGTGGCGTTGAAGGACACTGTGGAGTGAAAAAAGAACAAAAATTAGTAATTTGACCAATCAACATTCCAAGCAGATTACACACAAACATTTTGTGACAAAATTAGTTAAACATTTTGGGAACTGAGTATTTAAAGCCTAAAGTCTAATGTCCCCTTATGAGAGTCATCACCCCTCCATCCCCCCCATCTGATGGGCCCTTGCTAAAAAATGAGGGGGGGATGTTTAGGACAGGTAACCCTCTCCACTTGATTGAGAGCTGAATGGCTAAATAATGTGTGATACTTTGGGAAGCCCCTCCTTAGTTACACTATTGGCAGCCCACGGGACAGGTAAGAAGTGTCAGAATAACAAAAATTTACCAAAATGTAAGCACTTTTTGACATTCTGATATTACATATCCAGATAATTAATAGGTTAAAACCCAAAAAAAAAAAAAAAATAGAAAGTATTGAGGCAGGCCCTTGCACTACATGCTTAGGTGAATTCATCCATAAATGTGAGCATCAAAAAGGTAGGTATAATGTGTATTGAGTTTGGTAAAGTCAGCAGATAGAGGATTGCTATCAGCTGAGCTAGCAGTTGGGGGGATCCTAATGAGTTTGGCCCAACCCCCCCCCCCCCCCCAAAAAAAAACACAAAAAAAACACTCTGCATGAATTGAAGCACACACATCACATTTGTAGACATTTTAGGGGGCGTTTAGGGTAAAGCAATACTATGGAGCTGACAAAAGACATTGTTAAGTGACTAGACTATAGTTTTATGGGCCAAGAAGAGCATGGTGGGGAAGTTAGTGAGGCAAATATGCCTGAGGACAAAGGGGCAGAGCATATGAATTAGAGCATATTGCAATGATGGAAATTAGGGAATGAGGAAAGAAATGCAAGACATTAGCAATCATGAAATACATAGAATGTGATGTTAAAGGATAAAACTTACCTTCATATAGTCCTTCTGCAGGACCTGAATTATGGCAGAACAGGTCTCTGGAATAATGATCCCCAGAGCCTGGGGGGAGATGCCTTTAGAGAACTTGAGGTCCTGAAGGCTTCTCCCAGTCGCCAAGTAGCGCAACGTGGCGATGAGCCTCTGCTCCGGAGTGATGGCTTGCCGCATGCAGGTATCCTGCCTGGTGATATAAGGAGTCAGCAAAGCCAGCAGACGGTGAAAAACGGGGTCTGTCATCCGGAGATAATTCCTGAAATCATCAGGATTATTCTCCTGGATCTCACAGAGCAAAGGCATGTGGGAGAACTGGTGACGCTGGTGCAACCAATTCTTGGTCCACAAACGCCTCCCCTCCCTGTTCATGGACCGGGCTTGTGTCAAAGTAACAACCCCAACACGAAGCCCCTGCACAGCAGAAACTCTACGACGAGTACGTAGAGGAAACATGGTTTGAAAGCGGTCGGCTGGTTAGAACGGACACCAGAAAGCACAGATAAACAGCAAAGCCTGAAAGAACGACCTGAATAGCAGAAGCAAGCAGACAATAAGAAATGCCTTTCAAAGCGTACTATACCAAGATATAGTCCACAATGATCAACAAATACTTACTGACTGCACGCACTGATTATCAGATACGCAAAGACAAGCAGAAACTGAAGAGCTGTAGCGATCTGAATCACAAATCTGAAAAGAGCGAATCGTCTCTCACCAAACTTCTACTAACAGGCGATAGACACAAGATCAGCAGAAGGAGCCCAAAGGGTGCCGGACGTGGAGCTGAACTTCCTTTTTCTAGTCCCGCCGTACACGGCTTACGTCGCCGCGTTCTTGGCAACTGCTAAATCAGACAACTTGGCCCGACCGTGTGTATGCAACAGTTTCGGACACAATCCGTCAGATTTAGTCCGACGGATTGTGGTTGGCAAAATCTCCGACCGTGTGTACGTGGGCTAAGTATTATGCCTCCTTAATGCTGTCTGTGAACTCCAATCACAACGACCACATGCAAAGCACACAGCTCTTGCAATAGTGCTTTATCATTTTTAAAAATGTATTAAAAAATTGTACAACATATATGCACTCACATTTGGATAAACTTAGCCAGGCATGTATATATTACATGTGCAACTGTGCTAGGACGAATGTTTCACCTTTCAACCGGCTCTGCAGCCCCAGCCATCAGTACTCCCTCCGCCTGTTACACTCAGACTGTCCCTTCTTTCTTCTGCAATCGTCAGCCTCTCAGGTCCCTCCCACTAGTTTTGGCACTCCTTGTGACTTCCTCAGGGAGATGTGATTGGCTAACGAATATCCCATTATTTATATAGCGGTTACCGCTACCATTTTTTCCATAGCCCATGTCAATGTATACCATGGCCATTTTCCTGTAGCCTATCATTAGAATATTCATCCTTCAATTGGGGAGGGTTCGGTTAACCACCGCCGCAAAAGAATGAACGCAATTACAACTTTATCACAATAAAAATATTAACATTCTAGCAAAAAAATATTTTACAATCCAAAGTTAAAACAACAAGGGCAGAAGATTTAATAGATGTAAAGTTGAAAAAATGACTGACGGTCCGCTTTAAGCATAGTTTCAATTGATATTTCAATTTTAGAAAGGCTAATTCTTGAGTCTAATTCTTTAATTTTACACTTCCACTAAATGCCATCAGTAATTGTTTTTTTAATCCATTTATAATTCTCTTTCGCTTCACAGGGAAGCGGATCTGTCTGGGTGAAGGTCTTGCAAAAATGGAGCTCTTCGGCCGCGTACACACGGGCGGACTGTTCGTCCAACTTTGTCCGCTGAACAGTGTTTGGGCGGACAGTCCGCTCGTGTGTGGGCTTTCAGCGGACAGTTTCAGCGGACAGTTGGACGGACAAGGTTTTTCGGAAATTCCGTAAAACTGTCCGCTGAAACCTTGTTTCAGCGAACAGCCCGCTCGTGTGTAGGCTTGTTCGTCAAACAAAGTTGCGCGCATGCTCAGAAAGGATTTTCACGCCGAAAGCTATAATGCAGTGTATAGGACGTCGTATTTTTCGTCCCGTCGTACGTGCCGTTCACGTCATCGCGCATGGTTTCAGCAAACTGTTCGTCCGTCGTGTGTGGCCATGTCCGTCCATGCTAAGTTTGAGCGGACTGTTTGCCGAAACTGTTGGACGGACAAAGTTGGGCGAACAGTCCGCGCGTGTGTACGCGGCCTTCTTGTTTTTCACTACAATTTTACAGAACTTCACCTTGAAATCCCCAGTAGACCCACAAGATCTAGACCTTACACCACAAATGAGTGGATTTGGAAACATTCCACCTACCTATGAACTGTGCTTCCTCCCTCGTTAATTGAACTACTGAATTTTATATTGTACTTGTTATTTTGAGTTTCAAACCAGAAATCCACCTTCCAACACAGTTAAAGTGTATATATATATATATATATATATATATATATATATATATATATATATATATATATATATATATATATCTATATAGTGCCTTGCGAAAGTATTCGGCCCCCTTGAACTTTTCAACTTTTTGCCACATTTCAGGCTTCAAACATAAAGATATAAAATTTTAATTTTTTGTCAAGAATCACCAACAAGTGGGACACAATTGTGAAGTGGAACGAAATCTATTGGATTTTTTAAACTTTTTTAACTAATAAAGAAATGAAAAGTGGGGCGTGCAAAATTATTCGGCCCCCTTGCGTTAATACTTTGTAGAGCCACCTTTTGCTGCGATTACAGCTGCAAGTCGCTTGGGGTATGTCTCTATCAGTTTTGCACATCGAGACTGAAATTCTTGCCCATTCTTCCTTGCAAAACAGCTCGAGCTCAGTGAGGTTGGATGGAGAGCGTTTGTGAACAGCAGTTTTCAGCTCTTTCCATAGATTCTCGATTGGATTCAGGTCTGGACTTTGACTTGGCCATTCTAACACCTGGATACGTTTATTTGTGAACCATTCCTTTGTAGATTTTGCTGTATGTTTGGGATCGTTGTCTTGTTGGAAGATAAATCTCCGTCCCAGTTTCAGGTCTTTTGCAGACTCCAACAGGTTTTCATCCAGAATGGTCCTGTATTTGGCTGCATCCATCTTCCCCTCAATTTTAACCATCTTCCCTGTCCCTGCTGAAGAAAAGCAGGCCCAAACCATGATGCTGCCACCACCATATTTCACAGTGGGGATGGTGTGTTGAGGGTGATGAGCTGTGTTGCTTTTACGCCAAACATATCTTTTTGCATTGTGGGCAAAAAGTTAGATTTTGGTTTCATCTGACCAGAGCACCTTCTTCCACATGTTTGGTGTGTCTCCCAGGTGGCTTGTGGCAAACTTTAGACGAGACTTTTTATGGATATCTTTGAGAAATGCCTTTCTTCTTAACACTCTTCCATAAAGGCCGGATTTGTGCAGTGTACGACTGATTGTTGTCCTATGGACAGACTCTCCCACCTCAGCTGTAGTTCTCTGCAGTTCATCCAGAGTGATCATGGGCCTCTTGGCTGCATCTCTGATCAGTCTCCTCCTTGTCTGAGCTGAAAGTTTAGAGGGACGGCCAGGTCTTGGTAGATTTGCAGTGGTCTGATACTCCTTCCATTTCAAAATGATCGCTTGCACAGTGCTCATTGGGATGTTTAAAGCTTGGGAAATCTTTTTGTATCCAAATCTGGCTTTAAACTTCTCCACAACAGTATTACGGACCTGCCTGGTGTGTTCCTTGGTCTTCATGATGCTCTCTGCGCTTTCAACAAAACCCTGAGACTATCACAGAGCAGGTGCATTTATACAGAGACTTGATTACACACAGGTGGATTCTATTTATCACCATCAGTCATTTAGGACAACATTGGATAATTTAGAGATCCTCGCTGAACTTCTGGAGTGAGTTTGCTGCACTGAAAGTAAAGGGGCCGAATAATTTTGCACGCACCACTTTTCAGTTTTTTATTTGCTAAAAAAGTTTAAATTATCCAATAGATTTCGTTCCACTTCACAATTGTGTTCCACTTGTTGGTGATTCTTCACAAAAAATAAAAATGTTATATCTTTATGTTTGAAGCCTGAAATGTGGCAAAAGGTTGAAAAGTTCAAGGGGGCCGAATACTTTCGCAAGGCACTGTATATGTGCGAGAGAGAGAATATATCTCCACCCTGCCACCTTACAGCCTACGTGCAGCATTCCGTATGAAATTGTACACATAAGAATAACATTTTTATAAAGAAAAGTTAGAGCTGAACTCCAGGCAAATATAAAATACCACAGTTTGCAATTTGTATTATCTGTAGAATCTAGGGAGAGACGAGTTACACTTTCAGCCACTGAGGTGCCGTATCAGAAATAGATAAAATTGAGGTTAGCAATCTGACTGTTCTGTCTGGTAGGGCTTTGTAGACCTCTGTACTAGCTGAATAAAGTAAAAGATTGTTGCAAAATTGCAAGGAAAGCAGATTCCATATGTGTATATAAAGTGTGTATTTAGCTTATTGATTGATTTAAATCTTAATCTGCTTGGATAATACCGTGTAATAAAATGCATAGACATATCAGGAGGTTTGCATCTAAAAACTGGAAATAGAGGTTAGTTCATTTTTTTTTTTTATAAACTATGATACATTATATTGGAACTCAATGGGTATTTTTAACATGTATCCTGATATTGTGACCACAAATTCTATCTCTGTTACCTGTTTTATAAAATTAAATACAAACTATTGAAACATGGAACTCAATGTGTATTAGCCCTTGTACACACGGTCAGACATTCTGCCAAACAAATCCGTTGGATTTTGTCCGACGGATTTTGTCCGACGGATTGTGTCCGAAACTGTTGCATACACACGGTCGGACAAAGTTGTCAGAAAATCGGATCGTTCAGAACGGGATGACGTTATTTCGTTACGATGGAACTACGTTCACACTAGTAGCCAATAGCTTTGATGTAGGAATTTGATCTGAGCATGCATGGCACTTTGTCCGATCGGAATTCTCTACACATGATCTGAGTATGTCTGATCGGACCAGTTTGTCGGAAAATATTTCCAACGAGTTGGAAAATTGGGTCCGACGGATATTCACAATACACATCTTTTCTGCAGGCATTCTGGTGAAATCTGAGTGTATGGTACAAAGGAGCCAGACATGGCTCTATAAATCTCCCAAAATAAGTTATATTATATATAGATGTAATTCAGACAAATAAAAATAATCTTAATACCATCAATGGACCAGACACCAGGGAGGCTCATTCTGAAGTAAACTAAGTCAATAAGGTCCTGGGACATCAAGAGCATGTGTCCTCAAGGAAGAAGCACAGTCATAGGCGCAAAACTTGTCGAGCATGTCACTTGTATCTTGAAAAGCAGAAATTACATCTTCTGAGTTACAAGGTCTCAGGTGTGAATGGGAAGCAGGTATGGTATATTTGGTGTTATCGCTCTCTCTCTCTCATACTGGTCATTGGAAGTTCAACATGGCACCTCATAGCAAAGAACTCTCTGTGTATCTGAAAAAAAGAATTGTTGCTCTACATAAAGATGAGCAAGACCCTGAAACAGAACTGCAGCATGGTGGCCAAGACCATACAGCGGTTTAACAGGACAGGTTCCGTAGAACAGGCCTCGCCATGGTTGACCAAAGAAGTTGAGTGCATGTTCTCAGCATCATATCCAGAGGTTGCCTTTGGGAAATAGATGTGAGTGCTGCCAGCATTGCTGCAGAGGTGAAGGGGCGGGGGTGGGGGTCAACTTGTTAGTGCTCAGACCATATGCTGCACACTGCATCAAATTGGTCTGCATGGCTGTTGTCCCAGAAGGAAGCATCTTCTAAAGATGATGCACAAGTAAGCCCACAAACAGTTTGCTGAAGACAAGCAGACTAAAGATATGGATTACTGGAACCATGTCCCATGATCTGATGAGACGAAGATAAACTTATTTGGTTCAGAGCTCTGGTGAACTCCATGCCCAAGAGGGTTAAGGCAGTGCTGTAAAATAATGGTGGACACATAAATATTGACACTTTGGGCCCAATGTGGACATTTTCACTTAGAGTGTATTCACTGTTGTTGCCAGCGGTTTAGACATTAATGGCTGTGTGTTGAGTTAATTTGAGGGGATATCAAATATATATATATATATATATATATATATATATATATATATATATACAGTGGTGTGAAAAAGTGTTTGCCCCCTTCCTCATTTCCTGTTCCTTTGTATGTTTGTCACACTTAAGTGTTTCGGAACATCAAACCAATTTAAACAATAGTCAAGGACAACACAAATAAACACAAAATGCAATTTGTAAATGAAGGTGTTTATTATTAAAGGTGAAAAAAAATCCAAACCATCATGGCCCTGTGTGAAAAAGTGATTGCCCCCTAAACCTAATAACTGGTTGGGCCACCCTTAGCAGCAACAACTGCAACCAAGCGTTTGCGATAACGTGCAATGAGACTTTTACAGCGTCCTGGAGGAATTTTGGCCCACACATCTTTGCAGAATTGTCCTAATTCAGTTACATTAGAGGGTTTTCGAGCATGAACGGCCTTTTTAAGGTCATACCACAACATCTCAATAGGATTCAGGTCAGGACTTTGGCTAGGCCACTCCAAAGTCTTCATTTTGTTTTCCTTCAGCCATTCGGTGGTGGACTTGCTGGTGTGTTTAGGATCATTGTCCTGCTGCAGAACCCAAGTTCGTTTCAGCTTGAGTACACGAACAGATGGTCGGACATTCTCCTTCAGGATCTCTTGGTAGACAGCAGAATTCATAGTTCCTTTTATCACAGCAAGTCTTCCAGGCCCTGAAGCAGCAAAACAGCCCCAGACCATCACACTACCACCACCATATTTTACTGTTGGTATAATGTTCTTTTTATGAAATGCAGTGTTCCTTCTACGCCAGATATACTTGGACACACACCTTCCAAAGAGTTCCACTTTTGTCTCATCAGTCCACAGAATGTTGTCCCAACAAGATGTGTTGTGGAGAAATTGAGACGAGCTTTGATGTTCTTTTTGCTCAGCAGTGGTTTTCTCCTTGGAACTCTGCCATGCAGGCCATTTTTGCCCAGTCTTTTCCTGATGGTGGAGGCATGAACGCTGACCTTAACTGAGGCAAGTGAGGCCTGCAGTCGTCGCTGCGCTCTTGGGGTAATTTTGGGCGGCCGGCCACTCCTGGGAAGGTTCACCACTGTTCCATGTCTTCGCCATTTGTGGATAATGGCTCTCACTGTGGTTCGCTGGATTCCCAAAGCTTTGGAAATGGCTTTATAACCCTTTCCAGACTGATAGATCTCAATTACTTTCTTTCTCAATTGTTCCTGAATTTCTTTGGGTCTCGGCATGATGTGTAGCTTTTAAGGATCTTCTGGTGGACCTTACTGTGTCAAGCAGCTCCTATTTAAGTGATGCCTTGATTGTGAACAGGTGCCATGATGGTTTGGATTTTTTTTCACCTTTAATAATAAACACCTTCATTTACAAATTGCATTTTGTGTTTACTTGTGTTGTCCTTGACTATTGTTTAAATTGGTTTGATGTTCCGAAAACACTTAAGTGTGACAAACATGCAAAGGAACAGGAAATGAGGAAGGGGGCAAACACTTTTTCACACCACTGTATATATATATATATATATATATATATATATATATATTTATTATATTAGTGGTAGTGTGGTGCCCCACCAGTGTATGGATCCAGGGATTCTCAACCAGGCAGGTTGAGGGGCTCCAGGGTATTTGCTTGTTTGAGAGGAAACTGGCTTTTCAGTTTCCTCATTATTTAGTAAGGTCCACTTTGGGACTTGGTGCCCAGGAATTTCTTAGAGATCCGGGTGGGATGATTTGAGATTTACCGACACACTGATTATCCAGGCGTGTGTTGGCCTGATAGTAGAGTCAGGACCATGGTTCTGGGCTCCACCCTCCCGAGGAGTCCAGGCAAGCAAGGAAAAAATGTGCATGTCTGCACAGTTCTGTTTGACAGAGGGTCCAAGCCTGTGGGCTGGAACAGCACGGAAGCTGGAAAAGAGTGCTGAGGTACAGGAACGCCAATATAAAGTCAAGAAGAAAAGCCTGAGCAGAGAACCAGGTGGCTTGGTATTTTTTGTTTATCACTGCTTTGAAATTGAAACCCCTGTGTGGGAATTCTGGATTGAGATTTTCTTTCTTTAATAAAAGTGGGCCTACAAGCCCTTAAAACTGCATATTTGGTATGGACTTCGCTCACAGGTAGGCTCTACACCAAGCTAAAGAACCCCCAACTTTACAAAATAGATAATAATTATATATATATATATATATACACACACACATACATACATATATATATATATATATATATATATATATATATATATATATACATATACACACACACATATATATATATATATATATATACAGTGGTGTGAAAAAGTGTTTGCCCCCTTCCTCATTTCCTGTTCCTTTGCATGTTTGTCACACTTAAGTGTTTCGGAACATCAAACCAATTTAAACAATAGTCAAGGACAACACAAGTAAACACAAAATGCAATTTGTAAATGACGGTGTTTATTATTAAAGGTGAAAAAAAAATCCAAACCATCATGGCCCTGTGTGAAAAAGTGATTGCCCCCCTTGTTAAAACATACTATAACTGTGGTTGTCCACACCTGAGTTCAATTTCTATAGCCACACCCAGTCCTGATTATTGCCACACCTGTTCACAATCAAGGCATCACTTAAATAGGAGCTGCTTGACACAGTAAGGTCCACCAGAAGATCCTTAAAAGCTACACATCATGCCGAGACCCAAAGAAATTCAGGAACAATTGAGAAAGAAAGTAATTGAGATCTATCAGTCTGGAAAGGGTTATAAAGCCATTTCCAAAGCTTTGGGAATCCAGCGAACCACAGTGAGAGCCATTATCCACAAATGGCGAAGACATGGAACAGTGGTGAACCTTCCCAGAAGTGGCCGGCTGCCCAAAATTACCCCAAGAGCGCAGCGACGACTCATCCAAGAGGTCACAAAAGACCCCACAACAACGTCCAAGGAACTGCAGGCCTCACTTGCCTCAGTTAAGGTCAGCGTTCATGCCTCCACCATCAGGAAAAGACTAGGCAAAAATGGCCTGCATGGCAGAGTTCCAAGGAGAAAACCACTGCTGAGCAAAAAGAACATCAAAGCTCGTCTCAATTTCTCCACAACACATCTTGATGATCCCCAAGACTTTTGGGACAACATTCTGTGGACCGATGAGACAAAAGTGGAACTCTTTGGAAGGTGTGTGTCCAAGTATATCTGGCGTAGAAGGAACACTGCTTTTCATAAAAAGAACATTATACCAACAGTAAAATATGGTGGTGGTAGTGTGATGGTCTGGGGCTGTTTTGCTGCTTCAGGACCTGGAAGACTTGCCGTGATAAAAGGAACTATGAATTCTGCTGTCTACCAAGAGATCCTGAAGGAGAATGTCCAACCATCTGTTTGTGTACTCAAGCTGAAACGAACTTGGGTTCTGCAGCAGGACAATGATCCTAAACACACCAGCAAGTCCACCACCGAATGGCTGAAGAAAAACAAAATGAAGACTTTGGAGTGGCCTAGCCAAAGTCCTGACCTGAATCCTATTGAGATGTTGTGGTATGACCTTAAAAAGGCCGTTCATGCTCGAAAACCCTCTAATGTAACTGAATTAGGACAATTCTGCAAAGATGAGTGGGCCAAAATTCCTCCAGGACGCTGTAAAAGCCTCATTGCACGTTATCGCAAACGCTTGGTTGCAGTTGTTGCTGCTAAGGGTGGCCCAACCAGTTATTAGGTTTAGGGGGCAATCACTTTTTCACACAGGGCCATGATGGTTTGGATTTTTTTTCACCTTTAATAATAAACACCTTCATTTACAAATTGCATTTTGTGTTTACTTGTGTTGTCCTTGACTATTGTTTAAATTGGTTTGATGTTCCGAAACACTTAAGTGTGACAAACATGCAAAGGAACAGGAAATGAGGAAGGGGGCAAACACTTTTTCACACCACTGTATATACCACAAAAACACGCCACAAGACTAACAAATTAAAGAAGACCTGAAGTGTGCCCTGGTCTGCTGGACGGTATCCCAAGAGAAGGGGGCATACCCAAGGTAAGTGAGTGGATGGTTTTGTAGAGAAAGTGTTTTAAGAGAAGTGCCCTAAGAAGGGGAATGGGTGGGTGGGTACCACGCATTGGAACCCACAAAGACCAGTGTGGGTGGTCTGCTTAAATACACCCCGCTCCTCCCACAATTTCAAACCACTATACTGGCCTTTCTATTTATGGCCAGCGCCCTAAGTCCGGGAGAGATGTGAACCATATAAACACGTCACAAGACTAACAACATGAAGTACACCTGCAGTGTGCCCTGGTCTGCTGGATAGCATGCCAAGAGAAGGGAGCAAAACACTTGGTTAGGGAGGTAATTATTTATTTGAGCTGATAATGTACTACTGGGCAAGCTTTCTGAAGGCTTGTAACATTTCTGCTTGCGGATTCCGAATGTATCGGGCAAAGCAAGCGTAATTTCCACCTGCCCATTCTCTTGATGACATGGTCCAGTACCCTGTGCTGTGATGCTGCTGACGCAGCTCCGACCCAGGAGGAGTATCCAGATTATTGGCCGGGGTCAATGCCTAAGTTAAGCAAGAGGATCCTAATGTGTCTGTTGAACTGGGTATCACTCAGAGGGTTGGTAAGGCATGGGATAAACTCTGAAAGGGCAGGCAGATGAGATAACGATTGGTCTAGAATGACCACTGGGCATTAGGTGTTGTAAGTCTGGAATAGTGATGGATGAACTTCCAACGGGACGTTTGGCGAACGCGAACCGCGAACGGCCAAAAGTGGCAAGGTTCACGGCAGACCCCATTGACTTTAATGGCAGGCGAACCTTAAAAACCTCCAGGTCATATTTTCAGCCACAAAATACTTACTAGCTGTGCACACATAGTCCCACAACATGGACACTGACATAGCAAAAGTATTAAGTAAATCTGGGATCGACAACGACAAGCATTATTTTTTTATCTGTGAAATTTTGACAATTCAGGAGCACATGAAGGCCATGGAGGAGAGGCAAGGTCAGGGCAGGCTATGAAGGGGGTGCAGGAGATGATCAGTGCGACAGTTAGGGCAGCGCAGTCCTGTGCCAGTGTTCCAGTGTCCCAACCTGTGCTTGAGCCCCTCCCTCTAACCGGCCCTTACCCCCACCTATGCAGGGCTCCAATGCGGTAGTTCAGAGGTGCCAGTCCAGTGCTGATCCTCAGCCATGGTGCTGGCACTGCCTGCTGATTGGCTTCTCTGCTGCTATCTCCCTCACTGTCTGAAACCAGCACCGCGATAGAGACTGAGCACTGCCACCAGCACCGTGATAGAGAGCACTGACACCAGCACCAAGATAGAGAGCACTGACACCAGCACCAAGATAGAGAGCACTGACACCAGCACCGAGATAGAGAGCACTGACACCAGCACCGAGATAGAGAGCACTGACACCAGCACCGAGATAGAGAGCACTGACACCAGCACCGTGATAGAGAGCACTGACACCAGCACCGTGATAGAGAGCACTGACACCAGCACCGTGATAGACAGCACTGACACCAGCACCGTGATAGACAGCACTGACACCAGCACCGTGATAGACAGCACTGACACCAGCACCGTGATAGAGAGCACTGAGACCAGCACTGTGATAGAGAGCACTGAGACCACACCAGCACCGTGATAGAGAGCAGTGACACCAGCACCATGATAGAGAGCACTGACACCAGCACTGTGATAGAGAGCACTGACACCAGCACTGTGATAGAGAGCACTGAGACCACACCAGCACCGAGATAGAGAGAACTGACACCAGCACCATGATAGAGAGCAAGCCAACGGTTCCATTGCAAATTGGGCAAGCTCTGGCCAGAGGTCAAGCCTGCCCACCCAGTAGTCCAGGGGTTCATCACTCCTCAGAGCATCCACATCGGCCGTTAACCCAATGTAGTCGGACACCTGATGGTCTAGGCGTTCCCTGATGCTGGATCCAGATGAGACCTGTCGATGGGTCGGCTGAAAGAATGATCTCATATCAGAAGTCCCCAACACATCTTCAAACCGTCCTCTTCTTGCAGGCGCTGTTGGATTGGTACCCGCAACTCTTTCTCTGGGAGTGGGAATTCCTCCTCTGCCAGTGCACGCAAAAAGCAGAATGCAGCATTTCTCAAAGCAAGGCCTGGAAGTGCTCCATTCTTACAGCCCTCTGTGATGGGGGTAACATTTCCACCATTCTGTGTTTGTACCGAGGGTCTAAGTACGTTGCCACCCAGTACTGGTCCTTGACCTTTATGTTTTTTATACGGGGGTCCCTGTTAAAACACTGGAGCATGAAGGCCCCCATTTGCACTAAACTGGAAGCGGTGTGGTGGCCTGGCTCGTGCTCATCATCCAGGATAATGTCGTCCTCCTCTCCCCATCCACGCACAACAGGGATCCCAGAAAGGTTTAAAGCATGCTCTTCTTGCTCCTCCTCATCCACCCCTGCACCATCCTCCTCTGACTCCTCTTCAGACTCCTGTTGTTGACTTGTCTCAGATAGAATAGCCCCCCTGGGAATTCATCCAGCATTGCGACTTCCTCATCTTCCTGCTCCTCCATGGCTTGATCAATGACACGACACAATGCACGCTCCATAAAGAAGGCATAAGGTACCATGTCACTGATGGCACCATGGCTGCGACTGACCAGTTTGGTGATCTCATGAAATGGCCGCAGAAGTCTGCATGCGTCGCGCATGAGCAGTCACTGGTGTGGTGAAAAAAAACCAAGCTCCCCAGAACCTGTTCTGCCGCAGAGTTCGTACAGGTAGTCGTTAACTGCCCGTTTCTGCTGGAGCAGCCTATCAAGCATATAGAAGGTTGAATTCCATCGCGTGGGGCAATCGCAAATAAGACGTCTGACCGGCAGATTGTGTCACAGTTGAATGTCAGCAAGGCGAGCCATGGCCGTGTAAGATCTTCTGAAATGGGCCGAGATTTTCCTTGCCTGCCGTAAGATGTTCTGGACCCCAGGGTATTGGACAACAAATCGCTGCACGACCAAGTTTAAGACGTGTGCCATGCATGGCAATTTGCATAATTTTGCCCTGTTTCAATGCGCTAAGCAGATTGGCACCGTTGTCACACACCACTTTACCAACTGTCAAATTGAGCGGTGTTAGCCACTGATCTGACTGTGAACGCAAAGCTGAAAGGAGTGCAAGGCCAGTGTGGCTCTTGGCTTCCAGGCACAACAGTCACAGCACAGCATGGCAACGTCTCACCTGGCATGTCGAATAGGTTCTGGGGAGCTTGGGCGGCGCAGCGGAAGAGACGCTAGCAGCGGAAAAGGAGGAATCACCCGAGGAGGAGAGGGAGGAGGAGAAGAAGAGGCAGGTCTGCATGCAATCCGTGGCAGTAAAACCAAATCTACACGGGTGCCATGGGTTACATGCTTGACAGCCGTCAGAAGGTTCACCCAGTGGGCAGTAAAAGTGATATACCTTCCCTGCCCGTGTTTGCTAGACCACGTGTCTGTGGTCAGATGTATCTTGGCACTGACACTGCCAGAGATACATTCACTTGCCGCTGAACACGGCCATATAGCTCTGGGATGCCCTTCTGTGAGAAATACTTCCTTCCTGGGATCGTCCATTGTGGTGTTCCAATAGCCACAAATTTTCGAAAGGCCTCCGAGTCCACCAGTTTATATGGCAGTAGTTGGCGGGCTATCAGTTGTGACAAGCCAGCCGTCAACCATTGGGAAAGAGGGTTATCCGGCGTTATTTTTTTTTTACACTTGAACATTTGGCCCACGGAAGCCTGCCTTTTTCCAGAAAAACGTGAGGATGGCATGATGGAAGGTGGAGTGGAGGACAATTGTGAGGAGAGAGGAGAAGGAGAAGTAGAAGATGAGGCTTGACGGTGAGAGCCTGGAGTGTGGCTTTGTGGGTTCCGTTGCTCCCACTGGGCTTGGTGATGGCAGCTCATGTGCCTTCTTAAGGCGGTCGTCCCTAGATGAGTGTTGGGCTTACCGCGACTTATGCGTTGACTGCAAGGATTGCAGATGGCAACCCTATTGTCAGCAGCAGACACGTTAAAAAAAGCCCACACTGCGGAGCCATGTGCCGGCGTCCTGGGAGCTCCAGATGTGACCGTACATGGTTGATGCCTCGCTCCTGATACATTAGCAGTCTGCTTTGTCCCTCCTGTGCAATCTAAGTTCTGCCTGCTTCTCCTCCCTATCTGCTGGTCCATATCTCCCTCTGAACTCCCCTCCTCTTCCTTTCTTGTGGGCACCCACGTGACATCACTAGACACGTCATCATCGACGTCACCTTCCCCACCGTTATAATTAGAGATCTCGGAGTAGGCAGCAACAGCGGGGACCAACCTCCTCCTTGGGCGGATGTGGGTACTGTCGTCAGACTGCTGAGTGGCGGTGGTTGCTACCTCCTCTTCCTGATCCAATGCCAAGAGTGGCTGGGCATTGGCAATGTCTTGTGATGGTTCGGAAAATAATTCCTGACTCAAGCGGAAGGTATATGGTGGTGGTGGTGGTGGTGGTGGTGGTGGTGTTGGCGGTAGTGTCTTTGGGGGTGCACACAGCAGAGAGTGAAGAGGGTATAGATCGAGAGGATGAGGAGGGTGCAGAAGAGTAAGGCTGAGTGAGCCACTTAACCAAGTCTGGTGCATCCTTTGACGTAATCACACGCACCTTCTGCAATTTGCCACTTTGGCTGAAGTCTGTGGCTCCTGCCCTACCCCTACCACCCCTGCGAAAGAGCCTGCCTCTTCCTCTGTCATTTTTTAAATGACCCTGTGACAAAAGTCTCTCGAGAAGTGCAGTATGTATGTGGAAGAAGGTATATAACACCCCGCTTCAATCTGTCGTTTTTGGGGGCCACTGGTCTATCACACCAGTTATAATACTTTTTTTTATTGTGTTTGTCACTCTTTGTAGTATCGCTGCAGAACCACTCAGCAGTCACAATGCTGCACAGTGGAAATGCACTATACTATGCTTTCTATATGTGCAAGTATTTTATATGTGTATTACACTTTATTACACATCTATATACTGCACACCAAATAGTACTTATTCCCAAATAAGCTGCGCTATACTGATCCGATAAATGCTATGTGAAGCAAATGAGTGAATAAATAAAGCATGAAATCAAAAAATATTAACAAAGTGCAGACAGGGAAATGCATATACTAATGTTCAAATATTAGTCCATCATCCCATCAACAAAAAATGTTTTGCTTGTAATCTCCAACGTGTTTTAAACACACCACACCGATATAGGAAAAGTGTCATCAGAGTTTGCAGGAAAAAAGAGGACTTCCACCACCAACACTACTGCCGCTTACCAGCTACACTGATCCCATCTCAGAGACCAGATATCGCCAAATCAAAAACGCTTCCTCTGAGTCAGGACTGCATGGAGGGTGTATCCTCTTTAAGCGCTTGGTTCAAATGGTTAGAAGAATCCTACGGCCACACCGCTTATTCCAATGGTTAGAAAAATCCTACGGCCACACCGCTCATTGCCCAGCACATATAATAACGAAAGGAATCGCCATAGTGTGATATAGTCACGAAATTTAATATAATAAAAAAGATTGCACTTACATCAAGTAGAAAAAACTTTGCTTTGTAAAACAAACAAATTCGCCGGCCGGCTTAGTAACGCTGCCCGTCGCTTCCGGGTCCAGCGTAGATCGCGGTGACGTCAGTACGTCGCTCCTCCCTACGCCGTTTCGTTATAGGTAACGTCTTCCAGGGGCACGTCATCTTTTCTCTGTCATTTTTTAAATGACCCTGTGACAAAAGTCTCTCGAGAAGTGCAGTATGTATGTGGAAGAAGGTATATAACACCCCGCTTCAATCTGTCGTTTTTGGGGGCCACTGGTCTATCACACCAGCTATAATACTTTTTTTTATTGTGTTTGTCACTCTTTGTAGTATCGCTGCAGAACCACTCAGCAGTCACAATGCTGCACAGTGGAAATGCACTATACTATGCTTTCTATATGTGCAAGTATTTTATATGTGTATTACACTTTATTACACATCTATATACTGCACACCAAATAGTACACCTATACCAGTCCTTAAAAGGACCTTTGTGGACCTAGTAGCTAGTGATTTGCAGACTGTCCCTCAGTCCCTCCACTGACAAAAGACAGCTGCAGAATCGGGCAGCAGTGCACTCAGCAATCACCAGCACCCTATATACTGTACACCTATACCAGTCCTTAAAAGGACCTTTGTGGACCTAATAGTAATAGCTAGTGATTAAACTGACTGTCCTTGCTCCACACAGAGTCCTGTTCCTACACTGACAAAAGGCAGCTGCAGAATCAGTCAGCAGTGTACTCAGCAATCACCAGCACAGCAGTGCACCAGAACCCTATATACTGTGCACCTATAACTGTCCTTAAAAGGACTTTTGTGGACCTAATAGCTAGCGATTTGTGTCACTACAGTCTGTCCCTGCTCCCCACAGCAACCTTTCCCTACACTGACAAAAGACAGAATGTAAAATGGCCACCAGATTAGGTCTATTTACAGGGGAGGGCTGGGCCAGGGGGCAGGGATGCAATTGCCCCCTGGGCTGCTCTGATATGCGGTGGCAAAGGCTGCTGTGTCGTCAGCTCAAAACCGCAACATGCACAGTTCTTGAGCTGGCCGAGTCCAGTACTGTGAGCCAGCGATGTCTTCATGTCAGGGCTGACAGTCTGTGTTACACAGCACAGCCCCGCCCAGCCCCTCCCTACTCCACACCATTGGCTGGCAGAGGCTGGACCTGCTCTCTGCTCAATCTGAGCAGTTGGCTGGAATCCAGTGAGGCTTCTGGGAGGCTGGGACCATCCAAGTAAGTGAGCTCCTCCTCTCTGCAGCCAAGAGTTTTTTTCTAGCAGCCTGTGCCAGTACTTTGCCCTCCTAGGGCTAGGTGGTATGATGAGGGCTCTCACTGACATGCTGCAGTTTGGCTGCAGTGCTGGTGTACTGTCAGTTATCCTGCATGTTGTCCCTGGGACATAGAGGATGCCATTTTTACTGCATGTTCTGAAAGTGCACAAAACGTCCTGCATGCTGCATGTTTGGTGCACTTTCAGAACATGCAGCAACAATGAGTAACCTAAAAGAAGTCTGAGGGGGTGTGACACCCGCCAGTACACCCGCACTGCAGCCAAACCACAGCACACCAGTGTGAGCCTAAATGCTTGTATTCACTTGCAGCAGCCACTGCCACTCCTCTGAAAAGTGATCCATGCTCAGGTCACTTTTCAGAGGCATTTGACAGGCAGTGAATAGTTGATATCACATTTCATCCCTGCCTGCTTTAACCCCCCTAAATGCCAATCCCTGCAGGTAATAACAGTTCACTTTGAACTCCACCTTATTTCCATTACTCTCTGTAGGTATTAGATGTGGTCTCACCTTTTTGTTTGCACATCTAATACCAAAGGGTACTTTCACACTGGGGCGATGTGTGCGGTAGTGGTACAGTGCTGCTCGTTTTAGTGGCGCTTTATCATTGTTTTAGTGGTGCTAGCGGGGCACTTTTAACCCCCACTAGTGGCCAAAGAAAGTGTTAAAAACGGCCGTGTTGCATTCATTTCAATGGGCTGGGCACCTCTCCCAAACCGCCCCAAAAATGCTGCTTTCTGGACTTTTCAGAATGTCCTTCAAGCGCACCGCCCCAGTGGGAAACCTGGGGTGGCATAAGAAGCGCTTTACAGGTGCTATTTTTTCGCACTAAAACGCCTGTACAGCGCCTTCAGTGTTAAAGGACCCGAAAGAGAGTTCTGGAAATAAGGTGGAGTTCAAAGTGAATTTCTACACCTAAGTGAAGCCCCCCTTTCAGAAGATTTGAGGATATTATTAAACCCAGAGACTGGTGGACTTAGGCCACAATAGACAGATTGAAATTCTGCCGATTCAGCAGACATTTCAATCTATCTCTGTGCAGACTGGTTGTACAGAATTTGACTCCATTAACTGACAGTACAGCCAGCGTGTCTTTATGTTTTTTTATGACTCTCAGCTACTCTGCTTGCTTGGCTTGCCCAGTGGTGTGGTGCTCACTCACCAGAGAAGCTCCGGACTCCACAGGTAGTGCTTAGTGTGGTGGCAGTGACAGCACAGTCTTTAGTCTTCATCTTCCTGCAGTCTCATTGGTCTGTGTACTGGGTGTGGGGAAGGGGCCAGCTCTTTTACTCAGTCTCTCTGGGGGCAATCATGCAGTCTTTTTCTGAGAGACTGCTCCATTCTCTGAGAGACTGCTCCACTTCACACTGCCTGTACAGAGACTGACTGCTTCACAGTGCCTGCACAGAAAGTGACTGCTCTCTCTGTGGAGGCAGTGTGAAGCGGGGTCTCTCTCTGTGGAGGCAGTGTGAAGCGGGGTCTCTCTCTGTGGAGGCAGTGTGAAGCGGGGTCTCTCTCTGTGGAGGCAGTGTGAAGCGGGGTCTCTCTCTGTGGAGGCAGTGTGAAGCGGGGTCTCTCTCTGTGGAGGCAGTGTGAAGCGGGGTCTCTCTCTGTGGAGGCAGTGTGAAGCAGTCTCTCTCTCTTTGGGGCAATGTGGAGCAGTCTCCCTCTTTCTCTGTATGGGGAATGTGGTGTAGATGGGTGGTGAGCAGGGCTGGATTGGGACAGATATTTGGCCCTGGACTTCATCCAGACCGGCCCACTTACATTTTCAGTGTCCCATCAGCACTCCCTTACATCAGAGTGTCCCATCACCAGCCCCCTTACAACAGAGTGTCCCATCAGCACCCCCTTACATCAGAGTGTCCCATCAGCAACCCCCTTACATCAGAGTGTCCCATCAGAAGCCCCTTTACATCAGAGTGTCCCATCACCAGCCCCATTACATCAGAGTGTCCCATCACCAGCTCCCTTACATTAGAGTGGCCCACTGAGCCATCGGCCCACCGGGAAACTCCCGGTAGTCCCAATGGCCAGTACATGCCTGGTGGTGAGCTGATTCAGTGGTTCAATGGGCCACTTTACTGGACTTGCCCCCCAGGCCTAAGGCTGCCAGCCCTCCCCTGTCTATTTATAAGGTAGGGGGAATGTCCAATTGTCCATGTGCTGAAATGTCTCAATTGGCTGTCCTGTATCCCATGATGGATGTGTCATCATGGGCCAAAGTTCTTTCACAATGTAAACGCTAATGTCCGCCGGGCGAACAGCACCAGAAGTCCGCCGGTTTGGCGAATCGCGAACACGCAAAATTCGCCGCAAACCGACCACCGGGGAACCGCAAGGCCATCTCTATTGATGGGTTGTCCTTCAGTTTAGGACAGGACTGTACCAATGACTTTACAATTGACCTGAATCTGTACAGAAGTGTTCCTTTTCCTGAACCTAAGTATGGGCTATCCTATATAGACCCAGATATAGGAAATGATATTCCCCATACACACAGTCGGAAATTCCGACGGAAAAGGTCAGAGCGGATTATGTTGTCGGAAAGTCCGAACGTGTGTGCGGTCCATCGGAAATTTCTGACAGAAAAAATTTGAGAGCAGGATCTAATATTTTACGACAAAAAAATCCGATCTGACTTTTTCTGATCGTTTGTAGAGAATTCCGATGGACAAAGTGCCATGCATGCTCAGGTCAAATTATGAGACTAAAGCTATTGGCTACTAGCCTCTACATAGTCCCGTCATAAGCAACAAACGTCACCTTATTCCGAACTATCAGATTTTGTGGTCGGGATGTACGACCGTACAAGTCATTAGCTCATAGAACCGATAAACAACTCTATTTGTTGTCTATAGAGGAAATGAACTCACTTCACTCTGATGATAAAATCATTAACTTTTGTCCATTTTTGTGAACAGAAAACCTGGAATGGCTGCAGTGTGCTAGATGACATAGATCATTAACCTTTTATCAAAAGGTCTCGGTTGAAACCTAAATCACCTTTTGTAAGTAAACACTTGAACCAGACACAGTTTTATTCATATCACTCATAGGGTGAATTTAGTTTACCATACCAGAGTGATACCTTACTAGTTTGCAGATTTAACCTTAGAACCTAACAACGCAGAATCTACTTAACAATTGTTGTAGGACCCTGCAAGCTGGCCATAGAAAAAGGGTAGTCAGGGAGAATATATAGAATGCTAAGGTCAACTAAGTGGGAATACAGACATATATATATATATATATATATATATATATATATACACACATACATACACACACACACACACACACAGATATATACACACACATATACACACACCTACCGCCCAACATTTTGAGATGGGAATGAGGGACACCTACTAGCAAACGTATGTAGGCATAGGATATGCCCCCTGCCACACCTCCTTAAAGAGGAAATTAAAAAAAAGGTTAATTAACCACTTCCCACCCGGCCAATGCACATATACGGCCGGGTGGGAGCCGCCTACTCCTGATAGGACGTTCAGGAACGTCATTCAGGAGTAGCGGGATCGCCCGCGCAGCGGCGCGATCCCAATGCGCCCGTGTCACCCGGACACGGCGCATCTCAGATCGGCAGGAGGGCTCTGTGATTGGCCCTCCTGATCACATGACGGCCGTGTCCAATCACGGCCGTCATGTGATGTAAACAAACAGCCGGTTGCTAGGCAATCGGCTCCTCCTCTCCTCACACAGAAGTCATCGCTGTGGAGAGGAGAGCAGATCGCTGCAGCCGGCTGCTGATCAGTGAGTATGAGCTGCTTTTTACAGCTTTTTACTCACTGATCACCAGTCTAGTGTACACAGTAAACACACCACACAGTAAACACATCACACAGTATAAACACAATGTCCCCACACATGTCCCCAAAACATACATGTCCCCAAATAATAAAAACACATGTCCCTAATAATAAAAACATGTCCCCCACATATGTCCCACTAAAATCACATGTCCCAATGATTATCTGCACACATATGTACGTGATCACCTGCACACATATGTACATGATCATTTGCGTACATATGTCCGTGATCACACAAACCAATTATTATACACTTAACGGATTTTTTTTTACCAAAAACATGTAGCAGAATACATTTTGGCTTAAATTTATGACAAAATTTGATTTTATTGGATTTTTATTGAAGTAGAAAAAAGAAAATATTGTTTTTTTTTTCCAAATTTCCGCTTTTTTGCGCTTATATCGCAAAAAATAAAAAACGGAGTCGTGAATAAATACCACCAAAATAAAGCTCTATTTGTGCGAACAAAATGATAAAAATTTCATTTGGGTACAGTGTAGCATGACCGCGCAATTGTCACTGAAAGCGCTAGAGCGCTGAAAGCTGAAAATTGGGCTGGGAAGGAAGGGGGCGAAAGTGCCCTGTATTGAAGTGGTTAAATCCACAAGTGCTTTTTTTACACTACTATTTCTTTTTTGGCTTTTAAAATAAAAAAATGCAGCAGTTTAGAAATTGGATGATAGGTTTAGCACTGGGAAATACGTTTTGAAAGATAAAAAGTGCATTTTAACCGGTTCCCGACCAGCGCACGGCGATGTACGTCGGCAGAATGGCACGGGCAGGCATATTGGCGTACAGGTCCAATCTCTAATGCCGGCGGCGCGCTCGCGTGCTGGTCAGGATCCCTGTAAATCCGGTCTCGGGTCTGGCAGACTCGATCGCCGTGGGCATACCCGCGATCATCTCACGGGGCGGCTGAATGGAGAGATGCCATTGTAAACAGCATCTCACCGTTCTGCCTAGCAACTAGTGACGCTGATCTCTGCTCCATGTGATTGGAACAGAGATCAGTGTTCACTAAATGAAAGCCCAGCCCCCAACAGTTAGTAATACACCCCTAGGAACACTTAACCCCTACACTGCCGCCCACTGGTTAACCCCTTAACTGCCAGTGTCATTTACACACAGGAGTCAAGTCCTGGGGAAAAAAGTGTGGGAACTCCCACCCAAGATCCACTCCTGCACCAAAAAAAAAAAGAAAAAAATAGGACATCGGGGCACATCAAGGCACGGGGCACATCAGGCCACATGGCACATCAGGGCTCGGGACACATTATGGCACATCAGGGCACATTATGGGGCACATCAGGGCACATTATGGGGCACATCAGGGCACATTATGGGGCACATAGCACATCAGGGCACGGGGCACATTATGGCACATCAGGGCACATACTGGGGCACATCAGGGCACATACTGGGGCACATCAGGGCATGGGACACATAAGGCCACATGGCACATCAGGGCACGGGGCACATTATGGCACATCGGGGCACATTATGGGGCACATCAGGGCACGGGGCACATCAGGGCACATTATTGCACATCAGGGCAAATTATGGCACATCAGGGCACATTATGGGGCACATCAGGGCACATTATGGGGCACATCAGGGCATGGGGCACATAGCACATCAGGGCATGGGGCACATCGGGGCACATTATGTGGCACATTATGTGGCACATTGCACATCAGGGCACATTATGGGGCACATAGCACATCAGGGCATGGGGCACATCAGGCCCCATGGCACATCAGGGTATGGGGGAAACGTTGGCACATTATGGCACATCGTGGGGCACAGTGGGGCACACAGGACATCAGGGCAGGGGGCACATTACAGCATGGGGCACATCAGGGCACATAGGACATCAGGGCAGGGGGCACATTAGGGCATGGGGCACATAGCACACCAGGGGGCACATTATAGGGCACATAGTCATCTTACTAGCCAGTATGCAGAGTAGCGCAGGAAGCGTTTGGCTGTAGTAAGTTCTCCCTCACTTCACGCAGTGCTGTTCGCTCCCCGGCGGCCCCTCCTCTCTTCTCGTCTATCCCCATTGGCTTGTGACATCATCTGGGATAGACCATAGACGAGAAGAGAGGAGGGGCCGCCGGGGAGCGAACAGTGCTGTGTGAAGTGAGGGAGAACTTACTACAGCCAAACGCTTCCTGTGCTATTCTGCATACATCTCAATCGGGCGGCTCTAGTCCTGCAAAGTGAACGGCGTTCCCGCTGTGAAAATAGTTCAGGGACGCCGTTTCCACGCGTTCCCGCAGGACTCGAGCCCTGTTTACACAGGAATCACTGCATTTATATAGCAGTGATTGCTGTATAAATGACAATGGTCCCAAAAATGTGTCAAAAATGTCCGATGTGTCTGGCATAATGTTGCAGTCACAAAAAAAAAAAAAAAAAAAAAAAAAAAAAAAAAAATCGGTGATTACTAGCCACCATTACTAGTAAAAAAAAAAATTTATTAATAAAAATGCCATAAAACTATCCCCTATTTTGTAAACGCTATAACTTTTGCGCAAACCAATCAATAAGCGCTTATTGCGATTTTTTTTACCAAAAATATGTAGAAGAATATGTATCGGCCTAAAGTGAGGGAAAAAATGTTTTTTTAATATATTTTTGGGGGATATTTATCATAACAAAAAGTAAAAAAGAATGCGTTTTTTTTTTCAAAATTGTCGCTCTATTTTTGTTTATAGCGCAAAAAATAAAAACCGCAGGTGTGATCAAATACCACCAAAAGAAAGCTCTATTTGTGGGAAAAAAGGACGTCAATTTTGTCTGGGAGCCACGTCGCATGACCGCGCAATTGTCAGTTAAAGCGACGCAGTGCCGAATCGCAAAAAGTGGTCTGGTCTTTGACCAGCAAAATGGTCCGGGGCTGAAGTGGTTATATACAACTATATAGATCAGACCAAAATTAGGGACAAATAAGGAGGAAAGAGGGACATTGCTCCAAATCAGGGACAGTTGGGAGCTGAAATATATATATATATATATATATACACACACACACATACACACTATACATATCATCACTGCAGATCTCAGTAAGGAGAGCTATGAGACCTGATTGGAGGAAAGAGACACACACACACACACACAGTAAAATAAAAGAGCGGAGGATGTCAATCACCTGGAGCCCCCTCCCCTGTCACCTTTTTTCACTTGGTGTCAGGAAAACCTGTCAGAAGTGACTCATGCTGATAGAAGAGGATTGAGGCAGCAGACAGGAATAACACTTAGTGCTCTTAATTGAAAAGTGTTTTTTTTTTCAAAATTGGTCGCACTTCTTTTGTTTATAGCGCAAAAAATAAAAACCACAGAGGTGATCAAATACCGCCAAAAGAAAGCTTGATTTATGGGGGGAAAAAAAACATAAAAATCATTTGGGTACAGTGTTGCATGACTGCGCAATTGTCATTCAAAGTGTGACGGCGCTGAAAACTAAAAACTGGTCTGGGGAGAAAGGGGATGAAAACGCCCTATTATTGATAGGTTAAACTGAAATATCAAAATGCAAAATTCCTTTAAAATACCATGTCTGGGGGATGCCTTTACCCTACCTGTGAATTGGCACATCTGTACAGTGCATACAATATATTACAACAAAACTGACTTTTGCAAATAAAAAGTGTGTTTAAAGTGGCTGTAAAGCCTTACATATACCCAGTGAAGTGACTGGCCACAGGTGATACACAGAGATAAAACAGATTCCCCTACATAAATTGTACATGTTTATCTGCAGCCCTCTCTTCTCTACATCTGTTCAAAGTACTAAGTTCACCACACAAATCTCACACAGCACACAGTAATAGAACGGAGGATGTCAATCACCTGGAGCCCCCTCCCCTGTCACCTTTTTTCTCTTGGTGTCAGGAAAACCTGTCAGAAGTGACTCATGCTGATAGAAGAGGATTGAGGCAGCAGACAGAAATAACACCTTGTGCTCTTAATTGAGACCCTCAATTGATCTCATCAACATGACAACAAGGTAGCCCCATGTTGAGGGTGACAATGACCTCTACCCCACAGCCTTGACCCAGTAGTTGTGGGGGTCTGCGGGCAGTGGGGGCTTATCAGAATCTGGAATCCCCCTTTACAATAAGGGGAATACCAAATACTACTCCCCATGCAAATGAGAAAGAGTCATATAGTACCCCTACTCGCTTGCAAAAAAAAAGTGTAAAATGTAAAAAAAAAAAAAAAAAAGGCAGAAACTGTTTTGACAAGTCCCTTTAAACACTTGCTAACCCACAAACAGTGATTATACTGTGAGTAGGTGGCAGCTGCAGGCTCAGTCATGTGTTGTTACATTGCTCACTGGCACACCCTCTGCACCATGCAGCAACGTAAACTTGTAAACTTGTGACTGCTGTGCCCGGTGGAGCTGTGATCAACCAGGGTATCAAGTGATAGTTATGACTTTGACTTGTTACTGTTTTGGAAACCTCCTACACATAAATACTCATAAATACCGAATTTCTTTGGACAGACAGGTGATGGAATTACATTACAGAAGAGTTAGTCTTCTTGATTTTATTCGGTGATATTTGTTGGTTCTTTGTGGGTGAGTAAATAGTGATATTATCCTCAAAATTTTGGGAATTACATTTTGATTTCTGACTTCGGTACTCATATCACATTTTTTGGACTCAAATTATGATTTGGAAATAATAAAAAGCACAAAAAATTGTGACTCATTTTAAATGTGCATCAGCAATGGTATTGTTTGTGCTTTGTAAAGACACCTGTGTGAGTTTGGGTAAAGATTGTTGTGAGATGGAGAGTAACAAGTGAAAGTGATAGAGAAAAATATATTTTATCAGAACATTCCACATTCGAGTATTCTTAAAAATAAAATAGATGAGAAAAAAACAAAATAGAAGCAGCAACATTGTTGCAAGGAACATTTATTTCAGAGAAAGATACATTTAATTTCAACATCAAAAGTAGGGATGAGCTTCGGGTTCGAGTCAAACTCATGTTCGACCCGAACATTGCCTGTTCACCAAACAGCGAACAATTTGGGGTGTTCACGGCAAATTCGAAAAGCCGCGAAACACCCTGTACACGTCTATGGGAGAAATCTGAAGTGCTAATTTTAAAGGCTTATATGCAAGTTACTGTCATAAAAAGTGTTTGTATCAATGCAAAAAAAAGTTTTAAAAACTGAAGTTTTTTCGGGAGCAGTGATTTTAATAATGCTTAAACTGAAACAATAAAAGTGTAATATTCCTTTTAATTTCGTACCTGGGGGTGTCTATAGTATGCCTGTAAAGGGGCGCATGTTTCCCGTGCTTAAAACTGTCCCTGCACAAAGTGTCATTTCTGCAGGAAAAAAGTCATTTAAAAGCACTCACGGCTATAATGAATTGTCGGCTCCCCATAATACAAATAACAGTCATTGAAAGTCATTGTTAAAAAAAAGCGTGGGGTTCCCCCAAATTCAATTACCAGGCCCTTTAGGTCTGGTATGGATATTAAGGTGAACCCGCGTCAAATTTTTATTAAAAATGACGTGAGGTTCCCCCCAAACATCCATACCGGACCTGAAGGGTCCAGCGATGGGTGATCTGATCCAGCGATGGGTGATTTCTCCCTCCAGCACAGGACATCCATCCTGTCTCCACCGGAGACACTGCGGGCATCCCAGCAGCCCGACACTTCTTAGATGAGGAGGGCGGGGCCACCAGTCACCTGACCCCACCCCCTCCGGTGGAGACAGGATGGATGCGCTGCGCTGGAGGGAGAGATCACCCATCACTGGACCCCAGAGAGATGATCATCCTTCGCTGGATAGCAAGAGTGGATTACCGCTGGAATCTTTTTTTTTTTCTTTTTTTTTTATAAAGGACTTTTCCCAATGATGTGTGTGTTTTTTTAAACTTTTTTTACACTTTCTTTGTGAAATGGTAAGGGGACTTTTGTACCCCCTTACCATTTCAAACAGGGGGGGCGGGATCTGGGGGCCTCCTTGTTAAAGAGGGCTTCTAGATTCTGATAAGCCCCCCCGCCCGCAGACCCCCACAACCACTGGCCAGGGTTGTGGGGATGAGGCCCTTGTCCCCATCAACATGGGGACATGGTGCTTTGAGGGGTCACAGACACCAAAAGCATCCTCCCAATGTTGAGGGCATGTGGCCTGGTACAGTTGGGGGGGTGCTCTCTCATCCCCCCCTCTTTTCCTGCGGGCTGCCAAGTTGCATGCTCGGATAAAGGGTCTGGTATGGATTTTTGGGGAGAACTCCACACCAATTTTTTTTTTTAATTTGGCGCGGAGTTCCCCTTAAAATCCATACCAGACCTGAAGGGCCTGGTAATTGAATTTGGGGAAACCCCATGCTTTTTTTTTTTCAATGACTTTCAATGACTGTTCTCTTTATTACGAGGAGCCGACAATTCATTATAGCTGCAAGTGCTTTCAAATGACTTTTTTTCCTGCAGAAATGACATTTTGTGCAGGGACAGTTCTAAGCACGGGAAACATGTGCCCCTTTACAGGCAAACAATATTACACTTTTATTGTTTCACTTTAAGCATTATTAAAAGCACTGCTCCCGAAAAAAAAACTTTAGTTTTTAAAACTTTTTTTTGCACTGATACATGTCCCCTGGGGCAGGACCCAGGTCCCCAAACACTTTTTATGACAATAACTTGCATATTAGCCTTTAACCACTTGGGACCCGTGCTATAGCCGAATGACGACTACAGCGCGGATCTCCTTTGCCGGGACTACGTCTATTGACGTCGTCCCGTGCATGAGCGGCCTGCGCTGTGTGATCGCGCGCTCTGTGATCGGCGAGTCTATGAGACTCGCCTGATCACTGATCCGAGCAAGGGGTCGATCCCGACCCCTTATCACGTGATCAGCTGTCAGCCAATGACAGCTGATCATGTGATACAACGGAGCCGGCAATCGTCTATTATTCCTCCTCGCGCTGACAGCGCGAGGAGAAAAAAAAAGAGCCGATCGCCGGCGGCCGTGATCAGGACATCAGTCCCGATCACGGCCAGCCCTGCCAGTGCCCACCTGCCCCCTGCCAGTGCCACATCATTAAAAAATAAGTGCCCCCCGTCAGTGCCACCCAGCAGTGCCCATAGTGCCACCCAGCAGTGCCACCCAGCAGTGCCCACAGTGCCACCCAGCAGTGCCACCCAGCAGTGCCCACAGTGCCACCCATCAGTGCCACCCAGCAGTGCCCACAGTGCCACCCAGCAGTGCCCACAATCTGCCTCAACAAAGGTGCTGCACCCCAGTGCCACATATCCATGTCCATCAGTGTCATCTACCAGTGCCCATCAGTGCCCAGCAGTGCCGTCCATCAGTGCTCAGCAGTGCCACCTATCAGCCACCTATCAGTGCCACCTATCAGTGCCCATCAGTCCCGTCTATCAGTGGTACCTATCAGTGCCCCTTAGTGCCACCCATCCGTGCCACCCATCTGTGCCCATCTTATCTGTGCCCATCTTTGCCCATCAGTGCCGCCTTATCTGTGCCCATCGGTGCCGCCTTATCTGTGCCCATCGGTGCCGCCTTATCTGAGCCTATTAGTGCCGCCTTATCTGAGCCTATTAGTGCCGCCTTAACTATGCCTATCAGTGCCCACCAGTGCAGCCTATCAGTGCCCACCAGTGCAGCCTATCAGTGCCCACCAGTGCAGCCTATCAGTGCCCACCAGTGCAGCCTATCAGTGCCCACCAGTGCAGCCTATCAGTGCAGCCTATCAGTGCCGCCTCATCAGTGCACTTCAATGAAGGAGAAAAATGACCTGTTTGCAAAATTTTATAACAAACTATTAAACATGATTTTTATTTTTATTTGCATCTTTTTTTGTTTGTTTAGCAAAAAATAAAACTCCCAGCTGTAATTAAATACCACCAAAAGAAAGCTCTATTTGTGGGAAAAAAATGATAAAAATTTAATTTGGGTACAGTGTTGTATGCCCGTGCAATTGTCATTCAAAGTGCATCAGCGCTGAAAGCTGAAAATTGGTCTGGGCAGGAGGGGGGTTTAAGTGCCCAGTAAGCAAGTGGTTAAAATTAGCACTTTTGATTTTAAACGTTCGAGTCCCATAGACTTTAATAGGGTTCTAAAGTTCACACGAAGTTTAGGTCTGTTCACAGGTTCTGGTGCGAAACGAACCGGGGGGTTTTCGGCTCATCCTTAATCAAAAGTATTTATTTATTGTACCATTAGAATCAATGGCTGAATCTTGCATTGGACTATAATAACGCCGATTTTCATTCTCAAAAACGCATTTTAGCCAAGTGCTAATTTTGGTATTTACTATAGCGCCTGGTAAAAAAGACACTGGAGCTAAAATGAGAGCTATTTGCAGGTCTGAGCATGCTCAGTTGTGTTGGCACCTAGTTGTACAAAAACGGGGAATTTATCTCTTCTCGGACTTTTAAAGATATTTCAGTGTAGAAATTCCTTGTTCACACAGTTTAAAAGCAGATTACCTTTAAATAATATAGCGCATATTTTAGTACCATTTCGAAAATTATACCCTGCTCCAAACATTATTTCCATGTGCAATTCTCCAGGTTTTAGCAGAGTAAGGCTTTGGGGCGCCATATGGTTTCAGGGAACTATAGTAAATTCGATTTTGGGAGTATTTCCTCACCAGCGATATAGTGTATACCATTTTAGCGCTAATTAGCACAAATTTGAATTCAGAATTAGCACCTTGGCGCTAGAGTAAATGACCCCCATAGTGTATCTATAAAGGCAGGTTTTTGCAAAAATAACTAAAATTAGAGTACCAAATCCAAGCCCTATTAAAGTCAATGGAGGTCGAATGTTGAAAAAGCATAATGGCCAATAGGCCAGCGATTCTCAAACAAATGGCATAGGGGCAGTTGAGAACCGCCCTGGGGGACATGTACCAAAGCAGAACAAAACACTTAAACAATTCTATTTATCGTGGAGCAGCAATTTTAGTAATGCTTAACCACTTCATTACCCGGCTATAGAAAAATGTAATCTGTAGGAGGGATCTCCCATCATGGGAGGGTGTCATATGATGTCCTGGGCTTCCCGGCCATCTAGGGGCGCGCACTACGTTGTTCGGGACCCGGCGCTCGTGCACGGCGGCCGCGATGTCCGCTGGGCACCCGCGATTGCCCGTGAACACAGCAGGACCGTGGATCTGTGTGTGTAAACACACAGATCCACGTCCTGTCAGGTGAGAGGAGACCGATGGTGTGCTCCCAGTACAGAGGAACACCGATCGGTCTCCTCCCCTTGTGAGTTCCCACCCCCTACAGTTAGAATTACTCCCTGGGAAACATAATTAACCCTTCGATCACCCCCTAGTGTTAACCCCTTCCTGGCCTGTCACATTTACACAGTAATCAGTGCTTTTTAAATAAATACATACAAATGCCATAAATCTATCCCGTATTTTGTAGATGCTATAACTTTTGCGCAAACCAATCAATATACACTTATTGCGATTTTTCTTACCAAAAATATGTTGAATATATATTGGTCTAAAATTAGGGAATTTATTTTTTTCATAATTGGTCGCACTTCTTTTGGTTATAGCGCAAAAAATAAAAACCACAGGGGGTGATCAAATACCACCAAAAGAAAGCTTGATTTATGGGGGGGGGGGGGAATCATTTGGGTACATTGTTGCATGACTGCGCAATTGTCATTCAAAGTGATTGGCCTCAGGTGATACAGAGATAAAACAGATTCCCCTACATAAATTGTACATGTTTATCTGCAGCCCTCTCTTCTCTACATCTGTTCAAAGTACTGAGTTCACCACATAAATCCCACACAGCAACAGACAGGAGGATGTCAATCACCTGGAGCTCCCTCCCCTGTCATCTTTTTTCCCTTGGTGTCAGGAAAACCTGTCAGAAGTGACTCATGCTGATAGAAGAGGATTGAGGCAGCAGACAGAAATGATACTTAGTGCTCTTAATTGAGACCCTCAACATGGGGCTACCTTGTTGTCATGTTGATGAGGACAATGACCTCTACCCCACAACCTTGACCCAGTAGTTGTGGGGGTCTGCGGGCAGTAGGGGCTTATCAGAATCTGGACGCCCCCTTTACAATAAGGGAAATCCCAAATACTACCCCCAATGCAAATGAAAAAGAGTCATATATTACCCCTACTCACTTGCAAAAAAAAAGTGTAAAATGTAAAGTGTAAAAAAAAAAAAAAGGCAGAAACAGTTTTGATTAGTCCCTTTAACCACTTGCCAACCCACAGTGATTATACTGTGAGCGGGTGGCAGCTGCAGGCTCAGTGATGTGTTGGTGCATTGCTGAGCACTGGCTCACTCATCCTCTGAGCCATGCAGCAGCATAAACCTGTGACTGCTGTGCCAGGTGGAGCTGTGAGCAACCAGGGTATCAAGTGATAGTTATGATTGGTCTTAGCGATCACATAATTGCAAGATCAACAAAACAGTCATGAATGACTTTGATTTGTGACTGTTTTGGTTAGTATTGTGATGCTGTGATTGACCCTCAGCTATCACATGGTACCTGGGCCAATCTATATCAACCTATATCATGTGATTAGCTGTAGTCAATAATCAAGCTGTCATGAATGAAAGCCATTCATGACAGCTAAAACTAGACAGAATGTAAAAAAGAGAAAAAATATGAAAAAATAAAAAAAAATGATGATGATGCTGTACTGCACTGGTGACAGCACGTAAAAAAAAAAATGCACTTTTGAAAAAGATAGTCCCCTGTGAGTGATCTATGTACATTGCAAGGACTTTATCAAACTTTTTCGCAGATTCCTACCTGTTTCTGCACTGAAGAAAAAGTTGCTTATTGTGGGCAGAGTGAATCTGAATGGGAGTGACGTTTTAATTAATATTCAGCTGATGCACTGGCAATGTTCTTATGAGGAAAACTGCAGGGTCTACATCCCTTAAGAAGTAAATGACCCATTGGGAGTATGTCACCAAAAAATTACATTTTTGTTGCAGAGGATTCCTAAAATTTTACTTGTATCTTAATGCAGACCTCTGGAGAAATTCAGCGAGCCAATCACACAAGCAGAACATTTCTGGGGAAGTTTTGTAAACCAACTGTGTGCATGACACCTCCAGTTTGCGTTCATCAAGAGTACCTCTATAGGGTTATGGTGGGAAGGCGCCACCGGCACCCAAAGACCAATTTTTACACACCCGTAACTTCTATCCATAGTCAAAGTGACACCAGAATGTATCTAAGAGATCTCTAATCTTGTTCCCAGTGCACTATATTGTGGCCTCATCATACACACTGGCTCCCCAGCTGTTGCTGAGCAAAATAAAGGCAGCTTGCGGGGAAAATTAAATATTTTGTGACTTTATAAATGCAATTATTGCTGCAAAAGATTCTAGACACGGTACAGATCTGCTACTTTACAGGCAGACTAAGGGGACCCCACAGGCACTATAGTGGAAGGAATGTTTCATTTTTATGCTTTCTCTTTAACCAGTTGCCGACCGCCGCACGCCGATGTACGTCGGTAGAATGGCACGGGCAGGCATAAGGACATACATGTACGTCCCTTGCCTCCCGCGGGTCGGGGGCCCGATCGGGCCCCCGCCCGGTGCCTGCGGCGGTCGGTTTTCGTCCGGGAGCGATCCGGGACGAGGGGGCGGCCATTCATTCATGGCCACCCCCTCGCGATCGCTCCCGACGAATAGAAATCCCCGGTGACATCACTTCCTCTCCTGTAATGTAAACACAGGAGAGGAAGTGATGTATTCTCTCCTCCGTGTCGGTATTTTTCATTCCGACACGGAGGAGAGCGGATCGGTGAGTTGCACCAACACTCTACACACACAGTAGAACATGCCAGGCACACTCACACCCCCCCTTTACCCCCCGATCACCCCCCCAATTACCCCTGCCCCCCAGTCACAGTGACACCAATGTCATTTTTTTTTTTTTTTGCATTGGTGTCATTTGTGACTGTAATAACTGTTAGGGCAGTTAGGGTTAGCCCCCTTTAGTTCTAATGTACCCCCCTAACCCCCCCAATAAAGGTTTAACCCCGTGATCACCCCCCGTCGCCAGTGTCACTAAGGCTGGGTTCACATTGCAGCGGTTTATGAGAACGAATGTGATTCGCACCGCACTGCAGTGCAAATCACATCCGATCTCTGTGCGATTCGAGTTCAGCCATTCGCCGCACCCGCCGCACCCGCCGCACCCGCCACACCCGCCGCACCCGCCGCAAATTCGCACGGGACCCTTTTTTTGGCCCGCAGCAGAATCGGATCGCATGGGTGTTCACACCATGCGATCCGAGTTTGCAGATCGCACTGCGATATGCGAACTGATCTGGGGGTGTCAGTAACATTTCACTGACACTCCCAGCAGTTCGCATAGGGCAGTGTGAACTGCCGCCGGGAGGCATGCGATGCGGGAACCCGCCGCGGATTCGCGGCGTTTCCGCATCGCTCCAGTGTGAACCCAGCCTAATAAGCGATCATTTTTCTGATCGCCGTATTAGTGTCACAGGTGACGCTAGTTAGGCAGGTAGGTATTTAGGTTCGCCGCAGCTTTTTATAGCGCCAGGGACCCCCATATACTACCGCATAAAGCCCCCTGATTGCCCCCTAGTTAACCCTTTCACCAGTGATCACCATATAACTGTTACAGGTGACGCTGGTTGGTTAGTTATTTTTTTATAGTTTCAGGGCACCCGCCATTTATTACCTAATAAAGGTTTAACCCCCTGATCACCCGGCGGGTGTCATTTGTGACTAATAACTGTTAGGGCAGTTAGGGTTAGCCCCCTTTAGTTCTAAGGTACCCCCCTAACCCCCCCAATAAAGGTTTAACCCCGTGATCACCCCCCGTCGCCAGTGTCACTAAGGCTGGGTTCACATTGCAGCGGTTTATGAGAACGGATGTGATTCGCACCGCACTGCAGTGCAAATCACATCCGATCTCTGTGCGATTCGAGTTCAGCCATTCGCCGCACCCGCCGCACCCGCCGCAAATTCGCACGGGACCCTTTTTTTGGCCCGCAGCAGAATCGGATCGCATGGGTGTTCACACCATGCGATCCGAGTTTGCAGATCGCACTGCGATATGCGAACTGATCTGGGGGTGTCAGTAACATTTCACTGACATTCCCAGCAGTTCGCATAGGGCAGTGTGAACTGCCGCCGGGAGGCATGCGATGCGGGAACCCGCCGCGCATTCGTGGCGTTCCCGCATCGCTCCAGTGTGAACCCAGCCTAATAAGCGATCGTTTTTCTGATCGCTGTATTAGTGTCACAGGTGACGCTAGTTAGGCAGGTAGGTATTTAGGTTCGCTGCAGCTTTTTATAGCGCCAGGGACCCCCATATACTACCGCATAAAGCCCCCTAATTGCCCCCTAGTTAACCCTTTCACCAGTGATCACCATATAACTGTTACAGGTGACGCTGGTTGGTTAGTTATTTTTTTATAGTTTCAGGGCACCCGCCATTTATTACCTAGTCTCACTAGTGTACCCCTAAATTTAGGGGTGTCTACTTTCCAAAATGGGGTCATTTGGGGGGGGTTTGTGCCATCTTGGCATTTTATGGCCTTCAAAACTGTAACGCCCTTAGAAAGCCTGAAGGCGGTGCTTGGTTTTCGGGGCCCCGTACGCGGCTAGGCTCCCAAAAAGTCCCACATATGTGGTATCCCCGTACTCAGGAGAAGCAGCAGAATTTATTTTGGGGTGTCATTTCACATACGCCCATAGCATGTGTGAGCAATATATCATTTAGTGACAACTTTGTGTAAAAAAAAATAATAATTTTTTTTTTTGTCATTATTCAATCGCTTGAGGCAAAAAAATAAAATATTCAATGGGCTCAACATGCCTCTTATCAATTTCCTTAGGGGGTCTACTTTCCAAAATGGGGTCATTTGGGGGGGTTTTGTACTGCCCTGCCATTTTAGCACCTCAAGAAATGAGATAGGCAGTCGTAAACTAAAAGCTGCGTAAATTCCAGAAAACGTACCTTAGTTTGTAGATGTGACAACTTTTGCGCAAACCAATAAATATACAATTATTGACTTTTTTTTAACCAAAGACATGTGGCTGAATACATTTTGGCCTAAATGTATGACTAAAATTGAGTTTATTGGATTTTTCTAATAACAAAAAGTAGAAAATATCATTTTTTTTCAAAATTTGCGGTCTTTTTACGTTTATATCGCAAAAAATAAAAATCGCAGAGGCAATCAAATACCATCAAAAGAAAGCTCTATTTGTGGGAAGAAAAGGACGCAAATTTTGTTTGGGTACAACATTGCATGACCGCGCAATTACCAGTTAAAGCAGCGCAGTGCCAAAGTGTAAAAAGACCTCTGGTCATTTACCAGCAAAATGGTCCGGTCTGAAATTGGTTAAAAAAAAATAAAAAATCACTGCTCATTTAAAAATAAAGGTTTTTTAACAAACTTTTTTTTTTTTCAAATATTTTTTATTTATTGAGATAATGCAAATATACACAAAACGAATACTGAGTATAGCACATTCAGAAAGTAAGGTATTACAAATACAAAGTGCATTAATATATGACTCATCAAAAAAAAATAAAAAAGTTAGAAAAACACAAGTTATTGTATATAGATAAGTAGACACATGTGGGTCTAGAGAAAATCATAGATAGAGAATGACCCACATGTCGACACGGGTACCTGACCTTTGCGTAGATTTTATGGGGGGGTTATTCCCCGACCACTCACCCCCATGGGGAGCAAGCTGTGAGTGGCGGAAACACCCAGCATGTCTAGGAGTGGAAAAAGCATGCAATGGAGGTAGGAAAGATCTCAGGTGAAGGTTGTTTCATTAGTTGCGGTACATACAATGTATGAACGTCAAGGGAAGGTAATGAGAAGGTAAAGTATGATGTGAATTAGCCTCTCCGGTGCGGAGATAAACTCTGTAGGGGTAAAATCACAGGTAAAATACTAAGGTAATAAAGTGAGGGACCTGACTGGGGGTATAAGATGCTTTTAGGGGGAGGTCACCTCCAGGTGCTGTATTCGGGAGAAAGGTTAGGTAGGTTGTTTGGAAGATAGATAGGGTAAGGATTGGCCTGAACGTTGGGGGGGGGGGTGACCTGCTGAGACCTTGGAGGCCCAAGTGTACTATGGTATGTTCATGGGTGAAGGGGTGAAGGAATATTGGATAGTGTGGAGGACCTGGAGTGAAGCCAGCATGTCCAAATATTAGTCAATTTGGCGTGTCTATCTTGGGCTTGGTGGATAAGTCTCTCCATTTCTGCAGTCCTGTCAACTTGACGGTACCATTCCTCTAATGTGGGTGGTGTGGAAGTTTTCCAATGTCTGGGGATGCATAATGTGGCCGAGTTTATCAGGTGTAGGGATAAGGATTTTCGATAGTTGCGTTGCGCTATGGATGTGTGGTGTAACAGATATTGTGCTGGAGAGAAGTCTAGTTGGTATGTTGTTATCTGAACTATTTTGTCATGGATCTCTTTCCAGAATGGTTGAAGTAAGGGACATTCCCACCAGATGTGTAGAAAGGATCCAAGGTCGGAACCACATCTCCAGCACGTGGGTGGAACATCGGGGAACAATCAATTTTCTTGCACCGAAACGTTTACAGTGCCTTTATGTGTGTGTTCATAAATCTATGTCCAGTCATCTTCAGTCAGATTGGTGGGAAGATCAGTATCCCATCTTTGTAAGATAGGTATGCGTACAGCCGCGTCCGAATTTAATAAGCATACTATGATGGATATCAAATGTTTTTGCGGTACATCACTATTGCATAAGGTTTCGAATGGGGTAAATTGTCTATACCACCTAAAGTGCGGGTTGTATGAATTGAAAAAATGTCGGAGTTGTAGAAACTTGAAAAAGGGTATTCGGAGTTCGGGGAATTTCATAATCAGTGCAAGATGTGACAATAGGTTCCCTTGTTCAAAGAATTGATGTGCTCAGTACGGGATGTGCGGTTGTTGGAGATCACCTCTGGTAATGTCAGGGGGGGAAATCCGGGTTGTTTGAGATAGGGGTCATGGGGCCGTGTGGCGATGTGAGGTTGAGAGAGCGGTGTGTCCACTGTATTGCTTGTAGAGAGGAGTTTATCAGGGCGTGGGTCTTGCAGGCGTAGGGAATAGCTTGTGAAGATACCCACGGGAGGTTCACCAAAGGGTAAGTGGGCCATGTCCTGTTCCAATTGGATACAGGCCTTCTCTTTGTGGTGGATATGCCAATCAACAATTCTGGTAAGCAACGTGGCATTGTGGTAGGTATGGAGATCGGGCATACCAAGGCCTCCCTTAGGCTTAGGAAGAACAAGTTTAGCCCAGCTTAATCTTGTAATAGCTTTGTAAAATGTTAATAGCTTGTAATAAGTACAACAGTTTGGGAGGACAGTCATTTTGATAATGGCTATTCTGCCGAACCACGAAAATGAGTTCTTATGCCAATTTAGTAAGTCGCCCTAAATCTTCAGGAGTGTCGGGCTGAAGTTATGTTCGTACAACTTCGATAGGTCAGTGGGGATATTGATACCCAGGTATGATAGGGCATGGCATTCCCATTGAAAGGGGTAGTTGAGTCTGCATTGGGTTACTATAGGTTCGGGTATAGTTATATTCAAGGCCCTCGATTTTTCGAAGTAAATTTTTGGATTGGAGATAGCTCGGAAGGAATTCAAGTCACTGAGTAAATTGGGAATGGTGGTAATGGGGTCTGATAAGAAGAGTAAGATATATCATCGTAGGCGGCCAGTTTATATGGTCTATCTTTGATCTCAATTCCCTTAATGTCAGGGTTGCCTCTTAACATTTGGAGGAGGGGTTCTAACGTCAAAATAAAGATAATTGGGGAAAGGGGGCAACCCTGCCGGGTAGCATTAGCGGTGGAGAAGGTGCTCGACAGGTGACCATTTACTCTTATTTTGGCAGTGGGGGTCGAGTACAAGAGCATGACCATTCGGATCAAATGTGGTGGGAATCCCAAGTGGGTTAGGGTAGCTACCATATAATCCCATGCCACCCTGTCGAACGCCTTCTCCACGTCCAATGAGAGAAAAAAGCCCTTCGTTTTCGTAGTGGCCAATGGTGGATGTTTATTGTTTTTATGGTGTTATCCCTGGCTTCTCGGCCAGGGACAAAACCGACTTGGTCGGTGGAGATTAATGTTGAAAGCAGGGGAGATATGCGGTTCGCTATGATCTTGGCATATAGCTTGAGGTCCACGTTTAATAAAGAAATAGGGCGGTAATTGGGAATCAGAGAGGCGTCTTTACCAGGCTTCGGTATAAGAGTTACATGGGCTTCCAGAAGATCTACATTCGATCTGATAGATGTAGGAAAATCGTTAAAGGTTTTCGATGAAGTGGGGCATGAGTAGGTCTGGGAAGGCCTTATAGTAAGCAGCTGACAAGCCATCTGGGCCAGGGCTTTTACCTGCCTTAAGTTGTTTAAGGGCCAGCAAGGACATCATGGGGGCATCTAATGAGGACCTGTCAGCAGGGTCTAGAGGGGGTGGAGAGTATTTGGTGAGGAATTCCTGTATAAGTGATTGTCTGGTCTGATTGGTATTTGTCGGGGGGTGTTGTGGTAAATCGTACAGTGCATATAGGCATGAAATAGTCAGGAAAATGTTGTGCTATGACGTCCGAATCAATAATAGAGTCTCCGGTGGGTGTTGAAATTTTATGAATGGTGTGTTGCATTTTCCTTTTCTGGAGGGCTCTCGCAAGCATTTTGCCAGCCTTATTACTATGTTCATAGAATAGCTTTTGTGTCAATATGAATTTGTGCTTTACGGTTTTCTGAAGTTCTTCTAATAGCTCCTGTCTAGCTTGTATGAGCTTGGGTAAGTGCTCCTCCGCAAGTGTGCGTTTATGAGCTTGCTCCAGAAAATGAATACGCTTGTATAAGGAATCCATATGAGCTTTTCGTAATTTTGTGCGTTTAGCTTTTAAGGAGATAAATAACCCCCGTATGACACATTTGTGAGCAGCCCACACGGATCCCCTAGATGTTTCAGCAGACGCATTATCCTTAAAATAGTGTTGCAGACAGTCTGTGATGGATGCTTTGTTATCAATGTCAGTTAGTAAAGAGTCATCTAGTCTCCAAATGGGGGATCGGGAGGGTGTTTTTGGTAAATGGAGGACGATAGTGATCGGGTTGTGGTCGGATAACAGCGCGGGCTCAATCGTAGCCTTTTGCAAGCTGTGAAAATCTTCTTGTGTGAGAAAAAAGTGGTCCAGTCTGGAATATTTCTTATGGGGAGGCGAGTAGTATGTGTAGTCCCGATCGGTCGGATGTAATGTGCGCCAGGTGTCATGGAGGGCTAACAGTTGTAACTGTGATTTAATATCTTTTAGTGCCCTGTATGTGAGGCTGGATGAACCATTGGATGTGTCAATTGAAGGTGACAGTGGGACATTGAAATCTCCTCCAAGAACCAAAAGTCCCTGGTGGAAGGCTACAAGTTGGGTTTCTCTGAAGAAAGTTGCCTGTTGGGAGTTTGGGGCATATAAATTGGCAATTGTGATTGGTCGGTTGTGGACATGGCCTTTGATAAAGAGAAAACATCAGATATGATAATGGGGCAGAGCTTTGAGATGAGGCTTGAAACTCCTTTAGATTTTGCTTTGTCATTAGTTGCGTGATATGCAATGGGATAGTGGGAGTTTTGTAATTTTAGAATGGTGTCTGTACGGAAATGAGTTTCCTGTATTAGGGCAATGTGGGCTTTCGATTGATGTATAGTGTGTAACAATTGAGATCTTTTTTCGGGTGCGTTCAGGCCGCGAGCGTTAATTGAATAAAATTTAGTAGCGTTGATTAAAGCCGCGTACACACGTAGCGGTATGTCCGACGTACTTAGTCTGGCGGACTTCCCGCCAGACTGTCCGTCGCACTTTCCGAATGGGCTACTTGCCCACACACAGCACTTTTTGAGCGGACTAATACGGCGTACTAAGTCTGCCGTACTATCCGCCCTACTTTTGAAATGAACGGACTCGCCCACACACGCAGAGGAAAGTCCGCTAATTTCGAGCGTGTCTCCAGGTAGGCGGGGCCCGTGAAGGAGACGTCGCTGGCCCCGCCGCCTGGTATGGACTTAAAGGGGAACCCAAACGCCAAAAAAAATCGGCACGGGGGTCCCCCCAAGTCCACAACAGACCCTTGTCCGAGCACGCTACCCGGCCTGTACCAGGCGGCGGGGCCAGCGACGTCTCCTTCACGGGCCCCGCCTACCTGGAGACCCGCTCAAAATGAGCGGACTTTTCTCCGGGCGGGAAAAGTCCGCTCATTTCAAAAGTACGGCGGACTGGCACACACACGGCCGGATTGTCCGCCGAAATGCGAGTCCGGCGGGAAGATTGGAGTGCAACACGGCATTCTAAGTCCGCCGTACTTTTGGGTCAAAAAAGTATGCCGGAGGCTACACACGGGGGGATTGTTTGGCGGACTTGAGTTTGCCGGACTTTTCCACCGGATTGTTTGATCGTGTGTACGCGGCATAAGCTAGTGTGGGGTTGGGGATTCTAATTGGGAGGGTTAGAATGCGCCATAGTTAGCAATGGGGGAATCGGAGATGACCAGAGGGGGGTTAAGGGAACGGGGATAAAGGAGGGCTACAGTAGAGCAGACGCAATACAGCTATCACAGTGAAATGTAGCTATAGGGGAAGTAGGCGAAGGGGTGCAAACCACGTTCTCTAGTGGTGTGGTAAGTCGTGTGGTGTAGGATGGGTTTAAGGGATCCCTTACCCGTAAGGCAGGTGATCTCTGTATATCACCCCGCTGCGGGGTTGGCGAGGAGGAAGCCCAATGTGGGTGTGAGGTTTGACGAGAAAGAGTACCCAAGTGAAGGTGAGTGTGCGGCAACTCAGGACAATTTGAACGTGCCTGTAACCTGAAAGGTGCATACCCACACAGGGCGTTGTTAGTATGATGAGGAGTGTGAACAAAGATAATCATAGCATTCAAATGTAAAAAGGCATATAACACTTAACTCTTAATGAAGGAACTTTGGAGCACTGGGCTCCCAATCTAAGCAATATACCTGCATTAATACCAAGCTAGAGGTGCCAGCCATTTTCCCACTATAGAAATATGGCAACGCTATACTTATCAGACAAATAATAAGATATAATTAGCTTTTAGACAATGTGGAGTGATAAGGATAGCGGCGATATTCCAGACAAGCACGGTAATATATATGACAATTGCTCTACATATCATACTTATCCTCTGGAACGAGATGCATATATGTGCAAATCGGTTCCATGACCGATGCTGTCCAAACAGTAGCTTTTTATCAGAAATCTCTAGGTGATGGATCACCGTTGGAGCAGAACTGAGTGGTAAGTTCACCGGGGGTTCGGCGTCTTCATGTGTGAATGGGGTACAGCTGTCAGCGGTGAGGTGAGAGAAGCGAGTTCCATCTGTAGTATATGTAAGCTGGAAAGAATCACCTTAATGTCCTTATTATGGTCCAAGTCGTCGGCTGTTCTGAAAACGTAGGGATCCAAGTGGGTGCTAGTATATATTGCTGAGCAGCGGCATGCCACCATGGAACGATGGGATAGAATTCGTGGGGCTTGCGACAGCTGCAGTACCGTGGACGGTAGTTGACGCTCTCTAAGGAATGGGTGTGGCTTGTTATTCGCGGAGTAAGCGTTCGTTAAGCAGTGCGGGATCCAATGACATGGCGTGGTAATTGTACGGTAGAAAATAATTCCTTCCATGGGCGGTTGCCAGCGGCGGTGAGAGTGACACGGTGAGCCGAGAATTAGTTCATGGCCGAATCTGTGCCGGCACATCAGCGTCATTGCCTGCGGTGTTATGGGAAGTGCAGTATATTCAAATTCCTCGTATCATGGTATGGTATAATGGGTCCGGAGGAGCAACATTGAGATGGGGGACGGTAAGTCCGCTCCACAAAGCAATTGCGCCCCGACAGGCACGAGCGATGATGGGTCATGCCGGGAGAGATGGCACAGCAACAGGTCTAGTGTAAACAGTTAACAAATGGATTAACGAAACGAAAGTAAAGTCTCCATTATCAAATCTTTAGCAGAAGCACCATACATATTGGTTTTCCGCATAGGGGAGCGTTGCAGAACAGGTAAACAGGTAAACAGAAGACAGTAAAGGTATAAGCAGGTGCAAGAGGGTGTGCAGAACAGATAAACTGACCTCTACTGTCTATTTGAATATGGGAGACCTTAGTAGTCCCTCCGGGCTCTCCGTGAGCGAGGAGAAGTTGATGGGCTGTGATCCCTTTGGATGGTGTCTGGAGGGCGTTGTCCCCTGTAGCCAGATGGGGATCTCCGTCTGCGGTAGTGAATATCATGAGTGTCCATGGGTTCCATGTGACAAGTGATCGATTTATATGCCAATGGGCAGAAGTTGGCATACCAGTTAGGGACTTCCATCAGAGGAACCTTGAGATATGCCGTGCGACCTTGATGAGAGGCAGTGAGGCAGAAAGGAAATTTCCATTTATATAAAATACCACGGGTTTTCAGTGCCTCCAGTAGGGGGCGTAAGTCTCTGCGGCGTTGAAGGGTGATGTCCGAGAGGTCCTGAAAAATTTGTATGGGCGCAGATTCATAAGATATTTGAAGCCTTGACCTGGCTGCTTTCAGGATGTCTTCTTTGAGGCGATAATTGACCAGGCAGCAGATTACATCTCTCGGCGGGTCCACGTCCTGGCCTTTAGGGCGAAGAATGTGATGAATCCTTTCAAAGTCAATAGCGGTTTGTGAAGGTCTGTCTCACACTGTATTAAAGATAGACGTGATCGCTGTGGTGACATGTTCTCCGTCAATGGATTCAGGGAGGCCTCTGATTCTCAGGTTGTGCCTTCTGCCCCTGTTGTCCAAATCTTCCATGTGTCTCTGCATGTCCCTGAGTTGTAGTGTGTGTCCATCAATCTTCCTGGTGGTCTTGCGAATGGTAATATCATGTTGTGCAGTTGTTTTCTCCACTGTCTGCACCCGGTCAGTCAAAGCTCTGATGTCCACCCGGAGCTCAGCAATGGCTGCTGACAGGGTGTCTTTAATGTCAGTGGCGATCGTTCTAAGATCCAGCATACTGATATTATGCTGAGAGGTTGGTGGTGTACCCTGTGTGCGGTGACCGCTGCCCGCATTGCCTATAGGGTTCACTGCAGGGATGGTCTCCATCAGGATAATGTCAGTGTGAGGTGAGGATCTGGTATCTGTGGCCTGTGATGAGCTATGGCGGGAAGGCGCCATGTTCCCTCTCTGAGAGCGGAACATCTCCGGAATGTTTCCCTGCGTTTGTCCGGTGGTATGTTCCCTCGGGGAGTGGGAACGAGACGTCGAGGATGTGCGGGAGGCTGTGCCCATCTCGGGGGTTGATGAGGGAGCGATAGTACCTGCTTATTCAATGCTGTGTGTCCTGAGGTGCCGGAGCTCACAGATTAAGCGTCCGCCATTGAGCTCCGTCAAGCCACGCCCCCCTTTAACAAACTTTTTTTATTGATACATGTCCCCCAGGGCAGGACCCGGACCCCTATAATCATTGTATGTCCAATTACTTGCTTATAAGCCTTCAAAATGGGCACTTTTGATCTTTGACATTCGAGTCCCATTGACTTTAATGGGGTTCATTATTTTGGTCCGAACTTTCGCGGTGTTCGAAAGTTCTGATGCGACCCAAACAGGAGTCCATTCGGCCCATACACAGTTTTCACTAGCTGCAAGCCATAATCATCAAAATGAAAAGAAAGAAATGCTTGAAATACATCACTCTGTGTAATGAATCTATATAATATATACATTTCAGTTTCTGAACTGAATTACTGAAATAAAATAACTTTTTGATGCACCTGCATGTCCACAGCAAAAGCGTTATATCAAAAATATCTGCCCATTACCATTCATGATTAAAACATTTTCCTTAGCACTACACATTGTGGTAGTGGCAAGACTGTCCTATCAAAATATAGGGCTAAGTAGCTTTTTAGATGTCTGCCTTTACAATTGTAAAGGACAGTATACTGATGGGTTGTCCTTCAGTTTAGAACATAGGACTGTACCAATGACTTTACAATTGACCTGAATCTGTAGAGAAGTGTTCCTTTTCCTGAACCGAAGTATGGGCTATCATATATAGACCCAGATATAGGAAATGTTAGTTCACAGAACCATTAAACAACTCTATTTCTTGTCTATAGAGGAGATGAACTCACTTCACTCTGATAATAAAAGCATTAACTTTTGTCCATTTTTGTGATTAGAAAACCTGGAATGGCTGCCGTCTGCTAGATGACAGATTACCCTTTTATCAAAAGGTATCGGTTCAAACCTAAATCACCTTTTGTAATTAAACACTTGAACCAGACGCAGTTTTATTTATTTATATCACTCGTAGGGGACATCCTGCGCCATATTGACTGTGGCAGGGTGAATCTAGGTTACCATACCAGAGTGATACCTTACTAGTTCGGACATTTAACCTTACAACCTAATAACACAGAATCTACTTAACCATTGTTGTAGGGCCCTGCAAGCTATTTTTTCTATGAAAAGTTAAAATCTGTAGGCTTGTAACAAGAATTGTCACTATCTGATAACAGCGGGCCATAGAAAAAGGGTAGTCAGGGAGAAGATATAATATAGTATGCTAAGGTCAACTAAGTGGGAATACAGACATTTTAGTATATATATATATATATATATATATATATATATATATATATATATATAGCGGACTGACAACTCATGGGGCCCCCAGGCAATAGATTATGGAGCCACACAGAATACATACACACAGGGCCGCTGTTAGAAATCATGGGGCCCCGTACAGCCTACCCGACGGGGCCCCTTTTAAACCCACCCTTGACCCCACCCCAGGCTCCTTCCCTGACCCAACCTCTGCAGATTTGTCACTGTTTACATATGCACGCACATATGACATATATTTACATATGAACTAGATGTTGCTGCTCACATCTTTAATGGGACCCCTGATGACACGGGAGAGCCCAATAAAGGTGATGGAGCGACGGTGGTGGCACCCCCTTCCACTGCCTGTAAAAGTAATCCAGGGGCTTCTTAGCCACTAGGATTATTTTTACTTTGTGCAGACTCGTCGTGGCTAAAAAATGATATCTTCATCATTGCTGCAGCGATGACAAAGATATCACCCTTCCAATCCAGCAATGTACCAGTATGTTGCTGGACAGGAAGCGGTTGAAGGGCACATATTTACTGCCCCTCTTCCCAAATGCAAGTGTAAAGTAACATCACACTGCGTCTTATGATTATCAGCATTATGAAAATTGTGCAGGCAGCACAGTCAGCATGTGCTCTGTCATGGATCTCACAGTGTCACTTGGCTTTTGGGTGCTAACTCTGTTAACTTATGGCTATACTGTGTGTACAGTAACTACAACCCAAAACAGCCATAACAAAGTAAGCACCAAACAGCAATAGGACACACTGTAACAGATCCATGACAGAACACATGCGGACTGTGCTGCCTGCGTGAGTGAGTGTCATAATGCTGATAATCATGACCAGCTATGCTGTACCTAAGTGAGACGCAGTGAAGGATTCAACTTCTGTGCTCCACTCACAGTGTGTAGTGCATGTGTCCTCCAGGTTCTTGCTCCCATCATTGCAGCCTATCTCTTTCATCCACTGAGCCGCCTGCCGCCTTGCCTGAGTCTCAGCAGTCAGCAAAGGAAAATGAGAGGTGGAGCTAAGCGGAGCCTCGTAGTATCACTCCGCCAGGGAAGGCAGTGTGCAGCGGCAGTCGAGACTAATTAGCTAGCAGAACAATGTGCTGGACGGCTTCATGTACATGCGCCCGAAAAAGGAAAAATGGTCCGAACGCTGCGCTCATCTCCTAGCCCTATCTGTAGACCGATTGAGGCCCAGGAAAATGTAATTAGAAACCCCCTTCTCTCAGCAAGTAATAGCGGGGGAATGGTTTCGAAATTTTAATATGCATAAATTAACTGTAAATTTGCCCGGGCCCCATTGTGGAGCTGATGGGGGCTGGACCCAGTACAACAGGGCTGGCTGTACTGCCCTATCAGCGGCCCTGCATACACACATACAGTATAATTTTGGGATTTAAAAAAAACAAACAGATTTTAAACATACTGTCCCTGGTTTTATTGAGGCTGGCAACCCTGATGGAGCCCCTCAGTGGCATGGGGCCCTCGGGCAGTGCATTGCATAGTAGCCCATTATGTGTCACTTACCTCACACAGGAGCCAACGATGTCACCGCTGTCCCCTGTAGTACAGAGCATCCATCTTCTTCCGGGTATCACTGCTCCAGCCACTCACAGCGCCGGAGCAGCAATGACGTCACTCCCACGCATGCGCACGGGAGCCGCCACTAACGGCATATCGCCGTTAGCAGCGGCATGCTCAGTGCGCATGCGTGCTGCTGTTTATGCCGCATGCGCCGTAGACAGCGGTGCCTGTCTTTTTGTAAATATCTCATAAACCGTGTAGGGCCATGGACCCTCCATTGCCATCTTTACGTCCGGAGTCCGGAGTTGGTCTTAGCAATCATATAATTACAAGATCAACAAAATAGTCATGAATGACTTTAATTTGTCACTGTTTTGGTTAGTATTCTGATGCTGTGATTGACCTTCAGCTATCACATGGTACCTGGGCCAATCACAGCAACCTATATCATGTGATTAGCTGTAGCCAGTAATCAAGCTGTCATGAATGAAAGCCATTCATGACAGCTAGAACTAGGCAGAATGTAAAAAAATTGAAGAAAAAAAAATAAATTATATATATAATACAATGATGCTGTACTGGTGACAGTAAGTAAAAAAAATGCACTTTTGTTGAGGAAAAAAAGAGTGATCTATGTACATTGCAAGGACTTTACCAAACTTAATTTTGATTTTCTTTAATCCTATTAGTTGCAAGTAAATGAGTCACCCTTTTGCCAGTCAACATTCCAAATCAGCATTTGAATTTAAGTAGATAAAGAAATGTTGGCAAGGTAAACAAATAGATGGCTCTTGAGTAACCCATTGAATGTGCCAATTTCAACCCTTTCAAGGTGTTCCCTTTATAAATAGGACTGTCGTAGACTGAAATATGATTACTTCCATTGCAGCATTGTGCCGACATGGAGATCTTTAGTACAAGCACGCTGTTATTAATTGCCTGTTTGATTTTGCTGATCTTAAGTATCACACATACCAGGAATCATCAAAACAAAGGTAGGCTGCCACCAGGGCCCACCCCATTGCCCATCATTGGGAACATTCTGCAACTAAACGGAAAAGAGGTCTTCAAGTCACTCAATAAGGTAAGTTTGTCCAAGGCTGATTAAAGGTATCAGTTACTAGCTTGTCAGGTAGAAAAATTTGTTTGTATCAGCCGTTCTCAACCAGGGCTCTGTGAAAACCTAGGATTCCTCAAGAGGTTGCAAGGGGTTCTTTGAGCTGAGCTGATTGAGCTTCCATTAGATGGTCCCGGTATTGTTCCAAGTCCCTCACCCCTTTATCAGAGTCAACAGTATGGAATTTATCATCTTTTAAGCTGTTTGTATGGCTGAAATGCTGTCAACCATTGTATGGGAGGAGAGGGGGGGAGGGCACTGACCGCTACCGTAAAGGGGCATTTTCACAATGCCCCCTGCTGGATTAATCTTATTAGGGGTTCCCTGAAATCTGAGAATGTAGCAACAAGGTTGCTACTGGGGTGATAAGATTTAGAAATGCTGATGTATATAATTAGTTTTTTTTATTGAGATACTTCATTAAAAATAAAATAATTTTTGATACTCCATGGAGCAGATGATCATAGGAAATAATCCATGGACAATTTGTGTAATTTGGGTGAATGCTTGTGGCATTCGTGTAATGAATGTTTTATAAGTGGTCCCCAGAGTGTTCCCTCTGTTGGCTTTCTGTAGCTAATTAGGATCAGTCAACCTTTCTGCTGAAAATAATGTACAGTTTTTAAAATGTAAAACAAAAATTGGGATTAAATAAATTGTAGCAGCCCCATAGGCTTTGAGTAAATAACGAAAGGAGAGCTTCTGACGGGTGCAGTACTTTTATTCTTTTGTCTCAAAGGTGTGCATTAAGGTTGAACACTACAGAGGTTAATCTTTTGACTCTTTAACCACTTAAGCCCCGGACCAATTTGCAGCCAAAGGACCAAGCCCCTTTTTGCGATTCGGCACTGCGTCGCTTTAACAGACAATTGCGCAGTTGTGCAACGTGGCTCCCAAACATAATTGGCGTCCTTGTTTTCCCACAAATAGAGCTTTCTTTTGGTGGTATTTGATCACCTCTGCGGTTTTTATTTTTTGCGCTATTAACAAAAATAGGGCGACAATTTTGAAAAGAACTGCAATATTTTTTACTTTTTGCTATAATAAATATCCCCCAAAAATATATAAAAAAAACATTTTTTTTCCTCAGTTTAGGCCAATACGTATTCTTCTACATATTTTTGGTAAATAAAAAAAATAAAAATAAATCGCAATTAGTGATTATTGATTTGTTTGCGCAAAAGTTATAGCGTTTACAAAATAGGGGATAGTTTTATGGCATTTTTATTCATTTTTTTTTTACAAGTAATGGTGGCGATCAGCGATTTTTTTATTGTGACTGCGACATTATGGCAGACACATCGGACATTTTTGACACATTTTTGGGACCATTGTCATTTATACAGCAATCAGTGCTATTTAAATGCACTGATTCCTGTGTAAATGACACTGGCAGTGAAGGAGTTAACCACTAGGGGGCAGTGTAGGGGTTATGTATGACGTTATGTGTTTTTTTATTGTAGGGGCGTGGCCTGTCATGTGACGTCACTGATCATCTTTCCCTATAAAAGGGAACAGTTGATCGGTGACAGCCACAGTAGGAAGCACCGGGAGAGGTTTGTTTACACAGACATCTCCTCGTTCTTCAGCTCTGTGACCCGATCGCGGGACACCAGCGGCGATCAGGTCCGCTGGTCCCGCGGTCACGGAGCTCAGGACTGGGTCGGGAGAGCACAGCCAGTGGTGCGCTCCCGACCTACGGCTGGGCACTTAAAGAGCCACGTACAGGTACGCGATTGTGCCCAGCCGTGCCATTCTGCTGACGTATATGTGCAGGAGGCGGTCCTTAAGTGGTTAAACACCATAAGCACTATTTGCACCATTTGTACGATTTGCACCGTGAAAACTGTAAAATGACATACAATACATTTGTTTACAGAGATCACCAAAAAGGGGGTTACAACAGAATTACAAATGCGGAGTTACAAAGTGGTGTTCCATTATCTATACACAGATCTCTAAATTAACATTAAATATTTAAGGAAGCATGACTAGTTTGTCTACATCATATCTTTTAACTAACAGCATGGACTCAATTTATGCCTAAAAACATATATACTGACAATAACAACCTTTACTGCATACCTTGCTCCGCTTACAAAAGGTGTGCAAACTTTAAACTTTAGAAAACTTCCATAAACTGTAGCCTTCCTATCAGGTACTGCTGGCTTGTCTGGATGCTGAATAAATGAGAAAGCCCCTTGCAAAACTAGAGAAAGCAGGAAGTGTCTGGTGATTAAAATATTCACCAGAGAAGCAAGAGGAAGGCAATAAAGGTTCCACCTGTCAGTCAGTGCTGAACAGAGTTAACCACTTGCTTACTGGCAGAAGCGGCTCTAGGATTTGTGAGGCCTTAGGCGAAACTTACACATGAGGCCCCAATCAAGCCCATAATCAAGCAATAAAAATGGCTGCAAAAAGATGCACAGATCTAGCACACAGTTCATCTGCACCACCTCCAGGGCACCCTCCTCATCCATCAGACATATGCAGCCATTAAAACATCTGGGGCCCAGCAAGGCGGCAACCCCTTTAAGAATTTCCTGTGTCTTGGGAGAATGGAGAGGGGGTGTCACTGAGTCATTCCACATCCACAAAGGAAGTGGAGTGGGGGGATCCCAACACAGCACAGGGGGAGCAAGAGAGGGGGGGGGGGAGAGAGAGGAGGGGAGAGAGAGTGGAGGGGGAGCAAGAGATTGTGAGAGATAGGGGGAAAAGAGGGGGAGGGAAAGAGAGAGGGGAGCAAGACATTGTGAGTGAGAGGGGGAGGGAGAGTGGGTGAGCGAGAGGGGTAGAGAAAGGGTGCACAAAAGGGGGTGGAGAGAGGAGGGTGGAGAGAGGAGGGGAGAAAGAGAGAGAGAGAGAGGAGGGGAGGGAGGGGGAGAGAGGGAGGCGGGGAGGGAGGGGGATAAGAGAGAGGGAGGGGGAGGAGAGAGAGGGAGGGGGAGGAGGGAGAGGGAGGAGAGAGAGGGAGAGGGAGGAGAGAGAGGGAGAGGGAGGAGAGAGAGGGGGAGAGAGGGAGAGGGAGGGGGGGGAGAGAGGGAGAGGGAGGGGGGGGAGAGAGGGAGAGGGAGGGGGGGAGAGAGGGGGGAGTGGTGGGAAGGGGTAAGAGAGAGGAGTGTGGTAAGAGAGGGGGAGGGAGAGAGGGGAGAGGGGGTAAGTGAGAGAGGGGGAGGAAGGGGGAGAGAGAAATAGAGAGGGGTGAGAGTGGGTAATAGAGACAGGGCGGTGAGAAGGAGAGAGGCGAGAGAGATCTGTCCCTGTCTGCAGCCCCTCCTGTGCCCCATGTCCCAGTCTGTGAAGGCACGGGGGGGGGGGGGGGCACTCACCTTCTCTCCTGTCAGCAGCATAAGAGTTCCTCCCACTTTACACTCATGGGGCAGCTCGTCCCCGTCTGCAGAACTAAATAGGAGGCAGGTGCGGAGGAGAGGTCTGGTGAGCGGCACAGGCTGAAAGAGAGGCTCAACTGCGGGTCCAACATGGACATGCCGCCCTCATGCCTTGGAGCCGGGTCTGTCATCCAGCTGCTGCGCCACCTAGAGGCCTCTACTGTGCCGCTCCCTGCACTTGCTGCCACTGGACCGGGATGAGACCTTGACAACAACTGTGATTGATCACAGGCAGATATTTGATCGACTAATTTGCCCAATTAGAGAGCCGCCTCTGCTACTGGGCACTTTAACCCCCCTCCTATCCAGACCAATTTTCAGCTTTCAGCGCTGATGCACTTTGAATGATAATTGCACGGTCATACAACACTGTAGCCAAATAAAATTTTTATCATCTTTTCCAAACAAATAGAGCTTTCTTTTGGTGGTATTTGATCACCTCTGCAGTTTTTATTTTTTGTTAAAAAAATTTAAAAATAAAACGAATTTAAATTTTCTTTTTTTTATTTTGACATAAAATTTAGCAAACAGGTAATTTATCTCCTTCATTGATGTACGCTGATGAGATGGCAGTGATGGGCACCGATAGATGGCAGTGATGGGCACCGATGGGTGTCAGTGATGGGCACTGATAGGTGGCAGTGATGGGCACTGATTGCTTACACTGATAGGTGGCACTGATTGGCACCACTGGTGAGCATTGATAGGTGGCACTGTGGGCACTGGCAGGTGGCAATAACAGGTGGAATTGGCAGGGGGTACTGATCGGCACAGATAAGGTTCCTGTGTTCCTTCCTCTTCGGGACCGATGTCCCTTTAACATAAGCCATTGATCGGCTTATCATGCTCTCAGCATGAGGATAAAAAAATGATTACCGAGCTTTTGTTTACATCATGTGATCAGCTGTCATTGGCTGACAGCTGATCAAATGGTAAGGGGCTAGGACCGGCCCCTTACTCGGATCGGTGATCACCCGAGTCTCAGTGACTCTGTGATCACAGAGTGCGCCCCACGCAGAGAGCGTTACAGGGGAGGACGTTCCTATGACTGCCTCCCGAAAATTGAGGTCCGCGCTGTAGCCCTCATTCGGCTAAGGCCTGGACCTCAAGTGGTTAAAGTGACAAGTGGACGGTTACATAAATGTTGCCTAAATAAAAGAGGCATGTGTATTCTTCTTTTACTCTCAGTGTGCTTTGGGAATTTCTTCCAAATTTATGCAATAATTCAGCATTAAAACAATCTGAGGCACTTTGCCTCCAACAGGCGTTTTCTGTAATAAAGACCTGTCACTGCTACTCTCTCTCCTTATGCAGGGTGACAGGACTGGTCTCCACCCCCTTCTGTAGTTTTCTGCAGGCAGCTTGTAGTGGGTGGTCCTGCTGGACCCCTCCCACATATCTATTCTCAGTGCAGGTTATGTACAGCACAGTGATAATGTAACTGCTATTTCTACAATCTGTTTTAAGGGTTTGAAAGGGGTTTTGGATCCCAGAAAATGATTTATATACTTTACAGTTATTAATATATTTTAATTATAATTTTTGATCCAAAGCTAAGCTTTAATCACTAGCCAACTGGCTGCCATCATTATATTGCGGAAGGTCGGCTCGTTCCCGCAAATTGCCATAGATGCACCTTTAAGGGCAATAGCAAGGACCCGACAGTTAGAAACACACATGAGGGAACACATTTAACTCCTTGATCGCCCCCTAGTGTCAATCCCTTCCCTACCAGTGACATTTACACAGTAATCAGTGCATTTTTATAGCACTAATCACTGTATAAGTGTCACTGGTCTCAAAAATGTGTCAAAAGTGTCCGATCTGTCCGCTGCAATGTCAGTCCTGCAAAAAAAATAAAACACAAATCACTGCCATTACTAGTAAAAAAAATATATAATAATAATAATAAAAGTGGCATCAATCTATTACCTATTTTGTAGACGCTATAACTTTTGCGTAAACCAATCAATATACTCTTATTGCGATTTTTCTTTTTTTTTTTTTACCAAAAATATGTAGAAGTGTATTGACCTAAACTGATGAAGATTTTTTTTTTCATTTTTATTATAGCAAAATTATAAAATAGTTTATTTTTTTTTCAAAAATGTCGCTTAATTTTTTTATAACACAAAAAATAAAAATCACAGAGGTGATCAAATACCACCAAAATAAAGCTCTATTTATGGGGGAAAAAATTTTTTTTTTTGGGTTACAACATCGCAACGACCGCGCAATTGTCAGTTAAAGCGGAGCAGTGCTGTATCGCAAAAAATTACCTGGTCATTAAGGGGTAAAACATTCAAGGACTGAAGAGGTTAAAGTTAAGTAAAGTTAAGTCTAAGGCTTAAAGTGGTTCTGCACCTTTAAAAAAAATATTAAAAGCCAGCAGCTACAAATATTGCAGCTGCTGACTTTTAATAAATTCACACTTACTTGTCCCAGGGTCCAGCGATGTCGGCGGCAGGTAATCGGGAAGTGAAGCATTGCGGCTTCACTGCCCGGTTCCCTACTGCACATGTGCGAGTCACGCTGCACGTCTCTCTGCTGGCCCCCGCTGTGTCCTGGGAACTGTGTGTTTCCCAGAACACAACGGGGGGGGGCGGGGCATCTGCGGCGGTCTTGTCCCGGAAGTGGGTGCAGATACCTGGATTATCCAGGTAACTGCACCCCCCTCCCCCCTGAAAGGTGCCGATTGTGGCACCGGAGGGAGGGCGAGGGATCAGATGAGCGGAACTTCCACTTCAGGGTGGAGGACCGCTTTAAGTTACACAGGACATTTTACAACCTCTCCTGAATGATTCAGCTTGGCAAATAGTAACCGACGTTTAAAAAACATCAGTTTTTGCGCATTTAAATGCCGTATTTAGCTGCGTTTGCATTTAAAAGCGTTTTTTTCAAATAGTCAAAAAATAAACGCCTGTAAAAAAACATGGTTAACCACCTCGCGCCCGCCCTATAGCCAAATGACGGCCGCAAAGCAGGCGCTTTCGTCCTGGTGCCCGTCCCTGGACGTCCTAATGTTTACTTCCGCAATGCGCGCCACCGCAGGCGCGCATCGGGGAAGTTCTGTGTTTGCCGTGTCCCCCGGGGACAGGCAAACACAGATCGCTGTAAACGGCCAATCACAGCGGCCGTTTACAGCGCGATCGGCGTGTCCAATGGGAGATGATCTCATATGTAAACATATGAGATCATCTCTCAGCGCCGCTCTCCCTCCTCACACAGACAGAGTGTGAGAGGGGAGAGAAGAGCGGCTGCAGCGCCGTCAGTGTAAAAAAAAAAAAAGTGTAAAAAAAAGTGCCATCCTCCCCCAGTGCCATCCGCCCCAGTGCCATCCGCCCCAGTGCTACCTGCCCCCAGTGCCACCTGTTAGTGCTATCTGTCCCCAGTGCCACCTGTTGTCAGTGCCATTTGTCCCCAGTGCCATCTGTCATCAGTGCCATGTATAAGTGCCATCTGTCATCAGTGCCATGTGTCATCAGTGCCACATAGTGCCATCTGTCATCAGTGGCACGTATTAGTGCCATCTGTCATCAGTGGCACGTATCAGTGCCATCTGCCATCAGTGGCACGTATCAGTGCCATTTGTCATCAGTGCCACCTGTCAGTATCACGTGCCATCTGTTGTCAGTGTCACATGTCATCAATGCCACTTATCAGTGCCATATGTCATCAGTGTCACACGTCATTGGTGCCACGTATTAGTGCCATCTGTCATCGGTGACACGTATTAGTGCCATATGTCATCAGTGCCACGTATTAGTGCCACGTGTCATCAGTGCCACATATTAGTGCCACGTGTCATCAGTGCCACATATTAGTGCCATCTGTCATCAGTGCCACATATTAGTGCCATCTGTCATCAATGCCACGTGTCATTGTCCTGGTGCTTCAAAAGTGTAATAAGTAGTCAACAAGTTAGATGTGTAATTTATGTTCCTAGAACACGTGATGGCGCTCCCTGCATGTTAGGCCTCTATGTGGCCAGGCTGTGAAAAAGTATTGTAATACTCAGTAGGAGTAGCAGAATTTTTTGGGGGGTGTCATTTGTGGTATACACATGCCATATGAGAGAAATAACCTATTACAATGACAATTTTGTGGAGAAAAATAAAAAAAATGAAAAATCTTAATTTTGCAAAGAATTGCTACTAAATACCTTGGAATGTCTACTTTCCAAAAAGGGGTCATTTGGGGGGTATTTGTACTTTCCTGACTTGTTTGGGTCACAAGAAGCGAGATAGGCCACCAGTACATCAGATGAGATCAATTTTGTGCGATTCGCACCACAGCTTGTAGACTCTCTAACTTTCACAAAGACCAAATAATATGCACTAATTTGGGTTATTTTTACCAAAGATATGTAGCAGTATAAATTGTGGCCAACATTTTTGAAGAAAAATTAATAATCTGCATAATTCTGTCACAGAAACAAAGAAATATGCATTTTTTTTTTCAAAATTTTCAGTCTTTTTTCATTTATAGCGCAAAAAATAAAAACCCCAGAGGTGATCAAATACCACCAAAAGAAAGCTCTATTTGTAGTAAAAAAAGGACAAAAAATGCATTTGAGTACAGTGTTGCATGACTGAGTAATTGTCATTCAAAATGTGAGAGCACCGAAAGCTGAAAATTGGTCTGGGCAGGAAGGGTGTTTAAGTGCCCAGTAAGCAAGTGGTTAAACATGAGCTTCTTCGTTTACACACTTCTATAAGCTGTTACCGGCGTTTGACATTTTAAATGCCTCAGAAGATTCGTCCCGAACGCATTTTTTTGCTTTGCAAAAAATGCTTCTAAACTTAAATGCCTAGAAAAGACTACAAACGACCCTGTGTACATGTACTGATAAGATAACAGAGGAGAGTTCAGGAGCAGCAACAGTGTACATGAAGCCTTAAAGTTTATGTAAAAAACCTTCAGCCTTTACAACCACTTTAATTTAGGTACACACGGGAAGTTGTTTTTTGCTCAATAACAATAACAGAGAGGTCGATGTACTAACACATCCAATGTTAGTGCAGCAATCTCCCCACTGTGCTATTGTGTTCTGGCAGAGGGACTGCAATAGGTCTCCATGATTTGTAGTTACATCCCTGGCCCTGTAGCTAGCATTTTTTGAAGGAGGGGACAGTACTAATAACCACATAACCTGGTACTGGAAACATTCCCCCCACTTCTTCTTCCACTGATGCCAGTGTTTGGAGCAGGAAGTGAGGGTACATGCACACAGAAACATAAATCAGACAGAGGTTACTCACTCCATCCCCAATGTAAAAAATGTAAGTTTTGGCTTACTTTTAAATAAAAATAAAAATCACAGGCGGGAGAAGTATGAATTGTAATGCATCCTATGCAGGGCCGAGTCCGGCATTCTGCGTCTATGTACGCAAATGCTGGACTCGGGAATGTGCCCGCAAGGCAACCCCCCCAGGAGAGTGCTTCTCCTAGGGGTTTATACAATGTGGGGAGGAGCTACCAGCGCTGCTGAGGGACCCCCAGAAGTCAGAGATCAGGGCCACTCTGTGCAAAATGAACTGCACAGTGGAGGTAAGTATGACATGTTTGTTATTTAAAAAACAAAATAAACAAAAAAAAACAAAAAACAAAAACGAAGCCTGATAATTACTTTAAGGCCCCTTATACACAGTTGGACTGTTCAGGTCCGCATGTCAGTTTTGATGGCGGACCTGAACGGGTGCTCCATGCTGGTCTATGGAGAGACGGAAGTCAGTGGTGACATGTCCGCTGACATCCGACCCGGTCTGATTTGCCAAAAGCAGACGGATGGCCCAACGTCCGGATCTGTCGCTGGCGGATCGGATCAAGTGAGATCTGATAAAAACGAACATGCTGTCCATTTTCATCCGATCTCTCCATAGAAACCAGCAGCACTCGACAAGCCCCTCCCCGCTCAGTGAGCAGAGAGGGACCTGTCATCTGTCGGCTCAGTGGAGATCAACAGAGAGATCTCCAACTGAGCCAGCGGATAGAGGCGGACTCCATGGAAGCGGATCCGCCTCATGGGAATGATGCCTTAGGGAGTTTTAAAGAGGAAGTAAACACTGATGAGTTTACTTCCTCTTTCATTCCCTGCAAAGGTAAAGCATAATGAACTACTATGCATCGCATAGTAGTCCATTATGTGTCACTTACCTGACACAGGAGCCAGTGAAGTCACCGCTGTCCCCTGTAGTCCGGCGCATCCATCTTCTTGGTGGGTCTCGCTGCTCCGCCGCTGTCATTCGGCGAAGCCGCGATGACGTCACTCCCGCACATGCGCACAAGAGCCGCCACTCGCGGCATATCGCCGTTGACCGTGGCGCGCTCAGTGCGCCTGCGCGCCGCTGTCTACCGTGTAGGTTTAGGAGATATTTAACGGACCTTCAGGTAAGCCTTAAACTAGGCTTACCTGTAGGTCAAAGTTGGTTGTAAGGGTTTACAACCACTTTAATGCACACATAAAAAAAAAAAAAAAGTTAAAAATATAAACCAAACAATGTGGGGCTTGCTCTAATCATCCATAGGCGACAGTGTCCATTAAATAGTGATATACCCTTAAATATAAATATAAATATATATATATATATATATATATATATATATATATATATATATATATAGACTAAACCATATAATACAATCATACTTATACAGTAAATAAGTGCAATTCAGTGCTTATATGCAAACATTTTTACAATACATACATACATACAATAGTGCTAAATTCAACAAATCTTATATTAAAAAACAAAATTGTTATTACTATTTTTATACACGATTTATATAGCGCCAACAGTTTATGTATCGCTTTACAATGTATAGGGGGGACAACACAATTACAGTTCAATACAAAAGGTACAGGAGGGCCCTGCTCGTGGAGCTTACATTCTAAAGGGAGGGGGTGGTGTTACAAAAGGTAATAGCTGCAGAGAATGATTTAATGGGGGTGGCTCAGGGACAGTTGTTAGGTGGGTGTGGGATAGGCTTCCCTAATAAATGAGTTTTCAGGGACCTCCTAAAAAGATGGACAGGGTAAGGGTTGATTGGATATACCGGTCAAAACCGGTAAACCAAAAGCAAAACCAAAAGCAAAATTATTGGCACAATAACATAGTAGGTGTATCAAATTGGGAAACTACACATATAATACCACACACTGAGTGCAAAACTTATGAAATGAGTGTCCCATGGAATCCTATACAATGCAGTCCATATATGAAAAATGTTACAAAACAAAAGCCACATGACTCTTAGCTCATGAGCCTTCTAATTCATGCAATACTGTAAATAAATAAGACCCCATTAGACAATAATTCACTTTAACGTGCTCCATCGGTGTAAAAAGTGGCAGCTCACCTTAAAAATACAACTATATTTTCTATTTGTGCTTAGTAGATGATCCTACATAAGGCTCTCCACTGCTGTTACTTAATATGCTGCAGTTTCCACTCCTCTCCGCTTTTTGCATTTCAAGTTGCTGATAGCAGGAGTTATAGAAGTTGTGTTTATTTTTTGTTGTTTAGGTTGTATCCAAAAGATCTGCTCTTGGTGTAGCTTTTGGAGTTTTTTTTTTCCTCTCCGAAAATTATCCCAAAAATGTAATGGAAAAAAAACAAAGAAAAGCCTTCCATAGTGTAAACTCAGGGATCCTTGAGGAAGTCACGTGTCAGTGATGCAACGTGTCAGACGGAGCGTAGTGATGTCACTTCTGATCGCGGCCGGACCAGAAGGTGTGGTGAGATTCTAACTGACTACACAGCTATTGAGTTCAATGCTTTTACTTCCTATTGTGGATGTTTTACAGTAAATGTGAGTGCATTTTCATTAAGGAGAGATTTTTACTGGTTTACACTATGGAAGGCTTTCCTTTGTTTTTTTCATTACATTGTTGTGATAGTCTTCAAAAAGAAAATTTGGCGTAGTGACAGGTGACAGCAGTGGAGAGCCCTGAGTGGGATCATCTACTAGGCACAAATAGACCTATATGAAAACATAGCCTATTGTTTGGCGAGAGGTCACTTTTTAATGGGCCAATCAGTGGTAAACTTTAAAAATGACACAAGATATAAACCTGTAGTAATTTAGGATAGTGGGTATATTCACCAGTGCTGCTAATCAGTGCCCTACAGTTCTGCTAATCAGTGCCCACCAGTGACATTAGTGCCCATCAGTACTGCCAATCAGTGCCCACCAGAGCTGCCTATAAGTGCCACCTCTCCGTGCTGCCTATCAGTGCCCAGTGCCACCCATCAGTGCCCATCAGTACCGCCTCATTAGTGCCCATCAGTGAAGGAGAAAAATTACCTGTTTGAAAAAACTTTTTCATATTTTGTTATAAAATTTTGCAAACGTTTTGGTCTTTTTTTGTTTGTTTAGCAAAAAAATAAAAAATCCAGTGGTGATCAAATACCACCAAAACAAAGATCTATTTGTGTGAAGAAAAAAAAAATGGTAAAAATTTCATTTGGGTACCGCAATTGTCAAAGTGTAACAATGCTGACAGCTGAAAATTGGCCTGGGCAGGAAGGGTATATATGTCCCCAGTAAGCAAGTGGTTAAGCAAATTTTTTGCTTAATGCAGCGTACACACGACCGGACTTTCCGGCAGACTAGTTCCGACGGTCTTTCTGAACAAACGGACTTGGCCACACACAAACGGGCTAAGTCCGTTCGAAAGTCCGTTCGCGTTGAACGTGATGATGTAAGACAGGACTGAAAAAGGAAGTTCAATAGCCAGTAGCCAATAGCTTCCCTTGCGTCGTATTTGGTCTGCTGGACCTGCATACAGACGTACGGTTTTTCGGATAGGTGTTGAGTCCGTCGGACAGATTTGAAACATGTTCTATTTCTTTTTTTAATGAAAAAAAAAAAACGGATTAGCCCACACACGATCAGATTCATTCGGACCTAGTCTGCCGGAAAGTCCGGTCGTGTGTACACAGCATTAGAATTGATTTTTGGTTTTTGATCACGTCACAAACAAATGTAGGAAGGGGTGGTTGGGACTGATGGAAGGGGGGAGAAGAAAGAGGGTGGGAAAGTAGGGATGCTAAAGGCAAGGATTAGGTAGAGAGGCCTGGTAACCCTTAGGCATATCTGGGAGAAAGATTAGTTGGATTTTTTCTGTATTTAGATGGGGGGAAGGCTTCGCCCCTCATGGCGCCTCTTTCCTCCTCATTTGAAAATAAATATGATATATTTGGGCAATATGATAAGGTCAAAGGGTACACACCTTTTTTATACGTTTGTAAAAAAGTATGTACAGTATGTAGTGTATGAGATTTAAAGTTTTTTTTCTACTTTTGTTTGTTTAGTTTATGAAGGATGTCTTGATTTTTACTGTAAAGTGTATGAAAAGAATTAAAACAATAAAGGGGTCTTAATTATTCACGGTATTGCATGAATTAGAAGGCTTATGATTTGTTGAATTTAGCGCTATTCTATGTAGGTATGGTGAGCACTTGTGTATAAGCACTGAATTACACTTATATGTATGATTGTATTATATATATATATATATATATATATATATATATATATATATATATAGACAATTTAAGGGTATATCACTATTTATTGAACACTGTCACCTATAGATAAATAAAGCAAGTGTTGCATTGTTTATATTTTTATCACTTATATAATATGGGGACACATTTGATCAATTGCACTTTGATTTATATCTTTATTCTTTTTACAGATTTTTTTTTTAGTAGTTGTATTCACATTTTTTTCCATAAGCAGTAGTGATAGCGCATAGGGTCCACATCTATACACAATTTAAAAATGTACTTTAGTTCTGCTAGCCAAGGATCGGAATGGTGTGAGGCAAAGGCTCTGATTGGTTTCCTCTGCCTTGGCAGCCAATTCGTCTCTTTCTTAGGTAGAATACACCCTTGGATGTGGCATAAGCCCCATACACACTATCAGTTTTTCTGCTGAGTTTTTCCTTTAGGTTTACCAAAACCATGTAGTGCAAGGGCCTGCCTGATTGCTTACAAATTGAAACTCCTAAAGTTTGACCTCATATTATATGGTTTTGGTAAATCTGAAGGAAAAACTCAGCAGAAAAACTGATAGTATGTATCTTAAGAGATTGAAGGGAAAATAAGGGAACAGGTAAAGAAACTTTGGGGGAACCTAATTTAGCACCCTGGTTCTAAACAGGGCTGTTAATAAATCTAGTTGTGGTAGGTGGTAACTAGCCTGGCTAATTGGTAGGTTGATCCACTGATTCCTGTCCTGAGTCTGAGTTTGGGGTAGTCTCTCTCTTCTGTCAATAGGGGGCACTGTTGCTTTTGGCATTAGAATGATGGATTACCATAAATTCAGGTGATTGGTAACTAGGTTGTCTCAGCCAATCAGCAGGAGTTTCTTTGACTGCTGTGTATGCTGGGATAGGCTATTTATTTGGGAGGAGTCAGGTGATTGGGGTTCTTCCCACCCGAGGCTGCGGCCTGGGTGGGTGTGTGTTGAGAAGCTCCTGATTGCTAGGTCTGAAGCCGGAAGCCTATCCAGGAGGCATGCTGGGTGGTAGGTGCATATAAGTCCTATTCAACAGTTCAGGGTTCCGCAAAAGAGGAGAAGCCAAGATTAAGCCCAAAGCTTGGGGCCGAACTGCGTGTGTTAGAGGCTCACCCCGTGGGGAGCCTGATTGTTGCTGAAGGTAAAGGAGAAGCAGTTGCCACAAAGGGATGACCACTCCTGTTACTGGTGGCAAGTTTGGAAGGGATGAAGTTCAGCGGGAGTACCAGAGCAGACGCTTGACCAGCCAGGGACAGTGAAGTAAGTGGGAAAGCTTCAGTAGAGACTCATCTGGGAATGTAGAGGGTAGCTGTGAGTAAAGCTTGAAGGAGTACAGCAGGTAGCTTTAAGTAAAGCTTGAAGATAAAATACAGCGGTTAGCAGTGGGTGAAGCTCAGGGAATCCAGCGGGTGGCTGCGAGACAGGGCTCAGAGGGTAAAGTTGGGACCATTTTATTCCTCTGATAGTCCCCTGTCTTGCGGGGTCCCACAAGGATCGGCTTTATCTATCCTGTTTAACATCTATATGAGGTCGCTGCTGTACATCATTCGCCGTTACAATCTCCCGTTCCATGTATATGTTGCGACACCCAGATCTACTTCAAACTATCCAAGAAAGGGGAAGATCAGGTAAAGCTGGCATCCTGTCTGGAGGAAATCCAGTCCTGGATGCGTGCCAATTATCTAAAGTTAAATGGCACCAAAACTGAATGTATCATCTTTAGTAACCAGGTGTATCCCAACTTGTTTCCATTATGGCTGGAATCTTTCAAACCTTTTCCGATTCCAGCCACCTGGGTGTCATCTTTGACTCTAGGTTGAACTTGCACCCTCAGATAAATCAGGTGGTGAGTTCATGTCACTTCTACCTGAAACTCCTGAGGTCGACTGTACGCTATATCGCAGATTCTGATAAGATCGCCATGGTCAATGCCATTATCAGCAGTCGATTGGACTACTGTAATGCCCTGTATTTGGGTTTACCTGCTTGTACCATTTACAAGCTCCAGTTGATTCAGAATGCCGCAGCAAGGTTACTGACAGGTGTTGGTCGCCGAAAACCACATCACTTTATCCCTTAGAGCCCTGTATTGGCTGCCCATGAAAGAATGGGTTCTGTTTAAAACTGGATGTCTTGTCCATAAGGCACTGCATGGACGTGGCCCAGAGTATCTGAAGGAAAAATTTGTCAAGTATGTGCCTACCCGATCCTTGAGATTGGCAAACTTGGCCATACTGAAGATTCCAACATTTTGAAAGAAAACATGTGGAGGGAGAAAAAGTTAAGTACAAGGAGCTGTATTTTGGAACTCCTTGCCTCTGAAACTGAGACTTGAGAATGACTTTTTGAAATTTCGAAAGAAATAGAAAACCGCACTTTTTGTACAAGCTTTTGGAGTCACCTAATTTTTAATTGGGGTGTGATGGACAGGCTCCCTGGTTTTTATTCTGTATCTTGCTATGCTGGTTTGTTGGTTTTCTTAGCCCTTGTACACACGGTCGGAGATTCCGACAACCAAATCTGTCGGATTTTGTCCGTCGGATTGTGTCCGAAACTGTTGTATACACACGGTCGGAAAAAGTTGTCGGAAAATCCGACGTGATGATGTTATTTCGTTACGACGGGACTATGTTCACGCTAGTAGCCAATAGCTTTGGTGTAGGAATTTGACCTGAGCATGCGTGGTACTTTGTCCGATCGGAATTCTCTACATATGATCGGAGTATGTCCGATCGGAGCATTTTGTTGGAAAATACTGTATTTCCGGCAAGTTGGAAAATTTGGTCCGACGGATATTCCGATGGAAACAGTCCGATGCAGACCACACGGTCGGAATAACCGACAAACCGCTCTGATCGGACACATTCCGACGGAATCTCTGATCGTGTGTACAAGGGCTTAAGGTCTTTTAATGTCAATGTCCTTTTTTTTTTGCGTATCGAGGCCTTCGGGTAAGACGGTGTAGGTTAAGTATTTTAATAGATAAATAAAGTCCAAGAAGTCTAGTGAGAAAGACGGCAAGCTGAGCTTAAGGATCTGCAATGGGATATTATGCGTTAAGCTGGGAGATCTACAGTGGGTTACTGTGAGTTAAACTGCAAGATCTACAGTAGGATATTGTCCGAGAAGTTGCTGTCATAGGAAACAGCAGTTGCTACAAGGTACAGATTGCTGCAAGAAGCTTAAACGCCCTCTTTTTGTATCGCTGTCTGCCTAGTTCTATTTTTATCTGCAGAGTTTGCCTTAACTGCTATTGCATTTGCCTAAGGGTTTCCTGTGCCCTAAACCCTCTCAACCCACCATTCCTGTTAGGAGAAATGTCAGTTCTCCCTGGTTCTGGGGGTCACCATAAGGCCCTTGGAAGTCGGAGAGACCTCTACACTAAAAAGTTAAGTATTGGGGAGTGGGGTAGGTATCTATTGTTATGACAATTGTACACACAACCAGTGGACCCAAAGTAAAACATTTTTACCAAAAACTTCTGTAAAAAAAATCATGTTTACATTTCTAGACAAAGAAAAATTCTTAAAAATCTGAGACTGTCCCTGGGAAAAAAAGCTGTCAAATACAGACACCGTTTGTGAGTTTTCAGAGTAATAAAGGCCACCAGTGTGGCCCTGTTGTGTAATTGGGGTACTATATGGAATATGTTGCACTGGGAAGCACCTTTTAAAATTTTAGAACACTAATGCCGCGTACAAGCCGTACATACGACCTGACTTTTCTGCAGACTAGGTCCGGTGGGATCAGTCCATTGCACAATCCGATCATGTGTGGGTAGGGATGAGCTTCGAGTTCGAGTCGAACTCATGTTCGACTCGAACATTGCCTGTTCGCCTGTTCAGCGAACAGTGAACAATTTGGCTGTTCGCAGCAAATTCAAAAAGCCGGAACACCCTATACAAGTCTATGGGAGAAATCTAAAGTGCTAATTTTAAAGGGTAATATGCAGGTTACTGTCCTAAAAAGTGTTTGGGGACCCGGGTCCTGCCCCAGGGGACATGGATCAATGCAAAAAAAAGTTTTAAAAACGGCCGTTTTTTCAGGAGCAGTGATTTTAATAATGATTAAAGTGAAACAATAAAAGTGTAATATTCCTTTAAATTTCGTAGCTGGGGGGTATCTATAGTATGCCTGTGAAGGGGCGCATGTTTCCCGTGCTTAGAACTGTCCCTGCACAAAGTGTCATTTGTGCAGGAAAAAAAGTCTTTTAAAATCACTTGCGGCTAAATTGTCGGCTCCCAGTAATACAGATTTTACTGTATTAGCCGACAATTCATTCATTCATTGATAAAAAAATTTTTAAAAAGCGTGGGGGTTCCCCTAAATTCAATTACCAGGCCCTTCAGGTCTGACATGGATATTAAGGGGAACCCCGTGTCAAATTGAAAAAAAAATTGACGTGGGGTCCCCCTAAATATCCATACCAGACCCTTCAGGTCTGGTATGGATATTAAGGGGAACCCCGCATCAAATAAAAAAAAAAAATTGACGTGGGGGTCCCCCTAAAAATCCATACCAGACCCTTTATTCGAGCACGCAACCTGGCAGGCCGCAGGAAAAGAGGGGGGGACGAGAGAGCAGCCCCCCCTCCCTCCTGAACCGTACCAGGCCACATACCCTCAACATTGGGAGGATGCTTTGGGGGTCTGTGACCCCTCAAAGCCCCTTGTCCCCATGTTGATGAGGACAAGGGCCTCATCCTCACAACCCTGGCCGGTGGTTGTGAGGGTCTGCGGGCGGGGGGCTTATTATAGTTTACTGGGGTCCTGTAAGGACAGAAAATGCTGGACCCCGGCTAGGTATAGCCTGATGGTATTGTGAGAAAGGACTAGCTGCGTATGGCAATATGATATGAAGGCTAGGATGTGTTTAGCGTCATCTATCATTGCCCCGGGCCAAAAACTTGTGGTAAGTGATCCAAGCTTTGCGATAGGCCTTCCGCGTGTTGAGTGCCAAGGATTGGTTGATGAGCTGGGTTGCGTTGGGGAGGTGGGATTTTTAGTGCATCATCAGCAATGACCAGGGTGGGACAGGAGTAGTCGTTGGGTCGGCTCCAGGCTCCTGCTGGAAAAACAGAATAAGGTTGAAACGGGACAGCGCATCAGCTGCGATATTTCATTCCCTGGAATGTCCACAGAAGATAATAAACTGGTGATGGAGTGACAGTAGGGATGAGCCTAATGCCGCGTACACACGGTCGAACTGTTTGACGTACTTAGTCCGTTGAAACACATTTCAGCGGACAATCCGCTCGTGTGTGGGCTTCAGTGGACTTTTTCAGCGTGCAGTCCGGAGTACTAAGAATTTCGGATTTTCCAAAAATCTGTCCGTCGTACTTTGGTTTCAACGGACAATACGGTCGTCAGTATGCTAGTTCGACGGACTAAGAATGGCACATGCCCAGAAAGGATTTACACGGCGGAAGGGTGCTTTGCTGTGTCTTGGACTTCCTATTTCTAGTCCTGTCGTACGTGCTGTACACGTCATCGCGCAAGCTTTCGACGGACTGTTTGTGCATCCGTGTGTGGTCAAGTCCGTTCAGTGGAAAGTACGACGGATTGTCCGTCGGATTGTATGACGGACTAAGTACGTCAAACAGTTCGACCGTGTGTACGCGGCATAACACCCCCTGGTGCAGAACATGCAAACAGGCAAAAAATGTGTTCGAATATGCCCTTCAGGTCTGGTATGGATTGTAAGGGGAATCCCGTGCCAATTATTATTATTTTTTTAATGGCATGGGGGTCCCCCCAAAAATCCATACCAGACCCTTATCCGAGCAAGCAACCTGGTAGGCTGCAGGAATAGAGGGGGGGACGAAAGAGCGCCCCCCCCCTCCTGAACCCTACCAGGCCACATGCCCTCAACATGGGGAGGGTGCTTTGGGGTAGTAGCCCCCCAAAGCACCTTGTCCCCATGTTGATGGGGACAAGTGCCTCATCCCCACAACCCTTGCCTGGTGGCTGTGGGGGTCTGCGGGGGGCTTATTGGAATCTGGAAGCCCCCTTTAACAAGGGGACCCCCAGATCCCGCCCCTCCCCCTGTTTGAAATGGTAAGGGGGTACAAAAGTACCCCTACCATTTCACAAAGAAAGTGTAAAAATGGTTAAATAAGACAAATACACTTTTTTTTTTTTTTTTTTGATGCGGGGTTCCCCTTAATATCCATATCAGACCTGAAGGGTCTGGTATGGATATTTAGGGGGACCCCCACGTCAATTTTTTTTTTTTAATTTGACACGGGGTTCTCCTTAATATCCATGTCAGACCTGAAGGGCCTGGTAATTGAATTTAGGGGAACCCCCACGCTTTTTAAATTTTTTTTTATCAATGAATGAATGAATTGTCAGCTAATACAGAGAACACTCATTGAGTGTTCTCTGTATTACGGGGAGCCGACAATTTAGCCGCAAGTGATTTTAAAAGACTTTTTTTCCTGCACAAATGACACTTTGTGCAGGGACAGTTCTAAGCACCAGAAACATGCGCCCCTTCACAGGCATACTATAGATACCCCCCAGCTACGAAATTTAAAGGAATATTACACTTTTATTGTTTCACTTTAATCATTATTAAAATCACTGCTCCTGAAAAAACGGCCGTTTTTAAAACTTTTTTTTGCATTGATCCATGTCCCCTGGGGCAGGACCCGGGTCCCCAAACACTTTTTAGGACAGTAACCTGCATATTACCCGTTAAAATGAGCACTTTAGATTGTGAACGTTCGAGTCCCATAGACTTTAATAGGGTTCTAAAGTTCACACGAAGTTTAGGTCTGTTCGTAGGTTCTGGTGCGAACCGAACAGGGGGGTGTTTGGCTTATCCCTATGTGTGGGCTAGTCCGATCGTTTAAAAAATCAAAATAAAAAATCAAACGGTCTTGGAAATAGAACATTTTTCAAATCTATCCGACGGACTAAAATTGTGAAAACCGTTCGTCTATGTGCTAGTCCGACGGACAAATACAACCCAAGGGCAGCTATTGGCTACTGGCTATTGAACTTCCTTGTTTAGTCCTGTTTACGTCATCACGTTCAAAACGAACGGACTTTCAAACGTACTTAGTCCGTTTGTGTGTGGCCAAGTCCATTCATTTGGAAAGTCCGTCGAAACTCCACCGAAAGTCCGTCGGGAAGACCGTCGGACCTAGTCTCCAGGAAAGTCCGGTCATATGTACGTGGCATAACATGCCCTAAAATTTAAAAAACAATAACTTTGCACTTACGATCTTGTTTGTCCTGCAGCTGAGTGAGACGTATGGTCCAGTATATACCATTCATATGGGCATGGAGACAGTTGTAGTGCTCTGCAGCTATGATGCAGTCAAGGAGGCCCTCGTCGATAACGCAGATGATTTTGGTGCTCGGGGACACATGCCTCTACTGGACAGGATAAGTTCAGGAGGACATGGTAAGAACCAGCTTAAATTATGTAACGGTCCTTTTCTATCAAGTCAGCCCTGTTTTTTGTAATTTATTTATTTTGTTTACTTTCTGATTGTAGTTCTATATTTGTCTCAAGCATGTTTGAAGCCACTTACTGTTGAATAACGTAGTTATTCTTTGTTTCTGCTATAAAATTTTGTGAATAAGTACATTCCCTCCTTCACTGGTGGACACTAATAAGCTGCGCTGATGGGCACTGATAAGGCGGCACCAATGAGATGGCACTGATAGGTGGCACTGGTGGGTGACATTGATATGCAGCACTGATAGGGACTCATAGGTGGCAGTGGTGGGCACTGATAGGCGACACTGATGGGCACCGAAAGACTGCACTGATGGGTACTTATGGGTGGCACTGATAGCACTGATGGGCAGTGAAAGGTGGCACTGGTGGCACCATCAGGCATTTTTAATTGCCACTAATTGGCAGCTGCCTGGACACTGATTGGCATATCCCTGGTGGTCTAGGGTGGCATACCTGGTTGTCCAGTGTGGTGGCCATCACTGGGGGTCCTAGCCGCATCCTGGTGCTTCTGGGCCGGCATCCGGGGGGGGGGGGCTGCGCAGATCCCCCCCGTCAGGAAAGCAGCCCATAGGCTCTCCTTTACTCGCGTCTGTCAGACGCGAGTGAGAAAAAGCCAATCAACGGCTCTTCCTGTTTACATCGTGATCAGCCGTGATTGGACACAGCTGATCAGAGACTCTTTACTGAGACCGGTGTATTGGTGTGTCAGGCTGACACACCGAACCACTGATCGCCGCTATGTGCACCCCCATGGGCGCGTGGCAGCTGTTATCCTGCTGGACGTCATATAGATAACCAAACCACCACCTGCCCGTCATTCTGCTATAGGCCAGGCGGGAAGTGGTTCAAGCCCAACTCCAGGAATTCTGCAACTTTAGATAGTTTGGTTGCATCAAGCTGGTCCAAACTAACACATACAGCAGCTGGCAGTGATGTATACATTGTATCAGCTACATACACTATACAGATCCTTGTTTTAGCAGTGGTATGGGGACTTCCCATCCCATTCTCAGGACAAAATCGAGTTGGGATGAGAATTGTTCAGCCAATTAACAGGAAGCTTTGTCTTTTATGAATGAATACAAGGCTTCTATTGATTGGCTGAGGTGGAGATCAAAATGTCACGCCCCCACCTCTCCATCTCAGCCAGAGGAAGCCTTGTTCATAAAAACACATGGTTTCCTGTGAATGGCCGAGCAGTTTTTAGCCCAACTTGATTTTGCTGACAACCACTGCATCAATTAGTGAAGAAAATGCAATGTAGTTTACTTGGACCAGCTAAAGTCATAGCATTCCTGGAATTACTCTTTAAGGCAGCCCCCCCAAACATGTTATTTAAAGGATTTGTGTATTTTTAATGTTGCCCTTCAAGCCACATTAAAATACCCTATCCCCGTTGAACATTATATGTTCCCATGTTAGTGCCCAGCTACTCATGCCCTTTTGATACTAAAAGCTTGCAAATTGGCCTTGAAAAAAGATGCACAAAAATTATACAATCCAGCTTCCACAGACTTCACCATGTTTGGGGTTTGTGGGTTTTTTAAGTGTTTGGCAAAAATCTAGCAAAGTAAACTTTGCGCGGTTCACTCACCAGTAATCACAGGGAGAGGTAGGGAAGTGACCTCTATGTCAAAGTGAAACTGCAGTCACAGTAAAAGATCATGTCCCTTCCCCTGCCAGGAAGGACTGTGCTGTGTGGCAGAGCAGTGCAAATCTAAGACTGGATGGGAAAAAATACAAATATTTTGACAAATAAAAGAGCTCCCATATACAGATACAGGCAGTGGCGTCCACACATGCAGGCCACACAGGCAACCCCCCCCCCCCCCCCCATGTGTCTGGTCCCTTAATATACATGCGGGACACTGGACGCATGGATTCCAATGAGGGTTTTTTATTTCTGAAGCACATGATTAGAGCCAGGGGCTATAATAGGCTTCATAAAAGGGTGGGCACTGTGCTCGGGACCACACAGTTTTGTGACAATAGTGAATGAATATTCACTATTGTCTTCCTGATTCTCCTCCCTGTCATTTAGAAAGTGGGTCTGAGACCCGTTTCCCGATTGACTGAAAGGAGGAATATTACAATTGGCCTAGGAGGAGCAGGGAGGATACCGAGAAGGAGACCCAGGGGAAGCTGCTATTTGTCACATAGGGGAAGCATTGTCCACGCCATAGATGTGGTAAGTGCTGCACTCATAACCATCCGACCGACCAGGGGGTGTTGTGCCAATTACCTGGCTGAGCTGACTGGGGGGGGGGTGGCTGTGGGTGCACTGTTTGCCCTGCCCCCCAATTTATTTTTACCACCAGTCGCCAGTGGGTCCAGTATGTATCTCATCTGTGTATTAGTTGTTTGCCTAGAGTTTAGCTGTATGTAGCTGTAGCCATGTTAGCTTTATTTAGGCCCTTGCCTTCTGCTCTCTGTTTGGTTCGGCATGCCTGCCCAGTGAAAAAAGGGTAATTTAGCCATAGTCGGACAGACAAATTATGAGAACTTGCTGAAAATCTTCATGGTAAAGCAGTGTGTGGTTACCAAATATCCGCGCTAAAGAAAGTGAACTCCAGCCTCCCTAAAAGAACTCCACCAAGGTGGAGTCAATGAATAAGGAAAAAATCTGTAAAGGGATGGTGGCGCTGTTCTATAAACTGTATAAAAATGTATATGGTGGGTGCACTCAGACAAACCACACCTATAAAAATAAATATGTATATGTAAACAAGCGTATGTAAACAACTCAACATAAAAAGTGCAATGTGCATAGGGGTAATAAAGTGCATCAAAAAATGTATGTGTACAAAGTGAAACAGTGCAAGAAGATGTCTATATATATATTATTATCCAAAGACAACATCAAAAAATATCAAAGAATATAAATGAATAAACTATCCACCAAACATTAATCCTGTGTATTTAGCCAGAAAAAAATGTAAGTAAACATATATGGAAATTTAATAATGATAAAATATATAGAAATGTCCAAAATGTTGCCATTGGAGGAAGGAGGGGAGCACTGAAAAGTCATCTTTATTTCCAGTGAAAAGTTAGCTTTATTTCCAGTAGTGTTTTTTGCACAAGATTTTTTCACTTTATGGACACAAATTAATTTTTAATCTATTGATGTACAAATATTTTTTGGTCGTTTAACATTTTTGAGATTATATATATATATAAATATAGCACTGACACCAGCATCGTGATAGAGATCACTGACACCAGCACTGTGATAGAGAGCACTGACACCAGCATAGAGATAGAGAGAGAGCACTAACACCACACCAGCACCGTGATAGAGAGCACTGACACCACACCAGCACCGAGATAGAGAGCACTGACACCAGCACTGATACCAGCAGCTCGCTGCGGGACCAAAAAATATGACACCGCTCAACCTCTTCAAACAGGAGGTTACGGGCATATAGTATGGTGTGCTTTTTTTGTACAAGGAAGTGAGCCAAAGGTAGAAAAAAGGTCAGTGTGCTAGATTAAATAAATAGTTTATAGAGTTATGCATATACATGGTCTACTGGTCACATGTGTTGAATTCCTCCAAGATCCATGCCTCATTAATTTTTATAAATGTGAGGTAGTCAACACTGTCGTGAGCTAGGCGAGTGCGCTTATCGATCACGATCCCCCCTGCTGCACTAAACGTCCTTTCGGACAGGACACTGGAGGAGGGGAAAGCCAACAGTTCCATTGCAAATTGGGCAAGCTCTGGCCAGAGGTCAAGCCTACCTACCCAGTAGTCCAGGGGTTCATCACTTCTCAGAGCGTCCACATCGGCCGCTAACCCTATGTAGTCGACACCTGTCGGTCTAGGCGTTCCCTGATGCTGGATCCGTATGAGACCTGTCGATGGGTCGGCTGAAAGAATGATCTCATATCAGAAGTCACAAACACATCTTCAAACCGCCCTCTTCTTGCAGGTGCTGTTGGTTGGTGCCAGCGCATGCAAAAGCAGAATGCAGCATTTCTCGAAGCAAGGCCTGAAAGTGCTCCATTCTGACAGCCCACTGTGATGGTGGTAACATTTTTGTGTTTGTACTGGGGGTCCAAGTACGTTGCCACCCAGTACTGGTCCTTGACCTTTATGCTTTTTTTACGGGGGTCCCTGTTAAAACACTGGAGCATGAAGGACCCCATTTGCACTAAACTGGAAGCGGTGTGGTGGCTTGGCTCCTGCTCATCATCCAGGATAATATCGTCCTCCTTGTTCTCCTCTCCCCATCCACGGACAACAACAGGGATCCCAGAAAGGTTTAAAGAATGCTCTTCTTGCCCCTCCTCATCCGCCCTGGCACCATCCTCCTTTGACTCCTCTTCAGACTCCTGTTGTTGACTTGTCTCAGATAGAGTAGCCCCCCCCTGGGAATTCATCTAGCATTGCGACTTCCTCATCTTCCTGCTCCTGCTCCTCCATGGCTTGATCAATGACACGGCGCAATGCACGCTCCATAAAGAAGGCATAAGGTACGATGTCACTGATGGCGCCATGGCTGCGACTAACCAGTTTGGTGATCTCATCAAATGGCCGCAGAAGTCTGCATGCGTCGCGCATGAGCAGCCACTGGCGCGGTGAAAAAAAAACAAGCTCCCCAGAACCTGTTCTGCCGCAGAGTTCGTACAGGTAGTCGTTAACTGCACGTTTCTGCTGGAACAGCCTATCAAGCATATAGAAGGTTGAGTTCCATCGCGTCAGGCAATCGCAAATAAGATGTCTGACCGGCAGATTGTGTCGCCGCTGAATGTCAGCAAGCCAAGCCATGGCCGTGTAAGATCTTCTGAAATGGGCAGAGATTTTCCTTGCCTGCCGCAAGATGTCCTGGACCCCAGGGTATTTGACAACGAATCGCTGCACGACCAAGTTTAAGATGTGTGCCATGCATGGCACGTGCGTAATTTTGCCATGTTTCAATGTGCTTAGCAGATTGGCACCGTTGTCACACACCACTTTACTGTAATAGCTAGCTAATGATTAGACTGACTGTCCCTGCTCCACACAGCGTCCTTTCCCTACACTGACAAAAGGCAGAATGTAAAATGGCCACCAGATTAGGTCTATTTATAAGGTAGCGGGTATGTCCAATTGTCCATGTGCTGAAATGTCTCAATTGGCTGTCCTGTACCCCATGATGCATGTGTCATGGGTCAAAGTTCTTCACAATGTAAACGCATATGTCCGCCGCCAGAGGTCCGCCGGTTTGGCGAATCGCGAACGTGCAAAATTTGCAGCGAACCAACCTCTGGGCGAACCGCAAGGCTGTCTCTATTTATTATCCCTATGCACATTGCACTTTTTATTTTTATAGGTGTGGTTTGTCTATGAGTGCATCCACCATATACATTTTTATACAGTTTATAGAACAGCGCCACCATCCCGTTGCAGATTTTTTCAAAAAGGAAACATGTAAACGAAACATGTAAACAGTTGTAAACAGTTGTGTTTCATTGGTTCCATACATCATTTTCAGGAGTGGTCGCCAGTAATGGAGAGCGATGGAAACAGCTACGGCGATTTTCTCTGATGACCCTCAGAAATTTTGGAATGGGTAAAAAGAGTATTGAAGAGAGAATCAAGGAAGAGGCCTATTTCCTAACAGAAGAATTTAAGAAAACCAACTGTAAGTTGTCTGTAAAACTGTAAATGGTCCAGTTTTAAAAAATGGTACGGCCAAGGAAAGAAAACAGGCCGAACATTAATATAGTGCTTTTTTTTTTTTTAAACAAACGTGTTATCTTTGCTTTACGACTCCAAACAAGTGTTGCCTCATGCATGTAAAAAAATACATTTTGTTCAGGTAGAGAGTCTGATCCGGTAAACTGTCAAAGTTTCCAGCTTCTCCTTCAATCACCAAATGATCTCTTCAGCGTTAAGGATGAGCTCAGGCGTGTTCGCAAGCCGCATGTGCAGAGCCTGCCAGGAAGTCGGCACTGCGGAGTGCTAATGGCAAGCAGTAAGTAATTTCCTGATGCGCGGCTGCAGAGATTGGGAAATGTCTTACTGCTTGTGATTAGCACTCCGCAGTGACGACTTCCTGGTGGGCTCTGCACATGCAGCTTGCGAACACGCATGAGCTCATCCTTATTCAGCGTTACACAGAGCTTACTCTGTAGAATAGGTGTGCGCAGTCTATTGCTTTAGGATGTGCACCCCAAAGCTCAAACACACATTGAGCGTATATATATATATATGTATATATATATATAGCCAGTATGGTGGCCTGAATTTATGGGAGGAGCCCGGGGGGTATTAAAGCAGCCCTCTCGCCCATGCTCTTTGTCGGTTCCAGTGCGCAATACTACACGTCACTAGGCTGACTCTTCCCAGCTCACCTCATTTTTGTGAATCTGTGCATTCGATCGCAAGTGCATTGCGGCTTCTCCGTTTGTGGTAGGATTCAAACCTTTTTGTATCATGTGCAAACTTGCGATTCATCATGTTTCCTATCCCACATCCCTTTTGTAAAAAACCTGCCTCCGAGTTGTTGTCGGTCATCTTCCGACATCATTTGGCACAGGCGTAATACATTCATAGGTTCCTTCTGCCTTGTTTGTCATCCCATCTACAAACAATACGATTCATATGTAAAGCCAAGCCTCCAAGCCGCTGACAGTTGTTGTCCGATAACACTCGACATAGGCTTCATTGGTTATAGCAGTGGTCATCAACCCTGTCCTCATGGCCCACTAACAAGCCAGGTTTTATGTATTACTTTGGGGAGATGCAGACTATAATACTGCAATCACTGAGCAGCAAATGTTATCACCTGTGGTGTATTTCAGTTATCTTGCAAACCTGGCTCATTAGTGGGCCCTGAGGATGGGGTTGATGACCACTGGGTTATAGGATCCACTGTCCATGGGGTTGCCGTCTTATCCATTTGTTTGTATGGCTTCTGTGGCTGATTGAGGTGGTAATTAGACCCACCTGATGCCTTGTCTGCACTTTGATTAGCCTGGGGGGCTGGGTGGTTGGTATGTGTTTGGTTTCAGAGTAAGAGGTGGCATACACTCTACAACCAATTTGTATTAGATTAATTTAATACTCCTTACTACCGATTCATATAGGATTCATTTCATACATTTTACAACCAATTCATATTAGAGTCATTTCTCTTTACAACCAATCCCTTTTAGATACATTGCATACTTTCTACCGTTGCCATTCGTTGTATCCCCCATGCCGTGTGTTTTAGTTCCCGCAGCGGAACTTACAAAGCGTTTGTACACAGTTCGTCTCTCATTTATTTACCAAGTCATTTTATGTGCGTCATGCACGGCACTGCTCCAGTACAATGCAAACTCAGTTGCACGGTCATTGTCACAGGTAGGATTCATTCCCTCGATCTGTTATGTCATGTCAATATTTTGACCACTTGCAGTGTCGCTTGTACCATATGTTCGATTCCCGCTGTGGAACTTACAAATCATTCGTACACACTTCTCACATTCTATTTTTCTACACCAAACTTTATTGTTTTGCCTCGTGCACGGCATTACGCCACACTTTCCCGATATTTTTTACTCCGGCCCCAGTCCGCCACAAACTCACTCGTATGGCCCACTGTCGCAAGTAAGGTTTGTTACCACATTCTTTATGTCCTATCAATTTGTTGTCTCCCATATCATTCATTAGTTCCCCTACAGAAACCTACAAATCAAACAGACATTCTTGCAATCAGGATGACTGGGGGTTGGGACTTTGAATGAAGCAGACAGGTGTAAAACATTTAAATTTATTGGAAAATCAATGGAAAGTTGCATGAGGGTAATCATGAGTACACCAAGAAGAACAATATATTCAATTCAATGAATAAACATACAGCAATAACAATTGACCACTAAAAATACAAATCACATATTACAAGTGATCATTAAGTAAGTAAAACATATAGTTGGCATATAGTAGCTCTATGCATTTTGTGGATTCATCCACTCTTCAGGAGCATGCACGTGGAAAACTGAATGCTGTAGTATGATAATAACAACAAGAATATCTATAAGGTCTGACCCTGTCACGGAAAACAGAGATTAGAATAAAGTAATTAGAAGTAATATTGGCTAGGATAAACCCCCCAAAACCACTCTCAAGAGTACTTACATTATCTGCATCTATGCAGTATCAATGTGCCAAAATGAATCAGAATAACCCCATAGGGGTATCACTGGTGGGAGCCGAGGTGGTTAAGGCAGACCAGGACTGGACAAAGATGGTTTCCAAGAAAGGAAATTCCAAAAAGTAATAATGGTCAACAGTAACCATATGTGCTAAAAATAAAAGAAAGATTGTAAAATAGGTTGGAAGCTCATATTATGTGGTACAGTAGGTCATCTGTCCTAAACTTGGTAAAGGATAGGATAATGAGATGCTAATGAGTGTATAGGTAAGGGTAACTTAGTGAGAGTAGAAAGTTAGAATGATTGGAAAGATGAAATACATAGAATATAAAAAAATTTAAGAAACCAAATCAACCAAAGAGATTAGATGAAATAAAATAGAAGTGTAGCATAAATCAAATTACCTAATAGACACTTCAGTGTTGCGTGATCCACAAAGTGTGCAGATAAAGGGCTGGAACCACCATGTGAGTCAATCTGCCCCAGAAGACTTATAAGGGCTAGTCTGCCACACCCACCAATGTCACGTGGGCGTGCACTAAGGAGGATGGGCAGCTGCAGCCGGGCAGAACCGCCTCCAAGCAAAACCGTGCCAAATTATTCCTCCACCTGGCTGCTAGATGTAAAAAGCGATGGAAAGCGGCGGCGCCAAAGACATGGCGCAGCGGTTCCATCACATAAAGCGTGACGTCGATGCGTAGTGCAGGGCACTCCACCCACCCTATAGAGAGGAGAGGAGGAAGGCCCGCGCTACGTCTCACAGCTCCCAAGGTGATGGAGCGACTGCTCCTATCTAAAGCATGTGACACATGCAACTGCCAGGGATATTAGCCTATTTAAAATGAAGGTGAGAGGTAAAAATGGGCCCCATCCCATGGCGATTAGCCCGGTGGACGGGGGGGGGGGGGGGATTCCTATATTAGGTGATCTAATCATTACATGATATAATTGGGTATTATATAGGGATGAAGGCAACTGACCTTACCTTACCCGGTCACTGCCTCATTTAAAGTCCCAACACTCTCTTTTTCTTCTAAACAGACATTCTTCTCCCTTATACTGCTCACTTAGGGGTACAGTAAGCTGCCAAACAAACCAGGTGTTTCTATCCTTTTCTCAGTAACTTAACTCTCATTTGTTGAGACCCTTGCACCCATGCAAAACCATCTCACCAGCCTCTCATCTCAGCAACCTCTCACTCGTTAAAAAAAAAAAAAACTGATTCGTTGAACCTTGGCCCTCAGAAATTCTGTTAATCTCTGGTTTCACCCTGTCTTTATCACTCTTCAAGCTTTATCCCATCGTGGCAGCTGCCCAGGTCTGGGGCCACACTTGGACTGGACAGACGATGCTCTTCACCACGGACAATCAGGCCATGGCTGACATCATCAATAAAGGTAGATCTTAGTCACTCCCCACCATGTCCTTCCTGCGCAGGTGCGTGCAGCTGTCACTTGAGCCCGATGTTCGAGTCGAGCGTAAGTTCAACTCAAACATCCGCTGTTCGCCGAATAGCGAACAATTTGGGGTGTTCACGGCAAATTCGAAAGCCGTGGAACACCCTTTAATAGTCTATGGGAGTAAGCAAAAGTGCTAATTTTAAAGACTTACTGTATATGCATGGTATTGTCATAAAAAGTGTTTGGGGACCTGGGTCCTGCCCTAGGACACATGTATCAATGCAAACAAAATTTTTTAAAAACATCTGTTTTTTCAGGAGCAGTGATTTTAATAATGCTTAAAGTGAAACAATAAAAGTGAAATATTCCTTTAAATTTCTTACCTGGGGGGTGTCTATAGTATGCCTGTAAAGTGGCGCATGTTTCCCATTTTTAGAACAGTCCGAGCAAAGTGACGTTTCTAAAGGAAAAAAAAGTCATTTAAAAGTACTCGCAGCTATAATGAATTGTCGGTCCCAGCAATACACATAAAAGTCATTGAAAAAAACGGGAACCCCGAACCAGAATGAACCAGAATGAAAAAAAAATGGCATGGGGGTCCCCCTCAAAATCCATACCAGACCCTTCAGGGGCGCCCCCCCTCCTGAACCATACCAGGCCACATGCCCTCAACATGGGGAGGATGCTTTGGCGGCCCCCCAAACCACCGTGTCCCTATGTTGATGAGGACAAGGGCCTCATTCCCACAACCCTTGCCCGGTGGTTGTGGAGGTCTGCGGGCGGGGGGCTTATCGGAATCTGGAAGCCCCCTTTTACAGATGTACCCCTACCATTTCACAAAAAAGTGTGAAAATGGTAAAAAAACACAAGACACAGCTTGGGATAAGCCCTTATTAAAAATTAAGTGTCCCACGAAGTTCATTCATCTTATTCTCTCCGATGGACTGAAAAAGAAAAAAAAAGCTGCACGCCGCTAAATGGGTGGCTCCGCCCTTCTCTGATGCTACAGGAAAGCCATAGGGATGTCCCCATGCGTCAGAGGGGACGGGGTCACCCGGCAATGTCATTGTGTGGCCCTGCCCTCAGTTATAAAAGAGCTGTCCACCTGAGAGGCCGGTCATTACGGCGGGTGCCTCCCATTGAGGCAGATCGGTGGCGGCGTGCGGCCTTTTTTTTTGGTTGGTCCGTCAGAGCGAGAGAAGAAGATGAATGGACTTCGTGGGACACTTTTTTTTTTTTTTTAATAAAGGAGTTGTCCCAAGCCATGTCTCGTGTTTTTTTTGACCATTTTCACACTTTATTTGTGAAATGGTAGGGGTATATTTTACTCCGTTACCATTTCACACGAGGGGCGAGCCCGGGATCTGGGGGTCCCCTTGTTAAAGGGGGCTTCCAGATTCCAATAAGCCCCCCGCAGACCCCCACAGCCACCAGGCAAGGGTTGTGGGGATGAGGCACTTGTCCCCATCAACATGGGGACAAGGTGCTTTGGGGGGCTACTACCCCAAAGCACCCTCCCCATGTTGAGGGCATGTGGCCTGGTATGGTTCAGGAGGGGGGGGGGGGGCGCTCTTTCGTCCCCCCCTCTATTCCTGCAGCCTACCAGGTTGCTTGCTCGGATAAGGGTCTGGTATGGATTTTTGGGGGGACCCCCATGCCATTAAAAAAATAATAATAATTGGCACGGGATTCCCCTTACAATCCATACCAGACCTGAAGGGCATATTCGAACACATTTTTTGCCTGTTTGCATGTTCTGCACCAGGGGGTGTTATGCCGCGTACACACGGTCGAACTGTTTGACGTACTTAGTCCGTCATACAATCCGACGGACAATCCGTCGTACTTTCCACTGAACGGACTTGACCACACACGGATGCACAAACAGTCCGTCGAAAGCTTGCGCGATGACGTGTACAGCACGTACGACAGGACTAGAAATAGGAAGTCCAAGACACAGCAAAGCACCCTTCCGCCGTGTAAATCCTTTCTGGGCATGTGCCATTCTTAGTCCGTCGAACTAGCATACTGACGACCGTATTGTCCGTTGAAACCAAAGTACGACGGACAGATTTTTGGAAAATCCGAAATTCTTAGTACTCCGGACTGCACGCTGAAAAAGTCCACTGAAGCCCACACACGAGCGGATTGTCCGCTGAAATGTGTTTCAACGGACTAAGTACGTCAAACAGTTCGACCGTGTGTACGCGGCATTAGGCTCATCCCTACTGTCACTCCATCACCAGTTTATTATCTTCTGTGGACATTCCAGGGAATGAAATATCGCAGCTGATGCGCTGTCCCGTTTCAACCTTATTCTGTTTTTCCAGCAGGAGCCTGGAGCCGACCCAACGACTACTCCTGTCCCACCCTGGTCATTGCTGATGATGCACTAAAAATCCCACCTCCCCAACGCAACCCAGCTCATCAACCAATCCTTGGCACTCAACACGCGGAAGGCCTATCGCAAAGCTTGGATCACTTACCACAAGTTTTTGGCCCGGGGCAATGATAGATGACGCTAAACACATCCTAGCCTTCATATCATATTGCCATACGCAGCTAGTCCTTTCTCACAATACCATCAGGCTATACCTAGCCGGGGTCCAGCATTTTCTGTCCTTACAGGACCCCAGTAAACTGTCAGTATTCTTGTGCCATGCAGTCAGGTCCCTCCTACGGGGCATACAGAAGCACCAACCCATAGCCAGTGGCAAATGCCTACCTATCACAAGCACCATCTTCAGGGACATATCTGAAATCCTTACTCGTTCTCGCTTTGGGGCTTTGCCCAGCCTATTCATCCAAGCAGCCATCTACTTGTCCTTCTATGGTTTCCTACGACCTAGTGAATTACAGTCAACAGATCCGGCAGTCAGACACTGCTCAGATGCAACCTGACTCGCTTTCCGAACCGTTACACCCTTCATCTTACAGTCTCCAAAACACAACAAACCGGCCCCGGGTTAAGATCAACCTGTTTCAGACTGTTTATGCAGAATCACTGTAAACCTTAACCCCTTTCTCCTGATGCATGCTGGGGGAGGGGCTGTACCAGTAAGTCAGTGCACAGTGTGTGTGGGACTGGAAGCAGCAGCATGTTACTTAGAGGAAGTTCTGTTGTATATGAATCCTCCATGTAAGAATGTACATTGCTTTCTGAGTGAGTAATAAACCCTTCTGTGATTAAGAAGTCCATCCAGCCTGTGTGTAACTTGCTGAGCAGACACTGGCAGCATTGCTAACAACACCCTGAGAGACCCTGTGTCCAAGGGACATAGCACAGACCAACAACGCCTGGTGGCCAGTGACGGTGCTCGACTGACTACCATCCCATCTACCCAGCCAATTTGATGGTAGCCCGTTGCTACCCTTTCTGACCAGCCCCCTGAGTGGCAGCCAGTTTATCAGGCATGTCAGGATCCTGCTAAGCAACTTGGGCTTCAACCCCAGTCAGTTCTCTAGACATTTCTTCCAGATTGGAGCAGCTTCAGCTGCATCCCAGCATGGAGTACCAGACCACGTAATCAAGAAAGCCGGCCGATGGAAGTCCTCCTGCTTTGCCACATGCATCCCAATTCTCAGGAGGAAATGGCACAAGCCTTCACCAATCCGGGTCAATAACCACAATAATCAATAAAGAGTTATTCCACTATCTGTGTCTTTTGCCATCCTTTTCTTGGCATACCGACCAGACCACCAAGCCACACTTTACGTATATTTACAGTGGGGGCGGAAAGTATTCAGACCCCCTTAAATTTTTCACTCTTTGTTATATTGCAGCCATTTGCTAAAATCATTTAACCACTTAAGGACCGCCTCATGCCGATATACGTTGGCAGAATGGCACGGCTGGGTACAAGCACGTACGGGTAAGTTGCCCTTTAAGAGCCCAGCCGGCGGCGCACTCGCGACCCGGTCCTGAGCTCCGTGACCGTGGCTGTGGGACCCACGGACCCGATCACCGCCGGTGTCCCACAATCGGGTCACAGAGCTGAAGAATGGGGACAGGTAAGTGTAAACAAACCTCTCCCCGTGCTTCCTAGTGAGCTTGTCACTGATCGTCTGTTCCCTGTCATAGGAAACGACGATCAGTGATGTCACATGCCAAACCACCCCCCCCCCCCCACAGTAAAAAAACACATATTAGGTCACACTTAACCCCTACACTGCCGCCTAGTGTTAACCCCTTCACTGCCAGTGACATTTTTACAGTAATCAATGCATTTTTAATAGCACCGATCGCTGTATTAATGCCAATGGTCCGAAAAATGTGTCAAAATTGTCCGACGTGTCCGCCATAATGTTGCAGTCACAATAAAATTCTCTGATCACCGTCATTACTAGTAAAAAAAAAATTATTAATAAAAATGCCATAAAACTATCCCCTATTTTGTAGACGCTATAACTTTTACACAAACCAATCAAGAATACGTATCGGCCTAAACTGAGGAAAAAAACATTTTTATATATTTTTTGGGGATATTTATTATAGCAAAAAGTTAAAAATATAGAATCTTTTTCAAAATTGTTCTATTTTTGTTTATAGCGCAAAAAATAAAAGCCGCAGAGGTGATCAAATACCACCAAAAGAAAGCTCTATTTGTTGGAAAAGAAGGACGCCAATTTTGTTTGGGAGTAACGTCGCATGACCATGCAATTGTCAGTTAAAGCGAAGCAGTGCCAAATTGCAAAAAGGGGCCTGGTCCTTAAGCTGCAAAATGGCCCGGGGCTTAAGTGGTTAAGTTCATTTTTTTCCTGATTAATGTACACACAGCACCCCATATTGACAGAAAAACACAGATTTTTTTAAATTTTTGCAGATTTATTAAAAAATAAAAACTGAAATATCACATGATCCTAAGTATTCAGACCCTTTGCTCAGTATTTAGTAGAAGCACACTTTTGATCTAATACAGCCATGAGTCTTTTTGGGAAAGATGCAAGTTTTTCACACCTAGATTTGGGGATCCTCTGCCATTTCTCCTTGCAGATCCTCTCCAGTTCTGTCAGGTTGGATGGTAAACGTTGGTGGACAGCCATTTTTAGCTGTCTCCAGAGATGCTCAATTGGGTTTAAGTCAGGGCTCTGGCTGGGCCATTCAAGGACAGTCAGAGTTGTTGTGAAGCCACTCTTTCGTTATTTTAGCTGTGTGCTTAGGGTCATTTTCTTGTTGGAAGGTAAACCTTCGACCCTGCCTGAGGTCCTGAGCACTCTGGAGAAGGTTTTCGTTCAGGATATCCCTGTACTTGGCCGCATTCATCTTTCCCTCAATTGCAAAAAGTCATCCTGTCCCTGAAGCTAAAAAACACCCCCACAGCATGATGCTGCCACCACCATGCTTCACTGTTGGGACTGTATTGGACAGGTGATGAGCAGTGCCTGGTTTTCTCCACACATACCGCCTAGAATTAAGGCCAAAAAGTTCTATCTTGGTCTCCTCAGACCAGAGAATCTTATTTCTTACCATCTTGGAGTCCTTCAGGTGTTTTTTAGCAAACTCCATGCGGGCTTTCATGTGTCTTGCACTGAGGAGAGGCTTCCGTCCGGCCACTCTGTCATAAAGCCCCGCTTGGTGGAGGGCTGCAGTGATTGTTGACTTTCTACAACTTTGTCCCATCTCCCGACTGCATCTCTGGAGCTCAGCCACAGTGATCTTTGGATTCTTCTTTAATTCTCTCACCAAGGCTCTTCTCCCCCAATAGCTCAGTTTGGCCGGACGGCCAGCTCTAGGAAGGGTTCTGGTTATCCCAAACGTCTTCCATTTAAGGATTATGGAGGCCACTGTGCTCTTAGGAACCTTAAGTGCAGCAGAATTTTTTTTTGTAACCTTGGCCAGATCTGTGCCTTGCCACAATTCTATCTCTGAGCTCTTCAGGCAGTTCCTTTGACCTCATGATTCTCATTTGCTCTGACATGCACTGTGAGCTGTAAGGTCTTATATAGACAGGTGTGTGGCTTTCCTAATCAAGTCCAATTAGTATAATCAAACACAGCTGGACTCAAATGAAGGTGTAAAACCATCTCAAGGATGATCAGAAGAAATGGACAGCACCAGAGTTAAATATATGAGTGTCACAGCAAAGGGTCTGAATACTTAGGACAATGTGATATTTCAGTTTTTCTTTTTAATACATTTTTAATAAATTTGCAAAAATGTCTTCTGTGTTCTGTGTTTTTCTGTCAATATGGGGTGCTGTGTGCACATTAATGAGGAAAAAAATTAACTTAAAGAGGAGTTTCCCCTAAAAAAAAAAAAAAAGTTAAAAGTCAGCAGTTACAAATACTGCAGCTGCTGACTTTTAATAATCGGACACTTACCTGTCCCGGGGTCCAGCAATGCGGGGGAACAAAGCTCCGCTCGCCCCCCCCCTCCTCTCGGCAATGCTGGCATTGCAACTATGGGCACCCGGCTGTGCCTTCACAGCCGGGCACCAACTGCGCATGCGCGAGTGGCGCTGCGCACCGTGATTGGCCGCACAGTCATCTGGGACCTGTCATGTGTCCCAGATGACTGACAGGAGGGAGCGGGCGGAGCTGAGCACTTCCTGCGCCGAGGGGAAGTGACGTCAGGAGCCCAGGCACTGAAGGAGGCAGACTTCGAGGGACTCCCTAGCAACAGGCATTTAGAGGTGAGTTAAAAAAAAATTCCAAATGTTTTTATTTTATTTTTTTAATAATTTTAAGCAGTTTTGTGGGTGGAACACCACTTTAAATTATTTTACCAAATGTCTGCAATATAATAGAGTGAAAAATTTAAAGGGGTCTGGATACTTTCTGTCCCCACTGTATGTTGTAAATCTTGTCACGTGTTTATATGATCCATATCTGTCTCGGTCATAGGGCCATGACCATAAAGAAGGCAGGTATGGTGGCCTGAATTTATGGGAGGAGCTCGGAGGGTATTTAAGGAGCCCACACGCCCATGCTCTTTGTTGGTTCCAGTGTGCGATACCCTACCATCCTTCCATTTTTCAAGGCACTTCTCAGCACTTCTTTCTCCATAAACTACCCATTACTTCCATTACTTATCTTGGGTGTGCCCCCTTTTCTTGGCATAACGACCAGACCACCAAGCCACACTTCAGGTCTATTTATGATGTAAGTCTTGTCGCGTGTTTATGTGATCCATATCTGTCTCGGTCATAGGGCCACTACCATACACACATATATCACACACACACTTATGGCAGAGCCGATGCAGTGAAAGAGAGGTATGGTAGTACTTTATTGATAGCAGAACTGGTCAGATGGAGATATCCCTCATCTCCCCACTGGCACACAGAGTGATAATGCTAATGTGCTTGGGGTGATTGGGTGTGCCCAGGTACACCTGGCACACCCCCTGCGCATGCCTATGCTCTGTAGGACACCACAGGCTATGCACTGCCAGCTGCATTTTTTAATGACTCAGATGCAGGTGTAGTATGGATTCAACACTGCAGTGACCATGGAGAGTTTAGGGCACACAGTGTACAGTCCTTTCCCCAACCATTTTATACTCACTTCTTCAGTGCTCCCCTGCTGTTTCTTTCAGGAAATTTTGTGGTGGCAGATACAGAAAAAGGAAAAACTGGAGAGGTAAATATAAAGTGGTCAGTTGGGTGAAGGGGGTGTCTTTAAGGTAGACTATCATGGGGGGGGGGCTACTAAAACTGGAGAGTGCAAAGTCTGGTGCAGCTCTGCACAGAAACCAATCAGCTTCCAAGTTTTATTTTCAAAGTCTAATTGAACAAGATGAAGTTAGAAGATGACTGGCTACCATGCACACATGCACCAGATTCTAAGTGCTCCAGTTTTAGTAAATCCCCCACATGTAATTTTAGTAATTGTGTTTTATTTTATTTTTATTGTTTCTTATTCCTAGCTTTAGCTTCACCAGACTTTGCAGCCTTCCCAGTTCTCTTTTGTGGACTACACCACCCTTCTGGACTATACAATGGAGCTGAAGAGAAGGGAAGGTGTCTGTAGTCCAAATCAGAACAACTAAGGATGAAAATGTTGTTCCTCCATAGAAACAGTACAGTGAGTAAGCACTGTCATCCTAGGACAGGAAGTGTGTTACTGGCAGGATCACCAGGGGAAAAAAAAAAAATAGAAAAAGTAAACTAATGCACATGTAGGGCTGGTATTTTCAATACCATTGCTCGTATTTTTGTAAATTTAAGTTTGTCTGAAGCTGCAGTTTTGTTCAGACTAATTATGCTAAAGTTCTGGCTTCTGTACCAGTTTGGCTGGGTTGTGCTAATTTCCACTTGGCCGTGGGAGTCGCTGTCACCACCAGTAAGTGTTGGAAATGCAACAAGCTAAATGTATTGGGTACCCCTTTTAGTCAGAAACAGCCCGGTGGGAGTGGTCTACCTGCTGTGCATTCTGGGTAAGGGTATTTAAGGTACCGACGCCATTTTCTGGGGTTCGTTTTTCCCAACCTTGTGGCCCTCCTGGCCTGGGGCGTGTGCTGCTTTGTTCAATGCCTTGGGGCCGGCTGGCCTGAGGCTTCGCAACTGAAGAGTAGACCCAGAGGTTCTGGGGCCTACTGATCCAGAGATGATCCTGTGCTGTTTTGCCTGAGGGGAGAAGTCACGCAACTGGAGGATTCAGGGGAGGACTTTTCGGAAGAGGACCGAGCAATAAGGCTGGTGTCTCATGGAAAAGCCTGGAGACTCAGTTGGAGGATGCATCCTGGGTTGTCTACCAGGGACGGTCCATCCATAGGGGGCGTCAGGCAGTCAAAAAAAAAATTGCGCCCAGGAGAGAGGAAACAGGAAGTATGAGAGGAAGACCTCTCCACAGGAGACACTGCTGGAGAGGACAACACACTGCAAGGTAAGTAACGGGGGAGGGGGGTTTGATGTGAGGCTGTTGCAACTTGGGGGTACACATGCTGCTGCAACTTAGTGGGACACATGCTGCTGCAACTTGGTGGGACACATGTTGCGCCAACTTGGTTGGACACATGCTGCTCCAACTTGGTGGGACACATGATGCTGCAACTTGGTGGGACACATGATGCTGCAACTTGGTGGGACACATGATGCTTCAACTTGGTGGGACACATGATGCTGCAACTTGGTGGGACACATGATGCTGCAACTTGGTGGGACACATGATGCTGCAACTTGGTGGGACACATGATGCTGCAACTTAGTGGCACACATGATGCTGCAACTTGGTGGGACATATGCTGCTGCAACTTGGTGGGACATATGCTGCTCCAACTTGGTGGGACACAAGCTTCTGCAAAGTGGTGACACATGCTACTGCAACTTGGTGGAACACATACTGCTGCAACTTAGTGACACATGCTGCTGCAACTTGGTGGGACGCATGCTGCTGCAACTTGGTGGGACACATGCTGCTGCAAATGATGGTGACACATGCTGCTGCAATTGATGGGGACACATGCTGCTGCAATTTGGTGGTGACACATGCTGCTGCAATTTGGTGGTGACACATGCTGCTGCAATTTGATGGGGACACATGCTGCTGCATTGTGGTGGTGACAAATGCTGCTGCATTTTGGTGGTGATACATGCTGCTGCAATTTGGTGGTGACACATGCTGCTGCAATTTATGGTGACACAGGCTGCTGCAATTTGGTGGGACACAGGCTGCATTTGGTGGGACACAGACTGCATGTAAGGAGGGACTCCGCTGGGGGAACCTGATGTAAGGACAGACTCCGCTTGGGACACCTGATGGCATCTGGTTGCAGGTGACGTGGCTAGTGACACGCACAGGGCTCCCACTGATTCTGCATTATGGTGAGTTGAATGATTTCATTTTATATTACAATGTTATAATAGAAATAATGCGCTTCAATCATCCTGACACCATAACATGGTGCCGGGATGATTGAAGTGCTAACAACAGGTGTTTGGTATATCTTTATCTGCTGATTGTTAAACTTTCTAGAATACACATATTTCTATTGTTGTGTAGGATCTGGGCCTGCTGTCCCTCCATCCCTCTCTCCCTCTCCCTGCATCCCTCATTCATCTCAGACACTAAACACACCCCCTTAGAGCCACGCCCACTATGTCGCGTAAACCACACCCATTTCCACCAAGTGGGAGGGGTCAAAAAGGAAGGGCGGAGTTTGCCCCCCCCCTCCCCATCCTAAAACTTCACCAGCCGCCATAGTTGTCTACCACACAGTATCGCCGGGTCGGCTGAAAGAATCAGGTACTGTGTGGAAACTTTAACTTTGCCACAGGAAGGCACAATAAGCTTCTGGTTGCAGAGGATTGCATAACAAGATCGCTAAACTTATCAATTCTGTGGCAGAGACTTTGACTGAACATATCATCGGCTGCTAGGTCAGTGAGAGAGGCCTATCTGGTGATTGCTAGATCCAGCCTGTGGAAATTGTTTGTCCTCTGGATCAAGGAAATACCTTTAACCCGCAAAACTACAAAGGTATCTGAATCCCCCTTATCCTCTAACCCTCTATTGCAAAAGTGTGTGTTTTTGTTAAATAAACATTCAGAAAAAGTAGTAGGAGCTAATATTCTGTAATCCACTTTACAACGGTACCCCTAAGACGGACACTGTGAACAGGTGAGGTAATGGTAAGCCCAACAAAAACCAACAGCTCTTTTGGGGGTTAGTGCTACACACATATACTGGTAAGGACTGATAAGCTACAACATATTGCTTTGTGTTTTTGGGTTATATACGTTTTAAATATTGAACATCTACCAGAAAATGAAATATCAGCTCTAATGGGAGTAGCCCCATAAAGTTGTATATAGTAAATTATTTTTGAAGTCTTTACTATGTCTCTCTCACAGGTCAGTCTGTGGATCCAACTTTATGTATTGCCAAGGCAGTTTCCAATGTCATCTGCTCAGTGGTGTTTGGAAGCCGGTTTGAATATGAAGACAAAACTTTTCTCCATCTTTTGGCCCTTTTACATGAAATTTTTAAAGGTTTTAGCTCTGTTTGGGGACAGGTAAGTAGAGAGCTTTGGAACATTCTAAAAAGGAAATGCTTACGTTAATCAGATTATATATATTGTGTGGGGGGACTAACAAAAATTGGCACATGTGGAAAAGTGCCCCCATTTGTAAATGAATATTCACTATTCCTACCCAAAAGGTGCCAAATTAATAAATGAAATATATTGGTAATTTGGTGCACAGGACTATAAACACGGAATAGAAGTTTAAAAGAAATATGTCACGAAAAGGATTTTACATGCAAAGTAGTAATACTAATTAAATAACTCTTGGGGCAAAATGTTTTTTTTGTGAGACAAAAAGTAGCATAAGCAATTTGTTGCAAAAAATCACATTTCAATCTAGGTGTTATCTGTGGACAAAAATATATAGTTGATACCAAACATTGCACATATTTGTCATATGTGTCACAAGTTTACAATGTTGATCACATGAAGGTTAGAGATATAAATACACCTAAAAAATATGGGCATTTAGGAGCGAAGGATAGCAGGTATGAGCAAAAAAATGGAATGGCTACCGCACAAAGTAAATCGGAATTTATCAGATGCACATCATAGATATGTTAGAAGGCTGGCTAAATGCCAGCCTGAATTTGTAGGAGGAGTCGGAGGGCTATATATCCCTCCTCCTCCTCCATCAGATCCCTCGTTCTCATCGCCTGTCATCCCATCATATTCTATTCTGTCTCCTTGGGGCTGTGTGGTTCTAGAAACATTTTTATCAGTAAAGCCTGTCGTTTCTGAATGCCGTTCGGTGTGCACTCGCATTGTTTTGTTCTGTTGGAGTGCAGGCAATCCTTCACTTTTTTCACATTCTCTTTGGAAACAATTTCTGAAAGTTCAGTGACAAAAGTTTCTTCCAGTAACAGATGAGATGGCTACTTTGGGATCACATATGTCAATGGAATGTACCATGTGGCATATGTAGCAATAATTAGCTATGGCGTCTCAGTACTTTCCTCTTGTCTGTTCCAGCTAGCAGAGCAGCAGCAACCCATCCCACTTATAGGGGGGGGCGCCCGCACACAGGGCGGGTGTCAGCCTGATCGCAAGGGGTTAGCTAAATGGGGGAGTCATGGGGGGTCCGTCCAGTCACAGAGGGGAATCTGTCCAGTCACAGAGGGGGGTCCGTCCAGTCACAGGGGGGTCTGTCCAGTCATGGGGGGGTCCAGCCAGTCGCAGGGGGTCCGCCTGCTCTTAGCATGCCTCCATTCACCTGGGAAATCTGGATATTGTCTCTCCTGCTTCCCTAAAAGTAGCAACAATTATTAAGTCCATGCTCTGTCACACATGCTTTTCTAGAGCGACAGAGCTCTTTCTTAAATTAAAACTCTGCTTGAAACAAATATGTTCTTGCAAGGGCTCTCAACATTTTCTGGGTCATGTAAGAAGATATCCTTCTACACTAGCACGATTATGACAAAGCAAATTTTTGTTTGATGTGTTTGTGTTCAGCCATTATGTACTTGTGCCTAAATGTACAAGTTGCCCAAAGTACGGTCACCGTTCAATAGACAAAGTCATAGTCATGGACGCTGGGTACTTTCAGTGTTGCTAGATTCTGAGGAAGCACCTAAACAGTCCTCACAACACGAAGTATTACTAACGTATAGGGCACATGCAAAGAGTGAAGGGAAGGGGGACAGAGAAGCCAGCTGGTCTGTCGCTGGAGGTCCGGGGGAGTGGCTACGCATGCTGGGAGGTGATTCATGAAACTGGTGGTGTTAAGCAGTGCTCTAGGTACACCACTGTATGACAGATATTTATACTAGATTTGCTCAGTTCTTGCTGGATTTCTACAATCTGTGAGCCTTTCGTTCGTAGCATTGTCACTGAGGATGACGTTGTCAGGAACTACCTCCTCCCAACCACGTACAACTCCGTGGGTTTCTGGGGACTGAAAACCATCACTTGAAGACTGCTTCTGAGTGTTATCCTCTACATCCATGCTGACACAATCCTCCTTCTCCTCCTCCTGCTGTTCTGCCTCAAGTGCCCTGTCCATTATTCCACAAAGCGTGTGCTCCAACAGGAAGACAGGAGGAATAGTATTACTGATGCATGCATTGTCACTGCTTACCATCCTCATGGCCTCCTCAAATGGTGACAGGACAGTGCATGCATCCTTGATCAGTAGCCACTGGCGTTGGGAAAAAGACAAGCTCCCCCGACTCTGTTCTGGTACCATATTCACACAGGTACTCATGGATGGCCCTCTGCTGTGAGTTCAGCAGTAGTGATGGCCGAACGGTTCGCCCGGCGGTCGTTTCGCGGCGAATTTCCGACATTCGCGGTCCGCACGTTCGAACGCCTTTTTCCGTCGTTCGCCGCGGCGGACTTACGTGTTTAATGTATACAAGAACTTTAACCTTTGGTGACACGTTTATCATGTGATACAGGACAGCCAATTGAGACATGACAGCACATGGACACTTGTACATTCCCCCTAACCTATAAATACACCCGATCCGGTGGCCATTTTACATTCTTTCTTCTGTTACGATAGGGACAGGTTCCTGTGTGGAGTAGGGAGAGATAAACCACTAGCTATTTGGTACACAAAAGTTCTTTTCAGGACTGGTATAGGTGTTAGGTGTTGATAGGTTTGCTGTGCTGCTGATTCTTGCAGCAGCCTGAGTGTCTTTTGTTAGTTTAGAGAAAGGGAAAGGACGGTGTATGCTACAGGGACAGCCAGATTAGTCTTTCATCATCATCATCATCATCATCATCATTAGCTGTTACTATCAAGGTCCACAAAAGAGCTGTTCCAGTAACCACTAATCGTTCTCTTTTTTTGCCAATTTGTATAGGGACAGGAAGGAAGCAGTGTTGTCAGGCAGTGAGGGTAATTTTAAAGACTTGCTGTTATTATTAGTTCCACAAAGGTTCTTTTCAGGACTGGTATCAGTGGTACAGTAATAGGCTTGTACATGTATAATATTCTTTCTTCCAAATATAGAAAGGATATTATACTTGACTGCTGCCCTTCTGCTGCAGTCTGCTAAACATTCACAACTCACTTGTTCCACAAAAGTTCTTATAAGGACTGGTAACTTGGTATAGGGTGCTACGGTACATAGGCTTGAGTGCGGTACAGTCTGCTGTTCTGTAAGGACCGCTATCGGTCCACAATAGATAGGGTTGACGTGCACCACTGCTGACCGCTGCCCTATACTGCAGCAGTCCTTCAGCGGTATAGGGACTGACGTACAGTCTGCTAATCACTAACACACAACCTGCTTGTTCCACAAAAGTTCTTATAAGGACTGGTAACTTGGTATAGGGTGCTACGGTACATAGGCTTGAGTGCGGTACAGTCTGCTGTTCTGTAAGGACCGCTATCGGTCCACAATAGATAGGGTTGACGTGCACCACTGCTGACCGCTGCCCTATACTGCAGCAGTCCTTCAGCGGTATAGGGACTGACGTACAGTCTGCTAAACACTAATACACAACCTGCTTGGTCCACAAAAGTTCTTATAAGGACTGGTAACTTGGTATAGGGTGCTACGGTACATAGGCTTGAGTGCGGTACAGTCTGCTGTTCTGTAAGGACCGCTATCGGTCCACAATAGATAGGGTTGACGTGCACCACTGCTGACCGCTGCCCTATACTGCAGCAGTCCTTCAGCGGTATAGGGACTGACGTACAGTCTGCTAAACACTAATACACAACCTGCTTGGTCCACAAAAGTTCTTATAAGGACTGGTAACTTGGTATAGGGTGCTACGGTACATAGGCTTGAGTGCGGTACAGTCTGCTGTTCTGTAAGGACCGCTATCGGTCCACAATAGATAGGGTTGCCGTGCACCACTGCTGACCGCTCACCTATACTGCAGCAGTCCTTCAGCGGTATAGGGACTGACGTACAGTCTGCTAATCACTAACACACAACCTGCTTGTTCCACAAAAGTTCTTATAAGGACTGGTAACTTGGTATAGGGTGCTACGGTACATAGGCTTGAGTGCGGTACAGTCTGCTGTTCTGTAAGGACCGCTATCGGTCCACAATAGATAGGGTTGACGTGCACCACTGCTGACCGCTGCCCTATACTGCAGCAGTCCTTCAGCGGTATAGGGACTGACGTACAGTCTGCTAATCACTAACACACAACCTGCTTGTTCCACAAAAGTTCTTATAAGGACTGGTAACTTGGTATAGGGTGCTACGGTACATAGGCTTGAGTGCGGTACAGTCTGCTGTTCTGTAAGGACCGCTATCGGTCCACAATAGATAGGGTTGACGTGCACCACTGCTGACCGCTGCCCTATACTGCAGCAGTCCTTCAGCGGTATAGGGACTGACGTACAGTCTGCTAAACACTAATACACAACCTGCTTGGTCCACAAAAGTTCTTATAAGGACTGGTAACTTGGTATAGGGTGCTACGGTACATAGGCTTGAGTGCGGTACAGTCTGCTGTTCTGTAAGGACCGCTATCGGTCCACAATAGATAGGGTTGACGTGCACCACTGCTGACCGCTCACCTATACTGCAGCAGTCCTTCAGCGGTATAGGGACTGACGTACAGTCTGCTAATCACTAACACACAACCTGCTTGTTCCACAAAAGTTCTTATAAGGACTGGTAACTTGGTATAGGGTGCTACGGTACATAGGCTTGAGTGCGGTACAGTCTGCTGTTCTGTAAGGACCGCTATCGGTCCACAATAGATAGGGTTGACGTGCACCACTGCTGACCGCTCACCTATACTGCAGCAGTCCTTCAGCGGTATAGGGACTGACGTACAGTCTGCTAATCACTAACACACAACCTGCTTGTTCCACAAAAGTTCTTATAAGGACTGGTAACTTGGTATAGGGTGCTACGGTACATAGGCTTGAGTGCGGTACAGTCTGCTGTTCTGTAAGGACCGCTATCGGTCCACAATAGATAGGGTTGACGTGCACCACTGCTGACCGCTGCCCTATACTGCAGCAGTCCTTCAGCGGTATAGGGACTGACGTACAGTCTGCTAATCACTAACACACAACCTGCTTGTTCCACAAAAGTTCTTATAAGGACTGGTAACTTGGTATAGGGTGCTACGGTACATAGGCTTGAGTGCGGTACAGTCTGCTGTTCTGTAAGGACCGCTATCGGTCCACAATAGATAGGGTTGACGTGCACCACTGCTGACCGCTGCCCTATACTGCAGCAGTCCTTCAGCGGTATAGGGACTGACGTACAGTCTGCTAAACACTAATACACAACCTGCTTGGTCCACAAAAGTTCTTATAAGGACTGGTAACTTGGTATAGGGTGCTACGGTACATAGGCTTGAGTGCGGTACAGTCTGCTGTTCTGTAAGGACCGCTATCGGTCCACAATAGATAGGGTTGACGTGCACCACTGCTGACCGCTGCCCTATACTGCAGCAGTCCTTCAGCGGTATAGGGACTGACGTACAGTCTGCTAAACACTAATACACAACCTGCTTGGTCCACAAAAGTTCTTATAAGGACTGGTAACTTGGTATAGGGTGCTACGGTACATAGGCTTGAGTGCGGTACAGTCTGCTGTTCTGTAAGGACCGCTATCGGTCCACAATAGATAGGGTTGACGTGCACCACTGCTGACCGCTCACCTATACTGCAGCAGTCCTTCAGCGGTATAGGGACTGACGTACAGTCTGCTAATCACTAACACACAACCTGCTTGTTCCACAAAAGTTCTTATAAGGACTGGTAACTTGGTATAGGGTGCTACGGTACATAGGCTTGAGTGCGGTACAGTCTGCTGTTCTGTAAGGACCGCTATCGGTCCACAATAGATAGGGTTGACGTGCACCACTGCTGACCGCTGCCCTATACTGCAGCAGTCCTTCAGCGGTATAGGGACTGACGTACAGTCTGCTAAACACTAATACACAACCTGCTTGGTCCACAAAAGTTCTTATAAGGACTGGTAACTTGGTATAGGGTGCTACGGTACATAGGCTTGAGTGCGATACAGTCTGCTGTTCTGTAAGGACCGCTATCGGTCCACAATAGATAGGGTTGACGTGCACCACTGCTGACCGCTGCCCTATACTGCAGCAGTCCTTCAGCGGTATAGGGACTGACGTACAGTCTGCTAAACACTAATACACAACCTGCTTGGTCCACAAAAGTTCTTATAAGGACTGGTAACTTGGTATAGGGTGCTACGGTACATAGGCTTGAGTGCGGTACAGTCTGCTGTTCTGTAAGGACCGCTATCGGTCCACAATAGATAGGGTTGACGTGCACCACTGCTGACCGCTGCCCTATACTGCAGCAGTCCTTCAGCGGTATAGGGACTGACGTACAGTCTGCTAAACACTAATACACAACCTGCTTGGTCCACAAAAGTTCTTATAAGGACTGGTAACTTGGTATAGGGTGCTACGGTACATAGGCTTGAGTGCGGTACAGTCTGCTGTTCTGTAAGGACCGCTATAGGTCCACAATAGATAGGGTTGACGTGCACCACTGCTGACCGCTCACCTATACTGCAGCAGTCCTTCAGCGGTATAGGGACTAAGAGTTTTGTCACAGGGTCATTTAAAAAATGACATGCAGAGGAAGAGGCAGGCCCTTCCGCAGGGGTGGTAGGGGTAGGGCAGGAGCAACAGGCTTGAGCCAAAGTGGGAAGTTGCAGAAGGTGCGTTCAATTACTTTAAAGGATGCACCAGACTTGGTTGAGTGGCTCGCTCAGCCTTACTCTTCTGCACCCTCCTCATCCTCTCGATCTGCACCCTCTTCTTCACTCTCTGCTATGTGCACCCCCAAAGACACTACCACCAACAACACGACCACCACCACCACCACCACATACCTTCCGCTTGAGTCACTGGAATTATTTTCCGATCCATATCAAGAGGACATTTCTGATGCGCAGCCACTCTTGGTATTGGATCAGGAAGAGGAGGTAGCAACAAGCGCTACTCAGCAGTCTGACGCCAGTACCCAGATCAGCCCAAGGAGGAGGTTGGTCCCCGGTGTTGCTGCCTACTCTACTTATAGCGGTGGGGAAGGTGACGTTGATGATGACGTGTCTAGTGATGTCACGTGGGTGCCCACAAGAGAGGAAGAGGAGGGGAGTTCAGAGGGAGATATGGACCAGCAGATAGGGAGGAGAAGCAGCAATGACTTACATTGCACAGCAGGGACAAAGCAGACTGCAAATGTATCAGGAGCGAGTCATCGACCATGTACGGTCACATCTGGCGCTCCCAGGACACCGGCACATGGCTCCGCAGTGTGGGCTTTTTTTAACGTGTCCGCTGCTGACAATAGCGTTGCCATCTGCAATCTTTGCAGTCAACGCGTTAGTCGCGGTAAGCCCAATACTCACCTAGGGACGACCGCCTTAAGAAGGCACATGAGCAGCCATCACCGAGCCCAGTGGGAGCAACGGAACACACAAAGCCACACTGCAGGCTCTCACCGTCCAGCCTCGTCTTCTACTTCTCCTTCTCCTCTCTCCTCACAATTGTCCTCCACTCCACCTTCCATCACGCCAAGCTCACATTTTTCTGCAAAAAGGCAGGCTTCCGTGGGCCTAATGTTTGAGCGTAAAAAAATGATGACGCCGGATAACCCTCTTGCCCAACGGTTGGCGGCTGGCTTGTCAGAACTCATAGCCCGCCAACTACTGCCATATAAACTGGTGGACTCGGAGGCCTTTCGCAAATTTGTGGCCATTGGAACACCACAATGGAAGGTCCCAGGAAGGAAGTATTTCTCAGAGAAGGGCATCCCAGAGCTATATGGCCATGTTCAGCGGCAAGTGAATGTATCTCTGGCACACAGTGTCGGTGCCAAGATACATCTGACCACAGACACGTGGTCTAGCAAACACGGGCAGGGAAGGTATATCAGTTTTACTGCCCACTGGGTGAACCTTCTGACGGCCGTCAAGCATGTAACCCGTGGCACCCGTGTAGATTTGGTTTTACCGCCACGGATTGCATGCAGGCCTGACTCTTCTTCTCCTCCTCCTACTCCATCCTCCTCCCTCTCCTCCTCAGCTGCCTCCTCCTTTTCCGCTGCTAGCGTCTCTTCCACTGCACCGCCCAAGCTCCCCAGAACCTATTCCACATGCCAGGTGAGACGTTGCCATGCCGTGCTGCGTCTGTTGTGCCTGGAAGCAAAGAGCCACACTGGCCCGGCACTCCTTTCAGCTTTGCGTTCACAGGCAGATGAGTGGCTAACACCGCTCAATTTGACAGTTGGTAAAGTGGTGTGTGACAACGGTGCCAATCTGCTTAGCGCATTGAAACAGGGCAAAATCACGCACGTGCCGTGCATGGCACACGTCTTAAACTTGGTCGTGCAGCGATTCCTTGTCAAATACCCTGGGGTCCAGGACATCTTGCGGCAGGCAAGGAAAATCTCGGCCCATTTCAGAAGATCTTACACGGCCATGGCTCGCCTTGCTGACATTCAGCGGCGACACCATCTGCCGGTCAGACGTCTTATTTGCGATTGCCCGACGCGATGGAACTCAACCTTCTATATGCTTGATAGGCTGCTCCAGCAGAAACGTGCAGTTAACGTCTACCTGTATGAACTCTGCGAAAGAAACGGTTCTGGGGAGCTGGGTTTTTTTTCACCGCGCCAGTGGCTGCTCATGCGCGACACATGCAGACTTCTGCGGCCATTTGAGGAGATCACCAAACTGGTCAGTCGCAGCCATGGCGCCATCAGTGACATGGTACCTTATGCCTTCTTTCTGGAGCGTGCATTGCGTCGTGTCATTGATCAGGCTGTGGAGGAGCAGGAGCGGGAAGATGAGGAAGTCGCAATGCTGGATGAATTCCCAGGGGGGGCTACTCTATCTGAGACAAGTCAACAACAGGAGTCTGATGAGGAGTCAGAGGAGGATGGTGCCGGGGCGGATGAGCAGGAGCAAGAAGAGCATGCTTTAAACCTTTCTGGGATCCCTGTTGTGCGAGGATGGGGAGAGGAGAATGAAGAGGACGACATTATCCTGGATGATGAGCAGGAGCCAGGCCACCACACCGCTTCCACTTTAGTGCAAATGGGGGCCTTCATGCTCCAGTGTTTTAATAGGGACCCCCGTATAAAAAGCATGAGGGTCAAGGACCAGTACTGGGTGGCAACGTACTTAGACCCCCGGTACAAACACAAAATGGCGGAAATGTTACCGCCGTCGCAGAGGGCTGTCAGAATGCAGCACTTCCAGGCCTTGCTTCGAGAAATGCTGCATTCTGCTTTTGCGTGCGCTGGCAGAGGAGCAATTCCCACTCCCAGAGAAGGATTTGCGGGTACCAATCCAACAGCGCCTGCAAGAAGAGGCCGGTTTGAAGATGTGTTGGTGACTTCGGATATGAGGTCATTCTTTCAGCCGACCCATCGACAGGTGTCATCCGGATCCAGCATCAGGGAACGCCTAGACCGTCAGGTGTCCGACTACATTGGGTTAACGGCCGATGTGGACGCTCTGAGGAGTGATGAACCCCTAGACTACTGGGTGGGCAGGCTTGACCTCTGGCCAGAGCTTGCCCAATTTGCAATCGAACTGTTGGCTTGCCCCTCATCCAGTGTCCTGTCCGAAAGGACGTTCAGCGCAGCAGGGGGGATTGTGACCGATAAGCGTACTCGCCTAGCTCACCACAGTGTTAACTACCTCACATTTCTAAAAATGAATGAGGCATGGATCTCGGAGGAATTCAACACATGTGATCAGTAGACCATGTATATGTCTATAAACAATTTTTGGAATCAAGCACACAGACCTTCTTAATTCATTTGGCTCACTTCCCTGACCCAAAAAAGCACACCGTACTATATGCCCCTACCCTCCTCTTTGAAGAGGTTGAGCGGTGTCATATTTCTACTGGGGCTGCTTATTATGAGGGGTTCCCACCATCCCTGTGCTGTGCTGACTTCCTCCTGGGTGTTCTTATTATGAGGGGCTCCCACCATCCCTGTGCTGTGCTGACTTCCTCCTGGGGGTTCTTATTATGAGGGGATCACACCATCCCTGTGCTGTGCTGACTTCCTCCTGGGGCTGCTTACGGTGCTGCTGTCAGCGCTGTATGTCACGGAGCTGCTGTCAGCGCTGTATGTCACGGAGCTGCTGTCAGCGCTGTATGTCACGGAGCTGCTGTCAGCGCTGTATGTCACGGAGCTGCTGTCAGCGCTGTATGTCACGGAGCTGCTGTCAGCGCTGTATGTCACGGAGCTGCTGTCAGCGCTGTATGTCACGGAGCTGCTGTCAGCGCTGTATGTCACGGAGCTGCTGTCAGCGCTGTATGTCACGGAGCTGCTGTCAGCGCTGTATGTCACGGAGCTGCTGTCAGCGCTGTATGTCACGGAGCTGCTGTCAGCGCTGTATGTCACGGTGCTGCTGTCAGCGCTGTATGTCACGGAGCTGCTGTCAGCGCTGTATGTCACGGAGCTGCTGTCAGTGCTGTATGTCACGGAGCTGCTGTCAGCGCTGTATGTCACGGAGCTGCTGTCAGCGCTGTATGTCACGGAGCTGCTGTCAGCGCTGTATGTCACGGTGCTGCTGTCAGCGCTGTATGTCACGGAGCTGCTGTCAGCGCTGTATGTCACGGAGCTGCTGTCAGCGCTGTATGTCACGGAGCTGCTGTCAGCGCTGTATGTCACGGAGCTGCTGTCAGCGCTGTATGTCACGGAGCTGCTGTCAGCGCTGTATGTCACGGTGCTGATGTCAGTGCTCTGTATTACGGTGCTGCTGTCAGTGCTCTGTATCTCCTGCACCCTCTTGTTTGCCTACCCTGGTCCCTGACCTTCCCTCTCCTCCATTGCCTTCATTAGCTCCATAGTCCTGAATTGTCAGAACAATTTCCCAAATAAAAAAAAAATGCTTGTAGTTATCGATCCCAAATTCACCTCATACATGTATTATGCTATTGTCCAGGTGGTGGGACTACGTGCTACCCCCTAATAATTACCCCGTGGCCGCAAATTCGACCTAAAGGTTTGCGAAATTCGCCTCCCATTGAAGTCAATGGAGCCCGCGGCGAACGGTCGTTTTCGCGAACGTTTGTGTCCGTTCGCGTTTCGCGTTCGCGAAACGTCCCGTCGGAAGTTCGTCCATCACTATTCAGCAGCTGCAGCATTGTCAATGTTGAGCTCCACCTGGTGGGCATGTCACAAATAAGGCGGTTGGTGGGCAGGTTGCATTCCCTTTGAATGTCAGCCAGCCGAGCACTGGAATTGTATGACCGGCGGAAATGTCCACAGACTTTTCTGGCCTGCTCAGGAGATCCTGTAAAGCCTGGGTACCTGCTCAAGAAATGCTGCACCACCAAATTCAGGACATGTGCCAAACATGGGACATGGGTCAAGTGTCCTTGTCAGAAGGCAGAGAGAAGGTTGGTGCCATTGTCGCATACAACCATTCCTAGCTGAAGCTGGCATGGCATCAACCACTTCTGAGCCTGCCCCTGCAGAGCTGATAGAATCTCTGCCCCAGTGTGGCTCCTGTCCCCTAAGCAGACCAACTCAAGCACCGCATGGCATCTTTTTGACTGAGTGCTTGCGTAGGCCCTTGACCGCTTACAGAGCACCACTGGTTCAGAGGAGAAATCAGAAGAGGTCATAGAGGAAGAAGAAGAGGGGGTGGAGAAGAGAACTGTGGCAGAATGACCACTAGCATTTTGGAGGCATGGTGGTGGAACAAGCTCCAACAATACTGAAGCCTGTCCTGCATCCTTCCCAGCTGCCAGCAGAGTTATCCAGTGCACCGTGAAGGAAAGGTAACATCCCTGCCCATGCCTGCTGGACCATGAGTCAGTGGTAATATGCACCTTACTGCTGACCACCCTGTCCAACGAGGCCAAAACATTGCCTTTCACATGCTGGTAGAGAGCTGAAATGGCCTTCCGTGAAAATAAATGGCATTTTGGAACCCGCCACGGAAGCACAGCACATTCCACAAATTCACGGAATGGGGCAGAGTCTACCAGCTGAAAAGGCATCAGTTGCAGTGCTAGCAATTTGGCCAAGCTAGCATTCAGACGCTGAGCATGTGGATGGCTGGGACCAAATTTATTTTTCCGGTTTAGCAACTGGGGTAGGGAAATTTGCCTGCTAAAATCAGATGGAGGTGTACTGATAGCAGATTGGCTGCAAGTACTTGGGACACCTATTTCTATACCTTCATTCCTCTCAGTGCAGGTTTGTGAGAGGACTGGAGGTATAGTAGGGTTGGAGATCCCAGATGAGGAGCAAGGAGAAGTCCGCCTTTTTCTTTGATGTGGGTCTTTTAAGTTCTGTTGCCAACAGACCGCATTGGAGGTTGTCCTATGTCTGGTCAAGCATGTGGTGCCCAAGTGGCTGCTGTTCTGGCCACGCTTGATCTGCTTCAGACATAGGTTGCAAACAGCAATGGTGCAATCTGCAGCACACATGTAAAAAAAGGTCCAAACCAACAAACTTTTCAAAATTAGCAGGGAGTCAGCAGCGCCTGCACCTGCAGAGCTCTGTGGTGTGATGCAGTAGGTTGGCTGCCCTTAAGCTACCCCCTAGAGGACATCCTGCCTCGTTGGAGTTGTGCCTCCTCCTCATCAGGCACCCGAGTAGAGTCAGTAACCTCATCATCCCCTCCCTCTTCATCACTGGAGCAAAGTTGGCAGTATACTGCGGGTGGGGGAACATGACTGCCAGTTTCTATTCCTTCTTGGGCACCCCCTCTCTCCAGGCTCATGGAACTCCTTTCCTCAACCTGGGAACCAACATCAGAGCCTTCTAATCGCTGCACATCCTCCATCAGAATGTACCCAACACTGTGGTCAAATAATTTGGAGGACTCCTCCGTGCATGATGGTGGGGATACGGAAGGAGTGACTGTGGACAAGGAGCCAGTGGAATAGGCCTCTTTGGCAGCTGCATTGACAGGCAAACTACTTTGAGCCTAGGTGACAGAGGATGAGGAGGATGAGGACGGCTTTGTTATCCAGTCCACCATTTCTTCTGCATGTTCTGGCTCAATAACACGGTCAGCAGCAGAAAAAAAGGAAAAGTGTGCCCCACGGCCACCTGCAGAGGATGCACCATGTCCGTGACCAGCACTGCAGACACAGAGCCTGCTTGCCCTCTTTTAGTGGCCTGTCTGCCTCTCCTTGGTGGCCTTCCGGATATGATGTATATTTTGTTTGGCAACACCACACTGCACTCTATTGTGTGCTGTGTACACCACCAGAAAAGTAGTAGTAACTGCACTACACCTGCACTGTATTGTGTGATGTGTACACCACCAGAAAAGTAGTAGCAACTGCACTATGGCTGCACTGTTTTGTGTGCTGTGTACACCACCAGGAAAGTAGTAGCAACTGCACTACGGCTGCAGTGTATGAAGTAATGTGTACACCACCAGAAAAGTAGTAGCAACTGTACTACGGTTGGTTGTATGCTGTGTACACCACCAGAAAAGTAGTAGAGTACGGAATGCACTGTAGATATACGCGACCCATTTATGTAAACGGGTGACCCTGCCCCCCTCTGACAACACGGGGAAAGCCATGGGGATGTCCCTGTGCATCAGAGGGGGGTAGGATCACCGGATGGCCCCACCCCTTATATAAGAACTGTCACCTCAATAGAAGCGTCACACAGCGGAAGACTCCCACTAAGGCGGATTGTGTGTAGGACAAAGTGGAGAAGAAGCCGGGCCGGAGGAAGATGCCGGAAAAGAAGACCAGAGGAAGAGGCGGGGGAAGAAGAAGATGGAGGAAGAAGAAGAACACCGAAGGAAGACCAGAAAATGGAAGAAGCAGCCGGGAAAGAAGAAGAAATTAATAAAGGAATTGTCAAAAACCGTCTCTTGTCTTTTTTAACATTTTTGACACTTTTTTTTGTTAAATGGTAGGGGTACATTTGTATCCTATTACCAATTCACATGGGGGCTGGGATCACGGGGTCCCTTTGTTAAAGGGGGCTTCCAGATTCCGATAAGCCCCCCCGTCCGCAGACCCCCACAACCACCGGGCAAGGGTTGTGGGGATGAGGCCCTTCTCCCCATCAACATGGGGACAAGGTGATTTGGGGGGCCACTATCCCAAAGCACCACCCCAATGTTGAGGGCATGTGGCCTGGTATGGTTCAGGAGGGAGGGCGCTCTCTCATCCCCCTCTCTTTTACTGCGGCCTGCCAGGTTGCGTGCTCGGGTAAGGGTCTGGTATGGTTTTGTTTTTCTAATTTCGGGGCAGGGTTCCCCTTAATATCCATACCAGACCTGAAGGTCCCCTGTGGGGAAATTCCATGCCGTTTTTATCAATGAACTTTTATGTTTTGCTGGATCGACAATTCATTATAGCCGGCGCTAGCGATAATACTTTTAAATTACTTTTTTTCCTTTAGAAATGTAATTTTGCACTCGGACTGTTCTAAACACGGGAAACATGCACCACTTTACAGATATACTATATAGACACCCCCCAGTATGAAATTTGAAGGAATATTACACCTTTATTGTTTCACTTTAAGCATTATTAAAATCACTGCTCCCGAAAAAACTTCAGTTTTTAAAACTTTTTTTTGCATTGATACATGTCCCCTGGGGCAGGACCCAGGTCCCCAAACACTTTTTATGACAATAACATGCATATAAGTCTTTAAAATTAGCACCTTTGATTTTTTCATGTTCGTGTCCCAAAGACTTTAACGGTGTTCGTGTGTTCAAACAAAGTTTTTGCCTCTTCGCATGTTCTGGAATGCGAACCGAACGGGGGGTGTTGTTCAGCCCATCCCTACTAGTTGTCACATGTACAACATGTGGAAACCTCCCTGACCAGTTTTCTTCTTGTCTTTTCATCAATTTTGGAGGAACGTCCAGTTCTTGGTAATGTCACTGACTGTCTTCACTGTGTTCCATGGTATATTTAATGCCTTGGAAATTCTTTTGTAACCTTTTCCTGACTGATACCTTTTAACAATGAGATCCCTCTGATGCTTTTGAAGCGGACCATGGCTTTTGCTGTAAGATGCGACTAAGAAAATGTCAGGAAAGACCCAGGGCCGTCTTTAATATTGATTGGACCCTGGGCAAAAATTTTATTAGGGCCCCCCCCCCCCCATGCAATTTCGCTCTCCGCCTTCTCTGAGACATAATATAAATAGCAGCTAGACTTAAAATCAGTTTACTGTATCAGATCAGGCAGCAAATGCGTTTGGTTGCCAGAGGTTACAGCATATCATTACTGCTTACTGACTGGTTGCTAGAGGTTACAGCACTCCTTAAGGCTCACTGATTAGTTGCTAGAGGTTACAGCACATTTCTGCTTGTTGATTGGCTGCTAGAGATTACTGTACAGTAATACTGCTCACTGGTTGCGATAGGTATATCATGCCCCCCTGCAGTGAGGAGATGTGCTGTAACCTATGAATGTTGCCTTTATTTACATATCAATGCCATTGGCCTCAGCTATTTACATATGCATGTGACTGCTATTTACATATGAATGCCATTATTTACATGTAAACACAGGTCTGCAGGTGAGTCATCTGTACACAACAATAGGGCAGAGCTGGGCAGCATTAGTAGCAGCACAGGACTAAAACTTCAAGGGACAAGGGAATGTAAACTGGGATAGTTGGCAAGTATGAGGCAGCTGCTTTGGGCCCCACAACAATGACAGGGCCCTGGGCAGCTGCCCCTTTTGCCCTGCCTTAAAGACGGCCTTTGAAAGACCTACTAGAACAGCTGGACTTTATGTGGGGTTCATCAGAGGCACTTTAAATGATGCCAGGTGTGTACTGACTCCTATTTAATGCAAGTTTGAATGTGATCGCTTATTTCTGAATACAGCTACATCCCCAGTTATAAGAGGGTATGCACACTTATGCAACCACATTATTTTATTTTTTACTCAGCCCTGTAAAAGATTTCAGTTTGTTTTGCAATTGAGCTGTACAGTTTATAGATCACATTAAAGGTGGAAAAGTTGTAAATGATTTATCTTTGTGTAATTGTTTTACATCACAAAAACCTGACATTTTAATAGGGGTGGGTAGACTTTTTATATCCACTGCATATATATAGCTCAGATTTGATTATATATTTGGTTATGTTAAACTTGGCTGAGTTGTGCATTTCCCACTGTTGCTAGTAGGTGTCACTTATACCACAGGACAGTGTGAGAATTACAACTAGGTTGAGCTGTAATGAATATTCTTTTTCCAGAGACAGCCCAGTAGGAGGTTTCTGGCCGCTGTGCATTCTGGGAAGGGGCATTTATTGGACAGATGCCATGTTCTCTAGTCAGTCGTTAACTCGGGGCCCTTCTGGCTTGAGGATGTGCTGCTGCCTATTCTGCAGTGGGCCCAGAAGCCTGTCTGGGGCCTACTAACCTTGAGGTGGTCCTTAGGCTTTCTTGCCTATGTACAGGAAGCCGAGCCGAGCTGAGGAGACCCAGGGAAGGACCCTTGCTAGAGAGAGCCAGGATGAAGGCTGGTCTCTCAGAAGGGCCTGGGGACTCGTTTGGAGGACGCACCTATATCTAAACTACCCTTACAGTATCGCCTGAATTTTGTTCAACTTCCCATTATAGCCATGGACTGAGCCTTGGGGTGAATGTAAGCTCGCTACCTGTATCTGAAGGTACCCTTTTGCTCCCAGTAGGGGGGTCCAGGGGGTGCTACACATATATATATATATATATATATATATATGTGTGTGTGTATATTATGGCAGCCCAAGGCCATGCCACTTTGGTGGGTTTTTAGGGCAGTCAGGATTGTAGTTCAGGGCTCCACACTCCCAGGAGTCAGAGTGTGTCTGCAAGAGAGCCGAGAGCGGTGCATGGCTGCACCAGGACAAAGGGTGAGCCTGAACAATGGGGCAGCAGGAGCTGCAGGAAAAGGAAAGAGGCGAGCTGACAGAGGTATAGCATCTTTGTACAAGCACTGGGAATTGGTGCTTGATGGTCAGGAGGACCAAACCATGAGATTTGAGTAGCAGGATTGCCAGAGAGTGAGCCAGAAGGCTGAAGTATTGTTTTCTTAAATTTACAGTGATGGTGGAAACCCCTGCATGGGAAACTGATGTCTTTTGTTGAAAATTTTCCCTTTTCCTTTTTTTTTTTTATAAAAGGGGGCTACCAAGCCCTTAAAATTGAGTTGCTGAATTGGACTGAACTCACTATTATGCATTGCCATTGAGTTACTCAACCCCCAAGTTACCACAATAAATAGAAAGAGAGAGAGATAAAGATTAGTCTGGACATAACTATTTTTCAAAAATTTTCACTCCTAAATTTACCTTAGTTACATTTAAATTCAATTTACAAATTCAGATCAAGATCATACATGTCTGACAATAAAACCCTTTAAAAACTGCACACTTTTATAAACATCACATTCTCATCATCTGAAGAAACTTCATACTTCTAGTTTCTGTATACCAGTTTTCATTTTTCTTACTTTTTCAACTATAAAAATGATGCACATGGCTTTTAATTTGGGCAAACATGGGAGTTAATTTATAAAAGGCAAATAGATGCTGTACTTTGCATGTGCAGTTGCTCCAGAGCATAGCAAATGAGGCAAAGCTTACAGACAATACCCAATCACATGCAACGAATATAAAAAACAGCATTTTTACTTGTACATAATTGGATGATAGAAGTCAGTAGGGCTTCTCCTCATTTACTAAGGTCTGACGCACTGCACTTACAAGGTGTACAGTTTATTTGCCTTTAGTAAATCACTTTTAAAAATTGCCACACTAGTCTTACTACTTAATGTCTCTCAGATATGCTTATTGGTTTATTAATATGGTGCACACATTTCAATCCTTGTTTCTGCACATTAATTCTGGCGCATACACAAATGTGATTTTCACCCCATTGTTTATTTCTTTTGGTCTTACTCTTAAAATATCTCTCTTAGATGTACAACTTGTTTCCCAAAGTGGTTGGAAAGATTCCAGGACCCCATCACAAATTGTTTAAAGCTGTTGATGGCATTCAGAATTTTATTGCAGAAAGGGTGAAAATGCATAAAGAAACTCTGGATTCAGGTTCTCCCAGAGACTTCATTGATTGTTTCCTCTTAAAGATGGAGCAGGTAAGGCAATTTATTCTGCTGGGTTTTACTGAGGAATTAAATTTTTTGCTAGCACAAAGAAGGCAGATTGGAGTCTCCAAAAAATGATAATTTGGTACCCAGGACCTGATCTTTGAAAAATTGTAACTACCATTACATAGAAAAATGCACAATCTAAAATGATATTCCTAAACTCTGCTTTCACGTAGACAATGTTACTATATGTGAAAAATATAAAACCTACAACAAGGTGAAAGATGGTCTGGCATCTAAAATATAAGACATTAAAGTGTATCTGAAGCCAATAATTTTTGTTTAGTTTTAGCCTGTTTGCCCTGATGACCAATGTCTTGAAAGTAATCATTTTGACAGTTGAAAGAAATGGAGGGAAGGAACTTCCAATGAGGATATCTTTTCCAGTGACAACTGTCTAAGTGGGCATTAGTGATGGACGAACTTCCGATGGGACGTTTTGTGAACCACGAACGAGGCCAAAAGTTCACAAACCGCAAAGTTCGCGGTGGACCCCATTGACTTTAATGGCAGGCTAACCTTAAAAACCTCCAGTTCATATTTTCAGCCACAAAATACTTACAGTACTAGCTGTGCACACATAGTCCCACAACATGGACACTGACATAACAAAAGTATTAAGTGAATCTGGAATTGACAACGACAAGCATTCTTTTTTTATCTGTGAAAATTTGACAATTCAGGAGCACATGAGGGCCATGGAGGAGAGGCAAGGTCAAGGCAGGCTATAAAGGGGGTGCAGGAGATTATCAGTGCCACAGTCAGGGCAACGCAGTCCTGTGCCAGTGTCGCAGCGTGCCAACCTGTGCTTGAGCCCGGCCCTTACCCCCACCTATGCAGGGCTCCACTGCGGTGGTCCGGAGGTGCCAGTCCAGTGCTGATCCTCAGCCATGGTGCTGGCACTGCCTGCTGATTGGCTTCTCCGCTGCTATCTCCCTCACTGTCTGAAACCAGCACCGTGATAGAGACTGAGCACTGACACCAGCACGGTGATAGAGAGCACTGACACCAGCACCGTGATAGAGAGCACTGACACCAGCACCGTGATAGAGAGCACTGACACCATCACCGAGATAGAGAGCACTGACACCATCACCGAGATAGAGAGCACTGACACCAGCACCGAGATAGAGAGCACTGACACCAGCACCATGATATAGAGCACTGACACCAGCACCGAGATAGAGAGTACTGACACCAGCACCATGATAGAGAGCACTGACACCACACCAGCACCATGCTAGAGAGCACTGACACCAGCACCGTGCTAGAGAGCACTGACACCAGCACCGTGCTAGAGAGCACTGACACCAGCACCGTGATAGAGAGCACTGAGACCACACCAGCACCAAGATAGAGAGCACTGACACCACACCAGCACCGAGATAGAGAGCACTGACACCAGCACCGAAATAGATAGAGAGCGCACACACCAGCACCGAGATAGAGAGCACGGATACCAGCAACTCGCTGTGGGACCCAAAAATATGACACCACTCAACCTCTTCAAACAGGAGGGTATGGGCATATAGTATGGTGTGCTTTTTTTGTACAAGGAAGTGAGCCAAAAGGTAGAAAAAAGGTCCGTGTGCTCGATTAAATAAATAGTTTATAGAGTTATACATATACATGGTCTACTGGTCACATGTGTTAAATTCCTCCAAGATCCATGCCTCATTCATTTTTATAAATGTGAGGTAGTCAACACTGTCCTGAGCTAGGCGAGTGCGCTTATCGGTCACGATCCCCCTGCTGCGCTGAACGTCCTTACGGGCAGGACACTGTATGAGCGGCAAGCCAATAGTTCCATTGCAAATTGTGCAAGCTCTGGCCAGAGGTCAAGCCTGCCCACCCAGTAGTCCAGGGGTTCATCACTTCTCAGAGCGTTAACCCGATGTAGTCGGACACCTGTCGTCTAGGCGTTCCCTGATGCTGGATCCGGATGAGACCTGTCGATGGGTCGGCTGAAAGAATGACCTCATATCAGAAGTCACCAACACATCTTCAAACCGGCCTCTTCTTGCAGGCGCTGTTGGATTGGTACCCGCAACTCTTTCTCTGGGAGTGGGAATTCCTCCTCTGCCAGCGTACGCAAAAGCAGAATGCAGCATTTCTCGAGGCAAGGCCTGGAAGTGCTCCATTCTGACAGCCCTCTGTGATGGTGGTAACATTTCCGCCATTTTGTGTTTGTACCGGGGGTCTAAGTACGTTGCCACCCAGTACTGGTCCTTGACCTTTATGCTTTTTATACGGGGGGTCCCTGTTAAAACACTGGAGCATGAAGGCTCCCATTTGCACTAAACTGGAAGCGGTGTAATGGCCTGGCTCCTGCTCATCATCCAGGATAATGTCGTCCTCCTCGTTCTCCTCTCCCCATCCACGCACAACAACAGGGATCCCAGAAAGGTTTAAAGAATGCTCTTCTTGCTCCTCCTCATCCGCCCCGGCACCATCCTCCTCTGACTCCTCTTCAGACTCCTGTTGTTGACTTGTCTCAGATAGAGTAGCCCCCCCTGGGAATTCATCCAGCATTGCGACTTCCTCATCTTCCTGCTCCTCCACGGCTTGATCAATGACACAATGCAATGCACGCTCCAGAAAGAAGGCATAAGGTACAATGTCCTTGATGGCTGCGACTGACCAATTTGGTGATCTCATCCAAATGGCCGCAGAAGTCTTCATGCATCGCGCATGAGCAGCCACTGGCACGGTGAAAAAAACCAAGCTCCCCAGAACCTGTTCTGTTACAGAGTTCGCACAGGTAGTCGTTAACTGCATGTTTCTGCTGGAGCATCCTATCAAGCATATAAGCATTTAAGACGTGTGCCATGCATGACACGTGTGTAATTTTGCCCTGTTTCAATGCGCTAAGCAGATTGGCACTGTTGTCACACATCACTTTACCAACTGTCAAATTGAGCAGCGTTAGCCACTGATTTGCCTGTGAACGCAAAGTTGAAAGGAGTGCCGGGCCAGTGTGGCTCTTGGCTTCCAGGCACAACAGACGCAGCACAGCATGGCAACGTCTCATCTGGCATGTCAAATAGGTTCTGGGGAGCTTGGGCGGCGCAGCGGAAGAGACGCTGGCAGCGGAAAAGGAGGAGTCAGCCGAGGAGGAGAGTGAGGAGGATGGAGTAGGAGGAGGAGAAGAAGAGGCAGGCCTGCATGCAATCCGTGGCGGTAAAACCAAATCTACACGGGTGCCACGGGTTACATGCTTGATGGCCGTCAGAAGGTTCACGCAGTGGGCAGTAAAAGTTATATACCTTCCCTGCCCGTGTTTGCTAGACCACATGTCTGTGGTCAGATGTATCTTGGCACTGACACTGTATGCCAGAGATACATTCACTGCTGAACATGGCCATATAGCTCTGGGATACCCTTCTGTGAGAAATACTTCCTTCCTGGGACCTTCCATTGTGGTGTTGCAATGGCCACAAATTTTTGAAAGGCCTCCGAGTCCACCAGTTTATATGGCAGTAGTTGGCGGGCTATCAGTTCTGACAAGCCTGCCGCCAACCGTTGGGCAAGAGGGTTATCCGGGATCATAATTTTTTTACTCTCAAACATTTGGCCCACGGAAGCCTGCCTTTTTCCAGAAAAACGTGAGGATGGCATGATGGAAGGTGGAGTGGAGGATAATTGTGAGGAGAGAGGAGAAGGAGAAGTAGAAGACTAGGCTGGATGGTGAGAGCCTGGAGTGTGGCTTTGTGGGTTCCTTTGCTCCCACTGGGCTCGGTGATGGCAGCTCATGTGCCTTCTTAAGGCGGTCGTCCCTAGGTGAGTGTTGGGCTTACCGTGACTTAGGTGTTGACTGCAAGGGCTGCAGATGGCAACACTATTGTCAGCAGCGGACACATTAAAAAAAGCCCACACTGCGGAGCCATGTGTCGGCATCCTGGGAGTGCCAGATGTGACCGTACATGGTTGATACCTCGCTCCTGATACATTAGCAGTCTGCTTTGTCCCTCCTGTGCAATCTAAGTTCCGCCTGCTTCTCCTCCCTATCTGCTGGTCCATATCTCCATCTGAACTCCCCTCCTCTTCCTCTCTTGTGGGCACCTACGTGACATCACTAGACACGTCATCATCGACGTCACCTTCCCCACCGCTATAATTACAGATCTCGGAGTAGGCAGCAACACCAGGGACCAACCTCCTCCTTGGGCTGATCTGGGTACTGTCGTCAGACTGCTGAGTGGCGGTTGTTGCTACCAGCTCTTCCTGATCCAATGCCAAGAGTGGCTGCGCATCGGCAATGTCTTGTGATGGATCGGAAAATAATTCCTGTGACTCAAGCGGAGGGTATATGGTGGTGGTGGTGTTGGTGTTAGTGTCTTTGGGGGTGCACACAGCAGAGAGTGAAGAAGAGGGTGCAGATCGAGAGGATGAGAATGGTGCAGAAGAGTAAGGCTGAGTGAGCCACTCAACCAAGTCTGGTGTGTCCTTTGACGTAATCGCACGTACCTTCTGCAATTTGCCACTTTGGCTCAAGTCTGTTGCAATTGCCCTACCCCTACCACCCATGCAGAAGGGCCTGCCTCTTCCTCTGCCTGTCATTTTTTAAATGACCCTGTGACAAAAGTCTCTAGAGAAGTGCAGTATGTATGTGGAAGAAGGTATATAACACTCCGCTTCAATCTGTCGTTTTTGGGGGCCACTGGTCTATCACACTAGTTATAACATTTATTTTTTTTATTGCGTTTGTCACTCCATGTAGTATCGCTGCAGAACCGCTCAGCAGTCACAATACTGCACAGTGGAAATGCACTATACTATGCTTTCTATATGTGCAAGTATTTTATACGTGTATTACACCCCTATATACTGCACACCAAATAGTACACCTATACCAGTCCTTTAAAAGGACCTTTGTGGACCTAATAGTAGCTATCTAGTAGCTAGTGAATTGCAGACTGTCCCTGCTCCAAAAACCAAACTGTCCCTCCCTACACTGAGAAACGACAGCTGCAGAATCAGTCAGCAGCACTGCATGCAGTGTACTATAATATGCTTTCTATATTTGAAAGAAAGTATATTATACGTGTACAACCCTATATACTGTACACCTATAAAAGGACCTTTGCGGACCTAGTAGCTAGTGATTTGCAGACTGTCCCTGCTCCAAACACCAAACTGTCCCTCAGTCCCTACACTGATAAAAGACAGCTGCAGAATCGTTAAGCACTCAGCAGCACAGCAGTGAAGTATAATAGGCTTTCTATATTTGAAAGAAAGTATATTATACGTGTACAACCCTATATACTGTACACCTATACCAGTCCTTAAAAGGACCTTTTTGGACCTAGTAGCTAGTGATTTGCAGACTGTCCCTGCTCCAAACACCAAACTGTCCCTCCCTACACTGATAATATATAGCTGCAGAATCGGTCAGCAAGCACTCAGCAGCACAGCAGTCAGCAGTAGGGATGAGCCGAACACCCCCCGGTTCGGTTCGCACCAGAACTTGCGAACGACCCCCGCGTTCATTACGAACGTTCGAACCCCATTGAAGTCTATGGGACTCGAACGTTCGAAATGGAAAGTGCTAATTTTAACGGCTAATATGCAAGATAGTGTCCTAAAAAGGGTTTGGGGACCTGCCTCCTGCCTCAGGGGACATGGGTCACTGCAAAAAAAAGTTTTAAAACTGCCGTTTTGGCGGGAGCACTGATTTTAATGACGATTAACCACTTGCTTACTGGGCACTTAAACCCCCCTCAGTCCCAGACCAATTTTCAGCTTTCAGCGCTGATGCACTTTGAGTGACAATTGCGCGGGCATACAACACTGTACCCAAATGAAATTTTTATCATTTTTTTCCCACAAATAGAGCTTTCTTTTGGTGGTATTTAGTTACAGCTCGGAGTTTTATTTTTTGCTAAACAAACAAAAAAAGATGCAAAAAAAAAAAAATCATGTTTTAATAGTTTGTTATAAAATTTTGCAAACGGGTCATTTTTCTCCTTCATTGAAGTGCGCTGATTAGGCGGCACTGATAGGCTGCATTGGTGGGCACTGATGGGCTGCATTGGTGGGCACTGATGGGCTGCATTGGTGGGCACTGATGGGCTGCACTGGTGGGCACTGATAGGCATAGTTAAGGCGGCACTAATAGGCACAGATAAGGCGGCACCGATGGGCACAGATAAGGCGGCACTGATGGGCAAAGATGGGCACAGATAAGATGGCACGGATGGGTGGCACGGATAAGTGGCACGGATGGGTGGCACGGATGGGCACTGATAGGTACCACAGATAGATGGGACTGATGGGCACTGATAGGTGGCACTGATAGGTGGCTCTGATAGGTGGCACTGCTGGGCACTGATGGGCGGCACTGCTGGGCACTGATGGGCGGCACTGCTGGGCACTGATGGGCGGCACTGGGGTGCAGCACCTTTGAGGCAGATTGGGTGGCACTGTGGGTGGCACTGTGGGGTGGCACTGTGGGTGGCACTGTGGGTGGCACTGTGGGTGACACTGTGGGTGGCACTGTGGGCACTATGGGCACTGACAGGGGGCACTGACGGGGGGCACTTACTTTTTCTTTTATTTTACTTCAGGATGGCACTGCGGGAGGCAGGTGGGCACAGGCAGGTGGCAGGTGGTCCCTTGTATTGATGGCCGTGATCGGGACTGATGTCCCGATCACGGCCGCCGGTGATCGGCTTTTTTTTTCTCTCCTCGCGCTGTCAGCGCGAGGAGGAATAATAGCCGATTACCGGCTCCGTTCTATCACATGATCAGCTGTCATTGGCTGACAGCTGATCACGTGATAAGGGGTCGGGATCGACCCCTTACACGGATCGGTGATCAGGCGAGTCTCACGGACTCGCCGATCACAGAGCGCGCCGCGCGCGCCCCTCAGGGGGCGCGCAGGCCGCTCGTAACCAGGACGACGTCAATAGACGTAGTCCTGGAAATGTAGGTCCGCGCTAATGCCGTCATTTGGCAATAGCGCGGATCTGAAGTGGTTAAAGTGGGAAAAAAAAGGTGAAATATTCCTTTAAATATGGTGCCTGGGGGGTGTCTGTAGTATGCCTGTGAAGTGCCACGTGTTTCCCGTGTTTAGAACAGTCCCTGCACAAAATGACATTAAACGGAAATAACACCATTTAAAACTGCTTGCGGTTTTAATGTTATATCTGGTTCCTGCAATATGGTTGAAAATCATTGAGAAAAATGGCATGGGTAGCCCTCCCTGCCCATTACCAGCCTATTTGGGTCTTGTACGCATATTAAGGGGAATCCCGTACCCATATTAAAAAAAGGAAATGCGTGTGGCCCCCAGGCCTATATACTCAGAACAGCAGTATACAGGCGGTGCAAACAAGACAGGGACTGTGTAGGTTTGTTGTGTTAAGTTGAATCTGTTTGTAATTTTCAACCGGTACATTTTTAAAGTGTAGCTCCAGTCAAAAAAACTATTTTTAAGCTTTTTGGAAAACATAGGGAAGGGTTATCACCCCTGTATAATTTGTTTTGTCGTCCATCTTTTTTCATCTCACTTGCTGCTGTCTCCTTGCGTTTGCAAGTAGGAGATGTTTGTAAGTTGGATGTTTGAAAGTAGGGGCCTGGCCTATATTATAGCGGTATGTACTGGGTACAGAGCACGCAGACAGCACGCACTATCTCCTAACACTACTGACTGCAAGCTCTATTATTAACCACTTGACCACTGGGCACTTAAACACCCTTAATAACCAGACCAATTTTCAGCTTTCGGTGCCCTCACATTTTGAATGACAATTACTCAGTCATGCAACACTGGACCTATAGGAAATGTTTGTCCTTTTTTTCACACAAATAGAGCTTTCTTTTGGTGGTATTTAATCACCTCTCAGTTTTTTATTTTTTGTGCTATAAAAGAAAAAAGACCGAAAATTCTGCGAAAAAATGAATTTTTCTTCGTTTCTGTTATAAAATTTAGCAGATTAGTAATTTTTTCTTCATAAATTTTGGCCAAAATTCATACTACTACATATCTTTGGTAAAAATAAGTACAAATTGGTGGATATTATTTGGTCTTTGTGAAAGTTATAGAGTCCACAAGCTATGGTGCCAATATCTGAAAATTGATCACACCTGAAGTACTGACGGCCTATTTCCTTTTTTTTTTTTTTTTTTCACAAAATTGTCATATTATCAGGTTATTTCACACACACAGCATATGCATACCACAAATTACACCCCAAAACACATTCTGCTATTACTCCCGAGTACGGCGATACCACATGTGTGAGACTTTTACACAGCGTGGCCACATACAGAGGCCCAACATGCAGGGAGCGCCATCAGGCGTTCTGGAGCACCCAGGCCAATTCTGACATTTCTCTCCTACATGTAAAAATCATCATTTATTTGCTAGAAAATTACAGAGAACCCCAAAACATTATATATATATATTTTTTTTTAGCAAAGACCCTGGAGAATACAATGGTGGTCGTTGCAAATTTTTATCTCACACGGTATTTGCACAGCAATTTTTCAAACGCGTTTTTTTGGGGGAAAAAACAGTTTTGTGCTTAAAAAACAAACAAAAAAAACAGTAAAGTTAGATGAAGTTATGCTGAGTAAATATATATATAACATGTCACTCTTCAAAATTGCACATGCCCGTGGAATGGCGCCAAACGTCGCTACTTAAAAAATCCCCATAGGCGACACTTTAAATTTTTTTTACTGGTTACATGTTTTGAGTTGCAGAGGAGGTCTAGGACTAGAATTATTGCTCTCGCTCTAACGTTCTCGGCGATACCTCACATGTGTGGTTTGAACACCGTTTTCATATGTGGGCGGGGCTTACGCATGCGTTCTCTTCTGCATGCGAGCACATGGGGACATGGGCGCTTTAAAAAATTTTTTTTTTTTTTATTGTTCATTTTACTTTATTTATTTTAGTTTGACATTTTTTTCCCCAAAAATATATTTTTGATCACTTTTATTCCTATTACAAGGAATGTAAACATCCCTTGTAATAGGAATATGGGGTGACAGGTCCTCTTTACAGTGAAATCTGGGGGTCAATATGACCCCACATCTCACCTCTAGGCTGGGAAGCCTGAAATAAAAAATAAAAAAAAGATTCTGGCTTTGATCGTACTGGCGAGTTGGTAGAAGCACCGGAGGGCGGTGAGGGGTGGGGGGCGTCTATGGCTGGGTATTTCAGGGTATCACCGAGTATGGCTGGGTATCTCCGAGTATGGCTGGGTATGGCAATTGATGGCAGGGTATTGCAGAGTATTGGCGGGGTATTGGCGGGGTACTACAGAGTAATAGCAGGGTACTGCAGAGTATTGGGGGGTACTCCAGAGTAATGGCAGGGTACTGCAGAGTAATGGGGGTTACTGCAGAGTAATGGGGGGTACTGCAGAGTAATGGCAGGGTACTGCAGAGTAATGGCAGGGTACTGCACTGCAGAGTAATGGCGGGGTACTGCAGAGTATTGGGGGGTACTGCAGAGTATTGGGGGGTACTGCAGAGTAATGGGGGGTACTGCAGAGTAATGGCAGGGTACTGCAGAGTAATGGGGGGGTACTGCAGAGTAATGGCAGGGTACTGCAGAGTAATGGCAGGGTACTGCACTGCAGAGTAATGGCGGGGTACTGCAGAGTAATGGCGGGGTACTGCAGAGTAATGGCAGGGTACTGCAGAGTATACACTGGTATTGCAGAGTATTGGCAGGGAATTGAGGGGTTAAATTCGGTGAGCAGCGATGTGGGCACTGCAGATGCAGCCCACATCGCTGCTGACACCGATCTCTTTCCCCTCCGCTGTACCGATCGGTACAGAGAGGGGAGGGAGGAACCGGCTTTATAACATGACGCCGGTTTGTTTACAAGTGATTACTCCGTCATTTGACGGAGCGATCACGTGGTAAACGGCCGCGACGAGTGGACCCGGCGACTGTGGACCCGGCGGTCACGGATGCTCTCGAGTGCGCGCCCCAGGGGGCGCGCGAGAGCAGAATTCTGGGAGGCCGTTAATTAACGGCCTCTCAGAGTTAAACAACCGCCCTGAAGCCGTTAATCGGCAATGGGCAGTTGTTAAGTGGTTAAAGCTAGATCACTAGCTATATAGGTGAGGTGAATATAGTGGTGTATACTGCGGTCAGGGCACAGACAACAACCACTACACAGCAGCAAGATAGGAAATCAGCAAAAAACGATCGGTGTGTACTGTGTTGAAGGTACACAGAACACCCACTGCTTCAGATGCTAACACACTACACGAGGCCGCCTCAAAGGCGGCCTTATATAGTGTGGGGCGTGCACTACACAGCCCGAGCTATGATTGGCCACAGGCAGGATGCCTGTGGCCAATCATGGCTCTCCTCGCTGCTGGCGCTACGATTGGCCAAGCATGCGGGGTCACAGTGCATGCTTGGCCAATCATGAGCCAGCAATGCACTGCGCCACCGCAGTGCATTGTGGTCCGCGCGCGCCACTCGAATTTTGACGCGAACGGCCCAAACGTTCGGAATTCGCCGAACGGCCGAACAGCCAATGTTCGAGTCGAACATACGTTCGACTCGAACACGAAGCTCATCCCTAGTCAGCAGTGTACCATAATATACTTGAGAGAAAGTATATTCTAAGTGTATTACAACCCTATATACTGTACACCTATACCAGTCCTAAAAAGGACCTTTGTGGACCTAATAATAGTAATAGCTAGTGATTAAACTGACTGTCCCTGCTCCACACAACGTCCTGTCCCTACACTGACAAAACACAGCTGCAGAATCGGTCAGCAGTGCGGATTCGGACTAGAATAAGGAAGTTCATAGCCAGTAGCCGATAGCTGCCCTAGAGTTTTCATCCGTCGGACTAGCATACACAGGAGCGGATTTCTCGATAGGAACTGGGACCAGCGGAGTTCCGGCGAAAAAATTTGAAATATGTTCTATTTCTAAAGTCCGTCAGATTTTCGGACAGCAAAGGTCCGATGGAGCCCACCCACAATCTAATTGTTAGCTGTTGAAAAGTCCAGTCGTGTATACGTGGCATAAAGCCTCGTGATGACAGGCTGTTGGCGGAAAATCTGACTGTTTGTATTCTCCATCGGACAATTGTCAGATTTTCCATGGACAAATGTTGGATAGCAGGTTTTAAAATTTTCCACGGACAAATGTCTGTCAGATTTTCCGATCGTGTGTACACAAGTCCGTCGGCCAAAAGTTCAAAGTACAAACAAGCATGCTCGGAAGCAAGGACGAGCCAGAAGCGCTCAGTCTTGTAAACAAATTCTCTTCTTTTTTAATGGGATAATAATGAAGCTGCTTTGCTGGTGATACTGATGGAGTCATGGGCATCCGCAGGTAGGGGCAAGGGGAGTCAAGTGCTCCCACCCCCCGGAATTTAGGGATCGGATCTTAAATTCAGCACATTTGCATCGCTATCGGGGTGCGGGTACCAGTGGGGTGTTACCATTAAGATACTGTCAAGTCCCTCTATCAGTGTAGTGTGACTTTGGGCTATTTTCCCTGCTCAGTCCAGCAGAGAACTCGGCAGCAGTGTGACAGAAGAAAGGCGATCAGAGGTTTCCCCCGCTCACTCCCCCTTTTTTCTGTCAAGGAAAAGAGACGACGGCTCTCACCAGGTTCCCTGCCCAGCTTCCTGCCTGCTCCGTTCCTTTCCTATTGGCCATAACTGATGGCCAATCAAAGGAGACTATGAGAGGAGAGCATCATGGGACATGTAGTCCCAAAGATTGGTGGCCCCATTTTCCACAGGGAGGAGGCTACAGCTCGATCAAGAGTGGGATTAAGAGACTGCAGCCTAGAAAAAAGTTGAGGGAGAGAGCACTACAGGGCAAAGAATAAGGAGTGTGCTGGGCAGAAGTCAGAGAGAGAGCCACACTGCCCAGCACCACCAGAGAAAGGCTGAGCCACTACCAGGGTACAGACATGCTACACTAATAACCAGAGTCATCCACGGGGGAAACCCAGAGTGAGCAATTGTCCAGCTGGAGGGATCACTGCTGTAGTTTAGCTGGGTCTGGTAAGAGGGTCTGTTGGCCATTATCCATTACTTATCCTAGGGACGGTACTATGTCTGCAGTCTCTGACCATGATAATGTGATCATTACTTTGTCGAAAAGGGTCGGTGTATGGGTGACCCTAAAATGATGCCCCCCCCTGAAAAAAGTTGTGCGGACGCCCATGGATGGAGTTATTGCAAATACATTTTCAAAGGCTTTTTTTTCTAGTGACATCAAGAATAATATTATTATGCTTTTTTTTATTTTTTTTATTTGGGCTAGTTACCACAGCACCATTATCCCCTAGGTTTTGTTATGTTTGTAGTCAGAGTCTTCAAGCGGGAAATGCGATACTCCTAAGAACCAAGGCCTGAGGTGTGCCTTGGCCTAGCTGGTCAGTATGCCTGAGAAGAGGGCATACCCTGAATGTAAGAATAAGAACAAAATACTATGAGAATGTATGAAACTGGGGAACGGGTGGGTGGGAACTCAGAAACCCTAACGACACTGGCCCTGACAGAGGAGGAGGTTTAAATAGCCCTCTCAGGCTCCTCCTACAAATACAGGCTGGCCTGCGGCCAGCCTTCAACTTGTAGTCAGAGTCTTCAAGTGGGAAATACGATACTCCTAAGAACCAAGGCCTGAGGTGTGCCTTGGCCTAGCTGGTCAGCATGCCTGAGAAGAGGGCAAAAAGACACAAAATTTAGGTGAAGAAGGGAAGGTAATGAACCATCAAGGATAAAGGTGTGCTCCTGGACGGCAGCAGTACGTATCCAGCAAGTAACCGGAAAGTGTTCGCAATGGCAAAAGAACACACCGACTCCTGACTTGGCGATGAGAAGGAACCCCTTATCGAACCTGTGACACTACCCTGAACCCAACTGAACATCCCCTGAAAGATTGAATTGAGCCAGATGCCCGTGACACCCAGACCCGAGAATGAACTGCTTGTGAAATGAGAGGATACGAGAGGGGAAAGGAACAAGGCCTGGCTCGAGGAAACCCCTGCAAAAGATGGCGAAATACCCCAATGAACACCAGTGAAATAGCCCAGAGACATACCCCCCCAAGAGGGTGAGTGGCAAAAAGACCACTAGCAGGAGTGCGAAAAGATGGAAAACCTGATGGATGTGACGGAGTAAGCGTATAAGGCCCATGCACCATGGCAATAATACTGTCAACCTGGAGAAACCAAACCGGACGCAGGACCCAGGTCCCACCGGATACGATCGGGTCACACTACAGCCTGAACCCAACAGCTGGGACAGAAACCTGAACCAAGGAGGGCCAAACTCCCTCCTGGGGAAATAGTCCCCATGGCATAATAGACATACCCAAGCCCCCCCTACTTGGAACAAGCTGGGGATCGGAAAAGACGACTGGACTGATGTCCCTAAGTGGAACTCCAGGCAATAAGTTCAAACAAGATCAGAGCCAAGAGTGGAACCCAAAACCATTATGATAACTGCCCAACCTACCCCCCCCACGGGGACGTGGCTTAACAAATACCCTGAGAGAGTCTATACATCCCTGGGCAGTAACCAGGGCCTCAACACAACAGGACATCAACTGAAGGAAAATTTTTCAACTGCTTCTGACCCAAGGGTGAGCCCAGTGGTGACAAGACACCAGCACCAATCAACTAGCCCCCAACAATGGCCGGGCTGAAGGAAGTGATAGCAAGCATGGATGATATCGGTATGGATGCCAAGACGGCCCAACCTGACACACAAACTAGATAAATGACAGACAACCAGAGAACAACCAGAGAACAACAATACCCCCTGCCTAACTAAGAATGAAAACATGAGCAGAAAATTCAAGACCACTGCGCGTAAAAGAACCTGACAGACGGACCCCCCCACCCACATGTAAGTGGTAAGTGAGCCCGAGTAACCTGCAGTGCAGAGACAGGTAATTAACTGAAACTCAGGGCTAGTGTACCCACAGGCAATGGTGGGTAGTCGTATATATGTGGTGAATGAACATGCAACGTATGACGTATGGTATACGGAGGAGAAGATTGCGGACAACAATCAATTAATAAACGAAACCTCAGCCCGTATGGATCTATAGATGTGACAGATCCTAACGTGTGAGCCCTAGCTACCTGACCCAGGTACAAACATGACACAGACACGATGGGACATGACAATCAACAAGGACGAACGACTACCAGAGTATGCCATGAGTGAACAACGCCCCTCTGAGAAACTCTGAGACTGAACACCAAGTCTGAAATACCATGACAGGCATGCTGGCAGCAACACAAAAACAGAAAACGCTGAGACAGAAAACGCTGAGACAGAAACACAACATGCCATGAAGAAAAAACCATGACAGAAAACGCTGAAACTTAATGCTGATGCAGAAACGTAGTGACAGAACCAGAGGCAAAACGCAATGACAGCAACAACCAAGACTGAAACGCTGAGGCATGAATGAAAAGCCAGAAATTGTGGTTCAGAACGCCATGACAGAAATCCTGGTTCAGAATGCCATGACAGAAATCCTGGTCCAGAACGCCACAGCAGTCCAGGGGCAGCACGCTATGACCGCAGTCCAGGGTCAGAACGCTATGACCGCAGTCCAGGGTCAGAACGCTATGACCGCAGTCCAGGGTCAGAACGCTATGACAGCAGTCCAGGGGCAGAACGCTATGACAGCAGTCCTGGGGCAGAACGCTATGACAGGCATCCAGGGGCAGAAACGCTATGCCAGACATGCTGGACAGAAACGCTATGACTGAAAAGCTGGACAGACCGCTATGATAGTAATGCTGCACAGCACGCCATGACAATAATGCTGCACAGGATGCCGTGACGGAAATGCAGCACAGAACGTTGTGACGGAAATGCAGCACAGAGCGCTGTGACGGAAATGCTGCACAGAACGCTGTGACGGAAAAGCCGCACAGAACGCTGTGACGGAAAAGCCGCACAGAACGCTGTGACGGAAATGCCGCACAGAAACGCTGTGATGGAAATGCAGGACAGAACCGCTGAGACAGAACGCTGCGACAGAAATGCTGGACAGAAACGCCGTGACAGAAATGCTAGACTGAGCGCTGTGACAGAAATGCTGGACAGAAACGCCGTGACAGAAATGCTAGCCTGAGCGCTGTGACAGAAATGTCACGTGGAGCTCAGGCGGGGGGGACCCGCCACGTGGAGCTCAGGCGGGTGGGGAGACCCGCCATGTGGAGCTCAGGCGGGTGGGGAGACCCGCCACATGGAGCTCAGGCGAGTGGGGGGGGGGAACCCACCACATGGAGCACAGACGGGGGGGGGCCCACCAGGTGGAGCTCAGGAGGCCCACCAGGTGTAGCTCAGGAGGGGGGGGACCAACCACGAGGAGCTCAGGAGGGGGGAGAGACCCACCATGTGGAGCTCAGGAGGGGACCCAATGAAATGTATTGAAAATGCAGCAAGAAACACATTAATAACACACCTGTGTTACCGTTTGATGCTTTTTTCAAAACACGCCATAAGCACAGTAAAGTCATGGCAAAATCAGAGACAGCAGAGGGAGCCATTAGCTCCTGCCAATCACAACCACTGAAGAGGGAGCGGAAGCAGGGCTGTGCCCCATTCTGTGTGTCTTATGGACACACAGGACGGGGCTTGGGAGCAAACACACACAAGTGCCCCCGTAGCAAGCGGCTCCAAACGGGGGCACTGGGCAGGAGGAGGAGTCCAGAGTGCCGGCGGGGTACCCAAGAATCAAAAGGATCGGGGCCGATCTGTGCCAAACCAGACAGAGCAGCTAAGTATAACATGATAAATGTAAGCCTTTAGTATCACTTTAAATTGATGGGTTTATTCCATGTTTAGTGAACAAGCTGGAGATGGAAGCTGATTAGTTACCATGGGCAACTGCTGCAGATTCTTTCTGCTCCAGTTTTGATTAATCCCCCCGTCTTGAATATGTATTCTCTCAGTCACAGATCTCAATCCATTTAGTTAACGTGTGCAAAACCAACTGAATCAAGCCTACCATACACCCAATGTAAACACAAAAACGCTAAAGCACAGGTAAGGTCCGTGCAAGTCGCGTTTAGGGTCCGTGCAGGTAAAAACGTGGTCATTTTTTTTTCCATGTAAACAGACCATATATTTGTTAATCTGCTGATAAACTGAATGCAAAGAATCATTAGCAGGTATTATCTATAAACAGGTGAACTTGTATCTTGCACCTTAGAGATAATTAAGCATTTGACCCTGCATATGTGAGGGGGGAGGGGGAGCCAGTGCGGCCGAATACCTCCCCCTCCCCCCCCACCAGGAGAATCGGCAGTTACCCTGCATATGTGAGGGGGGAGGGGGAGCCGGCGCGGCCGATCACCTCCCCCTCCCCCCCACGAGCAGAAACGGCGGGCGCTCCGTACCCGTGAGGGGAGAAAGGGAGTCGGCGGCAGCCGACTACCTCCACCTCCCCTCACCAGGAGAATCGGCGGCCGCCCTGCCTATCACCCCCTCCCCCGCCACCACATGAACAAGGAGAGAGAGGATCTAGCGGCCACCGAACACCAGGCGGGCTCTTGGCAGCTCCTGGTGATGGCCGTGTATGGGAGCGTAGCCAGCAACGGCCGATTGCCCCCTCCCCCCACCACAGGGAGAATCAGCCGGCCGCCATGCGGGTTTGTGGAGAGAGGAGCTGGCGGCCGGCTCCCTAGGGAAGCTAGAAGCATGAGGAGTGGGCCAGCCTTCAACTTAATGTTATATCTTTCGGGCAGGAAGTAACGGAAAATATTTCAATGGGACACAGAGAGCAAATGTAACCTGAAATGGATTCTAACTGTAACTAAAAATGTATTTTACATTTAGATGCACTTTTAATAAACCTATTTATAAAAGTCTTGTATTCTATTATATGTACGTGATTAATGCAAAAATAGAATTCAGTATATGACTTCTGTTTTCATTTTACATTACTGCCAGGGTGACCACGCCCCTTTGTGTACTTTAGCAGTGGGAAAAGTAGAGCTGTCATTCAGCCATGCTGCTCAAGTAAACAAAGGGGTGGGATCACCAGGCGAGCCCCCCCCCTTATGACTTTATGCATGTACAATGCTGTCATAAGTGCAGGGTCACCCCATGATGCCACCATTGAGCCCACACCTTTGTTTACTTCAGCTGAATGAAAGACCCGCTTTTCCTGGCACTAAAGTAAAGAAAGGGGTGGCGTCACCTGGTGACATCACCCTTATGACATCATTGTCCATACATGTTGTCATAAGGGTGCTTGGCCACCCAGTGACATCACCAGTTGACCACTGCCCTTTGTTTACTTTAGCGACAGGGAGACCCGGCAATCCCATTCAGCGCTGTTGATAGTTGGATTCCGCAGGTGGCAGGGTTTTTTCTTTTTTTCTGGTTGGTGGCCATCATTCCTCGTGATTGATGGGGACCTCCATCGCTGGAGGTCGTGATTGATGATAGATGATAGATCTACATTGGGGGACATTTTTTTTTAAAATAAACTAAATAATAATACAAAAACTGTTATGTGTTTATTTGCACTAGTGATTTTTTTTTGTAATGAGTAGGTCACCCCCTCGCACCCCACAACCACCAGGCCAGGGTTTTAGGGAAGAGGCCCTTGTCCTCATCAACATTTATCCCCTCCCTCTATGTTGAGGGCATGTGGCCTGGTAAGGTTCAGGGGGTACACACTTGTCCCCAACCTTTCCTGACCTGCTCAGATAAGGGTCTGGTTTGGATTCTAATGTGGACCTCATGCCTTTTTATTTTTTATTTTTTTTGTTTTTTTTTTGTCACGTTTGGCTTTTTTGTTTACATTCTGTTGCAAGAGTTGTTTTTGTTTTCCCTGGTGTTCATATAAAAGTTTTTGTTTAACCCCTTCATTTCAAAAACTTTTCCAAGCTTTATACACGGTGATATTTATATTATAATAAATTAAACGTATCACTGCATAAAGTATTACTTTTTTATGTAACACAAGTTGTTTAAAACAAATACTGGCCAGAATGGGAAAGAATTTTTTTTTTTTACATTTTATTACTTTTTTTGTTCTTAGAATCCATAGAATGCAGAAAATGTCTGTGCAGGACACCATCCAAAAGAAAGCCTGGTTTCTGCTGTTATAATATTAGGGCATATTTATAAAACTGTGAATGTGACATTCAACAAGGTGAATTCAGGTGAATTGTTCCCTGTAAGTTAAATCACATGCACATCAGGTGTGAATGTCAAGTAAATGTCCCATTCACTGCTTTCTAAATATACCTATATATTTGTTACCTCGACATTTTTAATAATGATAAATTTATTGCTGAATAAATAGACACATACCCTGTTTCCCCAAAAATAAGACCTAGTGTGATTGTCTGTGATGGCTGCAATATAAGCCCTACCCCCAAATAAGCCCTAGTTAAAGTCCTTGTAGGTCTTATTTTCAGGGTAGGGCTTATTTTCGGGGAAACAGGGTAGGGATTATTTTGGGGGGTAGGACTTATATTGCAGCCATCTCCGACAATCACGCTAGGTCTTATTTTCGGGGAAACGGGGTAGTTGAAATTTTAACATTTCTCTAGGGCAGGCATGTCCAAAGTCCGGCCCACAGACCACTTGAGGCCCCCCCAGGAATTTTTGCAAAATCTATCTCTTATGGCCCCCAACCAATGGGATTTTTGGATCTCTCAACGTCGACGTCGCGGGACCGCACATCCTCAGTCAGCGTTCTTACGATCTCTTGGATGCCGCGGGAATTTCATGTACTCAGTCGCCATTCTCGCGATCGTTCGGACGATGCAGGAACTGCACATACTCAGTCACCGTTCTAATGATCTCTTGGCTGCCATGGGACTGGACGTCCTCAGTCTGCATTTTTGCAAAATCTCGGACGTCGTGGGATTTGGTGCGTTCCTTCTCCCTGCACTGTGTCTTCACCAAACACACAGCCACAAAGGCAAGAAAATTCTTGTTGGGCATTTATTAGTGTATCAGACGAACACACTTAGACCAAAACCTCTGGTACAGCGCTCATATGATCCCTTCCCCTTCTGGTCATTTTCTAAAAGGGCTACTGTAAATAAGAGAAGGAAAGTTGACAGTGAGGGCCGCTGCTTCCAGGACAGGTGGAAAGTATAATATCACATTAGTGCAGGCAAGTGTTTTTTTCAATTGAGATGAATACATTGTAAAATCTCAGTTAACCACTTCCCACCCGGCCAATGCACATATACGGCCGGGTGGGAGCCGCCTACTCCTGATATGACGTTCAGGAACGTCATTCAGGAGTAGCGGGATCGCGCCCGCGCAGCGGCGCGATCCCGATGCGCCCGTGTCACCCGGACACGGCGCATCTCAGATCGGCAGGAGGGCTCTGTGATTGGCCCTCCTGATCACATGACGGCCGTGTCCAATCACGGCCGTCATGTGATGTAAACAAACAGCCGGTTGCTAGGCAATCGGCTCCTCCTCTCCTCACACAGAAGTCATCGCTGTGGAGAGGAGAGCAGATCGCTGCAGCCGGCTGCTGATCAGTGAGTATGAGCTGCTTTTTACAGCTTTTTACTCACTGATCACCAGTCTAGTGTACACAGTAAACACACCACACAGTAAACACATCACACAGTATAAACACAATGTCCCCACACATGTCCCCAAAACATACATGTCCCCAAATAATAAAAACACATGTCCCTAATAATAAAAACATGTCCCCCACATATGTCCCACTAAAATCACATGTCCCAATGATTATCTGCACACATATGTACGTGATCACCTGCACACATATGTACATGATCATTTGCGTACATATGTCCGTGATCACACAAACCAATTATTATACACTTAACGGATTTTTTTTTACCAAAAACATGTAGCAGAATACATTTTGGCTTAAATTTATGACAAAATTTGATTTTATTGGATTTTTATTGAAGTAGAAAAAAGAAAATATTGTTTTTTTTTTCCAAATTTCCGCTTTTTTGCGCTTATATCGCAAAAAATAAAAAACGGAGTCGTGAATAAATACCACCAAAATAAAGCTCTATTTGTGCGAACAAAATGATAAAAATTTCATTTGGGTACAGTGTAGCATGACCGCGCAATTGTCACTGAAAGCGCTAGAGCGCTGAAAGCTAAAAATTGGGCTGGGAAGGAAGGGGGCGAAAGTGCCCTGTATTGAAGTGGTTAATGTCAGTTGGTCTAAATCAGTTATAAATGCATTTGGACACAACATGTATACTTATGTTATGTTCCTGTTCATATTTTATGAACTTAAAAAGTTGACAGACAACCTTTATTACCAATAATATGTAATGTATTTTACAATGTTCCTGACATATATTTCAGCTTCCTGGATTTGTCTTTCACATCTGAAGGCCAGATGAAAAAGACAGTGATTTAACACCTGTTTAGATTTGCCATCCATGCGACGAAATGAAAAGTATGCCGTTTGCAATAAACTTTGCATAAAATAGTTAATTTGTATTTCATTTTAATGGTTCAAAGAATGTCAGGCAAAATGGTCAGCCCTCACACATGTTCACTTCATCAAATCTGGCCCTCTTTGAATAAAGTTTGGACACCCCTGGTCTAGGGTATACTGGTGCGAAATCTGAAGTAGTTAATAAAGACACATGAATCCAGAAATTTGCCCAGCTCTTAACTTTTTTTACAACTAAGTTTCCTTCTTAATTCTCTAGGAAAAAGATATGCCACAAACTGAATTTCACATGGAAGGCATTGTGAATAGCACATTTGATTTGTTTGCTGCCGGTACAGAAACTGTCAGCACAACGTTGCGTTACGGACTGTTGATTCTTCTCAAACACGCAGATGTTGAAGGTATGTGGTGTTCTTTATTCATTTAAATGACCAACAAAAAAACACAAAACTAAAAAAAATGTCAAATTTGAATTTATTTTTTTCCAACCAATTATTTATTGGAACAAACTTTTTTTTTAACCAAGATTACAAAGCAGTACATTGAATAACAGAGTATAGATATTACCTTTTAAGGAGTACGTAGTATGACAGAGATGGCCATCCTCAAGGTCCAAATTATCCTGAGGAAGAGCTAAATTAGACTGTACGCTGTGTTATTATGAGGCGAAAATAAAGCTTGGGTTGTCCAGTCTTTCTATGTTTCCTTTTTGCTAGGACTTCAGAGAAGATCAACCTAGAAGAGAGGGTTAATGTACAGTGTGTCTGGGAGTCTATTAAGGAAAATCATTGTACTGCCAGGAAAGAAGGGGGATAGAAGGGAAAGAGATTTGGGGATTTGGCGAATATAGAAGTAGAAAGGGTGGGGAGGAGGAAATTGGTGACAACGAGGGGAATGGGTTAGGTATGTGGGAAGGGAAGGTAGTGGGAAAGAGGGAAGGGTGGAATAAGGCATCTCAAGGAACTAAGGGTAACAAGATGTAAGGAGCATGAAACAAAGGTAATGAAGGGATGGGAAAGTGGAGGGAAGATATTGCAAGGAACCACCCTGTACACCCAAGCAAGCATTTAGCAAGTGTTCATTTCCAGATTTTGTGTTGTGATCAGCCACGTGTGGTAATTAAGAAATATTTTATATTAATATTTGGCATTCTGCATTTGAGCCAGTGGGTAGAGTTTTGGATTCTTTTGCTATTTCTTGAATGTAAAACCCCATGATTGTAGAACTTAATAGCTCAAAATAACATTTAAAAACACAAGTGTACAGCAAATCCTGCCCTAATGTATGTAATTATAGTGGCATTGGTGTGTGGCCCATTTATTCCCTTTGACACAGGCTAAGATAGTCAGTTCAGGCATTTATACTATCTATATTACTATTTTTTTTACTAGTAGTGAACTACATTCATTCAATCAAGCAAGCAACATTTAGTTCTGATGTCATAAAACATTAGACAATTACGACAGCAAATTTAGTGAGTTCACACCACATAGATCAACCACATCCACTGGTAAGCTAACACAAGATTCAGCTACAGTCCCATTTTAGCCACGCCCCCTCTGACATGTTTCACCCAGATTGGGCTTATTTGAAAGAGGTAAGGTCAAAGGGTGTGGCTACGATGTGGGGACTGTAGCTGAAGCCTCTGTTAGCTTAGCAGCAGATTGGTTTATCTATGTGGTGTATACCCCCCAATTTTGCTATTGTGATCATTTAATAGAGTCAGACCCACTGAACCCAGTGTGACAGGAGAACTGATAGAAGAATGAAATGGAGGCATTTCTACGGCGCTATTTTTTACATGTTGTCACAGTAAAAACATTAGATGGGTCATATTAGCAAATTGGCTTTTTTTTAATGTTTGTGTAATTATAGACTATTTAACTCTTTAGACTTTTTAATTTTTAAACTTATAAAAATTATTTCAGAAGTGTCAGTGACACAAATCAACCCATCAAAATTAACAATAATTTGGCTTTATATCATCTGCCATTTGGCTTTTATGTTTGCAGAACGCATCCACAAAGAGATAGACCATGTCATTGGACAGAACCGGGCTCCTTGTATTGAAGATCGGTCTCATATGCCATATTTGGATGCTGTGATCCATGAGATTCAGAGATTCATTGACCTCATCCCAATGGGAATCCCACACAAAGTGACTCGTGATGTGCACTTCCGAGATTTCATCATTCCAAAGGTGACGACCCTTCCTGACTAATGACACCACAAAGCAACTTATTCACTCTTTGATTATTTCCCGCCTTGACTACTGCAACTCTCTTCTTAATGGCCTTCCCTTACGCAGGCTATGCCCCCTTCAGTCTATTATGAATGCTGCTGCTAGACTAATACACCTCACTAATTGATCTGTGACTGCTGCCCCTCTCTGCCAATCCCTTCCCTGGCTTCCCTTACCCCACCGTATAAAATTCAGGCCATCCACAACATCGCCCCCAGCTATATCACCAACTTCATTTGCAGATATCGTCCAAATCATCCCCTCCGCTCCTCCCAGGACCTCCTTCTTTCTAGCTCCCTTGTCACCTCCTCTCATGCTCGCCTTCAGGACTTCTCCAGAGCCTCTCCCATCCTCTGGAATTCCCTGGCTTGGTATATCCGATCAGCCCCCAACCTGTACACCTTTAGGAGATCCCTGAAAACTCACCTATTCAGGGAAGCCTATCCCACACCCACCTAACAACTGTCCCTGAGCCAACCCCCATCAAATCATTCCCTGCATCTATTACTTCTTGTACCACCACCCCCTCCTTTTAGAATGTAAGCTCTATGAGCAGGACCCTCCTGTCCTTTTTGTACTGAACTGTACTGTAATTGAGTGGTCCCCCTCTACATTGTAAAGCGCTGCGTAAACTGTTGCCACTATACAAATCGTGAATAATAATAAGTATAATGTGCTTTTCTGGTTTTTGGCTAGTTTAATAAGGCAGAGAAAAATCAAGGATAATATGCAAAGTGCAGTAATGCATAACAACCAGTTGGCTTTTACTTTACTGAAGATACATCATTAAAAAGTTGATTGTGAATGGTCTCTATTGGTTATTGCATTTTGCTCTTTGTCCTTAATAAATAAACAAACTCATATAGACTAACTGAGCTCACATTTGGCTTTATCAAAGATGGCGCTTAGGGCCAAGATCAAGTTTGTCTACCTGTTGTGAAATGCAAATAAAGGCATACTGGTGACAATACAGTCATTAACTATATATACATTTCTAAAAGCCTAGAGGAACTGTTAATACAAAAGATAAACCATGTCGCTTTATATTCTGTCATAATCAGGCTTATACGGTACTATTATGATCTCTTTGTATATAAAATAACTGTTTTATTAAAGAGAATCTTTACTGTTGAAAACAAAAAAAACTTAAGGTTTTTTTTTTTTTTTTTAAGTCAGTAGCTACAAATACTATCTTCACCCATGTGGATTCTTCACTGGTCTTTGGCATCCCGATGCCAGCATGTTTATTAAGGGAAGCCTGCTGTGACTTCTTCTGTGTTTACAGTTGGCTTCTCACTGTGCATGTGTGAGCAGCACTGTTCTATATAAATGGTCCTGCTGCCTCCTGGGACCTGTGCCAAGTCCCAGAAGGTCGCAAGTGGGGAGAGAGGGGTGAGAACTCCCGCTCTGACTGCCTAGTGGGAGCAGGTACATGCCAAAACTAGGCACCCATTCCCTAGGCAAGGAGGTGTTAAAGCGGATCTTCCCTTTTAGGGTGAAGTTCTGCTTTAAAGAGGAAGTAAACCCTGATGGGTTTACTTCCTCTTTGTCTCCCTGCAAAGGTAAAGCATAATGGACTACTATGCATCGCATAGTAGTCCATTTTGTGTCACTTACCTGACACAGGAGCCACCTAAGTCACCGCTGTCCCCTCTAGTTCCGAGCGTCCATCTTCTTGGTGGGTCTCGCTGCTCTGGCGCTGTGATTCACCGAAGTAGCGATGACATCACTCCCACGCATGCGCACAGGAGCCGACACTCGCGGCATATTCGCCGCGATCTGCGGCTTGCCCAGTGCGCCTGCGCGCCGCTGTCTACGGCGCATCGCCGTAGACAGCGGTGGCTGTCTTCAGGTAAATATCTCCTAAACCATATAGGTTTAGGAGATATTTCTTGGACCTACAGGTAAGCCTTAATCTAGGCTTACCTGTAGGTCAAAGTGGCTTGTAAGGGTTTACAACCACTTTTCCACTTATTTTATGGACACAACATTTCTTGACATAAAACTTTATGATCCCGAAAATATGTAAATGAGATACATACTAGCCTAGCCTAAATCCTACTAAATGTATAAAACAAAACAAGAACAAATATTTGTCTTGCTGGTATCCAGTATGAAGTATGCAGGTGTCTGAACACATTCATTGATAGCAATCCTGTAGTATGAATATGGGTGTGATTATAGACAGTAGTTCTCAATCTTCAGAACAAACACTGAGGCAACAACTGGCCTTATGTAATGTATATCATAAAGATTCTTCTTTTCTAGGACACCACTGTATATCCCATGCTCGGCTCTGTTCTCCAAGACCCCAAGCAGTTTAAATACCCCAAAGAGTTTAATCCCGGACATTTCTTGGATGAAAATGGGAAGTTCCGTAGGAACGATGGATACATGCCCTTCTCTTCAGGTATGCATCAATATATAGGTTCAACATACCTACCTGTGTGCCATATGCAATACTACACACCTACTATTACCTGTGTCATGGCACTTTGCAGATAATGTGATGGCTCCTAGGATGCATGAATCAGCATTACAGTTGCATCACAAGGACATACATTCCAGAGTCACTTGACATTACATTACATAGTCAATCACATTTAGCAGACAGTCCGGAGTAGTCACAAGTAAAAGCATGAGCAGCACCTCAGCAGCTATCTCTCTTACAGTCTCTTTTTCACCCAGGGTCATTAGTACTCACTAGACTGTGCTCTCTGAAGTCCCCTCCTTTCTAGGTACATCTCTTCTGGGAATGCACCAGGGAAGTAGCCTCACACAGGCATCTCTGACCTGGCCTAAAAGGTCTTTTGCAATCTGCCCTAACCCCCACCTCTGTAAGAGACAGAAAATCTACAGCCAGCTCCTCCTGAGTACAGTTCTACTCCACTGACCTCCTACCCTGTTCAGGGCCTAAGCTAAGGTGACCAGATTTTTAAAATGAAATCCAAGGACATCCTTTTTTTTTTTTACTAGTAATGGCAGCAATCAGCGACTCATAGCGGGACTGCAATATTGCGGTGGACAAATCGGACACACGACCGGTTTTCCTGTCGGAATAAATTTCCGACAGAGTTCCGATGGAGTTCCACTGAAACTGTCTTGCCTACTCACGATCACACCAAAGTCGGACCATCTAGAATGCGGTGACGTACAACATGTACGACAGGACTAGAAAACGGAAGTTCAATAGCCAGTAGCCTATAGCTTCTGTCTCGTACTTGCTTCAGAGCATGCGTCGTTTTTAGTCTGTTGAAACAGCATACAGACGAGCGGTTTTCCCGATAGGAAATGGTTCAGTCGGAAATATTTAGAGCATGTTCTATTTCTAGGTTCGTCAGAATTTTCGAAAAAAAAAAAAGTCAGATGAGGCACACACACGATCGGAATATCAGATGAAAAGATTCTGTCTGACTTTTTCTGTCTGTTATTCCGTTTGTGTGTACACGGCATTAGTGACACTTTTGACACTTTGTGGGAACCAGTGACACTAATACAGTGATCAGTGCTAAAAATATGTACTGTCACTGTAATGACACCGGCTGGGAAGGGGATAACATCTAGGGCAATCAATGGGTTAAATGTGTGCCTAACAAGTGTTTTCTCACCGTGGGGGAGGTGCTTTTACTAAGGGAAGATGTAGATCCCTGTACCTGCTTTGCAGGAACACAGGATCAATGTCTTCCACACTGACAGAATGGCAAAATGCCTTGTTTACATAGGCAGACCACTAGGCGAGTGCGCCGGATCCACTGATTGGCTTTGATACACAGAAATGCAGGACAACGTATATAAGTGATCCTGCGCAGGGCGACCCCCTGTAGCAGTAAATCTGCTATCAGGCGATCGGCAACTGGTTAAGATCATCAGCATTATGATAAATCACAGGCAGGGGGCGCTCTATCATGGCTCTGGCTGACTCTGTCACAGTGTGTCACATAACATGGCTGCCGGGTGCTGATTTTGTTAACTTCTGACCAATAAGTGCTGTTGCCTGTGAGTTCTGATACCATCCATTATACCAGAGAGACGCACAGTGCATTGTAGTCTATTCACGGACACCCCCAAAGCACACCTGTGTTGAAGCCTTGAAGGCACTGGTAGCCCCACGATTGGATCTGCTTCCCCTCTATTCCTGCTGCTGGACATCGTCAGCTGAGCTCAGCTGCCGCTCTCTGCCCGTCGCCTCCGCCTGCCTCACAGCCTCTCAGGTCTCACTCTCCGGGCCCTGGCTACTACTGCGTGTGGAGCAGCGGAAAGTTACTCTGCTGGGGAAGGCAAGGAGATAAGCAGGTAGATGGCTGGCCGGGATTCGAGTCAAGGCAGAACAACATGTGAGCGGAGCTGAATGGGCATGTGCCGGAAACTGACGAAGAAATAGTCCATCCACTCTGACCAGCACATAATCCTCAGAAAGGGAGACAGATAATGGAAAAGCCCTAAGCTAGTAGGAATGGGGGGGTGTAATTCAGATTTTTTTTTTTTATTCTGCACTGACTTCTGTTGAAGTCAAATCCAGGGACAAAACCGAGGACAGTGTCCTCAACACGGGGACTGTCCCCTGAAATCGGGGACATCTGGTCACCCTAGCCTAAGTCTAGTGGCTACATCTTCATAGGTGTGAGGTGTTCAGCTCCCATGCCCGAGACTGACTGTGCCTCTCCTTCCCTGACATAAATGAGTGCTGCCTCACCCTCACCCTCACCCCTGCCATCACTGTAGGAGGGTGTCAGTAAAATTCCATTCCTCTTACTGATCAGTCAACTCCGGTCATGTTGATTAGAAGACAGATTTATTACAGATGTACCAGTACAAACGGATGAGGGACCCTTCTAGCAGAAGATCCACAGCAAAATCACACCCGGAAATATGGCCACAGTTACTTTATAGTAATATTTGGCAACCTGCCATTGGCTAAGACACACTGGTGACTCATGGTGCATTGTCAGCTTTATTGCCAAAGCCAGAGTGCCTTTTACAAGCTTTTCCTAATTTGGTAATATCTGCTAGTTTCTTAAGTATTGCCCCAGGCCTTGGTCAGGACTTAATAAAGTTGCATAAACAATAAGCCAGCGCCCTTTTTAGCTACACAAAGTAAATATAAGGAACAAGGCAAACATCGATATCACCTGTAATTCTTTGCATATTTCTTATCAGAGGGGTCTACCAAAAAGTGGCCTAGCACCTGATGACTTTACTTATTGCAACAAGACACTACTCTGGTACGGAGCCACCTAGTGGCAAAGTAGCTAACTACACCTACCGACACATTTACATCAGATTACCTCCAATCAGTCATGTTTACATTCTGTGGAAAAATGCAGACGCAGACCTTTTACATTTTTTATTTTTTTTGGGACTAGTACTCAAAGGTAGTCAGATGTAAATTGATACAAATGTGATTGCCTGCAGGCATAAATGGAGTTTTCAATCAGGTCAACCTGAAAATTCAATGGGCGGGCTTCATCAGACTGTTCATTTGAAAGGGACCTAATCCAACTAATCTGCTTCTATCCATGCAGTGCACTTGGTAAATAAAGGATGTTTTCCGATTGCTCGGTACAGATTACTGCATTTTCCATGTTCCGTGTTTTACTACACTTGCACTAAATGTCATAGTAGTTGTCATTTAACCATTTATAATTCTCTTTCACTTTACAGGGAAGCGGATCTGTTTGGGCGAAGGTCTTGCAAGAATGGAGCTCTTCCTATTTTTTGCTACAATTTTACAGAACTTCACCTTGAGATCCCCAGTAGAACCACAAGACCTAGACCTTACACCACAAATGAGTGGATTCGGAAACATCCCACATCCCTACGAACTGTGTTTCATCCCACGCTAATTAATAGGACTATGGAACTTTATATTGTACTTGTTATTTTGGGGCTCAAACAGGAAATGCTCCCTAATAGAGTGAAATTAACATAAAGTGTTATATATATATATATATATATATATACAGTATCTCACAAAAGTGAGTACACCCCTTTTCCTGTCATTGGTATTTACTGGCAGGAGAAAAGTGCCTGTTTGTAACTGGCTGTTGATAAAAATACTGATAGTTGGCAACACTGATGTGACTATAGAGTCACACATATTGGCGTATACACAGTGGTAAATGACAGCCAACTCCCTCCCTTCTCCTCCATGGCCACCAACTAGCTCAACACAAGGGAATAATATTACATGTAGATTGTTGGAGGCTTCACCTCCCTCTTATTCTAAGACAAATGCTGGAGGGGTGTGACTCAGCCTGTGACTGGCAGAAATTCACTCATACCATGTTATTGCCAAAAAATAATACAGACTTTATTTCAAATATATATTTGTATGACAATAAAAAACAGTTTATTGATATTAATTATTATTTTTACTCTGTATTCCAAAGGCTGGTTTTTTTTTGTTTTTTTTTTGAACATGTGACCAGCAGCAGAGGACTAGAGACTCCTCCTGCTTATGTTTCCCTGCAGACAGGCAGGGAAAGAGCTGGGTCATGTGACAGCTGTATATCAATAAGCAAAAGGCACTTTTGATTTTTTTTTATTAAAATAATTACATTGCCATCATCCACATACAGGAATATGTGGGACAATGTGAACTAAACAGTGTGTGTGTTTAGTATCACATTAAGTCACAAATATCTGGATAACTAGTCTGCGCTGTGGTAAAAAGATGGTCACTAGCAAAAAAGAAGGTTCATATTATAGTCATTTGGGAAAGTATAAAAAAGGTCCAGTTAGCCAGTCCATCACAGTCCTTCTACAGATGGAAGCATCACCCAGTGGAAGAGTGTTAAAATATAGCTTGAAAAGCCCTGAAATGAAAAAAACTCTCCACCATGTGCTGTAAAGTAGAAGGCTTACCAGATCATTCTGAGCCCAGTTAAGGTGGTCAGAATGGTTTGGTAAGTCTTCTACCTTACAGCATGCGGTGGAGAGTTTTTTCCTTAGAGGACTTTCCAAGCTATCTGCTCACACTTTTCCTCTGGGTGATGCTTCCATCTGTAGAAGGATTGATACACTGGCTATCTGGACCTTTTTCTACTTTACCTTAATGACTGTTATATGATCCCTATTTTTTGAGCTGAAGTTACCATTTTACTTCTATAATAAATAGTTCTATAAAAAATAATATTTTTTACCTGCAAAAAGATGTGCGTGTATTTATTTTTTAATTTTTATAAAACTTACTCTTTAAAACCCTGTGTTTTTTTCATAAGAAACAGCATGGGGTACCCTCCAAAATCAATTACAGGGAATAGGAAGCTGGGCATTGCTCTGTCACATGTACCAATGCAGTAAAAAAACATTGAACAATTACCATTCAGTGAGGAGCAGCTCTTTTAACCACTTTCAGACCGGACCAATTTGCTGGTCAAAGACCAGACCACTTTTTGCGATTCGGCACTGCGTCGCTTTAACTGACAATTGCGCGGTCGTGCGACGTGGCTCCCAAACAAAATTGACGTCCTTTTTTTCCCACAAATAGAGCTTTCTTTTGGTGGTATTTGATCACCCCTGCGGTTTTTATTTTTTGCGCTATAAACAAAAATAGAGCGACAATTTTGAAAAAAACGCATTATTTTTTACTTTTTGTTATAATAAATATCCCCCAAAAATATATAAAAAAACATTTTTTCCCTCAATTTAGGCCGATACGTATTCTTGCACATATTTTTGGTAAAAAAAATCGCAATAAGCGATTATTGATTGGTTTGCGCAAAAGTTATAGCGTTTACAAAATAGGGATAGTTTTATAGCATTTTTATTAATAATTTTTTATTATTTTTTTTTTACTAGTAATGGCGGCGATCTGCGATTTTTATTGTGACTGCGACATTGTCGGGGACCCATCGGACATTTTTGACACATTTTTGGGACCATTGTCATTTATACAGTAATCACTGCTATATAAATGCAGTGATTCCTGTGTAAATGACATTGGCAGTGAAAGGGTTAACCAGTGGGTGGCAGTGTAGGGGTTAAGTGTTCCTAGGGGTGTGTTACTAACTGTGGGGGGGTTGGGCTTTCATTTAGTGTACACTGATCTCTGCTCCAATCACATGGAGCAGAGATCAGCGTCACTAGTTGCTAGGCAGAATGGAAAAATGTTGTTTATACAGCATTTCCTCCATTCGGCCGCTCCGTGAGACGATCGCGGGGATGCCCGCAGCGATCGAGTCCGCGGGTCCCGCGACTGGACTCACGGGGGTCCCGACCAGTGCGGGAGCGCGCCGCCGGCGGCGCGCTCCCGATGGCAGGGCGGCATCGAATATTGGACGTACATGTACGCCAATATGCCTGCCCGTGCCATTCTGTCGACGTACATCGTCGTGCGCTGGTCGGGAAGTGGTTAATAAGGCTTAAAGGGCCATATAAAGAATACCTTGCTTTGGGGGATGAAGTGACATTTACAGAGAGATAAAATACCATTTAAATTGCTAACTGCTTAATTAAATTTTCTGGCCGCTTTGTTCTGCTTGCAAACAAACCAGACAAGGATTCTCTTCATCTCCACCAGACCCTGCTATGGTTCATGGTTTGGCCTGTTATCGTTTGGGGAAGTGAAGGAGGGGTGCATGTAAACTGCAAGGGGTCTGATATGGCATTCCCCTGAGGACACTATTGGGTGGAATACGTCAGCGTGGAGTTACATAGTTGGTCAGGTTGAAAAAAGACACAAGTCCATCTAGTTCAACCATAAAAAAATAGAATAAAAATAAAAAACATATCCTACAATCCCATATACCCAATCCTATACCCACAGTTGATCCAGAGGAAGGTGAACCCCCCGCCCAGAAAAGCAGTATCGAATTTACTACAGCAGGGGAAAAAAATCCTTCCTGATCCCAGAGGCAATCGAATTTTCCCTGGATCAACTTTACCTATAAATGTTAGTAACCAGTTATACCATGTACATTTAGGAATTAATGCAGGCTTTTCTTAAAGCAATCTACTGAGCTGGACAGAACCACTTCTGGAGGGAGTCTATTCCACATTTTCACAGATCTTATTGTGAAGAAACCTTTCCCTATTTGGAGATGAAATCTATTTTCCTCTAGACATAAAAGAATTCCCCCTTGTCCTCTGTGTTGACCATAGTGAATAACTCAACACCAAGTTCACTATATGGACCCCTTATATATGTATACATGGTAATCATATCCCCCCTTAATATCCTCTTCTCAAGAGTGAATAAATTCAGTTCCTCTAATCTTTCCTCATAGCTGAGCTCCTCCATGCTTCTTATCAGTTTAGTTGCCCTTCTCTGCACTTTCTCCAGTTCCCCGATATCCTTTTTGAGAACTGGTGCCCAAAACTGAACTGCATATTCCAGATGAGGTCTTACTAATGATTTGTACAGGGGCAAAATTATATATCTCTCTCTCTAGAGTCTATACCTCTCTTAATGGAAGAAAGGACTTTGCTTGCTTTGGAAACTGCAGCTTGGCATTGCATGCTATTATTGAGCTTATGATCTACCAAAAACCCCAGATCCTTCTCCACCATTGATTCTCCCAGTTGTACCCCCTCCCCCCCTAGTATGTATGATGCATGCATCTTCTTAGCCCCCAAGTGCATAACTTTACATTTATCAACATTAAACCTTACCTGCTACATAGTCACTCAATTAGACAGTGCATTCAGGCTGGCTTGTAAATTAGAGACATCCTGTAAGGACGTTATTCCACTGCATAGCTTAGTTTCATCTGCAAAGACAGAAATGTTGCTTTTAATCCCAGACCCAAAATCATTTATAAAGATATTAAAAAGTAAGGGTCCCAACCAGTGGCTGGTGCTCAAAATTATTTGGGGGGTGCAAAACAAAACACTGAACCCCCCATCAATTGCAGCCTCACTGTGCCCATCAAACGCAGCCACTTTGCCCATGAAATGCAGCCACTTGTGCCCATCAAATGCAGCCACTTGTGCTCATCATATACAGCCACTTGTGCCCATCATATGCAGCCACTTTGCCCACCAAATGCAGCCACTGTGCCCCATCATATGCAGCTACTTGTGCCCATCATATGCAGCCACTTGTGCTCATCATATACAGTCACGTGTGTCCATCATATGCAGCCACGTGTGCCCACCATATGCAGCCATTGTGTCCAACAAGTGCAGCCATTGCACCCATCAAATGCAGCCACTTTGCCCCATCATATGCAGCTACTTGTGCCTATCATATGCAGCCACTGTGCCCCATCATATGCAGCCACTTGTGCCCATCAAATGCAGCCACTCGTGCCCATCATATGCAGCCACTCGTGCAAATCATATGCAGCCATTGTGCCTATCATATGCAGCCACTGTGCCCCATCATATGCAGCCACTTGTGCCCATCAAATGCAGCTACTTGTGCCCATCATATGCAGCCATGTGTGCCTATCAAATGCAGCCACTGTGCCCCATCATATCCAGCTACTTGTGCCTATCATATGCAGCCACTTGTGCCCATCAAATGCAGGCACTGTGCCCATCATATGCAGCCACATGTGCCCATTATATGCAGCCACTGTGCCCATCTTTTTGCAGCTACATGTGCCCATCATATGCAGCCACTGAGCCCATTATATGCAGCCACTTTGCCCATCAAATTCAGCCACTGTGCCCCATTATATGCAGCTACTTGTGCCTATCATATGCAGCCACTTGTGCCCATCAAATGCAGCCATTTGTGCCCATCATATGCAGCCATATGTGCCCATTATTACAACCATGTGTGTCCATCATATGCAGCCATTGTGCCCATCAAATGCAGCCACTTGTGCCCATCATATGCAGCCTCTGTATCCATCATATGCAGCCACCATGCCCATCATATGCAGCCACGTGTGCCCATAATATGCTGCCACTTGTGCCCATCAAATGCAGCCACTGTACCCATCATATGCAGCCACTTGTGCCCATCAAATGCAGCTACTTGTGCCCAGTATATGCAGCCACTTGTGCCCAGTATATGCAGCCACTCGTATCTATCATATGCAGCCACTCGTGCCCATCAAACACAGTCACTGTGCCCATCAAATGCAGCCACATGTGCCATCATATGCAGCCACTTGTGCCCATCATATGCAGCCACTCGTGCCCATCATATGCAGCCATTGTGCCCATCAAACGCAGCCACTGTGCCCATCAAATGCAGTCACTTGTGCCCATCATATGCAGCCACTTGTGCCCATCATATGCAGGCACTTTTTCCCATCATATGCAGCCACTTATGCCCATCATATGCAGCTACCGTTCCCATCTTTTGCAGCCACGTGTGATAGGAATGTAGTTTGTCTAGGGGTGGTTAACCCTCGATATCTCTGGTAAGATGTGACGTTCAATCTCCATAGGCCTGTGAGATTAGACCATTGAGACAATGACACAAGACAACAAAGTCTCTCCGAGCAAATCTAATCTTTATTCTTTGGTGTGAATATTTAAAGGGGGCTTTCAGAAAGTACCGCCCTTTGAACATGTCATACAAATTATCCAATCATATACAAGTACAGTCTATGACAAAAAAATCATGTGCTTTACAAGAAACGAAACAACAAATGAAGATAACAGGACCATGAAAAACGAAACTAGAGTAGCAGGACTTGAGCATATCTATTCATGAAGTGGATGTTAGAGAGACACAAAATGGAAACTGATTATTATAAGAATGAAAGCGGTTAAGCTAAATATCCCTTCAACGTGTCATATGCAGCCACTTGTGCTCATCATATGCAGCCACTGTGCCCATCATATGCAGCCACTTGTGCCCATCAAACGCAGCCGCTTGTGCCCAAATGAAGTCACTGTGCCCATCATTTGCAGCCACTTGTGCCCATCAAATGCACCCACTTGTGCCCATCAAATGCAGCCACTTGTCCCCAGTATATGCAGCCACTTGTGCCCAGTATATGCAGCCACTGTGCCCATCATATGCAGCCACTTACCTATTAAACGCAGCCACTGTGCTCATCATATGCAGCCACTTGTGCCCATCAAATGCAGCCACTGTGCCCATCCTATGCAGCCACTTGTGTCCAGTATATGCAGCCACTGAGCCCATCAAATGTAGCTACTGTGCCCACTGACCCCCCCCCACTCACAGGGTTTGTGGCTCTGGCAGCACCAAACCACATACAACCCCATTCAATAGGGTTGCCCAGCACTTTGGCCATTCAGGAAGCAGGTCTGATGTCCTGCCTCCTGATTGGCAGGGATGAAGGTTAATGTGGAAATAGTGAAAATTGATTTGCTACCATCACACAATTTGGTGGGATCGGGGTGCACTCTCTGCATCCTGAGCCTATCCTATTTTGAAGCCTATTAGAGCCTCTGGCTCAAATCAGGTGCTTCAAAAAGTACCACCCCCTCCCACCCCTGCCATAGGAATCCATGCGTCCGGTGTCCTGAAAGGGACCGGGCGCATGGATGGGGGGGCGGCGCCCATGCACCCACAGTGCATGGGCTGCCACTGGTCCCAACACTGAACTTTGGGGTACACCAATGATAACCTTACTCCGTTCAGAGTAAGAATCATTAACCACTACTCTCTGAATACTGTCTTTTAGCCAGTTTTCTATCCATTTACAAACTGATATTTCCAAGCCTGTAGACTTTACCTTACACATGAGCCGTGTGTGGGAAACTGTGCAAACGCTTTTGCAAAATCCAAGTATACCACATCCACAGCTACCCCTCTGTCCAAGGTTTTACTTACCTCTTCATGAAAAGAAATCAGGTTTGTTTGACAACTTCTGTCTTTCATGAATACATGCTGTCTGTTGCTTAAAATATTTTTTCTTTCCGACTATAGAAGTAAAACTTTCTTTCCGACTATAGAAGTAAAACTAACAGGTCTATAATTACTTGGTAAAGACTTTGTTCCCTTTTTAAATATAGGCACCACATTGGCCCTACGCCAATCCAGTGGTAGCATTTCTGTCATTAATGAGTCCCTAAAAATTAGATACAATCGCTTTGAAAATACAGAGCTCAATTCTTTTATGATTTGTGGGTGGATGTCATCTAGTCCAAGTGCTTTATCCACCTTTATTCTGTCAAAATATTTCTGGACCATATCCCTTTTGAACCATTGTGGATCACTTCTGTTGCTGGCTACATCACCAAAATGCAATAGCTATTATATCAATGGATGTTATTCCTTCACTAGTCTATATACCATAGAATCTCCAATTGCTGGTGAAGGACCAGTGATACCTTATTAGTTCTGAAATTACCTTAGTTCTGAAATTTACCCTTACAACTTAATAACGCAGAATCTACTTATGAACAATTGTTGTAGGGCCCTGCAAGCAATTTTTTCTATGAAATTCTACCAGAAGTTGAAATCTGTACTGGTCCTGGGGGGTGTGGCTTGCCAGCGCAGCAGATGGCTGCACACTGAATCTGCTCCTCTCCACCAGGTACCATCGGAGGCATTTAAAGCGACTAGAAGCCTCGTTTTACACCGCCATCACCATCCTACACTTCGAGCGCATACCCAGATGCCGTCTTGAAAGAGAAAAGAAGCCACACAACCAGGGAAAATTACATATTTTTTCCAGCGGCTGTGCCGTTACAACAATCAAAATGGCACCGGCAGACATGCAGGCTACACACGCGGCTCTCCTCTACACCATGGTGCTGCCTATAAATTTAATTTCGGCCGCCAGGAAAGACAGGAACAGGAGGATTTCTCACCACCACCTTCCTCTTCATCCAGCCCAGCAAAGAGCAGACAGAAGAAGAATTTCTCACAGGAAGAAAGCCTGGAGGTATGCGGTTTCAATTCCTCGTTAGATGACACCAGGGAGTTACAGGACTCCATTTCTGACGTTCCCACTGCCAACCAATCAGTTTTGGACACTACTTTAAAAGATATGTTAATTTCCCTGCATTCAACACTACATGCTGATATACTGGCTCTGACACAACAATTTAAAACAGAAGTGTCTGCAGTTACTAAGAGAGTTTTCCATATTTAATCAAAAATGGGGGAGTTTACAACCACTTTTAACAACTTAGTGGATGCTCACAATGACCGTGATGAAGACCCCCTGCAAATCAAAACAAAATTGGCAGATTTAGAAGACAGATTAAGAAGAAATAATGTTAGAATCAGAGGGATCCCAGAATCTGTGAAACCCCCAGACCTGAAAGTGTGTTTAAAAAATATTATGAAAGCAGCACTTCCTGAAGCACCATTAGAAGATCTTCTCATAGATTGCATACACAGATTGCCAAGGCTCAAGCATATACCCACTCATTTACCCAGAGATACAATTGTCAGAATCCATTTCTACCACATTAAGGATCAGTTTATTTCAGTCACTAGAAGGCGGCACATGCCGTTGTGGAAACAAGGCAGGGAAACTGTTAGCTAGGCAATTGAAAGAAAAATAGCCAAACAAAAAATTCCTTATATCCTCAGCCCTAAAACAGGACTTAAAGTTACCAACCCAGAAGAGATTGGAGATGCTTTACGCGATTATTACAAAGCACTCTACAACCTCAGAAACGATCCTGACATGCACCAACCCACAGATGAACAGATGAAAGCACAGATGAATCGATTAACGATTTTCTTAAATCAGTAAACCTACCTTCAATCTCACAGAGTGATTTACTCCAACTAAACCAACTGTTTACGGTAGCAGAAATAGAGAAGACAATCAGATGTTTACCCCACAATAAATCACCAGGCCCAGATGGCTACACATCTGAATATTAGCAATTATTTAGCAATACTCTTTCTCCATACTTAAAGCAGGTCTTTGATGCTGCAATGTCCAATGCAAAATTTCCACTAGAAATGCTTACAGCTACGATAATAACTCAAATATGCCCAAACCAGGTAAAGAACCGAACGTCCCTCAACATTTTAGACCAATTTCGCTATTGAATGTAGATATAAAATTATATGCCAAGCTTCTTGCAAACAGACTAACAAACTTACTTCCACACCTAATCAATCAAGACCAGAAAGGTTTTGTGTCAAGCCACCAAAAGAATGGTGAATCTAATACACTTAGTGGAAAAATTAGGGAGGCCTTCTCTGCTTCTCACTTTGGATGCAGAGAAGGTCTTTAACAGAGTACACTGGGGGTATCTCAGGGGGGTTCTTGAGAAGTTTGGTCTGACAGGCCCGATCCAGAGTGCAATTAGAGCATTATACCCCTCTCCCTCGGCTTATGTGTTTACAGAAGGTATGTTCTCCAAAAACTTTCTGATCACAAATGGGACCAGACAGGGCTGTCCTCTGTCCCCATTCATTTTTTCTCTAGTTATGGAACCTCTGGCTGAGAGGATTAGATCACACCCAAACATTACAGGCATTACTTCTCAAGACATTCAACAGAAAATATCACTATTGGCAGATGACGTCATTTTGACATTATCCAATCCTGCCACTTCTCTGCCAACAGCCCATGCTAAACTCCTACAATTTAGCAAAGTGGCCTACTATAAAGTTAATGCCTCCAAATCTAACATATTAGGAATAGCAATTGATGGACTCCTCAAATCTTCCCTACAATCTGTACTGCCTTACCCATGGACCACAAATTCTATATCCTATTTAGGAATCCAACTAACTTCGCCCCTTATTTTCATGGTTATGCAGTGATCTTGTTGTGTTTGCTTACCTCCCCTCATGTGTTCAGACTAAGAGGCCAGCCACTTCCACCTGGTGGTTTTTATAACCTCTCCTCTAAGCATGGCTCCACCCCAGGCCCTATCAGGGAGCCCTATATTAACTTGTGCACTGCAGGCCATCAGTGCTGATCAACCATTGTGTATTCCTTTGTGTGTTTGGCTTCCTGTTACCTGCCGTGTGCTCTTCTGTTGTTCCGTTACCGACTTTGGCGTGTCTTTGACTATCCCTGTTTGCCTGTGTTCCTGACCTTTTGGTGTGTCCCCGACTATTCTTGTCTGCTTGTGGCCCCGACCTTGGCTTTGTCCCTCACCATCCCTATCCTACTGTGGGTGTGAGCTGGGGGATCCTGGGGGTCGCAACCTGGAGCCAGTTGCAGCCAAGTCCATCCTCACCACTAGAGGCGCTGGTGAACACCTGCTGGCTCTTAGACTCCGCGCCCCAGGGAATCTTACGCTCTAACCCCAGTGGGTTCTGTCCCCCATCTGCAGCAGTCAGCCATAGGGTCCACAACCTTGCAGTGCACTCCTGATCCTTACGGGGTGCACCTGTCACCTCGCCTCAAGGTGACCTGACACCTATATGAAGCAAACTACTTACCGCTGATCAATTCTATCCAGCAGAAGCTTACAAAAATCAAAAAAAAATAAAAAATACTTTCTTGGACCGGCCGTTTAGCAGCATTTAAACTACTATTGCCAAAAATATTATATTAATTCTGGGCACTTCCAATCCCTATACCAAACATCTTTTTTACAACAATGCAAAAGAATTTATTGAAATTCACATGGGCAGGCAAAAGAGCTAGATGTTCCCACACAGTACAAAGGACACATAAATTGGTGGGAGGGATGGGGCTACCAGTATTGAAGGATTATTACACAGCAGCTGTACTAGACCAACTCAAAAACTGGTTTGCAAAAACCGACCTAAAACCCTGGTGCCAATTATATTTCACATTGATAAACCATAAATCACCTTTATCCCTTCTTATAGCCTCAAAGTTCCTTCATAAAGGAAATATTATAGATCATCCCACCATACAAGCCACATTACAAGCTTGGACAGAATTATGGATGATAGAAGATGATTACCTTCTACATACAAACATCTCCATTCCCATAGAGTCCATCAAATGGGCAATTCCAAACATATCTTTGAGATGCTGGACAGGCAACAACATCCACACCTTAAAAGACCTGGTCACTGACAACAAATTGTTACCATTCACAGACATTAAGTCCCATTACAAAATTCCAAACAACAAAAGGGAGAAAGGAATTACCTTGTTTTATAAACTACTCAACTCCAAAACGACATTTGTTAAAACAACCCCTCTACTAAAATGGGAGTCAGAACTGGGAAAAACATTTTCAGAACAGCAATGGTTAGCGGCAATTAAGTGTACTCATCAGTTTTCCCGATGCTCTAACTATGAAGAACTAGCACAAAAATTCCTACTTAGGTGGCACTTTACCCCATACATTGTTGCAAAATTCTCTAAGGACAACTCTAATCTTTGCTGGAGGGGTTGTGGGAGGGTAGGAACCCTGACACATATGGTTTGGTCTCGTCTCCACCTCTGATGTTTTTGGGCAGAAGTGTACAAATGAATATCTAAAATTACTGGTGTTTTTGTCAAACCATGTATCGAACAAGCTATTCTTAGCATAAATATGTCCAATTATCCAATCTCAGTCAGATCTATAGCTATCCATATACTCTTCGCAGCACGCTCTGCGATAATGTGCAAATGGAAAACAAATGAAGTACCCAGCATAAGGGAAATCGTCACAAAGGTCAACACAATACACTATCTTCTTATTTTACCCCACTTATATGTTGAGACTTTTAGTATATATATACATATATATGTACATACATACATACATACATACATACATACATACACACACACACACACACACATATATATATATATATATATATATATATATATACATATACACACATATATACACTATATATGGACCTTTTTTTATGGTGCGATATTGAAGCACTAAGACTTGGAGGCAATTAAAGTTCATGTACGTGTAAAGGCATTGGAGTCATTGAAATAAAAAAAAAATAAAAAAACTATAAATATCTACAACAGAAACAAGGTGAATCTATGAAATTAAAACATATGACCCCCACAGGCTTAACATAGTAACATAGAAGAGTGATGGCAGAAAAAAAAGACCAAGCAGTCCATCCAGCCCCCCATTTTTTTTTTGGGGGGGGGGGGTTTGTTGCCTGAGCCTAGATCTATGTTTGTCCCAAATATGTTTGAATCCACTCACTTGACTGAATCACTGCTTCTTCTATACCAAGCATCAACTATTCTTTTGGTAAAATAAAACAGTCTAAGGTTTGTTTTGAACTTTCCTCCTGCTCATTTAAGGTCATATTTGTGCACTTAATAATTGGGATATCATTTGCTTTGTTTGTTTACATGGTTTCAATGTCCTTTATATATTTATTCATTATACATATTATCATATGTCTTGATATTACAGTAGAATTCTGGGCTAAAACTGCTTATCTTAAAATATCGCCCATCCATGTCTTTATGGACCTTGCTTTGTGCACTGGTGCGCAGTCATGTTGAAACAGGAAGGGGCCATCCCTAAACTGTTCCTACAAAGTTAGGAGCATGAAATTGTCCAAAATGTCTTGGTATGCTGACGCCTTAAGAGTTCCCTTCACTGGAACTAAGGGGCCAAGCCCAACTCCAGAAAAACACCCCACACCATAATCCCCCCTCCACCAAATGATTTGGACCAGTGCACAAAGTAAGGTCCATAAAGACATGGATGAGCGAGTTAGGGTGGAGGAACTTGACTGGCCTGCACAGAGTCCTTACCTCACCTCGATAGAACACCTTTGGGATGATTTAGAGCGAAAACTGCGAGCCAGGCCTTCCTGTCCAACATCAGTGCCTGAACTCACAAATGAGCTTATGGAAGAATGGCCAAATATTCCCAGAGACACACTCCTAAACCTTGTGGACAGCCTCCCCCAAAGAGTTGAAGCTGTTAAAGGCTACAAGGGGTGGGCCAACTCAATATTGAACCCTATGGACTAAGATGCCATAAAAGTTCATGTGCGTGTAAAGGCAGGCATCCAAGTTTCGTGTAATATAGTGTATCTGCAAAGTCAGGTTTTTGCGAAAATAACTAAAATTAGGGTACCAAATCCTAAACCTATTGAAGTCAATGGAAGCCGAATGTTGAAAAAGAGTAATGGCCAATAGGCCAGAGATTGTCTAACAAATGGCATGGGGGCAGTTGAGAACTGCCCTGGGGGACATGTACCAAAGCAGAAAAACAACTTAAAAATTATATTTAGCTGGGAGCTAGCATTTTAGTAATGCTTAAACTGGAACATTCAAAATGCAAAATTCTTTTAAATACCATGTCTGGGGGATGCCTTTACCCTACCTGTGAATTGGTGCATCTGTACAGTGTATGCAATATATTACAACAAAACTGACATTTGCAAATAAAAAGTGTGTTTAAGATTGTTGTAAACCCTTACATATACCCAGTGAAGTGACTGGCATCAGGTGATACACAGAGATGAAACAGATTCCCCTACATAAATAGGGATCAGCCCAATGTTCAAGTCGAACGTAAGTTAGATTCGAACATCGGGTGTTCACCTGTTCGCCGAATAGCAAACAATTTGGGGCGTTCGTGGCAAATTCAAAAGCCACGGAACACCTAACAGTGCTAATTTTAAAGGCTTATATGCATTGTATTGTCATAAAAAGTGTTTGGGGACCTGGGTTCTGCCCCAGGGGACATGTATCAATGCAAAAAAGTTTTAAAATCAGCTGTTTTTTCGGGAGCAGTGATTTTAATAATGCTTAAAGTGAAAACCCGTACCTGGGGGGTGTCTATACTGTAAAGTGGCAAATTTTTCCAGTGTTTTTAACAGTCCCTGCACAAAATGACATTTCTAAAGTGAAAAAAGTAATTCAAAAGTACTCGCGGCTATAATGAATTGTCAGTCCCGAAAATACAGATAAAATAAGTCATTGAAAAAAATGGCATGGGATCCCCCCAGTCCATTACCAGGCCCATTGGGTCTGGTATGAATATTAAGGGGAACCATGAACCAACATTTCAAAAAAAATTGTGGGGGGTCCCCCCAAATTCCATACCAGGCCCTTCAGGTCTGGTATGGATATTAAGGGTTCCCCTTAACACTTCCAGTTTGCCATACTGCATTGAATTTTACAGATATTTACAACACTGCAGATTGAAAAAGAAAGGTAATTGTTAATAGCATTGAATTACAATATGTAGTAATTGTACATGCTATTTTTCCCCCAGGAAAGCAGAGTTACCCTTTAAATAGTTTCAAATTTAGTATTTTCACGCTTGACTGGAGTATCCCTCAAAAGGTCTTAAAACATAAGCCAGTCCACAATGCAAGTAGTCGTCTTGGCAGTCATCCAACTACAATATAATATTACGGTATATAAGTTAATTTTCTTTAATCCTATTAGTTGTAAATAAATGAGTCACCCTTTTGCCACTCAACATTCCATATAAGCATTTGGATTTCAGTAGACAAAGAAATGTCGGCAATGCAAACAAATAGATGGCTCTTGAGTAACCCATTTCAATGCCAATTTCATCCCTCCCAAGGTGTTCCCTTTATAAATAGGACTGTCGCAGACTGAAATATGTTTACTTCCATTGTAGAAGAGCATAGTGCCTACATGGAGATCTTTAGTACAACCACGCTGTTATTAATTGCCTGTTTGATTTTGCTGATCTTAAGTATCACACATGCCAGAAAGCATCAAAACAAAGGTAGGCTGCCACCGGGGCCCACCCCGTTGCCCATTATCGGGAACATTCTGCAACTAAATGGAAAAGAGGTCTTCAAGTCACTCAATAAGGTAAGTTTGTCCAAGGCTGATTAAAGGTATCAGTTACTAGCTTGTCAGGTAGAAAGCATTAGCTTATATCAGTCATTCTCAACCAGGGCTCCGTGAAACCCTAGGGTTCCTCAAGAGGTTGCAAGGGGTTCTTTGAGCTGAGCTGATTGAGCTCCCATTAGATGGTCTCGGTATAGTTCCAAGTCCTTCAACCCTTTAGCAGAGTCAACAGTATGGAATTTATCATCTTTTAAGCTGTTTGTAAGGGTGACTTGCTGTCAACCATTGTATGGGAGGAGGGGGGGCACTGACCACTAGTGATGGCCGAACGGTTCGCCCGGCGGTCGTTTCGCGGCGAATTTCCGACTTTCGCCGTCCGCGGGTTCGAACGCCTTTTTCCGTCGTTCGCCCCGGCGGACTTACGTGTTTAATGTATACAAGAACTTTAACCTTTCGTGACACGTTTATCATGTGTTACAGGACAACCAATTGAGACATGACAGCTCATGGACACTTGGACATTCCCCCTAACCTATAAATACACCCGATCCGGTGGCCATTTTACATTCTTTCTTCTGTCACTGTAGGGAAAGGATCCTGTGTGGAGTAGGGACAGAGAAAACGCTAGCTATTTGGTACACAAAAGTTCTTTTCAGGACTGGTATAGGTGTTAGGTCAGCAGCCTGAGTTTCTTTTGTCAGTTTAGATAAAGGGACAGAGCGCTGTATGCTGCTATTTTAGGGACAGCTCAGCCAGATTAGTCTTTCTTCATCATCATCATCATCATCATCATTAGCTGTTACTATCAGGTCCACAAAAGAGCTGTTCCAGCTAATCGTTCCAGCCTACTCTTTTTTGCCAATTTGTATAGGGACAGGCAGGAAGCAGTGTGTCAGGCAGTGAGGATAATTTTAAAGACTTGCTGTTACTATTAGTTCCACAAAGGTTCTTTTCAGGACTGGTATCAGTGGTACGGTAATAGGCTTGTACACGTATAATATTCTTTCTTCCAAATATAGAAAGAATATTATACTTGACTGCTGCCCTTCTGCTGCAGTCTGCTAATCATTCACAACTCACTTGTTCCACAAAGCTCTTTATCAGGACTGGTAACTTGGTCTGTCTAGGGTGCTACGGTACATAGGCTTGGGTGCGGTACAGTCTGCTGTTCTGTAAGGACCGCTATCGGTCCACAATACATAGGGTTGCCGTGCACTACTGCTGACCGCTGCCCTATACTGCAGCAGTCCTTCATTGGTATAGGGACTGACGTACAGTCTGCTAATCACTAACACACAACCTGCTTGGTCCACAAAAGTTCTTATAAGGACTGGTAACTTGGTATAGGGTGCTACGGTACATAGGCTTGAGTGCGGTACAGTCTGCTGTTCTGTAAGGACCGCTATCGGTCCACAATACATAGGGTTGCCGTGCACTACTGCTGACCGCTGCCCTATACTGCAGCAGTCCTTCATTGGTATAGGGACTGACGTACAGTCTGCTAATCACTAACACACAACCTGCTTGTTCCACAAAAGTTCTTATAAGGACTGGTAACTTGGTATAGGGTGCTACGGTACATAGGCTTGAGTGCGGTACAGTCTGCTGTTCTGTAAGGACCGCTATCGGTCCACAATAGATAGGGTTGACGTGCACCACTGCTGACCGCTGCCCTATACTGCAGCAGTCCTTCAGCGGTATAGGGACTGACGTACAGTCTGCTAAACACTAATACACAACCTGCTTGGTCCACAAAAGTTCTTATAAGGACTGGTAACTTGGTATAGGGTGCTACGGTACATAGGCTTGAGTGCGGTACAGTCTGCTGTTCTGTAAGGACCGCTATCGGTCCACAATAGATAGGGTTGACGTGCACCACTGCTGACCGCTGCCCTATACTGCAGCAGTCCTTCAGCGGTATAGGGACTGACGTACAGTCTGCTAAACACTAATACACAACCTGCTTGGTCCACAAAAGTTCTTATAAGGACTGGTAACTTGGTATAGGGTGCTACGGTACATAGGCTTGAGTGCGGTACAGTCTGCTGTTCTGTAAGGACCGCTATCGGTCCACAATAGATAGGGTTGACGTGCACCACTGCTGACCGCTGCCCTATACTGCAGCAGTCCTTCAGCGGTATAGGGACTGACGCACAGTCTGCTAAACACTAACACACAACCTGCTTGGTCCACAAAAGTTTTTATAAGGACTGGTAACTTGGTATAGGGTGCTACGGTACATAGGCCTGAGTGCGTTACAGTCTGCTGTTCTGTAAGGACCGCTATCGGTCCACAATACATAGGGTTGCCGTGCACTACTGCTGACCGCTGCCCTATACTGCAGCAGTCCTTCATTGGTATAGGGACTGACGTACAGTCTGCTAATCACTAACACACAACCTGCTTGGTCCACAAAAGTTCTTATAAGGACTGGTAACTTGGTATAGGGTGCTACGGTACATAGGCCTGAGTGCGTTACAGTCTGCTGTTCTGTAAGGACCGCTATCGGTCCACAATACATAGGGTTGACGTGCACCACTGCTGACCGCTGCCCTATACTGCAGCAGTCCTTCAGCGGTATAGGGACTGACGTACAGTCTGCTAAACACTAATACACAACCTGCTTGGTCCACAAAAGTTCTTATAAGGACTGGTAACTTGGTATAGGGTGCTACGGTACATAGGCTTGAGTGCGGTACAGTCTGCTGTTCTGTAAGGACCGCTATCGGTCCACAATAGATAGGGTTGACGTGCACCACTGCTGACCGCTGCCCTATACTGCAGCAGTCCTTCAGCGGTATAGGGACTGACGCACAGTCTGCTAAACACTAACACACAACCTGCTTGGTCCACAAAAGTTTTTATAAGGACTGGTAACTTGGTATAGGGTGCTACGGTACATAGGCCTGAGTGCGTTACAGTCTGCTGTTCTGTAAGGACCGCTATCGGTCCACAATACATAGGGTTGCCGTGCACTACTGCTGACCGCTGCCCTATACTGCAGCAGTCCTTCATTGGTATAGGGACTGACGTACAGTCTGCTAATCACTAACACACAACCTGCTTGGTCCACAAAAGTTCTTATAAGGACTGGTAACTTGGTATAGGGTGCTACGGTACATAGGCCTGAGTGCGTTACAGTCTGCTGTTCTGTAAGGACCGCTATCGGTCCACAATACATAGGGTTGACGTGCACCACTGCTGACCGCTGCCCTATACTGCAGCAGTCCTTCAGCGGTATAGGGACTGACGTACAGTCTGCTAAACACTAATACACAACCTGCTTGGTCCACAAAAGTTCTTATAAGGACTGGTAACTTGGTATAGGGTGCTACGGTACATAGGCTTGAGTGCGGTACAGTCTGCTGTTCTGTAAGGACCGCTATCGGTCCACAATACATAGGGTTGCCGTGCACTACTGCTGACCGCTGCCCTATACTGCAGCAGTCCTTCATTGGTATAGGGACTGACGTACAGTCTGCTAATCACTAACACACAACCTGCTTGTTCCACAAAAGTTCTTATAAGGACTGGTAACTTGGTATAGGGTGCTACGGTACATAGGCTTGAGTGCGGTACAGTCTGCTGTTCTGTAAGGACCGCTATCGGTCCACAATAGATAGGGTTGACGTGCACCACTGCTGACCGCTGCCCTATACTGCAGCAGTCCTTCAGCGGTATAGGGACTGACGTACAGTCTGCTAAACACTAATACACAACCTGCTTGGTCCACAAAAGTTCTTATAAGGACTGGTAACTTGGTATAGGGTGCTACGGTACATAGGCTTGAGTGCGGTACAGTCTGCTGTTCTGTAAGGACCGCTATCGGTCCACAATAGATAGGGTTGACGTGCACCACTGCTGACCGCTGCCCTATACTGCAGCAGTCCTTCAGCGGTATAGGGACTGACGTACAGTCTGCTAAACACTAATACACAACCTGCTTGGTCCACAAAAGTTCTTATAAGGACTGGTAACTTGGTATAGGGTGCTACGGTACATAGGCTTGAGTGCGGTACAGTCTGCTGTTCTGTAAGGACCGCTATAGGTCCACAATAGATAGGGTTGACGTGCACCACTGCTGACCGCTCACCTATACTGCAGCAGTCCTTCAGCGGTATAGGGACTAAGAGTTTTGTCACAGGGTCATTTAAAAAATGACATGCAGAGGAAGAGGCAGGCCCTTCCGCAGGGGTGGTAGGGGTAGGGCAGGAGCAACAGGCTTGAGCCAAAGTGGGAAGTTGCAGAAGGTGCGTTCAATTACTTTAAAGGATGCACCAGACTTGGTTGAGTGGCTCGCTCAGCCTTACTCTTCTGCACCCTCCTCATCCTCTCGATCTGCACCCTCTTCTTCACTCTCTGCTATGTGCACCCCCAAAGACACTACCACCAACAACACGACCACCACCACCACCACCACATACCTTCCGCTTGAGTCACTGGAATTATTTTCCGATCCATATCAAGAGGACATTTCTGATGCGCAGCCACTCTTGGTATTGGATCAGGAAGAGGAGGTAGCAACAAGCGCTACTCAGCAGTCTGACGCCAGTACCCAGATCAGCCCAAGGAGGAGGTTGGTCCCCGGTGTTGCTGCCTACTCTACTTATAGCGGTGGGGAAGGTGACGTTGATGATGACGTGTCTAGTGATGTCACGTGGGTGCCCACAAGAGAGGAAGAGGAGGGGAGTTCAGAGGGAGATATGGACCAGCAGATAGGGAGGAGAAGCAGCAATGACTTACATTGCACAGCAGGGACAAAGCAGACTGCAAATGTATCAGGAGCGAGTCATCGACCATGTACGGTCACATCTGGCGCTCCCAGGACACCGGCACATGGCTCCGCAGTGTGGGCTTTTTTTAACGTGTCCGCTGCTGACAATAGCGTTGCCATCTGCAATCTTTGCAGTCAACGCGTTAGTCGCGGTAAGCCCAATACTCACCTAGGGACGACCGCCTTAAGAAGGCACATGAGCAGCCATCACCGAGCCCAGTGGGAGCAACGGAACACACAAAGCCACACTGCAGGCTCTCACCGTCCAGCCTCGTCTTCTACTTCTCCTTCTCCTCTCTCCTCACAATTGTCCTCCACTCCACCTTCCATCACGCCAAGCTCACATTTTTCTGCAAAAAGGCAGGCTTCCGTGGGCCTAATGTTTGAGCGTAAAAAAATGATGACGCCGGATAACCCTCTTGCCCAACGGTTGGCGGCTGGCTTGTCAGAACTCATAGCCCGCCAACTACTGCCATATAAACTGGTGGACTCGGAGGCCTTTCGCAAATTTGTGGCCATTGGAACACCACAATGGAAGGTCCCAGGAAGGAAGTATTTCTCAGAGAAGGGCATCCCAGAGCTATATGGCCATGTTCAGCGGCAAGTGAATGTATCTCTGGCACACAGTGTCGGTGCCAAGATACATCTGACCACAGACACGTGGTCTAGCAAACACGGGCAGGGAAGGTATATCAGTTTTACTGCCCACTGGGTGAACCTTCTGACGGCCGTCAAGCATGTAACCCGTGGCACCCGTGTAGATTTGGTTTTACCGCCACGGATTGCATGCAGGCCTGACTCTTCTTCTCCTCCTCCTACTCCATCCTCCTCCCTCTCCTCCTCAGCTGCCTCCTCCTTTTCCGCTGCTAGCGTCTCTTCCACTGCACCGCCCAAGCTCCCCAGAACCTATTCCACATGCCAGGTGAGACGTTGCCATGCCGTGCTGCGTCTGTTGTGCCTGGAAGCAAAGAGCCACACTGGCCCGGCACTCCTTTCAGCTTTGCGTTCACAGGCAGATGAGTGGCTAACACCGCTCAATTTGACAGTTGGTAAAGTGGTGTGTGACAACGGTGCCAATCTGCTTAGCGCATTGAAACAGGGCAAAATCACGCACGTGCCGTGCATGGCACACGTCTTAAACTTGGTCGTGCAGCGATTCCTTGTCAAATACCCTGGGGTCCAGGACATCTTGCGGCAGGCAAGGAAAATCTCGGCCCATTTCAGAAGATCTTACACGGCCATGGCTCGCCTTGCTGACATTCAGCGGCGACACCATCTGCCGGTCAGACGTCTTATTTGCGATTGCCCGACGCGATGGAACTCAACCTTCTATATGCTTGATAGGCTGCTCCAGCAGAAACGTGCAGTTAACGTCTACCTGTATGAACTCTGCGAAAGAAACGGTTCTGGGGAGCTGGGTTTTTTTTCACCGCGCCAGTGGCTGCTCATGCGCGACACATGCAGACTTCTGCGGCCATTTGAGGAGATCACCAAACTGGTCAGTCGCAGCCATGGCGCCATCAGTGACATGGTACCTTATGCCTTCTTTCTGGAGCGTGCATTGCGTCGTGTCATTGATCAGGCTGTGGAGGAGCAGGAGCGGGAAGATGAGGAAGTCGCAATGCTGGATGAATTCCCAGGGGGGGCTACTCTATCTGAGACAAGTCAACAACAGGAGTCTGATGAGGAGTCAGAGGAGGATGGTGCCGGGGCGGATGAGCAGGAGCAAGAAGAGCATGCTTTAAACCTTTCTGGGATCCCTGTTGTGCGAGGATGGGGAGAGGAGAATGAAGAGGACGACATTATCCTGGATGATGAGCAGGAGCCAGGCCACCACACCGCTTCCACTTTAGTGCAAATGGGGGCCTTCATGCTCCAGTGTTTTAATAGGGACCCCCGTATAAAAAGCATGAGGGTCAAGGACCAGTACTGGGTGGCAACGTACTTAGACCCCCGGTACAAACACAAAATGGCGGAAATGTTACCGCCGTCGCAGAGGGCTGTCAGAATGCAGCACTTCCAGGCCTTGCTTCGAGAAATGCTGCATTCTGCTTTTGCGTGCGCTGGCAGAGGAGCAATTCCCACTCCCAGAGAAGGATTTGCGGGTACCAATCCAACAGCGCCTGCAAGAAGAGGCCGGTTTGAAGATGTGTTGGTGACTTCGGATATGAGGTCATTCTTTCAGCCGACCCATCGACAGGTGTCATCCGGATCCAGCATCAGGGAACGCCTAGACCGTCAGGTGTCCGACTACATTGGGTTAACGGCCGATGTGGACGCTCTGAGGAGTGATGAACCCCTAGACTACTGGGTGGGCAGGCTTGACCTCTGGCCAGAGCTTGCCCAATTTGCAATCGAACTGTTGGCTTGCCCCTCATCCAGTGTCCTGTCCGAAAGGACGTTCAGCGCAGCAGGGGGGATTGTGACCGATAAGCGTACTCGCCTAGCTCACCACAGTGTTAACTACCTCACATTTCTAAAAATGAATGAGGCATGGATCTCGGAGGAATTCAACACATGTGATCAGTAGACCATGTATATGTCTATAAACAATTTTTGGAATCAAGCACACAGACCTTCTTAATTCATTTGGCTCACTTCCCTGACCCAAAAAAGCACACCGTACTATATGCCCCTACCCTCCTCTTTGAAGAGGTTGAGCGGTGTCATATTTCTACTGGGGCTGCTTATTATGAGGGGTTCCCACCATCCCTGTGCTGTGCTGACTTCCTCCTGGGTGTTCTTATTATGAGGGGCTCCCACCATCCCTGTGCTGTGCTGACTTCCTCCTGGGGGTTCTTATTATGAGGGGATCACACCATCCCTGTGCTGTGCTGACTTCCTCCTGGGGCTGCTTACGGTGCTGCTGTCAGCGCTGTATGTCACGGAGCTGCTGTCAGCGCTGTATGTCACGGAGCTGCTGTCAGCGCTGTATGTCACGGAGCTGCTGTCAGCGCTGTATGTCACGGAGCTGCTGTCAGCGCTGTATGTCACGGAGCTGCTGTCAGCGCTGTATGTCACGGAGCTGCTGTCAGCGCTGTATGTCACGGAGCTGCTGTCAGCGCTGTATGTCACGGAGCTGCTGTCAGCGCTGTATGTCACGGAGCTGCTGTCAGCGCTGTATGTCACGGAGCTGCTGTCAGCGCTGTATGTCACGGAGCTGCTGTCAGCGCTGTATGTCACGGAGCTGCTGTCAGCGCTGTATGTCACGGAGCTGCTGTCAGCGCTGTATGTCACGGAGCTGCTGTCAGCGCTGTATGTCACGGTGCTGCTGTCAGCGCTGTATGTCACGGAGCTGCTGTCAGCGCTGTATGTCACGGAGCTGCTGTCAGCGCTGTATGTCACGGTGCTGCTGTCAGCGCTGTATGTCACGGAGCTGCTGTCAGCGCTGTATGTCACGGAGCTGCTGTCAGCGCTGTATGTCACGGAGCTGCTGTCAGCGCTGTATGTCACGGAGCTGCTGTCAGCGCTGTATGTCACGGAGCTGCTGTCAGCGCTGTATGTCACGGAGCTGCTGTCAGCGCTGTATGTCACGGAGCTGCTGTCAGCGCTGTATGTCACGGTGCTGCTGTCAGCGCTGTATGTCACGGAGCTGCTGTCAGCGCTGTATGTCACGGAGCTGCTGTCAGTGCTGTATGTCACGGAGCTGCTGTCAGCGCTGTATGTCACGGAGCTGCTGTCAGCGCTGTATGTCACGGAGCTGCTGTCAGCGCTGTATGTCACGGTGCTGCTGTCAGCGCTGTATGTCACGGAGCTGCTGTCAGCGCTGTATGTCACGGAGCTGCTGTCAGCGCTGTATGTCACGGAGCTGCTGTCAGCGCTGTATGTCACGGAGCTGCTGTCAGCGCTGTATGTCACGGAGCTGCTGTCAGCGCTGTATGTCACGGTGCTGCTGTCAGCGCTGTATGTCACGGAGCTGCTGTCAGCGCTGTATGTCACGGAGCTGCTGTCAGTGCTGTATGTCACGGAGCTGCTGTCAGCGCTGTATGTCACGGAGCTGCTGTCAGCGCTGTATGTCACGGAGCTGCTGTCAGCGCTGTATGTCACGGTGCTGCTGTCAGCGCTGTATGTCACGGAGCTGCTGTCAGCGCTGTATGTCACGGAGCTGCTGTCAGCGCTGTATGTCACGGAGCTGCTGTCAGCGCTGTATGTCACGGAGCTGCTGTCAGCGCTGTATGTCACGGAGCTGCTGTCAGCGCTGTATGTCACGGTGCTGATGTCAGTGCTCTGTATTACGGTGCTGCTGTCAGTGCTCTGTATCTCCTGCACCCTCTTGTTTGCCTACCCTGGTCCCTGACCTTCCCTCTCCTCCATTGCCTTCATTAGCTCCATAGTCCTGAATTGTCAGAACAATTTCCCAAATAAAAAAAAAATGCTTGTAGTTATCGATCCCAAATTCACCTCATACATGTATTATGCTATTGTCCAGGTGGTGGGACTACGTGCTACCCCCTAATAATTACCCCGTGGCCGCAAATTCGACCTAAAGGTTTGCGAAATTCGCCTCCCATTGAAGTCAATGGAGCCCGCGGCGAACGGTCGTTTTCGCGAACGTTTGTGTCCGTTCGCGTTTCGCGTTCGCGAAACGTCCCGTCGGAAGTTCGTCCATCACTACTGACCACTATCGTAAGGGGCATTTTCACAATGCCCCCTGCTGGATTAATCTTATCAGGCGTTCCCGGAAATCTGAGATTTATATCAAGGTTGCTACTGGGGTAATAATATTGAGAAAGGCTGGTTTATATAATTAATGTATTCCACCTATAGTTTGTTGAGTCACAATATAACATGTTGCAGTGACCGCATTGTGACTTTTGCTTAAAGGTAGCAAAGGGTATTTCCTAAATATGTCCTTAGGTTTTGAATGTCACACCCAATTAAACAAACCTCTCAAGACAGAAATCAAGGATCAGTGGTTGAGGGAGGAGTCTAGTAATGGAGCATGTCTCCACCTAACACGGCCAGGTGAACGCCAGGTCTCTGCTCCCAGCTGCGTTGGCTAATATGACTCAGAGCCCGCTCATGTCGTTCTGATCCCGGCATGGTGCTCCTGCTCCCATCCCTCCCTTTATACCTCCTCGCTTCTGGATGTCACTGAGTGCTGAGTGCGGCTGCAGGACATCGCTGTGGCCGGGTGCTGTCTTCTGGAGTGTGCCTTGGCAGCTGATTGGAGGGGGGGGTGGCTCTTGGAGGTTTCCAGCGACGGGCCACGGTGTTCCTGTGTGTAGTTCATGTGAGAGAGACCGTCTAGCCGGTGGTTCCAGGTGCCCTCTGCTGTCCAACAGGAAGAAGTGCAGCCAGTGCAGCTAGTCTGCTGAATGGGAGCTGCCGGTGGCTGTTCTGTGTAGGAGAAAAGGCAAACCTAGGCTGTGGACGTTCCCCGGTTTGCAGGGAGAGCTGAGGGGATGCCCAGCAGAAAGTCTACGATGTGACTTCCTCCTGTTGTACATCTATTTCCTTGATGCCCTGAAACTGTTTACCTGGGGCTTTTTACTACATTTACTACATAATATATCGGGGGTATCTTGTATAGCTGCTGCTCACTGCTGTATACCAGCAGTATAGACCTTCCCCTGTGATGTTAACTTGGACTTAAAAAGGCAAGCGAAATGGAAAGGATAAGCACAATCTAATATTGCTGGTCTAAATTGTGGGACATGCTCTAGGCTATTGAGATAATTCACGGTAATTTATATAAAGAAAGAAAAAAAGAAAATTAGCAGCAACATCTTTTTTATTTTCTAGTGGCGGACGGCTGATAATGGGGACCGCGGTAATTGGTGGAAAATGTTGCTTGTCTCGTCTCCTTCTACCTGGTTTAGATGAATTAGCAAGCGACTCAGAATTATACTGCTTTAAAAAAAAACTTTTGAGGGGAATTATATGTCGCATTATCAACAAATGAAATTTGACAAGAGAAGTTATTGCGTGGGAAGTTGTATTTGATACATTAGTAGCGTCATATGTGCTATACCTGTTTTACTCCCTCATACTGATTTTTGTTTGTGGGCCCTAACTTGCCTCTACTGGGACTACAGATGTATATCATTCACTGATGTGTTATAACAATACTATGAGATTCACTAAGTGATCCCAGACGATTTAAAGACTGTTGTAAGAACTGGTAAAAAGGCATTTCGCTTAGGGCTTGAAATGCATATATAATACCTTATCTGAGAAGCCCCTGTGAGTCTCTATAGTATAGAAGTACTACACAATAAATCATAAGCTAGGAGGACTCATAGCAGCAGAACAAAATAGCAGCCTATAAAGAAGATATAGCAAGGAGCAGCGCACATGCGATAAATATACTTACTGAAATAACTATACGGATAAATATTATAGAGCAACTTTGCCCAGACAAATGAAGGGAAAGACAGCAAAGATGGGATCAACCCCCAAATCGCCCCGCCTGAGCTTAGTCACAAGTCCCGGTCCAATGAATAAATATGTCACGCAAACAGGAATGAGTGAGAAACAACTGACAGAAAAACAGCAAAATACTAGAAGCACTCAAGCTGAAAATAAAGATAAAGATAAAAAAGAGAAGGATAAGAAGGATAAAGAGAAAAAAGACAACAAGGGCAAAACAAATCTATACAGGAGAAGGAAACAATACTAGAGGTTGATATGGAACAACTTTTAGAATTAGAGTATGAAACAGAAGGGACACAGACTCAGCAAGACTGCCCCCCATCCCTGCCAACCAAAAAGGAAATAATATCTATGTTTGCCGCCTTTGAAAAATCTCTGAAAACTGAAATGGAAAAATTTAACAAAAATCTCGGCCATACTTTGGAACGTGCAGAAAAGGTGGAAAAAAAATTGAAAATAACAGTAATATTATTGGGAAATTAGAATTAGAAATTATATCCCTAAAAATGTGCAGCAAGAACAAGCCTATAAAATAGAGGATCAAGAAAATAAGGATAGAAGAAAAAATATAAGAATACGTGGGGTCCCAGAATCGCCCCATCAAGAAGATCTAACGGAAATAATAAAAAAGATTTGTAACCCGTTGATGAATAAAGATATAACAAAGCCAATAAAAATTGAGAGGGTACACCGGTTAAGAAAGCCAAAAGATCTTCCGCAAGAGAAGCCCCGTGATATTATTGTGCCATTTCAGGAAGAAGAGGATAACAATTGTATATGGTGAAATATAAGAGCGAATGCACCTATAGAATATGATGGAAGGGGTATCCAGATATTTCAGGACTTATCCCAAGAAACGTTAAGGAGAAGAAGAGCTTTAAAACCTTTATTAGCAATTCTGACAGAAAACGGAATCCAGTATAATTGGGGTTTCCCCGCATGTTTAATTGGCAGAAAGAACGGTTCCACGGCAAGACTGAGATTTATAGAAGACACTGAGGATTTTTTTTTAAAAACTTGATATTCCCATGCCAAAGATACAGGATATATGCGTTTATATTGGCCTGGGAAGACCTTCATATAATTGGGGAGGGGGAGGGGAGAGGAAGGAGACTATGGGGGGTAGGGAGATTTGGGGGAAGTGACCCCCTACTTCTCCCCCCCCCCTTTTTTTTCTCCTTCGTTCTCTCCCCCCTCTCCCCAGAGGGAAACTAAGGTACTGCGACAAGGGATGGGGGGGGGGGTGGGAGAGGAGGGGCGGGAGGGGTGTATGTTTTTTTTTTCTGAGGGCATTCTAAGAAAATAATGTAAAAGCTGGCAGGCAGGGCCTGGTATTCCTGGTAGGTGGGGAGACCATCTTACAAGTAAGATGGTCTGGGACATGTCCAAACAGAATGCCACCTCAGGACAAAAGGAGCAGAGGGATAAGGCGGTCCCAGGTAAGATGCTCCAGACCATAGGGTCAGGTTTACATCAAATGAGGGAGGAGGGAGGAGAGGGGGGTGGGTAGGTAAAGAGGGAAAATCTGTTGACTCAAATCCCCTAATTGAAATAGGCCATTTTCATAAATTACTGAATGGTAGATATTACGTTTATAACATATAATGTAAGAGGATTGAATTCTCCCAAAAAAATATATATTATACTAAAAGAAGTAGAGAGATATTTTGCAGATATCGTTTTCTTGCAGGAGACGCATATATCCCTTGATTCTAATACTAGATTAAATACACGTGCGGAACGCAGTGTGGTACTATGCAGATTCCCCAAATAAAGGGTCTAAAGGAGTTGCAATTGGAATATCAAAAAATTTGAACTTTGTAGTTGAGGAGAGGAAGGTGGATCCAGATGGGAGGTACCTGTTCCTGAAAGGAACTCTACAAAGGAAATATATACTTTACTTAATGTCTACTGCCCTAATAAATGCCCCAAAAAATACCTAAACAGGATTTTGACAGCTTTAGCAGAATTTAACGAGGGACAAGTGGTTTTGGCAGGAGACCTCAATTTTTCAATGAATACTGATCTAGATAATACGTCTCAAGAAAATAAACAACAAAGAATATAAAAAAAATGTATACACAACAATTGCTGGATATATGGAGAATAAGTAATTTGAAAAAAAAGGACTATACATATTATTCTGTGGTACATGACATGTATGCAAGACTGGACTACATCTTCGTGGACCACGAAACACTGGAAAATGTGGTTGAGGTGGAGATCGGAATTATCACTTCCTCGGACCACGCGCCAGTGATAGTTAAAATCAGAATGGGGGAAATGGAGTGTAGAAAAGGCACCTGGAGACTCAATGAGGCCCTAATAGAGGATGGTGAAGTAGAGAAATTTATAAAAACTGAGATTGAACAATACTTTAAAACTAATAATACAATAGATGTGTCCAAAGCAACACTCTGGGAGGACCACAATGCCCTGATACGGGGAAAATTAATTTCCATTGGAGGTGGGAAAAAAACGGAGGGAGAACAGAAAATAAATAATATAAAAAAAGAAATATATGAGTTAGAGCAAAATCATAAGAGATATTTGGATAGAAATATACAAAAGGAGATCTTTATAAAGCGAGGACAACTAAACGACATGATGGAACAAGAGACCAGAAAAGTATTTAAGAAGGTAGCTAAAGAAAGATATATATGGGGAAATAAGCCGGGGAAACACCTAGCAAGGATCTCAAGGGAAAAAAAAAACCTTAAATTATATTGAAAAGATCTAACATGAGCACAGGGAAATGAAATATAGAACATCTGAGATAGCTAATGCCTTTAGATCATATTACAGTGCACTATATTCAATCAGAAATACTGAGACAGGAGAAGAAAAACAGATGAGAAAAGTTAAAATACAAAAATACCTAGATGAAACAAAGTTACCAAAAATATCATCACTAAGCGCCGAGTGACTAGATGAGCCAATTACTTTAGATGAAATCTATAAAGCCTTAAAGGAAACCTCTAGTGGGAAAGGTCTGGGCCCAGATGGTTTCTCAATCAAGTATTACAAGAAATTTAAAGATCAATTAGCGCCAGAATTATGTAAATACCTAAATAAAATAGGGGAGAATGAGGAAATAAGGAAAGTGTCTCTGCTAGCAAATATAACTCTTATACCGAAACCCAGAAAGGATAAATCTATTTTCTCTAATTACCGGCCCATAGCGTTATTAAACGTTGATACAAAATGATATGCGAAGATTTTAGCAACAAGATTAAAAAACCTTATGCCGGAATTAATAAATGAGGATCAAGTAGGATTCGTGCCGGGTAGAGAGGGGAGGGACAACAGCTTAAGAACCTTGCTACTCATGGGGAATGAAAAACAAGATAAGCCCCCAATGATATTAATATCGATTGATGCCGAAAAGGCATTTGATCGAGTAGATTGGTGCTTTATGATGGAAAGCCTCCAGAGCATAGGAATAGGACCAAAGATGTTGAGATGGATAAATAATTTGTACACACAGCCATCAGCTAGAGTAGGGGTTAATGGGAGTATGTCATCTGCATTTGAGATGTTTAATGGGATAAGGCAGGGGTGCCCGCTTTCGCCACTCCTGTATGTGATTGCTTTGGAACCCTTACTCACAAAAATACGAAACAATGTCAACATAAGGGGGGTAAAGGTGGGAGGTGAGGAACATAAAGTAGTGGCATATGCAGATGACATACCCCTATACATGTCCAATCCGCGATTGTCATTCCCCTGCTTAATTAAAGAAATAAAGGAGTACGGAGCCCTCTCAAATTTCAAAATAAACCCATTAAAAACAGTAATATTGAATATAGGAATAGATTTAAAGGAAGAGAAACTACTAGAACAAGAATTTCCCTTCATATGGGAGAAAAAAGAAATAACATACTTAGGAATAAAAATCACAGCCACTAGCCAGGACTTATATCAAGCCAATTATATTCCATTATTAAATGAACTTAAAACAGAGCTAAGAAATCTCATGGATAGGTAGAATCAATATGTTGAAAATGGTAATCTTACCAAAAATAACATACAAATTCCAAATGCTTCCGATAAGTATCCCAAAAAGTTTCTTTAAGGCAATAAAATCACTATTTTTTAAATATATATGGCAAAATAAAAAATCAAGGGTAACTTACAACTTATTAACTACAAAAAAAAAAGGAGGGATGGCACTTCCAGACACATATAGGTATTACATAGCAATTATATTAGCCAGACTAGTGGAATGTGCTAATATAAGTACTAATAAGAAATGGGTAATGATAGAGGAGACACTCTATGGCTTACAAATACAAAAAAAGTTTGGACACTGTCAAAATATAGAATAGGAAACAAAAGAGCACATGAAATCACTCTCACAGCACTTAAAGTATGGGATGCACTACACTGTAGGGAAGGATGGAAGTATAATTCTCCACTAATACCATTGGGGACACACATTTTTTTATTCCAGGCAACGGTACACAGCTAGGAAAACAAATGTTGGATATACAAGTAAAAGATATCACTTCACGGGGAGAAATAATGACAAAACAAGATATAATAAAGAAATATGGGTGGCAAAGCGTGAAGGACTGGGAATACTTACAGATTCAACATTTCATAAACTCAATTCCAGGCCCCATTAGAGATGAGAATGCATTAACGCCATTAGAAAAGCTTTGTAACTCAAAAAATACAGTAAAACATGGTATATCTCGGGTATATGAGATCCTCACAGAAATAGAGGGGCAGGGGGCGATACCTGCTATAGTAAAATGGGAATAGGATATGGGTATTAAGCTTGATGAGACACAAATGATAAATGCTGTTCACAACTATGCTTCGGATATAATGTCCATAGAAGTAAACTATAAGTGTCTAATAAGGTGGCATTTGACCCCGGAAAAGATACATAGAATATATCCCTCTAAATATCCCCAGTGTTGGAGAAATTGTAAATTATCGGGAACAACATTTCACATATGGTGGGAATGTCCAGAGATAAAACAATACTGGCAAAATATATTAGACTATATAGACATAATAACAGCAGATAGGATACCATACTGCCCCTGGGCCTGCTTATTCCATGGTACAAAGAAAACAAAGAACCAATATAAACAAACCTTAATACCATTTTTGCTTAATGCAGCAAAAGCCCTCATCTCTAAAAAATGGTTAGATACCAAAAAACCTAGTATTAGAGAATGGATATTGAGAGTTGAGTATATTACTAATATGGAATATTTAAGCAATATGGAGAAAGATCGAAAAAAAGTGGAGAATGTTTAAAAGGACTGAAACTTACTTTCAGGTAATGGTGGAAACAATATAATGTGGATTTGAAAGGGATCAACAGATTAAAGGGGGGGGGATAAATGGGGTAATAAATATGTTTTGTATAAATAATAACAAAAAGAGAATGTTAACAGGAAATGTTTTGTTTGTAATAGAAATGTTATAATAAAAGTTTAAATTATAAAAAAAAAGGTTTTGAATGTCACCAAATGTTTTTAAAAATACAACTTTTGCCTAGAGGTCTATTTATAAAACATTTGTTGGACAAATGTCACAAGCATTCACCCAACCTACACAAACTTTTCCTGTATTTTCTCTAATACAATTATTTCCTATGATTGTCTGCTCCATCTAGTGGCCAAAATAGCTGAATTTTTTTTATTGAGATATTTCATTAAAAATAACTGAATTTTTGATACTCCAAGGAGCAGATGATCATAAGAAATAATCCTATTAGAGAAATGCATGGGAAATTTGTGTAGGTTCGGTGAATGCTTGTGGCATTTGTGTAATGAATGTTTTATAAGTAGACCCCATAGTGTTCCCTCTGTTGGCTTTCTGTAGCTAATTATGATCAGTCAACATTTCTGCTGAAAATCATGTACAGTTTTTAAAATATAAAACAAAAATTGGGACTAAATAAAAGAGGCATTTGTATTCTTCCTTTACTCTCGGTGTGCTTTGGGAATTTCTTCTAGATTTATGCAATAATTCAGCATTAAAACAGGCACTTTGCCTCAAACAGGATTTTTCTGTAATAAAGACCTATCACTGATACTCTCTCTCCTTGTGCAGGGTGACAGGTCTGGTCTTCACCCCCTCCTATAGTTTTCCTCAGGCAGCTTGTAGTGGGTGGTCCTGCTGGGCCCCTCCCACAGATCTACTCTCAGTGCAGGTTATGTACACCACAGTGATAATGTAACCGCTATTCTACAATCTATTATAAGGGTTTGCAAGGGGATTTGGAGCACAAAAAAGGATTTATAACCTTTATGCTGCATACACACGACTGGACTTTTTTAACGGACTAGGTCTGACGGTCTCCCAGATAGACTTTTGGCGGAGGTCCGGCGGACTTTCTGAATGAAACAGATTTGGCCCCACACTACTGGACTAAGTCCGTTTGAAAATCAGTTCATTTTGAACGTGATAAATGGGACTAAACAAGGAAGTTCAACAGCCAGCAGCCAATAGCTGCCCTTGCTTCGTATTTGGTCCGTCGGACTAGCAGACAGACGAACTGTTTTCCCGATGTTTAGCCCATTGGATAGATTTGAAGCATGTATTAATATATTTTAATTATAATTTTTGTATCCAAAGTTAAGCTTTAATCACTAGCCGACCAGCCGCGGTCATTATACTGCGGCAGATTGGCCCGTTCCCGCAAATTGCCATAGATGCACATCAGCATCTTTAACCACTTGGGTACCGCGCTATTGCAAAATGACGGCAATAGCGCGGACCCACATTTTCGGGACTACGTCTATTGACGTAGTCCCGGTTACGAGCGGCCTGCGCGCCCCCTGAGGGGCGCGCGCGGCGCGCTCTGTGATCGGCGAGTCCGTGAGACTCGCCTGATCACCGATCCGTGTAAGGGGTCGATCCCGACCCCTTATCACGTGATCAGCTGTCAGCCAATGACAGCTGATCATGTGATAAAACGGAGCCGGTAATCGGCTAGTATTCCTCCTCGCGCTGACAGCGCGAGGAGAAAAAAAAAAAGCCGATCGCCGGCGGCCGTGTTCGGGACATCAGTCCCGATCACGGCCAGAAATTTAAACGGACACCTGCCCCCTGCCAGTGCCCACCTGCCACCCGCAGTGCCATCCTGAAATAAAGTAAGTGCCCCCCTGTCAGTGCCACCCAGCAGTGCCCATAGTGCCCACAGTGCCACCCAGCAGTGCCCACAGTGCCACCCAGCAGTGCCCACAGTGCCACCCAGCAGTGCCACCCAGCAGTGCCACCCACAGTGCCACCCAAAATCTGCCTCAAAGGTGCTGCACCCCAGTGCCGCCCATCAGTGCCCAGCAGTGCCGCCCATCAGTGCCCAGCAGTGCCGCCCATCAGTGCCCAGCAGTGCCACCTATCAGAGCCACCTATCAGTGCCACCTATCAGTGCCCATCAGTCCCATCTATCTGTGGTACCTATCAGTGCCCATCCGTGCCACCCATCCGTGCCACCCATCCGTGCCATCTTATCTGTGCCCATCTTTGCCCATCAGTGCCGCCTTATCTGTGCCCATCGGTGCCGCCTTATCTGTGCCTATTAGTGCCGCCTTAACTATGCCTATCAGTGCCCACCAATGCAGCCCATCAGTGCCCACCAATGCAGCCCATCAGTGCCCACCAATGCAGCCTATCAGTGCCGCCTAATCAGCGCACTTCAATGAAGGAGAAAAATGACCCGTTTGCAAAATTTTATAACAAACTATTAAAACATGATTTTTTTTTTTTTTTTTTTTGCATCTTTTTTTGTTTGTTTAGCAAAAAATAAAACTCCGAGCTGTAACTAAATACCACCAAAAGAAAGCTCTATTTGTGGGAAAAAAATGATAAAAATTTCATTTGGGTACAGTGTTGTATGCCCGCGCAATTGTCATTCAAAGTGCATCAGCGCTGAAAGCTGAAAATTGGTCTGGGACTGAGGGGGGTTTAAGTGCCCAGTAAGCAAGTGGTTAAGGGTGATAGCAGGGCCAATGCGCATGGCTGGCAGGCACGATGTCTACCAGCTACCCCCGATCGCTTGCACGAGAGCCAGAATGGGAATTTGTGTGTGTAAATACACAAATCCCCATTCTGACAGGAGAGGAGTGACAGATCATCCAGTCCTACAAGTTAGGAACAGCGATCTGTCCCCTCCTCTAGTCAGTCCCATCCCCCACAGTTAGAAACACTCATGAAAAAACACATTTAACCCCTTGATCGCCACCATTACTAGTAAAAAAAAAAACTTATCAAAATGCCATAAATCTATTCCCTATTTTGTATCAAAAATATGTACAAGAATATATATTGGTCTAAACTGGTGAAGAAATTAATTTTTTTACATTTTTTTATTTATTATAGCAAAAAGTATAAAATATATTTTTTTGTTTATAGCCCAAAAAAAATAAAAAACACAGAGGTGATCAAATACCAAAAGAAAGCTTTATTTGTGGGAAAAAAAGAATGTTGATTTTTTTTTGGTTTGGGTACAACGTCGCACGACCGCACAATTGTCAATTAAAGCGACGCAGTGCCGTATCGCAAAAAATGGCCTGGTCATTAAGGGGGAAAATTTTCTGGGGCTGAAGGGGTTAAAGTGTGTAAAGCCTGTTTTATATTTTGGATAAATTAAAGTAAAGTCAAGCCTAAGGCTTAATGTACACAGGACATTTTATAATCTCTCCTGAACGATTCAGTTTGGCAGAGAGTAACCAACGTTTAAAAAAAAGTCAGTTTTTCCACATTTACAATGCCACGTTTAGCTGTGTTTGCGATTAGAAGCATTCTTTTTTCAAATAGTCAAAAATTGTAAACTGCTTGTAAACAAAACGCTGTTGAATGCAAGTTTCCGCATTTACGCACGTCTACAAGCTGTTACAGGCGTTTGGCGTTACAAATGCCTTGGAAACATCCATCCTGAACGCATTTTTTTGCTTTCCAAAAAATGCTTCTAAACTCAACTACCTAGAAATGACTATAAATGACCCCTGTGTACATGTACTGATAAGATACAATGGAGGAGACTTCAGGGGCAGCTGAAAAAAACACCCAACTGCTCCTAAATGTCCGCTTACCAGCAACAGTGTACATGAAGCCTTAAAGTTTATGTAAAAAAACCTTCAGCCTTTACAACAACTTTAAGCTAGGTACACACGGGAAGTTGTTTTTTTTTTAAACCCAGAGGGCTGAACGAAAAAACAAAAACTGAGAGGTTGATGTACTAACACATCAGATGTTAGTGCAGCAATCTCCCCGCTGTGCTATTGTGTTCTGATAAAATATAAACAATGTGGTGCTTGCTCTAATCATCTATAGGTGACAGTGTCTATTAAATAGTGATATACCCTTAAATTGTCTATATATATATATATATATATATATATATATATATATATATATATATATATATATACATATATATACACACACACTAAACCATATAATACAATCATATTTTTGTTTACAAGCTATTTTTATTATGTAAAAGGTCAAGGTATAAAACACTTACAATGATGGTACAGGTGTAAATACAAAAATCTTTAACAGTGAATGTTGTACAGGAAGAGGAAAAGGGTTGTTAGTCAGGTTAAAAAAAAATAAAAATTGCACAGTGTTATAATCAGGCAAATCAAGAGTATTGTAGTGGAGGGAAGAAATAAATAAACGACAAAAGCGTATATGTTAAGAAGGGGAGGCGAGAAAAAGAACAAAACCAAAACTCCTCTTTCCTCTCCCTTTTCCCTCTCCCCCCCCCCTCGCCCGCCCTTCCCCTCTATCCACCCTCCTAAATCAAAGAGGGGGCATTGAGTCGTATAACATGGGGTGAATTCTTTCAGAAAGTTTGATGTTCGTCATGCGGTTGAGAATTTGTGGCCAAGATACCGTAGTGGAGCACCAATTAAAGGCTATGGCCCAATGAATAGAGCTGAGGAATATGTGGATTAATAGAATAGAATACATACTTGGGGTGTAAGAGCAATCTTTCTACCGGATATTTTTTCTATGATTGTGCTGGCCTTATGCCAAGTGTTTTTTATATGGGGACATATCCCAAAAGATATGTAAAAGTTTTTCCTGATAGGGGCAACCCCTAAAGCAGAGTGGGGATAGTGAGGATAAAATCAGTTAAGCTTAGCAGGGGTAAGACACCATCTATAGAGCAATTTGATGGCAGATTCTCTGATTGAGGTTGTTTTGGTACATTTATGTAGATTTGTAAAAATGGTATCTCACTGCTCAAGAGTAAATTAGGTATTTAAATCTGATTCCCATTGTAGCATGGGGTGTGTTTTCCAGGCATATCGGTCTCATTTAAACATTTATATATTCTGGAGATTAAACCCCTATCTCTTGGAGAGGAGATACAAATTTGTTCAAATTGTGTATATGGAGGGTGGAGCGTAAGTGAATGATATTTCTGATAAAATTGTCTTATATTTGTGTAGTCCTCTAGTTCAGTAGATGGGAAATCATATTTTGTTTGTAGACTAGTAAAGGTGAGAAATGAATTATTGTGAGAGAGCGATTTTAAATGTGTTATATAAGGTTATATAACTTCCAATACATAAGAAAGTTTTGATCTTGAGCTCTATCTGGGGGTGGGGGCGAGAATGAGGGTCACCTAGAAAGGAAGCTGGGGGGAGTGTCAGAGAATAACTTGAATTTAGTGACTTGCGTGTTCCGTAGTTGAAGGATGTGAGTGACGATAAGGTTTAAGGGTCTTCATTTTTGCAGTGAAATAGTCTTGGACCAAAGGAGTCCTTGTAGATTGTAGGGTAGAATAGATGCTTCATCAAAACGGAGCCAAGGGATTTGGAGTGAAGGGGAATACCATTGGGCTAAATGGGTGAATCTGGCCGATAGATAATAAAGCCAAAGATTGGGAATGCTGAGGCCTCCTTTTATTTGGGGTCTAAACATAAGGGAATAGCTAAATCTGGGTTTCTTGTTTAGCCAAATAAATTTGTTGATCTCTCTCTGTAAGGATCCTAATGTTTTTTAGATAGAATAAGAGGAAGGCTTTAAAGAAAATTAAAAGTTTTGGTAATATCATCATCTTTATGGCCACTATTCTGCCCGAGAACGAAATCTGGTATGATGACCAAAGTTTAAGTAGATTTTTAATACTGTTAAATAAGGGAGGGTAGTTTGCTTGGTATAATGTTTTATACAACGGTGTAATCTGAATACCTAGATATCTAAACAAATCTGCGTTCCAATTGAATAAGAATTTGTCTTTAAGTGAAGATATTAAGGCTGGGGGAATGTTGATTGGTAAAGCCGAGCACTTAGATAAATTTACACCCAGACCTGTCAGGTCATGAAAGTTGTCAAGGGTTTTAGTTAGATTGGGTAGGGAGATGAGAGGGTCAGTTATAAATAGAAGCACATCATCCACATAAAGCCTCAGTTTGTATTCTCTGGATCCCTTAAAATATCCTTTAATGTCTATGTTGTTTCTAATAGCGCAGGCAAGGGCCTCTAACGCTAGGGCGAAAAGTAGAGGGGAGAAGGGGCAACCCTGCCTGGTACCTTTGGTCAGGGGGAAAAAGTCAGAGTTTTTGCCTGGGAGTTTGATACGTGTTTGTGGGTTGTGATGGAGAGCCTTAAAGCCATGTAAGAAATCATTGTTAATGCCATATTTGGGGAGTAGAGATATGTCAAGATATGACCAGGAAACGCTATAAAAAGTTTTGTGTATATCAAGGCTAAGTAGTAATGTGGATTTGGCATGTATGTTGGAATATTGAATGATATTTGAGGTCAGTTGTATATTATCTGTTATTTGTCTGTTAGGAATGAAGCCTGTTTGATCAGGATCCACTAATGGGGAGATAACAGCAGATCATCTTTCTGCCAAAATACGGCCAATATTTTTAAGTGGTTGTCAATAACTGATATTGGACGGTAGTTTTGAGGGGTGGAGTGGTCTTTATTTGGTTTGGGAAGAAGGGACATGTTAGCTAAAAGCATTTTAGATGGGAAATGGCCACCTTGTAAGATGTTATTGTACAGTTTAGTAAGGTGTGGGGTAATAGAGGCAAATTTTTTATAGTAAAATGTGGAATAACCGTCCGGGCCTGTGGCTGTGGATATCTTTAATGTTCCAATGATTCTGTTAACTTCTATGTCAGTTCAAGGGGCATTGAGAGATTCGATTTGTTCCCTAGACAGCATGGATAATGTAATGTCGTTAAGCCACTCCAGGGAGGATTGTTTGGGAGAGGATTGTGGTACAGAAAGAAGATTTTTATAGAAGTCTAAAAACAGTTTCATGACTTCTTTGGGGTTGGACACTGTATTTCCAGAAGGGTTCCTTAATTTGTATGTGTGGGGTGGTTTCATGGATTGATTTAGTTTTCTATCGAACATGGTGGAATATGAATGTCTGTTGAGTAAAAGTCTAGCTTTCTGAGGGCTTTTTCGGTGTCAGATGTTAATATTGTGTCTAAGGTAGTGCGTTTCACTTGAATTTGTTTAAAAAGGTCACTAGATGGGTTTTGGTTGTTTCTGTGATATAAATGGTCAAGATCTTTCATGAGGGACCTAATGTCTGCGAGTTTTGATTTGTTTTTGATTGAGGCAATGTTTATCAGATGGCCTCTCATCACTGCCTTATGCGCCATCCATATATTTGTAGGAGACATGTCTGGTGTTACGTTATGTGCAAAGTATTGCTCAAGGTGAGATAGTATTTGTTGGTTGCTTGATGGATCTGTGAGCAAGAAATCATTAATTCGCCATGAGTGTGTTGTATTGGCTAGACCTATGCATGAAGTGTTAAAGTAGACTATGTGTGATCAGACCAAGGACATGTATGGATATCTGCCTTAGAGGAGTTGGCAAGTGGGATTGGGGTGCAGAAGATAATCAAGTCGGGCGAAGCTGTTATGCGGGTAGCAATAGAATGTATAGGATTTGATGCCTATGTTGTGGGCTCTCCAAGTATCAACTAACTGATGATTATATAGTGATCTATTCAAAGATTTGGGGAAAGCTTTGGAGGATGGGACAACTTTACTTCTAAGCAGCTAAATTGAGGGGGCGTGACCGGAAGTGCTGGGGAGAGGACGCATCTCGGCTGAGCTCCGCCGGCCGGGAGTTAATCCTCATCCATCCGCCGTTCCAAGGCAAGATTCAGGCCTGGCGGGCACCTCAGCCTACTCCCCAAGAGTCCCGGGAACGTTTTTATCCCGATATTACTGCTCCGGTCCGGCCGGAGCCCCGCAATTAGGCCCGAGGCCTGCCGCATTGCCTGGATGCCGGCCGCCATCTTGCGGCCTACAGGGACGCCGGAGCCTCCGCGCTCGCGTACCGCGGGCCGCGCGGACAGCGGTGACACGCACCCACCCAGCGGGTGTCGGAGGAGCCCCCCTGGGGCCTGGGAGTGGAATTCGGTGGAGAGGACTGGTGCTGGCAGCCTGCACACTACCACTGAGGACACACTGCAGACTGAGGTAGGCGGTGGCCATCTTGGTACACCCAGTCCACCATTACAGGCCCCTCACACTTCCTAAGGCACTTTCTGCTCCCCCCCCTGTACTGCATACCATCCTCCCAGTATATAGAGGCCCTGGAGAGCCTAGTGATGGACATGTGATAACGTACACCTTAACTGGGAGTGCATACGCGGTAGCAGGGAAAATGGCAACGTAATTCCCTAGCACCGCGCCGTCGGAACTTTACACTTGGCTGATAAGGCATATTCATCTAGCGATTCTTGACACATCTGCCCCAACTACTGCATGCGCTTTTGGGCTGCTGGCGGGTATGTATAATACACCCCGGAACCGTCCCCGCAACAGATCACAGCAGAAATCCTCTCCGGTCCGTGGGAAGGCGAAAGGGAAGGGTAAGATGGCGCCCGAACCGCCGGAACCTGATGACACCACACAGCACTCTGACGATAGCCTGTCACAGTTTCCCTCTAACCTAGCCAGCCCTGTGGACACTAACTCTGATGCTTTGCTACAGAAATTCCGCACCATAGTAAGGGACGAGATCACCTCGGCCTCTCGTAAACTGTCTGCTGAACTGGTGAAGGGTCTTAAGGAGCTAGGCCACTGCACTAATCAGTTGGAGGAACGGATGGACCTAACAACCACGGTACTGGAGGGTCATGAGGAAGAGGTGGAGAAACTGAATGCGGAACTTGTAACACTCCAGGACAAACTTGAGGACTCAGAAAATAGGGCCCGCAGAGGAAATTTGCGTATTCGCGGCCTCCCAGAGACCATTACGGATCTCCAGGGTACAGCTACAGCATTCTTTCAGGAGCTTGCGCCTGATATTCCCACGGAACGCCTGGAATTCGACCGGATCCATAGGTCCCTCGCTCCCAAACCAACTGAGGGCCCCCCCAGAGATGTGATTATAAAATTTCATTTCTACAGAACCAAGGAACGACTTCTCCAGGCGGCCAGGGAATTACCGGACATTACATTCCAGGGAAACTCCCTCCAATTGTTCGCAGATCTTTCCCCGGTCACTATCGCTAAACGGCGGAATATGAAGCCCTATCTGCAAATCCTGCAAGCCAGAAACATCCGCTACCGGTGGGGGTTCCCCTTTAAACTCTCCTTTTATCATTTGGGACGTCAGTTTCATGCCTCATCTTTGCCGGATCTGAGGCGGCAATTCCAGGAGCTACAGTTTGACCTCCCTCCTTCTCAACCCGAAGCAGCAGTGGCCCGACCGGGTCCCTCTCGGGCCCCACCGAGATCCTCACAATCCTCACAGCACGGATCCCAAGCCCTCCGCACTCTCAAGGCTCAGAGGTTTCATGAAGCCTCTACAGACGGAAATCGCTAGAAACATGTTGTCCCTACCTTTTGCAAGTTTGTGCTTTGTTTTTGTTCTTTTTCCCTGCCTTTGTACAGCAGAGAGACCTCAGCCTCTTGAACAAGCTGCGACTAACGCCACCAGGAGACTGGAGCAAGACACCTCCGACCCACGATACTGAGGAGTGGTAAGCTGTTCGGTATTTGATTACAGTCAGACTGTGCTGGTTTTCACCTCTGGACGGTAAAGATCCACCTTGCCAGCTGCTGATGACTGGCAGGGTACCTGTTTTGGTCCTTTTATTTTTTTTATTTTTTTTTTGGACAAATGATGCACTTATGGTATTGACTGCCGCCCCCCTCCCCCCCCCCCCCCCTGATTGCATAGGCTTTTTCAAATCCTCATTCCCTTTTCTACCCCCCCCTTTTTTTTTTTTTTTCTCTTCTCCTCTTCCCCCCCCCCCCTCGCCCCTCATGGCCCTGATCTCTGTATACTGAGGCATTGTTTGGGTTCCACTTAGCTGACACCGCATGTTCATGTTGATTATTTATGGACAGGGGGTCACCACATGTATTGACCTGTTTTTTTTTTGGGGGGGGGGGGAGGGGGATGGTGAAATTTTTCTCTTTTTGTCTTTAGTTATTGTTTTCAGTTTTTTACTAGCTCTTGGGGTTTACATCTATATGCCATTGTTGACATGTTCTTTATATTCATGGTTATGGTTTCAGTTAAGCCAAGTGGTCTCCGACGGACCACTGCACCCTCATGATGTGGTACTTGATCCGAACTAACGTTCGAATCAACACCCGACCAGGTAGTGGGATGGTTAACCCACGACTCATAGCAACCTTAATGTTACAGAGTTATTTGTTCACAGCATTGCATGACTCTACTACCTTTCCTGATGTGATACATTACTTCTTTCTTCCCTCTCTATCTTCACTGCTTCTATCCCTTTTTTTCCCCTCTGGGTTCGCAGGGCGTGTGCTCTGGTTCAAGGTTGATGGCCATTCAGTGCGGTCCCAATGACGATTAACTGGTTGTCCCTGAATGTTCAGGGCATGAACTCACCCCATAAGAGGGTGAAGATTTTTAAATATCTGCGCAAGCAACAAATTGACATTGCTTGTTTACAGGAGACACATTTTTCCGAGACCTCTCATCCTAAGTACTTCGATGCTCAGTTCCCTCAGGTATTTTTCGCAAATGCTCCCACTAAACAAAGGGGGGTTCTCGTGGCTTTTCGAAAATCTGTTCCATTTAGTTGCACTAAACAGATTGCAGACCCTAACGGACGGTACCTTTTGCTCCAAGGCACCATTCATGACACGGAGGTTACCATACTTACGTACTATGCCCCGAATGTAAATCCGGGGCCTTTCTTGACCCATGTCTGCGCCCTGCTTATGTCCCACTGCAGGGGCACCCTCCTTCTTTCAGGTGACTCGAATCTTATATTAAATCCCAAACTAGATAAGCATCCGCCCGAGAGAAATGGACAATCGGCGGGGGCTAAGAAATTTGCGTCCTCCTTACTGGCGCTGGACTTGGTCGACCTGTGGAGGGAGTGTCATCCACAGGGCAGGGACTACACCCATTACTCTCACCCCCATCAGGTTCACTCACGGATAGACCATATGTTTATGCTCAGACGTCATCTTCCGTTGGTGGTATCGGCTTCAATTTTGGCTGTCCCTTGGTCGGATCATGATCCAGTGTTAGTAGTCTGTCACTCTATCCTAGATAGACCTCGGTTTTCTCCCTGGGTGATGAATGATTCCCTTCTTTCACATGCGGGGGTGACAGCAGATATTGTTAAGGCTTCGGAGGACTACTTTCGTGAAAATTTGGGCTCGGTGCAGTCTCCGGTGGTCCTTTGGGAGGCTTATAAAGCGGTGTTGCGGGGTCGGATAATTGGTCTGGCTTCGGCCCGTAAGAGGGCTAGAGAAGCAAAGCAGAAAGAGCTTGAGTCCCGATTGGTGTCTCTATCAGAGAACTTTAAACAATCCCCCACTCCGGGCAACCGCAAGTTGCTGGAATTAGCTAGATCGGAGCTTGATCTGTGTCTCACGGAGGGCGCTGAGCGTGTATTGCGCTGGTCCCGCCAGAGGTGGTATGTGAGAGCAAATAGGCCAAACCGTATGTTAGCTAACAGACTCCGAACCTTTGCTCCTAGATTGAACCCGATAACCCTACGGGATCGACACAATGTCCTATCGGGAAACCCAAAGCATGTCCTGGAGGAATTCGCGTTTCGCCTTGCGAAACTATACGAGGCACCAGGGGGGAGTGTGGCTCGGGGCACGACGGACTTCCTGGAAAGCCTTTCGCTCCCATCCTTAACGGAGGCTCACGTTACCCTCATGGACAGAGATATTCTGCTCTCCGAAGTTCTACAAGCAATAAAAGAACTCAAGGTGGGCAAACGTCCTGGGCCTGACGGGTATACTGCGCTTTTTTATAGGAAGCTGGCATCGGTGATAGCTCCCCACCTGGTGGCAATGTACAATTCGGTGAAAAACGGCTATCCTCTCACCCCTGATCTTCTGACAGCAAATGTGGTGATGATTCCTAAACCGGACCGTGACCACTCATCTTGGGCCAATTTCAGGCCTATCTCACTCATTAATGTAGATATGAAACTCTTGACAAAAATCCTGGCGAATCGATTAAACTCTTTTCTTCCCCGGTTAATAAAAAAAGATCAGGTGGGCTTTGTACCTCAGAGACAGGCGGGAGATGCAATACGACATATAGTTCAACTCCAACATATAGCCCAGACTCGATCTCTGGAATCCATGCTTCTCTCCCTTGATATAAATAAGGCCTTTGACTCCTTATCCTGGCCCTATCTCATGTCTGTCCTACGGCATTATGGATTCGGGACTTCCTTTATGGCTTGGATGTCTGCCCTATATGATTCCCCTCGAGCAAAAGTTAAATATTATGGATTTGAATCCCCCATGTTTAATGTCAGCAGGGGAACCCGTCAGGGGTGTCCACTGTCTCCCCTTCTTTTTGTGTTGGCACTGGAACCTCTGGCGGAGGCAATCAGAGCTCATCCAGATATCAAGGGCATAGAAATAGCAGGTTGCCCCCACAAGATTTCCTTATTTGCAGACGACATTCTTCTTTCTGTCACCTCTCCTAGAACTTCCCTGCCAAATTTACACGCATTGTTGCAAACCTTTGCGTCTCTCTCAGGACTCCAGATTAACTCATCTAAATCGAAGGCATTGTCGACTAACCTCTCTGCGGAGTTACTGAGGGACTTGCAATCGGCCTTTCCTTACCAGTGGGTCTCCTCCTTGCCTTATTTGGGAATCCATCTCACATCAACATATCAGGCTTTATATCAGGCGAATTATCCACCATTATTCACGAAATTAACGGATATGTTGTCGGCGTGGTCCTCTTTTCCTCTTTCGTGGTTTGGGAGAATAACGGCCGTCAGAATGGCGTACCTTTCAAAGCTACTTTACTATTTTAGGGTTCTCCCCGTCCCGATTCCCTCCCACGTCCTCAATACCCACCAGCGTAGGATCCTGCAATTTATCTGGGGATCGTCTCGCCCCCGTATTAATAAACAAATCCTGTTCGCCAGCAGACGTGATGGGGGCCTCTCGGTCCCGAATATAAGAGACTACTATGTAGCTGCCACCATTGCTCCGCTCTCTCACCTCCATGAGACGTATCAACTCCCGCTATGGGCGGCTATTGATCTGCTTGAGACTGACCCCATCCCAATCTCTTCATTACCATGGCTCCCACCTGTACATCGCCCTAAGATAACGGGGCCTTGTATGATTCATACGCTGCGAGTTTGGGACTCGGTGAAGTACTCGGCGGGACTGGCTTCCCCCCATCTCCCACTGTTGCGGCTTTTGCGTTGCCCGCTTTTCCCTCCGGGTCTTGATCACCCAGCGCAATTCAAGTGGTGGACCATTAATGGATTTGGCGACGTACATTCCTTGCTTACTCCCACTAGGATTTTAACATATAATGTTCTGCGCTCGTCGCATGACCTGCCGCTACGAGAATATTACAGATATCTGCAGATCCGTCATTTCCTCCAGAGTCTCCTTAGATCGCAGGACGCCCCTTACAGGTTGACACCGTTTGAGAGCATCTGCAGATCCAGGCCCCATTCTCCTGGTCTGATATCTATGATTTACTCAGCTCTGATCTCTAAGCGGAGACCTCCAGTGCGGACTTATCATTTGCAATGGGAGAGGGAGTTTGGGAGGAAGCTGGATCCGGAGGACTGGCGGGCAATGACCCTAGCCATATCCAAATGCTCACGCAACGTAGTAATTCTGGAAAATGCATATAAGGTGTTATACCGGTGGTATTACACCCCGGTGCGCCTGGCTCGCTTTGCCCCATCCTATTCCCCTCTTTGTTTCAGGGAGTGTGCACAAGAGGGCACTATGGCCCATATTTGGTGGACGTGCCCGCGAGTGTGCAGACTATGGGTCAGGGTGTATGCATTGCTCCGTAGCCTGCTTCGAGTAAATCTTAAAAGGGATCCGTTTGAGGCGCTCCTTGGCAAACCAATCAATGCGCTATTGCGCCCAGAGCGCCAATTGGCGCAACATCTTTTTACTGCAGCTAAATTGACAATAGCCAGAGCATGGAGAACCCCAGCCCTGAGCTTCGAGGCAGTTAAGAATCGGCTAAATGAGGTTATGGTCAACGAAAAATTGTCTTCTGTTCTTTCTGACACTCATGCCAAGTTTCTGCGTGTCTGGCAGCCCTGGATCGCGTATCATTATTCCCCTAGATTCGATGTCGCTATATTGTCATTGTAAGAATCGGCTGTGCATACCCTGTGAGCCCAATCTCTTCCCCCCCTCCCCTCTCTCTTCCTCAACCTCCCCCTCTTTTTTTCTTCTCTTTCTTTCTTTGCTCTTTCCAATTTACAGTAGATGGTTACTATGGGCTGTCAAAGTATTGAACGACAAGCTTCTGTTGCAGTCATGTGAACACCCGGGTCCACCCGGACACAGAAAATGTTGGCATCGTTTGGGCAACAGCCTGCTTTACTTAATATTATACTGTGAAACACCTGAACTGTGATTTGTATGAAAGCCTATTGTATTCGAATGCACTTAATAATAATAAAAACTTTTGTAAAAGCAGCTAAATTGAAATCACCACCCACTATTAGATGCATGGAATGATAATTGTCTAGAATATCAAAAAATTTGTTGAAAAAGTTTGAATGGGTATCATTCGGAGCATATACTGAGGCAATAGTGACAAAACGTCCTTTAATTGAGCCTTTCAAAATCAAATAACAGCTGTCTGGGTCTTTAACCACTTTCAGACCGGACCAATTTGCTGGTCAAAGACCAGACCACTTTTTGCGATTCGGCACTGCGTCGCTTTAACTGACAATTGCACGGTCGTGCGACGTGGCTCCCAAACAAAATTGACGTCCTTTTTTTCCCACAAATAGAGCTTTCTTTTGGTGGTATTTGATCACCCCTGCGGTTTTTATTTTTTGCGCTATAAACAAAAATAGAGCGACAATTTTGAAAAAAACACATTATTTTTTACTTTTTGTTATAATAAATATCCCCCAAAAATATATAAAGAAAAATTTTTTTCCCTCAATTTAGGCCGATACGTATTCTTCTACATATTTTTGGTAAAAAAAATCGCAATAAGTGATTATTGATTGGTTTGCGCAAAAGTTATAGCGTTTACAAAATAGGGATAGTTTTATAGCATTTTTATTAATAATTTTTTATTATTATTTTTTTTACTAGTAATGGCGGCGATCTGCGATTTTTATTGTGACTGCGACATTGTCGGGGACCCATCGGACATTTTTGACACATTTTTGGGACCATTGTCATTTATACAGTAATCACTGCTATATAAATGTTGGGATTATACAATATACATTGTAATTCCAGACAAGAGACGCCTAAAAAAAAATGTTGAAACATTATAACATTGAGTCATTGAAGTATTGAAACATTAAAGCATTAAAACATTATTGTATATATTATATATATATTGTGTATATTCAGTGGTGACAAAATTGGAAAAACGCACCTGTGTGTAATACTTTTCAAGTATTTTTTAGTAATACTTCTAAAATAATAATTTTTAGCTTCTAGTGGTTTTTAATGGTTTTTAATGCCTTAATGTTTTAACCAATGTTTCCCTTTAAGAGGCAGCGGGGGTGTGCACGCCACCAGTGGCGCGCTCGTGGGAAGCTCAGTGAGTTTGGTCACGGGTCCCGCATACTCGATCGCCGTGGGGATACACACGATCGCCTCACGGAGAGGAAGAACGAGGAGATGCTAAAGTAGACAAGCATCTCCCTGTTCTGCCTAGCAACAGTGACACTGATCTCTGCTCCCTGTGATTGGAGCAGAGATGTGTAAAACACAGCCACCCCCCAAACTGTAAGGAACACGCCCCAAGGACACACTTAACCCCTACATGGCCTCCTAGTGGTTAACCCTTTCACTGCCAGTGTCATTTACACAGGAATCAGTGCATTTGTATAGCACTGATTGCTGTATAAATGACATTGGTCCCAAAAATGTGTCAAAAATGTCCGATGTGTCCGCCATAATGTCGCAGTCACGATAAAAATTGCTATTTAAAAAAAATATTAATAAAAATGCCATAAAACTATCCCCTATTTTGTAAACGCTATAACTTTTGCGCAATCCAATCAATAATCACTTATTGCAATTTTTTTTTACCAAAAATATGTAGAAGAATACGTATCGGTCTAAACTGAGGAAAAAAATTGTTTTTTTTATATATTTTTGGCAGATATTTATTATAGCAAAAAGTAAAAAATAATGCGTTTTTTTTTCTTATTTTGTTTATAGTGCAAAAAAACAAAAACCGCAGGGGTGATCAAATACCACCAAAAGAAAGTTCTATTTCTGAGAAAAAAGGACGGCAATTTTCAGTTAAAACCACGCAGTGCCGAATCGCAAAAAGTGCTCTGGTCAGGAAGGGAGTAAATTCTTCCGGGGCTGAAGTGGTTAATGTTTTAATGTTTCAAAACTTAAAGCGGGAGTCCGCCGGGACTCCGCGTTTTTTTTTTTTTTTTTAAAGCCAGCAGCTACAAATACTGCAGCTGCTGACTTTTAAAATAGTGACACTTACCTGTCCAGCGCGCCCGCGATGTCGGCACCCGAAGCCGATCTCTAGATCGTCTGTAAGGTGCTGCCGCCGCCATCTTGGGTATGGGAATCAGGAAATGGAGCATTTCGGCTTCATTTCCCGGTTCCCTACTGCGCATGCGCGAATCGCGCTGCGCAATAAGGATGGTCCCCGCTGCCTCTGGGATCTGTGTGTTTCCCAGCAGGCAGCGGGGCACTTGCGGAAAGGGGTGGGCACTTGCAGAAAGGGGCGTAATCTACGTCCCTTTCCGCAGAGAGCTATCCCGGAAGTGGGTGCAGAATACCTGTACTGTACAGGTATCTGCACCCCCTCCCCCCTGAAAGGTGCCAATTGTGGCGCCGGAGGGGGGGGAGGGTTCCGATGAGCGGAGGTCCACTTTAGGGTGGACCTCCGCTTTAAATGACTCAATGTTCTAATGTTTCAAATTCTTTCTTTTTTATACGTCTGTAATTACAATGTATAATACCATATCCTACAGACTTACTTTCCAAGGCTCTGATGAAGAGGGAACACCACGAAACGCGTTAGTCTACCTTGATCATTTGCACTTGTATGGGCATAACAAATTTTTAATGAATAGCTTGTAACCTAGTTTATATGAATTCATAGTAATTTCTTTGTACTCATCTATTTTGTTATGAATAAACTATATCACTTTGATTCATGTGTTAGATCCCACGCCTTACATCCCTTCATTTCCACTCAGCCTCTTTCAGACCACCCCTGGTCAGTTTAGGCAGCGGGACACACGTGATCGTCCTATACTACTCACCATTCGAAATTACTACTATTTTACATTAATACCTCCTGCATGCATGCAGGAGAAACACCTTTTCTGTTTATACTTTTACTTCTCCACTGCTGTTACTATGCCGCAGTTTCCACTCCTCTCTGAAAAGTATCCCAACAATGTAATGAAAAAAACAAAGAAAAGCCTTCCATAGTGTAAACTCAGGTATCCCTGAGGAAGTCACGCGTCAGTGATGCAACGTGTCAGATGGAGTGCAATGATGTCACTTGGAAGACTTTCCTTTATTTTTGTTGATCGCCACTAGGAATGAGCCGAACACCCCCCGGTTCGGTTCGCACCAGAACTTTCGAATGGACCCCAAATTCGTACGAACGTTAGAACCCCATTGAAGTCTATGGGACTCGAACGTTCGAAATTAAAAGTGTTAATTTTAACGGCTAATATGCAAGATACTGTCCTAAAAAGGGTTTGGGGACCTGGCTCCTGCCCCAGGGGACATGGGTCACTGCAAAAAAAACGTTTAAAAACTGACGTTTTGGCGGGAGCACTGATTTTAATGACGATTAAAATGAAAAAAAAAAAGTATTCCTTTAAATATGGTGCTTGGGGGGTGTCTGTAGTATGCCTGTGAAGTGCCACGTGTTTCCGGTGTTTAGAACAGTCCCTGCACAAAATGACATTTAACGGAAATAACGTCATTTAAAGCTGCTTGCGGTTTTAATGTTATATCTGGTTCCTGCAATATGGTTGAAAATCATTGGGAAAAATGGCATGGGTAGCCCTCCCTGCCCATTACCAGCCCCTTTGGGTCTTGTACGCATATTAAAGGGAACCCCGTACCCATATTAAAAAAAGGAAATACGTGTGGCCCCCAGGCCCTATATACTCAGAACAGCAGTATACAGGCGGTGCAAACAAGACAGGGACTGTGTAGGTTTGTTGTGTTAAGTTGAATCGGTTTCTAATTTTCAACTGGTACATTTTTAAAGTGTAGCTCCAGTCAAAAAAACTATTTTTAAGCTTTTTGGAAAACATAGGGAAGGGTTATCACCCCTGTATAATTTGTTTTGCCGTCCGTCTTTTTCAGAGCACGCAGACAGCACGCACAATCTCCTAACACTGACCGAGAGCTCTATTTAAAACGAGCAAGATATTTTGCTATATAGGTGGATATAGCGGTGTATACTGCATTCAGAGCACGCAGACAGCATGCACAATCTCCTAACACTCACTGAGAGCTCTATTTAAAACTAGCAAGATATTTAGCTAGATAGGTGGATATAGCGGTGTATACTGCGTTCAGAGCACGCAGACAGCATGCACAATCTCCTAACACTGACTGAGAGCTCTATTTAAAACGAGCAAGATATTTAGCTAGATAGGTGGATATAGCGGTGTATACTGCGTTCAGAGCACGCAGACAGCACGCACAATCTCCTAACACTGACTGACAGCTCTATTATAAAAGATAGATATATCGCTAGATATATAGGTGAATATAGCGGTGTATACTGCAGTCAGGGCACGCAGACAACAACCACTACAGAAGAGCAAGAACAAAAAATCGGCCGATAACGATCGGTGTATACTGTGTTGAAGGTACACAGAACACCCATTAACTGCTACAGATGCCAACACACTACACAAGGCCGCCGCGCTGGCGGCCTTATATAGTGTGGGGCGTGTACTACACAGCCTGAGCTATGATTGGCCACAGGCATCCTGCCTGTGGCCAATCATGGCTCTCCTCGCTGTTGGCGCTGTGATTGGCCAAGCATGCGGGGTCACAGTGCATGCTTGGCCAATCATGAGCCAGCAATGCACTGTGCCATCGCAGTGCATTGTGGGCCGTAAGCGCCACACGAATTTGGTGTGAACGGCCCATAACGTTCGGAATTCGCCGAACGGGCGAACAGCCGATGTTCGAGTCGAACGTATGTTTGACTCGAACACGAAGCTCATCCCTAATCGCTACAGTTTTTACGGAGAATAGTGCAAACTGTGGCGTAGTGACAGTAGTGGGATCATCTACTAGGCAAAAATAGGCCTGTATGAAAACAGTGTATTTTTTGGTGAGAGGTCACTTTTTAATGGGCCAATCGGTGAAAGAACTTTTAAACACACAAGATATAAACCTGTAGTAATTTAGGATAGTGGGTATATTCACTGATATAGAATGCCCATAATGGGCCTAAAGGGGTAAAAATTAGGGAGGGATAAAGGGGGGAGTGGCAGGGAATATGGCGTGGGAAGGAAAGGGAAGAATTATTAAGGGAGTTGAGAATTTTCCCCCCTATCTTTTCTTCTTAACTACTTGACACCTGCGTTATAGCTGAAAGACAGCTACAGCATGGGTTTAAATTGCTGGGAGGGCACACTCTGTGATCACCGAATCCTTGGGACTTGGCTGATCGCAGAGCAGGGTAAAGGGGCAGTCACAGTGGGCCCTTTGCCACATGATCAGCTGTCAGCCGAGTATAGAAAAGAAGAAAACGTTAACCAACTTCTGTTAGAGGGACATCGGTCCCCTAAGTGCCCACCAGTGCTGCTGATCAGTGCCCTCCAGTGTTGCTAATCAGTGCCCACCAGTGCCACCTATCAGTGCCCATCAGTGCTGCCAATCAGTGCCCATCAGTGCCTCCTGATTAGTGTCCATCAGTGGTGCCTATCAGTGCCCATCAGTGCTGCCTATCAGTTCCCAACAGTGCCACCCATCAGTGCCACCTCTCCGTGCTGCCTATCAGTGCCCATCAGTGCCACCCATCCGTGCAGCCTTATCAGTGCTTCCTGATCAGTGCCCACCAGTGCCGCCTCATCAGTACCCATCAGTGCTGCCTCATTAGTGCCCATCAGTGCAGCCTATCAGTGCCCATCAGTGCCACCTCATCAGTGCCCAACAGTACCGCCTCATTAGTGCCCATTAGTGCAGCCTATCAGTGCCCATCAGTGCCAACTTTATCAATGCCCATCAGTGAAGGAGAAAAATTACCTGTTTGCAAAACTATAACAAAATATGAAAAAGGTTTGTTTTTTTCTACTTTTGTTTAGTTTATGAAGGATGTCTTGGCTTTTACTGTAAAGTGTATAAAAATAATTTAAACAATAAATGGGGTCTTATTTATTCACAGTATTGCATGAATTAGAAGGCTTATGATTTGTTGAATTTAGCACTATTGTATGTAGGTATGGTGAGCACTTTTGTGTATAAGCACTGAATTGCACTTATTTATATGTATGATTGTATTATATGGTTTAGCCTATATATAGATTTAGGGGCATATCACTATTTATTGGACACTGTCATCTATAGATAAATAGAGCAAGTGTCGCATTGTTTATATTTTTATCACTTATATAATGTGGGGGCACATTTGATCAATGTGAGCAGCTGCTCGATTGCACTTTGATTTTATCTTTATTCTTTTTACAGATTTTTTTTAGTGGCTGTATTCACATTTTTTTCATGAGCAGTAGTGGTAGCGCATAGGATCCACATCTATACACAATTAAAAAATGTACTTTAGTTCTGCTTGCAAAGGATCGGAAAAGGTGTGCGGCAAAGGCTCTGATTGGTTTTCTCTGCCTCGGTAGTCAATTAGAGTCTCTTTCTTTAGGCAGAATACACCTTTGGATGTGGCTAAGAGAATGAAGGGAAAATATGGAAACAGGTAAAGAAAGTTTGGGGGAACCTAATGTCCTGGTCTTAAACAGGGCTACTAATAAATATAGTTGTGCTAGGTGATAACTAGCCTGGCTAATTGGTGGGTTGATTTACTGATTTCTGAGTTTGGGGTAGTCTCTTTCTTCTGTCAATAGTTGGCACTGTTGCTTTTGGCATTAGAATGATGGATTACCAAAAATTCAGGTAATGGGTAACTAGGTTGTCTCAGCCAATCAGCGGGAATTTCTTTGACCTCTGTGTATGCTGGGATAGGCTATTTAGTAGTCAGGTGATTGGAGTTCTTCCCGCCCAAGGCTTCGCCCTGGGTGGGTGTGTGTTGAGAAGCTCCTGGTTTCTATGCCTGAAGCCAGAGGCCTATCCAGGAGGCATGCTGGCTGTTAGGTGCACTTAAGGCCTATCCAGCAGTTCAGGGTTCCACAAAAGAGGAGCAGCCAAGGTTAAGCCCGAAGCTTGGGGCCGAGCCACGTGTGTTCGAGGCTCAGCCCGAGGGGAGCCTGACCATTGCCGAAGGTAAAGTAGAAGCAGTTGCCACAAAGGGATGACCACTCCAGAGGTTACCGGAGGCAAGTTTGGAAAGGATGAAGCTCTGAGGGAGTACCAGAGCAGACGCTTCACCAGCCAGGGACAGTGAAGTAAGTGGGAAAGCTTCAGTAGAGACTCATCTGGGAAAGTAGCGGGTATCTGTGGGTAAAGCTTGAAGGAGTACGGTGGGTAGCTGGAAGTAAAGCTTGAAGATAAAATACAGCTGTTAGCAGTGGGTAGAGCTCAGGGACTCCAGTGGGTGGCTGAGAGTCCCAGAATTCTAGTGAGAGAGACGGCACACTGAGCTTAAGGATCTACAATGGGATATTTTGAGTTAAGCTGGAAGATCTACAGTGGGTTACTGTGAGTTAAACTGGAAGATCTACAGTAGGATATTGTGTGAGAAGTTGTTGTTATAGGAGACAGCAGTTGCTACAAGGTACAGATCGCTGCAAGAAGCTTAAAGGCCCTCTTTCTGTATTGCTGTCTGCCTAGTTCTATTTTTGTCTGTGGAGTTTGCCTTAATTGCTATTGCACTTGCCTAAGGGTGTCCTGTTCCCTAAACCCTCTCTCCCCACCATTCCTGTTAAGAGAAATAAAACTCTCTTTGTTCATTTTTACAAAAGTGACTGGCACCCAATCTTTCCTCCTTGCACTTCACCCACTATGCCTAATAAATTTAACCTTGAGGAGGAATGTCAGTTCTCCCTGCTTCTGGGGGTCACCATCAGGCCCTTGGAAGTCGGAGAGACCGCTACACTAAAAAGGTAAGTATTGGGGAGTGGGGTAGGTATCTATTGTAATGACAATTGTAAACACAACCAGTGGACCTGAAGTAAAACATTTTTACCAAAAACGTCAGTAGCAAAAAATCATGTTTACATTTCTAGACAAAGAAAAATTCTTAAAAATCTGGGACTGTCTCTGGAAAAAAGCTGTCAAATACAGGCACAGTTGTGAGTTTTCAAAGTAATAAAGGCCGCCAGTGTGGCTCTGTTGTGTAATTGAGGTATTATACGGAATATGTTGCACTGGGAAGCACCTTTTAAAATTTTAGAACACTAACATGCCCTAAAATTGAAAAAACAAAAAATTTGCACTTACGATCTTGTTTGTCCTGCAGCTGAGTGAGACGTATGGTCCAGTATATACCATTCAAATGGGCATGGAGACAGTTGTAGTGCTCTGCAGCTATGATGCTGTGAAGGAGGCCCTCATCGATAACGCAGATGATTTTGGTGCTCGGGGACACATGCCTCTACTGGACAGGATAAGTTCAGGAGGACATGGTAAGAACCAGCTTAAATTATGTAACGGTCCTTTTCACAGTGCCATTTTTAGATAGGTAATGAGAAACAAGAGGGTGCATCTAAGTGCAGCAAATAAGATCATTTATTATTAAAGAGCATATTACCAATCACATGTAGTAGGTTAAAAAGTGGATATGATATCTCCAAAAAGCCAACATTCATGCAACCTGGGCAATGTAGTGGTGGTCTGGTGTAGATGGAAGCAGGACCAACAGTGTCAGAAAGTATACAAGTGCAGGAGCCAATCTGACAGCTTGGGAACTTGGCCGATAACGTTAGATGCCGGGGGGTGTGGAGGTGGCATGGTTACGCATTTTGAGGCAGTAACGTCTCTTTCTCAAGCCTGCCTACTTGCAGCTCAAAGGCTAGGGAATCCATTTCAACATACCACATGCAGCCCTCTTGTTCCCTCTCTCTAGTCTCAGGATGTAAATGGTATAGAAGAGTGATGGTGGAAAAAAGACTAAATGGTCTATCAAGTCTGCCCTGTTTTTTGTAATGTATTTTACTTTCTGATTTTAGTTCTATGTTTGTCTCAAGCATGTTTGAAGCCACTTATGCCGCATACACACGAGCGGAATGTCTGACAGAAAAAGTCACACGGAAGCTTTTCATCGTATATTCTGATCGTGTGTATGCCTCATCTGACTTTTTTTTTCACGAAAATTCTGACAGACCTAGAAATAGAACATGTTTTAAATATTTCCAACGGAACCAATTCCTATCAGGAATTGTCTGTATGCTGTTCCGACGGACCAAAAACAATGCATGCTCTGAAGCAAGTACAAGATGGAGGCAATTGTCTACTGGCTATTGAACTTCCTTTTTCTAGCCCAGTCGTATGTGTTGTACATCATTGCATTCTTAACGATTGGACTTTGGTGTGATCGTGTGTGCGCAAGTCAGAACTCCGTCTGAAAAACCTTCAAAGTTTATTCGGACGGGAAAACTGGTCGTGTGTACATGGCATTACTGTTGAATAACGTAGTTATAGTTTATTAAGGATACTCCTTCTTGCCTAAAGTTCATCTATGGTCATTTTTTGGGCCCCCCCTGCCCCTTTTAATGCCCCTTTGATTTTGTTTTTACTAACCTTGTCTAAGGATGCTGCAAATCCTCTACATAGCTCTTATGATGTCATCACAGGGTCCACAGCTCTCTCTTCTGGTCCTCGAAGCAGGGAGGAGGGATGGGAAAAGGCACCCTGCACTAATTCCAGGGGCCATTTCCTGGGGTGATGGAGACAGTCAAAATTCCTGGTGCTCTCCCCTTCTGTCTGCATGGCAAGGAAGCTCTTAACAGGTCTACAACATATCAGTCATTTTACTACATTGGATCAGTGTTGTCACCCATGTAAAATAAGTCCCAGGCAATGGTATGCTCATTGGGTATATTTAAAAAGGGAGAATATCTGGGATTCCATTTATTTTCAAGGGGGTTCCTTGTTTATGATGAGTCCCGCCCATAGACTACATGTTCGACCAGGCCAGGCATGTGGGGATGAAGCTGGAGGAAGCTGTTGCATTTTACCAATGTTCTTGAAGGTATGTAGCCTGGTACGGGTCAGGAGTTAGGGTGCATGTTCCCAAACTAAATTTTTATCATTTTGTTCCCACAAATAAAGATTTCTTTTGGTGGTATTTTATCACCTCTGCAGTTTTTATTTTTTCCTAAATGAATAAAAAAAGACTGATTCACTGGTGGGCATTGATAAGCTGCGCTGATTGGCACTGATAAGGCAGCACCAATGAGATGGCACTGATGAGGTGGCATTGATGGGCACTGATAGGTGGCACTGGTGGGTGACACTGATATGCAGCACTGATGGGCATTGATAGGCAGCACTGATGGGCACTCATAGGTGGCACTGTTGGGCACTGATGGCCACTGATAGGCTTCACTGATGAGTACTTATGGGTGGCATTGATAGATGGCACTGCTGGGCACTGATAGGCGGCACTAAAGGGCACTGAAAGGTGGCACTGATGGGCACTGATGGCTGGCACTGATAGACTGCACTGATCACTGGTGGCACTGGCACTGGTAGGCATTTTTAATTGCCACTGATTGGCAGCTGCCTGGGCACTGATTGGCATATCCCTGGTGGTCTAGGGTGGCATACCTGTTGGTCCAGTGCGGTGGCCATCACTAGTGGTCCTTGCGGCATCCTAGTGCTCCCGGGCAAGCATCCAAAGGGGGCTGCGCAGACTCCCCCTGCCAGGAGAGCAGCCGATAGGCTCTCCTCTACTCTCATCTGTCAGACGCGAGTGAGGAAAAGCGGCTCTTCCTGTTTACATCGTGATCAGCCGTGATTGGACACAGCTGATCATGTGGTAAAGAAACTCCATCATAGGCTCTTTACCGAGATCGGTGTAGCGGTGTGTCAGACTGACACACCGAACCCCCGATCGCCGCGATGCGTGCCCCCATGGGTGTGCGGCAGCAGTTATCCTGCTGGATGTCATATGATGCCCAGTCAGGATAACTGAACCACCGCCGTCACAGCCGTCATTCTGCTATAGGCCAGGCGGGAAGTGGTTAAAGCCCAACTCCAGGAATTCTGCAACTTTTTCATTGTTTGGTTGTATCAAGCTGGTCCAAACTAAGACATACAGCAGCTGGCAGTGCTGTATACTTTGTATCAGCTACATACAGTATACAGATCCTTGTTTCAGCAGTGGTATGGTGACTTCCCATCCCATTCCCAGGACAAAATCGAGTTGGGCTGAGCATTGCTTAGCCAATTAACAGGAAGCTTTGTCTTTCATGAATGAATACTAGACATGTGCATTCTTTTTTGTCCAAATGCATTTTCGTCCAAATTTCTGGTATTTTCGTTATAGTTTTAACAAATGATAACGAATGTGCAGAATCTGAAAACCGGAAGATCCAACATAAACAAATGCTTTATAAATGCTCGTTTTCGTTACAACAACAGTTCGATATAGATAGGAGATTCGACATGACGCTGACAATAGCGATCTGTGTCCATCGAACCTGTGGTCGAATGTGCCTAACCTTAGCTCTATTAATTCAAGATTATTCTAAAGAGAAAAGTTTCGACATTATAGAGACAATAGCAAAAAAGGTTGAATGTGCCTAACCTAACTTTATTAGTCCAAGGTTATTTGACATAGAAAAGATTTGACATGAAGATTCAACGAAGCAGTCGTGGTAGGCTGACATTTATGGTCAAACAAAACAAGATAAAGTTGGCGCACAAATGAATGGTCTCTTTAAGAGCATTTGACTATCTCGTGGGATGTTTGTTTATTTAAATAAATGTCCTGTAGATGGTCTCAATGTGCGGCTGTTAACCCATTATGGACTTGGCAAAAAATGGATGCAGCAGAAAAAACGATCAAAAACAGCGCATCAAAGGGACTAGTAGATTGATGTGAAAAAGACTTTAAAATGTCATTTATTAAATGTAAAAAATAAACACAGACATCTGATCCCTGCAGGATCTCAAACACATAAAAAACACCAATCATAAAACGGACAGATGTTTGGTAATGAAAAGCTCCTCAGATCTCTCAATTATAACTTTGGAAAGGTCAAAACCAAAGACCAATGTGCACAGCTTTCGAATGCCTAATGAATGCAATCAATCATCTGAAAGAACCCAAAAAGTCAGTGTAAACGAATGGAACAACGTTCCTAGGGACACTCACTTCATAGGTGTTCAATGGGCTGCAGAGCTGATGAGTCCAGTCTGATGACCGAGGGGGAGGTGTTTATTTCAGCTCCATCTGAAGCGTTCGGCTTGGAGGCAGAGGTGTAATGCTGCACGCTAGGTGGTAAAGATCAAGCTTAGTCACCAGATGATATCAGCTGTACACATAGGCAGCTTGGAGAACGCTGCACTGCCTGCAGTGCCGCTTGTCCGAGCGGCTGTGGATCACATGAGAGGCTTGTCACGTGGAAGGCTGTGAAGGGGAAGGTTGCTATGCCGACTCTCCTGCTTACATGTTTCGCGCTCCTGCGCTTTGTCAAAGCCCAGGAGCGCGAAACATGTAAGCAGGAGAGTCGGCATAGCAACCTTCCCCTTCACAGCCTTCCACGTGACAAGCCTCTCATGTGATCCACAGCCGCTCGGACAAGCGGCACTGCAGGCAGTGCAGCGTTCTCCAAGCTGCCTATGTGTACAGCTGATATCATCTGGTGACTAAGCTTGATCTTTACCACCTAGCGTGCAGCATTACACCTCTGCCTCCAAGCCGAACGCTTCAGATGGAGCTGAAATAAACACCTCCCCCTCGGTCATCAGACTGGACTCATCAGCTCTGCAGCCCATTGAACACCTATGAAGTGAGTGTCCCTAGGAACGTTGTTCCATTCGTTTACACTGACTTTTTGGGTTCTTTCAGATGATTGATTGCATTCATTAGGCATTCGAAAGCTGTGCACATTGGTCTTTGGTTTTGACCTTTCCAAAGTTATAATTGAGAGATCTGAGGAGCTTTTCATTACCAAACATCTGTCCGTTTTATGATTGGTGTTTTTTATGTGTTTGAGATCCTGCAGGGATCAGATGTCTGTGTTTATTTTTTACATTTAATAAATGACATTTTAAAGTCTTTTTCACATCAATCTACTAGTCCCTTTGATGCGCTGTTTTTGATCGTTTTTTCTGACATTTATGGTCAAATGCTCTGCCCATAGGCTATAGAAGAATTCTAATGTTGGCTGACTAGTGATAATATTTAATAAGTATAATTATTACTAGTGTCATACAACATTAGAACTCTACTATCGCTTGTAGGCGGAACATTTGACTGGAAGTGTACGATTGCAGCGTCATACAGTTTAGCTGCTCCGTCGAATCTTCTTAGAACATTCCACAGACTCCATAAGCCTTCAATGACAGATTCAACCTTAATTATTTCGGATTTTCGGACAAATGCATTTTTAACTAAACAAAATAAATAAAACCGGATTTCAGGAGTAACTAAATAAATGTATTTTTCGAACAAAAACGAAATTCCGAAACAAAATATTTCAGTGTGCACATGTTTAATGAATACAAGGCTTCTATTGATTGGCTGAGGTGGAGATCAAAATGTCACCCCCCCCCCCCCCCCCACCTCTCCATCTCAGCCAATCAGAGGAAGCCTTGTATTCATTCACAAAAACATATTGCTTCCTGTGAATGGCTGAGCAACAGCCCAACTTGATTTTGCTCAATTAGTGAAGAAAATACAATGTAGTTTACTTGGACCAGCTAAAGTCATAGTATTCCTGGAGTTAGTCTTTAAGGCATCCCCCAAAGCATGTTATTTAAAGGATTTGTGTATTTTTAATGTTGCCCTTCAAGCCACATTAAAATACCCTATCCCTGCTGAACAGTATATGTTCCCATGTTAGTGCCCAGCTATACATGCCCTTTTGATACTAATTGGTCTTGAAAAAATCAGCTTCCACAGACTTCACTATGTTTGGGAATTGTGGGATTTAAGTATTCACAGGGAGAGGTGGGGAGGAGACCTCTATGTCAAAGTGAAACTGCAGTCACAGTAAAAGATCATGTCCCTTCCCCTGCCAGGCAGGACTATGCTGTGTGGTAGAGCAGTGCAAATCTAAGACTGGATGGGAAAAAAAAGAGCTCCCATATACAGATACGGGCAGTGGCAACCCATAATGCAGGGCACATGGCACCCACCCCCCCCATCCCCATCCATGTGCCTAACCTACATGCGGGGCACTGGGTGCATGCATTCCAATCAGGGTTTATTATTTCTGAAGCACATGATTAGAGCCGGAGGCTCTAATAGGCTTCAAAAAAGGGTGGGCATTGCACCCAGTTTTGTGACAATAGTGAATGAATATTCGCTATTGTCTTCCTGATTCTCCTACCGGCCATTTAGGAAGCGGGTCTGAGACCAGTTTCCTGACTGACTGAAAGGAGGAACATTCCAATTGGCCTAGGATGAGGAGGGAGGAGTCGCATGGCAAAAGCCACCATGATGCTGAGAAGGAGACCCAAGGGAAGCTGCCACTTGGGAAGCGCTGCCCACGACATAGATGGTGTAAGTGCCGGGCTCCATCCGATCAGTTGTGCAGTTGACCTGGTTGACCGGACGGGGGGGGGGGGGGGGGGGTGCTGGTGACCCACCCGACTGGGGGGTGGCTGTGGGTGCACTGTTTGCCCCCCCATTTTTTTAACGCCAGTCGCCACTGGGTCCAGTATTTATGTCATCTGTATATTGGTTGTTTGCCTAGAGTTTAGCTGTATGTAGCTGTAGCCATGTTAGCTTTATTTAGGCCCTTGCCTTCTGCTCTCTGTTTGGTTCGGCATGCCTGCTCAGTGAAAAAAGGGTAATTTAGCCATAGCCTTACAGACAAATTATAAGAACTTGCTGAAAATCTTGAAAAATCTTCTTGGTAAAGTAGTATGTGGTTTCCAAATTATGGAGTAGGATGCCAGTCAAAAGGAAACATGTAAGCAGTTGTAAACAATTATGTCTCATTGTTCCCATGCATCATTTTCAGGAGTGGTCGCCAGTAATGGAGAACGATGGAAACAACTACGGCGATTTGCTCTGATGACCCTCAGAAATTTTGGAATGGGTAAAAAGAGCATCGAAGAGAGAATCAAGGAAGAGGCCTATTTCCTGACAGAAGAATTTAGGAAAACCAACTGTAAGTCAAACACATAGTGGTCCAGTTTTAAAAAAGTTGTACGGCCAAAGAAAGAAAACACGCTAAACGTTAATACAGTGCTTTTTTTTTTTTTTTTTTTAAACAAATGTGTTTAGAGTTATCTTTGCTTTATGACTCCAAAGCAAGTGTAGCCCCATGCATGCAAATAAAAGAGATGAGTTTGGTCAGGTAGAGAGTCTGATCCGGATATATTTTATATATATATATATATATATACACAGGAGGGGAAAAATGTACAGTTCTCATTTTCACCAGGGTCAGTCGCATGACAGGGGTGGGCCAGTTCATTTCAGGTAAAAGGAGTATACATGTTACACTTAAGTCACCTTCACTACAGGTTTCCGGTTGACCCAGGCAGGTAGGGTGTGTAGTTCATGGGTCTTTTCTTAACTGAGTTTACGCGCCCCATAAAGTTCACCCAAGGGCCACCTGTCTACTGAAATAAGATGTAAAAAAAAAGACTAGGCTGGATAGATGTCAGGTAGTTGGGGTTCTACCTCTCTACACACCCCACCCTATCACTGGCCATATTTCTGGTGCACGACTTCAAAGCGGGGTTCACACTGGCCTCGTCACCTTACCACTCGTCATGCATGAACACAGGAATTTTCCCTCAAATACACTTCAGTTGACCTGGCCATCCAGGCCATCATTGGGATAGGTCCCGGCGCCTGGCTGTCCAAAGCAGACATCTCATATGCGTTCAAACTCCTCCCTGTCGAGCCATCCCTCTGGCAGTGATACCATGTTACGGGGAGGGAGTCTTGTTACTTCGCCACCAAGCACAGCTTCAGGTCAAAAATCAGCCTATGACTGTTCAACGTCTTCGCTCGGGCTCTCACATTGATTCTGTCACACCAGGCCCTCTGTCAGATGATCATCCACTACCTCGATTAATTCCTGCTCAATGAACAACCAGCCACACCCCCGGCAGATCTGGAAAGTTTGAGAAAAGTGTTCGGCAACCTCAACGTGCCCATAGCCATACCTCCCAACTGTCCCTCATTTTGAGGCACTGTCCCTGATTTGGAACAATGTCCCTCTGTCCCTCTTTCCTCCTCATTTGTCCCTCATTTTGGTCTGATCTATATAGTTGTATATAAAATGAACTATTTTCTATTTAACCTTTAAAAAGTGTTTCCCAGTGCTAAACCTTTCATCCAATTTCTAATATTGCTGCATTTGTAAATTTCAAAAGCCAGTATTAAGGAATAGAAGTTTTTTTTTGTACAAGTCTCTTTAAGGGGGCATGTAAAGGGGTGTGCCTTAAGCCTACAAACTCTTGCTAATAGGTGCCCTTCATTTCCATTTCAAAAAGTTGGGTGGTATGCCCATAACCATGCATAAAGTGGAAGGCCCGACACACTCACATCACCTTCCTAGGTGTCACTCTGGACACGTGTGCTATACAGGCTAGCCTGCCTCCCGACAAACCAGCTTGTACCAGGACAGTCATCCACAACTTCACAAGGGTGCACCAGGAGGCAGTTGAAATCCTCACTAGGGATGCTGAACTTCGTGATGAGGGTTATTCCTCAATGACACTCCTTTATATCACAACTTTAGTCTTTCTAATGCAGTATTTCTCAACTCCAGTCCTCAAGGCGCACCAACAGGTCACGTTTTCAGGATTTCCACTATTTTGCACAGGTGATTTGATCAGTTTTCACTGCCTTAGTAATTACCACAGGCTTTTCATCTGAAGGGAAATCCTGAAAACATGACCTGTTGGTGTGCTTTGAGTACTGGAGTTGAGAAACACTGTTCTAACGCCAGTGCAAGATCCAGACCAAGCTCTCAAACTAGACCATGCAGCAGTAGCAGACTTGGCTATTTAGGATGAGTTCCTCACCAACTGGAATGGCATTCCAATGTTCACCCTGGCAGTGTCAGCCAAGTCACCATGAGTGGTCACCGATGCTGCAGCCTCCACAGACTTTGCAGCCATTTTCGGCTGCCACTGATTCGCTGAACCTTGGCCCCCAGTAATTCTGTTAATCCCTGGTTTCACCCTGTCTTTGTCACTCTTCGAGCTGTATCCCATTGGGGCCACACTTGGACTGGGCAGACGATGCGCTTCACCACGAACAATCAGACCATGGTTGACATCATCAATAAAGGTAGATCCTAGTCACTCCCCATCATGTCTTTTCTGTACAGGTGTGTGCAGCTGTCACTCCGTCACCAGTTTATTATCTTCTGTGGACATTCCAGGGAATGCAATATCGCAGCTGATGAGCTGTCCTGTTTCACCCTTACTCTGTTTTTCCGGCAGGAGCTTGGAGCCGACTCAATGACTATTCCTGTCCCACCGTGGTCATTGCTGATGATGCACTAAAGATCACACCTCGCCAATGCAACCCAACTCATCAATCAATCCTTAGCACTGTCCCATCTACCCAGTCAATCTGATGGTAGCCCGTTGCTACCCTTTCTGACTAGCCCCCGGAGTGGCAGCCAATTTATCAGGCATGTCAGGATCCTCCTAAGCAACTTGTGCTTTGACCCCAGTCAGTTCTCTGGAGATTCCTTCCAGATTGGAGCAGCTTCAGCTGCATCCCAGTATGGTGTACCAGACCATGTAATCAAGAATGTAGGCAGTTGGAAGTCCCCTTGCTTTGCCACATACATCCCATTCCTCAGGTGGAAATGGCACAAGCCTTCACCAAGCTGGGTCAATAACCACAATAATCAATAAAGAGTTAATCCCCTATCTGAGTATTTTTCCACCTTTTCTTGGCACACCGACCAGACCACCAAGCCACACTTCAAGTCTATTTATGTTGCGTGTGTATTTGATCCATATCTGTCTCGGTCATAGGGCCCCGACCATAAAAAAGAAGGTCAGTATGGTGGTCTGAATTTATGGGAGGAGCCTGGAGGGTATTTAAGCAGCCTACTCGCCTATGCTCTTTGTTGGTTCCAGTGTGCTTATACCCTACCACCCTTCCCTTTTTCAGGGCACTTATCAGCACTTCCTTCTACAAAAACTACTCATTACTTTTCTTGGGTATGCCCCCTTTTCTTCGCATATGGTCCAGACCACCAAGCCACATTTCAGGTATATTTATGATGTAAGTCTTGTCGCTTGTTATCCATATCTGTCTTGGTCATAGGGCCACTACCATAAATATAAATATAAATAATATATATATATATATATATATATATATATATATATATATATATATATTGTGGCAGCACGCAGGTAAAGTCACCTGGTTGTATCCAGGATGGGAAATATGTGTGCCCTAGATTCAGGCTTTATGCAGACTTTTACAATTAGAGGGGAAGAGTTAATGAGCCCAGCTGAAGTAAGTGGGCTCATTAAGACCTCTACAAAAAAAACCAGCATGCTTAGGGAGATGCTCCATCCTGGAACCAGTTTTGTGTGTATAGACTGGGGAGTGTGATACCTGTTCTGTACAGTGAGTTAACGCCTGTGTGGCGACCCTCTACAACAGAGACAGGGACTGGTGCAGCACAAGGCTGCACTCAGTTGTTAGACAGGGAATCTAAGTGTGTAATTAGAGGTCAAGCTGACCAGGATTTATTTTCATGTTTTATTTTTGTTTGGCTGTTATATGTTTCACTGCATGTAGCATAAATAAACCGCATCTTTTGTTTTTTTGCACCTACAACGCTGTCTGCTGTGCCTGATTTTGTGTTGTGAACCCATCCAGGGGGTCACACACACCCGCTGCCGAGCTAACCCCTCACAGTTGGTGGAGAATTTTGGCAGTTTATTTTTTATTTTTTTTTTAAGGCCAGCATGGAGGAGATACTGAGACAGCTGGCTCTAGCAAATGCCAATCAGCAGCAAACAAATGCGGGTTTACAAAGGAGCCTTGCAGCCCAGCAGCAGACAAATGCAACTTTGCAGCAGAGTCTGGAAGCTCAGCAACAAGCCCAGCAGCAATCTGAAGCCCGCTTCATAGACCTGTTGCAGAAGCAAGAGCAGAATTTTCAACAGAAAATAGAGACATTAATACAGCAACGTCCGCAGACCAATGAAGCAAGTGGTTACAATAATACCGCATCCTTTGGTGTGAGCCGTTTACTGACAAAAATGACTGGAGAGGATGATCCGGAGGTGTTTTTGACCACATTTGAAAGGACTGCTGAAAGGGAAAAGTGGCCTAAGGAGCAATGGGCTGGACTGGTCGCCCCTCTGTTAACTGGGGAATCGCAGAAAGCTTATTATGACCTAGAGCCTGACCAAGCAAAAGACTATGTGGTGCTAAAAACAGAAATATTGGCATGGCTGGGTGTCACCCTGGCCGTCCGGGCTCAGCGTGTGCATAATTGGACTTTTCAGGTTGGAAAACCTCCCAGGTCTCAAATGTATGATCTCATTCACCTGAGCAGGAAGTGGCTGCAGCCAGAGACTTTGACCGCACCAAACATTGTAGAACGTGTTGTTATGGATCGTTTCCTGAGAGCTCTTCCTACTGCCATCCAAAAATGGGTAAGCCATGGAGACCCAGAAAATGCAGATAAACTTGTGGATCTGGTTGAGAGGTACTTGGCTACAGAGAACCTGACCACCTCTTCCAGCGACTAACGGACTTTCTACCCTAAGACCAGATCATCCCCAGTGGCGAGTAAGATGACTCCAAGGGGTGAGGGTGGAGAGAGTGAGAGGGTGGGAGTTCTACCTAAGGTCTGGTGGGAGCAGCCCAGGAAGCCCATGCTGCAAGAGGCAGCGAAAAAGATTATTTGCTACCGCTGCCGCCAAGAGGGACATATTGCAGCCAATTGCCCAGTTGTGGATGAGCCTATGCAATGTGACTTTATAGGGGAGAGACGTCAGTCGCTGTTTGCGACAGTTGCATGCACTGCCATTCGGGGACCTGAGAAACATTTATGTAAAATGTGCATTAATGGTAGAAATGTTGATGTGTTGCTGGATTCAGGTAGCCTGGTAACATTGATAAAAGCTGAATTAGTTACTACAGAGGTCTCTGGGAAGAACAGGGTGGCTGTTATTTGTGTGCATGGGGACACCCGAGAGTATCCTGTAACTTCAGTGTTTTTTGAGACCCCCAAAGGTAACCTCTCTCATCAGGTGGGGTTAGTGTCTCACTTACCACATGATGCTATTGTGGGAAGGGATTTTCCAAAATTCTGGGAACTCTGGGATTGTCCTGACCCCCCCACTGGTGCCCCTATAAACCAGGAAGATGACCAGAATTCCTCTGGGAGTGGTGAGGACTCTCCTGAATTTCCCTTGTCGGTATTGGCGGGGGAAACTTGAGAAACTGGGGAGGAGCCAACATCCTCAGATGAAAACATGCCGTCTGTGGAGTTTTCGGATCTTGAGGTTCACAGGGAAAATTTTGCCACAGAACAGTTAAAAGACCCCACCCTAATAAAGGCACGGGAAAATGTGGTGAAAATAGATGGCGAGTTAGTGAACCCAGATAAGACTTGCACTTATCCTTACTTCACTATGGAAAGGGACCTGCTGTATCGAGTGGCTCAAAGGGCAGAAGAAACCATTGAGCAACTTGAAGTGCCCAAACCTTACAGGAAGTTGGTGTTAGAATTGGCCCATGGGCACATTCTGGGAGGTCATCTGGGGACAGAGAAAACCAGAGAGAGGATATTGCAGAGATTCTATTGGCCTGGGGTCATGAAGGAAATAGAAAATTATTGTTCCTCCTGCCCTGTGTGTCAGAAGTCGGCACCTATGCCACATTTCCGTAACCCGCTGGTACCTCTTCCTATCATTGAGGTCCCCTTTGAAAGGATCGCAATGGATTTGGTAGGTCCGATAATGAAGTCCGCCAGGGGGCATCAGTACATTTTGGTTATATTGGACTATGCCACCCGTTATCCGGAAGCAATTCCTCTTCGAAATACCTCGGCCAAAACCATAGCCAAAGAGCTATCTCTTGTTTTTAGCCGCGTGGGTATTTGTAAGGAACTGCTTACGGACCAAGGTACACCCTTTATGTCCAGGGTTATGAAAGAATTATGCAAGTTGTACAAAGTGACGCAATTGCGTACATCTGTGTATCACCCCCAAACAGATGGGTTGGTTGAAAGATTCAACAAAACCCTAAAACAAATGTTAAAGAAGGTGGTGGATAGAGATGGAAAGAATTGGGACTGTCTAATACCCTATCTGATGTTTGCCATTAGGGAGGTACCCCAATCCTCTACGGGTTTCTCACCCTTCGAGTTGCTCTATGGGAGACACCCAAGAGGGCTGCTGGATATCGCCAAGGACACTTAGGAAAATGAGAGTTCTCCTCACAGGAGTGTGATTGAGCATGTCGCCCTGATGCAAGATAGAATTGCACAGGTAATGCCAATTGTAAAGGAACATTTAACCCAAGCGCAGTTAGCACAGCAGAAAGTGTACAACCGTGGGGCCAAGACCCGTACTTTTTCCCCGGCGGATAGGGTCTTGGTGCTAGTCCCTACGGTTGAAAGCAAATTTCTGGCCAAATGGCAAGGTCCATATGAAGTAATTGAAAAAATTAGTGAGGTGAACTACAGGGTTAGACAGCCAGGAAGGCGAAAGCCGGAGCAGATCTATCATGTCAATCTGCTGAAAGCCTGGAGGGATAGGGAATCCCTAGTCGCAGAGACTTTGTCACAAGTACAGCCTGATTGCTTAGTTCCTGAGGTTGGAATAGCAGACACCTTATCGAAACCCCAACAACAGGAGGTTAAAGAGTTTGTACTTCGTAACAAAGAGATTTTCTCTGAGCTTCCGGGACAAACATCTGGCGTAGAGCATGACATTATCACCCCGCCAGGAGAAAGGGTAAAACTAAAACCTTATAGAATACCAGAGGCCCGACGGGAGGCAATACGTGGGGAGGTTCAAAGGATGCTGGAATTGGGTGTGATAGAGGAGTCCCAGAGTGACTGGTCCAGTCCTATCGTACTAGTGCCCAAACCTGATGGGAGCTGGCGGTTTTGTAACGATTTTCGACAATTAAATAAAGTTACAAAATTTTACACCTACCCCATGCCGCGTATAGATGAGTTGATTGACCGGCTGGGAACAGCCCGATATATGACAACTCTTGATCTCACCAAAGGGTATTGGCAAATTCCCCTGGCCGAGTCGGCCAAGGAGAAAACTGCGTTTGTAACCCCAGATGGGGCATTCCAATATAAGAGAATGCCGTTTGGGTTACAGAATGCACCGGCAACATTCCAGCGGAAAATGGATAAGATTCTGAGGCCCCATCAGAAATATGCTGCAGCTTACCTGGATTATGTGATTATCCATAGCACAGACTGGGTCTCACATTTGCCAAAAGTACAAGCAGTCCTAGACTCTATCCGGGAAGCTGGGTTTACGGCCAATACAAAGAAGTGTACTATTGGACAGGAGGAGGCCAAATATCTTGGGTACACTATTGGGAGGGGGGTGATAAAACCCCAAGTCAATAAAGTCGAGGCCATACAGAGTTGGCCACGTCGCAACAGCAAGAAACAGGTACGAGCCTTTCTGGGAATCGCTGGCTATTATCGACGATTCATTCCCCATTTTGCTTCTCAGGCTGTGCCCCTCACCAACCTGACAAAAGGGAAAGAGTCTGTTATGGTTAAATGGTCCCCAGAGGCTGAAGAAGCATTTCAGTCCTTAAAAACAGCCTTATGTAGCCAGCCAGTGTTGTACTCACCAGACTTCTCTAAGGACTTTGTTGTACAAACTGATGCATCAGACATTGGGTTAGGAGCAGTGTTATCCCAGGTCTGGAACGGGGAAGAGCACCCAGTAATTTACCTCAGCAGGAAGTTGAAGTCCCATGAGGTAAATTATGCCACGATTGAGAAGGAATGTTTAGCAGTGAAGTGGGCTCTAGATTCCCTTCGGTACTATCTGCTAGGTAGGCACTTTGACCTGGTGACTGATCACGCTCCTTTAAAGTGGATGGCTCAGAACAAGGAGACCAATAGAAGGGTAAATAGGTGGTTCCTGGCCCTACAAGAATTTAACTTTACAGTTAAGCATCGCCCTGGTGTTAAAATGGGGAATGTGGATGCTTTGTCTCGGATATATGCGTGTCTGAATGCTTGTGTTACAACCCCAAGGTTGAAACAAGAGGGGGGGGGTATGTGGCAGCACGCAGGTAAAGTCACCTGGTTGTATCCAGGATGGGAAATATGTGTGCCCTAGATTCAGGCTTTATGCAGACTTTTACAATTAGAGGGGAAGAGTTAATGAGCCCAGCTGAAGTAAGTGGGCTCATTAAGACCTCTACAAAAAAAAACAGCATGCTTAGGGAGATGCTCCATCCTGGAACCAGTTTTGTGTGTATAGACTGGGGAGTGTGATACCTGTTCTGTGCGGTGAGTTAACGCCTGTGTGGCGACCCTCTACAACAGAGACAGGGACTGGTGCAGCACAAGGCTGCACTCAGTTGTTAGACAGGGAATCTAAGTGTGTAATTAGAGGTCAAGCTGACCAGGATTTATTTTCATGTTTTATTTTTGTTTGGCTGTTATATGTTTCACTGCATGTAGCATAAATAAACCGCATCTTTTGTTTTTTTGCACCTACAACGCTGTCTGCTGTGCCTGATTTTGTGTTGTGAACCCATCCAGGGGGTCACACACACCCGCTGCCGAGCTAACCCCTCACAATATATATATATATATATATATATATATATATATATATATATATATATATGTATATATATATATATACACACTGTATATATTACACACACACTTATGGCAGAGCTGATGCAGTGAAAGAGAGGTATGGTAGCACTTTATTAATGACAGAACTGATCAGATGGAGATATCCCCCATCTCCCCACCGGCACATAATGCTAATGTGCTTGGGGTGATTAGGGTGTGCCCGGGGACACCTGGCACACCCCCTGCGTATGCCTATGCTCTGTAGGACACCACAGGTTACACACAGCGAGCTGCATTTTTTAATGATTTAGATGCAGGTGTAATGTAGAATTCAACACTGCGGTGACCATCGGAGAGTTTAGGGCACATAGTGTACAGCCCATTCCCCAACCATTTTATACTTACTTCTTCAGTGCTCCCCTGCTGTTACTTTCAGGCAATTTTGTGGTGGCAGATAAAGAAATAGGAAAAGCTGGAGAAGTAAATATAAAGCGGTCAGTTGGGGAAGGGGGTGTCTTTAAGATAGACTATCATGGGGGGGGGGGGGGGGGGGGGGCTACTATAACTGGAGAGTGCAAAGCCTGGTGCAGCTCTGCATGGAAACCAATCAGCTTTCAAGTTTATTTTCAAAGTCTAAATGAACAAGATGAAGTTAGAAGATGATTGGCTACCATGCACACATGCACCAGATTCTAAGTGCTCCAGTTTTAGTAAATTTCCCCCATGTCATTTTAGTAATTGTGTTTTTTTATTGTTTCTTATTCCTAGCTTTAACTTCAGCCTTCCCAGTTCTCTTTTGTGGACTACACCACCCTTCTGGCCTATGTAATGGAGTAGAAGAGAAGGGAAGGTGTAGTCCAAATCAGGATGAAAATGTTGTTCCACCATAGAAACAGTACAGTGAGTAAGCAGTCAACAAAGGAGAGGAAGTGTGTTACTTGCAGGATCACCAGGGAAAAATAAATTTTTTTTTAAAAATTTAACTAATGCACATATACTGGTAAGGAATGATATGCTGCAACATATTGCTTTGTGTTTTGGGGGTTATATACGTTTTAACTATTGAACATCTACCAGAAACTGAAATATCAGCTCTAATGGGAGTAGCCCCATAAAGTTGTATATAGTCAATTATTTCTGAAGTCTTTACTATGTCTCTCTCACAGGTCAGTCTGTGGATCCAACTTTCTATTTTGCCAAGGCAGTTTCCAACGTCATCTGCTCAGTGGTGTTTGGAAGCCGGTTTGAGTATGAAGACAAAACTTTTCTTCAGCTTTTGGCCCTTTTACATGAAATTTTTAAAGGTTTTAGCTCTGTTTGGGGACAGGTAAGTAAAGAGCTTTGGAACATTCTAAAAATTCTAATACTAAAAAGGAAATGTTTACGTTAATTGTATATATTGTGTGTGGGGACTAACAAAAATTGGCGAATGTGGAAAAGTGCCCCCATTTGTAAATGAATATGCAAAATGTGCCAAATTAATAAATAAAATATATTGGTAATTTGGTGCACAGGAATATAAACACAGAAAATACGTTTAAAAGAAATATGGAACGAAAAGGATTTTGGGTGCAAAGTAGTAATACTAATTAAATAACTCTTGGGGCAAAATGTGTTTTTTGTGAGAGTAAAAGAAAAGTGGCAGAAGCAATTTGTTGCCAAAAAAAAAATCACATTTCAATCTAGGTGTTATCTGTGGACAAAAATATATAGTTGATACCAAATATTGCACATATTTGTCATATGTGTCACAAGTTTACAATGTTGATCACGTGAAGGCTAGAGATATAAATACATCTAAAAACATGGGCATTTAGAAGCAAAGGATAGCAGGTGTGAGCAAAAAAAAAAACCAGAATGGCTTCCTCACAAATTAAATTGGCAGTTATCTCATGAACATGATATATATATATATATATATATATATATATATATATATATATATATATATATATATATATATATATATATATATATATATATATATATATATATATATATATATATATATATATATATATATATATATATGTGTATATATATGTGTGTATATATATATATATATATATATACATATATATATATATATATATATATATACACACACACACTATAGAACCAAAAGTATTGTGAGTCCTGCCTTTACACGGACATGAACTTTAATGGCATCCCAGTCTTAGTTCGTAGGGTTCACTATTACGCTGGCCCACCCTTTTCAGCTATAACAACTTCAACTCTTCTGGAAAGGCTGTCCACAAGGTTTAGGAGTGTGTCTATGGAAATGTTTGATCATTCTTCTAAAAGTGCATTTGTGAGGTCAGCCACTGATGTTGAACGAGAAGGCCTGGCTTGCAGTCTCTGCTCTAATTCATTCCAAAGCTGTTCTATCGGGTTGAGGTCAGAACTCTGTGCAGGCCAGACAAGTTCCTCCATCCCAAACTCGCTCATCCATGTCTTTATGGACCTTGCTTTGTGCTCTGGTGCACAGTCATGTTGGAACAGGAAGGGGCCATCCCCAAACTGTTCCCAGAAAGTTAGGAGCATGAAATTGTCCAAAATGTCTTTGTATGCTTTAAGAGTTCCCATCACTGGAACTAAGGGGCCAAGCCCAAACCGTAAAAAACAATCCCCCGTCCATTAAATTATTTGGACCAGTGCATAAAGCAAAGTCCATAAAGACATGGATAAAAAAAATCTCAAATACCGTGCAGGTTTAGGAGATATTGCCAGTACCTACAGGTAAGCCTTATTGTAGGTAAAAGTGGCATGTAAGGGTTTACAACAACTTTAAGCAGGCCTAGCTTACAGGGGGCCTGGGGTCTTATAAGGAGCCCTGGCCAATCCCCAACTTGGATTGCCAGGGGGCAGGCCTCCTTAAATACCTAGAATCAGCCCAGCTGGGGATTTGTTTCGTCGGGTAGAAGAACCGAGGATGGAGTACTAGGCTGTCGGGCCTTTGAGGGTGTTCCCTAATCTGGTGTTGAGGGGGGGGGGGGGGGGGTGACCTTGGGCCTGGGACTCAGGTGCAGGAAGGATCCCTTCAAAAATGCATGAAGGATCTGGGCAGGAGGCACAGAGAGGAGTCAGCGAGGACAGTCGGGAGCTAGTGCTGCTGGGCAAGTCTTCAGGAGAGAACCACCGGTATGTGTGCAGCTAGGAGGGCTGGTGACTGACATGTGCTATCGGGAGTACTGGAGAGGCATGCCAGAGAGGACTGAGAGGCAACAATAAGAGCTGAGTGTGGAGCTAGTGAGGATTGCAATGTCACAGGCAGTGGAGTCGGGCAGCTGTAGCCAGGAGGACTGGCAGGGCCTGAAGAGGGATTGCTGGGAGCGGTAGTCCACCATAGGCAGCTAGCACTAAAGACTTTCTATTGTATGTTTGCTACACTAAAAAGGACCTGCGGTCCCTGCTTACAAATGACATTTCCTAAGGCCTGACTGAGTCAGTGTTGGGCCTAACCATGTGCTAGCTGTGCCTGGAGTTAAGTGTTGTGCAGGAAAGAGAGAGTGATAGTCTGCAAGCAAGTGTTTTGCATGAGTTTAAAGAGTGTACATAGTTCTGTTCAAAATTGACTGTTATAAAATTCTGCTGAGCATCTAAAATTCTCATCCCTATCCAAGTACAAACTCCTTAATAAAAATACAAAAACAAACATATGGACTGTTCATTGACTCAAGGTTATTGGGAAGTGAATGCCGGACTGGGCAGGGTGACAGGTGGACCACAACTTTCAGCAGCCCTTACAGGGGTACCACTATACATATATGTAGCGCCCTGCTCCTGATGAGCAGACGCTATTGTTTTTTCAAATTTAATTATCTGAAGCTGTAGCTTGGCTCAGACTAATTTCTCTAAAAGTTCTGGTTTCTGTACCAGTCCAGTTGGGTTGCACTGATTCCCACCTGACCGTAGGTGTCGCTGTCACCATCAGTGGGTGTGGAACAGCAGCTGGCTGGATTCATTGAATATCGCCTCTTGCTCGGAAATGGTTCCGTGGGTGTGGTTTCCCTGCTGTGCATTCTGGGAAAGGGTATTTAAGGTACCGATGCCATTTTTCTGAGTTTGTTTTCCGGGGTCCGTGATCCCAACCCCAGGGCCCTCCTGGCCTGGGGTCTGTGTCGCATGGTCTTGCGCCTGGGGGCTGCCTGGCCCGAGGCTTCGCAGCTGAGAATGTAGACCCAGAAATGTCTTGGAGCCTGCTGATCCAGGGGTGGTCCTGTGCTGTCTCGCCTGCGGGGAGAAGCCAAGGAAAGCTGAAGGATCCAGGGGAGGACTTTTCCAGTGGAGGACCAAGCGCAAAGGCTGGTCTCTCTGGAGGAGCCTGTAAACTCAGTTTGAGGACGCATCCCGGATCAATATCCCTACAGTATCGATGTGTCAGCTGAAAAAATCTGATATTGTATGGTAGTTCTTCCTAAAAACTCTCAAGAATCTCTAAGTTCGGTTAACAAGTCTGTGGCAGAGACTTTGTTGCCCATCTACTTTCAAGAACCACAAGGTTTAATTGACACATATCCCATGAGTCTCTCCTCTGATCCAGGACTCCCCATCATTCACTGTGTAAACGATGAAGACTTTGCTAATGACCATGTAGAAGCAAAGTTCCCTCACAGACTTCCTGGCACATCCAGCCATCCACTGTGGTAACACTCCCCGACCTTCCACTGCCCTGAGTCCTTGATGAGGAACTTGACTGGACCATACGTTCTGACAGCTTCACCTGCCCCTCTGCTCCAGGAGTTCTTTTCCACCAACCGTGTGGTGATAAAGACATTGCCAATGACCGTGTAGAAGCAAAGTTCCCTCACAGCTCTCCCTGGGCCTCCTCCTGCGATGGGCACAGATGGGGGTGCCCTCCTGCTGCTGCCTAGTATTTCATTCCTCACTTCACTAAGCTGACATCTCCTCCCAGTGGCATGTTACCTCAGCTTATATAGGAGGCCTGCTCCCTGCCAATACCAATTGGGGATCGGTCAGGGCTCCCACATGAGCTGCCTGCCACTCCAGTTCCAGGCCCTGCCCCTCTTCCAGAATCTTCTCCCTGGAAGCAGGCGAGGTGCCTCAGAACTAGAGCACAGGTGGTTACACCCACTGCTACTCTGACTACTCCCAGCCTCCATATCAAAACAGACAGGCCTAGCTTGCAGCATAGGCCTGCCTAAATTTGCCTGTGCTGACAGTTCCTAGTAAAACAAAAACATTACTAGCACCTACCTATTGGTAGAGGGTACTACACTGGGAATTGGTGTTTGATGGCCAGGAGGACCAAAACATGAGGCCTGAGCAGCAGGATTGCCAGAGAGAGTGAGCCAGAAGGCTTAAGTATTGTTTTCCTAAATTTACAGTGAAGGTGGAAACCCTTGCATGGGCATGTGATGTCTTTTGTTGAAATTTTCCTTTTTTTAATTTATTTTTTAATAAAAGTAGGCTACCAAGCCCTTAAAATTGAGTGACTGAACACACTGTTATGCATTGCCATTGAGTTACCACAATAAATAGAAAGAGAGAGAGAGAGAGAGAGAGAGAGAGAGAGAGAGATTAATCTGGATGTAACTATTTTTCATAAATTTTCACTCCTAAATTTACCTTAGTTACATTTTCAATCTACAAATTCAGATCAAGATAATAAGTGTCTGACAATAAAACCCTTTAAAAACTGCACATTTTTATAAACATCACATTCTCGTCATCTGAAGAAACTCCCTACTTCTAGTTTATGTATACCAGTTTGCATTTTGCTTACTTTTTAGATTTAGTTTTCAACTATAAAAATTATGCCCGTGACTTTTAATTTGGGCAAACATGGGGGTTGATTTACTAAAGGCAAATAGACTGTCTACTTTGCAAGTGCAGTTGCTCCAGAGCATAGCAATACCCAATCACATGCAAGGAATATAAAAAACAGCATTTTTACTTGCACATAATTGGATGATGGAAGTCAGTAGGGCTTCTCCTCATTTACTAAGCTCTGGCACAACTGCTTTTACAAAGCGTACAGTCAATTTACTAGTAAACCAATCAAGTGTGGCACTTTTAAAAAATTGGCATGCTAGTCTTACTACTTAATGTCTCTCAGATACGCTTATTTGTTTATTAATATGGTGCGGTGCACACATTTCAATCCTTGTTTCTGCACATTAATTCTGGTGCATACACAAATGTGATTTTCGCCCCATTGTTTATTTCTCTTGGTCTTACTCTTAAAATATCTCTTAGCTGTACAACACGTTTCCCAGAGTGGTTGGAAAGATTCCAGGACCCCATCACAAAATGTTTAAAGCTATTGATGGCATTCAGAATTTTATCGCAGAAAGGGTGAAAATGCATAAAGAAACCCTGGATCCAGGTTCTCCCAGAGACTTCATTGATTGTTTCCTCCTAAAGATGGAGCAGGTAAGGCAATTTATTTAATTTAATTTAAAAATTTAATATTTTGCTAGCACAAAGATGGCAGACTGGAGTCTCCAAAAAATGATAATTTGGTACCCAGGACCTGATCTTTTAAAAATTGTAACTACCATTACATAGAAAAATGGACAATCTAAAATGATATTCCTAAACTCTGCTTTCACGTAGAGAATGTTACTATATGTGAAAAATATAAAACCTACAACAAGGTAAAAGTTTGTCTGACAACTAAGAGATAAGACATTAAAGTGTATCTGAAGCCAATAATTTTTGTTTAGTTTTAGCCTGTTGTCTTTAAAGTCATCATTTTGACAATTGTTACTGGAACAGGAATGGAGGGAAGGAACTTCCAAGGAGGATATCTTTTCCAGTGACAACTTTCTAAGCACTGGATTGGAAAGTTCAAGTTTATTGGTAATAAATAGATTAATATGACTGCTCAAAAAGAATATAAACTTGGATCAGGGTATAGATTTGTAAAAGTGCCAAATGAGAAATAGTACAAAATACATATGTTAGAAGGCCAGTATGGTGGCCTGAATTTATGGGAGGAGCCCGGAGGGGTAATTGATCAGCATGTTCAGCTGTGTTCCTTGTCGGCCAGTATGTGGCCGGAATTTATGGGAGTAGCCTGGAGGGGTATTTAATCAGCCCATTCTGCTGTGTTCCTTGTCGGTTCCTGTGTGCGATAGTTACTACGTCACAGATGTAGGGGCGACTATTCGAGACCATTCGATAGAGTGAGTGCAGTGTTCGTGAGTTCCGTGTTCGTCAAAAGTCCTGTCTTCGTCCTCGTGTTACAGTTTGTTTTGGTCGTCGTGAGCGTTCGTGTATTTGTCTGAGTGTCGCAATACTTGAAACTTGCCAGTGTCGTACAACGCATCTGGTCCGGCTGTCGCAGGTAGGGCTTCGGCCCCCATTTCTCATTTCATGTTATTTCATGTCACTAAACTGTGATGCGTTGAACTCACGAACCACTCACTGAAATGTCACCATCGTATTTTCCGATATTGTTTCACGCATCCGTTACCTCTAAACATTCGTGCTCCTTGCTTCTCGAAAGAAGTCGTGGTCACCCGTCCATGACACCACATCATTTCATAAACCTTTCGACCATATCACTGGTCCCTACTAAAACGTCCGAATCGTTCGGATCATTTCGAAAATTCCCAATCAGACGTTCTAAGTTCTAATTAACCGGATCATTTCAATCATTTCAATAATTTCATTCATTTCGGTCACGAGTCGTGCTCCGATTCGAATCTAGTCGCATCTCCGATGCACCGATTCGCTCCGGTGTGCCCCAGTTATCGGCCTCATTTCAATACATGCTCCAGAGACAGAATTATTCGCAGGTTCAGGCATGGTTTTCGATTCTTGTCTTTGTCATGGCATATCATTTCTGGTCACCTATCACGCCCCGTTACGAATCCAGTCGCATTATACCGATGCAACGATTCGCCTCGGTACACCCAGTTGTTTGGCCTTATTTCTATACATGCTCCAGAGACGGATTCTTTACCGAATCGTTAGGCCAGTCGTTGATTCTGGTCTCTGTCATGGCGTGTCACTTATTACGCTCCGGTTCGAATCCTGTCGCAGTTGCATGCACCGATTCGTTCCGGTGTGCCCAGCTGCTTCGCCTCATTTCAGTACATGCGCCAGAGACAGGGTTCACTGTCACTTCTTGAGCACAGCCATTGATCCCTGTCTTTGTCATGGGTATCATTTCGTTTCACCTATCACGCTCCGACACGAATAGTCACGCCTGTGCACTAATTCGTCTCGGCGTGCCCCAGGACAGGCCTCATTTCAGTACATGCTCCAGAGTCCGCTTCGTGCTCAGTCGCAAAGTTACGGCATGGCGATTCGGGCCTCTATCATGGCGGATTCACTCATTTCACTGTCACCTCCTGCACCTTGATTCAAACCCAGTTGTTTTGCAATGTTCGGGTTCTACCAGAGGGGCCGTGATCATTTTGGCCTCATTTCACTAATTGCCTCATTTCAGTACATGCTCCAGAGTCCGGCTCGTTGTCAGTTGCGCCGGCGACACGACCGAGCTGCGCCACTGTCATGGCAGATTCTCACCAAAGGCAACATTTCATTTTGTGTTTGTTCGTCTCATTTCATGGCAATGTTTCATTTGTGTTTGTTCGTCTCATTTAATTTCGTAAAAAAAAAAAAAAAAAAAAAAAATTTAAAAAATAAATAAATAAATAAATAAATAAAAAGAAAAAAAGAAGGAAAAAAAAAAACATTTCATTGTGTTTGTTTGTCTCATTTCATTTCATTCATTTCAAAGCTCACCACTCCCATTGGAGTCACCATTTGGCCAGTTGTCTGTGACAGGTATGGAGTTCTCAACTGGTTTTGCCTTCATGTTTGCAGGTCAGTCGAGTCCAGTAGCACCCCCCATGCACTGATTCGTCTAGGCATGCCCCAGTTGTCTTGACCTCATTTCGTTCTGTGCTCCACAGTTCAAACTCATCGTTAATCACAACATACCAATTCTTGTCTATATCACGGCAAACATTTCATTTATTTCATTTCACATACTCATCGCTTACCGAGTCGAATCCACTCAAACCAGCAACGCATTGATCCACACCCGTCATTTCAGCCTTACGGGTATAACTCAACAATTCATATCGGATTCATTTCATATACTCCACGATCATTTGTGTTAGATTTATCACATATAACCAATTCATAGGATTCATTTCACACATCCAAGTACAACTTTGTGCGAGTTGTTGCTAGCACGCATCCAATCACAAACGTCCTGCAGTCACCACAAGCACACCCAGGCATAACTCCCTGCATCGTGACAGACTCACATCGAAGCATAAACTTCTTGCAATCGTTGCAAGCACGCATCCAAGCATAGACTTCTTGCAATGGTTGCTAGCACACATCCTAGCATAAACTTTGCAGTTGTCGCTAGCAAGCCCCAGGCACAAACGTATTACTATCCTTGCTGGCAAGCAGTTCTGGCTGGCTCAGTCCATTGCTGGGTAAGGCCTGGATACTTTCCTAACGTACGTAGTATAACGGGGTGCTATATTGTAGCTAGGTTGATCCAGGGAGAAATCTGATTGCCGCTCGTGGGATCAGGAAGGAATTTTTTCCCCTGCTGTAGCTAATTAGAGCATGCTCTGCGTTTTTTTTTTGCCTTCCTCTGGATCAGCTGTGGGTGTGGCATTGGGTGTGTCGGGTTGTGCAATGTTGTTTGTCTAAATTTTTGATTTTGTCGTGGGCTGGGTGGACTTTTGTCTTTTCAACCTAGCTAACTATGCATCCTAGCATAACTTCTTGCAATCGTAGCAAGCATGCATCCTGGCATAACTTCTTCAGTCTTCACAAGCACATGCAGTCATACTGCTCACAGCCACTTCAAACACATCTCCAGTGACGTTAACTCCCTTGCTATCGTTGTAAACACACATTTAAGCGCAACACTTGCTATCACGGCTAGGCGCGCAACTTAGCATAACGTGTAATCGTTGCAAGCACTTTTGATGGCACTCAGCCACACATCATTTTCAGCGGTACTCGTTTGGCCACTTGGCCCCAGTGACATTTTCATACGAGCCACTCGCAGTTCCTGACGGTCATTTCTCCCTTTGGGCAGTTGAGTTCAGCTTCCGTTCTACACCAGATGTCAGGTTGCCACACGCAGCTGGCTTCTTCCCATAACACTACCAGGCTATATCTAGCCAGCGTCTGACATTTCTATTCTCACAGGACCCCGGTGAGCCGTCTCTGTTTACGGCCCATACAGTAAGATCCCCTCTAACTGGTATCCAGAAGCATCAGCCCGTAGCTAATGCTAAACGCTTGCCCATCACAAAACTGCCATCTTTGTAGAATATCCTCGCACGCCAGTTTCCCCCTTGACAAGCTGACCCTATCAGGTCAGTTTTTCAAACACTTCACCCACACACAGGGGTATACCTAGAAACAGCTTCAGTCTGTTTCGAGAATGCTCAGTTCTGCAATAGGGTCGTTCCCCAGGGTTGATCATTATGTCATGCATCCTCGTCTTCCCCTCCCAGATTCAGGACCCCTGTCAGATCCTTAATCTGGACGCGGCGGATCTTTCAATGTCAGAGGTTCCGTACTACATAGATCGGTATATAAATGTTCATACCGTCTATCTCACCCCTATCACCCCAGGTAGTGTCAGATTTAGCGACCATCACAGGCTTCGCTGCAATTTTTGGCCACCATTGGTATACAGGACCACGGCCTCCAGAAATATTCTTAAACCCCGGGTTTACCCGGATTACCTCTCTCTTTAGCTACACCCCGTCATGGCAGCTTTGTCCCATAGTAACAGCCGCACAGCTCCGGGGTCGTTGCTCGACAGGGCGAACTATGGCCTTCGCCACCGACAACCAGCAGAGATTATTGCAAAGATAGGTCTAAGTCCTTAGCAGTCATGTCCTTCCTGTGTAGGCTGGTATAGCGGTCATTATAAATTCAGTTAAAGTTGACTGTGCATTGTTCCTGGGCTAGAGCAATCCCGCAGCAGATGCACTGTCGTGTTTAACTGGAGCCGATCCAGTATCAGCCGTTATCCTTGATCGGTCTCAGCTAAACCCCTGTTTAGCACAACATCTACAAACAGCGACCAAGCTCATCAACGTCTCACTTTCTTGCAACATGCTCCACCTACCAGACGGCCTGGAGGGCCTTCAAAAATTCCTGACACACCACCCGTCACGGGGTCCCGGACCATGCCATTGAAAGGCTAGGCAGGTAGGAGTCTGCCTGCTTCGCCCAGTACAGCCACAACCCTCACGTGGAAATGGCTCAGGCATTTATTAAACTCACTCAATGATCAAACTCAATTAATAAAGAACTATCCCCTACCAGAATGTTTTTGTCCCCTTATTTTGGTATACCATACGTTAGATCAAGGCACACTTCAGGTCCATTTCAAGTGGTGAGTTTATGTTAACCCTGTTTGTCATCCTTATCCATACCGGACATAAGGCTCTGAACCATAAGTTAAGCCGCGTACACACGGGCGGACTGTATGGCCAACTTAGTCCGTCAGACAATCCAACGGACAGTCCGACCTACTTTTGAATGAACGGACTTGACCACACACGATGAACAAACAGTCCGTTGAAAGCTTGCGCGATGACGTGCACAGCACGTACGACGGGACTAGAAATAGGACGTCCAATACACAGCAATGCAACCTTCCGCCGTGTAAATCCTTTCTGAGCATGCGCCATACTTAGTCCATCCAACTAGCCTACTCACGAGCGGATTGTCCCCTAAAACCAAAGTCTGACAGACAATATTACGGAAATTCCGAAATACTTAGTCCGCCAGACTGCACGCTGAAAAAGTCCGCTGAAGCCCACACACGAGCGGACTGTCCGCTGAAATGTGTTTCGGCGGACTAAGTTGGACAGACAGTCCGCCCGTGTGTACGCGGCTTTAGAAGGCCAGTATGGTAGCCTGAATTTATGGGAGGAGCCCGGAGGGGTAATTGATCAGCTCGTTCAGCTGTGTTCCTTGTCGGCCAGTATGTGGCCGGAATTTATGGGAGGAGCCTGGAGGGGTATTTAATCAGCCCATTCTGCTGTGTTCCTTGTCGGTTCCTGTGTGCGATACCCACCCTCCCATCCCCTTTTTAGGACATTTCTCAAGGCATCATACTCCTCACAGAGTACTCATTTCACTTCATTTCATGTTAGTTTCATTTAATCCTCATTTCTTATCTAGGGTATGCCCCCTTATTTTGGTATACCGTACGTTAGACCAAGGCACACTTCAGGTCCATTTCAAGTGGTGAGTTTATGTTAACCCTGTTTGTCATCCTTATCCGTACCGGACATAGGGCTCTGAACCATAAATATTTTTTTATATATATTTGTTAAAACATCCGAAAACAAATTTTAGGCAGGTTTTTTCTGGGCTCACTGCATGGAGAAGGAAGCAAACTATTGGCATTCCATGTTAAGTCCTTGGCTAAGTCTTATGCTGCGTACACACGATCGGAAATTCGGCTAGCAAAAGACCAATGAGAGCTTTTGGTCGGAAAATGCGACTGCGTGTATGCTCCCTCAGACTTTTGCTGGCCAAATTTCCGCTAGGAAAAGATTGAGGGAAGGTTCTCAATTTTTCAGTCGGAAAAAGTTCAGATCGGAAATTCCGATGCGCAAAATTCCTACGCATGCTCGGAAACAATTCAACGTATGCTCGGAAGCATTGAACTTCATTTTCTTGGCTTGTCATAGTGTTGTACATCACCATGATCTTGACAGTTGAAAGTTCAGCAAACTTTTGTGTGACCGTGTGTATGCAAGCCAAGCTTGAGAGGAATTCCGTCGGAAAAACCATCCAAGATTTTTCTGATGGAAAATCCGCTCGTGTGTATGCGGCATTACAGTTTTTAAGAAGGGGTATTTAAATCCCCAAAATGCATTGACCTGTTTAATGTTTTATCTTTAGGGCAGGAAGTAAAGGAATATATCACAGAGAGCAAATGTAACCTGAAATGGATTCTAACTGTAACTAAACAAATGTCTTACATTTAGATGTACTTTTAATAAACCTATTTATAAATTTCTTGTATTCTATTATATGTACGTGATTAATACAATTCAATATATGAAGTCTGTTTTCATTTTAAATCACTTCCAGGGTGACCCTGCCCCTTTGTATACTTTAGCAGTGGGAAAAGTAGAGCTGTCATTCAGCCAAGCTGCTGAGGTAAACAAAGGGGTGAAGTCACCAGGTGATCCCACCCCTTATGACTTCATGCATGTACAATGCCGTCATAAGATGCGGGGTTACCCCATGATGCCACCAAGTGACCCCACATCTTTGTTTACTTCAGCTGAATGACAACCCTGCTTTTCCTGGCACTAAATTGAACAAAGGGGTGTCGTCACCCGGTGACATCACCCTTATGACATCATTGTCCATACATGTAGTCATAAGGGTGCTTGGCCACCCAGTGACATCATCAGATGACCCCTGCCCTTTGTTTACTTTAGCGGCAGGGAGAGCTGGCAATCCCATTCAGTGCCGTTGAGTGTCGGATTCGGCAGGTGGCAGCGTTTTTTCTTTCTGATGCGGGTTGGTGCCCATCATTCATCGTGATTGATGTGGACCTCCATCGCTGGAGGTCGTGATTGATGATAGGTCTACATCGAGGACACTTTTTTTTAATAGTAAAATAAATTATTAATAATAATAAAAAAACTGTGTTCTGTGTTTATTTGCACTAGTAATTTTTTTTAATGAGTAGGTTACCCCCTCGCACCCCACAACCATAGGGCCAGGATTGTGGGGAAGAGGTCCTTGTCCTCATCAACATGTATCCCCCCATGTTGAGGGGTTGTGGCCTGTAAGGGTTCAGGGGGTGCACGCTTGTCTCCAACCTCTCCTGACCTGCTCAGATAAGGGTCTGGCAGTGGCACCGCCCCCCCTGACACCTTTGCTGCCCTCCCTATTCATGTGCCCAGCCCCTTTTCAGGATGCCGGACACGTGAAATACTATGGCGGGGATAGGGATGGGGTGTATTTTGAAGCACATGATTAGAGCCAGAGGCTTTAATAGGCTTCAAAGTAGGATGGACTCTGGGGACGGGCACTGCGTCCCATCCCGCCCTGTTGTGTGGCATAGTGAATAAATTCTCACTATTTTCACACTAACGTTCCTCCCTGCCAATCAGCAGGCAGGTCAGTGAGACGTGTCTTCCTATTGGATGTCTAACACTTCGGCGTGAAGAGTCAAACGCACACAGGAGCCGCAGCCTCCGCTTCCCGCCAAGGAGGAGAGCCACCACTTTCCACCGAGGAGGAGAGCTGCCGAGGAGGAGAGCCCTGTCACTCCAGGAGAGGAGCAGAGCCCCGCCACACGAGCAGTAAGTGCCGCTGGATCGGCCATGAGAGGGGTGTTAGTGAAGTGACAGCCGAGCTGGGGGATCTGCCTAGCTGCATTTGATGGACACGAGTGGCTGCATATGATGGACACAAGTAGCTGCATTTGACAGGCACAAATGGCTGCATATGACGGGCACAAGTGGCTGCATATGATGGGCACAGTGGCTACATTTGATAGGCACAGTGACTGCATTTGTTGGGCACAGTGAGGCTGCAATTGATGGGGGGGGTTTCAGTATTTTTCAGTTTGTTTGCGCCCCCCAAAATATTTTAAACACCAACTGCCATTTTTTTTTGTCACTTTCAGCTCTTTTGTTTACATTCTGCTGCAAGAGTTTGTTTCCGTTTTCTCTGGTGTCCATTTGATAAAAAAGTTTTTGTTTAACCCCTTCATTTCAAAAACTTTTGCCAAGCTTTGTACACGGTGATGTTTGTCTTATAATAAATTTAACAAATCACTACATAACGTACTATTATTTTTTTATCTAACACAAGTTGTTTAAAACAAATACTGACCAGACTGGAAAAAACATATTTTTGACATTTTCTGACTTTTTTGTTCTTAGAATCCATAGAATGCAGAAAATGTCTGTGCAAAACACCATCCAAAAGAAAGCCTTGTTTCTCCTTTTATAATATTATAGGGCATATTTCTAAAACAGTGAATGTGACATTCTTCAACAAGGTGAATTCAGGTGAATTGTTCCCCGTAAGTTAAATCACATGCACATCAGGATTGAATGTCAGGTAAATGTCACATTCACTGCTTTCTAAATATACCTATATATTTGTTACCTCGACATTTTTTATAATGACAAATTTATTGCTGAATAAATAGGCACATAGCTGAAATTTTAACATTTCTCTAGGGAAAGCATGTCCAAAGTCCGGCCCGTGGGCCAAATGAGGGCCCCCGAGAATTTTAGTAAAATCTATCTCTTGTGGCCCCCGTCCCCTGGGATATCTGGATCTCTCAACGCCGATGCCGTGGGACTGCGTGTCCTTCTCACAATCTCTCGGATGCTGTGGGAACTGCATGTACTCAGTTGGTGTTCTCACAATCTCTCGGATGCCGCGGAAACTGCGCTTCCTCATTCGCTATTCTTGCAATCTCTCGGACACCAAGGGAACTGCACGTCCTCATTCGCCATTCTTGTAATCTCTCGGATGCCACGGGAACTGCACATCCTCAGTCGGCGTTCACACGAACACTAGTACGTTGTGGGATTTGGTGCGTTTATTCTCCCTGTGCTGTGTCTTAGTCACACTCAGCCACAAAGGCAAGAAAATTCTTGTTGGGCAGTGTATTAGTGTATCGGATGAACACACTTAGGCCAAAACCTCTGGCATAACGCTCACATGATCCCTTCCCCTTTTTGGTCAATTTCTAAAAGGGCTACTGTAAATAAGAGAAGGAAAGTTGACAGTGAGGGCTGCCGCTTCCAGGACAGGTGGAAAGTATAATATCACATTAGTGCAGGCAAGTTTTTTTGTTTTCAATTGAGATGAATTCATTGCAAAATCTCAGTTAATGTCAGCTGGTCTAAATCAGTTATAAATATATTTGGACACAGCATGTATACTTATGTTATGTTCCTGTTCATATTTTATGAACTTAAAAGTTGACAGAGAACCTTTATTACCAATAATATGTAATGTATTTTACAATGTTCCTGACATATTTCAGCTTCCTGGATTTCTTTTTTTTTCTTTCTGGCTTTCAGATAGGAAAGACAGTGATTTAACACCTGTTTAGATTTGTCATCCATGTGACGAAATGAAAAGTATGCCGTTTGCAATAAACTTTGCATAAAATAGTTAATTTGTATTTAATTTTAATGGTTCAAGGAATGTCAGACAAAATGGACAGCCCTCACGCATGTTCACTTCATCAAATCTGGCACTCTTTGAAAAAAGCTGGGACTCCCCTGGTCTAGAGTATACTGGTGCGAGAGCTGAAGTGGGTAATAAAGACATGTGAATCCAGGAATTTGCCCAGTTCTTAACTTTCATTTTTTTACATCTAAGTTTCCTTCTTAATTCTTTAGGAAAAAGATATGCCACAAACTGAATTTCACATGGAAGGCATTGTGAATAGCACTTTTGATTTGTTTGGTGCTGGTACAGAAACCGTCAGCACAACGTTGCGTTATGGACTGTTGATTCTTCTCAAACACGCAGATGTTGAAGGTGTGTGGTGTTCTTCATTATTTAAATGACTAACAAAAAAAAACCCACAAAACTAAAATAAGATCAAATAATTATTTATTTAAACAAACTTTGATTATAAATTAAAGATTATAAAGCAGCACATTGAATAACAGTATAGATATTAAAAGTAAAGAAATATCCGCGCTGTGGTAAAACAACAATATCACACAGCAGCTAATCGCTATAACCCAGATAGTAGGCACAAAAGCAGATATATGACAAAATATACAGCACTATAAATTAAAATTAGTGTTCGTGGATACAAATGTGCATGTACCAAAACTAGATATTAAAGTGCAAAAGTGCAAATAATAACTGTAATTACTAACCATTAATCGTGAAAAATCAATACAGTGCACAGCAACAATTATTTAAGCAAAAGTCCAATGCATCAAGAAGAGCACAAAATACACATATCCATATATTTTATAATTAATAAGTGACTTGAGTTCGTGGAATAAGATCCTGGTGCAATGTGAGTTCAGTGAAGTGGATCATTCATGAGATGTGAAACATAAAAATAAATTTGAACACGTGAAACCCGTCACCACGGAGAGACAAAAGGCTTACCAGAAAGCCAGCGACCTCCCTTACTCAGGGGGGTCATACAAGGCTTGTTGGATCTGGGATCCGTTGGAAAGATGTCCTGATGGTTGAGGCTTAGAGGGATATCCTGATGTATTATTCTTTCCCCACCGGAACATTTCCACAGATACTAGGTGGTAATCAGATCCAATCCAAAAGAATTGATGCCAAAGTACAGGTGAGTGAATACGTAAAAAAGGAATGAAAAAACTCCAATAATGCAACACTGCTATAAAATGCTTTATTGGAGGGTAATGCGCTGCTTCATGTAACGAGATGACCCACAGTCGAATCACTCGATCATTGAGGTAAATAAATGGAATTCCAAACAAAGTAAAATCACATCAACATGTGAAAGTGATCGCGTATGTGCAGAGCATGTCTGTGTAGCGTCCCAATGATATCCCTCTAAGCCTTAACCATCAGGACCCAGAGTATAGATATTACCCTTTAAGGAGTACATAAGGTACATAAGGATGTAGTATGGCAGAGATGGCCATCCTCAAGGTCCCAAACAACCTGAGGAAGAGCTAAATTAGACTGTACAATGTGTTAGGATTTCAGCTTCTTGAAGCAAAACAATTATGAGGTGAGAGGTCTGGGAGTCTGTTAAGGAAAATCAGAGTACTAGTACAGAGTACTAGCAGGAAATAAGGGGAATAAGATTTGGGGATTTGGAGAATATGGAAGTAGAAAGGGTGGAGAGGAGGAAATTGATGACAACAAGGGGAATGTGTTCGGTATGTGGGGAGGGAAGGTAGTGAAAAAATGTGAGAAGAGGGAAGGGTGGAATAAGGAATCTCAGGGAACTAAGGGTAACAAGATGTAAGGAGCATGAAACAAAGGTAATGAAGGGATGGGAAAGTGGAGGGAAGAGATCGCAAGGAACCACCCTGTACACCCAAGCAAGCATTTAGCAAGTGTTCATTTCCAGATTTTGAGTTGAGATCAACCACGCGTGCCAAATAAGAAATATTTTATATTAAGGTTTAACATTCTGCTTTTGAGCCAGTGGGTAGAGTTTTGGATTATGTTTCTATTTCTTTAGTGTAAAACCTCATGGTTGCAGAACTTAATAGCTCAAAACAACATTTAAAAACACAAGTGAACAGCAAATCCTGCCCAAATGTATGTAATCATGGGTGCTTTGGTGTGTGGCCCATTTATTCCCTTTGACACAGGCTAAGATAGTCAGTTCAGGCATTTATACTAGCTATATTACTATATTACAATTGTTTTACTAATAGGAACTACATTCATTCAATCTAGCAACATTTAGTTCTCATGTCATAAAACATTAGTGAGTTCACACCACATAGGTCAACCACATCCACTAGTAAGTTAACTGAGGATTCAGCTACAGTCCCATCTTAGACACACACCCTCTGACATATTTCACCCAAATTGGGCTTATTTGAAAGAGGCAAGGTCAAGGGGTGTGGCTACGAAATGGGGACTGTAGCTGAAGCCTCTGTTAGCTTAGCAGCAGATTGGTTTATCTATGTGGTGTGTACCCCCCAATTTTGCTATTGTGATCGTTTCATAGAGTGAGACCTACTGAACCCAGTGTGAGAGGAGAACTGACAGAAGAATGAAATGGAGGCATTTGTACAGAGCTATTTTGTACATGTTGTCACAGTAAAAACATTAGATAAGCCATACTAGCAAATTGGCCTTTTGTAACGTTTGTGTAATTATAGACTATTTAACTCTTTAGACTTTTTAATTTGTAAACTTTTAAAAATTATTTCAAAAGTGTCAGTGGCACAAATCAACCCATCAAAATTAACAATAATAGGGCTTTATATCATCTTCCATTTGGCTTTAATGTTTGCAGAACGCATCCACAAAGAGATAGACCATGTCATTGGACGGAACCGGCCTCCTTGTATTGAAGATCGGTCTCATATGCCATATTTGGATGCTGTGATCCATGAGATTCAGAGATTCATTGACCTCATCCCAATGGGAGTCCCACACAAAGTGACTCGTGACGTGCACTTCCGAGATTTCATCATTCCAAAGGTGAAACAACATGTGCTTTCTTAATTTTTGGCTAGTTTCATAAGGCAGAGGAAAAGCAAGGATATTATGCAAAGTGCAGTTATTTATAACAACCAGTTAGATTTTACTTTACTGAAGATACATCAATAAAAAGTTGATTAGGACTGGTCTCTATTCATTTATTGCACTTTGCTCTTTATCCTTAATAAATAAACAAACTCATATAGACTAACTGAGCTCAGGTTTGGCTTTATCTAGGATGGTGCTTAGAGCCAAGATCAAGTTTGTCTACCTGTTGTGAAATGCAAATAAATGTATACTGGTGACAATACAGTCAATAACTATATCTACATTTCTAAAAGCCTAGAGGCACTTTTAATACAAATGATAAACCACGCCGCTTTATATTCTGTCATAATCAGGCTTATATAGTACTATTATGATCTCTTTATAAATAAAATAACTGCCTTATTAAAGAGGATCTTTACTGCTGAAAACAAAAAAAAAGTCTACAAATAAAAAAAAATTCGAGCCAGTAGCTACAAATATTGTCTTCACCCAGGTTGATTATTCACCAGTCTTTGGAATCCCAGTGCCAGCATGTTTTCTAAGGGACTGCCTAGTGGGAGCAGATACATGCCAAAACTAGGCACCCATTTCGCCCCCCAAAAAAATAAAAAAACCTCCTTCAAAAGTGGGGGAGGAGGGGGCAAGGAGGTATTTTTTTAGGGTGAAGTTCCGCTTTAAGTTTTCCACTTATTTTAGGGACACAAAATTTCTTGACATAAACATTATGATCCCGAAAATATTTAAATGAGATACATACTGGCCTAGCCTAAATCCCACTGTAGCGGTGGGCTCCTGAAGAGCACGCGCTATGTGCTTTTCAAAGTTAAAACTTTACCCTAACTACAGCTTGGTTTGGGTCTATTTGTCTAAATTGGACTTCTGTGTCAGTCTGACTGGGCTGTGAGATGTTCAGCCTGACCACAGGGGGCACTGTCTCTTGTGGCAGGTGTGGAACTATGGTCTGGTCAGGCGCTTAAGTTACTCTTTTTCGGAGCCAGGTCAGTCACTCTCGCTGTGCCCTCTGGGAGAGGGTATTTAAGATACGGACATCACGTGGTTGGGGGTTCCGGTCCAGTATGATGTGCTGATTACTTGGTTCTGGTCCTCCTGACCAGCCCCCAGGAAGGCTATGGCCTGGGGTGCAGATCCACCCGACTTTAATGCCTTAGGGCTGGCTAGCCTGAGGCAGGGAAACTAAAGGAGGATTCTGAGGTGGTTGGGTGCCGTCTCCGGTTCGGGAGAGACCCATTTTACTTCAAGCACTCCAGGGGAGGACTCTTTAGAAGAACACCACGTGTTTGGTTTTCTTAACAAGAGCCTGGAAGAGAATCCGGTCTTGTGGATATCGCCAAGCTGGCTGAAAGATCCAGGTATCCTTCAAGTGTTCTACAGCTTAGTTTCCTACGTGTTCTGTAACAACGTCTGTGACAAAGACTTTATTCCTGGGTAATCACCTTGTTGGCTGCTAGGCCTTGTGAGAGAGGGACTGTCCAAACTGAGTGTTCATCCAGCTGCGAATGGCTATTCTCTGGATGCCGTCAAAATAAGCAAGTTCCTTAACGTTTATAGACTTTGACATTGAGAGTACCTGAACCTCCTTCCCAACCCTCTGATACCAAGTTGAAAGACGTTTCAATGGTTTGAGTTTTTGCAAATAAAATCCATTCAAGTGGATCTATTGTCAGTCTCAAGTTACTGGGTCATCTACCACGGGACATCCCCTAGACGTGTCACAAGGAGAACGAAAGGTATCAGTAAGCCCCAAAATAACCAGCAGCTCCTTCGGGGGTTAGTGCTACACCACTAAATGAACAAAACAAGAACAAACCAATTTTTATCTTGCTGGTATCCAGTATGAAGTATGAGGTGTCTGAACACATTCATCGATAGCAATCCTGTAGTATGAATATGGGTGTGATTATAAACAGTAGTTCTCAATCTTAAGAACAAACGTTGAGGTAGCAACTGACCTTATGTAATGTATATCATAATGATTCCTCTTTCTTAGGACACCACTGTATATACCATGCTCAGCTCTGTTCTCCAAGACCCCAAGCAGTTTAAATACCCCAAAGAGTTTAATCCCGGACATTTCTTGGATGAAAATGGGAAGTTCCGTAGGAACGATGGATACATGCCCTTCTCTTCAGGTATGCATCACTATATAGGTTCAACATGCCTACCTGTGTGCCAAATGCAGTACTACACAACTACTATTACTTGTATAATTGCACTTTGCAGATAATGTGATGGCTCCTAGGATGCATAAATGTTCTGAGAATTCAGGAATTAGTGCAAGGATGGAAATGACAGGCAATTTTAAACAATCAGGCAACAGGGGCTTCCATTATGCAAAAAGAAAGCTTCAGGCTTTTGGCTTTGGCTTCTAGACTTGTTTGGCATTGATGACACCTTTGCAATGGCGTCAGATTGTTGGATTGAGCGTCCAACAGCCATATCTTTCATATTACTTATTACATACTGTATATCATGGGTAGCAATTGATTTAGGGTTTTTAGTAATCCCTGGGATGAGGGAACCAGATGACAAGAACAAATCCATGGCAGAGCATGGAATCTAAGCACAGTGCGGACATAATGGAGAGCAGGTACTAAATTTGAGGAAATAGAAAATATGTGTATACTGTTTTGACAGCTGACGGTAAATAGCTTTTACTATGGAGCTGGATCTTTTTTTTTAACTTAAACTTAAATTTCCATTTGCATAAAATTTTATGGTGCTGGATCTTACAGCACTAGGTTTTCATAAGAGCCATGAATGGTACAGATAATCTTTTTAAGCGAAAAAAAAACCCTATATGGAACCCACCAGGTTGCCTAGCTGGACTAATGCAGACAGGCAGATAGGAATAGACAGAGTTTTAGGATGTAGAGGATATAAAAGGACAGACAGCATTTTAACCAGAAGCAACAGTACACACATACAAATAGAAAGGATCAGACACAAAAGCCAATACAGGTCAGATAAGAAATAGAAGGCAAAGGCAGTACAGATCAGGATAAACCAGACTGAAAGGCCAAGCTGAAATTTAGGACTGAACATATTTGTCCAGCTGAGACACAGCTGAAGAAAACCAACTAAATAGCCAAGACAGGGAACACACACCAGACTAGATATGATAATGTGAATACTCACCCAATGTGTGTCATCCTTTATTGTCAAGGGACCAAAACAATTAAATCAAGTATCATCATCTGCTACTGGATATCCAGTAGGCAAAATTTCAACAAGCTAAATATCCATCTCAGAAGTCCCTGACAGAAGCGGACATTTTTGTCTCATAGACCATGTGCTAGTTCAGTGACATCCAGACATGTTTCCCAGTGGGCCGATGACTCAGTGAACTGGTCAAGCAAAGTCCTGGAGCCCCACCTCACTGACAGTGAGTGATCATGATTTCACTCCTGTCACCAAAGAGCCTACACTTGCCTACACTTGCTGGAGAGATGATTAGGTTTTCTGCCCCCTCCAGCCTGCAGGGGGAGATAGACAGCCGGGCAGACTTCCCTTCCTCTCTCCACTTATCACTTGTCAATTATCACATGACTGGAGAGAGAAACGAGAAGCTGCCTTCAGAACTGTGAGTACACAAGGGAGGAGAGGGGGGACACTCTGATGTAGGGGGTTGCTGATAGGCCCACTCTAATGTAAGGGGGTTCTGATGGGGACACTCTGATGTAAAGAGGTGCTGATAGGGACACTTTGATGTAAGGGGGTGCTGTTGGGGATACTCTGATGTAAGGGGTTGCTGATCTGGACACTCTGCTGTATAGAGGTGCTGATGGGATTACTCTGATGTGAAGGGGGGTGCTGATGGGGACACTCTGATGTGAAGGTGGTACTGATTGGAACACTCTGATGTGAAGGGGGGAGCTGATTGGGACCACTCTAAAGTGAAGGGGGTGCTGATGGGGACACTCTGATGTAAGGGGGTGCTGATGGGGACACTCTGATGTAAGGGGGTGCTGATGGGGACACTCAAAATTAAAGTGGGCCGGTCTGGATGAATTCCATTTCTCCATTTGTGTCCCACTCCAGCCCTGATGACATCACTTAAAGTTCAATAGGTACAACGTTTCTGTACATCCATTGATTCAGATAATAGCAATATCTTTTCAAAAAGGTAATGTCTTTGTGACCTGTTGCCTTTGATTCTTGAAAGATTTTAAGCTTCTTTTTCAAAATGTGGAATTAGGCTAAAAGGAGCAAGTGCAAAAATAAAATATGTTCATTAAGCTCTTAACACTGCCCCCTGGCGGCCCTTTAGGTGGGATTTAATGCCTGGGCGATGGCTCGGTTTCCTTATCATGTGACCGCTGTGGTTGGCTCTCATACCAGTCACATGATTGAGAGCCCATACCGCTGGCTCCTGATCAGAATCCTTGACCAAGAACTGTCACTGACACACAACTTCTTTCTCTTCTTCACAATGGCTTAGTGTTAAAACCCACCTTTCATGCTTCCACGTTACATGGTCAGCAAGAGGTTAAAGGGATTGTAAAGTGAATAAAAAAATAAATAAAAAAATAACAAACATGTTATACTTACCTCCACTGTGCAGCTCGTTTTGCACAGAGTGGCCCCAAACCTGCTCTTCTGGGGTCCCTCGGCAGCTGTCTCGGCTTTCTCCCGCAGGTGCTTCTCACATTCATGCGCGCTCCCTCGCATGGTGAGAAGCCTCTGCGGGCACGCTCCCGTGATACAGCCGGCGGCTATAGCCACTCCCTGTATCACACGGCCCCGCCCCCGGCGCTCCGTGTCAGTGGATGTGATTGACAGCATCGCGAGCCAATGGCTGCACTGCTTTCCATCCATCCACTCCAGCCAATCAACGGCCAGGCTGAACAGTGGAAAGGACGTCGGGGGACGAGCGCAGGACTTTCGAGGGGTGAGGTAAGTAAAACGGGGGGCTGGGGGCGCAGGCACTCTCAGATCATAGAATGCATTAAGGTGAAAAAACATTTAGCTTTACAACCCCTTTAATGTAACAATGTACCCAAAAATGTTTTTTTTTGGATGCCACTGGGAGTAACCATCCAAAGTGACCCTGTCAGGTCACCTTGAGGCGAGGTGACAGATGCACACTGTAGGGATCAGGAGTGCACCGCAAGGTTGTGGACCCTACGGTGGACTGCTGCGGACGGGAGACAGATCCCACTGGGGTTAGAGCGTAAGATTCCCTGGGGCGCGGAGTCTAAGAGCCAGCAGGTGTTCACCAGCGCCTCTAGTGGTGAGGATGGACTTGGCTTCAACTGGCTCCAGGTCGCGACCCCCAGGGTCCCCCAGCTCACACCCACAGTAGGCAACAGGAGGATAGGGATAGTGAGGGACAAAGCCAAGGTCGGGCCACAAGCAGACAGGAATAGTCAGGGACACGCCAAAAGGTCAGGATCACAGGAAAACAGGGATAGTCAAGGACACGCCAAAGTCGGTAACGTAACAGCAGAGCACATGGTCGGTAACAGGAAGCTAACACACAAAGGAATACACAATGGTTGATCAGCACTGTTGGCTTGCAGTGCACAGGTTAATATAAGGTTCCCTGATAGGGCCTGGGGTGGAGCCATGCTTAGAGGAGAGGTTATAAAAACCACCAGGTGGAAGTGGCTGTCCTCTTAGTCTGAACACATGAGGGGAGGTAAGCAAACAGGAAGATCACTGCATAACCATGACAGTACCCTCCCTCTTACGAGGCCTCCCCCTCCCCTGCCTGGGTCCAGGCTTAAAGGGAAACTCCAGATGGAACCTCCTCAACAGACGAGGAGCAAAGACCTCAGATGCAGTGATCCAAGACCTCTCCTCAGGGCCCAACCCTTTCCAATGTACGAGGTACTGAAGAATGCCTTTACGGAGCCGGGAATCCAAAACTTGACTAACCTCGTATTTTAGATTATCCTCAGAGACTGGAACCGAGGTAGGGAGAGGACAAGAGGACTTGAGGGCTAAAGGCTTTTTAGGAGTGGGTAAGGGTATGAGAAGATCAGGAGTCTGAGCAGGGTCCCCCACACCCTTAAAGAGGAGCTGGACATCCAGCACAGGACCACCAGACTGGGCAGAGGTCAGTGGATCCCTGAGGTCAGGTTGGTTAGAAGGTGACATGTCACAAGAGTCAAGCTGGATAGCTGAAACACAAACAGAATGCAGAGAGCCCTGAGAAAAAGATTGAAAACCCCACCTGGCCGAATGAGGTATTCTATCCAAAGGATGGATTGAGCCTCTTAAACAGGTTTGAAAGGACATAGTAGCAGTAGGGTGAGGCCAGGTCACAGAAGGTCCTGAACAAGAAGCAGGAAGCTCATTGGGCATGGGCTGGACTGGCATAACTGGTGCAGAGGCCGACTGAATAGTATTGTCAGGTGTAGCGACCATCTCAATCGCATCACAGGGCATATCGACTGTGGAACATGCAGACAAGTTAGGCTGGCTGTGCGTCCAAGGGAGATTAGGGACAGGCAAAGGTAAATGGTTATGCAAACTGGAGTGAATGATCGACTCAGGCTCATAGGTGGGCCCCTCATCCAGAGTACCACATGACCTAGAGAGTGCATCAGTCCGACTAATGCAGGACGCATCCCAGAGATCGCTATATACAGCGGGAAGAGCAGAAGATACTGGGATGGTGGTAACAGGAAGTTTCTCTTTTGGGGTCCCCTTGAGTAGGCAGGAAGAGGAACAGGAGGAACCCCAAGCCAGGATCTGTCCAGCAGACCAGTCAACGTGTGGAGAATGGAGCCGTAACCAAGGAAGACCTAATATGATAGGAGATGAAGCCTTAGGTAAGACAAGGAAGGATATCCACTCCTGGTGGAGTGTCCCTACTGACATCTTAACAGGAAGAGTCTGGAAGTGGATAGGGCCCCCTGGGAGAACAGTGCCATCAATCGCCAAGACCACCAATGGCGTTGTAAGGGGCAAAAGGGTAAGTCTCATGGAGGATGCAGTTTCCCAATCCATGAAATTGGCAGCGGCTCCGGAATCCAGACGTGCTGAGACCAAACGAGAGGAAGCACCGACATGAAGCAACACAGAAAGGATAAGACGAGAAGGTGAAGGTGATATTTCAGGGTCTAATACTCCACCTTCCAGATGTATTAGCCCTGAGCGTTTTTCCGGACGAAGAGAACAAGTGTCACGGAAATGGCCTTTGGCCCCACAATAAAGACATAGGCCCAGAGTTCTGCTCCTAGCACGTTCTTCGGGAGATAATTTAGTCCAGCCCAACTGCATAGGTTCCTCAGTAGGCAGGGGGTGCTCCTCGGATCGAAGAGAAGGGACCGGGGGCTCAGGCTGCCTAAAGAACGGGGAGTCTTTTTTCCAGGGCCCTCTCCTGAAAGCGAATATCGATCTGGTTACACAAGGTGATGACACTGTCCAGATCAGCAGGAAGGGATCTTCCTGCTAATTCATCCTTCACTCTATCAGAGAGGCCATATAAAAATGTTGCAACTAGGGCCTCATTATTCCAGCTCAATTCAGCTGTGAGGATACGGAACTGAAGAGCATATTGTCCCACAGACGCTGACTCCTGACGGAGACGTAAAAGAGCGCTAGCCGCTGAGGAGACACGACTCGGTTCCTCGAAGATATTCCGAAAAAGTTTCAAGAAATCAGACAGGCTAGAAACCACTGCATCATTCAGTTCCCACAGAGGGGCAGCCCAAGCTAGCGCCTCACCGGACAGGATGGATATGATATATGCAACTTTCGTCCGATCGGACAGGAAGTTTTGGGGCTGAAGTTCAAAATTAATTGTGCACTGGCTAAGGAGCCCCCTGCAAGCCTTGGAGTCCCCAGAGAAACGGACCTGAGCTGGTAGTTGTAACGAATGTGTGGCTGCAACTGATGCGATAGATGCAGCAGCAGATAGCGGTTGAGGTTGTTGTACTGGGGGTCCTAATGAGGCCTGAACCTGTTCAAAACGGGATGCCATATCCTGAAGGAATCGCATCATCTGGGTCTGATGCGATTGTTGGGTCTCGAGTCTGCGAACTAAGCCCTGCAACGGATCGACTGCAGGAAGTGGCACTTCAGCCGGGTCCATGGCTGATCACACTGTCAGGTCACCTTGAGGCGAGGTGACAGATGCACACCTTAGGGTTCAGGAGTGCACCGCAAGGTTGTGGACCCTATGGCGGACTGCTACAGACGGGAGACAGAACCCACTGGGGTTAGAGCGTAAGATTCCCTGGGGCGCAGAGTCTAAGAGCCAGCAGGTGTTCACCAGCGCCTCTAGTGGTGAGGATGGACTTGGCTGCAACTGGCTCCAGGTCGCGACCCCCAGGGTCCCCCAGCTCACACCCACAGTAGGCAACAGGAGGATAGGGATAGTGAGGGACAAAGCCAAGGTCGGGGCCACAAGCAGACAGGAATAGTCAGGGACACGCCAAAAGGTCAGGATCACAGGCAAACAGGGATAGTCAAGGACACGCCAAAGTCGGTAACGTAACAGCAGAGCACACGGTCAGTAACAGGAAGCTAACACACAAAGGAATACCGTATATACTCGAGTATAGGCCGACCCGAATATAAGCCGAGGCCCCCAATTTACCCCCAAAAAAACTGGCAAACTTATTGACTCGTGTATAAGCCGAGGGTGAGACATGCCTGTCCATCCCTGTGTGTGTGTCCGTCCATCCCTGTGTGTCCGTCCATCCCTGTGTGTCCGTCCATCCCTGTGTGTCCGTCCATCCATCCCTGTGTGTGTGTGTGTGTCCATCCATCCATCCATCCCTGTGTGTGTGTGTCTCCATCCATCCATCCATCCATCCCTGTGTGTGTGTGTCTCCATCCATCCATCCCTGTGTGTGTGTGTCTCCATCCATCCATCCATCCCTGTGTGTGTGTGTATCCATCCATCCCTGTGTGTGTGTGTGTCTCCATCCATCCGTGTGTGTGTGTGTGTGTGTGTGTGTGTGTGTGTGTGTGTGTGTGTGTGTGTGTGTGTGTGTCCAGCCTACCTGTGTCCCGAGCCTTTGTCCCGAGCCTCCGTCCCGTGCCTTGCCTCCTTGCCTCCGTCCCGTGCCGTGCCTTGCCTCCGTCCCGTGTCGTGCCTTGCCTTGCCTCCGTCCCGTCCCGTCCCGTGCCGTGCCTTGCCTTGCCTCCGTCCCGTGCCCTCTTCGTCGGCGCCTCGGCGGCCATTGTAAAATTCAAAAGCCGCGCCTCCGCCTTCGCCTGTGATAGGCGGAACACTGAATTTCCCAGCAGCCTGTGTTCCGCCTATCACGGACATCGTATCATCCTCGTCCGTAGTACGAGGATGATACGATGTCCGTGATAGGCGGAACACAGGCTGCTGGGAAATTCAGTGTTCCGCCTATCACAGGCGAAGGCGGAGCCGGAGGCGCGGCTTTTGAATTATAGAATGGCCGCTGTCTGTCTGCTCGACACGCTGATCGAGCGGGCAGACAGCGATGACTCGAGTATAAGCCGAGGGGGGCACTTTCAGCCTCAAAAAAGAGGCTGAAAATCTTGGCTTATACTCGAGTATATACGGTACACAATGGTTGATCAGCACTGTTGGCTTGCAGTGCACAGGTTAATATAAGGTTCCCTGATAGGGCCTGGGGTGGAGCCATGCTTAGAGGAGCGGTTATAAAAACCACCAGGTGGAAGTGGCTGGCCTCTTAGTCTGAACACAAGAGGGGAGGTAAGCAAACAGGAAGATCACTGCATAACCATGACAAACCCAAGTGCTCTAATTAAATCTGCCTGCTTAAACATTTCCTTCTGTGCCCTTAACCCATTGATTTTCACTGCATTTATTATCTAGGCTAAAGCAAAAATTCAGCAACAGTGGTAAGGCCAGCACCACTACACCACTATTGATCATTCCTTTGTAGTACAGAGGGGTGATTTCACTGAAGTGCAATTTTAAACTGGACTTTTCTGCAGCCATATTAGATCCATGGGCACTCGGATGTAAAACATACTTTTATTTTTGCATCCATTTGTAACAGGGACTTCATGGTTGGCTCTCTTTGGCATCAAGAGTACAAGTCCCTACTCCTGCTCCAGTCCTGCTAGAACACTGTCCCTTCTACTGAGGCCAAACCCTTTGCCATCTTGTGCCCTGCTTCTTGCCAGAGGCCTCCACATAACATTCCTGGCCATAGACCTTTGTGTCCCCCAGGGAGGAATGTCTACACAAGAAGTAGTTTGCTGCACTTTACTTTTACAGTTCAGGAATCTGCATTACAGTCGCATCACAAGGACATACATCACAAGGACATACATAATGTCACTTGACATTACATAGTTAATCACATTTAGCAGACAGTCCGGAGTAGTCACAAGTAAAAGCATGAGCAGCACGTCAGCAGCTATCTCTCTTAGGCCACGTACACACGCGCGGACTGTTCGCCCAACTTTGTCCGCTGAACAGTGTTTGGGCGGACAGTCCACTCGTGTGTGGGCTTTCAGCGGACAGTTTCAGCGGACAGTTTTCGGAAATTCCGTAAAACTGTCCGCTGAAACCTTGTTTCAGCGAACAGTCCGCTCGTGTGTAGGCTTGTTCGTCAAACAAAGTTGCGCGCATGCTCAGAAAGGATTTTCACGCCGAAAGTTATAATGCAGTGTATAGGACGTCGTATTTTTCGTCCCGTCGTACGTGCCGTTCACGTCATCGCGCACGGTTTCAGCAAACTGTTCGTTCGTCGTGTGTGGCCATGTCCGTCCATGCTAATTTTGAGCGGACTGTTTGCCGAAACTGTTTGACGGACAAAGTTGGGCTACCAGTCCGCGCGTGTGTACGCGGCCTTACAGTCTCTCCTCACCCAGTACTCACTGGGCTGTGCTCTCTTAAGTCACCTCCTTGCTAGGTATATCTTATGGGAACCCACCAGTGAAGCAGCTGCACACAGGCATCTCCGACCTGGTCTAAAAGGTCTTTTGCAATCTGCCCTAACCCCCACATCTGTAAGAGACCGAAAATCTAAAGCAAGCTCCTGAGTACAGGTCTACTCCACTGACCTCCTACCCTGTTCAGGGCCTATGTCTAGTGGCTACATCTTCATAGGTGTGGGGTGTTCAGCTCCCATGCCCCGAGACTGACTGTGCCTCTCCTTCCTGACATAAATGGGTACTGCCTCACCCCTGAAATCACTGTAGGAGGGGGCTATCTAAAAGGGTCCTAGCACCTGATGACTTTACTTATTCCAACAAGACACTACTCTGGTACACCTACCTACACGTTTACATCAGATTACCTCCAATCAGTCATGTTTACGTTGAGGGGAAAAATGCAGACGCAGACCTCTTCCATTTTTTTTTTGGATTAGTACACACAGGTAATCAGATGTAAATTGATATAAATGTGATTGTCTGCAGACATAAATGGAGTTTTCAATCAGGTCAACTAATCTGCTTTTATCCATGTAGTGTACTTGGTAAATAAAGGATGTTTTCCGATTACTTGGTACAGATTACTGCATTTTCCATGTTGTTCCGTGTTTTACTACACTTGCACTAAATGTCATAGTAGTTGTCATTTAGCCATTTATAATTCTCTTTCACTTTACAGGGAAGCGGATCTGTTTGGGTGAAGGTCTTGCAAGAATGGAGCTCTTCCTATTTTTTGCTACAATTTTACAGAACTTTACCTTGAGATCCCCAGTAGACCCACAAGACCTAGACCTTACACCACAAATGAGTGGATTCGGAAACATCCCACATCTCTACGAACTGTGTTTCATCCCACGCTAATTAACAGGACTATGGAACTTTATATTGTACTTGTTATTTTGGGACTCAAACAGGAAATGCTCCCTAATAGAATGAAATAGAGTGAAATTAACATAAAGTGTTTTATATATATATATATATATATATATATATATATATATATATATACAGTATCTCACAAAAGTGAGTACACCCCTCACATTTTTGTAAATATTTTATTATTTCTTTTCAATGACACTTTGCTACAATGTAAAGTAGTGAGTGTACAGCTTGTATAACAGTGTAAATTTGCTGTCCCCTCAAAATAACTCAACACACAGCCATTAATGTCTAAACCGATGGCAACAAAAGTGTGTACATGAGTACTCAGCCCAATTCGTCAAGGGATTTTGCAGCTGTGGTGGAAACTCTGCACATGCTCAGTTTTAAGTGAGTTTCTATGCTGAGCATTTCCTTCCTATCACATCTGAGCAGCCCATGTGACTCAGTGTTGCTAACCTGTCAGACTGAAATTTACTGACACGACACCCAAAATTACTTGCATTTCCAAAAGTTACAAAATTACAGATTTTGCATATTTCAAGTACAGATACAAATTTCAGTATTTAGGCCACAAACAAATACAAAATGCAATTGACAAGGTGATTTAAGGTAGATATTAAGGCAAAACACGTATTTCTTTTTTTTATCGATATAGTAAGTAGGTTAGGGACAGGACTCAGGAAGGCAAGAAAATTAGAATGAAATGACACATGAAACTGATTCTCACAGTGATACTGACAACAGTGTGCAACAGCACAGATAATGATGACACCTCACCGACACGACTCGTCCCTTCCTGAGTCACAGTCTCTCTCTCCACACCAAGTGATCCCTTTAGTCCACTCCAGTCCAAACAACACTGAGAGTCCTACTCCCGGCTTGCTCCTGTTCCCGCAGACATGGCTCCACTTTGCTCCCTTGCACCATGACATCACGACATGCCCAGGCACCGCCTCCGCCAGGCTCATCTCCTTAACACACTGTAGCAGGCACTCAGATGGTCTCAGCCAGCTCTGGCCCAGAACTGCACATGCACAGTTCCGAGTCGACTGTCACAGACATATTTTTTACTGGCAACCTTTTCCTTTCACTTGTATTTACTGCCAGGAGAAAAATGCCTGCTTGTAAATGGCTGCCAGCTCCCTCCCTCCCCCTCCATGCCTGCTAACCAGCTAAACACAATGGGGGTAGGATATTATATGTCAATTGTTGGAGGCTTCACCTCCCTCCTATTCTAAGACACAGGCTGGAGGGGAGCCTGTGACTGGCATAAATTCACTCTTACCATGTTATTGCCAAAAAATAATAAAGATTTGATTTCAAATATATATTTGTATGACAATAAAAAACGATTGTTTATTGATATTAATTATTTATTTTCACTCTTTTTTTTTTTTAACATGTGACCAGTAGCAGATGACTAGACCCTCCTCCTGCTTATGTTTCCCTGCAGACAGGCAGGGAAAGAGCTGGGTCATGTGACAGGTGTATATCAATAAGAAAAAGGCACTTAGATTTTTTTTTTTTTATTTAAATAATTACATTGCCATCATGCACATACAGGAATATATGGGATAATGTGAACTAAACAGTGTGTGTGTTTAGTATCATTTTCAGTCACAAATATCTGGATAACTAGTCTGTGCTGTGGTTGAAAAGATGGTTTCAAATTTTTACAACTTGAAAGTTGCAAGATTTATGCCGCAACGTTGATGCGATTTTGCCATGACTTGAAGCAATGCCTGTGTCATCTTGAGGTCTATGGACCTCAAATCACATCAAAGTCGGACCAAAGTAGCACAGGGACTACTTTAAATTTGCTGCGACTTGAAGATGCACAGATATGAATGGTACTCATTGGAAATCATAAGCGAACGACTTGTCATGTGAAACAGTACAAGTCGCACAAGTGTGAAACCGACCTAAGTGGGATGTTCATGATTATATATTCTACATTGGATATGCTGCTTAATTACATTATATTTGTATGCACTTTTAGTTTAATATAGCGCTGCACATTTCCATAACAATTTCTTGATATACTCCACCAAGGTATAGTGCTAATAGCTTATTTTTTCTTTCCTAACTGGCTCCTAAGCACAAAGAAGATATGTTTTTCAAAAAAGAAAGGTTGATATACAATTCTTAAAAACTGTGAATACATAAATGTATTCAGTGCCAGGTCAAGTAAAGTGCCTAATGCCCCGTACACACGAGCAGATTTTTCTTTTATCCAAGTTTTTTCTGATGGAATTCCGCTCAAGCTTGCCTTGCATACACACGGTCACACAAAAGTTCTCTGAACTTTCCGCTGTCAAGAACGTGGTGACATACAACACTACGACGAGACAAGAAAATGAAGTTCAATGCTTCCGAGCATGCATCAAATTGTTTCAGAGCATGCGTAGGAATTTTGCGCTTCGGATTTGCTACAGACGATCAGAATGTCCGATCGGAACTTTTTCCGACCGAAAAATAGAGAACCTGCTCTGAATCTTTTTCTGGCGGGAATTCGGCCAGCAAAAGTCTGATGGAGCATACACACGTCGCATTTTCCGACCAAAAGCTCTCATCGGTCTTTTGTTGGCCAAATTTCCGATCGTGTGTACGGGGCATTAGATTACCGCATAACAATATTCATATGAAGTGCATAAAGTTGCTACATGTCAATATTCACATGAAGTGCACCATAGAAAGTATTTCTTATCAAAATCTCATGTGAAATACAAGTACCTCCGTGCCAGTATACATAGAAAATGCATACAAGTCCTTAATCACAGTCCGAGAATTGTAAATTGTGAATCCTCCACCCACTAACCAAGACTGCTGCCAGATCCTTCAGTGTATGGGCATATATCTACAAACACCACTACCCCATGAAGTGGACACTCACCAGAAAACGATGCTACAATAAATGTAGCAAACACAGCATGTCATCCCAGGTAAGGGTCATCTAAGGTAATATGCGTCAGCTCATAGTCAACTCCTCTCTGCATTACCAGAACTCAATCCAGGCTGTAGCGAATAAAATTCACACCTTGTCAATCTGCTGATTGCAGGCACAATGCTTTACAGACGGCAGCGTAAAAAATAATAAATAATAGAATTTTTATAACAGCTTACCTGTAAAATCCTTTTCTTGGAGTATGTCACTGGACACAGAGCAGTCATAGTAATTACAATGTGGGTTATAGGCCACCTTCAGGTGATGGACACTGGCACACCCAAGACAGGAAGTCCCTCCCCATATAACCCCTCCCATACAAAGAGTACCTCAGTTTTTGTAGCAAAGCAATATGTATCCCAACAAGAGGGGAGGGACCTCTGTGTCTCATGATGTACTCCAAAAAAAGGATTTTACAGGTAAGCTGTTCTAAAAATCCTATTGTCTTTATCGTACATCATGGGACACAGAGCAGCCATAGTAATTACTAAGTGGGATGTCCCAAAGCAATGCCATCTGAGGGGAGGGAGACACAGAAAAAAGCAGGCAAGCTTCCCGCAGTACACTGCACCCAAAGGCGGCATCCTCATGCCCTTTTACATCCACCTGATAGAATCTAGTGAATGCATGGACCGAAGACCAAGTTTCAGCCTTGCAGATCTGAGTCATGGATGCTTGATGATGCCTTACCCTGGAAGCACTTACTGCTCTGGTAGAGTGCACTATAACTTGAAACAGTGTAACCCTAATCTTCAAACCATAAGCCTGGATAATAACTTGCCGAATCCAATTAGAAATAGTAGACTTCGATGCTGCATGCCCCTTCCTGGGACCTTCTGGCAGCACAAACAAAACATCAGTTTTCCGTACCTGAGCTGTCACTTTTAGCTAGTCTCTGACTGCTCTAACTACATCAAGTGAGTGCAAAGACTTCTCCTCTGCAGAACTAGGTTCTGGAAAAAATGAAGGCAGGGTCACATCTTGGTTCAGATGAAACCCTGACACTACCTTAGGTAGAAAGGATGGGTGAGGACGCAACACCACCCTGTCCCTTTGAACAATTAAATATGGCTCTTTACAAGAAAAATCAGCCAACAAAGGATACTCTTCTAGCAGAAGAGATAGCCACCAGAAAAAACTATTTCCTGGTCAAAAAGACCAATGGAATATGGCCTATCAGCCCAAAAGGCTGTTTTTGTAACACAGACAAAAATAGATTCAAGTCCCAAGGGCACAAGGGTGATCTAACTGACACATTTATACGCATTACTCCTTGTATAAATGCCTGGATTAAGGAACGCAAATCAAGCAGTCTTTGAAACAACACTGATAAGGCCGAGATCTGACCCTTGGTAGTACTCAAGGCCAGCTTCATTTCAACTCCCAGCTGTAGAAAGGCAAGAATTCTACTTATGACATACTTCCGAGGATGCCATCTCTTGGATTCACACCAAGAGACATAAGACCTCCTTCTATAGTAAAAAATTCTTGAGGCCGGCTTCCTGGCATTAATCAGAGTAGTTACCACTGAACCTAAAAGCCCCTGACTCTTTAGAATGTGGGATTCAATAGCCAAACCATTTAATTTAGCGTTTGTAAGGAAGACTGGAACACTGGTCCCTGTGAGAGCAGGCCTGGGCGCAGTGAAAGGGACCATGGGTCCCCTACTGCCATCTTTACGATCTCTGCATACCAGCTTTTGGGCCATGCCAGGGCTATAAGAATTACCGGCTTCCCCTCCAGCTTGATTCTGCAAAGAAGCCGCGGTAGCAGCTGAACTGGAGGGAATACATAGATCAGTGAAAACTGGCCCCACGGGGTGACTAACGCATCTGTCCAATATGCGAGTGGATCCCTTGTTCTTGACACAAAGTTGATAAACCTTTTGTTGAACCTGGATGCTAATATGTCCACATCCAGGATGCCCCATCTTTGGCAAATTGCCAGAAAGATGTCAGGGTTTACAGACCATTCCCCTGGAAACAGCTGCTGATGACTTAAGAAATCTGCCTTCCCATTCTCCACCCCCAGAATGAAAACTGCAGATAGACAAGGTACATGTTTCTCTGCCCAAACTAGAATATGGTTCAACTCTCTCAGGGCTGCGTGACTTCTGGTGCCCCCTTGGTGATTGATGTAGGCCACTGCCGTGGCATTGTCGGATTGAATCCTGACGTCATAATCCTGCAATCTGGACGTCCAGCCCTTAGAGCCAGATGTGCTGCCCGAATCTCCAGGATGTTGATGGGCAAGGTCTTCTCGGCTTCGGACCACTTCCCTGGAACCATAGCCTCCTCTAGGACTGCTCCCCAGCCTGACAGGCTGGCATCCATCATTAGAAATCTTCCAAGTAATTGGCATGAAGGATTTCCCTTCTTGCAAATTCTCAGACATCAACCACCAACTGAGGCTCTGACGAAATCTTGGAGCCAGATACATTGGCAAGTCCAAGGCTTGTACTCTCTTGTTTCAAGCCAACAGGATACTGTTTTGCAACAGTCTTGAATGAAATTGGGCATAGGAGACTGCTTCAAATGAAGCCACCATCTTCCTTAACAACCTCATGCAGAGGCGAACAGAAGAGTTCTTCCTCACCTTGACCACCTGGATCAGCTCCCTTATAGCACTGACCTTTGACTGAGGTAAACATACTTTTTTCTGGATTGTGTCTATGACCGGACCCAAGTACTCCAGCCTTTTTACTGGATGCAAGGCTGATTTCTCTAGGTTGACAATCCAACCCAGGAGTTTCAGATACTTGACCATGCTAGACACATTCTGGTCTAAGTGATCTATTGACTGATCTACCAGCAGTAGGTTGTCCAGACCATGCCATTACTGCTATACCCTGGGCCTTTAGCCTTGCCAGAAGCGGGGCTAGAATCTTTGTAAACACCCAGAGCGCGGTAGCCAACCCAAAGGGCAGGGCCACAAATTGGAAGTGGGTGCTCTACTGTGAACAGTTGGAACTTTTGAGTGGGGAAAATGGACATATGTAGATATGCATCCTTGATGTCTATTGATGCTAAAAGCTCTCCCCCACGTAGGGTGGAGACCACTGACCGGTTGACTCCATGCAAAAAGAGCGGATGTTTAGGAACTGGTTTAGGTTCTTGAGGTCTAGAATGGGTCTGATATCTCCATTTGGCTTTGGTGCCCTGAAGAGATTTGAATAAAAGCCCATACCCTGCTCTTCCATGGGAATCTCTATGATTACACCATGAGACATCAATCGGTCTAGCACCAGACACAAAGCTTTTCTTTTCCCTGAATCCCTGGGAACATTTGATTTCAGAAAACGGGAAGGTGGAAACTCTCGAAACTCCAGCTTGTAGCCTAGAGATACTACAGAGATGACCAATCTGTCCTGGATCTCTTCCCGCCATGTCTCTGAAAACTGCAGAAGCCGTCCCCCCACCCAATCAAGCAGGGGTGCCCTTTCATAAGGAGGCTTTGGGACTCTGCTTTGTGGGCTTTTGCCCCCAGTGCGACTCTTGGATGGTTTGTGATGGGCCTGTTATTGATTTCAATATTGTAAGTGCACTATATAAGCTTTTAATTAATGTCTTGTAAATATCTTTGTATGAACAAATATGACTGTGGTTATTGGTTGATGATTTTGGATGGCATATCTTTGGAAACAGTTATATATTATACCTACTTATACCTAGCCTATCTGAACGGGATGGTGCTGCCGGAGGATTATAATTTATACATAATCGCGTTTGGGCCTTTTTTGTGACCGTGGCCTCTGGTAAGAGTCCTGTATGCTCACATTTGTGGTGGAGGTGCACAGCAGTAGGTGTAAAGAGCTGGTGGAAGTTCTGCATCTATCTAAATTATCAAGAGGAACTCTTGTTTGCATGTGGCACTTTATTCTTTGGTGAAGGAAGAATCAAGCAGCGGTTATTTCTCTAATTAAGCACATATTACTGTGTTCTGCACTTTACTACTTTTATTGCTTGTTTCATATAATACATATTCATTATGAGTTGGCGCATCTGTTTTTGTATTAATGGAGTTGGGAGCAAGCTTTTTCTTTTTTTTTTTTGCATGGAATACCCCCCTAAAATTAATATCAAACCTGAAGTATCTGGTATGCATTTTGTGGGGGACCCCAGGACATATTTGTTTTATGTGGGGTCCCCCTTAAAATCCAAACCAAGCCCTTGCCCCCTCCGATATAGTTATTTATGATATCAACCTGATTGTATTCGCTATTTTTGCCGACCTAAACTATGTACCACCTCTCTCAATATGCCTCCATTACACTGATTCATCAAAATGTACTCTGTTCATTGTACTTTTCCTATGCTAAACTGAAATTGTCAGTAATTGTTACCAATAACATTCATTGAGGATAAGGGTCTGGTATGTTTTAGACCTTTAGAATGTAAGAAGTTAAAGAGATACTTTATGCTGATTGCCCTCCTTTAGATGGAGTCCTATACTAGTTGTCTACACTCTGTACACTAGTGGCATTGCACCAAGTGTGATGACACAGTGGCACCTGTAATTTTGAACAATGTTTGCTGAACACATGTTGAAAGGGCTAGGTTGTGTAACAGTCATTTAATTTTCCTGGAATTGGCGTACATAGAGTTCTTTTCATCTGTTCATCCAGACCTGCTGTATTTCTCAGCTCTGGGCCATCATCATGGATCTTAGTGGAGTTCTCTGTCTCATTCTCATCTTCATCATAACCAGCATTCTATTTCGTTCAAGATGGAAAGTCAGAGGAAGGCTACCCCCTGGTCCCATGCCACTTCCCTTTATAGGCAACATGCACCAAGTCCAGATGAATGATCTCATCAAGTCTCTGGTTGAGGTGAGCTGGTCTTATCTCAGTGCTTCAATGTGCAGTAGGTATAGAAAAGGAGGAATCATGCCTCCTTTAAAATAATCACATTAGGGGTTATTTACGAAAAGCAAATCCACTTTGCACTGAAAGCGCACTTGGAAGTGCAGTCACTCTAAATCTAAGGGGAAGATCTGAAATGAGTGGAAGCTCTGCTGATTTTATCATGCAATCATGTGCAATCTAAAATGCTGTTTTTTATTTTCTTTGCATGTCCCCCTCGGATCGACAGCGACTTTACTTCCAAGTGCACTTTCAGTGCACAGTGGATTTTCCTTTAGTAAATAACCCGCATTGTGTTGCTTTGCAGCCTGAAAAGAAGACAGATACAGTTTTTGTTTTATCCAGCTGTATTTACTAATGCAACCCATTACATCCAAGTTAAATATCATTAACATGTCAGAAACAAAATCAAAAATTCAAAAATAGTATTTTGTCGAACCACTTTTTTTTTTTTAATTACAGCCTTTAGTCTGTTGGGATATGTCTCTACTAACTTTGCACATCTAGACTTTGCAATATTAGCCCACTCTCCTTTGCAGAACTGCTCAAGTTCAGTTAAATATGATGGTGACCATTTGTGGACTGCAGTCTTCAAGTAATTCCACAGATTTTCAATGGGGTTTAAGTGTGGGCTCTGACTAGGCCATGCAAGCAAATTCACCCTTTTCTCCTTCAACCACTGTGTGGTCATTTTTGCTGCATGCTTTGGGTCATTGTCATGTTGTAAGGTAAACCTTCTTCCCATTGACAACTTTCTGGCAGAGGGCAGCAGATTTTCCTCAAGAATTTGATGGTATTTTGCCCCATCCATTTTTTTTCTCTCTTGACAAGTGCTCCAGTCCCTACTGCAGAGAAACACCCCCTTAGCAAGATATTACTACCTCCATTCTTTACTGTAGGAATGGTGTTATTTGGATACTGAGCTGTATTGGATTTCCGCCAGACATATTGTTTGGTGTTGAGGCCAAATAATTCAATTTTAGTCTCATCTGACCATAACACCTTTTTCTATCTGGCCTCAGAATCATAAAGGTGCATTTAAGGTGGTCAGGTGAGACTAAAATTTAATTTTTTGGCCAATGAGGAGGGAGAGCTGGGGCTCTCGTGCACATTGCTGGATCGCAACGGGGCTCAAGAAAGTATTGGGGGGAGGGGGCTGCTGCATAGAGAAGGTTTTTTTACCTGCATGCATAAAATGCATGCAGGTAAAAACCTTGAGACTTTAGAACCACTTTAATTCTATAATTTGAGATGTATGTTAAATGTAGTCTACAGTAGGCTGACTCTGATTGGAACCAAAAACAAAAGTCATGGCTCCCTAAAATGTAAATGAAAACCCAGATTCTTTGGGGAAAAAATGGTACATTACTTTTGTCTGAGACTATAAAGCTTTATGAACTGTATTATGGAAAGCAGGGATATTGTTTATTCCATTAATGAAAAGTTACCACCAGTATTGTGGGTGACAAATATCTAACTGTTGTTTATAAGGAAGTGCGGGAGAGAATAACCTTCCATAATACTACATGGAGGGCTCCAGTGCCTAAAAACAATCCCTTTAAACATTGGGGTTGTTTTAATAAAAGCAAATAGGATGGTCACAAGGGAATTTCCCCAGAGCTTAGTGAATGTGGTGAAATTTTACTTTGCAAAGAATGACAAGCAATGGCGTGAAGAAAAACGAAAAAAAAAAAAAAGCGCTGCATTTTTGCTTTGTTTGAGACTCAGATAGGTTCCATAGAGGCTGGAGTGAAGGGTGTGACAACTCAATATATACGGGCCAGAATTTTTTGGTAAAGCCCAGGGGAGGAGACAGCCTACAGGCAACAGACACTGCAGTGCAAACCGAACAAAGAGGATGTGAGTTTACTTTTTCCTATGGAATGTTTCACATGGGCTTCATCTTGTAAAAGAGCAGTGTGAACAGCAAGCTATGACCAAATATGTGCAGATCTTTCAGCAAGCTTTGTTAGAGCTTTTAAAAATTTTAAAGTACCATTCAGCTCCAATTTGTAAAATATTGAACACAGATTGCCATTTTAATAAAGCTGCTAGCAGGCTTCAGCATTCTACACACGGTCAGACATTCTGACAACCAAATCCATTGGATTTTGTCCGACGGATTTTGTCCGAAACTGTGGCATACACACGGTCGGACAAAGTTTTCGGAAAATCCAATTGTACATAATGTGATGGCGTTTTTTCCTTAAGACGGGACTACGTTCAGGCTAGTAGCCACTAGCTTTGGTCTAGGAATTTGATCTGAGCATGCGTGGCACTTTGTCCGTCGGAGTAGGCTACACATGATCGGAGTATGTCCGATCGGAGCATTTTGTCGGACAATTTTACGGACAAGTTGGAAAACTTGGTCCGTCGGATACTCCAACCACATACAGTCGGAATATCCGACAAAACGGTCCGATAGGACACATTCCGTCGGAATCTCCGACTGTGTGTACAAGGACTTAAAGCTTGTAAAAGACTGAAGCCTGCTAGGTGCTTGCCTAAAGTGGCCATCGAGAGCACACACCTACCCTAGTGTATTATTGTTTATTAAAAAGTTCTATGTGTAACATACGAAGGTTGCACTCACTGACATCTGGTATTTAACAGCATGTACAGCTCCACAACAAACTCCTCTCCTGCTCCGTGCCGAATGGTTGGCTCACTGGGACTTGCAGCATAAGATGGACAGAAGTCCTTTAGTAGCAAATCAAACAATTTATATGAGACAACGGAGCCGTCTCATTAAAAACATGGGCAGGCTGTAAAGGTCTCCCGTCAAGAGCCTCAATGGCAAGTGGAGTGTCACGCAGCTGCAGTGGAATTGAGTGCTGCGAAACAAATGCAGCATCAATGAACAGGCCTGCAGCCCCAGAGTTGATTAGAGCCTGTATCTTGATGGACGACTCAGCCCAAGAAATGGTGACCAAAACCAGGGGCTTATCCTTCTGGATACCTGGGGACAAAACAACGCCACCTAAGGTCTGTCCATGGCAGGACCTCAAGGTTCGGGCATTCCCTGGACGGGTTGGACAAGACTTCAAAAAGTTACCTGCCTGGCCACAATAAAGGCACAATCTCTCCCTCCTCCTAAAGGCTCTTACATCTGCAGAGAGACGCGTGAAGCCCAGGTGCCTGGGTTTCATCCTCTGACGTACATGCCCCTGTCCTCCTCCATGAGTTCCATAGACGGTTTCCCCTCAAGCCCGGTGGCCCTCCGAGGGAAAGGGGTCATTGAGGAGGGGGTACTGTCAGGGCTGGCTTAGCCCTTCCTTCTCTGGGCTGGCCACTCAGTTGTCGGCTAATTGCCAGCTCTCTTCTCTCTCCACAGTTACCAGCTGTTCCTGATGATGCTCGTCTGACCTGCCTACTTAAAGCCTTCCAGCTCACTTCTCCTCTGCCTTCGCCTTGGTCACATCACTGAAACCATCCCCTGCAGTTTGTTTAAAGACTGGCTTGCTGACATCCCTTCTGGCTCCTTATCCTGCTTGCTGTGCTCTACTTGGATCCCTGACTTCTGGCCTGGCTGACTACCCGATCTGGTTACTGGACTCTGGCTATGCTTGACTACGCTTTTTCTATTTACCTTTTTATTTTTATTAATAAACAAGTGTGATTTAATTTTACTTCTGTCTCAGCCTGTTTCATGATTTCTGACAATATGCTGTTAAATACCGGATGTCAGGGAGTGCAACCTTCGTATGTTACACGTTTAACTTTTTAATAAACAATAATACACTAGGGTAGGCGTGCGCTCTCTCTTGTTCTATATACTTTCAGATTCTTGTCCGCCACCCAGTGGATGTGTGGGAGAGCTGCAACACCCTGGGCTGATTTTATACATCTGATACTGATTACTGTTGGAATATGAACAGTGGTTTGTGTGTGTTTATCTGGATGAGAGCCTCTGTCTGGAAATCTGAAATCTGATGTTATGACCTCATCCACCATTCCAGGACATCTTGTACAAGCCTGAAGTTACCCCTAGACTGCAAAGCTGGGGGTTGTTCTGTTCTGGTGAGTGGGGACACATAACGGGGTGTTTTTGCACACCTGGAAGTCTGTGAAGCATTTTGCACCTTCTTCACTGTGGATTAAAACTTCAGTCACATTCATTTGGACTTTTATGTTTATTTATATTGTTTCACTTTTATTGTATATTGCAAGCGCTGTAAATCTTTTATCCACATTGGACACTTTTGACACATTTTTGGGTCGATTGACAATTATACAGCTATCAGTCCTATAAAAATGCACTGATTACTGTATAAATGTCACTGCCAGGGAAAGAGGTTAACACTAGGGGGGCAATCAAGGGGTTAACTGTGTTCCCTAGTGTGTGTTCTATCTGTGGGGGATGGGACTGACTATAGGAGATGAGAGATTGTGGTTCCCAGCTCATAGGAACTCTCAAACTCTCTCTCCTCTCCTCACAGAACTGGGATGTGTGTGTTTACACAAATACGTCCCTGTTCTGCCTCTCATGCCTGCAATCGCTCATGGCTGGTGGTCATCGTGACTATTGGCACCCGACGAGCCTCCGGCAGCGTGCACGCGCCAGCTATCCTACTTAAAGGGGCCGATAAATAGCTACGACGGTTCTTGGGATTGTGCCAACCTAATGTATAAAGAAACAGCTGCCAGGAAGAAAAGAAAATATTAAAGAGATATTAAGGACTATGAAGATGATCTGGTATTCAATGGCAGAATAAAATAGAAGAGACAACGATAAAATCAAACAATAGCTCCCCTGAAAAGGAAATTAGAATAAAAGAAGATCCTGATGGAGCAAGAAAAGGAGGGGCTCAGTCTAATGAAATGCAAGGAAATTATAATATATACAATACCCCAAATCAGAAACAGAAATGCAATGGCAATAACAATTGGAAGAAACCCTTTTGGAAGAATAATTGGCAAAATAATAATCACATATGGTAATTATCAAACTAGACTCTACCAACAACCACATTATGGCAGAAGATCCCCAACGCCACCTTGGAGGAATTATGGGGCACATGACAGAAATTTTCATCCTGAGAGATGAGAAGAGATAGTAGGTATTACGATCATGATGAAAGAAGAGAGCTAGTATACAGTATCATCACACAATAGGTTTGAACAACTAAGAAGGAATGATGAAGGAGGGAGATCACCGCGATACCAACAGGAAAGACAAAATTGTGATAGAATGCCTCTGCGTTTTTTAGAGATGAGACGCAGAGACTCTCCTAGGCGCCATCTTCAGGAGGGTGGATCCCAGAGATCAATCAGATGGACCCTAGATTCCAAACCAGAAAGAGAGGCGAAGAAGGAAGAGGAAAGGAATCAAGAGTTTCAGAGAGTCCCGAGACAGGGAAGAATGAATGAGAAGGACACAAGAAGATACCCAGAGAACAGATCTGGAAGAAATGAAAACATGAAAACCAAGATGAGGATGCAGAGCAGGTGTCAAAAAACGAACTAAAAAGAGAATAGTAGCAGAGGGAATCATAAATATTAATGGGATAGAATTAACAGAAGATGAAATTAAGGTACTTGATAAAGGCCTAAAATTTGCTCCTAAAAATAATTTAAATGAATGTAATGCTTATGTTGATATAAATAAATTCGCTCGGAGTCTACATATAAAGAAGTACATGTTAAGTAAACCTGGGGAAGGGATAACAAGAATGGATACCGAGGCAAATTAAATTCTATTTAGTAACCTTAGGAATAAATCTCTCTACAATCCCCCAATTGGAAATTATGTTCATATAGAAGTATTTTCGAAAAATGGTCTTAAAGAATTTACATGATTTGAAAATTTAAAGAATATACAATCCATGTGATATAAATCCAGGTGATATGCAGGTGATATAAAGAGTGGGATTAAAAGATTAGAGGCTAGAAAGGATGTCGTAATAAGGCAAGCAGGTAAGGGAGGGGCCATAGTGATACAGTCCAAAGAGGCATATAAAGAAGAATTGAACCGACAACTATGTTATGAAAATACTTACCAGAGGTTACTCAGCAAACGTTAAGATATAAAAAGGAAGTAGCTAAAGTGATACAAAAAGAACTTGTGAGAGGTCTGTTAAACAAGAAAGAACAAAGGTACCTCCAGCCCAATACATGTGGAATCCCCATAATATAGACACTTCCGAAGATTCACAAAGATAAATTAAAAGCATCTGGGAGACCCATTGTAAATGGGATAAACTTGGTGGGAGCAAGGATTGGAGAATACATAGATTGGTTCCTACAGCTGGTAGTGAGAAAAACAAAATTCTATCTTAGAGATACCAAACATCTTATACAGTTGCTAGATAACATCAATTTTAGTGATGGTCCAGTATGTCTAGCAACAGCTGATGTTATGTCATTGTACACAATTATTGATCATGAAGAAGCCACACAAGCAACAAAATAGGCTCTAAGAGAACTGAGTGATTTGAAATGTACAAAGAAGATTCATAGTTAATTACCTTAAGTATAGCTTGTATCAGAACTACTTTTGGTACGATAAGACCTATTATAAACAAATACGAGGGATAGCAGTGAGCGCTAAATATGTGCTCAGTGTAGCCAACCTCTATATGGCTGAATGGGAGGAGGATGCCTTGTATAATAGGAAACTGCAACAGCTAGTATTATTCAAGAGATTTATTGATTATATTATTGTTATTTGGGCTGGAGATAGGGAAAGTTTGACAGATTTTCGTTTTCATTTGAATACCAACAGTAAAAATATTAAACCTATCTAGGAAGTGAGTGAAGGAAAAATAATTTCCTAGATTTGGAGATAAAGAAGGAAGGAGAAAGATTGGTTACCCAAATGTATTTAAACCAGTGGCAGGAACAGTTATCTTCCATTGGACAATTGTCACTACACTCCGTGGCTTGATAACATACCAAAAGGTCAATTGATTAGATTGAGAAGAAATTGTAGTGGGAAAAATGAATTTCTTAAACAAGCTGAAATGATTGGAGAAAGGTTTATACAAAAGGGCTATCACCATGGATTTATTAAACAAAAGATAAAAGATCTAACTCTTACGGATAGAGAAAAATTAATGCAGGATTCTACTAAAAATACTGAACATAAAAATATTGTGCCACTGGTTATGGACTTTAATATCCAACATAAGCAGATAGAGAGAATATGCAAGAAATATTGAAGCATTATAAGAGCTGATCGACATCTGGGTGCTATCCTACCTGAGAAACTTAAAATTTACATATCGGAGAGATCCAACTCTTTGAGATTGCATTGCCAAAAATGTACTGGATCCCCCTGCTAAAATAAACTTCTTTTTTTGAGGGGAAGGGCCATTACCTATGTAAAAGCTGCTATACATGCAGACATACCAAAGAAAGTAAAAAGAAGAAACTAAGTTTTAAATCTACAGTAACCGCAAAATAATTTTTTATTGAAGATTTCATATCTTGCAGGACTGAAGGGGTTGTCTACCTTTTAAGCCCCGTACATACGAGAGGACTTATGTCCGACAGACTTCCGAAGGAGTTCTGACGGACTTTTCGACTGAGCGGACTTGGCCACACACAATCACACCAAACTCAGACGGATTCGAACGTGATGACGTACGACTGGACTCGAATAAGGAAGTTCATAGCCAGTAGCCAATAGCTGCCCTAGCGTCGGTTTTAGTCCGTCGGAATAGCATACACACGAGCAAATTTTTCGGTAGGAACTGGGTCCGGCGGAGTTCCGTCGGAAAAATTTGAAGCATGTTCCATTTTCTAAAGTCTGTCAGACTTTTGTGAATCAAAAGTCTGTTGCAGCCCACACACGATCGAATAGTCTGACGGAATCATTCCGTCGGACTTTGGATGTTGAAAAGTCCGCTCGTGTGTACGGGGCTTTAGAATGTCCTTACCGGATCCAGTATATTGGGAGGACAAAAAGATAACTATGGAAGAGATTAAGAGAGCATATACAGAATATAAAAAATGGATTTACTAAACATAGTTTATCTAGACACTATGAACAGTACCATAATAGGGATACTTCATCCTTGATGGTGTGTGGGATAGAAAAGTATAAACCCCATTGGAGGGGAGACAATAAAATCATTAAATTGAGGCAGTCAGAATCCCGCCAGATACATGAGTTACTTACTTTAGCACCATTAGGACATAATGTGGAGTTCGATTTGAACTGTTTTATATCCAATTTCTAAAAAATATTTTTCTCTTTTATTTCTATGACTTTCTTTCTTATGGTCTATTTATAATGATCCACTAGATGTCCCTACTGATTTTCCGTTTTTAGATGGGTGTTGTATTATGCTTAGCCACTACATGGCGATGTTCTTTATTGGAATAGTTTACACATAAACACATCATCTAGTCAATATGAAATGTTTTATTTTCAGATTTAATTTTTTTTTTATATGAAATGTTTAGGAAGTTTTATATATTTTACGTATTATGCTGTATCTAAATTGAGAATTCTGAGAGGATTAGGAGCTTCGCATATTATTGTCGTTACCATGATAGTGGAACTCACTATTTAAACCGGCATCGTACACACACTCCATTACCCTTTGATGAAGTCACGTGTTCAGTGACGCAACGTGTCACAAGGAGCCCGGTTTCGTCACTTCCATTTGTGACCGAGATCGGAAGTCCCTTCATTTGTGTAGCTGTACTGAGTGATTTTAAACTGTAAGTTACTACTTGTTTTTTAAATAAATTGCATTGGATTACTGAACTATGGAGCCCCCTTTATTGCATGTAAACTGCATTTGATGAGTCTGGAAACTTATCCTTATACTGGCGTTGTCTTGTCTTGGATATCCCTGGAAATTGATTGGGTCGCTGTGGATCCAATATTCCAATTACTTAAAAGCCTGACTTGACCTGTAGGGGTCTAAAGTGTGAGGTGAGAGGCTGGGGCAAATGAGTGGCACACACATGGTATGGTATATTTTGATGAAGTGTATTTATTTGCTTTTTGGACATGCACTTTATTTCATGAACTGTCTATTCGAATCTCCTTGATTGCACACTATTTTTGCACTAATCAACACTTTTGCGCATCTTGCACTTAATTTCGGAAGTTTTTTTGCACGTACTTATGAAAGATATTAATGTTGATAATAACGTGGGGTTTTTTTTTTTTGCACTTTTTTATGAAGATTTTCTTGATTACTGCACTTTAGATTTATTGTAGTTTAGTACTGTTTATTCGGTATCGAGTTAGCGGCACATCACTTTCTTTTATATTGGATCAAAATTGATATGGTTCAGAAATATTTAGTCAGAATAAAATGGTAACTAAAGCACATGGACCAGATAGTACACCCACAGATCTTAAAAGAATTGAGCTCTGTCATTTCAAAGGGACTCGTTAATGACTGGAATGGCACCACTGGATTAACGTAGGGCCAATGTGGTGCCTATATTTAAAAAGGGACCAAAGTCTTTACCAAGTAACTATAGACCTGTTAGTTTAACTTCTATAGTTGGGAAGATATTGGAGAGTTTAATAAAAGATCACATAGATGAGTTCTTGCTGGAAAAAAATATTTTAACCACTTAAGACCATTTTGCTGGCTTAAGACCAGAGCACTTTTTGCGATTCGGCACTGCAACGCTTTAACTGACAATTGCGCAGTCGTGCGACGTGGCTCCCAAACAAAATTGATTGTCCTTTTTTTCACACAAATAGAGCTTTCTTTTGGTGGTATTTGATCACCTCTGAAGTTTTTATTTTTTGTGCCATAAACAACAATTTTGAAGAAAAACGCATTATTTTTTACTTTTTGCTATAATAAATATCCCCCAAAAATATATAAAAAAAAATGTTTTCCTCAGTTTAGGCCGATACATATTCTTCTACATATTTTTCTTTAAAAAAATCGCAATAAGCGATTACTGATTGGTTGGCACAAAAGTTATAGCGTTTACAAAATAGGGGATAGTTTTATGGCATTTTTATTAATAATTTTTTTTTACTAGTAATGGCGGCGACCTGTGATTTTTATTGTGACTGTGACATTATAGCAGACACATCAGACATTTTTGACACATTTTTGGGACCATTGTCATTTATACAGCAATCAGTGCTATACAAATGCACTGATTCCTGTGTAAATGACACTGGCAGTGAAGAGGTTAACCAGGAGGTGGCAGCGTGTCCTAGGGGAGTGCTTATAACTGTGGGGGGTGTGGCTGTGATTTACAGAACACTGATCTCTGCTCCAGGAGAAATTTTAAATGGAGGTACCTATATGCCAATTTGCCTGCCCGTGCCATTCTGCCGACGTACATCATCGTGCGCCCGTCGGGAAGCAGTTAAGCAACAACATTAACAACAGACAGCATGGATTCATGAAAGACAGAAGTTGTCAAACAAATCTGATTGATTTTATGAGGAGGTAAGTAAACCCTTAGACAAAGGAGTGGCTGTGGATGTGGTATACTTGGATTTTGCAAAAGCGTTTGACACATTAGCCGTGCTTCCCACACACAGCTAATGTGTAAGGTAAAGTCTAGAGGTCTGGAAAAATCAATTTGTAAATGGATAGAAAATCTGGCTAAAAAAATCGAATTCTGAGAGTAGTGGTTAATGATTCTTACTCTGAATGGTCTAAGGTTATCAGTGGTGTACCGCAAGGTTCAGTGTTTGGGCCCTTACGTTTTAATATATTTATAACTGATATAGGATCTATGATTAAAAGTACCGTTTCAGTGTTTGCTGATGACACCAGGATATGCAGTGGAATAACGTTTTTACAAGATGTCTTCAGCTTACAAGTCAACCTCAATGCACAATTGGGCCACTATGTGGCAAATGAGGTTTAATGTAGATAAATGTAAAGTTACGCACTCGAGCTAAGAATATGCATACATCATACATACTAGGTGGGGTACAACTAGGGGGATCAATGATGGAGAAGGATCTGGGTGTTTTGGTAGATGATAATCTTAAAGCGGGAGTTCCGCCTTTTTTGATTTTTAAAAGTCAGCAGCTACAAATACTGCAGCTGCTAACTTTTAAAATAAGGACACTTACCCGCCCAGCGCGTCCGCGATGTCGGCACCCGAAGCCGATCTCTGGATCGGCTCTCGGGTGCTGCCGCCAACATCTTCGTTATGGGAATCAGGAAGTGAAGCCTTGCAGCTTCACTTCCTGGTTCCCTACTGCACATGCGCGAGTCGCTCTGCGTAATAAGGATGGTCCCCGCTGTCTCTGGGATCCGTGTGTTTCCCAGCAGACAGCGGGAGACCCGCAGGAAGTGGCATAAATACCCGTAGATTCTGCGGATATCTATGCTGGAAGTGGTTGCAAGTACCTGTACTATACAGGTATCTGTACCCCCCTCCCCCCTGAAAGGTGCCAATTGTGGCACCGGAGGGGGGGGGGTTCCGATGAGTGGAATTTCCACTTTAGGGTGGAGCTCAGCTTTAATAATAACATGCAATGCCAAGCTTCAGTTACCAATGCAAGCAAAATCCTTTCTTGTACTATGAGAGGTGTGGACTCCAGAGAGAGAGATATCATTTTGCCCCTGTACAAAGAATTAGTAATCTGTAATATGCAGTTCAGATAAGATAAGAGCCAAAGAGGAGCTCAGCTATAAGGAAAATTAGATGAACTGAATGTATTCTCTCTTGAGAAGAGGAAATTAAGGGGGATATGATCAACATGTACAAATATATAAGGGGTCCATATAGTGAACTTGATGTTGAGTTATTCATTTTATCATCGCAGAAGACAAGGGGGCACTCTTTACGTCTAGAGGAAAAGAGATTTAATCTCCGAATATGGAAAGGTGGAAAGGTTTATTCACAGTAATAACTGTGAAAATGTGGAATAGACTCCCTCAAGCCAGCTCAGTAGATTGCTTTAAAAAAAGTCTTGGATACTTTCCTAAATGTACATAATACATAATGGTTCTGACCAACTCAGTAGATTGCTTTAAAAAAGTATTCTATTCTTTCCTAAATGTACATAATATAGCTGGATACTAACATTTACAGGTAAAGTTGATCCAGGGAAAATCTGATAGGGGGATCAGGAAGGAATTTTTACCCCTACTGGAGAAAATTGGACCATGCTTTGCTGAGGTTTTTTGTCTTCTTCTGGATCAACTGTGGGTATAGGATTGTGTATATGGGATTGTATGATTCCTTTTTTCCCTTTTATTGGTTAAACTAGATGGACTTGTATCTTTTTTCAACCTAACAACTATGTAAAACTGTCTATTGTTCTTATACAAGATATAGCTTTCAGTACTGCTAATTTGTAAAACAAATAGTAGCAAATAAACTGTTTATATTTCTAACTGCTTTTCTATATTAATTTTCAAAAGCTTAGCAAAAAGTATGGACCCATGTATACTTTTTATCTTGGTTCTCGCCCCACTGTGGTAATGTGCGGATATGAGATTTTAAAGGAAGCTCTAATAGACCACGCTGAAGAATTCAGTGGGAGGGGAGAATTTCCAGCAGTCCAACAATACAGCAAGGGAAATGGTAAGTGAATCAGTAATTAAGGACAATGCCATGAAAATGCACCAAAACCTTCCTTAGTATATGTATAGAAAGTGGGGAAATTACTGCACTAAACCAAAAATGTGGCAAAAAAGTTGCTAACACTAAAACAAAGTCCAAAAAAAAATGTAAACAGAGTGTAGCGCTAAATGGATAATATAACAGCAATGAAACTAATATAATAATATATGTGTATAACATATAAAAAGAATCGAGTGAACATGCAAAAAATCCAACGTTCACTTGATGTGAACAGAAAAATTAGTGAGAGTTCAAAGAAATGTGTCCATCTAGTGTATAACTGATGAATCCTCCTTGATGGAATGAGGATGGTGCAAACAATATGAAATTATCTGTGAAGCTGTAGAAGTAAGGGAATCTAAAGACTATGGATGGGTCCTCTTACCGGATATGGTGGACCCACTTACCAAAGGTAGTGGGTAAATCAGGGTAGTAAATGTATGCTTGCCTTCAAAAGCCCTACAAATTTTGCAGCCAACACCATTATATAAATAAATAAATAAATACTTGCCATATGCCAGTTCAAAGTTTGAATCTAACTTACAATATGAGTGCATACTCATAGCATGTGGGCAGTAGGGATGAGTGCAGTTGAACAACCACCTGGGGACAAGGTGATTTGCCAGGGGTATATCTCTCCTGGCAAGGTACCCTCTCCATGTTGAGGGCATGTGGCCTAGTATGGCTCAGGGGATGGGACCTGCATGCTTGAATAAGGGTCTGGTAAGGATTTTTGTATAGGGACCTTATACTTTTTTTTTCTTGTATTTTGCATGCCCCACCTCCTCCAAAATCCATACCAGAAGCAAATAGTCAGATGTGAAGTTTAGGTGGGTCCCACATCTTTTTTCTAATCTTGTATGGGGTCTCCTTTGACATCAATACAATATCCTCATTAAAAGATAAGGATCTGCAATGAATTTTTAGGGGGAACCCCACAACATTATTTTTAATTGCGTGAAGTCCCCCATTAACAATTATACCAGACCTTGATCTAGGATAAGGATCTGTTATAGATGAAGGGAATCCCTGGAAGCTTTGTTTACAAAGAAAGCAGATTGTAGCTGTCATTTACCGACAATTCAACATTATTTTTTTTGTCTTTGTAGATGTTAGTTTTACTATACTATAGTACAGATGCAGTTCTTCACAAGCAGGTTAAGGGCATCCTCAGGCACGTTATTTAACCACTTCCTGCTTGCAATATAGCAATATGACATTGGGAAAGTGGCTCTGTTATTCTGACCGGACGTCATATGACGTAATCAGGATAACAAGCCGGCACGCGCCCGTGGGGGCACAGCGTGGCGATCAGTGGTGCTGTGTGTCAGTCTGACACACCGCAACATCGATCTCAGTAAAGAGTCTCTGTGATCAGCTGTGTTCAATCACAACTGATCACGATGTAAAAAGGAAGAGCCGTGTATCAGCTTTTTCTCACTCGCATCTGACAGACGCGAGTACAGGAGAGCCCACAGCTGCTCCCCTGACAGGGGGATCTGCGCTGATTGATCAGCACAGCCCCCCCCCCCCCCAGGATGTCCACCCAGGACCACCAGGAATGCCACCAGGACCACCAGGGATGCCCACCACTGATGCCAACCAGGTATGCCACCCATGGCCACCAGGGATGCTAATCAGTGCCCACAGAAAAATGCCAATCAGTGCCCACAAATGATGCAACTCAGTGCCCATCATCAATGCCTGCCAGTGCCACCTTATCAGTGATTCCCATCAGTGCCACCCATCAGTGCCACCCATGCCCATTAGTGCTTATCAGTGCCACCCATAAGTACCTATAAGTGCATGCTTTCAATACCCATCTGTGCCGCCTATGAGTGCCCATCTGTGCCGCCTATCAGTGTCTAGTCTCGCATATCAGTGCCCATCATCAGTGCCCATCAATGCAGCCTCTCCAATGCCCATCAGTGAAGGAAAAAAATTACTTTTTTACAAAATTTTATAACAGAAGCAAAAAAATAATAATTTTTCAAAATTTTCTGTCTTTTTTTATTTGTTTATCAAAAAATAAAACCCAGAGGTGATCATATACCACCAAAAGAAAGCTCTATTTGTGGGAACAAAATGATAAAAATTGTGTTTGGGTACAGTGAAGCATGACCGCTCATATGTCATTTAAACAGCAACTGAAAGCTAGAAAAAATGGGCCTAGGCAAGAAAGGGTGGAAAGTGTCTGGTATTGAAGTGGTCAACCAGTTCCCGACCAGTGCACGCCAATGTACGTCGGCAGAATGGCACGGGCAGGCAAATGGGCGTACCTGTACGTCCCTTTAAATTTGCCACCCTGTCATCGGGAGCGTGCCGGGGATGCGTTTTTTTCAAAATTGTCGCTCTATTTTTGTTTATAGCGCAAAAAATAAAAACCACAGGGGTGATCAAATACCACCAAAAGAAAGCTCTATTTGTGGGAGAAAAAAAAAGATGTAAATTTTGTTTGGGAGCCATGTTGCACAACCGCGCAATTGTCAGTTAAAGCGACGCAGTGCCAAATGGCAAAAAGTGGTCTGGTCTTTGACCAGAAAAATGGTCCGGTCTGTAAGTGGTTAAAGGAACTTTGCATTTTTAAAGTATCTTTTGAACCATTTGTCTAAAACCACTGTTTCTAAATGATCAGGATTTTAAACACATTGCTATAGCACTGCTATAGCACCCGAAACTGTTGACATTTGTTCATCTGGCAATGGGCTTTCAAGTGGAAGTGGTTGGAAAGCCACCATCATTCATGGTTAATTCTAAAATGATAACCCGTAAAGACTTTTAAAACAATGCCTATGGACAGTATATGACCAGCTTAGGTCACTCACTGTACAACCTGAAAAATAAAATGTTATATAAACTTTATAAAATATATAAATGTTATATAAAGTAAATAGTGTACATTTCATTAACCAAAAACAATGATGGTTTCTCTTAAAACATATTATTATAAATTACATACATGTATAAATGTAAAATAAAGTTTCTTCTTTTCTAAAGCAAGAATTTAAATTGGTAATGTTAATAGTTGGTGATTTTTGTCTTCAGGGATTGTGTACGGGACAGGAGAAAGATGGAGGCAGCTTCGACGCTTCGCTATCCATACTTTGAAGAATTTTGGAATGGGAAAGAGGAGCCTGGAGGAAAGGGTGAAAGAGGAGGCCCAATATCTAATAGCAGAGTTCCGAAAAAGTGAAGGTAAAGGAGGCAAGGGCATCTCACTGCCAAAGTAAAGCTACATTTACCACTACAGTATGTTCTTCCAGAAAGCAGATATGCAGAAACTGGAACTTTATTTATAGATGGGTGACTTTTGATTAAGCTTTACTGGCTGAAAAATTTGGAGAAAAGTACATTTGAACAGGGCTGCCTGGCATAGTCACCCATAGCGCAACCCGCGGAAGCCTCTGACTTTAGCTGATTCTCCCCCAAACAGTACAGGCCACCATTTTTCCAAGCAGCAGTCCATTCAATCTGGCTCCAATAAAGTAGTGGTTGTCTTTTTGTGATTTATTGCTTTTAGGACCTGCAACAGGAGGTGGGGGGGAGGGGGGGGGGTAGGGCATAGGATACTCCAAATGGTTAGCAATTGGCTGAGAGGACAATCTTCTTGTTAAGCAACTAGAAATATTGGACAGTCTAAGGTCTCACAGCTGGGGACCATAAGGCAAGTTTTTTGGTATCTGGTTATCCTGCACCAATGCACAGCTATTGGCACCCAGTGAAATCTCATGAACACTGCATGGTACAGGATGGCACTCTTCTCAAAGATCACAGTCTAGGAAACTGCCGAGGACAGGGAAGTGCTAGTACTTTAAGACCCTATGAGATCAGTCTCAGTCCAAGCTACCTCTGGTACACTATATTGCCAAAAGGTATTGGGATGCCTGCTTTTACATGCACATGAACTTTAATGGCCTCGGAGTGTTAGTCCATAGGATTCAATATTGAGTTGACCCACCCTTTGCAGCTATAACAGCTTCAACTCTTCTGAAAAAACTGTCCACAAAGTTTAGGAGTGTATCTATGGGAATGTTTGACCATTCTTCCAGAAGTGTATTTGTGAGGTCAGGCACCAATGTTGGACGAGAATGCCTGGCTTCTCTCTAAATCATTCCAAAGGCGTTATATCGGGTGCATGCCAGTCAAGTTCCTCCACCCCAAACTCGCTCATCCACACTATAATGCCAAAAGTATTTTGCCACCGATCCAAATCATTTGGTGGAGTGGGGATTATGGTGTGGGGTTGTTTTTCAGGGGTTGGGCTTGTCCACTTAGTTCCAGTGAAGGGAACTTTAAGGCGTCAGCATACCAAGACATTTTAGACAATTTCATGCTCCGAACTTTATGGGAACAGTTTGGGGATGGCCCCTTCCTGTTCCAACATGACTGTGCACCAGTGCACAAAGCAAGACATTAAGCAAGCATGCTGAAGTTCCCAAGTGAATGGCTGTGCAGTGGTGGCATGTCAGGACAAGTCTGATCATTGGAGGAGATCCCACCACAACTAGAGAACTGATCACAGTGTGTTCCCCGGCTTAGTGTGGTCAGTCTTTAACAGAAAAGCCAAGTGATTGGCAGGAACACCAGGGATTTCATACAAAGGAAGCAACACAAAGACAACAGGATAGTTTCTCATACAAGTACATGGTACAGCAGGTACATATCAGGAATATGGAATGTTGGGTTTACATACAGACCAGTTTCATACAATTATTTTTCAGGTAAGCCCCTTGACCCTACTTTTGGATTCAGCTCGGCAGGCTCTAACATAATCTGCTCTCTGGTATTTGGAGACCGATTTGACTACAGAGATGAAGAATTTATGAATTTGCTTTACCTGATAAACAACAGTTGGCACCTTATGAGCTCCACATGGGGACAGGTAAGGGTTTGATAGGGTGATGTATAACGTTTATAATAAAATGTGATGTCGAACAAACTGACATTTTTTTATTTTAGCTTGGTAACAATCTAATGAGCATCGCTTTCAGTAAGCATTTACAAAACAGTCATGAAGCATTGAGAAAATGTTTTGAAGAACTTAAAGTAATACTAAAGACTCCTTTTGTTTCTCCTAACATAAAAAAAAGATGTTATGCTTACCTCCTCTGTGCCAGGATATTGCACAGAGTGGCCCCAATCATTTCATTCATCTGCCCATCCTCCATTCATAGCGCACTTTTCATTGATTTTAAGATCTTAATTCAGCACTTGAAGAATAAAGCTCTACGGTTGTACGGTACTGACAGTGGGGGGTTTTACACACATTCCCAGTTCTGCCATCTGATTGCTTCAATACGGTTAACATTACACTGTGCATTACATTTAGTGGAGCACAGGGTAGACATCCAGAGTCTTTTAGATCCTTGGTATCTCATTAAAAGAGAACCTGTCACCAAAAAAACATCAGTTAAAGCAGAGGTTCACAGAAAAATCGAACCTCTGCTTTTCGGAACCCTCCCCCCCTCTGGTGTCACATTTGGCACCTTTCAGGGGGGAGGGGTGCAGATACCTGTCTAAGACAGGTATTTGCACCCATTTCCAGGCTTAGACTCCCATGGGAGTCTATGCCTCTTCCCGTCCCACCATGCTATCTGCTGGGACACACACAGGTCCCAGAGACAGCAGGGACCTTTCGGATTGCACTAAGCGATACGCGCATGCGCACTAGGGAACCAGCAAGTGAAGCCATAAGGCTTAATTTCCTGATTCCCATACCAATGATGGCGGCGGCAGCATCCAAGGACCGAGAGATGGTTCGGTCTGGGGTGCCGATGTCGCTGGACCCTGGCACAGGTGAGTGTCCTTATTTTAAAAGTCAGCAGCTGCAGCATTTGTAAACACGAAACTGATGACCTATAGGGGGCTTTTAAAGTGTTGCCTATGGAAAATATAGGGTAAAGAATGTTGCCATTTCATGGGCACACGCAAATTTAAGGCTTGACATGTTGGGTATCTATTTACTTGGTGCAACCTCATCTTTTATACTTTCTAAAAAAAAATGGTAATTTGATGCATTTGCGTACCTTAAAATTAACTTTAGTCTGATTATTAAAAGTCAGCAGCTGGAGTGTTTGTATCTGCTGACTTTTAATTTTTTTTCTTTAAATGGGAACCCCTCTTTTAGTGTATTTTTTACAGAAATGTTGCATTGCCTAAATCTTTTCCATAATATTGTGTGAAATAAAAAATTGGAACTATTTTATTCTCTAGGGTGTCTCCTTTCAGAAAATATATAATGTTTTTTTTGGGTGGGGCGGGGGGGGTTATGTAATTTTCAGGCCTAAAATGTTTTTTTAAGCATGTGTGCAAAAAAAAGCAAAAACAGCTCTGGCAGCTAAAAACTGCAAATTTTTAGGTAAGTTTTTAAAATTCTTTGGCAATGCTGGTTGTACATGGAGTGGGAGTTTCATCCAATAAGCTGATAGCTGCCTTTTTCTACCACAAAATAAGTTAAATCTGACTGGTTCATAGGTGCAACACCAACATCTTTCTGTGCCTCTAATGACTGTTATGGAAAGCAATCCCATGTGACATAATAACACTTGAAGAAATATGCATGTTTTATGCCCCTTCTTACTCATCCTTACATTCTTCTTATAGCTACTTTTCGTCTTTCCAAAAATCATGAGGTATATTCCAGGCCCACACAAAAAGATTTACAAAAACTATGTGAAGCTTGGACTCTTTGTGGCTAAGAGACTTCGGATGAACAAGGAGACACTTGACCCAAACAATCTACGTGATTTTATAGACTGCTTTCTCATAAAGATTGAACAGGTGTGTATTTAGCCCTTTTAGTTTGGTTTACTAGACAATGTTCTTACTGAATGTCTTGTAAAAGAAATTGCAGAACACAGCAGTTGCAGGCTGGAACAGAGTCCTAAAGGTTTATGTTTATTATTCCTATCATTACGAGTCATCTGTTCAACTAGATCTGGTGCCAATGTCACAGTGAAGTGTGTATAGCAAGTATTTGTAAAGCTCAGATATGGGCAATATTATTTTAATATAGCTCTTAAAATTTATAGCCATTTAGTCATGCTGGCTTGCTTCCAACAGTTTGAAAAGTTTTCTCTTAGTTCTCTCAGATATTATAGCTCCGGCTGTACAGTACTTGCAGTTTGCCACAGAGGTTCGTGCTGCAGTTCCATTGGACACCAGTGCTGGTGTCTGTCTCTGCACTCCTTCCACTCAATGATCCACAAATTCCTGCCTGCAGCTGTGGCTTTTGCTGATGGCTGAGTGAAGGTGAGGGGGTGAGAATTGCAGACACAACATCAGCACCAGTGACTTACATTTAAGGATATTCAGTATGAGGGCTAGTTTACACTTGCGTCAAAACATGGCTTTGTTAAAGCTCTCTCAGTGCCTGGCAAAGCTCCTGTCACTAAATGAAATGGTTAGCTTACAGTCCTGTTTACTCCTTGCTTTTGCTTGGTGCTTCAATGAGGCTTCAGTAGAAATTCGATGGGGCTTTGATGAGCCTTTGGTGGGGCTTCGTGAGGCTTCCTGGGGCTTCGATGAGGCTTTGGTGGAGCTTCGATGAGGCTTCAATGAACCTTTGGTGTGGCTTTGGTGGGGCATTGGTGGGGCTTTGGTGGGGCTTCATGGGGCTTTGATAAGGCTTTGGTGGGGCTTCAGTGGGGCTTCAAGTGAGCTATGCCATAGTCTTCTATGAAGGCTTTAAAGATGCTTTGAAGCACAACTAAAGATACATGGGGTATAATTTTTTTATGCAAAGCAAAAGCAAGGTGTAAACAGGACTGTAAGCTAACCATTTTATTTAGTGACAGGAGTTTTGACTAGCGTTCAAAGAGCTTTAACAAAGCCTGTCCAAAGCCTTGTTTTGAAGCAAGTGAAAACTAGCCCTTAATGTGTGTTGAAGCCAAAGCAAGTGTAAATGAGCCCTAAGGCTTTTACTTGATACTCTATTTTAATAAAAAAACAAGCTCTATTTTTTATTATAGGCTGACAAATTGACAGAAATTAAACAAAATGTGTTTTGCTTTCCTATTTTTTTATTAGTAATTTTTTAATAGTCTAATTGCATTTGACATTTACAGTATTAAACAGATAAGCATTGTTCAAGGAGTGTGGAGAATAGGGTGCTCTAGATAACAAGGAGACTTTAAAAAAACAGTACATAACTGGCTCTTGAAATATGATTAATACACCACAGCAGCACTTCAGAAGAGGGAAGCACACTCTATAAGAAAAACAAAGCAGGGAAGAAGGCACTTCTAAGTGCAGTAATAGAACACTATAATGACAAGGAAGGGTTAAAAACACTTACAAGATGGAAGTGAAAAACAGGCAAATCAATGAATCCATAACGTTCAGCGGGATGCCTCTTGGGAGTAAAGACAGAGGACTGCAGGTGGAAGGTCCAGCCGGCCAGCGGTGGGAAACACTGTGTCTCTGATCCTAAATGGAGAGCCACGCTGTCAGAGCCAGCATGGAATACAGCCAAACAGAATTGGCATCAGAGTGGCCGTCCACTCTGACGTCACTTAGGTTGCCTGTATTTAATGCTTAAATAAGCATTGTTTCTGTCAGAACTGGGATCAGAGCCCACCACCTCTGCTGCATCAGGCAATGGCTCTTCTTACTGAGCCACCTGTAATGATGGACAGCTTGCTGTCTGATCCTTTGGGCTTTCTTGCCGTGTCTCTTGTTTCTGGTAATACATGAACTCTTTGCTCCTCCCATGAACTTCCTGATTTAAGCCATGTTTCTGCACTTCCTGTTTGCCAGATTATCGTGCTCTCTCCAGCTGATACATTGTTCCTTTACAAACTTGCAGCTGTCCTTTTTTCCACTACCACACGTTATTGACTTATGGCTTGCTCCTCAACTATGCTTCAACTTGATCGCAAACCTGCAACCGCTTGTTACCAACCTTTGTTTTTTTTTTTACTAACTACGCTTCTGCTTGATCACTACCTGCTATATCTGCTACTGGACCCCGGCTTACTCACCTCCTGGTGAGGCGATCCTGAGGACCACAACCTGGTACTAGCAAGCAGCAAAACCCATCTCCACCATCAGTGAATACCAGTTAGTGCTTAGACTCTGCACTTTAGGTGTGCCTGAGCCATCTGCCATGGTGACCTGCTTGTGTACTTATCCTGCTGGTCAGTGGGAACCTTTCTATTGCTCTAGCTACTGGTCTCCAAGCCTGAACCCTGACTGTGACAGTCACTTTATGGCTGCAGTGACACAGTCTAAATGTTTCTTACTTTGTCAATGAAGCATTCAACTTGCATGTGATCACCGTTCTCATGCTTGACATAGTGATCACATATTTGGGAATTACTCTGAATGGTTCAGTAGAACTGAAGCTGTCGGTAACAGCTAGGTGTGAGAGACACCAGCTTTGCAAAATGTCTGGCACTGGCTCAGAAATGTATTAACGTATCACCAGCACAGGACATCACGCTGAGGAATGCAAATATAGAGACCATGGACAGGAAAGGGACAAGCTTATGAAACAACTCTTCTGCTGATAATCAAAATAAAATATGGAGCCAAAAACTGTACAGGAAAAAGCAACTGTTTTGCATCCTGCTGAATATAGGAGTGTGCCTACTGTAGCTAATAATGAATATACCTCTGCACAGTTACATATTTAGTCTGGTTGAAAAAAGTCCATCTAGTTCAACAAATAAAAGGGGAAAAATATATATATCCTTAAAACAAATCATACAATCCTGTATACAGGCATACCACACGTTTAAGTACACAATGGGGTTTATTTACTAAGCTGGAAAGTACGAAATCAGGCTCACTTCTGCATAGAAACCAATGAGCTTCCAGGTTTTAATACCAAAGCTACCAAAGCTTAATTGAACAAGCTGGGGTTAGAAGCTCATTGGTTTCTATGCAGAAGTGAGCCTGATTTTGCACTTTTCAGCTTTAGTAAATAAACCCCATTGCGTACTTAAAAGTGGGGCATACCTATATAATCCTATACCCACAGCTGATCCAGAGCAAGGCAAAAAAAACAGCAAAGCATCAACAAATTTTCTCCAGTAGGGGAAAAAAATCCTTCCTCATCCCCCAAGAGGCAATCTGATATTTACTGGATCAACATGTCCTGACATGTGCTTAATATTTCAATTTAAACAAAATGATTATTATGCTTCAAGTATATCTGAAGCTAAAACTTATTTTCATGGTTGGGGGGGGGGGGGGGTTATTGATGTCTGTGTCCCCACTGTAGACATTCATCCACTTTGTTTGTCCTCATGACAGAAACAAATGGTGAGGGGAAGACTCCCAATGGGGACACTTGTCTTTGTGACAACTAGGTTATGTCCGCTCATTTTGGAGAGGTTTCTTCTGACTTCCTGTTGTGTTTTTGAAACAGGACGTATGCATAAATCTTCCCAAAGGGACATACTATTAGTGATAAACTGGTGTTGTGTTTGGATACTCTTCTGGATCTACGTGGCTGAGCCCTCCAGGAAGCTGTTACCCAAAATGACCCAATTATCTGTGGTTGGAATATTCCCCACCCTACATGTATACATGGGGTATGTATACATGTGGACAGCAGGGCAGGGAATGTCCCTACTGAAGATGATCTGTCCATTACAGGGGACAGCTTCCTTGTGGGCTCGGTCTTGGGAGTTCAGAAGAGCATCCAAACAGGCCTAAGCTCATTTCTGCACACTATAGACAGCACCAAAAGCACAGGAGTCTTAATCTCTATTTGATGAAAAATAAAAAATAAAAAGCCTATAGTTACTTTTTTGGTCTAATAAATATATTTATTTCCTCTTTAGGAAAAGAAAAACCCAAATAGTCATTTCAACTATGAGACAATGTTGAAAACTACAGTGAATATATTCTTTGCTGGCACAGAAACAGTTGGGTCTACCTTGAGATATGGGTTTCTGATCATGCTGAAGCACCCAGAAGTAAGAGGTAATTGTACCATAATTGTGGTAGCCAAACAAATATTGCAAATTGCTCTTTTTGTAGTCTAAAACAATTGCAAAGAATTCTTGCCATAAAGCAAGGCAGGTTTAAATACATTTCTTTTAAAACCCAACTGAACTTTTAGTTTAAATTATCTAAATACAATGCAGGTGCATGAAAACATTCTTTTAAAATCTGTCTCCTGTCCGTTCAACAAATAGAGCAATTTGGTAAAGATTCATATAAATGTCAGTTAGGCCCCTTTCACACTGACAATCCGTTCAGGCCCGCCTGTCAGTTTTTCAGGCGGACCTGAACGGATGCTCCATAGATCTCTATGGAGCGTCGGATGTCAGCGGTGACAAGTCTGCTGACATCCGACCCGCTCCGATCCGAAAAAGTGTGACGGAGGAAAAAGCTATTTTTCCATCCGTCTATGGATCGGATGACGACGGACACTGCAGTCCGTCGTCATCCGATCTCCCATAGGAGAGAGCGGCGCTGTGACAGGTCCGTCCCTGTGCAGTGTGCAGAGACAGACCTGTCATCTTCCTGCTCAGCGGGGATTGACGGAGTTATCCCCGCTGAGCAAACGGATATCCACGGGGCGGATCAGCACTGATCCGCCCCGTGTGAAAGGACCCTAAGGCATTTGAATCTGTTGCAAAATGGTCTCAGAATTTTGTCTGGGGTACAATTGCACATGCATAAGGTCTTATATACCTACACTTTTTTCATCACCAATATGGTGGTATTTCTTAATTAATTTATGAAATTATGGGTAAAGTTGATCCAGGGAATATCTGATTTTTTTCCCCTGCTGGAGCAAATTGGATCATGCTTTGCTGGGGTTTTTGTCTTCCTCTGGATCAACTGTGGATATAGAATTGTGTATATAGAATTGTATGTTTTTTTTTTTTTTTTTTAAGGATATTTATTTTTCTCTTTTATTTGTTAAATTAAATAGACTTTTTTCAACCAGACTAACCACGTACTATAACTATGTAATTTTGTCACAGTCATAGTGCCAGAATGTAGAAGAACTATCTCAATTTGTTGTACGCATTAGCAAGAAAACTGTTGCACAACTTTTATGAATCTGGCAACACCCATAGTGGCAGAAAAATTTCAAAATTTTTCATTAAATTGTCCCCATGATGTGCAATGTCTTACAGATCCTTTTCATTAGAATGCAGCCTCAGCATAACTAAAATAGGCATGCTGCAGAGAATGACCCTCAGTCTGTGTAGAAGCAGTGGACTCTCTGCCCAGGTATGACACATCCCCCTGCTAAGTCATAGGTAGGGCATTCCAATGAGTAGGGAGCATGAATATTGCTGCTTGAAGTTCTATGGGTCTAACTTAGCAGGCTTTTTCTACTCTGGCTGTGACTGCTTTTTTTTTTAAATAAGAAACTAAGACTTTGGACACCTTTTGTTTTACGCACTTAAAAGGTATTTATCTAATTTAAACTTGTGGGCAGGTGGGGGATGCAGTATATCCTCCAGCCTGAAGAGGGCACTGTGCCATTACTTCAGGCTGCTAGGAACTTATTTTTTAGACTAATTGCATCCTGCTATGGGCTCCAGGCAGCCATCTTGTGGAGGTTGGCAATCCTATTGGATGCTGAAGTCCCTCTAGTATTGGTCAGCCATCTTGACTATGGATTCTAAAAATAGTAGGATACCGCATCATTCGTACAGTCATGCATACTTCTTGAGGAGGGGAAGAAGGTTTATTATTATAGATGTGGCAGAGTGCCCCTTTATCCACAGTCAGGTGCAAGTTCCTTTAATTCAAACTGCCACAATCCTCTGAGTTTCCCAGCAACCCCTGAGCTCTTGGTCATTCCCAGGGGATATCAATTCTGGATCCTCTCTTCTCCCTGTGCTAAGTGAAACCCTGCCTGCTGGGACAGCATTAATTGGGCAAGTGAGCTGTCACCAGGTGCTGGGTTCTCCCCCATTAAGTCTGGTGTGTGGGCCTCCAGCAGTGAGCACAAGAGCATGCAGCATCTATCTAAGCCCCAGTTACTGGAGAAAACGTTGATACAGTCCATGTTTAGAGGCTGTCCATGCAGTGGGGTGGCCCTATCTTCATCCAACAGAACCTCCTGACCAAAAACAAGAGTAGTGCCAGTGTGAAGCCTGTTCCAGCCTTTGATGCACCCAGCCATGAGCTTTCCAGAATCTTCCATCATAAGGTGGACATGTGAGACATTATCTTCTTTTCTCTTTCAGAAGTTGAACTGAACTCAGCAACTCTACTGCCATCTAGTGGCTATTTGTAAAATTGTTGTCATTTCTTTTGTTCCTGTTTCCCCATGCAATGTTTTGTTGACCTTCATTGTTTAGTAAAGTAGAAATTGCATATCACCGCTGGTCTGATCATTTGGCTGATACCATTACACTAAACAGTCTCCTTTGTCAGCTTCCTGGAATGGTCTCCCAGTGGTAGCTCGATATCTGTAAGAACATATAGGAATGGCTGTGCGAACAAGCAATATCATAGCCCCTCCTATGGGCTGTACTAGGCATTGTACGTACCTCCAGGGAAGCTGCCCTGTCAGTGCCCAAGCTGCTCCAATGGTCTGGGGATCTAAAATCCCAGCTCTTCTCCCTCTTTTCTGGGCAGCCCTTCCAGGACGGTCCAGAACGATTCACTATGCAGGTGTTGAACAGTTCTAATCGCTCTGGTATGTCCTGGAAGTGCTGCACAGAGAAGAGGAAGAGCGTCAATTTCAAGTCCCTGGACTGCTAAGCTGGCTGCATGGGCACTGACAGCTCTTCATCCCTGGAGGTAAGTATAGAAGTGACCAGGGGGGCTGTACACTGTTAGTTCAACTTTTCATTTTTTCTGTAGGTGAATTAACACTTTTGGTTTTGTCCAGCATAGGCTCAGTTAACCCTGGTCAGTTTACAGTAATCTGCACACAAACCCTGTCCAGTCATTTAGCCACGTTTCTGGCCTGTCTCACGTGGGATAAATTTGCAAAGAATGGTTTATAATTTCAGCAATTTTATCACCAGAGAAAGTTCAAGAGGAAATAGACCGTGTTATTGGTCGAGATAGAAGTCCGTGCATGGATGATCGCAGCAAGATGCCCTACACTGAAGCAGTGATTTATGAAATCCAGAGATATGCAGACATAGTGCCCATGAGTGTCCCTCATACTGTGACCCGGGACATCACATTCCATGGCTACGACCTGCCTGAGGTATTTGTTGTTTTGCTTTATCTTTTAGGGTTACTTTGCGGTAAAAGCAAGGAAGCATTAAAACCTCAGTAGTGTATTATTGTGGTTAAATGTGGATGCAGCGCTAATACCGTGATCAAGAGTAATTGAAACAATACAAAAATTGAAAGTAATAGTGAAAAAAAACCTCTCAAAATGGAAAACTAATGCCGCGTACACACGGACGGACTGTATGGCGTACTTAGTCCGTCAAAACACATTTCAGCAGACAGTCCGCTCGTGTGTGGGCTTCAGCTGACTTTTTCAGCGTGCAGTCTGGCGTACTAAGTATAGTAGGCTAGTTCGACGGACTAAGAATGGCGCATGCCCAGAAAGGATTTACACGGCGGAAGGGTGCTTTGCTGTGTATTGGACTTCCTATTTCTAGTCCCGTCGTACGTGCTGTACACGTCATCGCGCAAGCTTTCGGACTGTCCGTCGGATTGTATGACGAACTAAGTACGCCATACAGTCCGCCCGTGTGTACGCGGCATAAGACAATACTTTAAAAGTAATGGTGAAACAACTCGTAAACTGGAAAACGAAAGCATTATTAATATAGGTACTAGTGCGCACAACCCAAAACAAATACCCTGTCAAGTCTGAATGATAAATAAATTAACTATGGGAAGCTGCCAAAATATATACCGTATATACTCGAGTATAAGCCGAGATTTTCAGCCTCTTTTTTGAGGCTGAAAGTGCCCCCTCGGCTTATACTCGAGTCACCGCTGTCTGACTGCTCGATCAGCGTATCGAGCAGACAGACGGCGGACATTAAAATTCAAAAGCCGCGCCTCCTTCTCCACCTCCGCCTGTGATAGGCGGAACACTGAATTTCCCAGCAGTCAGTGTTTTCCGCCTATCACGGACATCCGTTCATTCTCATACTACGGACGAGTATGAGAGGATGTCCGTGATAGGCGGAACACAGGCTGCTGGGAAATTGAGTGTTCCGCCTATCACAGGCGGAGGACGGAGGCGCAGCTTTTGAATTGTAGAATGGCCGCCGAGAAGAGCGGCGATCCTGGAGCGGCGATCCATCGGCACGACACGGGACGGAGGAGGCACGGGACGGAGGAGGCACGGGACAGAGGAGGCACGGGACAGAGGAGGCACGGGACAGAGGAGGCACGGGACAGAGGAGGCACGGGACAGAGGAGGCACGGGACAGAGGAGGCTCGGGACGACGGCGGCTCGGGACGGAGGCTTGGGACACAGGTAGGCTGGACACACACACAAGGCTGCACGGACACACACACACACACACACACAGGGATGGATGGATGGATACACACACACACACACACACACACAGGGATGGATGGATGGATGAATACACACACACACACACACACACACACACACACACACACAGGGATGGATGGATACACACACAGGGATGGATGGACGGACACACACACAGGGATGGATGGATGGATGGATGGATGGACACACACACAGGGATGGATGGACGGACACACACACAGGGATGGACGGACACACAGGGATGGACAGCCATGTCTCACCCTCGGCTTATACACGAGTCAATAAGTTTTCCAGTTTTTTGGGGGTAAATTGGGGGCCTCGGCTTATATTCGGGTCGGCCTATACTCGAGTATATACGGTAATGATCTCCACACTATCTAATGAATATTAAAGCAAAAATATGTAGCTCTACCTGTTACAATTAAATAAATAGATAATACCACTATCCTAACCAATAAATGAATAAATATATATAAATAAACTGACATTAATAAAACTTAAACAGGTAAGTGGTATAACAAATAAACAATGAATAATAATAAAATCATAATGAAACCATTTCATTAAATGCAGAAAAAATTAATTGAATCTTAATGAATTGTAAATCTGTGAAAAAAAAACCCACTAGAAATATCACTAAAACAAAGTCCCATTCTGGTGAAAATCTGTGAATTAAAGAGGAAGTAAACCCTGATGGGTTTACTTCCTCTTTGTCTCCCTGCAAAGGTAAAGCATAATGGACTACTATGCATTGCATAGTAGCCCATTATGTGTCACTTACCTGACACAGGAGCCAGCGAAGTCACCGCTGTCCCCTGTAGCACGGAGCGTCCATCTTCTTTTGGGTATCGCTGCTCCGGTCACTCACATCGGCGGAGCAGCGATGACGTCACTCCCGCGTATGTGCACGGGAGCGCCACTAATGGCATATCGCCGTTAGCAGCGGCATGCTCAGTGCGCCTGCGTGCCTCTGTCTATGGCACATATGCCGTAGACAGTGGTGCCTGTCTTTTTGCAAATACTGTATCTCCTAAACCGTGTAGGTTTAGGAGATATTTCAAGAACCTACAGGTAAGCCTTAATCTAGGCTTACCTGTAGGTCAGGGGTGTCCAAACTTTTTTCAAAGAGGGCCAAATTTGATGAAGTGAACATGCGTGAGGGCCGACCATTTTGCCTGACATTCTTTGAACGATTGAAAATTTGGTCTAAGTGTGTCCATCCGAGCACCAATACACTGCCCAACAAGAATTCTCTTGCCTTTGTCGCGCTCGTTCCGAACACACAGACGAATGCTCTGCACTTTAGGGGGTACCCCACACATTGGAAAATGTAGGGTGCTTTTGCTGCAGTGCAATTTAAAAAAAAAAGCTCAGGGAACTTCTTTCCCTGCATTTTTGTGAGTAGGGAATTCCATTGAAATAAATGGGCTGCCCTGCACACAGTACGCAGCCACATAGATGTTGCATTTATGGGCTTAAAACAGGTGGTGAGGAGGCAACATAATGCCTCTTTACCGCCATTCAAATGCCACTGAAAAGAGATCCGTGCATGGATTTCTTTTCAGAGGAACAGCAGTCCTGGCTAATATCACACACAAGCCCTACAAAAGCAGTTTTGATGGTATAAGAATAAGGGGGGGGGGGGGTCCGGATTAAAAGTAACATATACACAGACACATGCACACACATGCAGACACACATACAGATAAATGCACACCGCATACATACAGACATACATGCACACACATACATACAGACATACATACAGACACATGTGCACACACACACATACATACAGACACATACATACAGACATACATACAGACACATGCATACACATACATACAGACACATGCATACACATACATACAGACAGACACATGCGCACACATACAGACATATGTGCACACACAGATACAGACATACATGCACACATACAGACATACATACACATATGCACACACATACAGACATACATACAGACACATGTGCACACACACAGACACATGTGCACACGTGCAGACACACACATACAGACACGTGTGCACACACACATACAGACACGTGTGCACACACACATACAGACACGTGTGCACACACACACACACACAGACACATGTGCACACACACACACACATACAGACACGTGCAGATACAGACACATGTGCACAGACACATACAGACACATGTGCACACACACATACATACAGACACATGTGCACACACACACACATGTGCACACACACACACACACACACATACAGACACATGTGCACACACACACACACAGACATACATGCACACACATGGTGTTATACCTAAAGGGTTTCACATGTACTGCCACTTTAAGGCTGGCTCCAACCAGGAGTGATGCCAAGGGTCAAGGGGTATAGTAGCCATCTTGGACACATGTAAGCAGCCTAATAAGATGTACTGTCCTGAGATGCATGTTGCAGTGTACAGTGAGTACTGGAAATAAACTTCCATTGTTCCAGACCAGAGTCTTGTGTCTCTCACAACACAGAGGATATAACAGTGGCGACGAGGATGGGATTTACAAAGTGTCTATCAGTCTGAGAGAGAGACAAAGACATTGTGGATTGTTACCTGGATAAAAGCAATCACAGATCCCAGCAGGAAAATGTCATTGATCGGGACATTAAGTGAATTTGATGGAGAACAGACATCCTGGAGTTCCTGGGTGGAGAGACTGGAACAGTATTTCAGTGCAAATGGCATCCCAGGTGAAAGGCAAGTAGCAGTATTTCTGACAGTGGTCGGTGCTCAGACATATGACACTCTCAGGGATCTCCTTTCCCCTGTAAAACCAGCAACTAAGACATTGGCAGAGCTCCTGACACTGTTAGAGGGTCACTTCCAGCCTAAACCACTAGAGATTGCAGAAAGATTTCGTTTTTATCAGAGGCAGCAGCAGCCAGGTGAAGAAATTAAAGCTTATGTGCTCGCCCTTCGCAGACTAGCCTCTACCTGTTCTTTTGGGGAGTACCTACCTACTGCACTGAGAGATAAGTTTGTCATGGGACTGAATTGTGACTCTAGCCAAAAGAGACTGTTAACAGAGAAAGACCTTACCCTTGCAAAGGCAATTGATATAGCTTCAATGATGGAAATGGCTGTGAAAGATACAGAGGAATTGAACTCTCAGGGCAGAAGAGAAGAGGTGAAACAGGAAGTTTTCAGAACAGCAGTCAAGCCCACAGTCACAAACTGGAAATACAGACCTCCACCAAGCCGGGGGTCAGCTTGCTACCATTGTGGGAATACAGACCATGATCACAAAGTCTGCAGGTTTAAGGATCAGACCTGTCATAATTGTGGTAAAACAGGACATCTGAAACGAGTTTGCCGGAGCAAGAAGGTGCGAGATAAACAACCTCTGAACCCCAAGACAAAGACCTATATGGTGGGAAGATATACATCATCATCTGAGTCAGATTATGAGGAAGTGCTCCACAGTTTAGACATACATCATATGCATTCAGCACCCTCTGCAATGACTGTAGAGGTAACCATTGAGGGAAAGAAACTAAAGATGGATGTAGACACAGGAGCAGCAGTTTCAGTTATCACTCAGAAACAATGGAGACAACTTCAGACCCGAACAACTGTCCGCCCAACGCCAATCAAACTGCAGACATACTCAAAGCAGATACTCCACCCACTGGGTTATGCAAAAGTGCAGGTATTGTACAAGGGTCAGACAAAGAGACTGCCATTATATATACTAGAGAATGGGGGACCCCCTCTCTTTGGGAGAGACTGGATTGCTCACTTTGGTATGCCAGACATCGCCATAAATCCCTGTAACACTGTGACAATTCCATTAGGAGATAATGAGGGATGGGTGGTGTCCCTGAAGCAGCGGTTCCCAAAGATCTTTGATGACCAGTTGGGAAAAATAAAGCATGACTGTGTGAGACTTAAGCTGAAACCCAACGCCCAGCCTAAGTTCTTCAAAGCTCGCACAGTACCTTTCGCACTCCGAGCAGGAGTGGAAGCAGAACTGAGTCGGCTGGAGGAACAAGGTGTCATCTCAAAGGTAGAGCACAGCGAGTGGGCATCACCTGTTGTACCAGTGAAGAAAGCGAATGGGGACTTGCGCATTTGTGGCGATTTCCGCATGGCACTGAACTCCCAACTGGAAATAGACCAGTATCCTCTACCCAGAGTAGATGACATTTTTGCCTCTCTTGCAGGGGGTCAAAAGTTCACCAAGCTTGATCTCAAACAAGCATATTTACAGTTTGAGGTCCATCCTTCTTCCCGCAAGTTTCTGACCATCAACACCCACAAGGGACTGTATGAGTACAATCGGATGGTGTTTGGTGTAGCCTCTGCCCCAGCCATTTGGCAACGGAAGATGGATGAGATTTTGGCGGACATTCCTTTCACTCAGTGCCTGTTAGATGACATGCTCATCACGGGACGGACAGACCAGGAACACAAGCAAAACGTGGAGCTTGTGTTGGAAAGACTCCAAGAGCAGGGTCTGAAAGTGAACTTAGCAAAATGCCAATTCATGGTGCCGAAATTGGAGTTTTGTGGCCACCTTGTGGATGCAGACGGTATACACACCACAGAAGCCAAGGTTGATGCCTTAGTCAAAGCTCCTGCCCCAACCAATGTCCAGCAGCTGCGATCATACCTTGGCTTGCTGAACTATTACCACAAATTTCTGCCAGATCTGGCACACACCTTGTTTCCGTTGAACAAGCTTTTGGAGAAACACTCCAGATGGGACTGGTCGGCTGCATGCCAAGGCGCTTTTGAAGTCTCTAAGCGGAAGCTGTTGGCGTCACGCATGCTTGTTCACTATGACCTCCAGAAGCCTCTGACCTTGGCTTGTGATGCCTCACCCTATGGTCTGGGGGCTGTACTGTCTCACATCTTACCTGATGGGTCAGAAAAACCAGTGGCATTTGCCTCCAGGTCTTTGACAAAAGCAGAAAGCAATTACTCTCACATTGACAAAGAGGCTCTTGCGCTGATATGGGCTATTAAGAAGTTTCATCTTTACCTGTATGGTAGGGAATTCACCATACTGACAGACCATAAACCACTCCTTCAGATCTTTAGCCCTGACAAAGGCATCTCTCAGACTACTGCGGCCCGCCTCCAACGCTATGCCCTGTTCTTGGGAGCATACAGATATAAAATCCAGTATCGCGGCCATGATGCCAATGCTAATGCGGACGCAATGTCCCGACTGACAGGGAGGTCAATGGACTCCTCTCCACCGGTCAAGAGTTGTCGTTACACCAGCCTGTCCTTCTTGTCTTCTGGGGAGATAGCAGCCCATATAGCCAAGGATACCTTTCTGAAAACAATACTCTCCTGGGTCCGGTCCGGTTGGCCTGCAACCGTCACACAGGATTATGAACCTTATTTCCGTAGGCGTATGGAATTAACTGTGGCTGGTAACTGTGTTTTATGGGGAGACCGAGTGATCATTCCACAGACCCTCCGGAGACACATTCTGGACTTGCTACATACTGGTCATCCCTGGGGCACACGTATGAAACAAAAGGCCCGAGGCTATGTGTGGTGGCCAAACTTAGACTCGGATATCACAACATTCCTTGGTTTCGACTACACTTGGACTTTGCAGGTCCGATCAGAGGACACACCTTCTTGATCATAGTGGACGCCCATTCAAAGTGGCCTGAGGTCATTCCTGTTACTCAGCCAACAACTAAGGCAACAGTTTCCATACTGTTACATCTCGCTGCTACATTTGGATACCCCAGAGAAATCGTCACAGACAACGGTGCACAATTCACCAGTCAGGAGTTTCAGCGTTTCTTGACTGCCCACAACATCAAGCACAAGTTGACCGCACCTTACCACCCAGCTACAAATGGTCAAGCAGAGCGGTTTGTGCAGACTTTTAAACGCTATTTCAAAGCTACAGTGGCTACAAGTAAACAGCAGTCCCTGTCACCCCAGCAGCTGGACTCCTTCCTTTCTGCTTACAGAAACACACCACATGCAACCACCGGGAAAACTCCAGCAGAACTCCTTCTGGGTCGGCAGCCATGGACTGTTTTGGACATGCTCCGCCCACAAACAGTCCAGGAACATGTACTGCAGTCCCAAGACAAGATGGTCAAACACCATGAGATCCCCCGATTCACAGCCCAACAAAAGGTATGGGCCCGATCTTATGGGGCTTCCAACATCCGTTGGCTTCCTGCTGTCATTGCAGAGACTTTGGGACCCAAGATGTATAGGGTCTGCCTGGAAGATGGTTCCATTTGCAGAAGGCATGCGGACCAACTGCGCCCTCGTTTTCAACTGCATGAATCCCTGACGCCGGCTGAACCACCAGTGTTGCAAGGAACTGCTCCCAGCGGATCAGGATGCATGGGAACTGATGATTGGGGGGACTCGGATCTTTTGAACTCAGCTCCAACAGAGCCCTCCAGCCCTGGTCCGGAGGTTGGTTCACCCACTGAGCTGGGGGATCCCTTCTTGGCACCGCCAGTGCCCATTCCAGTCGACCCTGTTTCCTCCGATCCCGAGTCGATGGGTGCCCGCCCTCAACGACACTGTCGCCCTCCTGACCGGTTTCAGCTTCAAGACCGGTTACGAGACTTTCGACGGGGCCACCGAAAGTGATCCAATGACATTGTATCCCCACAACTGTCCCTGGAATCTTGCTCTCACATCTGGATGCAGGAAAAGTCCTGTGCATCTCCTGTGTTTGGAGGACTGTTATTGGACAGTTATTAGTTAATGTTTTGTGCCTTTTCTCGTTTTGTTTTTGTTTTGTTTTTTTTGTTTTTTTTTGGGTTTTTTTAGGGATGGATGGAAGGTGTTATACCTAAAGGGTTTCACATGTACTGCCACTTTAAGGCTGGCTCCAACCAGGAGTGATGCCAAGGGTCAAGGGGTATAGTAGCCATCTTGGACACATGTAAGCAGCCTAATAAGATGTACTGTCCTGAGATGCATGTTGCAGTGTACAGTGAGTACTGGAAATAAACTTCCATTGTTCCAGACCAGAGTCTTGTGTCTCTCACAACACAGAGGATATAACACATACACATACAGACATACATGCACACACATACAGACACATACATACATACATACACACACACTCACACATGAATAAAGCCCTTTTTAAAACGAATTTAGCTTGCAGCATAGTACAGTACCTTTGCAGCTTCTTCATTCAGCTGGGTACTGCACTGTAGGGGGAAGCAGAGAGCACAGCACACTTCCCTGCTTTTTACTTTCACGTTTGAAGCTCACGGAGCTTCTCATAGTGCCGGGGATTGGCTCAACTGACAGCCCTGATACTGTGGCACACTAAATTTAGAAAGACCAGGCGGGCCGTTCAAAACCGGACCGCGGGCCACAATTGGCCCATGGGCCGGACTTTGGACATGCCTGTTGTAGGTCAAAGTGGTTTGTAAGGGTTTACAGCCACTTTAAAGAAAATCAACTAGAAAAGGTCCATATAAAGTGTGAAAATAATATTCCAAGAAAATAATTGGTGAAGAGAGATTCTTTTTCCAAGATGCTTCACACCCAAGTGAGTAATAAATCTCCTTACCGACTGACGATGACCACCGTAAGGAAGTCTCACCAGGAACAGGGAATTTGGTCTCCCAAAAACCTATATAGATGTCTGAGGTTGAGGCTGAACTCATGGCACTGATTTTAGTGGCTGAATTCTATGACCACTTGATCCAAAATTAATTTGATGCATCTTTCCTAAAAAGTCAGCTGTTATCAGTAATTACTAAAAACCTATTTTCAGCTTTTAGGCTATTAATAAGTTGCAAACAAGGAAGTTTTGCCTTTGTAAACATATGCCACTTCACTGATCCTGCAGCTGGTTAATTATTTGCTTTTGGTATTTATGTAGATTATAAAACTGGAGATTAAGGATGAGCTCAGGCGTGTTCGCATACTCCACAAGCAAAGCCCACCAGGAAGTCGGCGCAGAGCTGCTCTAATCACAGGCAGTGAGACATTGCCCAATCTCTGCCACCAAGCAAGGGGGAATGTCTCACTGCCTGTGATTAGAGCAGCGCTGCGCCGACTTCCTGGCGGGCTCTGCATGTGGAGTGTGCAAATACGCCGGAGCTCATCCTTACTGGAGATATGCAAATTAAGGGTTTGCGTAGGGATGTGAGGTGTGCTGGAATCAATCAACAAATGCTACAACCAGAAACACATAAATTCAATGGGGCTGCTTGCTCAATTCAAGCAGCCCCATTGAATTTAATTGTTTCTGGTTGCAGCATTTGTTGATTGATTTCAGCACACCTTGCATATGCATATAATATACACATGCCCAAGCTATCTAGCCTCCATAGCAAAAGAGCACGGACAATGTATGCAATAGGTATACACTAAACAGTTATGTATTTATTGGTGTATAACAGGCGCCAGCGTATAACACACACCCCAAGTTTAGGAGAGAAGTTTAAGTAAATAAAACTTACATTTAAATGCCCATCAATGCAGCCTTATCAGCGTCCATCTGCAGCCTTGTCCATCATTACAGAATGATCAGTGTTCATTTGCAGCATTGCCCAGTGCCGTTTGCAGCCTTGCCCAATGTCATTTTCGGCATGTAACCATTTAAATTTGCCACCACCGAGATAGACAGAGCCTAAGTACTAGTATGTACTCAGCTCCTCTCGGCTTGTCTCGCAGTCCCGCCCCTTGGCCTGGCTCCTATGATGGGCATAACACAGGTCCAATGGCGGGACTGCGAGTGGAGCTGAGCTGAGTACACAGTACACTTGACTCCCCTCAGAGGCAGCAGGGTGGCGGGACGGGGTGACTGCGAGTGGAGCCGAGCACTCAGCTTGGTCTTTTTCGTCGCCGCTCAGTCTTTTTCGGTGGTGCTCGCTCTTTTTCCTCTCACAGACAGTGGGGATCGGCGTATAACACGCACCCACGATTTCCCCCTGATTTTAAGGGGAAAAATGTGCGTGTTATATGCCGATAAATACGGTACTTAATTTGGCTGTTTCTGGTGATGGGGTCATCTCTCTAGACTGCTCCTTGCTTCTTAGAGTCCTGAAAAAAATACTACTTTTGTGTTCAGAAACTAACAAATAAATGTAGGATGACAGTGTGTGAGGGGGACTGGTCTGTCTCATCCACAAGTAACAAGAAAACAGAAAAAGGCCTAGTGCAACAAGCACAACACATACCCCTAGGGATGTTTATTAGACAGACCAGTAAGTATTTAAAACATATAAATGTTTATTCAGGAAATTTGTTTTCAAAATGGTATATAAATGTACAAATACAGTATAAGAACAAAAGATATGTCTAGCGCAGTAGCAGCTCAGAAGGGCCTAAGACACATGTTTTTTTGAAAATGACTCCGACACGTTTCAGACTATCCGTCCTTTTTCACAGGCTTTACAGTCGTCTCAATAATACATGTTCTATAATATAAACATATTCATGTTAGTACAATTCCATCAAACAAATAAGGGTGTATAGCTCAGCAGAATTACCATGATAATACTCACATGCCGTAGCCCTCCACTATGCTCAACACCAGGGAGCAAATACTATGAATGGCCTTAGAATGGGTATGGCACACTGCGGGTCAGATGAAAATATACAGGGCTGATGCATAGGGGCCCAGGTGACACGGCAATTTTGTTTGGGGACGCTACATACTGCAAGATCTCCAACTGACTGGTTACACGTCCAGTACAGTATGACACCGGCAAGCATATGCAGCTAAATGGAAATCTAATAAAGAAAGTAAAAGAGTAATGAGTTCCATAGAAAAGACTACAGAGCTTGCTATTCATGTGTGTTATAAAATAACACTCACCTAAGTCAGAGTGTGTAAACAATGTCCGATCAGCCTGGACAGCACAGCGCACAACATGCAGCGGGTACAGGCTTTAAATAGCCAAAGAGCCCCTCAAGAAACAGCTGAGGAAAGGTGCCATCCGGCAGCCTCCTCAGCTGGAGCCGATGAGACGGCCTGGTGTGCCATTGGCTGCAGGCAGACTGTCAATTAGGCCTTTCGGCCATATATCACATTTTATCAGCTTCACATCTATACTCTGAACAACTATCTGGCTTTATCCTTGATGCTTTGAAATTTATCCTTATGCACAATTTTTTTTCATTTAACGGATCCCACTACCTCCAGGTACAGGGCGTTGTCATGGGCACTTGCTGTGCCCTGGCATACACCAATCTGTACCTGGGGGGTGGGAATGTTTACTTTTTTTGGATACCGATGCGACCAAATTTACCCGATGCAATTTTGACATGGCGTCAATATATTGACGATATAATCTTACTTTGGAATGGCTCTCTCTAGATTTGCTCCATCAATTCCTTCACTATCTTAATTCCAACAACACACTCAATCTCAAATTTATTATGACATCTAGCCTTTTCAGTATATCTTTTCTGGACTTACTTTTGTGTTCAGCACATGGCTGTGTTCAAGTTCTTTGTTCCCTCCCCCAACTTCCTGCCAACATCACTTTCTGTTCCATAAGCTCTATGAAACCAAACAGGTTAATTAGCATATGAATGTGGAACTCCAGCTTCTGAAAACAATTAATGGTAGCTCAAATGTTCTATTTCGTATATTTATACTACAAAAAAAACCCCACTAAAATAGCCATAGCAACACATTCGTTTAAGAAAGGGCCAGGCTGATTGTAATGTCAGATAGCTGATCTGTGAGGCCAGCTTGTACCAAGTGAACATAACATAAATCTCTATATTTTCAAGCAAGTAGCCAATCACATCATAATGCACAGGAAACAAGCACATTGGAACAGGATTTTAAAGTGTTACTAAGCCTAGGACCCTGCAGTCACTATGTCTGGTCTCACATAGCACACAGAACATGGAAATGCAATCATTTTAGGCAATATAAACTGCTAAATACCTTTTTATCATCAGCAGTATATAGCAGTTTTGTGACTTCTATCAGTGTCCAGCCGAGCACTGACTAAAGCTTGTAGGGGGAGTTTTCATTTTCCTCTGACTGTGAGGCTGTATGATCCCTGACCCCCTGTCTGGACCAAGAATTCCTCCTAGAGCGCTGTGCTATTAGCAGAGGATTTGGGGACAGTAAAAGAAGGGGATTGGATCAGAGAAGACATGATCAAACAGCCTTTTTACACAATACAGAGGATTAACCCCTTAGGTTCCACAGTGAGTATAACAAGCATGCTTTACTGCATACACAGACTGATTTGACTGTTGTGGGGTTAGTAACACTTTAACTTCTAAGGCAACAGCTCCTGTAATGCTGCTGAGTTTAGTAAGTTGCAGAGCTGATCCCCAAGTACACAACTAAATACAGTTATACCATATATACAGTATGAGGTTGATTTACTAAAACTGGAGTGTGCCAAATCTGGCACAGCTCTGCATAGAAACCAATCAACTTCCAGGGTGTTTTTTCTCAAAGCTTAAGGGCCCTTTCACACTGAAGTGTGTTTCAAGAGCTTTGGCATCAAAAAGTGCCTGAAAAACTCAAGAAAAATGCTTCCCTTAAAAATCAATGAATGTTTTCATCAGCATGCAGCATATCAGTATATGCCAAGGACCTTTTATTCTCTTAAACTAACCCTGCGGTAAATCTTCCTAATCTTATGAAGGCGTTTGAGGAATATGGGGCACTCTCTAATTTGAAAATAAATTTTAATAAATTGGCAGCTATGGGAGTCAAGATAGCCCCAGCCCTCTTAGCGACCCTAAAGCCCAGCTTTAAGTATAAATGGTCAGGCACAGCCCTTAAATATTAAGCTACCTATATTCTCTGCAATTTAGCACGTACATATGAACTTAGTTTTCCAACTTTGCTGACCAGGACCCGTATGTTGTTGAAGAAGTGGCACAAAGGAATTCACTTGTGGTTTGGCAACTGCAATCTTCTAAAAATGTGTATCCTCCCAAAATACCTGTACTTATTCCAAGCCTTAACGATACAGATTCCTGTGTTCTACTTCAAACAGGTACACTCACTTTTTATTAAATTCATATGGGCACATAAAAAACCTTGACTTCCCAGACACTATCTCACATTAGCCAAAAAATTTGTAGGCCTGACTCACCGGATGTTTGGAAATACTTTCAAGTGATACACCTTGGTAGGTTTGTTTACTGACACACAGACATCCCCCTGAAAGGTGCCCTGTGGTGCTTTGATCGACTTCCTCTGACTCTCAAAGCCCACCCTCTGATTAGTAACATGCTTTGTATATGCTATAGGGCTGTCTTCTCAACTTCCCTCTCACTCCGAGAATCCCCATTGTTTCCAAACCTTGCAAACCCGGCGTTTACCCTAGGCCTAAGAACACGCGACTTTCAGACCCTCATCTAGGGATGAGCTCGGTGTTTGAGTCGAATGTATGTTCGACTCCAACACAGTCTGTTTGACTATTCGGCGAAGCCAGAACTCTGTGGGCCGTTCGCACCATATTTGTGTGGCGCTCATGGCCCACAATGCACTGCGCCATCGCAGTGCATTGCTGGCTCATGATTGGCCAAGCATGCCCTTGTGACCCCGTATGCTTGGCCAATCACAGCGCCGGCAGTGAGGAGAGCCATAATTGGCCACAGGCAGGATGCCTGTGGCCAATTATAGCTCAGGGGGGTTTAATACACGCCCTACACTATATAAGGATGCCAGCACGGCGGCCTTGTATAGTGTGTTGCGGCGGTCAGGGAAAGAGGACGATAGGCAGAGACAGTGTCTTTACTGCTTGGGAACCTAGCGCTGTTACAGTGGGTGTTGTATGCCTCCTGCACAGTATACACCTGAAGCTATCCTTTATTACTGGTGTTCTGTTTTTGTAATAGAGGCATCTGCAGTGCAGAAGTTAGAGTGGGTGTTGTGTGCCTCCTGCACAGTATACACCTGAAGATCCCCTTATTGCTGGTGTTGTTTCTGTAATACAGGCATCTGCAGCAGTTAAATTGGGTGTTGTGTGCCTCCAGCACAGTATACACCTGAAGCTACCCTTTATTACTGGTGTTCTGTTTCTGTAATACAGGCATCTGCAGTGCAGAAGTTAGAGTGGGTGTTGTGTGCCTCCTGCACAGTATATACCTGAAGATCCCTTTATTGCTGGTGTTGTTTCTGTAATACAGGCATCTGCAGCAGTTAAAGTGGGTGTTGTGTGCCTCCTGCACAGTATATACCTGACGCTATTGTTTATTACTGGTGTTCTTTTTCTGTAATAGAGGCATCTGCATCAGTTAGAGTGGGTGTTGTGTGCCTCCTGCACAGTATACACCTGAAGATACCCCTTATTGCTGGTGTTGCGTTTCTGTAATACAGGCATCTGCAGCAGTTAAAGTGGGTGTTGTGTGCTTCCTGCACAGTATACACCTGAAGCTACCCTTTATTTCTGGTGTTCTGTTTCTGTAATACAGGCATCTGCAGCAGTTAAAGTGGGTGCTGTGTGCCTCCAGCACAGTATACACCTGAAGTTACCATTTATTACTAGTGTTCTGTTTCTGTAATACAGGCATCTGCATCAGTTAGAGTGGGTGTTGTGTGCCTCCAGCACAGTATACACCTGAAGCTACCCTTTATTACTTTTAATGGTACAGGGAAGAGAGTAGGGATTTTCATGGTGCCTCCAAAAATACAATAGTAACTTATTCAGTTATTATAAAGAAACAATGTCATATTTAATAAAAGAATACAGATTTTATTCAGCTACAAAGTTTAAAAACAATTTCATAGGCTTATTTGATGGCAATAGGGTCCAAAGAAGCCAAGAGAATCTATACACACTTGTCCCGACAAGTTTCGCCAGGTGGCTTCTTCAGGGGGTGTGTAAGCTAATAGAACATCAAACAAAGAAATATAATAAATACAATAACAAACATAACCAAAAAATATATAAATTCATCAAATGTCATTGAAGGAACCAGCATAAAGATAAGCGCTCACCCTCAACCAAGATCTCCACGATAAACTAACCCTAAGTTGGTACATCCACCATCCGTTCTACCAAAAAATGGATTTCAGACAACTCGCCAGAAGGGGGGCATAGAGGAGGGTAAGGATCAAGCTAGAAGCGAAAAGGAGTGTATATAAAGTAATAAAAATAAAATAATGAAAAGACGCAGAATTGTCATTATAGACCAATCCGAAAAAAAAAAAGAAAGTATATGTGTAATGATATGATAAAATAAATGGACTAGTTCTTAGGCAGGTACCCGGGCTTACGGGATGTCCTGAGGAAGGCCAGGAAAGTCTGTGTGCATTTCCACCGATCATATAATGCCAGTGCTCGGCTGGCTGAGCTCCAAAAGGAGTTGAACCTGCCCAAGAACCGCCTTATATGTGACATCAGGTGGAACTCAACGTTGGCCATGCTGCAGCGGCTGCACAAGCAGCAGAGGGCCATCAATGAGTACCTGTGCGACTACGGCACCAGGACAGGGTCAGGGGAGCTCAATTTTTTCTCACCACGCCAGTGGGGCATGATCAGGGATGCATGCACTGTCCTGTCACCATTTGAGGAGGCCACGAGGATGGTGAGCAGTGACAGTGCATGCATCAGTGACACTGTACCTCTTGTCCACCTGTTGGAGCATACGCTGTGTGGAATAATGGAAAGGGCACTTGAGGCAGAACAGAGGCAGGAAGAGGAGGACTTCCTTGCCTCTCAAGGCCCCCTTTATCTAGACAGTGTTCTTGCTGTCCCACCCATCACACAGGAAGAGGACGAGGAGGAAGAGGAGCAGGCTTGTGTCAGCATGGAGGTGGAGCCTGGCACTCAGCATCAGCAGCAGCAGTCTTTTAGGGATGATTTACAGTCCCAAGAAACCTGTGGACTTCTACGTAGCTGGTAGGAGGTGGCTGCGGATCATGTTGTCCTTAGTAATCCAGAGGACTCCGGACCGAATGCCTCAGCTAACCTACGCTGCATGGCCTCCCTGATCCTGCAAAGCCTGCGGAAGGATCCTCGTATTCTTCTGATCAAGGAGAGGGACCATTACTGGCTGGCCACTCTCCTTGATCCACGGTACAAGGGTAAGGTTGCGGACCTTATCTTGCAGTCGCAGAGGGAGCAGAGGATGAGACATCTCCGGGAGGCCTTTCAGAAAGGTCTGTGCAACGCGTTCCCAGAGACTGGGAGGTTACAAACTCCTGGTCCTGGACAATGTGTTGTTGAGGTTATGGTCAGTCACAGAAGGAGCGGTGGAGAAGGTGGCCGTCTGACCAATGCGTTCAGACAATTTTTTAGTCCGCAGTTCCAAGGTATGATTGGTTCCAGCAACCCTCGCCAGCGTCTGATTTACATGGTGCAGGAATACCTAGGGGCAAGGTCAGACTTGGACACCTTTCCCACCGAAAATCCTCTGGTTTACTGGGTCTTGAGGATGGATCACTGGCCAGAGCTTGCACTGTATGCAATTGAGCTGCTGGTCTGTCCTGCATCCAGCGTCCCAATTTTTCAGCCCCTGTTAAACAGGGGCATGTAATTACAGTTTTTGAAGCAATGCTTTGCAGCAGGGCTCATTCCTGCACTCCAACTAGAGTATCTGGGAGAGGTTGCAGTGTCGTGGCACCAGCAGCAGTGCCTAAGGCCCAATTTTTCAGCCCCTGTTTAACAGGGGCATGTAATTACAATTCTTGATATAATATTTCACAGCAGGGCCCGTTCCTGCACCCACCGAGAGTAACTGTGAGGACTTAGTGTTGTGGCACCAGCACCACCACCACCACCACAACTACCAAAGGCCCAATTTTTCTACCACTATTCAACTAAGCCATGTAATTACAATTCTTGATATAATCGTTCACAGCAGGGTGCTCCAGCACCCACCAAGAGTCACTTTGAGGGCTTACAGTGTTTTGGCAACACCCACACCTTAGGCCCACATTTCTGCAGAGCATATAGGGCAGGCCCCTACTTTCAAACATCCAACTTAGAAACGTCTCCTACTTGCAAACGGAAGGAGACAACAGGAAGGGAGATTAAAAAAGACGGACGTGAAAAAAAATTATACAGGGGTGATAACCCTTCCCTATGTTTTCCTAAAAGCTTACAAATAGATTTTTTGACTGGAGCTACACTTTAAAAACGTACCAGTTCAAAATTACAAACAGATTCTACTTAACACAACAAACCTACACAGTCCCTGTCTTTTTTGCACCGCCTGTATACTGCTGTTCTGAGTATATAGGGCCTGGGGCCTTTAGACGCCTTTACTTTTTTTAATTTGTGTACGTCCGTACAAGACCCAAAGGGGCTGGTAATGGGCAGAAGGGGCTACCCATGCCATTTTTCTCAATGATTTTCATCCGTATTGCTGGAACCAGACATGACATTAAAACCACAAGCAGTTTTAAATGACTTTTTTTCCGTTTAATGTTCTAAACACGGGAAACACGTGCCACTTTACAGGCATTATATAAAAAGGCACGATATTTAAAGGAATATTTCACTTTTTTTTTCACTTTAATCATCATTAAAATCAGTGCTCACGAAAAACTGGTCGTTTTTAAAAAGAATTTTGGCATTGATCCATGTCCCCTGGGGCAGGAGCCGGGTCCCCAAACCCTTTTTAGGATACTATCTTGCATATTAGCGATTGAAATTAGCACTTTTGATTTTGAACGTTCGAGTCCCATAGACTTTAATGGGGTTCTAAAGTTCATACAAATTTCGGTCCGTTCGAAAGTTCTGGTGCAAACTGAACCAGGGGGTGTTCAGCTCATCCCTACCCTCATCCAAAATGGACACGATCAAGCCTCGCATTTTGCGAACATAGATTGCTGGACCTCTATCACATTGTTGACGAGTCACTCAGGACAGTTCAAACTTCCTTTCTGGAATGCATTACAGCTGCACCACTTCTTGCACTCCCTTCCACAACCTCAAATCTGGTGGCAGATGACTGGTGGCAAGTGACACGCTGAATCTGGTGACAAGAGACTGGCGGCAAGTGACACGCTGAATCTGGAGGCAGGGGGCATTGCAAGTGACACGCTGCATCTGGTGGCAGGAGATGGGTGGCAAGTAACATGCTGAATCTGGTGGCAGGGGACTGGTGGCAAGTGACAAGCTGAATCTGGTGACAAGGGACTGATGGCAAGTGACACCGAATCTGGAGGCAGGGGACATGGCAAGTGACACGCTGCATCTGGTGGCAGGGGATGGGTGGCAAGTGACACCCTGCATCTGGTGGCAGGTGACGGTGGCAAGTGACAAGCTGCATCTGGAGGCAGGTGACGGTGGCAAGTGACACACTGCATCTGGTGGCAGGTGATCGTGGAAAGTGACACACTGCATCTGGTGGCAGGGGGTAGCAAGTGACACGCTGCAAAGTCCTTTAGGAAGGATGTACTGGAAATGGAGCGAGTACAAAGAAGGGCAACAAAGCTAATTAAGGGTCTGGAGGATATTAGTTATGAGGAAAGGTTGTGAGGACTGAACTTATTCTCTCTGGAGAAGAGACACTTGAGAGGGGATATGATTTCAATATACAAATACCATACTGGTGACCCCACAATAGGGATAAAACTTTTTCGCAGAAGGGAGTTTAACAAGACACATGGCCACTCATTAAAATTAGAAGAAAAGAGGTTTTCCCAATATAAATGTTATTAAAAGGTCAGGAAGGGCAAAGCCCAGAAATAACATCAATACGACGGAGCAGAAAGTCGGACGTCATGCGGCGTACGTGAGAGGGGAGGAGCCTAGCGGCGGCTTCCACGAGACAGGGATGGAGGTGGATTCGCCGCACCATCCGGAGCTAAGCGCAGGGAGAAAGCGCGGCGCTCCTAAATGACTCCCGTTCTGGCACCAGCACCCGCATTCGAACCCCGCTTGCCCGGACCAGAGAGTACTCCTGGCGCGATCCGGAGGGACACCGGTAGACGGTACGGAGGACCTCGCTGGAGCGAGCGGAACCCTCGGCTCTACCCCCCCCCCCCCATATTCCTCCACTCCTCTATTAGACGTCGCTGAGTGCGTGCAGTCCCTGTGGGCTGAAGAGCCTATGTTTGCAGAAGACTACTAACAGGTCAGACCCTTCCAAACTGTTACGTTTTTTTTTCTCCTGGACTGTCATATATCCTTCAGTCAAAGTTCTGAGTAGATGCATATAAGGAGCAAGCAGGTTGTTGGAATCAAATGTAACCTACTCTCTCAACAGCAGCATTTTGAATGTACACACTAAGATTCATATGCTTCTCTATGCCCTGAAAAGTTCCGCCCAGGACTTTGATGTTAGCTGTTGATATATAGCTTCTTTTACATGTTAATCACGCTTTGAAAAGTTCAGTATTGACCACTGATACACCCTTGAATGGTGGGGCATTTTTTCTTTGTTTCTCCATTCCTCCGGTACGAGTGGATTTAAACTAAAGGCAGCCCAGCCCAAGGGCCCCCGCCTGTTTGCAAGGCAGTCACGGGCATGACCATACGCCCCCGCTTGGATTTAGTGGAACTTGTGGAGAAACTGGGGACGATTAAGCCTGAGAGCCGCACTAGGACTCCCCTAGTGCAGAAGGGACCAAAAAACCCCAAATATAGTATCTGTTAATCCCCCAGAACCAGAAAACCACACGCTCTATCTTATTTTGTACCGGGGGGGGGAAGGGAGAAAAGGGGCCCTTTGGCGGCCCGTTTTGGCAGTATTTCTCTATTTTTTCTCCTCTTGGCCTCTACTGCTCATAATCACGAACAGTTAAGGGAGTTAACCCGGCTATTTCTCTTGCCCAAGTAGAGGTGCAGTAGACCTTCCCGTTTTTCACCGAGCCCCGGGAGCTACACGGTCTGATTTCCGAGGGAGAGCTCGCTGTCTTATAGATAGGCCATCTGTTAGCTCAGTGGAAAAGACCTGACTATATTATTTATATTATTACTTGCACCCCTAGTCTCAGTTTGCTATTCCTATAGCCTTTCTCTGAGGTGCTTTCAAACGAAAGGGAACTCTGGGGAAGAGAAAGCCTAAGAGGGACAACATGAAGGGTAGAAACCCAAAAGTCAATGACTCTAAAGCCCCCAAAGAGAGCCTAAACACAAGCTCTATTCAGAAATATCTCAAAGAGACAAGTCAAAAAAGTCCAGGCCTGGATAAAAAACAAGCGGGCAAGAGAGAGAGGAGGAAGGAGGCTGGAAAATCAACCGGGATCCAAGGCGATTCCTCTGGTGAAGAAACAGAGTCAGACCTGGATGGTAAAAACAGAGAACGGACAGATATCTCCCAAATACCTACCAAAGGCGAAATACAAGAAATGTTTTTGAAACTGGAAAATTCAATTAAGTCAGAGATCTTAACTGTTAGGGCAGATATGGGTCACCTGTTAAGGAGAATAGAAGATACGGAGGATTTATTGGGCAAACAGGCTCAGGAAGTACTAGACTTAAAAGCGCAGTCTAGAAAAATGCAAGAGGCTCACAGGGACATTCTATACAGACTGGAGGAACAGGAAAAACAGAGCAGACGACAGAACCTGAGGATTAGAACCTTACCTGAACAACAAGGAGAAGACCTCGGTGCAAAGATGAGGAAGCTATTTAACCCTCTATTAGGAAGAATGGAAGATGAAGAACTAAAGATAGATCGTGTCCATAGAGTAAGGAAACCTCCAGGACTGAAGGCAGAGGTATCCCGTGATGTGATTGTAAAATTTCATCTCTACGAGGACAAAGCCAAGATTTGGAGTAAACTAAGAGGTTTGCCCTCATTACAATACGAAGGGACAACTCTACAAATTTTTGCCGATCTTTCCGCAGGGACCTTGGCTAGGAGAAGACAACTCAAACCCTTATTGGAACACCTGAGAAGTGTCAATATAAGATACAGCTGGGGCTTTCCGACAGCTCTGATTGTTCAGAGAGAGGGAAGGACGTACAAGTTAAAGTTCCTAGAAGAACTCGAGGTCTTTTGCAACAATTTGGGAATTCCACCCCTTAAGCTCCCCTGAGACTCTTGTGAAAACTAATGGGCTTATTGAGAGGGGAGGAGGGGGTCCCCAGCGCTCTTAGCGTGGGCCCCTAGGCTTCTGAGTCTGTTTCTGACTGCTTTTTTTTTTTTTTTTTTACTCTATGTTGTTTTTTTGGGTGGGGGCGGGGGGGGGGGGGACTTGGGGGAGGGGTGCGGGGTTGGGTCGGAGGGGAAGATGGATAGGTGGGGCGGATCCGGGCTCCATCACTCCCTGTCAGGAGACGGAGTATCTCCACCCTTAGGGGTGGGGGGACAGGGGGGTGTTGAAGTGGAAGTCCGCAGGTGGAGCTACACCCTGGAAAGTATTACTTGCAGAGGGAGGCAGGGCCACCCATAATCAAGTATAGGCCAGGACAGGGCTAGGGGGGGGGAGGGGGGTGGGTGAAGAGATGGGGGGGGTTAGGGGCGGGAGAGGGGGGGGGGAAGGGACGGGGGGGTGGGGGGAGGATTGGGAGAGGAATCGCCTTGTAGAGTGGGGGACCGAAAGGGACATGAAAAGTGCGGGTTGGACAAATAAGTATAGATTAAGTATTCCAGTAGTCAGTACAGGTTGACTGAAGTAAATTTTATATCCTATAATGTAAGAGGATTAAACGCCCTAAACAAAAGGTACAAACTTTTATCAGAATTACATCAATGTAGAGCTGAAGTAGTATTCTTGCAGGAGACCCATCTTTCCCTGGATTCGAATGTTAAGCTATTCTCAGATAGCTTTCCGACATGGTTTTATGGAGATTCCCCCATTAGGAGGGCTAAGGGGGTGGCAATTGGATTCGAGAAACACACACGATTTACTCTGATTGACAGACTGACTGACCCTGAGGGCCGATACTTGTTCCTTAAGGGAGAGCTAGGAAATAGGGCGGTTACTCTTGCTAATGTATACTGCCCAAATAATAATCCCTTAGGATATATGAAACGGATCCTACGAAGATTAGCAGAATTTAAATCTGGCGATATAATCTTAGCAGGGGATTTTAATTTTTGTATGGATACCGCCATGGACAGTACGTCCCGCGCAAGGGGGACGAATGAGAGGTCCCTGAAAATACTGAAACAACGCCTTAAACGGCATCAAATGGTGGACGTTTGGCGGATACAACATGAGAAAACGAAGGACTTCTCTTTCTATTCCCCAGTGCACGGGACGTATTCTAGATTGGATTACATATTGGTGGATCATAGGCTGCTAGATGACGTCGCTGAGACAGGGATAGGAATAGCCTCCCTCTCTGATCACTCCCCTGTGACAATGAAGTTGAGGATACCAGGGTTATACAGACAACCCTTTACTTGGCGATTAAACGAAAATCTGGTACAGGATAACGATAACATCGAGATAATCCGGAAAGAATTAGAATTCTACCTCTCGACGAATGATACAGGGGATATCTCGGGTGCCTCCCTATGGGAAGGACATAAAGCATATATAAGGGGTATCCTCATCTCCATTGGCACAAATAAAAAGAAAGCTAAAACTCAGAAAAGGGAGTATCTGATTAAAGAAGTCCATAGATTAGAGCAAGAGCATAAAAAACAAAAGGCCCAACAGCCGGAACATCTTCACCTATTGATTAATAAAAGGGAGGAACTTAAAGACCTGTTGGATCAGGAAGCAAGTAGGTCACTTGAAGGGAGAATTAGAGAGGGATACTACGGGAGAAACAAAACAGGCAAATACTTAGCGAGACAACTAAAAGGGAGGAGGGAGACTAATTTTATTGATAAAATCCAGGATAAGAAGGGGAAAATGGTCCATACCACTAAGGAAATCGCGGAGGTATTTAGACAATATTACAGTACCCTATATAATGTTGGCCAAAAAGGGAGGTTTGGTAAAGGGGCTAAGGAAAGTATTATAGAATTTTTGTATGATACCAACTTACCCCGATTACCAGAGAGTGAAAGAAACAGCTTAGACAGACCTATTACTGAGGAGGAAATATATAGAGCATTAAAGGAGACAGAACTGGGCAAAAGTCCCGGTCCTGACGGGTTTACGATTCTTTATTATAAAAAATTCAAGGAAATCTTAGTCCCAAGATTATGTCACTATATGAATGGGCTCGGTACAAATTATGACATGAATGCTGAAGCTCTATTGGCCTCAATCACGGTAATTCCGAAGGAAGGGAAGGATCATACACTTTGCTCAAGTTATAGGCCAATAGCATTATTGAATGCTGACACAAAATTATTCGCCAAAATATTGGCAGCCAGGCTGAAGAACAAGATGAGCGATCTAGTGCACCCAGATCAGGTTGGATTTATTCCTGAGAGAGAAGGAAGGGACAATGGGGTGAGGGCCTTACTCCTCCTCCAGGCCTTAAAAAACAGTGGGTCCCCAGCTCTATTCCTGTCGATAGATGCAGAGAAAGCATTTGACAGGGTAGACTGGGGACTCATGATAGAAACATTGGAAGTTATGGGTGTAGGTTCGAGAATGATCCAATGGATCCAGGCCCTCTATAATCACCCGCAGGCCTCCGTCAAAATTAATGGAGAATCCTCCTCTCTTTTTCAGATGGGTAACGGCACCAGACAGGGGTGCCCACTGTCCCCACTCTTATTTGCTCTATCCTTGGAGCCGTTGTTGACCCATATCCGAAAAAATAAGGATATAGCAGGGATCAAGCTGGGAGGGGAGGATCACAAATTAGCCGCTTACGCGGATGATGTTTTATTCTTCATAACTAAACCTAGGATCACGATTCCGAACTTGCTGAGGGTGTTGGAAAAATTCGGTAAAATATCGAATTTGAAAATAAACCTCAGCAAGTCCGAAGCTATGAATGTTAACATCAGCACCCAGGAAGAGGAAAATCTTCGGTCAGAATTCCGTTTCCCATGGCGTAAGGAGATTAAATACTTGGGAATATATCTATCGAACACCATAAGGAAAATATATACGAAGAACTATATCCCCTTACTTGACGAAATCAAAAGTGAATTAAAAAAAATCTCAGCATGTTCCCTCTCTTGGTTAGGGCGTATCAACGCAGTTAAAATGATACTAATCCCAAAGATTATCTATAAGTTTCAGATGCTGCCCATTCCGCTCTCTTCTGCTTATTTTAGATTAATGAAAAATTTAATTTCGAAGTATATTTGGCAACATAAAAAACCGAGAATTGCCATGGGGGTGTTATGCAGGGGAAAAAGACAAGGGGGATTGTCTGTCCCGGATCTAAAAAGATACTACAATGCAGTGGTTCTGTCTCGAGTAGTTGAATGGGCGAAAGAGGCAAATAAAAAGAGGTGGGTGAGTGTAGAGAACACAATGAGTCAAACACGTTTAGGTCGCACGATATGGAACCCCCCACAGTTTAGGTCCATCGGACCTCACGCTCACGAGATTACACGTTTAGCCTTAAAGATATGGGATCGAACACATTCACAAAATAAGTGGGGGTACAATTCACCTTTGATTTTTCTTAAAGATAATGTTTTTTTCACACCGGGTAAACAGGAGGTGGGGGGTAACTGGATCAGGAAAGACACCGCACAATTAAAAGATATATTAGTTAACGGTAAAATAGCTTCATTTCAAGCCCTTAGTTCGGACACAGATCTTATGAAAATGGACGGGTGGCGGTTTCTCCAACTTAGTCACTTCATTTCGAGTTTACCTCAGCCAATTCGTAGTGAAGAGGAACTGAGACCCTTGGAGCGTCTATGTCTGAGAGAAACATCAAAAAAAAATATTACACTTTTATACAAGATCCTCTCTGAGGGGGACGAATTGGAGGACCCGCCATACATCCAAAAGTGGGAATCAGAGCTGGGGTCACAATGTAGCACACCAACTCGTAAGAAGATTTTTAAATTAATTCACTCGGGGGTTGTTGATAATAAACTGATAGAAACGAACTACAAATGCCTTGCAAGGTGGTACGCGACACCCGACAAAATGGCCAAATTTGGATTAGAGCAATCTGCGGACTGCTGGCGCGGGTGTAAAAAAATTGGGACTATGGCCCACATTTGGTGGGACTGCCCCATTATTAAAACTTATTGGAGAAAAATCTTAGAGATAATCAAAGTTGTAACAAAAAAGGAAATAAGAGAAGATCCGTGGACCGTCCTATTTCATGGGACAGACGAACCCATAAAGCATTATAAAAACTCATTAATTCCAACCCTGTTAGACACCGCTAAAAATTTAATTCCAAAAAAATGGAAGGAAAAGGAGAGCCCTAAAATATCGGATTGGGTTTTTCGTTTAAATGAAATACAAAAAATAGAAAACTATAACGAAGGGGATGTTGATGTAACAGCAGAGGAGGGAGGTTCAAATAAATGGGCATCCTGGGAAGAATTTAAACTGACCTGGAGATATGTGGAGGAAATTACACAATAAATTTCAGAAGAAAGCATTATTCTGTTAAAAAAAATAACGGTCACTAAGAGGGAACCCACTAGCGGTTCTACAAGGTAGGGGAGGGGCGGGCTGAGGGGGGGGGGGGGGGGGAGGGTGGGGAATATAAAGATTACATTGATGTAGGTTTAATCTAATAATTTCTTTTCTTTTGGTATGGTATACATTGTATTTGTATGAATATGGTCTCTTTCCTTTTCATGCATGTATTTATATTGTTATGGAAAAAAAAAACTTTGATATAAATAAAGATTTAAAAAAAAAAAAAAAAAAAAGAAATAACATCAATACTATACAGTCGTGAACAATTCCAGATCTACAATAGGTAAGACAACTTAAAATAGAAACTGCATACAGAAGTGTTATAAAAATAATTGGATTTGGTATATCTAGTTTAATTGAATTGTTTGACTGCAAAAACAGTAATCTTATAACTATAAATAGTAAAAGCAGAATAATACAGTAGGCCGCCCAATCCTGCGGCTATTTTTACATAACTAAAAAAGACGAGGCTAAGAAAAAGTAATATAAAAGTAAAATAAAAAATGGGAAAGGAGGTTTGGAGAAAAGAGAAAGGAGAGGGTGGAGGGGGTGGGAAAAAGGCGGAAGTGAGGGGTGGGGGGGGGGGGGGTCTCCATGGCCATTTTAATAGCATCATGGGCCCCTGGGCAAAGTAATGCTATGGGGCCCCTACAAGCCTGCCTCAATTTATGCACCTACTCTCAAGAATTGAAGTAAAATATTTTCTACTTACATAATTACATAGTAGGTGAGGTTTAAAAAATACGCAAGTCTATCAAGTCCAACCCATGTGTGTGATTATACGTCAGTATTATATTGTATATCCCTGTATGTTTTGGTCGTTCAGGGGCTTATCTAATAGTTTCTTGAAACTATCGATGCCCCCCGCCGAGACCACCGCCCGTAGAAGGGAATTCCTCATCCTTACCGCTCTTACAATAGAGAACCCTCTACGTAGTTTAAGGTTAAACCTCTTTTTTTCTAAGTTTAATGAGTGGCCACGAGTCTTGTTAAACTCCCTTCAGCGAAAAAGTTTTATCCCTTTTGTGGGGTCACCAGTACGGTATTTATAAACTGAAATCATATCCCCTCTCAAGCGTCTCTTCTCCAGAGCGATTAAGTTCAGTGCTCACAACCTTTTCTCATAACTAATATCCTCCAGACCCTTTATAAGCTTTGTTGCCCTTCTTTGTACTCTCTCCATTTCCAGTACATCCTTCCTGAGGACTGGTGCACAGAACTGGGCAACATACTCGGTGCGGCTGGACCAGAGTCTTGTAGAGCGGGAGAATTATCGTTTTATCTCTGGAGTTAATCCCCTTTTTAATGAATGCCAATGTTCTGTTTGCTTTGTTAGCAGCAGCTTGGCATTGCATGCCATTGCTGAGCCTATCATCTACTAGGACCCCCAGGTTCTTTTCCATCCTAGATTCCCACAGAAGTTCTCCCCACAGTGAGTAGATTGCATTCATATTTTTGCCACCCAAATGCATTATTTTAATTTTTTCTACATTAAACCTCATTTGCCATGTAGTTGCCCACCCCATTCATTTGTTCAGATCTTATCGGATGAACTGTCCTGATCGGCTCTCAAGAGCTCTGTACTAACGCTCCGATCATCGTACGATCGCTCCGAAAGGGGTATTTTTCGTACAATTTTCTGATCGTGTGTACGGGGCATTAGTAGCATTGTGAGGGAGTCCTCCGACTCTGGCTGTGATGTACACAGAACACAAATCAAAATTAAGCAAAACTTAGGACTTTTCCACAGCCGCAGTATGTGCTTAATTGCATTAGATCACTGATAGGTTACTCCTGTTGTGGTAGAGTGATAAAATATAGACAAAACTTCTTTTAGTTTGAATTGGCATCTCTCACGATTGTGCTTTGTTTGCACATATGTCCCATACTAACATTGGGATATAACTATGCAAACTTTTAACTACTTTAAAGTACTTACGTTTGCATCTCGTGCCAAATCACTGTATGAGAAACCTTTGGCATACAGACATCCCTGAATATAAAGATTAGAACAGTCTGTACTTCATGTATTAATTACAAGCACACCCAGTGCTGTCACGAACACTTGTTGTAATGGGATTATTCCACCTGTCAGATACCCTTCACATGGTTTAAATTAAAATGCAGTAAATGCATATGGCAGGTTTGTGAGCTTACAATATAAATCGCTCTGTCAACAGTGAGCTGCAAGGTTCTGGATAAACAACTTTTTAAAGGGAAAGTATACATTAACCGGCCACTTTATTAGGTACACCTTTCTAGTACCGGGTTGGACCCCCTTTTGCCTTCAGAACTGCTTTAATTCTTCATGGCATACAGTGCCTTGCAAAAGTATTCACCCCCCTTGGCATTTCTCATGTTTTGTTGCCTCACAATCTGGAATTAACATGGATTGTTTGAGGGTTTGCATCATTTAAATTATAGAAAAAATTTGAAGATTTTATTATTTTTTTTATTGTGAAACAAACAACAAATATGACAAAATAACAGAAAAAGTAATTCACCCCCTAAAGTCAATACTTTGTAGAGCCACCTTTTGCGGCTATCACAGCTCCAAGTCACTTTGGATAAGTCTCTATGAGCTAGACATGGGCGCCGTCAAAAAATGTATTTAGTTTTGTTCCGTACGAAAAAAAAAATCATATTTTGTAAATTCAATTCGGATTCATACAAAATACGAAATTTCGCCATCCCTGTGCTGTGCTGACTTCCTGGATTTTTAACCTTTAGTTTTGTTAACTTTTTGTAACAATTACGAATGTTCGTTATGATGAATGTATCATTATGATGGATTCCCACCATCCCTGTGCTGAGTTCCCAGGTCTGTACACCTGCTGTGTCCATTATGAGGGGTTCCCACCATCCCTGTGCTGTGTCCATTATGAGGGGTTCCCACCATCCCTGTGCTGTGTCCATTATGAAGGGTTCCCACCATCCCTGTGCTGTGTCCATTATGAGGGGTTCCCACCATTCCTGTACTGAGTTCCCGGGTCTGAGTGTACACCTGTTGTGTCCATTATGAGGGGTTCCCACCATCCCTGTGCTGTGCTGACTTCCTCTGATTGGTGAACAAAACACCAGTCATGTTTCTGTTAATTTGGATCCGAAATTCGCTAACGAAATATTCGTATTTCATATGAAATTCGTAAGCATATAAATTCCCATAGGGTTCCCACCATCCCTGTGCTGAGTTCCCAGGTCTGAGTGTATACCCGCTGTGCCCATTATGAGGGGTCCCGACCATCCCTGTGTTGACTTCCTGGGGTTTTAACTTTTAGGTTCATTAACTTAGGTTCATTAACTTTTCGTAACAATTACGAATTTTCGTTATGATGAATTTATCATTATGATGGGTTCCCACCATCCCTGTGCTGAGTTCCCAGGACTTTACACCTGCTGTGTCCATTATGAGGAGTTTCCACCATCCCTGTGCTGAGTTCCCAGGTCTGAGTGTACACCCGCTGTGCCCATCATGAGGGGTTCCCACCATCCCTGTGCTGTGCTGACTTCCTCTGACTGGTGAACAAAACACCAGTCACAATTCTGTTAATTTGGATCCGAAATTCTTATTTCGTATGAAATTCCTAAGCATAGAAATTCCCATAGGGTTCCCACATCCCTTTGCTGACTTCCTGGGGTTTTAACTTTTAGGTTCATTAACTTTTCGTTATGAATTTGGATCTGTAATTTGTAAACAAAATTTCGTACGGAATTCGTATGCATAAAAATTTGTATTTCGGATTCGTACGGCTGTACGAATTTCTGGAAATTCGTACGAATTTTCGTTCGTACCAAACTTATCGCACGTGTCTACTATGAGCTGTCCACATCTTAGCACTAGGATTTTTGCCCATTCCTCCTTGCAAAACTGCTCCAGCTCCTTCAAGTTACAGTAGATGGTTTGTGCTTGTGAACAGCAATCTTTAAAGCCGCGTACACACGATCGGACATTCCGATGGGAAATGTTCGATGACAGGTCCATCGGACAATTGTTGTCGGACTTTCCACAGACAGATGTTGGCTAGCAGGTTTTAAAATTTTCCGCGGACAAATGTGTGTTGTCAGATTTTCTGAGCGTGTGTACACAAGTCCGTTGGACATTAAGTCCAAAGTACAAACACGCATGGTCAGAAGCAAGGATGAGCCAGAAGCATTTGTGACGTGGCAAATTATGAAATCTCGTAATGCAGCGCACATTCTCTTCTTCTTTAATGGGATAATAATGGAGCTGCTTTGCTGGTGATACTGATGGCGTTATTGCAAACAAATTTTCAAAGGCTTTTTTTTTTTCTAGTGATATCAAGAATAATATTATTATGCTTTTTTTTTATTATTATTTGGGCAAGTTATTATTATCCCATAGTTTTTAAGATCAAAGATACAACTATGTTGGTGTCCCTTGTCAATATAACATTGTATTTTTTTAAATGTAACTGCCTACAGCCATTTGAAGTAAAACACATAGCCAAGTATTATTCCCCCCAAATTTTTTTTGCATTAAAAACAGAAAACAAATAAAATTAGACATACTATCTGCTAATAGAATTTAATCAAAAAGTGCATCCTATGCATCCAAAAATATAGGAAATATACCAAATCAAATCATTATTCAACCAAAAAAATAACGTCAAACTCCAAAGCCAATAATAAATAACACGTTATCTCCTCCGATTCCGCAACATGGCTCGTTGACGAACAGCCATTCAGAAATGAAATGAAAATGGCAAAATGAAAAGCGCGAATCAACACCCACCAAACTTCTACTAACACAAAATTAGCAGAAGGAGCCCAAAGGGTGGCGCTAAAGAGCTGAAAAACAACGTAGTATGTCACTACATTCGTAATTGTTGGCCGTGTGTATGAAAGACAAGTTTGGACAAACGCCCATCGGAAAGTATTCCATGGTTTTGTTGACGAACAATCCAATCGTGTGTACGAGGCTTAAGTCGCCTGACCACAGATTTTCTATTGGATTGAGGTCTGGGCTTTGACTAGGCCAATCTAACACATTTACATATTTCCCCTTAAACTGCTCAAGTGTTGCTTTAGCGGTGTGTTTGGGGTCATTGTCCAGCTGGAAGGTGAACCTCCATCCTAGCCTCAAATCACACACAGAGTGAGTGGTACAGGTTTTGCTCAAGAATATCCCCGTATTTAGCACCATCCATCTTTCACTCAACTCTGACCAGTTTCCCAGTACCGACTGCGGGATCTCCGCATCCAATTCGCAATAACAGGAGATTGTGATTGACTCTCTATGGAGCGTTCACATATCTCCGATGCGGCTACAGTGCGAATTTGCACAGGAGCCCTGTGCACCTTTTGGTCCATTTCAGGTCCGAATTCAGCCCAAAATTCAGGCTAAAATCGGACCTGAAATAGTGGCTCAGGACACACGGGACCCCTGCTGTGAGCCGCATCGGCATGCAGTGTGAACCGTGCCTATTGGTGATGTCACATAAGTGATCCTGATGTTGGTGAAATGGAGAGCTTGGTCCCATTGTGATCCTTGGCATTTTTGCATTGATGAAGGCCTGTAGCTCCACCCCAGGTTGAAGCCCAAATTATCCGCTTGCCGACCAGAGCATGTCGATTTATGTCGGAAGAATGACGCTGGTGGGCAAAAGGACGTACAGGTACGTCCCCTTTAAGAAGCGGTGTCAGGGACATGCGCCTGCTGCAGTCTCCGTGACCGCGGGTCCCACGGACTCGATGTCCACCAGGTGCCCGCAATCGTGTTACGGAGAGGAAGAATGGGGAGATGCTTTTGTAAACAAAGCATTTCCCCATTCTGACTAGTGACAGGATCACTGCCAGTGTCATTTACACAGTAATCAATGCATTTTTATAGCATTGATGGCTGTATAAATGACAATGATCCCAAAATAGTTTAAAAAATGTCCGATGTGTCCTCCATAATGTTGCAGTCCCGATAAAAATCGCAGATCGCTGCCATTACTAATAAAAATAAATAAATAAATAAAAATGCCATAAAAAAATAGCCCCGATTTTTGTAGATGCTATATATTTTGGACAAACCAATCAATATAAGCTTACTGCGATTTTTTTGTTTTGTTACCAAAAATATGTAGAAGAATACATATCGGCCTAAAATGACGGAAAAATTATATATATTTGTGGGGGATATTTATTATAGCAAAAAGTAAAAAATATTGCGTTTTTTTTTCAAAATTGTCGCTCTTTTTTTTTATAGCGCAAAAAATAAAAACCGCAGAGGCGATGAAATACCACCAAAAGAAAGCTCTATTTGTGACCAATGCACATGGAAAAAATGCACAATGCTCCATGCCCAAAAAATGTTCATTTTGGCTTTTTGGGTGTATTTTGGTACAGTTTTGATGCACTTTTTGCAGCTTTTTTCAACCTACATTTTGGCTTGTTTTTTAAAACACATTTTAGCAAATTTTTATGTGCATTTTTGTGTTTTTTTAACATGCTTTTTTAACATGTATTTTGGCTCATTTTTTACCTGCGTTTTTGTGTGCATTCCAGAAACACATGCAAAATGCACCATGATATGCTTGCAGTGCCATTAATTGTTACTGGCATCCCAAAAGTGGCTAGCAAATGTGCTGTTTGCCAAAATCTGCATTAAATAGCAAATCAAAATGCATGTTAAAGTGTCAAACTACATGCTAAAAGAAGTGCCAAAATGTGCATTACAAATAGAGTTGCCACCTCATCCCTTTATACCCAAACACATATTAATTACATATGTTCTGCAGCTAATTGAGGTGGTAATTAAACTCACTTGGTGCCTCATCTGCATTAAATCAGCCTCAGAACCTGTGTAATTAATATGTGTTCGGGTTTAAAGGGATGAGGCGGCAACTCTAATCAAAAACCACACCAAAATGCATGTTAAAATAACCTGTGCCAAAATGTGCACTAAAGGGCTAAAATGTGTGTTTAAAAAAGTGCCAAAATGCACAATAAAAAAATCCCACGGCCAGGTTCGCGTTAAAAGAATGTGGCATGTTAAAAAAACAGCAAAATGTGCGTAAATAATGCCAAAATGAGCAAAAAGGTCTAAGCCACACATTTAGGCCTCATGCACATGGGACGTTTTTTACAGCAGCTGTTTTTGGTAGTAGACATTTTTTTCTAGTCATTAAATTCTCAATCATGTTATCCTATGTGTCCATGCACAAATAGGCTGTTATCAGCAGTTTTGAGCAGTGACGTTTTTGAGCAGTAAAAAAAATAGCGTTTCTGAGAGATGTTTTTCAGCTGTAAAAACGCTCTAACACTGTTAAACGATCAAAAACATCGCTCACTGGCATTTTTTAATGTTTTTGATCCAGTGAAAAAATAAATAAATAAAAACCGCTAACACAAAAAACGCGAAAACACACTATTGCAAAAACGCTGAAAAAAGTTGAAAGACTCACTGCAAATCTACTGGCATTTTTATAATGTCCAGTGTTCATGAGGCCTAAAACTCATCTGCTCTGTAATCACACGGGTATCTCAGGAGATCGCAGTCAGCCCTCCACGTTCTACAAAGATCTCAGGTATTCTCAGAGGAAAAACTTCTCCTCTCTTCTCCTTCTGGGAGCAAATGTTCTCCTCTTCATAAAACGGGGTGCCAAAGGAGAAGATTTTTCTCTGAGAACTGAAATTTGATAAATTATTTCTGTTTGATAAATGTACACCTTAGAGCTGGAGGAAGAGTATGCTGGAGACTGGCATTGCACCTGCCATCCACTGATCATGGTTGCCGTGCTTTGCTAGTTCATTGCAAAAAATAACAAAAGCACTTTTTCAATAAACATATGTGAATTTATTATGAAAAGAGGTGAAATAATGCCTCGTACACACGATCGGACTTCAAACAAACTTTCCCTTGGATTTCTGTCCAAAGGGCGTTAGTCGTGAACTTGTATTGCATACACACAGGAGGACTTTTTCAGCCAACTTTCACCAAATCACATGGTTTTTCTGCTCTTTGCCGTCATCCTTTGGTCAACTTCTGTATTGTTGTCTGATCTTTTGCATTGGTTCTGAGCATGCGTGTTTTTACTTTGGACTTAAGTCCCATGGTTTTCTGTACACACGATCAGACTTTGCTCCATCAGACTTTTGTTGCCAAAAAGTTTGCAGAACAAACTTTTGTCCAACGAAAACCGAAAAAGTTTGTCCAATGGAGCGTACACACGGTCGGATGTTGCCTTAAAACAGCTAATTTGCATGTTTGTTGTCAAAAAGCCCAACTGTGTGTATGGGCCTTTAGCCTTGAATAAAGTTGCCACCTCATCCCTTCAAACCCGAACACCTTTGAATTACACGGGTTCTAAGGCTAATTAAATGCAGATAAGGCACCAAGTGAGTTTAATTACCACCTTAATCAGCCACAGAACCTGTGTAATTAGTATGTGTTCGGGTTTAAAGGGATGAGGTGGCAACCATAACCTTGACCATTAACAATGCAAAGCACTTGTTGATTTGACCTTGAGTGAATAGAGTCCATTCCAAATACTGTTCACCACGAAGGGGCAGGAACCAAATAGCTCCCATTTGGGGGCCATCAGCTGATCATTAGCTGGCCTCACCATGACATAAGTAGCGTGGGATGCTGCAAATTTTATAAGTGACAACTGCTAAGAAAGTGCTTCATTTGAGAGAAGTATAGAACTCTAAAGACTGAATAACCTTACAGGTGCAAAACTAGATCCTAAACGTTTTCAGCTTGACTCCATTGTAGTTTGCTCAAAGATCCTTATAAACATTATATAAGAAGAAAGCTGATTCTACTAGGTGTTAGGGTACAGTATGTCTCATATTCCCTATCCTAAAAGAAAATTGGTGTTCAGTTCCTTAAGAGAAAGTGAGAACAATTCATTTTCAGCTAAGTACATAATAAAGAAATATTTGTACAAAGGGACAGATGGGGACCAGCAGGGGACAGAGAAAAACACACCAGTAACTCAATAGTAAGTAATATAATGCTGTAAAATGCTGCAAAAATAATAAGAGAATGTAGGTACCAAACATGTAATAATAAAAGTTTAGAGTGTGTATAGGAAAATTGTATATTTAGGCATATTACCATGGCAAGTTTAGGGAGTTAGGTTATGGGAAAATTAGACTTTAACACAAATAACTTGCAATAAACGTCTGCATTTCACTATTGTCTGCATTATTTTGTAACCAACAAAACATTTTTTTAGAAAGTTTAAAGGGTTGGTTCACATTTGCGTAAAAAATGTAAGGCCTCATGTGCACTGCTGCTGGTAAACGGATGTCTATACTGATGGGGGGGTCTGCACTAAGAGGGGGGATTCTACACTGATGGGGATGTCTGTACTGAGGGAGGGGGTCAGTACTTAGTGAGGGGGTGTATACTAAAGGAGGGTGGTTTGTACTTCGTGGGGGGGTCTATACTGACGGAGGGTGGTCTGTAATGAGGAAGGGGGGTCTGTTCTTAGTGAGGGGGATCTATACTGTGGGAGGGGGGTCTGTACTTAGTGGGGGTGTCTGTACTGAGGGGGGACTATAGTTGGTGGAGGAGGGGTGACACCAATGTTTTCCACACCAGGTGACACCAACCATAGTGACGCCACTGGATGGAGGTAAGTACTTCTGGGACCAGGGGGGATTAGGGAGGGTGTAAGGTGTTAGTTCACCGTTTACACCATTTAAATTTTTTCTGTAAATAGATATAAATAGAGGTGACACAGCATGCCGCTCGTGCCCCTGGATGACGTAATTTTTTGCGAAACGCGTAGGGCTGAGCGATGCGCTGACGTCACCCCTTACGAAGGAATTGTACCCAGGAACGACGAGTTTGTCCGTTTGCGTCCGGCTGGCGCATCTGACTTAAGGCTGATCTTTCCTTTGTGCTTTGTAAGTGCATTTTTGTTCTTATATTTGAGTTATATTAAAAGGTTTTACACTATTGGAGCTTCATTTTTTTTTGCATGGAATTGGCACATATGACCTAATATATGGGAGATAACTAAAGATACTTGTTTGACAACCTGGTCATGATATCGGTGGAGGGAGGAGAACAGCTGAGACCGTTCTGAAGTGGGAGATCTCTATTGTTACATGCTGTTGGGGACCCTCTGTAGTGGGGGGTCATTAAATTCTGGTAAGGAGTAATTTTGGCTGTATGGTGATGGATCAAGCACTTACTACACAGTAGAACATTTGATGATTTCATCTATATTGGACTCTGTTGGAATTTAAATGTTTATATAATTACACATTGGGAGTTCAATATTTTGTTTTATATTTTTTGTTTTTGTTTTTTGTTTTTTTGTTGTTCACTGTGATAAATTATCCTATGACCCTTATTCTTTAGGACTGGGGGTAATAGGCCCATTATTATTGAAATTTTGTCTAATGGTTTTTACTTCATTGAATATTATGTGGGTTTATGATTTAGCGCAGCTTACTCAATTTTTCAAATGTGAGCTAACACCTTAACCAGTTCCCGACCGGTGCACGCGGATGTACGTTGGCAGAATGGCACGGGTGGTCTGTACTGAGGGGGATCTATACTGTGGGAGGGAGGGTCTGTACATAGTGGGAGGTCTGCACTGAGGGGGGACTATAGTTGGTGGAGGGGGGGTGACACCAATGTTTTCCGCACCAGGTGACACCAACCCTAGTGACGCCACTGGATGGAGGTAAGTACATCTGGGACCAGGGGGGGAATAGGGGGTAGTGTAAGGTGTTAGTTCACCTTTTACATTTTTTCTGTAAATGTGAGCTAACACTTTAAACCCTTCCACAGTGTATCAACCTGCTAGTATAATCATTTAAATATCTAGAGTAAGCACACCACATACCAAGTGTATTTTTACTATAAAGTTGTATTCAGCATATAAGAACTATAATACAATTGGTAAAAATGTTATTTCACATCACACATAATATAGCAATGGTATTTTCTATATTGTTAATTCCAATCGATTATCTAGAAAGAAGACTGAAGGTTCATAAATAGGAGATTCTTTTGGAGGGGAGACTTTGGCGATGGCCGATGAATCCACTTTACGCTTCCATAAAACTTGGCATATTTTTTTACTATCTGATAAATATAAATTACTAATGAACACCTGACCTTCCAGTAAGATTGCCTAGTATGTACAACAAATTATTTCCTTTTCCACAGAGTCTGAGTCACCCATGTGACAGTCAACGACTAAACTATACCACACCGCACCTAATCATCCATCTCACTAGACCACATACCAAAAACCCATATTGATCAAATAATGAATGTTCTTTTTCAATGTTGCCATTGTTCCCTTCACCCTTCCTTGTGTATACCATCACTTTAATTTTTATACTAAATGTGCTTTTTGTAAACAATTTCTGTTTTTACTATGATCTCAATTGTATCATATATTATACAATTTACATTATTTCCTGTCTGTATCAAAACAACCTACGTCAATAAAACCAATTGTGAAAAAAGGGGGGTTCTACACCCCCAAAAAATGTCTTTATTTTAACCAGGGCATGGCTCTGCTCTCCTTCTTATCATTCTATTCTGGAAAATGAAGTACTGCATGTATTTCTGAACATAAGCATCTATATGACCAAGTAGGGCTCACTTTAACTATGTATGTTTTTTGGATATAGATTTAACAGTGTAGAAAATATATTTATTTGGATATTTTTAGCTATTGTAGAACAGTACTTGTAAGCCAAATGCAATTGTAAAAGCATTCTGCTATGTGGCTTACTCAATATATTTAAAATTAAAGTGTTACTAAACCCAGGAGCCTACGTTTACTATATCTGGTCTCCTACATGAAAATACAATCATTTTAGTAAATACAAACTGCCAAATTCCTTTTCTCAACAGCAGTTTATAGCAGTCTTGTGACTTCTATCAGTGTCCTACCGAGCACTGGTTATAGCTTGTAGGAGGAGTTTTCATTCTCCTCTGACTGTCCTATGAGGCTGCGTGGCCCCTGACCATCTGTCTGGACAGTGCTGATTGGCCCCGTGCTGATCGCATGCACCCGTCCAAAAAAAAAAACGTCTCTCAACAATACACACTAAACTGAGCATGTGCAGTGGATCTCTCCAGCTGTGTCCTAGCACCAGATGGATTGAGGACAGTGTAAGAAGGGGAGGATCGAAGAAAACAGGCTCAAACATCCTTTTAACACAATGCAGAACCCCTTAGGTTCCATGGTGTGTATAACAAACATGCTTTACTGTATATACAGACTGACTTTACTGTTTTGGGGTCAGTAACACCTTAAGACTGTAAAGGTTAATTTTTATTTTTAATAACAAACATTTTACACTTATTTGCTCTATGCATTGGTTTTCACAGAGCAGCCTCGTAATTCCTCTTCTGGGGTTCCCTGCTGGCAATCTTGGCTCCTCCTCTCAGAGCATCCCCATAGCAAGCCAATGTCTATGGGGGGCACACTTGAGAGCTCCATCCCACATGAGTGCCCTCATAGCAGGTCCTGCTCCTCACTCCCTCCTTTCAGAGTTGACTAACAGTTGAAGGAGCCAATGACGCCCACTATTGCCGTGTCTCCTGTGAGAAAGGATAGAGGGAAGAAGAGCTGCTGCAGACAGACACAGAGCTGGATCAAGATTAGGCTCAATTAAGTGTTTAAGAGGGACTGGGGGAGCAATTTTGAAAGTTTTTTTTTCTTTTTACCTTAATGCAGAATTGCAGATAATAAATAATATTTTATTTACAGGGTCTCAACATCATGCCCTTGATTTGCACATCCCAGTATGACTCTACAAAGTTTAAGAATCCACACTGTTTTGACCCAACACACTTCCTGGATGAAAATGGACTTTTCAAGAAAAATGAGGCATTTATGGCATTTTCAGCAGGTATCTAGTGACATTTTATTGGCAAGTTAAAAACAAACACCAGAAAATGTCCATTGTTGTATACATTAGCAAAAAGTTTGACCTTATCTGGTCTAGTTTCTACCAAAATGTATCATTAGATTCTCATAGTAGGAGGGAGTTGTAGCTTAAAGCCCCACTCTGGGAAATATGAAAGTTCTTCCTTGTGGTGGGGTTGTACCAGCACTGCAAGGGTTAACTGCTCTAGGGGTAGGTCTAGGGGAGAGTAAAATGCTCTGCGGTGGACTGTCCCTATGGATCACCAAATCCAGGGCTATGGACCCTGCTTTTGTTTTGATGATATCAGGACCTTAGACCACTGGAACATAGAGGAGAAGATATTGCACAGACTGTTCTAGTAGCACTCAGGAGTAAAGGATTGGATAAGTTAATCTTCTACATCTGAAGCAGATAACCCTTGCAGTGTGGGTGCAGCATAATTTTCAAGTTTCCCTTTAAAGCCCAACTTCCCCTTTGAAGCTGGGTTTTAATGCAGCTTATGGAAGCAGAACAAACCAGGATAAATAACGATTAACAACCAGCAGCATACAGACTCCATTTTTGGAAGATTATCCAATTATGACTGTATTAAAGCTAGTGGCGGCTGTTTTTTGTCTGGGGGGGCGCAAACAACCCCCCCCCCCCCACTGCGGCACCTCAAAACCCATCTCCCCCTCGCTGTCTGACTGTCCACTGGCACTTACCCCTATCTAGGCGGCGGGGATCAGGCATCGGCGAGCACACCGGGCACAGGATCGGGGCAATGGTGGCACATCGCCCGTGGTGGGGATCAGGGCATCGGTGAACATCAAGCTGCATCGGGCAGTGGCTCCTGTGTCTTCTCCTCCTCACTTCTGCCATGTGTCTCTTCCCCTCCTCCTAGGCATCCAGTAGGATCACCTGTCCTTTCAGCTAATTGGATGACGGTATCAGACCCGTTTCCCGATTGGCCGGGAGGAAGATCAATGTTTCAGCAGTGAATAGAACCTTTTGTAGTTTTCACTCTGAGTAGGGCTGACATTCTCTTGTCAAGCGCTGGCAATGTGGAGGTGCCTACTAATGGCCTTCTGGGGATTGTTGGAGTTTGTAGAAGTGCAATGTTATCTCATTAGTCCTATATATTTTTAGGTAAGTGAATAAAAATGTATACAATGCAGTTGTGCATAAGAAGAAGGCGATAGCCCTAAAGGACAGATCCTAGAGTTTATCTTGTTTGGCCTTGCTCAATAATATCATAGTTACATAGTAGGTGAAGATGAAAAAAAGACACAAGTCCATCAAGTCCAACCTATGTGTGTAATTATATGTCAGTATTACATTGTATATCCCTGTATGTTGTGGTCGTTCAGGTGTTTATCTAATAGTTTTTTGAAACTATCGATGCTCCCCTCTGAAACCACTGCCTGTGGAAGGGAATTCCACATCCTTGCCGCTCTTAAAGCAAATACCCCTCTACGCAGTTTAAGGTTAAACCTCCTTTCTTCTAATTTGAGTGAGTGGCCACATGTCTTATTAAACTCCCTTCTGCGAAAAAGTTGTATCCCTATTGTGGGGTCACTAGTATGGTATTTGTAAATTAAATTCATATCCCCTCTCAAGCATCTCTTCTCTAGAGAGAATAAGTTCAGTGCTTGCAACCTATAAGTATATAGGACAGGAGTTCAGGCTTTACTGGGTGTATGCTTATTTCAGGTCAATAACTCACTAACAAGGATAAGCTTTGGATTTGGGTCGACCATGAGTTTGACCCAAATCTGAGCTGGTCACAGTCTGAACCAAGGAAGCTACCATCCACTGTCTTGTTTTAAATTGAAACAGGTAAAGAGAATTGTTTTTGGCCATGCAGAATGTATACTATGTACTTTTCAAGCTTTTTTTTTTTACAATGGTTTTTAAACATTCCTCTAGGAAAGCGGATCTGCCTTGGAGAGGGTCTGGCCCAAATGGAGTTATTCATTTTCTTTACCACCATCCTCCAAAACCTCACTCCACAGCCTCTACTGGACCCAAAGGACATTGATATCACTCCGGAAAGCAGTGGATTGGGAAATATACCACGTCCCTACAAAATGTGTCTTGTTCCTCGTTGAAAATAGAAGGCGTAGCTTGAAGGTCTTTAGCTAGAACACTAGAATTCAATGAAAAAAATATTTTAAATGGTTCTTTGTTCAGAACTTATGAACACTAGGCAACTGGGGTTGTAGCATTTTTTTTTCTCCAAAAGTTCACTTTCTGCTCTTTACTTATTTGGTTTTTCACAATTAGCTCCCAATCAGTAAATATACATTCTCAGCTCACTAGCACTACTACATTGTTCACATCTTAAATTCCCAGCTTAAATTCTGCATCAGATCTCCATGTAAGCCCTTGTACACACGGTCGGAGATTCCGACAACCAAATCCGTCGGAGTAATTCCGACGGATTAATTCTGGAAGAGGTCTAGAAGTGATGTTGCATACACACAGTCGGACAAAGTTGTCGGAAAATCCGATTGTACATAACTTGATGACGTTATTTCGTTACGACGGGACTACGTTCAGGCTAGTAGCCAATAGCTTTGGTCTAGGAATTTGATCTGAGCATTCGTGGCACTTTTTCCATCGGAGTAGGCTACACATGATCAGAGTATGTCCGATCTGAGCATTTTGTCGGAAAATTTTACCGGCAAGTTGGAAAAGTTGGTCCGTCGGATATTCCGACGGAAACAGTCCGATGGAGACCACACACAGTCGGAATATCCAACAAAACGGTCTGATAGGACACATTCCGTCGGAATCTCCGACTGTATGTACAAGGGCTAATACGTTTTTCCATGGTAATTTTACCTTTGTTACCTTTGTTCCCTAGTTATAACCATGGCTATTGGGCAAATTTGATAAGGCAGGGAAAAGTGGCAAATTAATATGTAAAGTACAGTAAAATAAAGCTACGAGTCTTCAGATGTCTGATTATTAAGGACCAATATGCAATTCTTGCCCTCCTGATTATGTGACTATATGATGTATTACCTGCTTGGCTAGTGTAAGTTGCCTTTATGGACACCCCATGGTTAAAATAATCATTTAAACTGTGTTGTTGATTCATACAAAATGTATATACTGTACATTTAATCATACAGGTATTTCCTCTCTCTCTGGTGTTTTATTCTAATTGATTACACTAAAGTTACAGATCCAGATTTGGATATAGAATCAGTTCTTGGATAATGCTATATTAGAATAGATGAAACATTAATTAAAGAAAATAAATATAGTACAAAAGTATAGTCTTTGCACATAATAAGCACTAAAGCTTCATTTTTATTCCACGGGGCGATTTTCCTGCGATTGTGCTGTGTTTTGTATCGGCAGTCAAAACATTCCTATCCTGAACTTGATTTTTCTCGTTCAGGAGAGGGAGATGGAACCTCCGATAACCACAGCAGCTCCTAAACGATCCTAAAAGCCTATGTGTACATGGACACATGGGCTTTTATAAAGTTAAGTTTAGGAGCTTTGGAAAAAAGGCCAAAAGTTCCTAAACTCAAGTTTGGGCACTGTAGTGCACATGAAGCCTAATGAAAGAAACTGCAACTGGGAGGGGGGTTACAAAAATATATATACTGTGAACCTCAGTTTAATTTTATGTAACTAATAAATGTTACAGATACAAAAGTATTACACAAGAAGTACTCGTGTTATACTTTCCATGATATATGAGGCTATTTCCACCTGCTTCCCCTTCACTTTATATAGCCAAGCAAAATTGGGAAATAACAAACAAAGCTAAAAAAAGTCTTAGCAAGTCTTAAGCAGAAATATACTGCAAATAGGTGCAGGAGATGAGTGCAAAAGATGTGAAGGGGCAATATTTTCCAATAGAGGTGTAGAGAGGGTATAATAGTGCAGTTAGTCTTTCCACCTGTAGGTGGCTCTGTGCTATTATTACATGGGAAATTAACAGGGTCAGAGTTTAGTGACTCAGGGAGGCTGGATGACTCATCTGGCAGCTCTCTGTGACACTTCCCCCTTGTCTTGAAATTGGTAGAAATTTTCAGAACTGGAGGATGGGAGTAAGGAGGGGCTGCCATGCATATTTATAAGGACCATGGCCAATCCTCGGCAAATGGACTGGCAGGGGGCAGACTTACCTCATAAATAGACATGAGTTATGCCAGCAGGGGCAGTCGGGTGGAAGATTGAGATGGAGTGCCGAGGAGGTTGTCAGAGGTGGATTCCCCCTAGTTTTGGGGGGGTGACCTTGGGTTTGGGGCTCAGGTGCTGGAAGGATCCCCTACAACACAAGCAGAAAACCCTTTCTGGAGGCACGGAAGCAAGTGAGAGGACAGCAGGAACGGGTCAGCATGTCCGGGAGATCTCCTAAAAAGTCAGCCGAATGTGCTGGTGGGAGAGCTAGTGGAGAGGGCAGCTGCAGCCAGGTGAGTTGACAGTGCCTGAAGAGGTGGTGCTTGGATTGGTGGCCACAGAGAGGAAGTGCTGGGAAAGTGTGAGATGTGTCACCCTATCTTCAAGGGGGGCTGCGAGTCCCTGCCTGTAATGGGCCTTTGCTACCAAATTGCAACCAGGTGACACAGCTGGGGTTTCTGCAAGCAAGTGAGTGCTGGAGGATGAAGAGGTGCTGTATATAGGAGAAGTTGTCTCTAAAGTTTTTTTAAAGTCAAGTGGGCATCCCAGAATTTCCAATCCCTATTCAAGTTCATATCCCTCAATAAAACAAACAAAATAAAGTCATGGACTGTTCTTTAAGTGCCTGTGAAAATTCACTGTGCCTGGCTGTGCAGGGTGGGGGATCCCATTCTACTTGCGGCTCCTTAGGGGGTGCACTACACTTGTTTGTTCAGAGCATTTGCAATGACTAAATATAAAGGTTACTGTGTATTATACAAAGTGTACAAGTGGTTACTCCCAATGATCGTACCTAACTTAGGTCCTGCCTATAACTATGTGCACAATTAAAGGATGGGTCTTCACTTTTAAATATATTTTATTTGATATGAAGGTTCTTATTTACCCAAGTCATGGCATAGCCTGCAGTAACCAGTCACATTCAGCTGGGTGTGTTTAATAATGTTAAAGATGTTAGAATGTGACTAAGTACGTACTAGATTAATCCCAAAATTACCAGTATTAATAATTAGTCACGGTTGTAATTAGAAAACTCCTATAATATTCACATGTCTCACTAAAACTGAGGTGTGCCCTAATAATGAGGTTGAACTGGTACGCTGATATCAAACAAGAAATTTAATTAGATCTAAACCCTACCTAGATGACATTTGGATTGCTAAAGCACTGTGCAGCATAAACAACTGCCATTTTCATTATTGGTAATATTTTCATAAAATACAATTTTTACCAGTTTTTTAACCTTTCATCTCCTCCAGTTTCTTTCAGCCATGGCCTGTTTACATACATTCTGTCCAATGGCAACTGCATGTCATTTCTGTGAACCAACTTACTGATAATGACAACTGTGCACCAAGTTTGTGCAATGTGTCAGAGTGGCCACTTGTAGTCTCAAACATGGCTGCATGTGACATGGTGACAACCCAGAAGTTCAGTTTGGAAGGAATTTGGTACCCCATGACAGCAGTTGCCTGAACCAGGACCTTCATAGCTGGATCAACTTTTAGCCCTTGTACACACGGTCGGAGATTCCGATGGAATGTGTCCTATCGGACCATTTTGTCGGATATTCCGACTGTGTGTGGTCTCCATCGGACTGTTTCTGTCGGAATATCGCTCCGATCGGACATACTCCGATCATGTGTAGCCTACTCCGACGGACAAAGTGCCACGCATGCTCAGATCATATTCCTAGACCAAAGCTATTGGCTACTAGCCTGAACGTAGTCCCGTCGTAACGAAATAACGTCCTCACGTTATGTACAATCAGATTTTCCGACAACTTTGTCCGACCGTGTGTATGCAACATCACTTCCGGACCTCTTCCGGAATTAATCCGTCGGAATTACTCAGACGGATTTGGTTGTCGGAATCTCCGACTGTGTGTACAAGGGCTTACAATTACATTAACATGTTACACATGACATGAGATTTTAGTAGTTAGTTTGCTTTTAGATCTACTCTAAACCTTGAGACACATACAGGGAGCACAACCTACATGTTCAATACTTCTGCTTACCGCTTGCAACAAAAGGTATCAGCAAAAAGTTGTCAAGTTTCAGAAATAATAATCTTCAATTTGAACAGTTCTGAGGGGTTTGCAGTCCTGCAACTTCGGAGGAAAACACTCTTATGCCCCGTACACACGATCAGAATTTTGGTCGGGTAAAGCTCTGATGGTTTTCCCAAAAACACTCTTATGCCCTATACACACGATCAGAATTTTGGTCGGGTAAAGCTCTGATGGTTTTCCCGACGGAATTCCGACGGGATTTCGCTCAAGCTGTCTTGCATACACATGGTCACACCAAATTCTGACTGGCAAGAATGCGGTGACGTACAACACGTACGATGGGACTAGAAAAAGGAAGTTCAATAGCCAATAGCTTCCGTCTCATAGTTGAATCTGAGCATGCATGAATTTTTGTGCGTCGGAATTGCATGCACACGATCGGAATTTCTGATAGAAACTTTTTCCGTCTGAGAAATTGAGAACCTGCTCTCAATCTTTTGCTGACGGAAATTTGGCCAGCAAAATTCCAATGGAGCATATACACTGTCGCATTTTCCAACGAAAAGCTCTAATCAGTCTTTTGCTGGCCAAAATTCCGACCGTGTGTACGTAGCATTAGAGCTGTCAAGGAATGCGTGTAGCTTTTGATGGTGCAACATTTATCAAAAAATCAGGTTTGGGTTGATTAAGCCAGCCTTTTTCAACCAGCAAAATGCCTAAAAATTGGCCAAAAATGTATACAAGCCAGCAAGTGGATCAAGCCTGCATTTTGGGTGCACAATTAACTTGTGGCTTTGTGTGACATCTCAACCTTCCAGCGACCGACATCCTAACCAGTGATGTCATCAGTGTTGATAAGAAGGGTGTTGAAGGGTGCAGAGCATCCTTGTTTGACCCTCCCCTGCCCCCCTCCATCAACACTGATGACATCACTGGTTAGGATGCCGGTGAGCTGAGTGATGGAGAGAAACACTGGAATACTAGTCGGTACTAGTGTGGAAAAGTGTATTTGCTTTGGAAGAATAAATCACCTCTAATGTTGGGTTTCCTATTTGTGTCAATGCTGCCGCATTATGTAAAACTATTCAAATAGTTTTTTAACATTTTAGAATGGGGTGCCTTGAGAGTGTCCATAATTTTAAAGGGTACCTTCAGAGTGTCCATAATTTTAAAGGATGCCTTGACTGAAGAAAGGTTGGACTGGACTAAGCCTTGTGTTCCTGGACAAACAATTAGATAGCTATATGGACGTCAGATTGTGATTCTTACTCTGGGGCCTTACCTGCAAGAAGGTTAGAAAGAAATGGAATTATACAAAATATACAATAAATTCCCCCCAGAGATGGAATACCCATCTCTTGACGTGTCTTGTCTGAACCTAAATATCAGACAAGATAATTGTTAACCATTATTTTATTTTTTTGTATTTTTTAAAATTCATCAGGAATATTTAGGATGATAGTGATCTCATAAGCTGAACAGCAATGACCCCAATATAAGACAAGAGTCTCTTGGCTTGTAATTCAGAATTAATTATTTGCTCATCTCTTGGTAGACCCCCCGTTTTGAAGGGCATTGGGAAAATGTCCCTTTGACCCTTTATCATTAGATTAGTTCTTCAAAGAATAAATTATAATTTTATTAGGTGTTATATTACTTGGCTGAGTTTAATTTCCAGAAGCGTAAACCATACTTAAGACAAATATAGGGCTGCCATCACTCTCCTCCTGAAAATATTATTTACCTGAGTGTTATGCAGACCCCCTGGCTTAAATACTTTCTGAGTTAGAGGAAAATTCAAACTTGCCAAAAGTATTAAAGAAAGAGGGTCAGCATGATAACTAAGCATTGAACATTTGCAAAAAGAGAAGTCAACAATAGTAGCCTCCATGTTTAATTCATTCCAGGTTACCTTTACATGTCCCTTAACACCATTAGGTGTAGTCTATGTGTGTACTCTGATCTGTTATATCACTTTACATAACAATAAACAGATTAAAATGGAATTTCTTCTTGGCGGAACAGAGTGAAATTTAATTAGTATGTGTGGGAGAACCATGACTGGTTAGGCATAAACCCAAATCATATTAATTAGAAATCACTTTTCGAGGCGTTCCTGACTGCTGTATAAAGTAAAGGAAAATAATTCTCCTGCACAGTGAGAGAGAAGGAGCAGATGCCTCTTCCTAAAGGAGAAGAATATGTGGGTTGTCATTGCAGACCTTTCCTTCTGAGAATGCTACTTTCCTGGCTGTCATGCTGTTCCAGTGACTTTAAAGCGGTATTAAACCATGTATTATATTACAGCTTACCAATTCTTAGATGTGATGCTGCCTTAGTGTTCTTTTTTAGACTTTCTTTATCTTATTTTCACCTGGTGATCCAGCCAGTAAGCCCTCTTGCAGATGTAAACCATTTAAAACTGACAGGAATGCTTGCAATGATCAGCTTTTTTAATTGCTGTAAAACCTTTATCCCAAAGGACCTAGAATTTGATAGTACTTCTAAAGCCCCGTACACACGATCAAACAATCCGGTGGAAAAGACAATCTGCCCGTGTGTGGGCTCCGGAGGACTTTTTTTTTACCCAAAAGTCCGGCGGACTAAGATTGTAGTTTTGCACATCAATCTGTCCGCCAGACTCGCATTTCAGCGGACAATACGGCCGTGTGTGTGCTAGTCCGCCAAACTTTTGAAATGAACTGACTTTAGCCGCCCGGAGGAAAGTCCGTTCATTTTGAGCTGTACCAGGCTGCGTGCCCTCAACATGGGGGGGTGCCTTGGGGAAGAACAGAAGGCCAGAAGACAGCGGCGACAGAAGACAGAGCCACCGCTTGTAAAAGAGCTAGAAGAAGGCGCGGTGGCCCGGGAAGAAGAACCGAAGAGGGGGACAAGACCCCCGAAGTCGGAAAAAGAGGGCGGCGGCGAAGAAGAAAGCCGGGCTCCTCTGCTATTAAAAGAGCTAGTAGAAGATAGCGGAGGAGTCCGGCGAGAAGACCCCCGAAGACAGAAGAAGACCCCCGGAGCTGTGCAATAAACAATTTTAACCCTTGTGTGTTGTGAAAAAGTACTCCGACGGGGATCTGTTCAAATAATATACAGTACTGGTACCAGCATCCCAAAAGGAAATATGTGTGTTGTGTTTTTTTACATTTTTTTCACAGGTGAATGGGTAGAGGTACATTGTACCCCATACTCATTCACATAGGGTGGGGGGCCGGGATCCGGGGGCCCCCCTTATTAAAGGGGGCTGCCGGATTCTGATAAGCCCCCTGCCCGCAGACCCCAACAACTAACGACCAGGGTTGTCGGGAAGAGGCCCTTGTCCTCATCAACATGGGGACAAAGTGCTTTGGGGCTTGGGGCGCTTGCTCATCCCCATCCCCTTTCCTGGCCGGCCGGGTAGCGTGCTCGGATAAGGGTCTTATATGGACCTGGGGGGGGACCCCCACGCCATTTTTTTAAGTCCATACCAGGCGACGGGGCCAGCGATGCCTCCTTCGCTGGTCCCGGCTACTTGGAGCCGCGCTCAAAATGAACTGACTTTCCTCCGTGTGTGTGTGGGCGAGTCCATTCATTTCAAAAGTACAGCGGATAGTCCGGCGGACTTAGTCCACCGGACCTAGTCCGCCGCAAAAGTGCCGTGTGTGGGCAGGTAGCTCATTCGGAAAGTCCGCTGGATAGTCTGATAAGTGTGTACGCGGCATAATACTCCCCTCTGCCCTGACTGGCAATACTGCTGTGTAAAGGTGTCCCCTGTGCTCCACAGATTGAGGCAATTAAATAAAGGAGGCTTGTTACTGGTCAGATTCCCAGGTGAAAACAAAAGGAAAAAAGCCTAAAAAGGAAAACGAATCTAATGATTGGTAAATTGCAACGTATACAATTTTGGGTTTTGAGATTAAAACCGCTTTAATGTTTTCTGCACCTTTGGCCAGAGCAAATGTGGTCATGCAGAGTTTGAGTTCTCTCTTATGACATTTTCTGTGTACATGGTTCGGGTCAGTGACTCATGAAATGTTGAAATCTGAGAATCAGCATGTCAGCCAGGAAACATTTTCTGATGGGGGAAAGCAATAACTACTCATGTAACTTATGTATCTTTTTGGAGGCATTCCTTGTACCTTACATTGCTCTACATGCGGTGACCGGCAGTTTACTGCAGTATACAACACTACAAGGACACACAAAAAACAATTCTGTCAGTTCAGTTTGAATGGGCCTGCAGCGATTTGGACCTTCATGTACTTCTGAGAAATATTGAGTTACACTCCCTATGTGTTTGGATCCACAATACTGATTAACTAATAAAGTGACCCTTCCCACGACAAAATAACAAGGCCCCTTAAAGGGGTTGTAAAGGTTTGCGTTTTTTCACCTTAACCACTTCAGATCCGCGCTATTGCCAAATGACGGCATTAGCGCGGACCTACATTTTCAGGACTACGTCTATTGACGTCGTCCTGGTTACGAGCGGCCTGCGCGCCCCCTGAGGGGCGCGCGCGGCGCGCTCTGTGATCGGCGAGTCCGTGAGACTCGCCTGATCACCGATCCGTGTAAGGGGTCGATCCCGACCCCTTATCACGTGATCAGCTGTCAGCCAATGACAGCTGATCATGTGATAGAACGGAGCCGGTAATCGGCTATTATTCCTCCTCGCGCTGACAGCGCGAGGAGAGAAAAAAAAAGCCGATCACCGGCGGCCGTGATCGGGACATCAGTCCCGATCACGGCCATCAATACAAGGGACCACCTGCCACCTGCCTGTGCCCACCTGCCTCCCGCAGTGCCATCCTGAAGTAAAATAAAAGAAAAAGTAAGTGCCCCCCGTCAGTGCCCCCTGTCAGTGCCCATAGTGCCCACAGTGCCACCCACAGTGCCACCCACAGTGCCACCCACAGTGCCACCCCACAGTGCCACCCAATCTGCCTCAAAGGTGCTGCACCCCAGTGCCGCCCATCAGTGCCCAGCAGTGCCGCCCATCAGTGCCCAGCAGTGCCGCCCATCAGTGCCCAGCAGTGCCACCTATCAGAGCCACCTATCAGTGCCACCTATCAGTGCCCATCAGTCCCATCTATCTGTGGTACCTATCAGTGCCCATCCGTGCCACCCATCCGTGCCACTTATCCGTGCCACCCATCCGTGCCATCTTATCTGTGCCCATCTTTGCCCATCAGTGCCGCCTTATCTGTGCCCATCGGTGCCGCCTTATCTGTGCCTATTAGTGCCGCCTTAACTATGCCTATCAGTGCCCACCAGTGCAGCCCATCAGTGCCCACCAATGCAGCCCATCAGTGCCCACCAATGCAGCCCATCAGTGCCCACCAATGCAGCCTATCAGTGCCGCCTAATCAGCGCACTTCAATGAAGGAGAAAAATGACCCGTTTGCAAAATTTTATAACAAACTATTAAAACATGATTTTTTTTTTTTTTTTTTGCATCTTTTTTTGTTTGTTTAGCAAAAAATAAAACTCCGAGCTGTAACTAAATACCACCAAAAGAAAGCTCTATTTGTGGGAAAAAAATGATAAAAATTTCATTTTGGTACAGTGTTGTATGCCCGCGCAATTGTCACTCAAAGTGCATCAGCGCTGAAAGCTGAAAATTGGTCTGGGACTGAGGGGGGTTTAAGTGCCCAGTAAGCAAGTGGTTAACGTATCCTATGCATTAAGGTGAAAAAACGTCCGACAATACCGCCCCCCCCCCCAGCCCCCCCATTTTACTTACCTGAGCCCGTTCACCTGCTGCGCTCGCCCCTGATGTCCTCATCCCCACTCAGCCTGGCCGTTGATTGGCTAGAGTGGATGGATTGAAAGCAGTGCAGCCATTGGCTCGTGCTGCTGTCAATCACATCCAATGATGCAATGCGCCAGGGGGAGGGCCGAGTGATACAATGAGTGGCTATAGCCACCGGCCGTATCACGGAAGCACGCCCGTAAGAACTAACCACCATGCGAGAGAGCACGCATGAAGGTGGTTAGTTCTTGCGGAGAGGAACTGAGACAGCCGCCGAGGGACACCAGAAGAGCAGGTTCGGGACACTCCACTGTGAAGCAAAATGAGCTTCACAGTGGAGGTAAGTATAACATGTTTGTTATTTAAAAAAAAAATTTGTCTTTACAACCCCTTTAACTCTCTCTGCTCCATATCACTAAATAATCCTCTTTTCTTGTTTCCTCACCTCTCTGTCCATCAGTATCAGATGAAAAGTAATTTTTAAGCTCAAAACCAACACCCACCCCATGCAACAAAACTGGGCCTATAAATTACTATCACTGTCACATGGGAGAGGAGAAATGGGTCACATCCTCCCCAAAACCCAGAAGTGTTGGATATTTCATGCTTGGCGGTAGGGTTGGCACCTGTCTGGGATTCACCCCGACAGTTCGGGTTTGGAATCATGTGTCTGAAACCCGGGCACATTATTCACACTGGACTATGACTTCCCAGCAGGGTTGACGGCTGCAGTTGTCTAAGCTGGAACTGTCTGTTACACTCTCTCTAACACTGCCCCAGGACTAACACTCCTCCCCCCACCCACATACAGATGGGAGAGGAGAGAGGGATCGATCTGCACCTCTTCCTCCCATCCCTAGCCCTCCATGTCTGCCCTGTCTGGGCCGGAAATTTGAAGCCCAGCAGCCACAGATACATGGATTCAGATGTAAAGGGGAACTCTGTGGATTCAGCTGGTGGCTGAGTGGGGAAGCTGAGGAAAGGTGGCCCTACCCCTTCCCATCTACTAAAGTATAACTAAAGGCAAAACCAGTTCTACCCTTTTAAGGCAAAGGGAACGGAAGCAGTGACTGTGGACAAGGAGCCGGTGGAATAGGCCGTTTTGGCAGCTGCGTGTGAAGGCAAACTACTCTGAGCCTGGGTGACAGAGGATGAGGAGGACGAGGACGGCTTCAATGTCCACTCCACCAACTCTTCTGCATGTTATGGCTCAATAACACAGCCAGCAGCAGAAAAATAGGACAAGTGTGCCCCACATTGTTAAAAATTGTAGAATGTCTTGCGAGCAACTAGGGTGAAAATAATGTAATCTATAAGCAAGCAGCAAATAACACACTCCCAATATAAATGTGAAATATTAAACTAAAAACAAATACTGCTGCGCTAATAAAATGTATTGAAACTCTTTGTGTATCAATATTCCTGTGCAATAAATACCAACATAGATACAAAATGTGGAAATGCACAATAATGTTATGTAAACTGTATCCTATCTCTTGGTGTATTCATTTTCCTGTGCAATATGTGCCAACATAAATACAGAATGTGCCAATATACAATAATGTGATATATTCATATAATTCTTCTTATGATAGTCCAAATATATATCCCGTGCTTGAGTGTAATCAAGCAATTGATTAATGGTGTCAAGATAAAGATGAAACTTATTTAACCACTTCAGCCCCAGAAGATTTGGCTGCTCAATGACCAGAGCACTTTTTACAATTTGGCACTGCGCTGCTTAAACTGGTAATTGCTTGGTCATACAATGTTGTACCCAAACAAAATTGTGTCTTTTTTTCCGCACAAATGGAGCTTTCTTTTAATGGTATTTGATTGCCTCTGCGATTTTTATTTTTTGCGATATAAATGGAAAAAGACTGAAAATTTAGAAAAAAATTATACTTTCTACTTTTTGTTATAACAAAAATCCAATAAAATCAATTTTAATCATACAGTTAGGCCAAAATATATTCAGCCACTTGTCTTTGGCAAAAACAAATGTAAATTAGTGTATATTTATTGGTTTGCGCAAAAGTTATAGCGTCTACAAACTAGGGTACATTTTCTGGAATTTACACATCTTTTAGTTTGACCCCCTATCTCATTTCTTGAAGTGCTAAAATGGCAGGGCATTACAAACCACCCCCCCCCCCCCAAAAATTACCTTATTATGGAAACTATACCCCCCCCAGGGAAATTGCTGAGAGACATGTTGAACCCATTGAATATTTTATTTTTTGTGATTGAAAAATTAAAAAAAAAATAAAAAATTACAAAGTTGTCACTAAATTATATATTTATCACACATGGCATGGTTATATGTAGAATTACACCCCATAATAGATTCTGCTGCTTCTCTTGAGTACGGGAATACCACATGTGTGAGACTTTTTGGGAGCCTAGCCACGTACAGGACCCCCGAATACCAAGCACCGCCTTCAGGATTTCTAATGGCGTAAATGTTTTGATTTCCCTCCTCACCACCTATCACAATTTTTCGAAGGCCATAAAATGCCAAGATAGCACAACCCCCCCCCCCCCCCCCCCCACCAAGTGACCCCATTTTGGAAAGAAGACACTTCAATCTATTTGCTAAGTAGCATGTTGAGTCCATGGAATTTTTTTTTTTTTACATAAAGTTGTCACTAAATGATATATTGTTCAAACATGGCATGGTTATATGTGGAATTACACCCCAAAATACATTCTGATGCTTCTTTTGAGTATGGGGATACCACATGTGTGGGATTTTTTGGGTGTCTACCCATGTACAGGACCCCAAAAACCAATCACCGCCTACAGGCTTTCAAAGGGCGTAAAATGGTGATTTCACTTCCTCACTACCCATCACTGTTTCGGAGGCCATGAAATGTCCAGATAGCACAACCCCCCCCCTCAAATTACCCTATTTTAGAAAGCAGACGCTTCAAGCTATTTGCTGAGAGGCATGTTGCATCCATGGAATATTTTATATTTTGCCACAAGTTTCAGGAAAATTACTTTTTTCTTTCTTTTTACACAAAGTTGTCACTACATGATATATTGTTGAAGCATGGCATGGTTATTTTTTGCAAAAATTGTCATATTCCCGAAACTTGTTGCAAAATATTAAATATTCCATGGACTACTTTCCAAAAAGGGGTCATTTGGGGGGGTTTTGAACTGTCCTGGCATTTTATGCACAACAATTAGAAGCTTATGTCACACATCACCCATTCTTCTAACCACTTGAAGACAAAACCCTTTCTGATAATTTTTGTTTAGTATGTCTGTTATTTTGAGAGAGAAGTTCTTAGACATAAGGGTAGTGACTCCTTTGGTTTTTGAATTTGGTGTGGATGCGTGGTAGCTTGTCGAAAAGTCTTGAATAGAAAATTTTGGGGTTGCTGTTGAGGAGAAGTGAGTCTCATGTAAGAACACAACATCTGCCTTCATGCTTCTCATGTATGTTAGTACCTGGGATCATTTTTCGGGTATGTTGAAGCCTTTGACATTAAGTGAGACTACTTTGAGGGAAACAATTTTTGTTGTGGTTCTATTGTCTGCCATGACGGTTCTTGGTGTTACCTCACTAGAGGCAAATCCCCCAGAGGAGGGAAGCAAGTGAGAGACCCCCAAAAAAGGGGGGTGGATAGTAGTGTGGGAGAGGAGGGTGGGAGGGAAAGTGTTGGGAAAGAAGGTGGAGGGAGGGGAGAGGGTGTTTGGGGTTGGTTGGTAAGGAGTGTAAGCAAGGAGATGTAAAGATTTCTAGACTTAGGTTGACTGGTGGTGATTAGGAGCCTTTGCTCTAATCACTTATGTTGAATCCAGTAAAGGTCAGTCGGTACTTTCGCTGCCCACTGTGTGTGGGTGTGTTTGGATAAGGATCCTAGATGGAGAGGCACTCTGGTTCTGGTGAGATCTTGGCATGTAATGTATGGCTTGGTCTGTGAGAGCAAATGATCCAGCGTATAAGTGGAATTGTGTTGAGTTAGAGATGTAAGTAGGGGGAGTGCAGGGAGCATGCTATGAATGATAGGTTTATCTCTAGGTCTCAGGTTGAATGGTGCAAGAACAAAGTATGTGTCATGTGAGGTAAAATCTTTGGAATGTTTATGAGGAATCTATGTGTTAAACAATGTGCATAAAATCAAAGTCATAAATGTATACCACAAGGTATAATCATAACAGTAAAATGTATTCATTGAACTAGCAAAACTTATGCAACTTGGAACACAAAAGCAACAATATCAATGGTAATCCTGCTACAGCCTTTCTGCAGCTTTTTCTACAGTGGAGTGGGAAGAAAGGTTACAATCCGACGTCCCTAAGGTCATATCTGGCATTTGGGGTTAGCATGTCTACAGTGGGCAAAAAAAAAAGGCCCCTCGAGGTTGCATTAGTTGGGTAAATGAGATGTTGTCTTACAGCGTTAATGTCTGACATGCTGGTGGATTGTGATGATGGAGCAAGATGAGTTCAAATGTAGCTTCCATTCTAGTGTCAGTGGTAGGAAGGGGAAACCTTGTGTGAGCTTGCTTGCAATCAGGATGTGGGAGAAAGGTAGGGTCAGATGATAGCGGCATCTAGACTGACTTAAAATTTATTCAGAAAACGTCCTGGCAGACATTTGATTTCTTCTGTGTGCTCTGTAGAGAGTGTAAAATAGTGTACTATAGGTCTAACTTGTCATTCTTACTAGTGGTTCAGTAGTTATTCGGCCTATGTGGGGAGTGCTGCAATCATCTGTGTCCCAGCAAAACACATATTTTGTACAATCAGAAACACTTCAATGCCTTATGGATCTAGCTCCTGTCTTTCTAATACATGACACCTAGGAGGAGCAGTGTTGATACAGAGTGCAGAATTAGTACTATAGTTTGTTTTACACTTTCTTATCTGAGGGACCTAATAATATTCCATACCTATAACCTTAGATGAGGATTCACCTTCTTAGCCTTTAGTGAGAAGCTGTAGAGTCTGCGGGAACAAAGAAAAGATAAAAAAAAGGGGAAAAAAAGTCCACCACCATATCATACAATAGGTAAAAGGGAGGAGAAGGTAGGACGGGGGAGATTGTAGGGTGGCTGAGTGTTCTATGAATTCGGTTGGTATCTAAGGTGTTGCGATTAATACCGTTTTCTGGGATGTAGTCATGGAAAGGCAGTCACTCAAAACTGTTTGTGGTCCGCTGCTATGCCTGTTTCAGGAATGTTTCTCGTGGGGTGCATATATTCAGACGAAGCAATGTTAAATTCAGTGGAGGAGTCTGTTGAGTTGCTGAGTACCTGACGAGATGAAGCCCTTATGTTACTATAGAGTTTGGTACTTGGATGTTTCTTCTGTAGCCGGCGGCAGGATAACCATCGAGCAGATAAACCACAGGTAGGTTTGTTTTGTGTACTTTTTATGTCAGTGCGAATTCCATATCTACGGTCTGCATGTTGTAGTCGGAGATTGAAGGGGGGGTGGGCTCTATTATGAATGGCGAGCTCTGCTGTGATCCGGTGATGCCGTGGGACTGCCATTTTTCGGAATCCCCGTGGTCTTTGCCTCAGAGGGTGGAGGATGTGAGCAGCGGTGACGGATGCTGAAATTTCCAGCTTCAGTGATGCCATCCATGGAGGTGGCTCTGAAGTGGGGGGAGGCGGAAGTCACTGTACCAGTCAGGCAGGTCCACTAATGGGAGGTTAAGTGGGGTACAGACATGTTCCAGGTCTTCTGGTACTCTGAGGTGCACAGTCTGACCATTGTGGGAAGCTGGCAGGCAAAAGGGGAACTTCCAGCGATAAATAATGTTTCTGGCCCATAGTACATCAAGCAGGTGTCTCATTTTTCTTCTACCCTGCAGAGTTATGTTGGATAAGTCCTAAAATATTTTGATGTCAGAGCCCAGAAAGGAGAAGTGTATGCAACCTCTGGCTTTGCGGAGGATTTCTTCTTTCAGGATAAAATTAGTCAGACAGCAAATTATGTCTCTGGGTGGGTCAGTATCTCTTCCTCTCCGGCATAGCGCTCTATGGATGAGCTCCATAGCAATAGGGGTATCTGGGGAGGACTCTTCGGAGGAGGGCTGACAAGTGGCATCCTGAGAAGTGCCTGGTTACTGAGTTGGGAAGGACATTGATGAATCCACACTTTTTCCAGTACTAATCCAGAGACAGAGAATGTTCCAGGTACTGAGGAAAAAGGTTCCTGTTCACTTTCAAGGTATAACTTGTACATGGTTGGAGAATGTGACAAGTCTGAGTTGGCGTGCTGATTGCCATGATCTCTGGCTAGAGATCTGTTCAGCCTCAAAGTGCCCAGCTGCAAGTGGCTACTTTCTGGGTGAAATAGGAGACTTTGTTGTATCTGCAGTTCAAGGTGCCTAAGTTCTTCGCCCCTGCCTTCTGTTCCTATATGAGACTGTGTTACTGGATGTTACCCTTGCAAAATAAAACTTTTTAAAAGGACTTTATTGGTGTCAGCGTCCAAGTTGTTGAGTACCAACCCTGGGAACCCCTAGATGTGGAAGAACAAGCCAAGCAGAGGTGACTGGTAAGCCCAACAAGTCAACGCCACCCTACAAAGGGTTATGGCCGCTACATACACACATATACATACATAAACCATTTGTATGTGAATGCAAATGCATGGATCTAAAAGCACACTTATCTCCAGACTGACTACACACACAACTCGATCATATTCACATATACATATTAAAAAACCTGAATGGCTAAGCATGTGCTAGTATCGAGTCCCGCATACATGTGCCACATGTACATACAGTATGTTTGCAGGGACCATGCACAATAGGCTACAGATGAGAAACGTCAAAGTGCAATTTAACCACTACAATACAGGGCACTTTCGCCCCCTTCCTTCCCAGCCCAATTTTCAGCTTTCATCGCTCTCGCGCTTTCAGTGACAATTGCGCGGTCATGCTACACTGTACCCAAATGAAATTTTTATCATTTTGTTTGCACAAATAGAGCTTTATTTTGGTGGTATTTATTCACGACTCAGTTTTTTATTTTTTGCGATATAAGCGCAAAAAAGCAGACATTTGGAAAAAAAACTATATTTTCTTTTTTCTATTTTAAAAGAAATCCAATAAAATCAAATTTTGTCATAAATTTAAGCCAAAATGTATTCTGCTACATGTTTTTGGTAAAAAAAATTCCGTTAAGTGTATAATAATTGGTTTGTGTGATCACGGACATATGTACGCAAATGATCATGTACATATGTGTGCAGGTGATCACGTACATATGTGTGCACATAATCATTGGGACAAGTGATTTTAGTGGGACATATGTGGGGGACATGTTTTTATTATTAGGGACATGTGTTTTTATTTTTTGGGGACATGTATGTTTTGGGGACATGTGTGTTATGGGGACATATGTGGGGACTGTGTTTACACTGTGTGGTGTGTTGTGTGTTTACACTAGACTGAAGATCAGTGAGTAAAAAGCTGTAAAAAACAGCTCATACTCACTGATCATCAGCCGGCTGCAGCAATCTGCTCTCCTCTCCTCAGCGATGACTTCTGTGTGAGGAGAGGAGGAGCCGATTGCCTATCAACCGGCTGTTTGTTTACATCACATGACGGCCGTGATTGGACATGGCCGTCATGTGATCAGGAGGGCCAATCACAGAGCCCTCCTGCCGATCTGAGATGCGCCGTGTCCCGGTGACACGGGCGCATCGGGATCGCGCCGCTGCGTGGGCACGCGCGCGCGCGATCCCGCTCCTCCTGATGGACGTTCCTGAACGTCCTATCAGGAGTAGACGGCTCCCACCCGGCCGTATATGTGCATTGGCCGGGTGGGAAGTGGTTAAAGAGCAGCGGTAACAATATCACTCACAGGGCATCGGAGCCAATGTGGGATGTACTTCCTAGATGAACACACGTATAAGTAGCTGCAAGAGATAAACACCGTTAGGCTCTGAGGAAGAAAGTAAACCTTCGAAACGTGTCAGCCAGCAGAGGTTTGCATGTCCTCTCTTCAGGGCCTGGAGACTGCGATCAGTGGATGGACTGTCACAAGTCAAAGATTGTTACAAGTGTGATTTTCTTTCTACCTTTGTGAGTAGTTGTTAATAATGTTCTTTCTCAATAAATGTATGAAAAGATAATGCACAAGGCTGGTGTGCCCTCTCTTTTCTGTTTTCCCATTTGTTTGCTAGGATACCCCTATCCTGGAGGGCAGCAAGGCCGCTAGCTATTATCCATCCTGAACTTTGGACTGCTTGGCTTACACATTCGTGCGCAAGAGTATTTAGTTTTGCTGTACTAAAATATAGTGCTTGCTAGTCCTTTAAGTGAGGAATCAAGTGTTATGCTGAAGAGTGAGATCAGTAGTCAAGTCATGTGCTGGAGCTGGAATTGAGGAGGTGTATATACAGAGACTGTATATAGTTAAAGTCACAATTCTTTATCTTTTTCTTCAATCAAGTGGGCATCCATATCTCTCTTATCCCCATCCAACTTTATTTCCCCCCCATAAAACATAAAAATACAAAGTACAAGGACTGTTTCTTGACTGCTGAATGTCTGAAAATTGTGTGCCTGGCTGTGCAGGGTGAGAGACAGACCACAACAACCAGAAGCCTCTATGGGGGTACCACTACATTTGGGGGCTTGTTCCGGGACCATCTGCTCAGGAGTAACCTGCCAGCCATTGCCCCTAGCAACCAAAGTTGACAGAACCAGGGAACTGTACTTTGTTCCACCTGTATTGAGGGATTGAACCCGGGGAAGGATTTATATGTTCTGCCTGCTTTCCGTATCACAGTTTTAAGTGCCCCAATACTACAATGTGGACCTGCGGTCAGAACTGTGTCACGTGCAGCCGAGGAAGTCCCGAAAGTTGGGGTGGAGTCTGAGCCTGGCGACTCCCCTGCGAACACCAGCAACATAAGGAGAGAGAAGGCTGTTGTGGCCTGCGGCCTGGTCAGGGACCTGGTGACTATAAGCACTGCCCAGCAGGGACCAATAAAAGTCCCTGAAATGCTGTCTGCTTCTATGTTCCTTGCTAGTCCCACCAGGAAGGAGCCAGTGCAGGAGGGAGTTGAGCCCTCAGGTGAGCCAGGAGGGGAAGGTGAGGACAAGACCAAAGATTGGGGTTCCCCCAGACTGCAAGCAGAGTTTGGGTCCCTGGAAGAGATAGCGGATTGGGCATCCCACAGCAGCTCGGAGGAGGAATGGGAGATGGGAGGCTCCCGGGTCCAGGAAATCCAGTCCGGGGGGTTGATAGATGTCCCAGATCTGGCTATGAGAGCTGAAGAAGGAACCCCCATCAGCAGAAGACAACTCTTCTACAACAGACCCTCCACCACCCAGACCAGAGCAGCCGAATTCAGGCAGTGGGTAAAGAGGTCCCATGATGCTTGTGTCCTGCCAGGAAAGGGGAAGCCCAGAGAACTGCCCACGTTTTCTAGGTTCTGGAAAGTTCAGCACAGAGTTACACTGGAGTGGGGTCTGGACTATCCTTATGTCTCTCCTGATGCTATGGATATCATCGAGAACTCCCAGAGAGGGTGGGAGGATGACCTAGTGTGTGAGTACTTGCACATCTCTAAGCCTTTGCGGGTGCCAGAGTGTGAGGAGACATGGGCCCGATTTGAGGACATTCAAAAGGAATGGAGGCTGGAGAGAGCAATCTACAAATACAGAGTGGTCGTTGTGAAAGCAGGACAGCCTGTAAAAGAGCCACTCTGTCTCTATCAGAGAAGAGGGGGCGGTAGATAGAGACTTCCTGATCTGCAACTTTTATGCGTGAAGGGACTAATGGAGAGTGCAGCTCAAGATGGAAGTGGTAACATAGACTCTCACGGAGAATACAGGCTGTGTTTTTCCCCTTTCTTTGATTCTTTACAGAGTCAGACCGGCCTGCCACCCTAACCTGTGCCAATAGATGGACATTTCTATTACTGGGTGAGGTCTGATCACTGATTCTAACTTTTTTTTTTGAGGACCTGATAGTCCCGGTAGTGGCCCCTCCCATTTCTAAAAGAATTTCTAAAAGAACTGTGCTTTATTTTGCTTTTCCTTTGTTCTATCAGCAGGATGCTAAGCCTGTCCTGACAGATCAAAACTTAGGAAGTAACAAATGTACATACTGGATGCTATGTTTCCTTTCTGTCAGGAGGACGCTAACCCCCTCCTGATAGAAAATTCTGTGAAGTGTGTAGATAGTTGATAGCATAGGATGTTGTTGTCCTTTTGCCACAGGGCCTCTTCGGATTGGACAGCTGTTCATCTATCTCCGGCTGGAGTCAAGATTCCTGCGAGCAGAGGATCTCCCTCTGGGGGGGATCTGCTGCCCTGTACTGTTAGCAGATAATATCTCAGTCATCTATAATGATGTATTAACACTTCCTGTCTCAGGCCTTTGAAAACCCCAGAAGGAGGAACTTAAAGAGGAAGTAAACCTTGATGGGTTTTTCTTTTTTTCTTCTTACCTGCAAAGTAAAGGCATAATGTGCTGGTATGCATCGCCCCCGCTATCCATTTTCGTCCGTCTTTCTTTCCGGGGGCGCTGACTCCAGTTATGTGATTGGCTGGAGCCACGTGATGTCACTCCTGCGCATACACGCGGGAGCCCCCGGTCATGGCACAAACTCCTGAACAAAATGGCACGGGCGGCCATTCCTTCAGAGCGCATGTGCTGATAACATCATAGTTTACATGCAGCTCCTCTTAGACTGCTTTCACACCACACCGCTGATAGCGGCGGCGGTAAAACGCCGCTATGTTTAGCGGCGTTTTACCGCCGGATTTGCGGCGCATTTCGGCCGCTAGCGGGCGCTTTTACCCCCTGCTAGCGGCCGCGAAAGGGTTAAAACCGCCGGCAATACGCCGCAATAGCGGCGTTTTGCCGGCGGCATTACAGCGCTGCCCCATTGATTTCAATGGGCAGCAGCGGTGGAGGAGCGGTAAACACACCGCTCCTTCCCCGCTCCAAAGAAGCTGCTGGCAGGACTTTTTTCTGACGTCCTGCCAGCGCACCGCTGTAGTGTGAAAGCCCTCAGGGCTTTCACACTACAGACAATGGTGCAGCTTCTTTAGGGCGTTTTTCAGGCGCTATTTCTAACGCTATAGCGCCTGAAAAACGCCCTGGTGTGAAAGGGGTCTTATTCTAGTAAACTCTGTCCCTTCTGGTCTGGCGTACAATAGCTACTTTTGGCTTAGCGCTCAGTGACGAGCATAAGCTAGAGCCAGGTTAAGCTTCCGTACCCATGAGGGAATTTAGAGGGAACATGAGGGAATTTAGCAGTCCGGTCAGATTAGAAACTATTATAGAGGGACTAAACCGCAGAGTAGATAGGCTGACTCTTGAGTTTCAGTGCCACACCACAGTTCCTGCTAGAGAGAAGTTCAATTCCAGGCTGGTTGGACAACAGTTGGATAATTCCCTCATGACTTGTCTTCAAGTCTCTGACACAAAGAAAGATGTCACATCATCCTCAGGAGTCCCTGCAACTGGACTTTGCTATAACAGTCATCTGGAGATATCTTTATTAATAGCTTTATAGATACCTAAATATATATATATATATATATATATATACCGTATATACTCGAGTATAGGCCGACCCGAATATAAGCCGAGGCCCCCAATTTACCCCCAAAAAACTGGAAAACTTATTGACTCGTGTATAAGCCGAGGGTGAGACATGGCTGTCCATCCCTGTGTGTCCATCCATCCCTGTGTGTGTGTCCGTCCATCCATCCCTGTGTGTGTGTCCGTCCATCCATCCCTGTGTGTGTGTCCATCCATCCATCCATCCATCCATCCCTGTGTGTGTGTCCGTCCATCCATCCCTGTGTGTGTATCCATCCATCCATCCATCCCTGTGTGTGTGTGTGTGTGTGTGTGTGTGTGTATTCATCCATCCATCCATCCCTGTGTGTGTGTGTGTGTATTCATCCATCCATCCATCCCTGTGTGTGTGTGTGTGTGTGTGTGTATCCATCCATCCATCCCTGTGTGTGTGTGTGTGTGTGTGTGTGTGTGTGTGTGTGTGTGTATCCATCCATCCATCCATCCATCCCTGTGTGTGTGTGTGTGTGTGTGTGTGTGTGTGTATCCATCCATCCATCCATCCCTGTGTGTGTGTGTGTGTGTGTGTGTGTGTGTGTGTGTGTGTGTGTGTCCGTGCAGCCTTGTGTGTGTGTCCAGCCTACCTGTGTCCCAAGCCTCCGTCCCGAGCCGCCGTCGTCCCGAGCCTCCTCCGTCCCGTGCCTCCTCCGTCCCGTGTCGTGCCGATGGATCGCCGCTCCAGGATCGCCGCTCTTCTCGGCGGCCATTCTACAATTCAAAAGCCGCGCCTCCGCCTCCGCCTGTGATAGGCGGAACACTCAATTTCCCAGCAGCCTGTGTTCCGCCTATCACGGACATCCTCTCATACTCGTCCGTAGTATGAGAATGAGCGGATGTCCGTGATAGGCGGAACACTGACTGCTGGGAAATTCAGTGTTCCGCCTATCACAGGCGGAGGCGGAGAAGGAGGCGCGGCTTTTGAATTTTAATGTCCGCCGTCTGTCTGCTCGATACGCTGATCGAGCAGTCAGACAGCGGTGACTCGAGTATAAGCCGAGGGGGCACTTTCAGCCTCAAAAAAGAGGCTGAAAATCTCGGCTTATACTCGAGTATATACGGTATATATACACACACACAAAATTCCATCAGGACTCCTGTTGGGCCCATTGCTAATTATGCCTGCTAGTACATTGGATGTATTGTTATTAATCTCGTCTTATAAAAAGCTTGTATTGTTTCTATACTGGTGTGCATATACAGTATCTCACATAAGTACAGTACCTTGTGAAAGTATTCGGCCCCCTTGAACTTTTCAACCTTTTGCCACATTTCAGGCTTCAAACATAAAGATATAACATCTCGATTGGATTCAGGTCTGGACTTTGACTTGGCCATTCTAACACCCGGATACGTTTATTTGTGAACCATTCCTTTGTAGATTTTGCTGTATGTTTGGGATCATTGTCTTGTTGGAAGATAAATCTCCGTCCCAGTTTCAGGTCTTTTGCAGACTACAACAGGTTTTCAACCAGAATGGTCCTGTATTTGGCTGCATCCATCTTCCCCTCAATTTTAACCATCTTCCCTGTCCCTGCTGAAGAAAAGCAGGCCCAAACCATGATGCTGCCACCACCATGTTTGACAGTGGGGATGGTGGTGGCAGCATCAGCTGTAGTTCTCTGCAGTTCATCCAGAGTGATCATGGGCCTCTTGGCTGCATCTCTGATCAGTCTTCTCCTTGTCTAAGCTGAAAGTTTAGAGGGACGGCCAGGTCTTGGTAGATTTGCAGTGGTCTGATACTCCTTCCATTTCAAAATGATCGCTTGCAGAGTGCTCCTTGGGATGTTTAAAGCTTAGGAAATCTTTTTGTATCCAAATCCGGCTTTAAACTTCTCCACAACAGTATTACGGACCTGCCTGGTGTGTTCCTTGGTCTTCATGATGCTCTCTGTGCTTTCAACAGAACCCTGAGACTATCACAGAGCAGGTGCATTTATACAGAGACTTGATTACACACAGGTGGATTCTATTTATCACCATCAGTCATTTAGGACAACATTGGATCATTCAGAGATACTCGCTGAACTTCTGGAGTGAGTTTGCTGCACTGAAAGTAAAGGGGCCGAATAATTTTGCACGCACCACTTTTCAGTTTTTTATTTGCTAAAAAAGTTTAAAATATCCAATAGATTTCATTCCACTTCACAATTGTGTCCCACTTGTTGGTGATTCTTCACAAAAAATTAAAATGTTATATCTTTATGTTTGAAGCCTGAAATGTGGCAAAAGTTTGAAAAGTTCAAGGGGGCCGAATACTTTCGCAAGGCACTGTAAATACAGCCCTCACACTTTTGTAAGTATTCTATTATATCTTTTCATGTGACAACACTGAAGAAATGACACTTTGCTACAATGTAAAGTAGTGAGTATACAGCTTGTATAACAGTGTTAATTTGCTATATTTATAGGGAAAATGCTGTGCTGGATGTTAGTATAAGTGCATTTATTTGGATCACTATATTTGATACATGAATTTTTGAATTTTTTGGAGTTTGCACAAAATCACTGTATATATTTATTTTACCAGCATGGAGGCACTTTATACATTTCAACACATATGTGGTTTATAAGGTTTATAAGGTTTGTGATGCTGTGATCATACGCTCTATGGAAAAAAAGATTTTGTTTGCATGTCAACACATTTTTTATTTAGTGTCATTGCATCAAGGCACTTATGTTAACATCCAAATAGCACAGCATTTCTTCTATAAATATTGCATTTGCATGGTTGTATGGGACGTGATCAGTGCTAGCAGCTGTCCTGATAGAAGGTGTTACATATTTATAGATTTTGGGTAGCTCACAAGATTTCTTGGTTTTAGTGTAAATTTGCTTTCCCCTCAAAATAACTCAACACACAGCCATTAATGTCTAAACCACTGGCAACAAAAGTGAGTACACCCCTAAGTGAAAATTTCCAAATTGGGCCCAATTAGCCATTTTCCCTCCCCAGCGTAATGTGACTCGTTCATGTTACAAGGTCTCATGTGTGAATGGGGAGCAGGTGTAAAATTTGGTGTTATCACTCTCTCATACTGGTCACTGGAAGTTCAACATGATACCTCATGGCAAAGAACTCTCTGAGGATCTGAAAAATAGACTAGGCTATAAGAAGATTGTCAAGACCCTGAAACTGAGCTGCAGCGCGGTGGCCAAGACCATACAGCGGTTTAACAGGACAGGTTCCACTCAAAACAGGCCTCGCCATGGTGGACCAAAGAAGTTGAGTGCATGTGCTCAGCGTCATATCCAGAGATTGTCTTTGGGAAATAGACGTATGAGTGCTGCCTGCATTGCTGCAGAGGTTGAAGGGGTGGTGGGGTCAGTGTGTCAGTGCTCAGACCATACACCGCACACGTGAGCTGTGTTTAGATCGCCGTGAGACAGGTTAATTTTACCCTACTGATGATGTGTTGTTGCAATAGTAATCCTGCTGAGAACGGTATCATTAGCAGTAATCAGCATGGATTCATGAAGAATCATTCTTGCCAAACCAATCTATTAACTTTCTATGAGGAGGTGAGTTGCCATCTAAATAAAGGAAGGCCCGTAGACGTGGTGTATCTGGATTTTGCAAAAGCATTTGACACAGTTCCCCATAAAAGTTTACTGTGAAAATAAGGTCTGTTGGCATGGACCATAGAGTGAGTACATGGATTGAAAACTGGCTACAAGGGTGAGTTCAGAGGGTGGTGATAAATGCGGAGTACTCGGAATGATCAGGGGTGGGTAGTGGGGTCCCCCAGAGTTCTGTGCTGGGACTAATCCTGTTTAATTTGTTGATAAACGACCTGGAGGATGGGGCAAACAGTTCAATCTCTGTATTTGTGGACAATGCTAAGCTAAGCAGGGCAATAACTTCTCTGCAGAATGTGGAAACCTTGCAAAAGATCTGAACAAATTAATGGGGAAGGCAAATACATGGCAAATGAGAATCAGTGTAGAAAAATTTAAAATAATGCATTTTGGTGTCAAAAATATGAATGCAATCTATATACTGGGGGAAGAACCTCTGGGGGAATCTAGGATGGAAAAGAACCTGGGGGTCCTAGTAGATGATAGGCTCAGCAATGGGATGTCATGCCAAGCTGCTGCTGTTCCGGCCGCACCTAGAGTATGCTGTCCAGTTCTGGGCACCAGTCCTCAGGAAGGATGTACTGGAAATTGAGTGAGTACAAAGAAAGGCAATAAAGCAAATAAAGGGTCTGGAGGATATCAGTTATGAGGAAAGGTTGCGAGCACTGAACGTATTCTCACTGGAGAAGAGACGCTTGAGAGGGGATATGATTTCAATTTACAAATACCGTACTGGTGACCCCACAATAGAGATAAAACTTTTTTGTGGAAGGGAGTTTAACAAGAGATGTGGCCACTCATTAAAATTAGAAGAAAAGAAGTTTAACCTTAAACTACATAGAGGGTTCTTTACTATAAGAGCGGCAAGGATGTGGAATTCCCTTCCACAGGTGGTGGTCTCAGTGGGGGGGGCATCGATAGTTTCAAGAAACTATTAGATAAGCACCTGAACGACCACAACATACAGGGGTATACAATGTAATACTGACATATAATCACACACATAGGTTGGACTGGGGCTACATGAGTGCTGCCCGCACTGGGGAACTACAGTTCATTGAGGGAACCATGAATGCCAACATGTACTGTGACATACTGAAGCAGAGCATGATCCCCTCCCTTTGGAGACTGGGCAGCAGGGCAGTATTCCAACATAACGACCCCAAACACACCTCCAAGAAGACCACTGCCTTGCTAAAAAAGCTAAGGGTAAAGGTGATGGACTGGCCAAGCATGTATTCAGACCTAAACCCTATTGACCATCTGTGGGGCATCCTCAAACAGAAGGTAGAGGAACGCAAGGTCTCTAACATCCACCAGCACCGTGATGTCATCGTGGATGAGCAGAGGGGGACTGTGGAAACCTGTGAAGCTCTGGTGAATTCCATGCCCAAGAGGGTTAAGGCAGTGTTGAAAAATAATGGTGGCCACACAAAATATTGACACTTTGGGCCCAGTTTGGACACTTTCACTTAGGAGTGTACTCACTTTTGTTGCCAGCGGTTTAGACATTAATGACTGTGTGTTGAGTTATTTTGAGGGCACAGCAAATTTACACTGTTATACAAGCTGTACACTCACTACTTTACATTATAACAAAGTGTCATTTCTTCAGTGTTGTCACATGAAAAGATAGAATAAAATATTTTAAAAAAATGTAAGGGGTGTACTCACTTTTGTGAGATACTGTATATACTTATTGTTAATGTTTTATGCTGGTTGCAGTAGTTCCTCTGCTCCCAATTACTTTGATTAGATTACTGATTACTTTCCCAGGAAGGGAATCCCTCCGTTCACAGAACCCCGGTCCTTGGTGGAGGCACTGACAACTTTATCAAACCCACTTAGCAAAGGTTTTGGTTCTCTTATTTACCTACTGGTTTGACGCCACAAGCTATTTGGGGAGGGTTTTTCTCATACCATGCCCCCCCAAAAGAGGGTTAAACATGATAATACTATTACTCAGGGCTTTTTTTTCTGCCGGAACTCGGTGGAACGCAGTTCCGGTGTTCTGGCAGATAGTGTCCTGCCATCATATAGCGTCCGCCCAATACTGCGCATGCGCAGTACGGAGCAGACGAAGCTTCGGAAAATCTCCGAAGCTGAACGGCGCCTGCGCCATGAGTGGAGGTGGTAACCCCACCATCCAAGCGGACATAGGGTTGTGAATATTAGAGGGCCCCTCGTGGGCGAGCTTCGCTCGCCACGCTTCGGGCTCGGCCTCGCTACTCTCGGCTCTTTTATATTCCTACTCTATGTCCACTTGGATGGTGGGGATAGAACCTGGACTCACGGCGCAGGCGCCGTTCATCCTCGGCAATTTTCGGAATGTGTGTTGCTGTGTACTGCGCATGCGCAGTACACAGCGGACACTATCGAATGGGGGACCTTATATGATAGGACACCTATGACAGGCAGACCTCTCTGCTCTGACCTGTCATGTATCTCACACTAGTGATGCACACCCAGGGCTGCTACCTTTTGATAATTTGGGGTCCCAGCATGGCATCATACAGCTGCCTGTGTTGATTCAAGCAGCAGCTTCCGTCCCTGCCTCTTCTCACATTGGAGCAGAGAGCAGAGGAGCCCTGAAACTCCGCTTCAGCTACAGTTCTCGATCGTCTGAAAAGGCCATGCATAACACATGGACTGGAGCACTGGATCAGCAGTGGAAGAGAAGAGGTGAGAGAGTTCTGAATGAAAAATGGGGGGGGGGGGGGGGAGAGTCCTCCAGAGTCCTCCTGAGTTCACAGTGAGAGGATAACTGTGAAAGAAGGGAAGGGGGGGGGGGGTTTGTGAAGTGAGGAGGGGGGTGGAAATTTGTCCAGAGAGGAGAACTGGGAAGGGAGCTTTGTATAGAGGTAAGAGCTACAGAGGGCAGAAGGCAGGTTGTGTAAAATGAGAGCTATGGAGGGTGGGGGAGCTGGGGAAGAGGTGAGAGCTGTAGGGAAAGCTGGGGGTGCAGAGGTGGGTGGCAAAGGTGAGAGCTGTGGATTGGGGTGAGCTTTAGATGGGGGTCCAGAAGGGGAGCAGAGATAATATGGATGGAGGTGCAGAGGTGAGTTGTGAACTGGGGGTGTAATTTGTAGGTAGAGGAGTGCAGAGTTGAGACGTGTGATAGTGGGGGGGAGGTGAGTTGTGGATAGGGGGTAAGCTGTAGTTAGAGGGGTGCAGAGGTGAGACATGTGATAGCAGGGGGGAGGTGAGTTGTGGATAGGGGTGTAAGCTGTAGTTAGAGGGGTGCAGAGGTGAGACGCGTGATGGGGGAGGTGAGTTGTGGATAGGGGTCTAAGCTGTAGTTAGAGGGGTGCAGAGGTGAGACGTGTGATGGGGAGGTGAGTTGTGGATAGGGGTGCAGAGCAGAGCTGTGGACAGGGAAAGAAGAGGGGAGCTGTGGATGAGGGTTGCAGAGGTTAGGTGTGGATGGGGGACATAGAGGTAAGCAAAGAGGTAAGCAGAAGTGAGGATTTGATGGTTACTTTTGGGGGGATACTTGAGGGGGAAGACCAGGGAAATTTGCTGGGGAACAGTAAGACCCCTTTCACACTGGGACGGTATAGGCATTAGTTGTAAATTGCTAAAACTAGCGGCGCTTTACCGCTGTTATAGCAGCACTTTGGCGCCACTAGCGGTGCGCTTTTTTTTACCCTCAAGAAGGGTTTAAAAAGGGATTAAAAGCAACCAATTAGCGCTGCTTTCAAAACGCTTTGAAAGCGGTGCCCATTCATTTCAATGGACAGGGGCAGTGGAGGAGGGGTGTATATTCATGCAGAGGTGGGTGGCAAAGGTGAGAGCTGTGGGTTGGGGTAAGCTTTAGATGGGGGTCCAGAAGGGGCGCAGAGATAATATGGACGGAGGTGCAGAGGTGAGTTGTGGACTGGGGGTGTAAGCTGTAGATAGAGGGGTGCAGAGGTGAGAAGTGTGATGGGGGGAGGTGAGTTATGAATAGGGGTGCAGAGTGGAGCTGTGGACAGGGATAGGAGAGGGGAGCCCTTGGATGATGTATAAACCTGCTCTTGGATTAATGTAAAAACCTGCAACCACACCGCTCCAGAAGGGCTGCAGAAGAATCAGGTTACTATGGGTTTTGCATTACATACCCCTGAGCCCTGCACTCTGTATGCTGGACTGCATATTACATAGCTTTACCACTGCTCTCTGTGTGCTGGGCTATATGTTACATATTCTTGACCCCTGCACTCTATACACAGGGCTGTATGCTTTATATTTCTGAGAACAAGGGATGCTTTGCATTGAATGTAAATACTATTCTGTTTGCTGTTTTTTTTTTTTCTGCACCCTGTGCGATATGCACTGCTCACAATTGCACAATACACACTCCTGAGCCCTGTGTGTTATAAAGTCCTGAGTCCCATGCTTTGTGTGTTACACATTACTGAACCATGTGTGATACACAGTTCTAAGGCCTCACTTATTATAGTTATTTGTACTGTACTTCTCTCCTATAAGGAAGGTGTGTCTGGGCGTGGTTTGGGGCGGGGGTTTGACCTCCCCAAACCACCTATTTTCTGAGAAAAAAAAACCCTGCTGTTACTCAATGTTTATCAGATCTGTCCAGCATTAACAGAATTCATTAAACAATTTAATAAGAGCTGCTGAACTCACCCTATATATACAGTACAGCACTGTGTAGACAAGAGGTCATAAGCTAAGATTCAAGGACGTGTACATTGTCACAGGTAAGAGCTTTCCATCTAAATAATTTTGATCTACAGTTGGCTAAGGATCGATGAATCTGCTGGAGTTTGAGTCAGTTCATTCAAATAGATTTCCAGCCTAAGCCCTTGTACACATGATCGGAGATTCCGACAACCAAATCCGTCGGATTTTGTCCGACGGATTTTGTCCGAAACTGTTGCATACACACGGTCGGACGAAGTTGTCGGAAAATCCGATCATTCAGAACGTGATGACGTAATTTCGTTACGATGGGACTACGTTCAGGCTAGTAGCCAGTAGCTTTGGTGTAGGAATTTGATCTGAGCATGCGTGGCACTTTGTCCGATCGGAATTCTCTACATATGATCGGAGTATGTTCGATCGGAGCATTTTGTCGGAAAATATTTCCGGCAAGTTGGAAAATTTGGTGCGACGGATATTCAGACGAAAACAGTCCGATGCATACCACACACAGTCGTAATATCCGACAAATGCTCCGATCGGCCACATTCCGTTGGAATCTCCGATCGTGTGTACAAGGGCTAACACTAACTAGGGAACTAGGTTGGGTACATTTTTAAGCATGGTTAGTGTTTTGCAGAAACGCACTACAGTCCATTTAACATGGTTTCCCAGGTACACGTTCACACCTATGCATTTTTCAATCGGTGCGTTTTTGGAAAGGGTCATGGATTTTTTTTCCTGCAGCAGATTGCATTTTGCATGTATTAGACTTCAATGGAGTCACACCAAAAACGCAAGTGTTGCGTTTTTGATGCATTTTTTGTAGCTTTTTTTTTCGTTACTTTACTTTTAATAAAAGACTTGTCAAAAACTCTTGTACTGTCTTTGTTGACGTTTATGCCGCGTACACACGGCCGGACTTTTGGAGGGACTAGGTCCGACGGTCTTTCCGACGGACTTTCGGCGGAGTTCCGACGGACTTTCCGAATGAACGGACTTGGCCACACACAATCACACCAAAGTCAGACGGATTCGAACGTGATGACGTATGACTGGACTAGAATAAGGCAGTTCATAGCCAGTAGCCAATAACTGCCCTAGCGTCGGTTTTTGTCCGTAGGACTAGCATACACACAAATAGATTTCTCGGTCCGGCGGAGTTCCGGTGGGAAAATTTAAAACATGTTCTATTTCTAAAGTCCGCAGGATTTTTAGCAAGCAAAGGTCCGATGGAGCCCACACACGATAGAATTGTCCGACGGACTCGTTCCGTCTGACCTTTTCTGTCAAAAAGTCTGGTCGTGTGTACGTGGCATTACACTTCTTTGGTGAATGGGTAGAGGTACTATGTAGAAAAAATAAATATGGGTGATTTTGCGCAAATGCAATATAAATTACTATACGAAAGTGATGAACATAGGAAAATATGTATAAAGACTGAGTGGTCCTCTATGGTGTGTAATCAACACATTTTATCATCATTTTTTGCACATTAGCCCTCCATCACTTTTTAATTCAGTTTTTATACATATTTTCCTATACTTTCGTATAGTAATTTATATTGCATTTGCGCAAAATCACCCATATTAATTTTTTCCACTTGTTTGGTGTTATTGTGAACACTTTTAGATTTTGCAGCACTTGTGAACACATCACTTATTATTTATAATATTTACATATAATATTTTTTACATATTGACCTATCTGGTCTACTCCTAGTAGCGCAAACAACCTTAATCCTTTTATTTCCAATTTTTTCACAAGAGGTACTATGTACCCCATATTCATTCACATGGGGGGGTGGAATCTGGGGGTTTGTTAAAGGGGGCCCACAGACCCTCACAACCAGAGTACAGGGTTGTGGGGAAGAGCCCTTTGTCCCCATCAACATGCCCTCCTGCCGCAAAGCACCCCCCATGTTGAGGGGATGTGGCCTGGTATGATTCAGGAGGGAGGGGGCATTCGCTCATCCCCTCTTTTTCCTGACCTGCTGGGCTGCCTGCTAGGATAAGGGTCTGGTATAGATTTCCCCCACCCCACTCCATTTTTTCTTTATTTTGGCGTGGGGTTTCCCCCCAAATCCATACTAGACCCGAGCTGATGACTCATTGGTTTTTAAGGATGTGGCAGCCGGCTTCCCGGCCCACTCCTTAGCAACCAGCTATATACAGTGTGATTAACCACTTCAATACAGGGAACTTCCCCCTTTCCTGCCCAGGCCAATTTTCAGCTTTCAGCGCTGTTGCATTTTAAATGTTAATTGCACAGCCATGCAACACTGTACTCAAACAAAATGTTCATAATTTTGTTCCCATAAATAGAGCTTTCTTTTGATGGTATTTGATCACCACTGGGGTTTTAATTTTTTGCTAAACAAATAAAAAAAGACAGGTTTTTGTTTTTTTATGTTTTTCTATAAATACGTTTTCTCTTTCACTGATAGGCACTGATGAGGCTGCACTGAAGGGCACTGATGAGGTGGCACTGATGATGAGGCACTAATATGCAGGATTGATAGATGGCAAAGATGGGCACTGATATTCAGCACTGATGGGCATTGGTAGGTAGCACTGATGGGCACTCATAGGTGGCACTGATAGGTGACACTGATGGGCCCTGAAAGGCCACGCTGTTGGGCACTTATAGGTGGCACTGATGGGCACTGATAGGGAGCACTGATGAGGCACTGGCAGGCATTACTGATGGGCACTGATTGGCACCTCTAATGGGCACTGATTGGCAACCCTGGTGATCATGGGTGGGCATACCTGGTGGGAAGGGGTGGACATCCTCGGTGGGTCTGCACTGATAATAAATGCGTTAATTATCAGCGCAGACCCCCCTGTCAGGAGATTGGCTCTCCTCTAATTGCATCTGTCAGTGCAAGTGGAGGAAAAGCCAATAAACAGCTCTTCCTATTTACACTGTGATTAGACACAGCTGATTACAAGGTAAAGAGCCTACCTCAGAGGCTATTTATGGAGATCAGAGATGCGGTATGTCAGACTGACACACCAGACCAACAATCACCGCGCTGATCGTGGGCATGCGTTCATGGCTTATCCTGCTGGACGTCTTGTAACGTCCAGTCAGGATAATGAAACCACTTTCCAGCCGTCATTCTGCTATATGGTGGGCGGGAAGTGGTTAAAAGGGGAAAAAAATGCATGAAAACTTCATGCACAAAGGAATTCAAAACGCATGTTTAAAAGTGCAAAACGTGCATGAAACCCGCATCAACCCCATAGATGTGAACCTAGACTCAAAGTTAATTTCTATAAAGTAAATGAATCCCTGTTATCTCAATTTTAATACATTCTTGACACCTAACGTTTAATGACAAAAGGGTGGAATATAAAAAGACTCCTCCTCATATGGTGTATAAGATGATTCATCACTCTAATTTTCAGTGCCAAGTGAGGGACAGTGCCAAGAGCCACTGTTATGTAATACTATGAAAATCCAAGTATTTGCATATCTACTTAGTTCCCCTCTTTAGTGCCTCTGTAACCCTGACCCCCTAGCCCCCTAGCCAACCTGGAAAACACATTATTGACCAGATCCTGTGATTGAGAGCATGTCCTGTAAGTCAAATGGAGTGGAGCCAGGAACTGATAGAAATTACAAAGATTACAGTTGAACTCCAGTTAAATGGCTAAATATATACACTATAATACTATATATGGGGATTATTTTTCATGCCATATTAAAATAAATTTTAAGGCTTTTTTTTATAGAAAAAATATATCACTTTTACAAAAAAAAGCCTCCAGTTGTTGTGTAGCCTATGACGGGAATGCCTATAAAGGGCATTGCTCTGGTAAACTTCTTATGCCGCGTACACACGACTGGACATTCCGACAACAAAACCCTGGATTTATTTCCGACGGATGTTGGTTCAAACTTGTCTTGCATACACACGGGCACACAAATGTTGTCGGAAATTATGAACATCAAGAACGCAGTGCTATACAACATGTATGACGAGCCAAGAAAAATGAAGCTCAATAGCCAGTGCGGCTTTTCTGCTTGTGTACACAAGATCGGAATTTCCGACAAAAAATTTTGTTGTCAGAAAATTTGAGATCCAGCTCTCACATTTTTGTTGTTGGAAATCCTGACAGCAAATGCCCGATGGAGCCTACACACGGTCGGAATTTCCGACAACAAGCTCCCATCGAACATTTGTTGTCGGAAATTCCGATATATGTACGCGGCATTAGAGGCTCATCAGCAGATAGCAAAAGGGAAAGAAGAAAGGCTTGTTTGTGTATAGAATGTAGGGGGGGGCAGCAGTTATTGGCCCAATGACCTCCTTAGACCAGTCACACAGGCCACACCATCTGTACATACATCTAGATGACGTACAATTGTTTTCTAGGGATTGTTTTACATTTTTGGTCTTTTTAATTGTTTACACGGCAGGTGGCAATATGGATTGGTATGGCACACTTGTCCTCACCATCGTCTTCTGTGTGCTATGTATTTTAATGAGCTACCTGAGGATTTTAAAGGAGAAGGCATCACTTCCTCCAGGACCCATGCCCTTACCATTTATTGGGAATCTGCTGCAGATCAACACAAAAGACATTGGTGCCTCACTTATGAAGGTCAGCAAATCTGGAGAGACTTTTTTTCTTGTATATTGCTCACATTCTGCAGATTTTGTTTGCACACATATCCATTAAAACCCAGGTCTAAGGTCTAGGCAAAATGTTTTTTTTTTAGTTGGTTAGATGGGGAAGGGTTAGAACCCTTGTTTCTATTAATATGTGTGCTCCTATTGTAGAGATATTACTTCTGTCCCACTGACTAGACATGTGTAGAACTAAAATATTTGTTTTTTTTCTTTCCAGATAGATACGTTATGTTACTAAGTTATGTTACTAATTTCGTTTTGTTGATTCGTTTCAGAATCAATTTAGTTTTGTTTCGTTTAAAAATTTTCTAACCAAAAATGGTCGACCAATACAAATTCGGTGTGAAGAATAGCAGGTTGTTAAAGTAGAGTTCCGCTTAAAAAAAAAAATTAAGTCAGTAGCTACAAAGAGAGCAGCTGCTGACTTTTAATAATCAGGCACTTACCTGTCCTAGGGTCCAGCGATGCGGGGGAATGAAGCCCCACTCGTCTCCCCTCCTCTCTGCGGCGCCAGCATTGTAACTGTGGGCGCCTGGCTGTGGCTTCACAGGGATCCCACTGCGCATGCGTGAGCCGTGCAATCATCTGGGACCTGTGACATGTCCCAGATGATTGCCTAGAGCAGTGATGGCAAACCTTGGCACCCCAGATGTTTTGGAACTACATTTCCCATGATGCTCCACTACACTGCAGAGTGCATGAGCATCATGGGAAATGTAGTTCCAAAACATCTGGAGTGCCAAGGTTCGCCATCACTGGCCTAGAGGGAGGGGGGACAGGTGATTTTCCTTCCAGCCCCGAGGGTGCACCAGAAGGACGTGGGAGCTGGAACCCTCTGAAAAGAGGGTATCCACTCCCCCCCCAAAAAAAGGCATGCCAAATGTGGTATGTCAGGGGGTCACCTTCTCTTAAAGCGGAATTTCTATTCTTGGGTGAAACTACACTTTAAAAAGTAGGCTAGGAAGTCAGCCATTGTGTCCTTTACAACCGATGACTCATCGGCAGTCAGCGAGCTTCCCCACTGAGAGTTTAAATAATGAAAACAAAACAAATGAATGCCGGCAATGGAAAAGTTCCAAGTGAGCACTCCCCCTGAACCATACCAGGCCACATGACATTCTTCAGACTCTGCCCCCTCCACCCCAAAGCACCTTGTCCCCATGTTGATGTGGACAAGGGCCTCTTCCCCACAACCCTGGGCAGTGGTTTTGGGGGTTTGTGGGTGGGGGGCTTATCGGAATCTGAATGCCCCCTCCAAAGTCCATACCAGACCCGTATCTGAACATGCAGCCTGGCAGGCCAGGAAAGGGGGGCAAGCAAGCTCCACATGCCCTCAACATGGGGACCCTGCCCCCCATCCCAAAGCACCTTGTCCCCATGTTGATGGGGACAAGGGCCTCTTTCCCACAACCCTGGGCAGTGGTTGTGGGGGTTTGCAGGAGGGGGCTTATAGGAATCTGATTCCCCCGAATGAGTATGGCCTACCCATTTACCAAAAAAGTGAAAAGACACAGGTTTTTGACAATTCCTTTATTAAAAAATAAAATGTCCCCCAATGTAGATCCATCATCAATCATGATGCCCACTGCCGAACCCGAAAAAAGTAAAAAAAAAACAACCTCCGGCCTCGAGTGCTCCCGCCGACTGCCTGCTCACCCCTCCACCCCCATCACAGACCCCCTATCACAGATCCTCTCCACCACAGGCCCCCCTCCAGCACAGACCCCACTCTATCAGAGATCCCCCATTACAGACCCCATTATCACAGACCCCACTTCATAACAGACCCCACTCCCTCACAGACCCCACTCCATTACAGACCCCCCCATTACAGATCCCACTCCATCACAGACCCCCCATTACAGAACCCATTATCACAGATCCCCCATCACAGATCCCACTCCCATCACAGACTCCCATTACAGACCCCAATCCACTTCATCACAGACCCCCCATTACAGACCACACTCCATCACAGTCACCCCCATTACAGACCCACTACATCACAGACCCCACTACATCACATCACAGACCCCCTCATTACAGACCACACTCATCACATACCCCCCCATTACAGACCCCACTCCATCAGAGACCCCCTCATTACAGACCCCACTTCATCACAGAACCCCCATTACAGACCCCACTCCGTCACAGATCCCCCCTCCATCACAGACCCCACTCCATCACAGACACTCCATTACAGACTCCCTCCATCACAGACACTCCATTACAGACCCCACTCCATCACAGACACTCCATTACAGACTCCCTCCATCACAGTCCTCCCTTAATATTACCGAGTCAGACTGTCTCTTTTATCAAAGCAGCATTCCCCCTTCCTCCCCCTCCCCACACTGCCCTACCTTAGTCACACAAGCCAGGAAGTACACATGGCAGGTCCAGACAAAGGGCGGGACTTTTCAAGTTAAAGGTGGGTGATTGTTTGCTAGGACCACCTCACTGTCCAGCAACCAATCATCTGCTTTGTAACTTGAAAAGTCCCACCCTTTGTCCAGACCTGCAGCACTTCCAGGCTCCAGGCTCATGTGAATAAGGTAGGGCAGTGTGGGGGGGGGGGGGGGGGAAGGGAAGTGATGAGATGATGTAAAGGAGAGCCCTGCCGCGCCTCTCATGTAATCAAGGATGTTAGCGGCAGCGGCCGGCAGGTGAGCTGGCAGAGGGGAGAGAACACCCAGGCAACTATTTGGCGAGGCTGCGGGCCGCATAGGGCTGCTACTGGGTCTGGATTCTGCCCGCGGTCTGCCATTTAGTGATGCCTGTACTAGAGCCAGCAAAATTAAGGTGACCAGATTTTTTAAATGAAATCCGGGGACATATTTTTTACTGGCAAGTGGTAAACTATTTTTTAAGTATATTTTCCTCAAATGATATATAAGATAAGATGGAGAAAAAAGTAGGAGTTAGTTACATAAAGAATGCGGTGCTCGCCAGTGCGTTACACACAGAATGCAGGGCTCAGCAGTGCGTTACACACAGAATGCAGGGCTCAGCAGTGCGTTACACACAGAATGCACGGCTCAGCAGTGCGTTACACACAGAATGCAGGGATCACCAGTGCGTTACACACAGAATGCAGGGCTCACCAGTGCGTTACACACAGAATGCAGGGCTCACCAGTGCGTTACATACAGAATGCAGGGCTCACCAGTGCGTTACACACAGAATGCAGGGCTCACCAGTGCGTTACACAGAGATTGCAGGGCTCACCAGTGCGTTACACAGAGATTGCAGGGCTCACCAGTGCGTTACACACAGAATGCAGGGCTCACCAGTGTGTTATACAGAGAAGGCAGGGCTCACCAGTGCGTTACACACAGAAGGCAGGGATCACCAGTGCATTACACACAGAAGGTAGAGCTCACCAGTGCGTTACACACAGAATGCAGGGCTCAGCAGTGCGTTACACACAGAATGCAGGGATCACCAGTGCGTTACACACAGAATGCAGGGATCACCAGTGCGTTACACACAGAATGCAGGGATCACCAGTGCGTTACACACAGAATGCAGGGCTCACCAGTGCTTTACACACAGAATGCAGGGCTCACCAGTGCGTTACACACAGAATGCAGGGCTCACCAGTGCGTTACATACAGAATGCAGGGCTCACCAGTGCGTTACAAACAGAATGCAGGGCTCACCAGTGCGTTACACAGAGATTGCAGGGCTCACCAGTGCGTTACACACAGATTGCAGGGCTCACCAGTGCGTTACACAGAGATTGCAGGGCTCACCAGTGCGTTACACACAGAATGCAGGGCTCACCAGTGTGTTATACAGAGAAGGCAGGGCTCACCAGTGCGTTACACACAGAAGGCAGGGATCACCAGTGCATTACACACAGAAGGCAGAGCTCACCAGTGCGTTACACACATTAGGCAGGGCTCACCAGTGCGTTACACACAGAAGGCAGAGATCATCAGTGCATTACACACAGAAGGCAGAGCTCACCAGTGCATTATACAGAGATTTCAGGACTTACCAGTGCATTATACACAGAATGCAGGGCTCATTAGTGCACTACACACAGAATGCAGGGCTCACCAGTGCATTACATACAGAATGCAGGGCTCCCCAGTGCATTACATACAGAATGCAGGGCTCACCAGTACATTACACCAGTGTTTTTCAACTCCAGTCCTCAAGGCGCCCCAACAGCTCATGTTTTCAGGATTTCCTTTTGATGAAATGGCTATGGTAATTACTAAGGCAGTGAAACTGATAGAGTCACCTGTGCAAAATAATAGAAATCCTGAAAACATGACCTGTTGGGGCACCTTGAGGACTGGAGTTGAGAAACACTGCATTACACACTACACACATTACACTGCCTCTAAACTGTCCTCTTGAAATATGATTTGTGTAAGCTCAGTGTAAATGCTTTTTTTGTCTTTTGTAAGTATATAACATTTCATTTCAATGTTTTGCAGCTGAAAGACAAGTATGGACCAGTTTACACTCTGTACCTGGGGCCTAAACCTGGAATTGTCCTATGTGGATATGATGTTGTGAAGGAGGCCTTAATTGATCAAAGTGAAGTATTTGGAGATAGGGGAGACTACCCTGTGTTCTTGAACTTCATAGGTGAACATGGTGAGACCAAGTTGCATTCTTTAGTTGTCCTAAATTAGCCACTGACATGTTGGATCCCAACTCCAACCAACATTTATATTAGTTTTGAGTATAGTAGAGAAAGGGTAGGACCTCAGGAAGTAAGAGAAATCTTTCCAATGTGGTTGTATACATTAACAAAAACCTACCAGAGCTTCTAACACGTCAGCACTGTACTTAAAAAGGTGCAATAATTTGCATCTATGTCACCATTTGGGTTATTTCTCTCACTTCCTGTCTCAATAACTACAAAGGAGGAAATAGAAATGTCCTTTAAGTGATAAAAACACACATTGTTTAATTTGCATTATCCCTTCTCTTTCTGTACAAGGATAAGGTACAAGTAATTATTTAATAAATTATTATTTATAAACAAAAAAAAATCAAACTACCTTTTTTCATGTAGCACCCCCCTGGGTATACTGGGAGAAAAGAGGGTACCTCCAGATGCAGGGAGTGGACTTACATTCACCCCAGGGCTCCATGGCTATAATGGGAAGTTAGAACAAATGTCACTTTAGGTTGTTTTCAATGCTTTAATGAAAAACTTGAAAGATGTAGTAGTAAAGAGGTTGAGGGGAGGTTGCAGATACCTTTTTGTAGCAGATCACTTACAGACTCCTTAGATTAAAGGACAAAGCACGGCTTTCTTCTAGCAGATATTGAATATCTGGGTAGGCCTCTCTCTCACACAGACCTAGCAACCAGTAAGATGTCTGGATAAGCCTCTCTCACAGACTTAGCAGCCAGCAGGCGCCTGGATAAGTCTCTCTCACAAACTTAGCAGCCAGGAATGTATTACCTTGATTGGACTGTAGAACAGAGTCACAGTACCCAAACCTTTAAGCCGACCCAGCAGTACTGTGAGGATAGGTTAGATGCAGGTTCGTCCTCCAAGTAAGTCACCGGGCACTTCTGAGAGACCAGCCTTCATCTTGGTTCTCTCCAGCAAGGGTCCTCCCCTGGATTTCCTCAGCTTGGCTTGGCTTCTTCCAAACAGGCAAGACAGCGTAAGGACCACCTCTGGACTAGTAGGCCCCAGACAGGCTTCTGGGCCTACTTGCGCAGCTTGCAGCAGCGTAGCCTCAGGCCTGGAGGTAAGAACTGAAAAAAGCACATAGTTACATAGTTAGTAAGGTTGAATAAAGACACCAGTCCATCCAGTTCAACCTGAGTGAGTGTCTACAGTTGTCCCTATCCCTGTACATTGCACACTCACATCGGTCCCTACCCTCGAGAAGCCCACAATCCAAGGTCCCCATTAATATACTAGGGTCAGTTTTGGACAGAAGCCAATTAACCTACCTGCATGTCTTTGGAGTGTGGGAGGAAACTGGAGTACCCGGAGGAAACCCACGCAGGCACAGGGAGAACATGCAAACTCCAGGCAGGTAGTGTCCTGGTTGGGATTCGAACCAGTAACCCTTTTTTACTGCTAGGTGAGAGTGCTAACCACTATACCACTGTGCCACCAAAAGTCCAATAAATACCCCTTCCCAGAATGCACAGCAGCAAGAACCTCCTACTGGGCTGTTTCTGGAAAAAGAATAATCATTGCAGTTCAACTTATGCCCTGTACACACTGTTGGAAATTCCGACGGAAAAGGTCCGATCAGATTATATTGACGGAAAATCCGATCGTGCGTGGGCTCTATCGGACTTTTGAGAGCAGGATCTCAAATTTTCCGACAACAAAATCTGATCTGACTTTTTACGATTGTTCGTAGAGAATTCCGATCAGACAAAATGCCAGGCATGCTCAGATCAAATTACGAGACCAAAGCTATTGGCCTGAACGTAGTCCCTTCGTAACGAACGAACGTCATCACATTCTGAACGATCGGATTTTCCTACAACTTTGTCAAATTTAGGACAGAATCATTAAACTATGTACAATCAATCTGAGCTGTTTACAGCTCAGCCAAAACTAGATTTACAATATAGCCCCATTTTTGGAAACAGGGGGCTATATTTATAATCGATATACAGTTGTCACATGACCCAGCTCTTTCCCAGCTTGTTTCTAGGGAAACATAAGCAGGAGGAGCTTCTAGTCCTCTGCTGCTGATCACATGTTCAAAACAAACAAGAACAGCCTTTGGAATATCAATAAACTGTTTTAAATTGTCATACAAATATATATTTTGAATCAAATCTTTATAATTTTAGACTATAACATGGTGTGGGTGGACTTCTGGCTGTCACAGGCCGTGTCACGCCCCTCCAGCCTGCGTCTTAGAATATGAGGGAGATGAAGCCTCCATCATTCTAACCTACAAGGAGGAGGGAGGGAGTGGGCTGTCATTTACCTCTGTGTATACGCCCACATGTTTGACTCTATAGTCACATGGGCTGCTCAGATGTGATAGGGAGGAAATTATAAATCAAAGGAGCAGCGCTATGCAAGACATGCATACTGTATATACATCAATAATTGACAAAAGTAAACAGAAATGACAAATTAAGAAATTCATCAACAACAATAAGTGGTTATTAATGAATTTCTTAATTTGTCCTAGCGCAGATTTTTAGTATTTTAGTTTTGATATAGAGGAAATGCTTAGCATAGAAACTCACTGAAAACTGAGAATGTGCAGAGCTGCCAACACTGCTCTGCACAATTTCCAACTGTAGTGGGGACATAGAAAGGAGGGAGGGATAGAGAACAGCAGGATCAACCATTTTTTTTGCAGAATACAGAAAACAAATCCCTTAGTGGCTGAGTGAATATGAACAGCATGTAATATAACATCTACTGATAATTTTTAATGATGGTTTAATGACTCTTTAAAACCAGTGGCGGCCCTAATCCATGCGCCTGGCCCCTAATCTACATGCAGGTTGCCGGACACCTGGATTTCAATTATTATTATTTTTTTTAAACACATGATTAGAGCCTGAGGCTCTATTTGGCTTCATAAAGGGTGGGCTCGGGACGCAGAGCACTGCACCCCGAGCCCACCCACTTGTGTGACAATAGCAAACTAATATTCGCTATTGTCTTCTTGCTTCTCCTCCCAGCCAATCAGGAAGCGGGTGTTAAGACCTGATTGGCCGAGAGGAGAAGCGATAGTATTGGCCGGCCAGGAGCAGAAGCAGGGCAGAAGCCGCCGAGTAGGAGACAGAGAGGGAAACCGCCGAAGCTGCCCACGACCTGGATGGCGTAAGTTATATTGTGCCAAGCTGGACCAATGTAAGTATGCAATAAAGATCATACCTGGGGTTCAGCTTTAACCACTTGAGGACCGCCGTATTGCCAATGTATGTCAGCACAATGGCACAGGCAGGCACAATCACGTACATCTACGTGATTGCCTTCCAGCGGGTGGGGGGTCCGATCGGACCCCCTCCCGCTGGTTACGGCGGTCCGATTCGGTCCAGGAGCGCTCCGTGATGAGGGGATGGCCGTTGGTTTTCGGCCACCCCCTCTGGATCGCTCCTGGCCAATGAGAAGCTTCCTCCCCTGTGTATTGTTTACACAGGAAGGAGGAAGTGATGTCATTCTCCTCGGGGCGGTCTTTTTGACCGGACTACGAGGAGAAGAGTAAAAGTAAGTGTGCACCAACACTACACTGACATGTAGGTACACACAGGCACACAAACCCCCCCCCGATCCCCCCCCCGATCGCCCCCCGATCCCCCCCGCCCCCCCTCCCCCCCCAGTCACAGTGTCACTGATTGCATTGATCATTTCTTTACTGATCAATGCATTCAGTGTCAGTTGTGACAGTAAAAACTGTCAGGACAGTTAGTGTTAGGTCCAGGGTAGCCCCCTATCACCCCCCAATAAAGATTTAACCCCCTGATTGCCCCTAGAGTTAACCCTTTCACCCCCTTTTGCCAGTGTCACTAAGCGATCATTTTTCTGATCGCTGCATGTGTCGCTAGGTAGCTAGTTATTTTTTTAGGTTCACCGCCAGGTTTTTATATCGCTAGGTACCCCGATATACTACCCAATAATGGGTTTAACCCCCTGATTGCCGCTAGTTAACCCTTTCACCCCCTTTTGCCAGTGTCACTAAGCGATCGTTTTTCTGATCGCTGCATTAGTGTCGCTACAGTCGCTAGGTAGCTAGTTATTTTTTTAGGTTCACCGCCAGGTTTTTATAGCGCTAGGTACCCCGATATACTACCCAATAATGGTTTTAACCCCCTGATTTCCGCTAGTTAACCCTTTCACCCCCTTTTGCCAGTGTCACTAAGCGATAATTTTTCTGAACGCTGCATCAGTGTCGCTAGTGTCGCTAGGTAGCTAGTTATTTTTTTAGGTTCACCGCCAGGTTTTTATAGCGCTAGGTACCCCGATATACTACCCAATAATGGTTTTAACCCCCTGATTGCTGCTAGTTAACCCTTTCACCCCCTTTCACCAGCGATCACAGTATAAGTGTCACTGGTGACGCTGGTTAGCCAGTTAGTTATTTAGGTTCCCGTCAGGTTTTTATATAGCGCCAGGGACCCCCATATACTACCTAATAAAAATTTGAACCCCCTGATTGCTCCTAGTTAACCCTTTCACCACTGATCACCGTATAAGTGTTACGGGTGACTCTGGTTAGTTTGTTTTTTATAGCATCAGGGCACCCACCATTTATTACCCAATAAAGGTTTAACCCCCTGATCACCCGGCGGGTGATATCAATTAGGTTTTAGGGTCAGGGTCTGCGTCGCCCCAGGCAGCGCTAGGTTACTGCCAGTACCGCTAACACCCACACGCAAAGCATACACCTCCCGTAGTGGTATAGAATCTGAACAGATCAATATCTGATCTGATCAGATCTATACTAGCGTCCCCAGCAGTTTAGGGTTCCAAAAAAACGCATTGTTAGCGGGATCAGCCCAAATACCTGCTGGCACCTGCGTTTTGCCCCTCTGCCCAGCCCACCCAAGTGCAGTATCGATCGATCACTGTCACTTACAAAACACTAAACACATAACTGCAGCGATCGCAGAGTCAGGCCTGATCCCTGCCATCGCTAACAGGTTTTTTGGTAGCATTTTTTATTCAAATCCGGAAGGCAGTGCTTGGTTTTCGGGGTCCCGTACGTGGCTAGGCTCCCAAAAAGTCCCCCACATGTGGTATCCCCGTACTCGGGAGAAGCAGCAGAATTTATTTTGGGGTGTAATTTGACTTCTGCCCATAGCATGTGTGAGCAATATATCATTTAGTGACAACTTTGTGCAAAAAAAAAAAAGTTTGTAATATTCCCGCAACTTTTGGCAAAATATAAAATATTCCATGGACTCAACATGCCTCTTAGTAAATAGCTTGGGGTGTCTACTTTCCAAAATGGGGTCATTTGGGGGGGTTTTGTGCTATTTTGGCATTTTATGGACTTCGAAACTGTGATAGGTAGTGAGGAGTTAAATCAAAAATTTGCACCCTTAGAAATCCTGAAGGTGGTGATTGGTTTTCGGGGTGCCGTGCGCGACTAGACTCCCAAAAAGTCCCACACATGTGGTATCCCCGTACTCAGGAGAAGCAGCAGAATGTATTTTGGGGTGTCATTTCACATATGCCCATAGCATGTAGGAGCAATATATCATTTAGTGACAACTTGGTGCAAAAAAAAAAAAGTTTGTAATATTCCCGCAACTTGTGGCAAAATATAAAATATTCCATGGACTCAACATGCCTCTCAGTAAATAGCTTGGGGTGTCTACTTTCCAAAATGGGGTCATTTTGGGGGGTTTTGTGCTATTTTGGCATTTTATGGCCTTCGAAACTGTGATAGGTAGTGAGGAGTTAAATCAAAAATTTGCACCCTTAGAAATCTTGAAGGTGGTGATTGGTTTTCGGGGTGCCGTGCGCGACTAGACTCCCAAAAAGTCCCACACATGTGGTATCCCCATACTCGGGAGAAGTAGCGGAATATATTTTGGGGTGCAATTCCACATATAACCATGGCATGTGTGAGCAATATATCATTTAGTGACAACTTTTTGTAAAAAAAAATTTTTTTTTTTTTTTTTGTCATTATTCAATCCCTTAGGACAAAAAAAATAAATATTCAATGGGCTCAACATACCCATCAGCAATTTCCTTGGGGTGTCTACTTTCCAAAATGGGGTCATTTGGGGGGGATTTGTACTGCCCTGCCATTTTAGCACCTCAAGAAATGAGATCGGCAGTCATAAATTAAAAGCTGTGTAAATTCCAGAAAATGTACTCTAGTTTGTAGACGCTATAACTTTTGCGCAAACCAAAAAATATATGCTTATTGACATTTTTTTTACTAAAGACATGTGGCTGAATAAATTTTGCCCTCAATGTATGACTAAAATTTAGTTTATTCGATTTTTCTTATAACAAAAAGAAGAAAATATCTTTTTTTTTCAAAATTTTCGCTCTTTTTCCATTTATATTGCAAAAAAAAAAAAACGCAGAGGCAATCAAATACCATCAAAAGAAAGCTCTATTTGTGGGAAGAAAAGGACGCAAATTTCGTTTGGGTGCAATATTGCATGACCGCGCAATTACCAGTTAAAGCAGCGCAGTGCGAAATTGCAAAAAGACCTCTGGTCCTTAAGGTATTTATTGGTCCGGAACTGAAGTGGTTAAAATAGGTAAAAAAAAAAAAAGCGAACAGATGTTCTAACTTCCCCGATCTATCCAAAAATCAACAGAAAATTTATTTTCAAGAATTAGAAATATATTAACCGAAAACATCCAAAGGGTTTGTACATTAGTTACAGTTTAGGAAATCAGACTATATTACCAGCTTGTTGTAAAACTGTTTTGGAGTCATTTTGATTTACCATTTGCCACTAAGCATAAAAGATGAGATTGTGTCAGAGTAAAAAAAAAAAAACATACCAAATACATTAAAGCAGACCTTCAGTCATTTTTTCATCTATTACATTTTCTGCCCTTGTTGTTTTAACATTTGATAGTAAAACATTTATTTTCTGCCGGTAAATACCTTATACAGCCCACTTCCTGTTTCTTGTCTGGTAAAAAGCCTAGGCTTATGACATAATGTACAGCTCTCGCTTTTACACTTGTGAGAGTTTGCCAGGAAGGAAGGGAGGGTGAGCCATAGGAGGACCAATGAGAGCTGCAGAGCTTGAGGTGTGCTTCTGTGTGTCTGTGTAAATTCAGAAAGTTAACAGGCAGCAGCTTCAGCTGCCCTCAGTTAAAAACTCTGTCTTATCTGGATATGTTATGAGGACAATGCAAGAAGAGGAGGATCTGTGCATGCAAGATCAAGCAGTTTTTTTTTACACAGTGCAGAGGATTAACCCCTTAGGTTTCCCAGTGATTATAATAAGCATGCTTTACTGCAAATACAAACTGATTTTATTGTTGTGGGTTTAGTAATACCTTAATATTAATAAAGTCGATTTTTTATGCAATTACATGCCCTGCGAGATTTAGAATTCTGTCAATATTTTTTTGTAAATCACAGAATTCTGTTTACTGGGGTGCTGCATTCAGGACACACAGAAGGGACTTTTTTTTAAGACAGGCAGTTTCCTGCTATCCTCCCATTCTCCATTCTTAAAGTAGTTGTAAACCTCAGGCATGAAATATGATCAAAGCATATCTTTCTATAGTGTGTACTTGTCTCAATCCAGAGCACTGAGTGTCATTTTTCTCTACTGCTTTGTTCCTTTGCTATAAGCATTAGTCACTTCTGGCAAGTTTTTCTGACACCAAGAGAAAAATGGTGACAGGGGAGGGCTTTCCATCTGATTGACAGCCTCAGCTCTGATCTTGTTTGCTGTGTGGAGGAGGGTGTGTCCCTCCCCTCCAATCAGCTTTCAGAGCTCCCCTTACTGATGTAATTTTAGCTCTTCACCCCCTGCTTTTTTAGAGCTGAGAGATCCTGTGTAAATTCTACACTTTGAATGGATGTAAGGGTTACACAGCAGTTGATAGACAGGAACAACTTGTGTAAGATGATTTGTTTCATCTCTGTGTCTCATATGAGGCCAGTCACTTCACTGGGTATATGTAAGGGTTTACAACCACTTTAAAAGGCCCACAGTGTTCTTGGAGGGCACAGGGGAACTGGATGAGTACTGCTGGGGACAGTAGGGGAGATCTGATCATGCTTCACCATGTAGAAGTGGTTGGTTGGCTCTATAGCCCACTACATTATTTCTACCAGATATAGCAAAGTCTTTGTCTGAGTTTCTTTGATGTCTGGATAAAATCTAGCCCCACCAAGCCATAGGCACCTGCTTAACCCCCCCTGGCGGTGTTCCCGAGTCTGGCTCGGGGTAGAATTTTTATACCAAAAGCGGTAACCCCGAGCCAGACTCGGGACCGCATCACTGGATCCAGGGGGACGCTTACTTACTCCCTTGGATCCAGCGATGTCCCCCCGCTGTACGAGCGGCTCGTCCTCCACTCGATTCATCACGGAGCCAATCTCCGTTCCCTGCGAGCGTTGTGAAAATGTAATAGACAGATTTAATAAGAGTGTGTTTTTCTGACTTAGGCCGCGTACACACGGGCGGATTGTCTGCCCAACTAAGTTCGTCAGACAATCCGACAGACAGTCCGTTCAAAATTTGAATGAACGGACTTGACCACACACGATGAGCAGACAGTCCGCTGAAAGCGTGCGCGATGACGTGTACAGCACGTACGACGGGACTAGAAAAACGACGTCCTATACACTGCAATGCAACCTTCGGCCGTGTAAATCCTTTCTGAGCATGCGCCATACTTAGTCCGTCCAACTTGCCTACACACGAGCGGACTGTCCGCTGAAACCAAGTTTGGACGGACAAAACCAAGTTTGAACGGACAAAATTACGGAAATTCCGTAAGACTTTGTTCGTCAGACAGTCCGCTGAAAAAGTCCGCTGAAGCCCACACACGAGCGGATTGTCCGCTGAAACACGGTTCAGCGGACTAAGTTGGACAGACAATTCGCCCGTGTGTACGCGGCCTTACTTTTAACAAGAACTGGCTCCCATGAACATTAGTGATTATACACCTGTTTTTTGTTTTTTTTACTCTAACAGACCTTTGCTTTACCAATGGGGAGAGATGGAAGTTACTTCGGCGCTTTGCTCTGCTCACACTGAGGAACTTTGGCATGGGGAAGAGGAGTCTGGAAGAGCGAATACAAGAGGAGGCTCAGTTCCTCATGGAAGAGTTTAAAAGGACAAAGGGTGCAGCTCTTCTACAAATCAGATTTTATTTTATGTTTTGTATCAAATATACTACAAAGGAAGAGGACAGCCAAAGCCTTCAATTAATCTGTTAATGTATTTTGCAAATCATAATTCCATCTCCATCTCTGTTTTTCAGCCACATACCCTTTTAGAATTAGCCTGTCCCAGTTCTTCACAGGGTAGATGGGGACTACATACAGTGAGGTGGAGAGGACATGGGTGGGTTATGGTTCACAGAAACTGGAGGTATAAGCCATGAGGGTGGTTGGAGGTTTGGACAGTGTTAAGGTTTATAGGCTTCAGAGGTGGGGCACAGGCAATAGATTGGTGGGTTGTGGTCTGGTTAGCTGCAACAAACAGTAAGGCCTCATGTACACTTCTGCTGGTAAATGGACGTTCAGAGGCAATTGGCTGCTTTTTTCAGCTGCCCCTGAACTCATCCAATGTTATCTTATGTGTACATGTACACAGGTTCGTTTAATGTCATTTTTGCGGCTATAGGCTTTTCTTTGAAGGCAAAAAAATGAGTTTAGATGCCAAAGTTTCTGACGTTTCAGACGCAAAACGTGGCAATATGCGTTTTTACAGGCATCCTATTATTTAACAAAACTTAAAAATGATAGCAAATGATTAAAAAACACTAAGAAAAATTTAAAAACTTGTAATTGCTTGCTATGCTTCATAGACCATTTATATACCCATAATGAGCAATACACAATCCAATACACCACTAGCATTGCTGTTAGCCAAAGTATAATTGGAATTTGACCTATATGTTGTTAGATTTCAACCAGATGACCCCACATTGAGCTTCACCCCCGACTTGATCAAACATAGTGGCATGAAATGTAGTGTTAGGGGTTAGTGTTTCCTATTAGGGTTAGGGGGTTATGGTTAGGGTTTTCCACTTGATGTTTAGGGTTATGGTTTCCTGTTAGTGTTAGGGGGTTATGGTTAGGGTTAGGGTTTTCCCCTTGAAGAACAAGTTTAGGGTTATGGCAAGGGTTATGGTTTCCTAATAGGGTTAGTGTTTTCCCCTTGAAGAACAAGTTTAGGGTTATGGTAAGGGTTATGGTTTCCTGTTAAGGTTAGGGTTTCTGGTTAGGGCTGGGTTAGGGTTTAGGTTTAGGTTAGGGGTTATGGTTAGGGTTTTCCCCTTGAAGAACAAGTTAGGGTTAGGGTTTCCGGTTAGGGTTAGGATTTCCGGTTAGGGTTTCCCATTAGGGTTAGGGTTTTCCCCTTGAACAAGTTTAGGGTTATGGTAAGTGTTATGACTATCATGAGGGGAAAGGGGCAAGGGAAAGGTTGGGACTTTATATGAAGCATGTAGTCTCCAGGGGCAACCAACTATCAATAGTATAATTTTTTAGAAAACATACATTGGGACCATATTCAATAAAGTAACATAAATAAATGATAGTGGTACTGTAACCTCTGGAAAGAGTCTAAAAATGCCTAAGCATATATATAGTACACCATCCCAGGGAAAACCTACTATCAATGGTAATGATGTAATTCTAGTTATTAAAATACAGTAACCAAGATTAGTAAAATAAGAAACAGTTTTTAATAGTGGTGGCATAGCCCCTAAATTCATCCATATACACATACACATCAATCATTTACATATCAAATAGTATTTAAAATAATGGAAAAAATCTCCTAACTTGCTTGATGGTAAGTGTTATGTTTTCTCGTTAGGGTTAGGGTTTCCAGTCAGGGTTAAGGGTTAGGGTTAGGGTTTTCCATTAGGGGGTTATGATTAGGGTTAGGGTTTTGGGTTAGGGTTAATTAAATATATTTTAAAAAACTGCAATTAAATTTAGCATAAAAAAGACAAAATAAAAAAATGAAATTACATATACAGTTTAGAAAAAAAAATCAATTGCAATTTAAAAATTAAATATATATAAAAAATTTGAATTTTTTCATCACATATGCTCATTATGGGATCCATAGTAAAAGCACCAAAATTGAGGTAGATACACTGCTGCTCTTTCAGCTGCTTCTGCTCTCTCTGGTCTCACAGAATGGCTGAAATAGTTAAATAATACTGTTTTTGGGCTTTGGGAGGGTCCTATGATGTTATCTTAAATAAATGCTCCTAGACGCAAAACGTGGCAAAACTGATGTTTTTAAACGCCGGTTTGGAATCTGTCAAAAAATTCATTCAGAGGAGGTTGCCTAGCGTCCCATGTACATTAAGCCTAAGTGAATAAACACTCCATTATGGGGTAGACATGTGCAATTTGTTTCTTTCCGAATTCGTTCTTTAACGTATTTCAATAAATTAGTTCATTCGGAAAAATCCGAAATAGCGAAAACCCGTTTAACAAATTTTTCCCAATATTCGAAAATTTGTAAATGCGTACATTCAGAAATTCGTACATTCGCACATTCGTAAATACGTACATTCATACATTTGTAATTCGTAAATCAGTAAATTCGGAAATCTGAAATAATAATTAACTAATAATAACTTAACTATTACTAACAATTAAATTGTAGGCATTGTAATTTTCTTTCAAATTTGGCTGTTAGTGAACGTAACTAATACAAAATTTATCCGAAGTTACAAATTATCCGAAATAATGAATTCTGTATCCAAAGGAATAGAACGTGATGAATTAATAATAATAAATAACAATAATAATAATAAAAAACTTTTTATTATTATTTATTATTAATTTGTTCCATTCCATTTGTTTAGATGCGGCATTCGTTATTACGGATAATTTGTAACATCGGATAAATTCGTATTCATTACGTTCACTAAGCCAAATTTGAAAGGAAATTATAATACCTATAATTTGTTACGATTTCAGATTTTCAAATTTTTCTGTTTTCGAATCTCCAAATTTTCAAATTTACGAATGTACGAATATACAAATTTCCTAATTTGCAAATGTACAAATTTACTAATTGCGATCATAATGAATGACCCGAAAAACGAAACAAAAACGATTTTTTTTTTTGACAGTGCACATGTCTATTATGGGGTGGGAGTGGGGCCTACATACACTAATGGATGTGTCAAGACAGTAAATAACACTGATGTGTATGACTTGTTTCCTAGGGACTCCAGTTAATCCCACAAATTACTTTGCTCGAACAGTCGCAAACGTGATTTGCTCCATAGTTTTTGGCAGTCGGTTTAATTACGAAGACAGGAGACTCTTGGCAATAACCAAAAGTATTTATAATAACTTCCTTGTCATGAGCGGCACCTTGGGAACGGTGAGCATGAAGTGATTTATTTTCTGTATTTAAAAGATTAGTTCTAAAAAATAAAAATGTTCTTCTTTTTTTGTTAGTTGGTTAAGTATAAAATATTGCATATGAATATGCTTTTTTCATTTTTTTTAGCCAGCAGGAGAAGCTCTCTGGTTCTTTTTAAAATGTTTCCTTTGTTATAAAAATATTGTTTACAGTGCTCAGTAGGTCATGCTGAAATGTACACACATAGCTGAATGAGTTAGAGAAGGGACACATTTCTAAATGGAACCCTATGGACGGTACCTTAAAGGCTCAAGTAAATAGATAGAAAAATATAGATTCTGTAGATAGATAGGTATAGGCAAGTGAAGAGTACCCTTTGTGATACGCTGAACTTTCTTATGGTCCTTGATATGCAACTGGGGTTAAGACAGTAATTGCCTTTTTACTTCTCACCAAACCTACATCTAAAATAAATGGGCATTGTCTGCACAAATAAATGGTCAGATGCACAAATGCTTGGTGGGTGTGTGTCGGTGTGTTTGCATATACTCCCAAAAAATAATGAAGCTCATCCAAAACCATTTTAGTTTCCCTTTCGGCTAGAAGCACATGGGTGGCTTGGCCCTTCAGCATCAACTTCCAGTGTTTTAGGCACCCGGGAAGCACAGGTGCATCACCCAGCCCACTGCCAGCAGCCGGTTAAAATCTTTGATCGGCTCAAATATGTAACAGTTGTACACTGTACCGATTGGTACTCACATTTAGGGCCATGTTCATTCAAGGATGTATGCTCCAAAAGCAAAATTCTGCACTGGTACAGCATCCAAATACTACGTGTTACAACCTGTCATAGATTTTATCAGCCAAATGGAAGTGTATGAGCAAAATTAGGATGGCCGCACTCCCCAAAATAGATGCAATAGAAAATGTTTTTTGAGGAGTATAAAAACAAATGAACAAAGGAGCAATGACATAGGCAATGTCAGGGGAAAATGTGACGCATTACACATGACTAGCGTGCTTCGTCAAAACCATCTGGTTGCCTGCAGCAGTGACAGGGCATGCACCCCATCTGATGCGCGTTCATGTGCAGCTCAGCGGTCTTCACCTGGAGCCGTTCTTTTGCTTTGTTCAACCTGAAGTGAGCTGTCAGGCCACAGAAAATACCAGGGTTTGATGCTGACAGGCCAAACCCCCATGTGCACCTTCCCGCTGCCACCTCCCAGCCCTTTAAAAGGTCCTAAATGCTGGAATATGGAGGCAAGCATTCCAATCATATGACCACTGTGACTGGCAGTCAACACAATAATACATACGGAGTAGGGGTGAGCTTCGAGTTAGAAACAAACTCATTGCCTGTTCTCCTGTTCTCCAAACAGCGAGCAATTTGGGGTGTTCACGGCAAATTCGAAAAGCCACGGAACACCCTGTAAAAGTCTATGGGAGAAATCTAAAATGCTCATTTTAAAGGCTAATATGCAAGTTATTGTCCTAAAAAGTGTTTGGGGACCTGGGTCCTGCCCCAGGGGACAAAAACTTTTAAAAATGGCTGTTTTTTCAGGAGCAGTGATTTTAATAATGCTTAAAGTGAAACAATAAAAGTGTAAGGCCGCGTACACACGGGCGTAAAAATTTGCATGAACGGACTTGACCACACACGATGAACGAACAGTCCGCTGAAAGCATGCACGATGACGTGAATGGCACGTACGACGGGACGAGAAATTCGACGTCCAATACACTGCAATGCAACCTTCGCCGTGTAAATCCTTTCTGAGCATGCGCGAAACTTAGTCTGTCGAACAAGCCTACACACGAGCGGACTGTCCGCTGAAACCAAGTTTGGACGGACTGTCTTACGGAAATTCCGAAAGACTTTGTTCGTCAGACTGTCCGCTGAAACTGTCCGCTGAAGCCCACACACGAGCGGATTGTCCGCTGAAACACTGTTCAGCGGACTAAGTTGGGCGAACAGTCCGCCCGTGTGTACGCGGCCTAATACTCCTTTAAATTTTGTAACTAGGGGTGGGTATAGTATGCCTCATGTTCAAGCAGAAATTCTGTTTTTTATTTTCCGTGCACATGAATGGGTATTCGTTACAAAGTGAAAATGCACCACATTCACCAAGCTCAAGAGAAAATTCCTTTGCAAAGTGAACAACCTACAGTATCTCACAAAAGTGAGTACACCCCTCACATTTTTTAAAATATTTTATTATATCTTTTCATGTGACAACACTGAAGCAATGACACTTTACTACAGTGTAAAGTGGTGGATGTATAGCAGTGTAAATTTTATGTCCCCTCAAAATAACTCAACACACAGCATTAATGTCCAAACCACTAGCAACAAAAGTGAGTACACCCCTAAGTGAAACTGTTCAAATTGGGCCCAATTAGCATTTTTATCTTATCCAGAGTAATGTGGTTTATTAGTGTTACAAGATCTCATGTGTGAATGGGGAGCAGGTACATTAAATTTGGTGTTATCGCTCTCACTCTTTCCTACTGGTCACTGGAAGTTCAACATGGCACCTCATGACAAAGAACTCTCTGAGGATCTGAAATAAAGAATTGTTGCTCTACATAAAGGTGGCCTAAGCTATAAGAAGATTGCCAAGACCCTGAACCTGAGCTGCAGCACGGTGGCCAAGACCATACAGTGATTTAACAGGACAGGTTCCACTCAGAACAGGCCTCGCCATGGTCAACCAAAGAAGTTGAGTGCACATGCTCAGCATCATATCCAGTGGTTGTCTTTGGGAAATAGACATATGAGTGCTACCAATATGTAGGGGTAGGGGTCAGCCTGACAGTGCTCAGACCATACGCCGCACACTGCATCAAACTGGTCTGCATGGCTATCTTCTCAGAAGGAAGCCTCTTCTAAAGATGATGCACAAGAATGCCCGCAAACAGTTTGCTGAAGATAAGCAGACTAAGGACAAGGATTACTGAAACCATCTCCTGTGGTCCGATGAGATCAAGATAAACTTATTTGGTTCAGATGGTGTCAAGCGTGTGTGGCGGCAACCAGGTGAGGAGTACAAAGACAAGTGTGTCTTGCCTACAGTCAAGCATGGTGGTGGGAGTGTCATGGTCTGGGGCTGCATGAGTGCTGCCGGGACTGGAGGGCTACAGTTCATTGAGGGAACCATGAATGCCAACATGTAATGTGACATACTGAAGCAGAGCATGATTCCCTCTCTTCAGAGACTGGGACGCAGGGCAGTATTCCAACATAACGGCCGCAAACACACCTCCAAGATGACCACTGCCTTGCTAAAGAAGCTGAGGGTAAAGGTGATGGACTGGCCAAGCATGTCTCCAAACCTAAACCCTAGGGAGCATCTGTGGGGCATCCTCAAGTGGAAGGTTAAAGAGTGCAAAGTTTCTACATCCACCAGCACCGTGATGTCTTCATGGAGGAGTGGAAGAGGACTCCATTGGCAACCTGTGAAGCTCTGGTAAACTCCATGCCCAAGAGGGTTAAGGCAGTGCTAGAAAATAATAGTGGCCACACAAAATATTGACACTTTGGGTCCAATTTGGACATTTTCAGCCTCAGAACCTGTGTATTTCATATGTGTCCTGGATTAAAGGGATGATGTAGCAACCCTACTTCTTTCCCAATTCGGACATTTTCACTTAGGGTTGTACTCACTTTTGTTGTCAGCGGTTTAGACATTAATGGCTGTGTGTTGAGTTATTTTGAGGGGACAGCAAATTTACACTGCTATACAAGCTGTACGCTCACTACTTTACATTGTAGCAAAGTGTAATTTCTTCAGTCTTATCACATGAAAAGATATGATAAAATATTTACAAAAATGTGAGGGTGTACTCACTTTTGTGAGATACTATATTTGCCCTTAGTATCTCAACTCCATGTTGTCATGCCTTTTAATCATGACTATTTTGTTATTAGGGTTGTATTATCAGACTTTCACTGCAAGATCCCTAGATGCTATCAGGCTGTGGTCCCCTTGGTTTGTCCCCTCTCAGCGTTTGGTGTTACATGTCAACGTATGTTTTGCTCCAGTTGTGCTCTTTGGTTCTTTGCTGATATTTTTTTTGTATGTTTTGTTTTGTGGCAATCCAGCTGTACAATATGTATCCAAAGCTTTTGGAACGCCTGCCAGGTCCACACAAAAGAATGCAGAAATATTTTGACATGATCTACGACGTTTCAGCGGAAATCATCAAATACCACAAGGATACACTGGATCCTGAAAATCCTCGTGACTACATTGACTGTTTCCTCATAAAGATCAAAGAGGTAATCATAACTAGGAGCTACATTTTTTTTGTTTACAGTATTCCTTACTGAAATGGCCATAGTCTTCATTTTTGTTCATACATGTAAAAAGAATCCACTAAAGGTGAACCTGAACATTACAGCCCTAGTTCCACTTTTCCACCACTCACAGACTAGTCCGCTGAGGTTAAAGAGAAATTCCATGTACTTTTAGGTATGGGAGAATGTGACTCACTCCCCCTTCTTCCATGTGATTTGTGATGCTGCTTGCCATGTATATGACACTTCTTCCTGGTTGACCACTCAGGCAATACCCAGTGCAGTCACACTGCCCAGGTGAGGGACCTCAGCCCACATTTCAGAAATGTATACAGAGTTTCCTCTCTTTACACTTGGTGGCCATGTGGAACAGTCAGGGAATGAATGAGGGAAAACATGCATTAGAAAAACTGACCACCGATGGATCAAAATTCAGGTGGTTCAGTAGGGACCGGCTGATTTTCAATCCAAGTATGGCCACTTCTACTCTACAGAAGTCAATCTGTGAAATGGACTTGTTGGGGAAAAAAAATCCTGATCAGAAGCTGCAGCCAATGGGCCACAGCCACTGATCAGAGTATTCTGACAGTGGAGAAGTCCGCTGCCAGAATACAATGGTACAGAGAGGAAGTTTCTTCTGTCCACCTCTCTTGTCCACATTCTCGTGGATCAGAAACAAAGTAGTCATATTTGGCCAGCCTAATGCCGCTTACACACGAGCGAATTGTCCGGCGTACTTAGTCCAGCAAACAATCCGGCGGATAGTCCAGTGGACTTTCTACCGAACGGACTTGGCCACACACGGACACACAGAAAGTCCGGCGTTTGCTAGCGCGATGACGTACAGCCCGTACGACGGGACTAGAAAAAGGAAGTTCAATAGCCAGTAGCCAATAGCTTCCTTTTCGTACTTGCTTCTGAGCATGCGTCATTCTTAGTCCGCCGGACTAGCATATTGATGAACGTATTGTCCGCTGAAACCCAAGTCCGGCGGAAAGATTGGACTGCAAAAATACTTTCTAAGTCCGCCGGACTTTACGCTGGAAAAGTCCGCTGAAGCCCACACACGATCGAATTGTCTGGTGAAATGCATTTCGGCGGACTAAGTACGCCGGACAATTTGATTGTGTGTACGCGGCATTAGACTATGCAGTCAAAATTCTATAAAATTGTCTCTTAACAACATAAAAGGGATTTTGGAACAATGCCTTTCATTGACCCCACATCTCCCCTAAAAATCCAATTTGCTACAATCCAGAACTTCCATGTTTTCAGCCTATTCCTAATGGTTCTCAAAGATCTTTTAAATATTTTCTTATGTAGCAGCAAGGTCTGGGGATCCCTAAATTGACATTTTAAAGAAGACCTTCACTTAGGGTTCTCAAAAGTTAAACATCAGCACTAAAAATGCTGTAGCTGGGCAGAAATTGAGATGAGCATCACCAGACCTGCACACATTTGTGCCATGCTCTGGACGGACCTTAAAACCTCCATGGGCCCACTTCGCAGCATTTGTCTAGCCCCGATGTTATTCTCCCTGGATGTCTGGAGGAAATGCTTAAAGTTGTTCTCTCTAGCCTCCCAATGCCCTCCTTTGATAAACATTTTGTTTAACCCAGATATCCCGGACAGCCTGGCTTATGATAGGATGATTCCTTGGTCCCAAGCTGGTATTTTTCAGCTCCGCAACATAGTACATCCTCTCACCAGGAAACTTCTATCGTTCGCGGAATTGCAGAAACAGCACCAGATTCCCAAACAACTTTTCCACTCCTATCTCCAAATCAGACATTATTTCGCTTCTAAATCCCCCACCCTAAGTCTCGACAAGCCAACCCCATTTGAACTTTTATGCGCATAAGGCCCGTACCAGGCCCATTTAATCTCTGACATATACCGAATACTCCAGGAATCGGTACCCATTACAGAATCTTCCCATTCCTATATGCGGAAGTGGTCGCAAATGCTAAAACATCCCATATTGCTCCCACAGTGGCAGAGAATATGGGCAGCTGTCTCTCAGACGTCGCGTTGTGTAGAACAGAAGGAAACAGCTTATAAGATATTGCTTTTCTGGTATAGAACGCCTGAAATTCTACATAAATATGACCCCACGGCCCCTGCGGTCTGTTGGAGATGCCGAGGAGATACAGGTTCTCATTTTCATATTTTCTGGGAATGCCCACTGATTAGCCCATTCTGGCTGACAATACAGTCTTTCATCCAAGACTTGTTTGAGATTTCCCTCCCACTAGATCCTCTGTACTTCCTATTAGGGTTACCGATTCCTGGACTTTCTAAACATGCTCAGAAGCTCGCCACCTTCATTTTACTAGCGGCTAAAACAGCCATCCCTACACGGTGGTTATCTCATATTCCGCCCGATCTCACCCAGGTTTTGCAGAACTTAGAACATATCAGTCATATGGAAAAGCTTACAGCCATAGTCCACGATACTATGCCCCAGTTCTCTAAGATTTGGGATCTGTGGAACCGCTCCAAACTGAATACTGCTGCGTAATTCAGATTACTACTCCACGCCCTCTTACGATGAATTTAAATGCTCAAATTAATCGACCAAACCATGTCATATAATTCTGAAAGGGAGAAATTCCCACGCCCCCGGCTCACTGAGACTTGGTTATTTGAAAGTGGCATTTACGGATCTGTACTGCAAATAACTGATAATCTTTTGAAGACATAATAAATATGCTGAACTATTATGCCCCACCCTCCTTCTTCCCCCCCCCCCCCCTTTCCTTCTCTTTTTTTTTTTTTCCTCTCTTCTCCCTTCCACCCTTCTCCCCCCCTTCCCTTGTTTTTGATTTGTCTCATATGTCAAACTTACTGTTTCTATGAACACTTGTACAAGCGTAAGATACTGTATTCTTGTTATCTTTCTATTTTCAATAAAAAAAATACAATTAAAAAAAAAAAAAAAAAAAAAATGCTGTAGCTGCTGACTTTTAACAAAATGGTACTTACTTATCAACCCAAGAAGTCAATCACTGTTCTACTTGGAGCCAATTGCTCGCTGGGCTTCAGATCCCCACCTTGGATGCACAATAGGGAGCTATCTGTGAGACATCAGAAAGTCACAGCCAGCTCCCTATTGTGCATCGATCATGCGGTTCTGTGAGACTGGTCTTGACATGTCCAAGGAAGTTGCAGACGATTGGGAGGAAGGGCCAAATTGACATCTGCTCCCACTGGAGAGTGCATTACTCCTACCTATTCATACCCAGTTAAACTCTAAACTAGAGATTTTAAGCAGTGCAAACTCCCCATCAACAGATCCCCTGCAGAATCAGAGCTGAACAATACTGATGTCAATTTTGTGATATCGGTGTCTGTTCAGTTTTTTCTGCCCAGACTTTAAAGTGTAACTAAAGGCAAATCTTTTTTTTTTTGATAGAGTGAAGAGGAATTAGAACACTTCTCAGTTTTTACTACTGTCTGTGCCCTCCATTGGGGAGATTCACCCTTTCTATTTATCCTGTTTACTGATATTATCGAAATGAAAAGAAGATCACAAATTTTGCGTTAACACTACAACAGCATTGGAGGGGAAATCTTCCAATGGAGTTACTAGTTCTGGTGACACCCTGGACATCCCTCGCTAGGAGGGATTTCCTCTCACTTTGTTTGGCTATGGAACAGAAAGTGAAGGAAAATCTCCACTATGGAACACAGATGGAAAAAAATATTTGACAGGGTTTAACCCTCCCGTACGCTATCCAAAAAAAAAAAAAAAAAAGTTTTGCCTTTAGTTTTATTTTGAGGGCCCTATGTTAAGGGTGTGTCAATTTCCATCCATCACGTTTAGGTCTAAAAAAATGGAAAAGGATGCAGACTTTTTTGGGGGTTTTTTAGACCAAGAGAGACGCAAAGGTAATCAGATGTGAACAAACTCATGTCCATATACATCCACCTGCCTATAGACTTACATAGAGCTTCCTTTCAAATCCGCCTGAAAAACTGGCAGTAAACTCTAAACTGAACGATAAGTGAAATAACCTATAAATATAGGATTTTGTTGGAAGTACCCTTGCCTATATATCAGTGAACAAAATATAAATCTTATATTTTTACATTGCTTTAACGTAGTTAAATTATTTCTACACGTTAAGGAAACAGACAACCTCGACACTGCCTTTTATGCCAAATCTTTGGCCAGAACAATTCAAAACCTGCTGTTTGGAGGAACAGAGACAGTCAGCACTAACCTGAGATATGGATTCTTGGTGCTTATGAAATACCCAGAGGTGGCAGGTAATTTTTATCCTGTTTAAGACCTTTTGGTCTCTTTTGGGTGGAGACACTTTTTGCAGCTATAGTGTTGATACTTGACTAAAAGTATTTGGAAGAGAGGAAAATGGAGCTTGGCTATTATTTATCTATTCTTTATAATGGTGAGCCAGGATGGGTTCTTTTGAACTGGCATCCTGTTTACCAGAAGCCCTTGTACACATGGTCAGAGATTCCGACGGAATGTGCCTGATCGGACCGTATTGTCGGATAATCCAACTGTGTGTGGTCTCCATCGGACTGTTTTCCAACTTGCCTATAAAATTTTCCAACAACATGCTCCGATCGGACATACTCCGACGGACAAAGTGCCACTCATGCTCAGAACAAATTCCTAGACCAAAGCTATTGGCTACTAGCCTGAACGTAGTCCCGTTGAACGAAATAACGTCATCACGTTATGTACAATCGGATTTTCCAACAACTTTGTCTGACTGTGTGTATGCAACAGTTTCGGACAAAATCCATCGGACAAAATCCAACGGATTTGGTTGTCAGAATGTCCGACCGTGTGTACAAGGGCTAAGACAGTTGAGAGGAGCAAGTCTGGAGCAGTTCTGCAGGTTTGGGATGTTTCAATTATAATGTTTAAATGATGTAGTAAATAAGGTCATAAAGCAGTGGGAGAGTTATGGCAATTTCCATCCTAATGTGCATATGCCCAAGATGGCTATTATCTCATACAGGAAGACATAGTGAATCTGTGACCCTTCACAGAATCAACTAAATGCCTTGGTATGTACACAGTCTCCAACCTTGGAAAGGTGGTGGTCACCAACACAGCAGCATCTGAAATCTGAGGTCTTATTTAACAATTTAAAAAGCATAGCAAAGGGTTTTGAGGCTTTTCTAAAGAGAAAATGGATGTTGGGAGGATGGCAGATGTAAAAAGACATGTGGATAAACATAAGATGAACAGTGCAGGGAAGACTTTTTTCCAAAAGTCACAATATTTCTGAAAATTAGATAATGGCATAAAATTATTAAACTGAATGATAAAATGGGATTTTTATATACAGCTTACCTGTAAAATCCTTTTCTTGAGAGTACATCACGGGACACAGGAGCTTCATTACATAGTGGGTTATATAGGCACCTCTGGTGATTGGACACTGGTTGACCCCAATTAAGGAGAATTCCTCCCCTATATAACCCCTCCCATCTGGGAGGCACCTCAGTTTTGTAGCAAAGCAATAAGAAACCACGTAAAAACACAAGAGGGGCGGGAGCCCTGTGTCCCGTGATGTACTCTCAAGAAAAGGATTTTACAGGTAAGCTGTATATAAAAATCCCATTTTCTTGATCATACATCATGGGACACAGGAGCTTCATTACATAGTGGGATGTCCCATAGCAATGCTCAGATTGAGGGGAGGGAGACACAGATCATAAATATAGACCGCCAGGGACCGGAGGACCTAAACTGCAGCCTGCAGTACACTGCGCCCGAAGGCGATATCCTCTTGCCCTCTGACATCCACCTGATAGAATCTGGTGAATGTGTGGACTGATGACCAAGTCGCAGACTTACAGATCTGAGCCAGGGAGGCCTGGTGATGCACTGCCCAAGAAGCACTAACAGCCCTAGTAGAGTGCGCTTTCACCCGAAAAGGAGGAATCTTCCCCTTTAAACCATAGGCCTGAGAAATAACTTGTCTGATCCACCTTGAGAGAGTGGATTTTGACGCCGCTTGGCCCTTTCTAGGGCCTTCCGGCAGAATAAATAAACAATCAGTTTTCCTTATCTGAGAAGTTGCTTGAAAATAAATACTGATTGCTCTAACCACATCCAAAGTGTGTAAAGATTCTTCTTCTGTGGACTGAGGGTCCGGAAAAAAGGATGGTAGGATTACATCCTGATTCAAATGGAAACCCGAAACCACCTTAGGTAGAAAGGACCTGTTGGGACGCATGACCACCCGGTCCTTATGGATAATTAAATACGGCTCCTTACTGGAAAGAGCTGCCAACTCTGATACTCTTCTAGCCGTAGATATGGCTACTAAGAAGACCAGCTTTTTAGTCAGGAGAACTAAAGAAGCCAGATGCAAAGGTTCAAATGGTTGCCCCTGTAAGGCCGAGAGAACCAAATTCAGATCCCATGGGCATACCGGAGGTTTAACTGGCGGTTTTGTCCGCATAGCCCCCTGGATAAAAGCCCGTAGTAGGGAATGTGATGCAAGCGGCTTTTGAAAAAATACTGACAGGGCCGAAATCTGCACTTTGATAGTGCTTATGGCCAAATTCATTTCTAGGCCTGACTGGAGAAAGGCCAAGATTCTGTTAATGACATACTTTCTAGGATGCCATTTCCTGAGTTCACACCAGGAAACATATGTCCTCCAGATCTTGTAATAAATAAGCCTGGAGGCCGGCTTTCTGGCATTGACCAGAGTAGAAAGGACTGGCCCCGAAAGGCCACGGTCTCTCAGAATGTGGGTCTCAGCAGCCAAACCGTCAAATTCAGACTGCGTAAAGCAGGATGGTAGATTGGCCCTGTGAGAGCAGATCTGGCCGGAGAGGGAGGGTCCATGGCCTGCCTACTTCATGATTTCTGCGTACCATGGTCGCCTGGGCCAAGCCGAGGCCACCAAAAGGACCGACTTCGTCTCCCTCTTGACTCTTCCCAGGAACCGCGACAAAGCGGGCTCGGGGGGGAAGGCATAGATCAGGTTGTACTGATCCCAGGGAACTGTCAGAGCATCTGACCCCTGAGCAAGTGCATCTCTTGTCCTTGATACAAACTTGTCCAGCTTCCTGTTGAACCTGGATGCAAACAGATCTACGTCTGGAGTACCCCACTTGTGACATATGTTCTGAAACACGTCGGGGTGCAGAGCCCATTCTTCTGGGCACAACTGCTGGCGGCTGAGAAAATCCGCCTGCCAATTCTCCACTCCTGGGATGAAGACTGCAGAAAGACACGGAACATGCTTTTCTGCCCAGACAAGTATGCGATTCACCTCTTTTTGGGCCACCAGACTTCTGGTACCGCCCTGGTGATTGATATAAGCCACTGTGGTGGCATTGTCGGACTGAACCCGAACCGGGAAACCTCGCAGTCTGTAAGACCACTCTATGAGTGCCATGTAAACTGCCCGGATCTCCAAGATATTTATGGGCAGTAGACTCTCGGTCGCAGACCATTTCCCCTGCGAGCACGTCCCCTCCAATACAGCTCCCCAGCCTGTCAGGCTGGCATCTGTTGAGATAATCTTCCATGGGAGAGGAAGAAAAGTTTTGCCCTTCAGCAAATTCTTGGTTTGTAACCACCAGACAAGACTCTTGCGTGTCCCTGGGGATAGACGCATAGGAAGATCCAGAGATTGGGGCTTCCTGTTCCAAGCCGCAAGGATGCATCCTTGCAGAGGCCTTGAGTGGAACTGGGCGAATGGGACGGCCTCGAAAGAGGCGACCATCTTCCCTAACAGTCTCATGCACAACCGAATGGAGGAAGATCTTCTGCCCAGAATCAGGCGCACCAGATCCCCAATGGCCAAGGCTTTAGCCTTGGAAGAAACACCCTGCCCTGAGCGGTGTCGATGATCATACCTAGGTATTCCAACCTGGTAGTCGGTTGTAGGGACGACTTTTCTAGGTTTATGATCCAACCTAGGCGTTCTAGGTGTTCTAGCGTTTTGGTGACGCTGTGACTTAGGAACACTGCAGTTTTCTCCATGAGAAGCAAGTCGTCTAGATAAGCCATGACGGCTATGCCCTGACCTCTTAAGATTGCTAAGAGAGGGTCCAGAATCTTCGTGAAGACTCGAGGGGCTGTAGCAAGCCCGAACGGCAAGGCCACAAATTGAAAATGGCGCCGCTCTACCGCGAACCTTAGAAATTTTTGGTGTGCGGGAAAAATTGGCACATGGAGATATGCATCCTTGATATCTATTGATGCCATGAATTCTCCCCCTTGCAGGGAGGAGACCACAGTGCGGATTGACTGCATTCCGAAGGACCGGATGTGTAAAAACCGGTTCAGATCCTTCAGATCCAGGATAGGTCTGACACTTCCATTTGGTTTTGGAACGGTGAAGAGATTTGAGTAAAACCCCGAACCCTGATCTTTCGGGTTCACTTCTACTATCACACCCTGGGATAGTAACTGATCTAAGGCCAGAAATAGCGGTTTTTGCTTTACTGGACCCCTGGGGATCCTTGACCTTAGGAAACGAGAAGGTGGAATCTCCTGAAACTCTAGCCTGTAGCCCAGAGATATCGAAGGGATTACCCACTTGTCCTGGATCTCTTTCCGCCAGGCTCCTGCAAACTGCAGGAGCCTTCCCCCCACTCTGCCGAGCGGGGGAGCCCCTTCACAAGGAAGATCTTGGGCTTTGCTTGGCAGGCTTTCGCCCCCAAGTCTTTCCCTGCCCCTGGGCTCTGCCTTGAGCCTTTCTAGTAGAGGAGGGCTGAGAAGGCCGTCGCCACTGCTTAGAGCTTGATGCTTCGGGAGAGAGAGCACGCCTGAATGACGGACGTTGGCTCTTTTTGATTGGAAGGAGAGTAGATTTTACCCCCTGAAATATTTTGGACGAATTTATCCAATTTTTCTCCAAACAAACTTTCCCCTTTAAACGGGAACCCAATCAAATGCTTCTTGCATGACAGCTCAGCTGCCCAATTCTTTAGCCATAGGGCCCTTCGCATGTGTACCAACATGAGGGACAAACGTGATGCTTGTTGGACAGAATCCAAAATCGCATCAATCATAAAGCACAGAATATGAGGCAGTTCTGCATAATTTTCTACTTCCTCACTGGGAAGGATCCCAAGCATCTGCTTAACCTGTTCCTTGAGGAACTGACACAACCCCAGAGCTGCGACAGTAGGTTGCACCACAGCGCCAGTCATGGAAAAGGAGGCTTTTTAATAAGGTTTCCAGCTTCTTATCAGTTGGATCCTTTAAATACCTGCGCAATATCCAAAGGACAAGTCAGGTTTCATTCACGCAAGAAACAGCCGCATCAACAGATGGGACCCCCCACTTCTTGGTGAAACTTTCCTCCAGAGGATAATGCAAAGAAAACCTTTTTAGGAGGAGCAAACAGTTTATTGGGATGTCCCCAATCCTTATACAACAATTCATCCATTAAGGGATGGATTGGAAAGGAATAGGCAGTCTGTGGGGCTTTCCTGACTCCCAGGGAAGAAACAGAGGATGTAGCGACTTCAGCAGCAGGCATTCTGAATGTGGTACGCACCAATTCAGTATAATACTGCACCTGTTTTCTGAGTGCCTGGGAGGAGGGGACTATCTCCTCTTCCTCTGATTCATCCGACTGCTCATGATCCCCATCCTTAGATAGGGATCTCTCCTCATTTTCAGAAAAATCATCTGAGAGAGGAATTTTCAGCAGAGGGAGGGGATCTACCCCTTTTCTTGCTATATTTCAGGGAAGCAGAAATAAAAACTCATTATTTTCTCTTCAAAACCCTCCAATGTAGCCCTAAGGGAGTATCTCAGTGACATAAACTGGGGCTGACACATTAGGAGAGGCTGCAAACCTGACAGGTGCACTGACTCGTCTTGAGAGGCTGGCTCCAGTCTTGCAGGGGGGGGATGGTAACTTACAGGCACTCTTTTAGAACCCCTGGACCTAGGCGGTGATTTACCAGTGCCTTTGCTACCTCCCCCTGAAACCCTCATACGAGGAGACATAGTCCTAAGCTATAAAGCAGAGGTACTAGTACAAGTGCAATCACTGTTGTGCTTAAAGTCTCACAATAATATATATGCTTAAACTGCACAACCTGATGCTGAGTAGGTGTCTAGGTTTGCCTGGATCCAATTCCATGGATGTTTACTGCCCACAGCTCCTGTGTCTCCACTTACAGCCCCCTGACGCTCTGGACTTTTTACAAACTGCCGCCTGGCGCCTGTGCATTACAGCGCTGTGCACACTAACGTGCATGGCTCACAACCACACTCCCCCCTCCTCCATTAGGCCGGGAACGCGCCCGGTGCACGTGCACACGCCTGCGCACGTGCACGAGGACTGCGGGATCCAGGGGGGAAGGAGAACCCCAAACAGGGCTGCGTGGGACCCCCAAACTACGTGGGACCTCTGTTTACCTTGATGTGGCAGGGACTGTAATGGAGACGTGAGTCAGCTGGAGAACCAGGCTTCACTGAGCGTGTGTATTGAAAGGCATGTAAGTATGTATCAGGCTGCTCTTACTCCCTCTAGTGGTGGAAACCAGGTAAGACATACAACTACTCACAATGAAGAAATCCATTCATATATTTAAATATACAGGATGACTTCCTTTACCTGTCCTCGCCGCAGGAATTGCTGAACCAGACAAATTACAGCCTTCACCCATCACGGCGGGTATTGTTAGCCAACCTTCAGGTTTATTTGGGGCTCCTTCTCGGAAGAACCTCCCACCTGGCCCATGTAGAAAGCTCTGCCAGAAACTTTCGTGCGCTCTGTATAAACAGTACACCAAGTCTGGTTCTCCCAGAGCCCAGTCTTCCAATGGAGAGGACTTACAGGCAAAACCTCGCTTCTTCGGCTGACGAGGCCCGGGTACCATACCATCTTGGGAGTCAAATATCGGCCCGAGGTATGGATCTGGTTTGTTGTAGCCCTTCGGCCCTCGCAGGGACCTGCATAGAGCTAAAGTTTTTACGTGACCATCACCATAGACACTGGCGAAAAAACTGAGGTGCCTCCCAGATGGGAGGGGTTATATAGGGGAGGAATTCTCCTTAATTGGGGTCAACCAGTGTCCAATCACCAGAGGTGCCTATATAACCCACTATGTAATGAAGCTCCTGTGTCCCGTGATGTATGATCAAGAAATAGCATTTTCTATCTCTTGGAGACTTAGCGAGATGTAACATATTCTCTAAAATTATGCAAAAAAATAAATGTACAGTAAAGGTACAGAACATGATGAGTCATGCATTCAACTTTCATACCTTCTTTACTGTTTCCTGGTCCAGAGAAAATGCAAGAGGAGATTGACCGCGTTATTGGAAGAAACCGACTGCCATCTGTAAGCGACAAAAGCAATATGCCATATACAGACGCTACTATCCATGAACTCATAAGGTTTTGTGATGTGCTACCAATCAGTCTTCCTCGTTGCACATCTAGAGACACATTTTACAGAGGATATTTAATCCCAAAGGTAAGAGAACTCTAGTACTACCAGACATTTAGATCATGTGGGAGATGCCATTGCTAGTCTGTTTAATAGTGCATACTCCAGGACCATGATCTGTATCCTTTACTGGCAAGTTGCTAACTTGGAAAAAGCATATTAGATGTCCTAATACCTTAAACGAACATTTTGCCCTAGGAGAGTAGCCAACCAAGTAATGGAGAAAGGGTAAAGCTGACAGCCCTGTAGCATGCACCTTTAAAGCATTAGGCTGGGTTCACACTATTGCGAATTGGATGCGGGTTGCCCAGTCATGCAACACTGTACCCACATTAAATGTTTGTAATTTTTTTCACACAAATAGAACTTTCCTTTTGGTGGTATCGCCACTGGGTTTGTTTTCTTTTCTTTTTTTTTTGATAAACAAACAAAAAAAGATTGAACATTTTGAAAAAAAAATGTATTCATAGATTGTTATAAAATTTGCAGACAGGTAATGTTTCTGCTTCACTGATGTGCACTGATGAGGCTGCACTGATAGACATTGGACACTGATAGGCTTCACTGATGGGCACTGATGAGCTAGCACTGATGAGGTGACACTGATGGGAATTGATAGATGGCACTGATGGGCACTGATGAGGTGGCACTGAGGAGGCTGCACTGATAGGTGGCACTGATGGGCGCTGATAGGCAGCAATGATAGGTGACACTGATGAAGAGGCACTGATTGGCAGCACTAATGGACACTGATTGGCAGCACTGGTGGGCACTGATTGGCAGCACTGATGGACACTGTTAGATCTGCATTGATAATCAAGACACTGATAATCAAGCTGGCTCTCTTAGCCAATAACTGGCTTGTGTTTACATTGTGATCAGCTGTCATTGGTCACAGCTGGTCACATCGTAAAGGGACGCTGTGATTGGCCCTTTACCCTGATCTGTGATCAGCGCGATCACAGAAGGACGTTATATGACCCCCTCCCGGCAAAGTAAGCCCGTGCTGTAGCCGTCTTTTGACTATAGCTCAGGCAGGAAGTTTGGTAACCAGTTGACGTCGCCTTATAGCAGATTCACTGCTACAGGGCGACCACGCTGTGCAGAATCACGTATACAGTATATATGTAATTCTCCACTTCCAGGTAGGGGATGGGCATGGGAGCCATCGGCATGTGGCTTTTGCCGTGACTTGTCATGGCAGAAGCCGATTAGCGGGTGCCAGCCAATGGATGTCCGCCACCAACTGCCGATTGTCAGGAAGGACGAAGCTCTGCCTATATAAACAAGACAGCGCTCCGTTCTGACAGGGAGGAAGTGAAGCAGGGAAAGAAAATTCATAATTTTCCTTAGTAAAAGCATCTCACACAGTACACAAAAACACTGGCTAGGCACACATTTAAACCTTTGATCATCCTAGATGTTTAATCCCTTCCCAGCCAGTGTCATTAGTACAGCGACAGTGCATATTTTTAGCACTGATCACTATATTAGCGTCACTGGTTCTCACAAAGTGTTAAAAGTGTCAGTTATTGTTCGATTGTTTGCCGCAATATCGTAGTGCCTTTTTAAAGTCCCTTTATAAAAAATAAAAATAAATACAAATTCCAGAATATATCCCAATATACACTTATTGGGATTTTGTGTACCAAAAATGTGTGCCAGAACACATATTGGCCTAAATTTATGAAGAAAGATGTTTTGAATGTTTTTATTGGATATGTTTTATAGCAGAAAGTAAAAAATATTGTTTGTATTTTTGTCAGTATTTTTTTTCTTATAATGTAAAAAATAAAAAACACAGAGGTGATCAAATACCACCAAAGGAAAGCTCTACTTGTGGGGGAAAAAATGACATACATTTTATTTGGGTATAGCGTTATTACTACGCAATTGTCCATTAAAGTAACACATTGCCGTATTGCAAAAAATGGCCTGGTCATGAAGGGGGAGGTAAATCTTCTAGAGGTCGAGTGGATAAAGCAAAGTGACCTGGTGCAGTGCTGCTCCTACCTAACACATATAACTGTAATGCCGCGTACACACGACCGGACTTAACTCCGACAGACTTTCGACGGAGTTCTGACGGAGTTCTGACGAAGTTCTGACAGAGTTCTGATGGACTTTCAGAATGAACGGACTTGGCCACACACAATCACACCAAAGTCCAACGGATTTGAATGTGATGACGTACGACCGGACTAGAATAAGGAAGTTCATAGCCAGTGGCCAATATCTGCCCTCGCATCGGTTTTTGTCCATCGGACTAGCACACACACAAGCGGATTTCTCGGTAGGAACTGGGTCCGGCGGAGTTCTGGCAGAAAAATTTGAAACATGTTCCATTTCTAAAGTCTGTCAGACTTTTGCAAATCAAAAGTCTGCTGCAGCCCACACACGATCGAATAGTCTGCCGGAATCATTCCGTCAGACTTTTGATGTTGAAAAGTCTGGTCGTGTGTACGCGGCATAACAAAAAAAATAAGTAATGTAATAAATAATTAAATTAACAATACTAAAACCAATATCACAGTGATCCTGTGTCCATCGACATACTATATTTACTAGTGCAGCAAAACAAATACTCAATAAATACTATAATACTCAACTAATCAGGCAGTACAAAGTTCAGATTGGACAATAACTTTCGGCCATTCTGCCCTTGAGGACAGGGATATCTTAACAGTCAAACGAGAAAACATAAAAGAGAGTGTGCACCAGCCTTGTGCATTATCCTTTGATACATTTATTTAGAAAAAACATTATTAAAAACTACTCACAAAGGTAGAAAGAAAATCACACTGCAAGCATCTTTGGCTTGTGGCAGTTCGTCCACTGATAGCAGTCTCCGGGTCCTGAAGAGAGGACATGCGAACCGCTGCTGGCTGATGCGTTTTGAAGGATTAACTTCTTCCTTAGAGCCTAACAGTGTTATCTCTTACAGCTACTTATATACAGTAGCTCATAAAAGTAAGTACACCCCTCACATTTTTGTAAATATTTTATTATATCTTTTCATGTGACAACACTGAAGAAATGACACTTTGCTACAATGTAAAGTAGTGAGTGTACAGCTTGTATAACAGTGTAAATTTGCTGTCCCCTCAAAATAACTCAACACACAGCCATTAGTTTCTAAACCACTGGCAACAAAAGTGAGTACATCCCTAAGTGAAAATGTCCAAATTGGGCCAAATTAGCCATTTTCCCTCCCCGGTGTCATGTGACTCGTTAGTGTTACAAGGTCTCAGGTGCGAATGTTGAGCAGGTGTGTTAAATTTGGTGTTATCGCTCTCTCATACTGGTCACTGGAAGATCAACATGGCACCTCATGGCAAAGAACTCTCTGAGTTTCTGAAAATAAGAATTGTTGCTCTATGTAAAGATGGCCTAGACTATAAGAATATTGCCAAGACCCTGAAACTGAGCTGCAACATGGTGGCCAAGACCATACAGTGGTTTAACAGGACAGGTTCCACTCAGAACAGGCCTCGCCATAGTCGACCAAAGAAGTTGAGTGCACATGCTCAGCATCATATCCAGAGGTTGGCTTTGGGAAATATATGTATGGGAGCTGCCAGCATTGCTGCAGAGGTTGAAGGGGTGGGGAGTCAGCTTGTTTGTGCTCAGACCATACGCCGCACACTGCATCAAATTGGTCTGCATGGCTGTCGTCATCATCTAAAGATGATGCACAAGAAAGCCCACAAACGGTTTGCTGAAGACAAGCAGACTAAGGACATGGATTACTAGAACCATGCCCTGTGGTCTGATGAGATCAAGATAAACTTATTTGGTTCAGATGATGTCAAGCGTTGGTGGTACCAAACAAGCTAGGAGTATAAAAACAAGTGTGTCTTGCCTACAGTCAAGCATGGTGACGGGAGTGTCATGGTCTGGGGCTGCATGAGCACTGCCAGCACTGGGGAGCTACAGTTCGTTGAGGGGACCATGAATGCCAACATGTACTGTGACATACTGAAGCAGAGCATGATCCTCTCCCTTCAGGGACTGGGCCGCAGGGCAGTATTCCAACATAATGACCCCAAACACACCTCCAAGATGAGTGAACAAGGGTCTATTCTACAGTTAGCTCTATAGTTCTTTCACACTATTTTGTGTATTTCGGGGTCTTCATTAAGGCCTCCGGGGGCAAGACTGCCAAGTGTGAAGATCCAGAAAGCCTCTGGTGTCTCCTCCCTGCGTCTAGGTCTCCCCCGATTGACTCTTTTCCGAACACTTTCATACCTAGTGGATTCCCCTGGTGGGATTCTTGGAAATGCCGGGGAACTGGGTATTTATCTCTTAGATTAATAAATAAATTAATTAATAGTTTGACCGATATAGAGATGACAACAGGGGCAAACAATACCATAAACTACATATTCTGTTCCACAGTTCATGAATTGTTTTAGTTTATGGATCCTCCCATCTCTCCCTACTATAGTTTTCTTTCTGTGCCACATGTACATGCACATGCCACAGTTTTTTATTTAAATAGATTTTTATTGGTTTTAAACATAATACAGGAAACGAATGCAATGCACTGGTAAAAGTATTGTACAACGGTATTGACATAGATAAACCATCATAAGTTCTGTTGCGGTAAACACGCTGTGCGTTCCTTGGTGGACGCGACCCTCTGTTGCAAACCTGTGTGGACCTCCTTGGGCAGTGGTACATGAGATAGCTACTGAGGTGGGAGAATACTACATATGTAGCTCCCTTTTAAGTCAAAGTTCTCAGGTCACGGGGCTTACGAAAAACAATATTAGGATGATTGGGGAGTGTGTTACCTAGTACAGGGTCATGTTTAAGAATGTTCCAAAAAAAAAAAAAAAGAATGTTCCAATTTCTTTTAATAATATTCTGAATCTCAAAGGCCTTATTGGTGTACTGGGTATACAATGAAACCTGTTGGGTATCAGAAGTGGTCCGGTATAGAGGTTCTTTATTGTGATCTGGTGGATTATTGTAAAGGACTAAAAGTTTAGGGCTGTCTCTATGTGACTTGCGTCATAGCCCTTTTCCTTAAACTTCTGTGTAAGGAGCTCCCTCTGGAGTTCTAAGTCCAAAAAGACTAGACACTTTTCATCAATGACATGGGTAAATTCTATATCGAACAAATTGTCCTTACAGTGTTCTAGGAAATTATTAAGATCGTGGTCAACCCATCCCAGATTATAATATCATCGATATATCTGGCATACAAGACCAGGTTTGCCCCAAAGGGATTGTTTTTCCATATAAAGGCTGTCAGAGAACTCACCGTGTTAATGCCCATCCCCGTGCAGCAATGGCCAATTCCCGTTCCGCTAATGCTATTTACCATGCGCAGTGACCCAGACAAAGGTGAACGAGTTCTGTAACGAACGGGCGGACGCATGCACCAATATGAACGCGTGTGCGCACTCGTACACCAATCCGAACGTGTGTGCGCACTCTCGCACGCACATTCACGTCCACCAATCCTGGCGCATGGCACCATATATAAACAGGATCCTTACCTGATACCAATGCCGGATCGTCTTCAGCTTGTTCCTGAGATACCTGACCGCTGTTGAACCTGTCACCCTGTTCCTGACTAACCCGGCTTACTTGACTATTCTCCTGGATCACCCCTGCCTGCTACTTACCTGGACTGATTATACTGACCTCGGCTTGGACTCCCTACTTCGGCTCTGCTTCCTGATTCTGTACCTCACTGCAAGCACATTGCCAACCCTTGCCTGTCCTTGACTACGAGCCTGCCTTCCGTTCCTGTACCTTGTTGCCAGCCAGTTGCCAACCTTTGCCTGCTCCTGACATTGCAGTATTCCTACTTACCTGCTTGGCTTCCACTGAACACTTCCGGTGACCAGTCTACGCTCCCTCCTCCACGAAGATCCAGTATCTCCGAGCTCCAGCCTTCAGTCTGCAGGTACCTACACCCTTTTGCTGCCTCAGCACTCCCTGTCCTCACTACCAGGGGTGTTGAGACCGGAATCATGCAAGAGGCCACCCTCAGCATTCGGACTCCGCTCTAAGGTACGTGACAAAGGCATTCTCCCAAAAACCCATAAATAGATTTGCGTAGCTGGGGGCAAACCTAGCCCCCATAGCTGTACCTTTAGTCTGCAGATTATCTTCGCCCAAAAATGAAAAGTAGTTGTGTGTAAGGGAGAATTTGACACAGTCTAGCAAGAATTTAGCTTGTAAGGGATTCAATCTATCATCCTTTAGTAAAAAGTGATTCATGGCTCTAAGGCCATGTGTATGGTCAATTGATGTATGTAACGAGGCCATGTCCAAGGAGCCAATAGCTAGGCTGCCATTTGTAATTGGACGGGATTTCGAGCATATGGCCAGAATCTCTTACAAAAGATGGTAGATTGGTCACAATATCCTACAAGAAGTAATCAATATAACATCACAGGTTGCTAGAGACTATCAATCCCTGCTATTATTGGTCTACCCGGAGAATTCATAAGACTCTTGTGCACCTTGGATATATGGTAGAAATGTGTGGTCACAGCATGTCTATTGTACAAGTATTTTTTTAGAAGAGCTTCCTTCAGTAATGCCACATCTAGAAGTTACATAGTTAGTTAGTTAGTAAGGTTGAATAAAGACACCAGTCCATCCAGTTCAACCTGAGTGAGTGTCTACAATTGTCCCTATCCCTGTACATCGCACACTCACATCGCTCCCTACCCTCAAGGAGCCCACAATCCAAGGTCCCCATTCATATACTAGGGCCAATTTTGTACAGAAGCCAATTAACCTACCTGCATGTCTTTTGGAGTGTGGGAGGAAACTGGAGTACCCGGAGGAAACCCACGCAGACACAGGGAGAAAATGCAAACTCCAGGCAGGTAGTGTCGTGGTTGGGATTTGAACCAGCGACCCTTCTTACTGGTAGGCGAGAGTGCTAACCACTACACCACTAAGCTCATTTGTGTATTCCACCGTAGGATCTTTTCTTAGTTTAATATAGGTTTCAGTGTCACCCAAGAGTCTCCTTGCCTCAGCTATATACTCATCTTTGTTTTGAATAACAAGGCTTCCACCTTTATCGGCACTTTGAACGATTACATCCTGATTTTGTTTTAGGCTGTCTAGAGACATAAAATAAGGGTCAGCATTTTTGGTGCTATTTTGCTTATATTTAAACCTAGCTTTAAAAGTATTAAAAACCATATCAGAAAAAGTAGAAATACATTTTCCTTTAGCCCAATAGGGGAAAAAAAGGATTTGAGTCTAAAAAAGGTACGGACTATTGCACTTTCATATTCTTATTGCCTGTTGCAGAACCCTCTATTTTCGCAACTTCCTTCTCTAAAAAAACAGAGGGGGTGTAATATCTGATATGTTAGCACAATTGTCATCTGACTCAAAGTTACTAAGGACTGTAAAGGGGTTATAGGTTTGTACACCATTGGGCGTCTTGGGATCTATGTCTAGGTCTGTATTTGCACTCCCAAATGATACACTGGAAGTGCCAACCATAGGTGGAGGTGAAGTGCATTTACCATTATCCAATGATATAGTGAGTTCTCCCCCTATGGGTTATAATTTTTTACCTTCCTTACTTTCATTTATAGAGCTTTTTACTAGAAGGGTTTTTTTTCCTTTAGCCTCTTTTGGTTGGTTAGCATTGCTCCTACTATTATTTGGAATCAAAGATAGTGTGGACTTAGTGGGGGTATTATTTCTGGCAAAATATTGTCTTTGAGTGTTATGGGTGCATTCATGTTGACCCTTACTATAGGGATATTGTTGATGAGAGGGCCTTAGTTGTGTATAGCCACCCTCCCCTCTTTTATTCTGCCTGACTCCTCTTTCCTTTTTATGTTTAAATTTATGATTGGTCTTATTCCTATTATTCTTTGGTTTAGTATTGCTATTCCTTTGCATGTCTATCTGGGGTGGAAGTGAATTATGTCCTTTGGATTGTGTAGTACGCAGGGCTTTTTTTCAGCAGGAACCAGGGGGAACTCAGTTCCACCACCTCTGGCTCAGGTCTTTGGCTCCCTGCTCACCACTATCACTTGGTAACACAAAAGTCCAGCTTCTGCATTTACAAGTGAGTGCCGGACAGGCACAAGGAGAATACAGAACAGGCGAGAGAGGGCATATGGTGGCTGCAACTTCTGTGGTCTCCATTTTTTCCCTAGTGACCAGTACGATCCCCCTTGTAACTGACTGTAGTATAGTATAGTATGCTGGGAGGTACTAAAGCTGGATGGGTGCTTAATATTGCAACAAAGGTAAGACATGTGGCAGATGGTGAAGCTTTTAAGGAGGGTGGAGAAGATGAGGGCAGCGGAGGGAGGGGGTTGTATGAAGAGGGAAGAGCTACTAGTTGATGCCATTTGGCAGGTATGTGTATTTGGCGGGCGTGGTTGAGTTCCTGCACCTATTCTCTGAGAAAAAAAAGCCCTGGTAGTACGTATTTCATTATGTTCTTTACTTGAATGCTCATTATTCATCTTGTTCTTATTATTTCTAGTGGTAATATTCGATTTTTTCCAGTTAAATTCCCGACTGGTCACGCTTAAATTTACCTGACTTATTACTAATAAGATTAGTTTCATATTCCATTATTTGCTCGTTCACTTTCTGATCCCAACTATCAAAAGTTGCAACATCAGAGAAAATGTATAATTCCTCTTGTAGAGTACATAGGTCTGCAGAAATCATAGAGAGATTGCGTTCTCTTTGGGTAATTATATATTGTAGCCACATTCGGTTACATTTGTGCAGACTTTAATTCCAATTTTCTCTGAGGTCTTCATCCAGAAATTAACATAATTTAGTTATTCTTAAACCTCTTGGTATTCTTTTGAATTCCAGGTATTTTTGCAGTAGCAGGATATCCCACCACTGCAACAAATACTCTTGAGCACGAATGTGTTAACCAAGCAGTCCAAAGTTCAGAGTGGACAATAACTTTTGGCCTTGCTGCCCTCCAGGATAGGGATATCCTAACAGTCAAATGAGAAAACAGAAAAGAGAGTGTGCAGTTGTGCACTAACCTTGTGCATTATCCTTTGATACATTTATTTAGAAGAAGCATTATTAAAAAACACTCAAAAAGGTAGAAAGTAAATCACACTGTAAAAATCTATACTGTACTGTATTTTCTAGTGCTCTGAGAAAAAATACAAAATAAATCATTTTACGTAATATCACAACCCCAAAGCTGCATGTCTTATTTGTGCATCATACAGAATGTGATAAATCAAACCACACAATTATGTGCTTTCAGTCCTTGTGTTAGACATTGATAACACAGCCTTGGTGCTATAAAGTTCAAAATGTAAGTATAAAACACCACACATTCTCTCATTTGAGCCTGTGTATATACTGTATGTATTCAAAAGTTTTCTCCACTTGTGACAACTCTTCCAATGTTTCAAAACAATATCCAGAAGAGGGTATCCAACAAATGTTCTACCACGGTGAACCCTTCAAGCTCACTTTAAAGATTGATCCCATAATGTATATCATATATGTAGCACCCTCTAGTGTGCTACTAGTGTCAGAGTAGATAAAAGCATATTCTGACTCATGTTTAACCTCTGTGAGTCTGTAATTGGGTCAGGGTTACTAGAGTTTAAGGCAGCATGACTCATACAGGCAGCTCTCTGGTGCCCCCCCCCCCCACAGTTCTGGAATATTGAAGAATGTTCTGGAAGCTAGGAGGCTTGGCCTGCATATTTAGCCTGCATATTTAGGGACCTTTAACCAATCCCCAGGAGGTGGGCCTGGCAGGGACTAAGTGAGCCATTAAATAGACAAGAGTCATTCTGGGCAGGGATTCGGGTGGAAGATAGAGATGCAGTGCTGAGGAGACTGCCGGGGACCCTGAGGTGAACCCTCTAGTCTGAGGGAGGTGCTCTGCCTCAGGCCAGGGCTCAGGTGCCTGGCCTGGAAGGATCCTGCCACAGATGATCAAAGCTCACCACAGCGCCTAGAGGCGATTCAGTTCGCATTGTGCGCTATACAAGTATTTCATTCATTCATTAATACCACAGGGGAAGTTGAAAGAGGCTTTCCTGAGAGGCAGCAAGAAAAGGACAGTGTGAGTACTACAGCATTGTGCAGGGAATTACAAGGGGAGAGACTGCCACATGTAGCAGGTCTCTCACGCCCTGGGAGATTTCCAGAGTGTCAGTCAGGTAGACTGGTGAAGAGTGTCAGTCTGGTACACTGGTAAAGAAAAGCAGACAGATGGTCTGGCATTCCCTGCAGTGGTAGAGCTGGGATCAATGTCTACAGGGGAGTCGGAGGTACACCAGGATGTAGTTCACAACACATTGTGCTACTTTCTAAAAGGGACTGAGAGTTCCTAGCCTATAATGGGCTGTTGCTAATCTAACAGAGACTGTTAGCCTGTACTGAGGAATCAACTGGAGCTGTACATAGGGAGGAAGTTGTCCCTGTTTTTTTCACTTTCAAGTTGGACATGCCATAATTCCTAACCCCATCCAAGTTATTACCCACTTATAAAAACATTAAAAAAACAAAACTCAAGGACTGTTCACTGTGTCTGGATGAAAGCAAAAATGTTATGTGCCTGGCTGTGCAGCAGTGGGGAACTGAAACTCCTATGAGGGTAGTGCTACAAATGGGTCATACTCCTCCAAATCAGACCGACTGGTGGGGCGTGTTGTATCAGTCCTCCAGTCCTGGGCACTAGTGGGGCTTGCCTCTTACAATATATCACTCAGGAGGTATAGATGTAAGGTATGGGACCCTTTAAAAGATCATAGCCCTCTCTCCATATGTAGGATGGTGTTCCAAGTAATACAGAGAAATTGCCAATAGTGCAATAAAATATAAACTTAAAATTATGTATTAATGTCATTTGCACTTATATAGATATAAAATAGACCAGCTTTCTGTTTGTAATTGGCACAGTTGGCAGTTGGCAGTTCTATTCTAACCGACTTCTAGTTCCGATCCGTTCAGCCTTTAAAAGAAGTTAGCGCTTATAGCTTTAATTTTTTTTTCTCATGACATTCACTTCATTTAAGGTCTTCCTGCCCCGGCTTCAAGCGTTGGGGGCGGGGTTTACACGATTCTTTACAAATCCTGAACATAATAAAAAATATATTTGAAAATCCTGCTAATCCTGCTAATATTTTTGTTTTTAGGGCACACATGTCACTCCACTCCTGGCCTCTGTCCATAGGGACCCGAAACATTACACACAGCCAGAAGAATTCAACCCAAATAATTTTCTGGATGACAAGGGGTATTTTAGGAAGAATGACGCCCACATGCCTTTTGGCGCTGGTAAATTATTAAGTATTATTATCATTTTTATTATAATTATGTTCTAATAAGTATTCCGATAAATTTGTGCTTGCTCATTATTAGGAATGCAATTTGTGATTTTATCTGTTCAGAATCGTATGTATAATGTCAGTATATAGAAGACCTGGAAAAACAGACAATGACTGTATTGGCTGTTCTACATAGCCTTATACTGACTTTAGCTTAAAGTGGAGCTATGCCCAAAAGGGGAAAGCCCTGCTTGTTTACACTCTCCCCCCCCCCCCCATCCACTGCCACATTTGGCACTTTTTGTGGGGAGTGAGTATTTGGTTTTGACTGGTACTCGCTCCCACTTCCGGGTTAGATCGCAATTGCTATCTGCCATCTCCTTCTTCTCTTCCCCACAACAGTTTTAACTAAATCAGTACAGAGAAACAGAGCGCACACCAGCCCTAGTGCATTAAAGTTTATTTAACTCAGTAAAAGGTTAAAAAAGCCAGGTATGTCACTCACAAACATCCGTTGAGTAGTAGCATTGGTATTTACAGCCTCCACTGTTGCCTCCTTCCCCGATTTTAGGCTCCCTGCAGTAGCTAGCAATACAGATGGTTAAGTACTCGGTTCGCTTGCTGGCTTACCTGAAGCTGTGGTCTCAGATATTCAACTGTTGTGGTGCCAATTTTGCCAATTTCTAAAATCTCTCCTTGCTGTTCCTCCTCTGCTTCTGGTGTTGGTATTTCCCCTTCTTTGGGAGGTGTGTTGTCCCCTTCTTTGGGAGGTGTGTTGTCCCTTGTGTCCTCATACGTCCCGAGTCTTCTCTCCCCTGTTTCAATGATCTGTTTGAGTGGTGTTCCAGGAGTCCTGGAACACCACTCAAACAGATCATTGAAACAGGGGAGAGAAGACTCGGGACGTATGAGGACACAAGGGACAACACACCTCCCAAAGAAGGGGAAATACCAACACCAGAAGCAGAGGCGGAACAGCAAGGAGAGATTTTAGAAATTGGCAAAATTGGCACCACAACAGTTGAATATCTGAGACCACAGCTTCAGGTAAGCCAGCAAGCGAACCGAGTACTTAACCATCTGTATTGCTAGCTACTGCAGGGAGCCTAAAATCGGGGAAGGAGGCAACAGTGGAGGCTGTAAATACCAATGCTACTACTCAACGGATGTTTGTGAGTGACATACCTGGCTTTTTTAACCTTTTACTGAGTTAAATAAACTTTAATGCACTAGGGCTGGTGTGCGCTCTGTTTCTCTGTGCTTTTTAGGTTTGTCTGCCACCCAGTGGACTTTAATAAGAGCAGCAACACCCAGAGTGGATGTAACAAGCAATATATATTGTGCAGAGGTATTCTGGAGGAACTGGATAGGATGTGACAGCGCCGTACTTGATTTATTTGTTTCCTGTTGTACTTAACTAAATCAGTGCCAACAGCAAGGTTAACAATGTCCCAGTGACATGTATAAATAATTTGAGAACATTAATAAAATGTAATAAAATGACCCCCCCCCCCCCACTCCTCTAGTCCCAGGTGCCCCAGCGAGACCTTTTTCGGATACTCAATTATAGGGACCGTGACATGATCTGTGCTGCTGCCAGAAACACTCCTGACCTCAAGCATTACAGATATCTCCTTATCTGCATAGGCAGCATTTTATTTTTTTGGTAATACAACCCACACTTGCAAAATGGTAGAGCTGAGAAGTTTACCAGTGGCTGTAAGACTGGGCAATAGAGAAACACTATGGAATACACCAACACAAGCAGAACAATGGTTCAAGAGCAAAACAGACAAATAGTGGATCAGACTAGTCAGCAGTATGGCTGATCACGCTGGCACAGGTGGGAACATGGTTCAGCAGCGAACTGAATAAATAGTACACTGGATCAGGCACTGGACCCAGCATAGGCAAAAACACAGATTAGGCAAAGGGGAACCAGAAAACAGGCCAGAGGTCAGGACAGGTGGCAGACAAGAGAATTCAAAAGGTTGCAGAAGTTGGTACACAGGAATTCAGTGCAAGGTATAAAACAAGTTGAAGTCAACTATCCAGGGAAGGCTCTGAAACAGGCAGAAGTGTTAAGGTGGCGACCATGTTGGTGCTTTAAATCTACACACAGCAGCTGGGGACAGGATTCCACAGCAATGTTTTAGAAGGATCCCAGAAGTCTGGCAATGCTGGAGCAAGGAAGGTAAGTGACGTTTATCTCCAAAGGTGAGCTACCTGTTTTGTATTTTGCATAATAATACACAAACTACAAATGATCTCTATATGTGCCTGTTACAAATGTAAAATATGGGGCAGAAATTGCACTTAAAGGAGTGTTGCCTATTTTGCATCTTAGCTATTTTCTTGGTGTGTAAAATCAGCTCCCTTAGCCCTGAGGACAACCCTTAAGACAAAATTCATATGGTAGAGCTTGGGTACTGATGTCAGGCATCTTCTCACAGCAGGTGCTACTGTCCTTTTGTGGGGCCATTAGCACTTTTATGCTATCCTTTAAATAAAAGTTGGAAAATATTTTTTGTATGATTGGAGTTTCTTTCCATTTTGGACACGTCTAGGAGATTGCATCAAATTAGGAAGATTGGGGTTTCCAGTGGCTAATTAAACTAGGCTCCATGTGACAGTAGTCAGAGAAGGCCTGTGTATCTTCATTATAACAACTAACGAGCATATATTGATCTCTAAGTGCCCCATGGTGATGGTCACAATTGATCTTGAAATTGACAAGGGTGAAGTCTTTGGAAGACTAAATTTGTTTTGCTGGGCGGGAGTGGCCCTAGCTGTTGAAACACACAGCACTTTAGCCTGTTAGGGCATAACTTCTGTGAAGTGATTTTGAGGCCTAGCCTAAGAGCCATGTCACATTACTGTTCCTGTAGCAGATAAAATATTGGTGCAGTGGGATCACTAAAGATACTACTTTCCTTTACCTATAATGGTGCTCTCCTATTGGCTGAAAAGTCTCACTTAACAGTGAGGGAGCAGCTACAGCATGACACCTTCTTGATTTGGCCTGTGAAGCAGGGACACCATAGGAGCAGGTAAGTAGTACTACTACTCTCTTACTGATTCTGTTGACAGCATTAATGAGTGACATTTACCCTAGATAGTGACTGTTTTTGTAGCGTAAAGACATTCTGGTTGGATAATCTATGATGTGATCATTCAAAAAAAAATCCAAAATTGTGTTTCTAGTTGGGTATAGAATAGGAAACAAATTCTCTACTCAAATAAAAATGTTTTTCATTGCTGTCTGTTTTCCTATTGAGGAGAATCCCCCCTCACATCCTGCCCCAGTTACCATCAGTCACAGCAATAAAATTCTGACTGAAGTTCTTAATCTTCCCCACTCTATCCAAAACCAAAAAAAATTGAGTTTTTCCCCCTCATCTGTCTATAATTGGTGCCTTTACCTGCCATGTGATCTCACTAATATGGTGTAGGTCAGGAGTAGGCAACCTCGGCCCTCCAGCTGTTTTGAAACTACAAGTTCCATGAGACATTGCAAGACCCTGACAATCACAGGCATGACTCCCAGAGGCAGAGGCATTATGGGATTTGTAGTTTCACCACAGCTGGACTGCCGAGGTTGCCTACACCTGGTGTAGGTCAAGTAGAGTGTTTGTTTTGGGTCTGGCGGGTTTGCTATCCAAAGAAACTTGAACAGGTCTTCCGCTGCCTAATTTTACTTGGTTACAGATCTGCCCTAGTGTGGCTAACCTCATGGTTTCTCGCAGCCACTTAGAAGTCAGTGCATGGTATGGGTTAGATATGAACTCTGAACTGCCATTTATAATGTAGTAGTTTGTCTCAATGGTTTTCCTTTGAACTTCTTTCATCTTCCATGCCCATTCTCCAATTTTAGCCATTCCAAAACTTTTATTCAAGGAAATAACAGAAAAGGGGGTCAACCAAGGGTCCTGATAAAACAAACATTGTAATGTGTTAGGCAGTGCTTCCTTATAATCTGTCTGTTATTTTTCCTATTGCACTGTTAAATAAATCAAGAGCCCAAAATCCATGTCTTACTATTGCTCTAATTTTGTTTTGACTTGGCTAGGAAAAAGGGTTTGTCTTGGAGAAAGCTTGGCCAGAATGGAACTCTTTCTATATTTCACATCATTGCTTCAAAATTTCAACTTCAAACCAGTCATTCCAAAAGAGGAGATAGACCTTAAACCAACAGGAAGTGGACTGGGCAATGTCCCACCAAACTACAATTGCTGCATCATACCTCGCTAACCTCCTGGTCTTTTAGGCCCCACAAGGATCATGTGGGACCAATTTTAAAGAGAAAACCTTTTTTAGAAAACTGAAGTGACTGAAACCTGATAGAAAAATTCTACTTTGTTTGCTACACAAACCATTTTGTGATTTAAAGTTAAAAAAAAAAAAAAATTATATTAATTATATATATATATATATATATATATATATATATATATATATATATATATATAGCAGCATATCATGCCTTAGATGCCATGGCTGCATTTGTTATTATTTTGTATGTTGTTTACACCCCTTTTCCAGTTAGTAGCACACTTCTGGTCTTAGGGTGGCTCCTCCCTTTACCTAAGTGACTAATAAGTTAAAGTTTAAATCCAGCTCGTGTTTTCAGCAGTTACAGAATTATTTTTCCTCTTTTAGATAAAGGTTTAAAGTGGTTGTAAAGCCTAAGCACTTTTTACCTTAATGCATTCCTTACCTCATTTGATTCAGCTCTATGCACATCAGCAGCTCTTCTCTCCCCTCACTTCTGGGTCTCGCCTCCTTTGCTGGGTCACTGGAAAACATTGGCTCTCAGTGTTGTCAATCAAAGCCAGTGACGAGGGAGCGGGTGGCGGGGCCGAGTGCCGCTGTCTGTGTCAATGGACGGGACGCAGCAGCAGGGCTCAGGTGCGATCACGTATGAGTGTCCCCATGGGAAGCGCTTCCCATGGTGGATCTGCACATAGAGGAGGAGCCAGGAGCACCGACAGGGGACCCAAGAAGAGGAGGTTTGAGGCCGCACTGTGCAATTCCATTGTACAGAGCAGCAGGGCCATCTTTAATATTGATTGGACCCTGGGCAAACATTTTCTTGGGTCCACCTGCGTCCACTTATCAACTATTTGCAGGTAGTGCAGACTTAAGGGGCAGCTGCTTTGGACCCCACAACAATGACTGGGCCAAGGGCCGGTGACCCTTTTGCCCTGCATTAAAGATGGCCCTGCTGTTTGTTATTTAAAAAAAAAATGTTTACCTTTACAATCGCTTTCAACTAAATGAATAACAGCAGACCATTGTAAGCTTCCCTGTCAGCGTTAAATGGTTTGTCGCAACCCTCTAACTGCCAACCCTCTAACTGCAAGAAAGTTGAAAAATAACAGCAGGATCAGGTAACAAACTAAGTAAGAGGGGGACTCAGAAAAACAGACTGCTTTGTTAATGACATTGACAGACTGTATCGTATATGTTATTTTTTATTTTACCTTTAATACCACTTTAACATTCTTGAAATCTACCAACCCATTACTGTTTGCAGCAAGTCATAATTTTCTAAAACTACAAAAGAACACGTTAAGGAGGATGGTCACTGCAGACAGCTGACTGCACAGTAGACATGTACATGACGAAAAAATTGGTTTTGTTTCGTTTAGATTCATTCAATTTGTATTCAGGATTGATATTCTTAATTTGTTTTATGTCTTTTTTCGCATTTCCTCAGATTATAAAAAAATGTTTAGATTTAAAACATTTGAATCAATACATTTTGAATCGGTCCAATCGGATATTTTAGATTTTTTTTTTCGAGTCGAATGCGGTAAAGTGAACAAACAAAAGAAAATAATTGCCAAATGAATCACCTTTGGCTTAACAGAAACAGCATTATTTCGAAATCATACAATAATAACACACAAGGGGGTCATTTACTATAGCGTCCGGAAGTACAGCGCTCTATTACATGCAATAGCGCCCATTTTAGGCAATTAAGATTTGAACAGGCGAACATACGCATGAAAAAGAGCGAACATATGTTAGTAAGTTCGGAAATCAGCGATTCCGCGGATATGCAAATGTCAATTTCTACTAAGTTATTATATAGCACTGCACTGCAACCATGATCCATGTATGTGAAAGAAACATTTTTATATGAGATGTGCTCTACCTCATGTGCATTGATTGATGTATATTGCAATTAGTATTCCTAGTTTTTTCCTTCTTTTGCTAACAAATGCAGTTATGAATGATTATTACAGAGTAATGTCTGCTATTCTGTAAAGTTACATGTATTGAACATTTAGGTTACCTATTTGTTGCATGTTGGTTTTTTTCATGTTTGTTTTTTTCAGTTTACTTAGCACAATGGTTTGGTGGTCTGCTCAGATGTTTCCACAGGACTCACGTTAGTTCAAATCCCAGCCAACCTACCATCCACCAGCTGTGTTTAACTTTTCATTAAAATAAATAAACAAACAAAGAAATTTAAATTGCCATTAACTAGTGTGTGATGTTTCGAATTCCACACCATAATATTATTGAATAGTTACATACCATTGCATGCATTTGAAGAGTTAATATAATAGAATCAGACAAACTAATGTGCATTGGCTAATTGGCATTTGCCTATTTTCAGCATATGCTGCTTTGGCCAATTGTCCTTTGCCTTTTTGTTCACCAATGCAGTCTTTTAGTATCCCTCTGTGGGATTAGTCCTTCAAGGCCTACGTTTTTCAATGTAGAAGCACTGACCACTAGCCTATTGGGCTTAGCATACCCATACATAGAAAATACATTTACTAGTGTTTGATGTTTCTTTTTCCCACGCCGTCTCTCCTGCCGCAGCTGTCTTCTCCTGCTGCCATGTTCTTCCGTGCAGCTGGTTACCCACTAATAAAATAAGCCGCTCTGATTCTGTGGTGGTCTTCCATGGCCATCCAATGATGTCACCCTGAGAGCCAGCCTCATGGCTATGTATAAGACGCCACACAGTGGGTGACAACACAGCGGAGGAAGGACGCCACAGAAGAAGAGCTGTTTTTTTTTTTATTAGTGGGTAACCAGCGGTGCAAAAGAACACGGCGGGAGAGACAGCAGCAGGAGAAGACGGCTCGGAGCTATTACAATAAAGGACTTGTCAAAAACCTGCTTGTTTTTTTTTTACATTTCACTGCTTTTTTGGTGAACGGGTAGGTGTACGATGTACCCCATACCCATTCACGTGGGGGGGGGGGCAGGATCTGGGGCCTCCTTGTTATAGGGGGCTTCCAGATTCTGATAAGCCCCCCACCCACAGACGCCAACAAACACCGGCCAGGGTTGTTGGGAAAAGGTCCTTGTCCTCATCAACATGGGGACAAGGTGCTTTGGGGGGGGACCCCAAAGCACCTTCCTCATGTTGAGGGCATGTGACCTGGTACAGTTCAAGAGGGGGGTGCTCACTCACTCGTCCCTCTCCCTATCCTGACATTCAGGCTGCCTGCTCGGATAAGGGTCTGGTATGGATTTTTGGGAACCCCACATAATTTCTTTAAAAAATTTTGGTCTGGGGTTCACCTTAAAGTCCATATCAGACCCGAAGGGCCTGGTATGTACTGGGGGGGAACCTATGACTTTATCCCTTGATTTTTGGAATTCCACAACATGATATTATTGAATAATTACATACCATTGCATGCATTTGAAGAGTTAAAATATGGAATAAACCAAACTGATGTGCATTGTCTAATTATGCTGCTGAATAAAATGCACGTTTTCAGGAGGTAATACCATCAGTGGGATTCAAACTCATGGCTTGAACCTTTAAAAGGTAGCAGGGCACTAACGTCCATTGAAAATACATTTACTAATGTTAGATTCTATACTACATTTCAAGCATTAATATTATAGTAACTCATGCTGATGTGGCATTGGCTAATAGGCGTTTGCCTCTTTTCAGCATATGCTGCTGAGTAAAATGCAAGCTTTCAGTGGGTGGTAGTATCTGTGTGATTTTCAGCCATTTGAGCACAATTATATTGAGAGCATATGTTTAAAAGTGTTTGATGGTGGGACTACTTTATATTCTAGGTATACTAGTACTCAGCACAGTGACTTAGGCCCCTTTCACACTTGTGCAACCTGTAAGTCGCGCAATTTTGCAGCGTTTTTTTGCCACGATTTTCATGTGACTTTAAGCAATGCCTGTGTAATCTTGAGGTCTATGGACGCAGGAGTCGCAGGGAAAGTTGTGCGATTTTCCCATGATTTCAGCGAATGCCTGTGTAAACTTGAGGTCTATTGACCTCAACTTGTATTAAAGTCAGACCAAAGTAGTACAGGGACTACTTTCAAGTCAGTGTGACTTGAAGTCACACAGATATGAATGGTACTCATTGAAAATAATGGGGTATGACTTGTCATGCGACTCTGATGTCAAAAGTCACAGGAAAAGTTGCAGAACTGTGAAAGGGGCCTTTATGAGTGATTTCAGAGACATCAGTGCACTTTCCTGCACAGATGCCCAGTGAAATCACATAGGTCCCAACTATCCCTCCTTTGGAACAAAGTCCCTCAGTCCCTCTCTACTCCTCATTTAGTTCTGATCTATATAGTTGTATATAAAATGCAATTTTTTATCTTTCAAAAAGGATTTCCCAGCGCTAAACCTTTCATCTAATTTCTAAATTGCTTTGTTTGTAAATTTCCAAAGCCAATCTAAAGGAATATTATTGGTAAAAAAAAACAAAGGCACATGGGGGTTTAACTAATCATTTTTATATTTTTGGGGAATAAGTCTTCTTTAAGGGGGTGTGTCCTATGCCTACATACTTTTGCTAATAGGTGTCCCTCATTCCCATCTGAAAAAGGTGAGAAATAAGAAATCGCCCCCTGAAGTCGCTCACAGTAGTGCAGGAACTACTTTTGGGAATTGGTGTCGCACCAATTTGGGCAGTTCCATTGCCATCAATATGGCCTGCAATTTGAACGTGGGTAAAGATGAATAGATATGAATGGAAACCATGGGTGGGCAACTTGCACAAGTGACAAATTCAAAAGGGTTATCCATGAATCTCATTCACACTGCTGCGACCTGAAAGTCACACTATTTTGCTGCCACTTTGCCGCTGCAACTTGGCCCCATCTTCTGGGAATACCTGTGTAATATAGCGACCTATATACCTCAAGTCACACCAAAGTAGTACAGACTACTTTGAAGTTGGTGCGACTTGAAGTAGAAAAGATATGAATGGTTATCATTGAGAATCATGGGGTACAACTTGTCATACAACTCGGAGGTCCAAATTTGCTGGAAAAGTCACCAAAGTGTGAAACAAGCCATATATTTATTTTATTTTTATTTTTTTTAAATAAAAGGAGCTCTCATTTATATTTGCATAGTCCTGATTTACATCACCAGAACAAATGCAGGAAGTGATGTGTGCAAATAGGCCAGAATCCAATGTGTGGTGATGCCAAATAAATCAGTGAACCCCACCCTCACATTGAGTAAGCACAAGTGCATATCCTACACTTACCTGGCAAATGAACAGCACCTCTTTGCTAAAGAGTCCATGTCCACCACCAGATGAAGATCCTGACCAGCACAAGAGCTTCGGGTTGATTACAAAGACTAATTTCCGGGGTCAGAAGGTGAAACCACGCTCTTAAGCGCAGCTGAAAATATTTGATCACAATTAGGGCCGGTTCACACTGCGGGCGATGCGAGGCGACACCGACTTGCCTCGCCGCGACCTGCCGCGACCTCAGCGGCGACTTGCAAATGACTTCTGTATAGAAGTCAATGCAAGTCGCCCCGAGGTCGCCCAAAAGTAGTACAGGAACCTTTTTTCTGAGTCGGAGCGACTCGAGTCGCTCCTCTCAGAACGGTTCCATTGTACAGAACGGGGGCGACTTGTCAGATCGCGGCGAGGCAAGTCGTGTCGCCTCGCATCGCGCGCAGTGTGAACCAGCCCTTAGAATTAATCTTTTTGTTTATTTGCAGATAGATATACAAATCTGTATTTCTACGTATAACGATATTTGAAAGCAAACTTAAGGGAGTACAATAAGAAATGATGTCCCTGGGATTGCAGCTAAAAAATTACAAAGACAAAGGCCCAGTTTGAGCCCTGGTTCACACTGACAGTGGGAGTGAAATCATGCGAATTCAGCTGAACTCACACAATTTCAATGCCGCATGTCAGTCCCAACTGCAGGGGGAATTTCAGAGACATCGCTGTAGGTTTCTGCATAGATGTCAATGGATATCGCACCCCAAAGTCACCAAAAGTAGTACAGAAACTACTTTTGGAAATTGCGGCGCTGCACCAATTAGGACAGTGCAATTGCCACCAATTTGGCATGTGATTTGACAAATCACACCAATGTGAACCAGGGCTGACACATACAACACTGCCTTTAATATCTTTATAAATGATATTGGGTCTGGGATCAAAAGTAACATTTCTGTCTTTGCAGATGACACCAAGATATGCAGTGGAATAACGTCCTTACAGGATGCCTCCAATTTACAAGCTGACCTCAATACACTGTCTAATTGAGTGACTATGTGGCAGATGAGGTTTAATGTTGATAAATGTAAAGTTATGCACTTGGGTGCTAAGAATATGCATACATCATACATGCTGGGGGGGGTACAACTGGAGGAATCCATAGTGGAGAAGGATCTGGGGGTTTTTGGTAGATCATAAGCTCAGTAACAACATGCAATGCCAAGCTGCTGTTTCCAAAGCGAGCAAAGTCCTTTCTTGTATTAAGAGAGGTATGGACTCCAGAGAGAGAGATATCATTTTGCCCCTGTTCAAATCATTAGTAAAACCTCATCTGGAATATGCAGTTCAGTTTTGGGCACCAGTTCTCAAAATGGATATCGGGGAACTGCAGAAAGTGCAGAGAAGGGCAACCAAAGTGATAAGAGGCATGGAGGAGCTCAGCTATGAGGAAAGATTAGAGGAACTAAATTTATTCACTCTTGAGAAGAGGATTTTAACCACTTCCCACCCGGCCAATGCACATATACGGCCGGGTGGGAGCTCTCTACTTCTGATAGGACGTTCAGGAAGTCCTTCAGAAGGAGCGGGATCGCCCGCGCAGCAGCGCGATCCCGATGTGCTCGTGTCACCCGGACACGGCGCATCTCAGATTGGCAGGAGGGCTCTGTTATTGGCCCTCCTGATCACATGACGGCCGTGTCCAATCACGGCCGTCATGTGATGTAAACAAACAGCCGGTTGCTAGGCAATCGGCTCCTCCTCTCCTCACACAGAAGTCTTCGCTGAGGAGAGGAGAGCAGATCGCTGCAGCCGGCTGATGATCATTGAGTATGAGCTGTTTTTTACAGCTTTTTACTCACTGATCATTAGTCTAGTGTAAACACACAACACACCACACAGTATAAACACAGTCCCCACATATATACCCAAAACATACATGTCCCCAAATAATAAAAACACATGTCCCTAATAATAAAAACATGTCCCCCACATATGTCCCACTAAAATCACATGTCCCAATGATTATCTGCACACATATGTACGTGATCACCTGCACACATATGTACATGATCATTTGCGTACATATGTCCGTGATCACACAAACAAATTATTATACACTTAACGGAATTTTTTTTACCAAAAACATGTAGCAGAATACATTTTGGCTTAAATTTATGACAAAATTTGATTTTATTGGATTTCTTTTAAAATAGAAAAAAGAAAATATTGTTTTGTTTCCAAATTTCCGCTTTTTTTGCGCTTATATTGCAAAAAAATAAAAAACGAAGTCGTGAATAAATAACACCAAAATAAAGCTCTATTTGTGCGAACAAAATGATAAAAATTTAATTTGGGTACAGTGTAGCATGACCGCATAATTGTCACTGAAAGCGCGAGAGGGATGAAAGGTGAAAATTGGGCTGGGAAGAAAGGGGGCGAAAGTGCCCTGTATTGTAGTGGTTAAGGGGGGATATGATCAACATGTACAAAGATATAAGGGGTCCATATAGTGAGCTTGGTGTTGAGTTATTCTCTGTACGGTCAACGCAGAGGACACGGGGGCACTCTTTACGCCTAGAGGAAAAGAGATTTCATCTTCAAATACGGAAAGGTTTCTTCACAGTAAGAGCTGTGAAAATGTGGAATAGTCTCCCGCCAGAGGTGGTTCTGGCCAGCTCAGTAGATTGCTTTAAGAAAGGCCTGGATACTTTCCTGAATGTATATAATATAACTGGGTACTGACATTTATAGGTAAAGTTGATCCGGGGAAAATCCGATTACCTCTTGGGGGATCAGGAAGGAATTTTTTCCCCTGCTGTAGCAAATTGGAGCATGCTCTGCTGGGGGGGGGGTGGTTTTGCCTTCCTCTGGATCAATTGTGGGCATAAAATTGGGTATATTGGATTGTACGATTATTTTTTATTTTATTTATTTGTAAGGTTGAACTGGATGGACTTGTGTCTTTTTTTTCAACCTGACTAACTATGTAACTATCTACCAGCTGAATTCATTACCTGCCATTTTCGACAGCTGTTATATTCAAAGACTCCACCTAAACACCATTATCATTTACTTGCAGGTGTGCTGAAGAGAAAAGGTTTTTTTATTGGTGCACAATTATATCTTATAATTTCTATGGATAGAAGATATTGCACTTCCCCAAAACCACCACCCCCAAAACAATTTTTTTTTTAAAAAGGAGAGAAAACAACAACAAGCTCAATGATGTACTTTTAAATTGCCAGCAGAAACAAATTTACTAGCATAAAAAAAAAAATTCTACAGGATATATGGTGCTACATTTAGCAAAACAGTAAGCAATTGGGTTTTAAGGGCCCTGCTCATAGGAGCTTACAATCTAAAATTTGTATAAACCTTGGCATGGACACAGCTTTATTTTCAGTGTATAATGAGCAACACATTTCATAGTACAACTTAGAAACATACTTAACAGTCGTTATTCTTACAAAGCATTCCAACATATACATATATATATATATATATATAAAAAAGGCACATATTCAAACTATAACACCCCACAATCCACACACATACATACATTGGGGCGTATGTTCTGCTGGAAGCTGCATTTCTGTGTACATGATTAAGTAATGAGATCAAAGAGTAGAAGGTCAGCAGATGCTTTCAAACAATGTTTGCATGGTCAGACAGGAACAATACACACACGACATTGACAGCATGGCCACATAAACCCACTTTTGATGGAAAGAATGCACATGAATTTCAGCAAACAAACCACTCTAGTGGGACGTTTCTTATTATGCACAATGCCATTCCTTCTCTTCTTCTCCCCCCATCACAGCAAAAAAACCTAGCCTTCTCAGGCCAAATGAAACCCCTCCCTCCTTACTGCAGCCCTTTATATAAGGTAGGTTGTATTGTTAGCACACTGACACATGCCCAATAGAAGTACAGCCCGCCAGTATCTTTCAATCTGTCTCTTCATGGTGTAAACTAAAGTGATTGCACCTGATGGGCATATAATACTATTTGCAACTGTGTTAGCCCTTGGCTATGTGCATCAAATCTCCAACTACAGGCCAAAGATCGAAGTCCATTTGCATCCACATAAACATAGCAAAAGTTTCCTAAGCATATGTACCTGTGCAGTGTAAACCCTACAATTTTAAATGTCCAAGTCCCTGGGCATGATTAGTGCTAACAAACATTAACATCAGTTCATGGCTCCAATGAGCTTCCAGTCTAAAGTCCAAAACTAACTTTCTTACATTAGAGACTATTTCGACAGGAGAGAAATAAAACACCATCATGTCTTTGGATTGTGGTGAGAATCCCACACAGGGAGAGCATATAAACTTCAACACCAAGCATTACCATGTTGGGGAATTGAACCAGAAACCCCACTGCTGCTAGATGGAATGGCTACCCACTTAGCCAGTGGGCAGCCTCACACATGTGCTCTGCATCTTGTGGTGTGAACCAGCCCTAAGTCCATAGCCATTGTCAGTGTCACAAGCAATATACAATATATTGTCCTAAGTATTGGGTACGCCTGCCTTTATATGCACATGAACTATAATGGCATCCCAGTTTTAGTCTGTAGGGTTCAAAATTGATTTGGCCCACCCTTTGCAGCTATAACCGCTTCAACTATTCTGGGAAGATTGTCCACAAGGTTTAGGAGTGACCATTCTTCCAGAAGTGCATTTGTGAGATCAGGCACTGATGTTGGAAGAGAAGGCCTGGCTTACAGTCTCCACTCTAATTCATTCCCAAGGTATTTGTTGTGTTGAGATCAGGACTCTGAGCAAGCCAGTCAAGTTCCTCCACCCCAAACTCACTCATCCACGTATTTATGGACCTTGCTTTGTGCACTGGTCCAAATCATTTGGTGGAGGGGGGGATTATGATGTGAGGTTGATTTTCAGGGGTTGGGCTGGCCTCTTAGTTCCAGTGAAGGGAACTCTTAAGGCATCAGCATATCAAGACATTTTGAACAATTTCATGCTCCCTTTGTGGGAACAGTTTTGGGATGTCCCCTTCCTGTTCCAACATGACTGCACACCAGTGCACAAAGCAAGGTCCATAAAGACATGGATGAGGGTGTTTGGGGTGGAGGAACTTGACTGGCATGCACAGAGTCCTGACCTCAACACCTTTTGGCTGAATTAGAGCAGAGACTGTGAGCCAGGCCTTCTCATCCAACATCAGTGCCTGGGTTCACAAATGTGCTTCTGGGAGAATGGTCAAACACTAAGGCTGGATTCACACCTATGCAGTTTAGTGCTTTTTGCATTTTGCAGATTTGCACTACAGTCCATTCACCATGGTTTCCTATGGAACACGTTCTGTAGTGCAAATCTGCAAAATGCACTAAAAATGCATAGGTGTGAATCCAGCCTTAACCTTGTAGACAGCATTCACAGCCTTCCCAGAAGCTGTTATGGCTGCAAAGGGTGGGTAAAATCAAATTGTAACCCTGCGGACTAAGACTGGGCTGTCGTTAAAGATCATGTGTGTGTAAAGGCAGGTGTCCCAATACTTATGGCTAGATAGTGTATCTAGCACAACTTACAATGGTGATGGATCCCTCCTACACACAGAGACTACATTTATACATAGTTTTAGGACCTGAGCCAGGAGTTATGTTTAACAACAGAGAGATGGGACAACTTCTCTACATGAAGCAGCATATTTGGGATTTGAACCCAGAGCTTGAGAGATACTCAGCAGAGGTTCAAGCCTCTAAGCCACAGAGCTGCCACGCGTGCAAACCACCTACACATATACTGCATTTCTTTGGACATATAAGTGGTGGAATTACATTACTCAAGAGTTATTCTTCTTGATTTATTCTGTGATATTTGGTGCATGGTGTAGAATAGTGATGTTACCCTCTATTTTTGGGGATTTACATTTTGGATTTCCGATGTTGGTACACATATCAAATTTTTTGGGCTCAAATTATAATTATTTGGAAATAATAAAAAAACACACTAAATTGACTCATTTTAAATTTGCATCAGCAATGGTATTGTTTGTGGTTTGTAAAGACACTTGTGTGAGTTTGGGTAAAGGTGTTTGTGAGACGGAGAGTGAAAGTGACAGAAAATATATTTTATCAAAACATTCCACATTCTAGCATTCTTAAAAACATAATAGATCAAGTAGACGCAACATTGTTGCAAGGAAAGTGTATTTCAGCGAAAGATACGTTTCATCTTAACATTAGAAGTCTTTATTTGGGGAAGTTACAATTGTACCATTAGAATCAATGGCTGAAACTTGCATTCCACTAAATAGCGCTGATTTTCACTCTCAAAAACGCATTTTAGCCCAGCGCTAATTTTGGTATTTACTATAGTGCACTGTAAAAAAGGCATAGGAGTTAAACTGAGAGTACTGTAGTTTGCAGGTCTGAGCATGCTCCGTTTTGTTGGCATCTAGTTGTACAGAAACGGGAATTTATCTCTTCTCAGACTTTTAAAGATAGTGTAGACATCATTTTTTTACAGTTTAAAAGCAGATTATCTTTAACCACTTAAGGACCGCCTCACGCCGATATACATCGGCAGAATGGCATGGCTGGGCACAAGCACGTACAGGTACATTGCCCTTTAAGTGCCCAGCCGGCAGCGCACTCACGACCCGGTCCTGAGCTCTGTGACCGTGGCTGCGGGACCCGCGGATCCGATCGCTGCCGGTGTCCTGTGATCAGGTCACAAAGCTGAAGAACGAGGAGAGGTAAGTGTAAACAAACCTCTCCTCTTGCTTCCTTGTGAGCCTGTCACTGATCGTCTGTTCCTTGTCATAGAGAAAGACGATCAGTGACGCCCCCCTACAGTAAAAAACACACTTAACCCCTACACTGCCAGTTACATTTTTACTGTAATCAGTGCGTTTTTTTTTAACAGATACATTTTTATTGGTCTCCTAGAAGGAGAAAATTGTAGGTACAATACAACAGTGTATCGTACAGTTACATATCCTCAACAACAGTTAGTGTACAATCAATCTCTCAGCTATCGCTAATTCCCATGTTCGGGTCGGCATCCATGGATCAATACAAAGAACAAAGCAAAGACGGTTGGCAGGTAACTTAGCAGTAAACAATAAGCAATATGACATTCAGTTATTGCAGGGATTTATATCCTGAGCAGGCGGGGGCGAGAAGGGGAAGTGGAGGGTACAGAGCAGGGGGGGGGGGGAACAACAGCAACAACACCCATTGGACCTCCTCTCTTGTAGAGTGACTAATCTCTAACCCAGCAACCCCAAATCTTGTCAAATTTTGAGGGAAATTTCCGGTGTCCTATCATATTGTGTCCCCCATCGGATAGTGTCCGCTGTGTACTGCGCATGCGCAGTAGACAGCACACACAGATTCCAAAAATAGCCGAAGATGAACGGCGCCTGCACCAAGTCCAGGTTCTAACCCCACCATCCAAGTGGACATAGAGTTAGAATATAAAAGAGCCGAGTGCAGCGAGCAAAGCGATATCGGCAGCCCTCTGTCCACTTGGATGGTGGGGCTAGCACCTCCACTCACAGCGCAGGCGCCGTTCATCTTCGGAGATTTTCCGAAGATCCTTCTGCTCCGTACTGCGCAAGCGCTGCGCCTGCGCAGTACAGCCATCAGTGTGGCCTTATCAGTGGCCATCAGTGCAGCCATATCAGTGCAGCTTAAGAGTGCCGTCTCATTAGTGGGTATCAGTGCACCCTCATCAATGCCTATTAGTTCCGCCTCATCAGTACCCATCACTACAGTCCCATAAGTGCAGCGCCACCTCATCAATGCCCAGCCCAATGGTGCAGCTTATTAGTGCAGCCTCATCGGTTCTCATCAGTGCAGCCTCATCAGGGTCCACCAGTGCAGCCTATCAGTGCGGCCTATCAGAGGCCACCAGTGCATCCTATCAGTGCCCATCAGTGCCGCCTTATCAGAGGCCATCAGTGCATCTTTAGAGCCCTTTCACACTGGGGTGGGCAGACAGCGGCGCCATTTTTAGCACCGATGATCCTGATTTCCCGGGACAAGGGCAAAATCCCCGGAATTTAATTGGGATGAGCTCCGATCGGGACGAGGGCCCCAAAATCAGGATTGCCCCAGGAAAATCGGGACTGTTGGCAAGTATGCCTAGTGCCACGTACACACGACCGGACGGGATCAGTCCGTCGGACAATCCTATCATGTGTGGGCTAGTCTGATCATTTTTCGGGGGGAAAATCTGACAGAACTAGAAATAAAAAATATAAATAAATAAAACATGTTTCAAATCTTTCCGATGGACTCGAGTCCAGTTGAAAAATCTGTGTGTCTGTATGCTAGTCCGACGGACCAAATACGACGCAAAAACAGCTATTGGCTACTGACTATTGAACTTCCTTGTTTAGCTCCGTCTTATGTCATCACGTTCAAACCGAACAGACTTTCGAACGGACTTAGTCTGTTTGTGTGTGGCCAAGTGCGTTCGTTCAGAAAATCCGGAAGACCGTCGGACCTAGTCCGCCAAAAAGTCTGGTCATGTGTTCACGGCATAAGGTTATTTTATTGTCCCTGACAAGTGTGGTTCCTCTTCCTACTCTAGCCAATCACAAATGCACCAAACCTAGCAGGGCACTCCTCATACTAAAGATGGCTGCCAAAGATCACTAAGGGCTGCAGTGTCCAATCGAACTACTGGAATCCTTGTAAAAACTTACAGGGTCTGCAGAGGAACATTGTTCCTCCCAGCCTCCACTCCATATAAACAGCAGCACAGCAATGCAGTGCCACCTACAGAGTAGATGATGAACTGCACCTGCCTACACACAGGCACACACAGTTTTGAGGCTTGACATATTTGGTATCTATTTACTCAACACAACCTCCTCTTTTTTTTTTTTTTTTGTACAAAAGGATGTTATTGTGCACAAAAATTCATTTTAATAATTTTTTTTCCCAGAACATATATATTTAATAAACAGTTGTGCAAATATCATGAAACATTACAAATTGCCTCTACCATTTTATTACTCTACAGGATCTCTGCATTCAGAAAATTTACAATGTTTTATAGGGTGTAAGTGCTATTATAGCCAAAACACAAATTTAACAAGTGTGCAAAAAATGAAAAAAATTATCTAGCGGGTGAACAGTCATGAATGTACTAAAGACCCAGATTGCACAATGTAGTAGGGCGGTACCCTGCCAGGGTCCAGATTTTGTGAACAGCCAGCACACTAATTGGTCAGGCGTGTGCTGGGCTTTAACCACTTGCCCTCAGAAATCTGACTAATCTGACTAGGCCATTTTTTTGGAGATATGGCACTGCGATACTTACACGGTCCTTGCGACGCTGTACCCAAGTAAAATCTATGTCCTTTTTCCACACAAATAGAGCTTTCTTTTGGTGGTATTTGGGCCAATATGTATTCTGGTACATATTTTTGGTAAAAAAAAATAAAAATGCCAATAAGCGTATAGCCTAAGTGTATGGGATATTTTTATTCCTTTTTATTTATTTATTTTTTACTAGTAATGGCGGCGATCGGTGACTTGTAGTGGGGGAGTTCTGTAGTTCTCAGGTTGAGTCCGACAGCATTTGGTGTAAATGTGCTAAGTAAGGTAAGTATGTAGCAGTAGGTGTAGATTTGTGTTAGGGGTCTAGTTGTTAGGGTCAAGGGTTAAGCAGTACTTTACAATCTGATTCTATAATCTCTGTACAATCCTCTTCAAATCTACCAAAGTATGTATTGTGAGAGCCATTCAATACATTTTTATTCAGATGGAAAAGCCCTAATTTTTGGCAGCTCCTGAGAAGATTATCTAATCAGATTGTAATAATATCTATGATCAACTTCAGGGATAAGGCTTAGAAGGTAAACTGAGAGGCTGTTAGGGAATAAGCTAAGTGCTAAGGGTTAAAGCCCAGATGCATCTAAATAAAAATTGTGCAAAGTCAAAAGCCTCGTACCCACGATCGGATTGTTGGCCAAGAAAACTGTGGAGTTGTGTCCTAAGGGCGTTGGCCCAAACTTGTCTTGCATACACACGATCACGCATATGTTGGCCAACAATTACAAACGTAGTGGCATACTAGATGTACTACGTGGTTTTTCAGCTCTTTAATGCCACCCTTTGGGCTCCTTCTGCTAATTTTGTTTTATTAGAAGTTTGGTGAGTGTTGATTCACGCTTTTCTTTTTGCGTTTTTAATTTATCGCTTTTCATTTCGTGCTTTTCAGTTTGTTTCTGAACGGCCGTTTGTCAGCCAGACATGTTGCAGAATTGGAGGAGATAACATGTTATTATTGGCCTAAGGCCGCGTACACACGGGCGGACTGTTCGCCCAACTTTGTCCGCTGAACAGTGTTTGGGCGGACAGTCCGCTCGTGTGTGGGCTTTCAGCGGACCGTTTCAGCGGACAGTTTGACGAACAAGGTTTTTCGGAAATTCCGTAAAACTGTCCGCTGAAACCTTGTTTCAGCGAACAGTCCGCTCGTGTGTAGGCTTGTTCGTCAAACAAAGTTGCGCGCATGCTCAGAAAGGATTTACACGCCGAAAGTTATAATGCAGTGTATAGGACGTCGTATTTTTCGTCCCGTCGTACGTGCCGTTCACGTCATCGCGCACGGTTTCAGCAAACTGTTCGTTCGTCGTGTGTGGCCATGTCCGTCCATGCTAATTTTGAGCGGACTGTTTGCCGAAACTGTTTGACGGACAAAGTTGGGCGAACAGTCCGCGCGTGTGAACGCGGCCTTAGAGTTATTGCTTTGACATTATTTTGGTTGAATAATGATTTGATTTGGTATATTTTTTATATTTTTGGATGCATAGAATGCACTTTTTGGATGTTGTCTATTGGCAGATAGCATGTCGAATTTTATTTTTTTTAATGCACAATAAAAAAAATTGTGTAGAATAATATTTGGCTATGTGTTTGACTTCAAATGACAGTTTGGGAGTAGGCAGTTACATTTATAAAAATACAATGTAAAATTGACAAGAGACACCGACATAGTTGTATCTTTGTTCTTAAAAACTATGGGATAATGGTGGTGTGGTAACTTGCACAAAAATAAAGCAAAAAAACATAATATTATTCTTGATATCACTAGAAAAAAAAAGCCTTTGAAATAACTCCATCAGTATCACCATCAAAGCAGCTTCATTATTATCCCATTAAAGAAGAGGAGAATTGTGCGCTGCATTTCGAGATTTCATAATTTGCCACGTCACGAATGTTAATTCTCCATTACGAACGCTAGTTTACAAGACCGACCGCTTCTGCTTCCGAGCATGCGTGTTTGTACTTTGGACTTTTGTCCGACGGACTTGTGTACACACGATCAGAAAGTCTGACAGCAGACATCTGTTGGCCGAAAATTTGAGAACACACTAGCCAATATTTATCCATGTTAAGTTCGATAACAATTGTCCGATGGAGCACACACGGTCGGACTTACCGCCAACAAGCTCACATCCAACATTTCCAATCAGGAAATCCAATTGTGTATGTACGGGGTATAAAGCATCATACAGACGACCGGACTTTCCAGCAGACTAGGTCAGAGGGAATCAGTCCGTCGGACAATTGTGTGTGGGCTAATCCGATAGTTTTTTCGTAAAAAAAAATCCCACGGACCTAGAAATAGAACATATTTCAAATCTGTCCGACAGACTTAATTCCTAACGGGAAAACCATTCATCTGTATGCTGGTCCGACTGACCAAATACGATGCAAGGGACGCTATTAGCTACTGGTATTGAACTTCCTTTTTTTAGTCCTGTTTTACATCATCACGTTCAAAATGAACGGACTTTCGATTGGATTTAGTCCGTTCGGGTGATGCCAAGTCTGTTCGTTTGGAAAAACTAATTTGGAACTAACCAAATTGCACATGTCTAGCAGAGATCCCCTTGTTGTTTGTAATACATTGCTATAAGCAAATATAATGTATAACAAAAAAAAAAAATCCTGATCACCTCCCCAGAGTAGTACAATGTTACTGTAGTAACATTAAAAAGTGATACCTCTGTTCACAAACGTAATTTGCTTCATGACTCTGGTCGTGAACTGAATTGGTCGTGGACCGAGGCAAGTTTTCCCATAGGGTTTAATCAAGTTAATTAGTTCTGAATTTTTTGATTTTTTTTTTGAACCAAAAAAATATGTAACAAAGTACAGTACAGTATGAAGAAAGAGAACAATAACCTTGCTTGAGATGACTTCTGGCATGGAGAAAGGCGGGTGAGAGGTGGTTATTGTTCGGATGGAAAGTCCCCCTCCATAACATTCTTGTCACCTGCGTTACTGCTCTGCACATTCTTGTCACCTTCATTACCACTCTGCACATTCTTGTCACCTTCATTACCACTCTGCACATTCTTGTCACCTTCATTACTGCTCTGCACATTCTTGTCACCTTCATTACTGCTCTGCGCATTCTTGTTACCTTCATTACCACTTTGCACTTTCTTTTCAACAACATGCTTGCTCTGAACAGTCTCGTCACCTTCATTACTGTTCCGCACTTTCTTCTTACCCCCATGCTTGCGCTGAATTTTCTTAGGAGCCATACTGGATGTCCGGTACAGTACAGTATGTGCTAAAAAAACACACCAAAAAGCTTTTCAATACTGTAAGTGTCTTCACGGTACACTTTTAGTGTCTCTCTGTGACCACGATCTCACCTACAGGAAGTAGTGACCACGTATCAGAGCAGGGAAGATGGCCACGGCTTGTGTTCATGAACAAAAGCGGAGTTTGCGTACCAAAGCAAATTTTTGTGAACACTTCTGTTCATGAACTGAGCTGTTCGTGAACAGAAGCATTCCTGAACCAAGGTATCACTGTACTTCTCTGGTCAAAGTGTGTAAAAAAAACAAATCATAAAAAGGGAAAAAAAACAATTTTTTTCGTACTGTCACCAGTTAGTGTCCCTGATCACCGCCACATCATTTGTATGATAATGCTGTAATGCACTGGTGGCAGTATTTTTTTTTTTTAAATTTGACATTTATTTATTTCATAATTTTTCAAAAAATTATGACAAAAAATTGCAACTTTAAAAAACCTGCCATTCCTCTTACTAAGTACCTTGGACAGTCAACTTTCCAAAAAGGGGTAATTTGGGGGATATTTCTACTGGCATTTTAGGGCCTCAAGAAATGAGTCCGTACATTAGGACTGATCAATTTTTAAATATATATTTACCATAGTTTGTGGACTTTTTCACACAGACTAAATAATATACACTGATTTGGATTATTTTCCACCAAAGAAATGTAGCAGAATAAAATTTGGGTTAAATTTATGAACAATTATTTATTAGCAAAATTTTATAAAAGAAATGAAAAACGCTTTTTGTTTTTCAAAATGTTCCATCTTTTTTAATTTATTTAGCAAGAGATAAAAAAACAAGTGCCGATTAAATACCACCAAAAGAAAGCTCTATTTGTGTGAACAAAATGATAAAAAAAATTGTTTGGGTACAGTGTTGCATGACCACGCAATTGTCATTCAAAGTGCGACAGCACTGAAAGCTGAAAATTGGTCTGGGCAGGAGGGGGTAAAAGTGTTAGGAATTACAGTGGTTAAAGTAGAACTATAGACAGAACTTTTTATTTTTTATTTTGGATAGAACAAGGAAGAGTTATAACCCTTGTCCGATTTTTTTTTTTTTTTTTTTTTCCGCCATCTGTGTCCCACTGTGGAGATTTCCCTTCACTTCTTGTCCAATAGCCAAACAGGAAGTGAAGAAGGAAGAAAATGCTACAATTTAAGGGAATTCCTTAAATTCCAGGTCACCAGAACTAGTGTTCCCATTGGAAGATTTCCCCTCTGTTTTTTTCTGGGGACAACCCAAACTTTGGGATTTTCTTTTACTTTCACTTTCAATGATAATGGTAAACAGGACAAATAGAGAGGGTGAATCTCCCTAATGGGGGCACAGACAGCAATAATTACTTACAGGTGTTCTAATCCATCTCCACTCTATCCAAAACTTTAAAAAAAAAGGTTTGCCTTTAGTTGTACTTTAAAACACAGCCTAAAATAAAGACTGTGCTGGAATTTGATATTCTCTGTCCATGGTGCTGAATCAGCAAGTAGACTTGGTAGAACAACAGAAAGATTTGTATATTTGTTCTTGCCAATCAACTCAATTACACCATCTATTGGTCTCCCAATGCTGCCTTATGCCGTGTACACACGATCAAACAATCCGGTGGAAAAGTCCGGCAAACTCAAGTCCGCCAAACAATCCCCCGTGTGTAGCCTCCGGCATACTTTTTTGACCCGACAGTACGGCGGACTTAGAATTTCGATTTGCACAAACATTTGCACGCCGTACTCGCATTTCGGCGGACAATCCGGCCGTGTGTATGCAAGTCCGCCGTACTTTTGAAATGAGTGGACTTTTCAAGCCCGGAGAAAAGTCCGCTCATTTCGAGCGGGTCTCCAGGTAGGCGGGGCCCGCGAAGGAGACGTCGCTGGCCCCACCGCCTGGTATGGACTTAAAGGGGAACCCCAACGCCGAAAAAAATTGGCGTGGGGGTTCCCCCCAAGTCCACAACAAACCCTTGTCCGAGCACGCTACCCGGCCGGCCAGGAAAGGGGGGCAAGCGAGCACCCCCACTCCTTAGCCGTACCAGGCCGCGTGCCCTCAACATGGGGGGTGCCTTGGGGAAGGGGGGGCCGCGCGGCCCCCCCCACCCCAAAGCACCTTGTCCCCATGTTGATGAGGACAAGGGCCTCTTCCCGACAACCCTGGCCGTTGGTTGTTGGGGTCTGCGGGCAGGGGGCTTATCGGAATCCGGGAGCCCCCTTTAATAAGGGGGCCCCCGGATACCGGTCCCCCACCCTATGTGAATGAGTATGGGGTACAATGTACCCCTACCCATTCACCTGTAAAAAAAAAGTACAAAAAAAAAACACAACACACGAGATAAAATACTTTATTGCACAGCTCCGGGGGTCTTCCGTCTTCGGGGGTCTTCTCGCCGGACTCCTCCGCTATCTTCTTGTAGCTCTTTTGCTAGCGGAGGAGTCCGGCTTTCTTCCTCGCCGCCGGCCTCTTCTCCCGACTTCGGGGGTCTTGTCCCCCTCTTCGGTTCTTCTGCCGGGCCACCGCGCCTTCTTATAGCTCTTTTACAGGCAGTGGCCCGGTCTTCTGTCGCCGCTGTCGCCGCTGCCGCCTTCCGTTCTTCTTCTTCTTCTTCTTCTTCTTCTTCTCATGGAGATGTTGACTCGACGCTCTCTCCGGCCACAATGCCAGGGACGCCCTGCGCTGCCACTTATATAGGGACAAGGGGCGGTGTCATATGGCTTTATGTCACATGAAGAAGAAGAAGAAGAACGGAAGAACGGAAGAACGGAAGGCGGCAGCGGCGACAGAAGACCGGGCCACCGCCTGTAAAAGAGCTATAAGAAGTCGCAGTGGCCCGGCAGAAGAATCGAAGAGGGGGACAAGACCCCCGAAGTCGGGAGAAGAGGCCGGCGGCGAGGAAGAAAGCCGGACTCCTCCGCTAGCAAAAGAGCTACAAGAAGATAGCGGAGGAGTCCGGCGAGAAGACCCCTGAAGACGGAAGACCCCCGAAGCTGTGCAATAAAGTATTTTATCTCGTGTGTTGTGTTTTTTTTTGTACTTTTATTTTACAGGTGAATGGGTAGGGGTACATTGTACCCCATACTCATTTACATAGGGTGGGGGGCCGGTATCCGGGGGCCCCCTTATTAAAGGGGGCTCCCGGATTCCGATAAGCCCCCCGCCGGCAGACCAACGGCCAGGGTTGTCGGGAAGAGGCCCTTGTCCTCATCAACATGGGGACAAGGTGCTTTGGGGTGGGGGGGCCGCGCGGCCCCCCCTTCCCCAAGGCACCCCCCATGTTGAGGGCACGTGGCCTGGTACGGCTCAGGAGGGGGGGCGCTCGCTCGCCCCCCTTTCCTGGCCGGCCGGGTAGCGTGCTCAGACAAGGGTCTGTTGTGGACTTGGGGGGGACTCCCACGCCGATTTTTTTCGGCGTTGGGGGTTCCCCTTTAAGTCCATACCAGGCGGTGGGGCCAGCGACGTCTCCTGCGCGGGCCCCGCCTACCTGGAGACGCGCTCAAAATGAGCGGACTTTCCTCCGCGTTTGTGGGCGAGTCCGTTCATTTCGAAAGTACGGCGGACTTAGTACGGCGGTCTTAGTACGCCGTATTAGTCCGCTGAAAAAGTGCCGTGTGTGGGCAAGTAGCCCGTTCAAAAATTCCGACGGACAGTTTGGCGGACGTCCGCCAGACTAAGTACGTCGGACAGACGGCTACGTGTGTACGCGGCTTTAGTGATGGCCAGTGGGGGGATGCAGCTGAGCTGGGTGAATGAAGGGAGAAGATAACTCACACCTGGTCGTCATACCCCACCCCGATCCTTGCAGTCATTGCCCGCACTCTCCATGGCCATGATCACAGTGCCCCCATGGCAGGATGTGCTGCAGATGGAGAGGAAAGGGAAAAAAAGGGCGCACCATTCTTGTGCATTATCCTTTGGATTTATTTTATTAAAAGTAGATAAAAGTAATAACTACTCACAAACATCTGTAGATATCTTGCAATGTAAATAGTCTCCAAATAGCAGCAATTGGTTTAAGACAGATGAACTCTGGAGGTCACGGAGGAGATAACAGGGGCCACTGCCGGCTGATGCGTTTTAAAGGAATATATTCTTCCTAAAGTGTATTACACCCTATTGCACAATAAATGTCATAGAGTTCTGAAACCGAATGTACAAAACTATGTTTTATAGCATTTCTCACCTCAGGAACTAAATTCATTCAAGTTTTTTGACATGTAACACTACTTCCCCACTGACCTTGACCAATCTTTGTTGTTACCACACTAGGTTATATAGTAGATTTATCAATTAAATGTGTTTATCTACTGTGAGTCAGGACACCGCCCGGGCATTTCTTACCTTCTATCTTTTCCTTTTCCCCCTCATTATTATTTTCTTTTATTTATGTATAATATAAAAAAAGGGATACTTATTGTTTATTTTTCTTTGTTACACTGCTCACCTTACAACTAGACAAATTTACACAGTTTGACTATTTGATTATCATCTTTACACCTACGCTTCTTATTTACAGTGTATATAAAGTAAATACAGTTGTAAGATGGCTTTAAACTTACTATTATAATGTAAAATGTTTTGTATGTATGCTTGTATCCATGCATAATATTCTTTTATTTTTCTCTGTGAAAACTCAATAAATATATTTAACAAGAAGATTTTTGACATGCTATACCTTTCTCAACAGAAAAGTGTTTATTTTGCATTCTTCTTACGCAATGAGAAAGAGCAACCTTAAAACAAGAGGGACACTGCTGTTTTGTTAAAAAGTTTACTTACCTAGAAGTGATATTTAATTTTTGTAAGGTTGGTCATTCACATCACAGTCCAGTAATATAACAATACATCTCTGTACTTAAACTATCCATTCAATGTATCCAATCGTGCAGGCACTTGCACTACAAAATTGTTGTAAGGTGTAAAGTAGAATGTACAATAAGATCGTAACATGTATAGACAGCTTTAGATACAGAATTGAAGTACATCTAAACCCTAAAGCCCCGTACACACGAGCGGACTTTTCAACATCCAAAGTCCGTCAGACCGAGTCCGTCAGACTATCCGATCGTGTGTGGGCTGCAACGGACTTTAGCTTCGCAAAAGTCTGACGGACTTTAGAAATGAAGCATGCTTCAAATTTTCCCGACGGAACTCCGCCGGACCCAGTTCTGATGTAGAAGTCCGCTCGTCTGTATGCTGTTCCGACAGTCCTAAAACGACGCATGCTCTGAAGCAAGTACGAGACGGAAGTGCTCGGTCTTGTAAAACTCCAGTTCGTATTGGAAGTAGCACATTCGTCATGCTGCAAATTCTGTGCTCGTTTAAATGTATAGCGCATCTTCTTTATAATGCTAGAAGAACAAAGTCTTTATTTATAATGCTAGAAGAACGAAGTTGCTTTGCTGCTCATATTCACTCACAGAGTTCTCACCAAACACATTTCTGTTTTATTTCTCCTCATCTCATGAATGATCTTGTTTTTATTTTAAAGCCCCATCTCAATATATATTTTTTTTTTTTTGAGTAATTTTTTTCCTCCATATTTTTGGTAGAATTCTTTACCATGTTTTTCTTGTGATCTCCATATTTAATTATTCTGTCAATTAAAAAAAAAAAAAAAAGTTGTTAACTTGACCGAATAATTAAATATGGAGATCACAAGAAAAAAAATGTTCAAGAATTCAAAAAAAAATATTGATGAAAAAATTACTCCAAAAAAAAAAAAAAAAAAAAAAAATGTTGTTGACTAATTTTTTGCCTACATATTTTTGGTAGAATTCTTTACCATTTTTTTTTTATTGTGATCTCCATATTTAATTGTTCCGTCAAGTTAACACCAAAAACTTTTTTTTATTTTTTTTTTTTCATTACCACAATAACCTTTTTATTTTTATTCTGGTGACAAGTTACCACAATAACATTTTTATTTTGTTTATAACCTCAAGGAGGTTAGTGTCCCTTGTTAATTTCACATTGTCTTTTATAGAAAGGTATTTGACCAAAAAACACATAGGCAATTATATTTTCAAACAAAAATATCCATTTATTCTGGTTCAACAAACAAAAAAATGAAGGCAACACTGGAGAAACTTGTGACATTTGTGTAGCCTTTTGGCCCCAGGGCAAACGTGAAACTCTGTGGAAAAGAAAATTCAAATATTACGAAATCCAATATGGTCCCAGAATCCCAGACATCAAGAGCAACATCAGATGGTATATATGTCCCCAGGCTGTGGTACAACAGGCTGCGTCTTTTTGGTCGGACCAGAGTGAAGCCAGGTCATCACCTTCTTCTCTTCGCTCCACCCTTCACTGCACCCTTCCCTGCAGACTTCCCTGTAGCCTTCCTGGGAGGCTGTGTCTCCGGTGGTGTACTCGTGGCAGGAGGAGGAGGAGGAGGAGGAGGAGGAACAGGAGGAACTTGCTCCACAATATTGCTGTTGGCAGATAATTCTCCACTCAGCCCCTTCTGTAACGCCAAGAAAATTAGCCTTTCACACTGCAGACGTTGGGCCATCTCTAATTGGTGGAGACGGCTGGCGATGTAGCAGCCATAGGCCTCTTCTGCGTCAGGGGGGCTGTTTAAGACATTAGTAGCCTCTCTAATTAGGAGCAGGGATTCCTCCTGTGCTAGCGTATTTTTTTTTGCCCTTTTTGATGGAAGACGGAGGGGAGGCACTTGTGATGTTGTCAGGCTTCTACTAGGCCCGGCCACCTCCTGGCTGACAGAGGGCATGGACTCCTCCTGGCTGAGAGTGGGCCCAGCCTCCTCCTGCCTGCCACTTTCCCCACCTTCCTCCTGGCTGAGCTCATCCTGTGTATAAAAAAGGGACATTGTTTTAGTTTTTTGTTCATCAATCCTAAACATTTTTCAGCTCCTGACATCAAAATTATGTTAATACATATAAAAGAGTATCATTATGACACCACTATTTCTTGTTTCTGCTGGTGACAAACATTTGTGGCCACTACTGTAAATTGATATGTCCAAATTTTAACTATTTTTTAACATCAATAATAGCGTACAAATTCTAATAACATCTAGTTAACATCATTAATATTATGAATATCACTATTTTTGCTAAAAAAATACCTGGCTCCAGCTGGGTGCATCCGCTTCTTCCAGGATGGAAGGCTCATCAGCCTCTGCTGAGGTGGAGGGAATGCTGCAGGGAAGGGTGGAGGGAAGGGTGGAGGGAAGAGTTGAAAGCGACTCCCTGGGTTTACACCGGTCATCCAGGAACCGTAGCTTTTCAAAGTACCACAGCCTGGGTACATATACATCACCTGGTGCTGCTCCTGTTGTTTTGGATTTTTCGATTTTCCTCTTTTCCTTTCGGTACATATTTTGCAATATTTGAATTTTCTTCTCCACAAAGTCCACGTCTGCCTCTGGGATCCAAGTCTGCACAAATGTCAAAAATCTCTCCAGTGTTTCCCTCCTTACTGGTTTATTAAAATAATCCTTGTGCTTGGCATGCCACAGATTTGACATCTCTTTATATTTGTCTATAAACAGACTTACAAATTCCGGATCCTTGAATTTTTGATTCATTTTTCTGAAAGACAATACACAAGCCAAAAACCATAATGTTAGCTCAGACTCTCCTAATCTTAGCCCAATATAGACTCCAGGATCTGCCACTTATTTGGGGAAATGGTTTAAACTTACCTTCGTTTTGCTTGCTCCCAACTTCCGTTCCTATTTTCGCAAACGAACATACGACATGTGATTTTTGTCGTTATATACAGTGCGTACGCGTAGAACTACGCCTGCGTTGCCCGCCCCTGACGTTCTTTTAGTCAAGTTCTTGTTTTCCCGCCCCTTTCTGCGCACTTTACGTACGTACGACATGTGATTTTTGTCGTTATATACAGTGCGTACGCGTAGAACTACGCCTGCGTTGCCCGCCCCTGACGTTCTTTTAGTCAAGTTCTTGTTTTCCCGCCCCTTTCTGCGCACTTAACGTACGTACGACATGTGATTTTTGTCGTTATATACAGTGCGTACGCGTAGAACTACGCCTGCGTTGCCCGCCCCTGACGTTCTTTTAGTCAAGTTCTTGTTTTCCCGCCCCTTTCTGCGCACTTAACGTACGTACGACATGTGATTTTTGTCGTTATATACAGTGCGTACGCGTAGAACTACGCCTGCGTTGCCCGCCCCTGACGTTCTTTTAGTCAAGTTCTTGTTTTCCCGCCCCTTTCTGCGCACTTAACGTACGTACGACATGTGATTTTTGTCGTTATATACAGTGCGTACGCGTAGAACTACGCCTGCGTTGCCCGCCCCTGACGTTCTTTTAGTCAAGTTCTTGTTTTCCCGCCCCTTTCTGCGCACTTAACGTACGTACGACATGTGATTTTTGTCGTTATATACAGTGCGTACGCGTAGAACTACGCCTGCGTTGCCCACCCCTGACGTTCTTTTAGTCAAGTTCTTGTTTTCCCGCCCCTTTCTGCGCACTTAACGTACGTACGACATGTGCATTTTGGCGTAAGATCCAGTGCGTACGCGTAGAACTACGCCTGCTTTGCCCGCCCATGACGTTCTTTTACAAGAATATTTCCCGCCCCCTTTTCTCTACGGTGCGCAGTAGGAGAAACATGGCGGAAACACAACAGGTGCTTGATCTTAACGACTCCAGTAGTCACGAATCCCCGGAGCCACAAACGTTCCGATCCGGAAAGAGGAGATTTAAGGCCTCAAATATGGCATTTCAAGAGATGGTGGAGATGGTGGCAATCTTGCGAAGTAAGGATTATGATGGCAAGCATGAACCATACACCCATCCGAACTTGCGCAAGGCCAGAATCATGGCCAAAGTAGTTAAGACCCTGCATAATCGTTTTGGGGTACGACGGTCAAAAGACCAATTGAGGAAACGGTGGTCCGACCTTAAATTGAGGGAGCCGGATCAATACAGAAGGATCAAGAAAGTTCTGAAAAAAAGTAAGTACTTGTCGTGTGTTCCTATTTTATGATTATTGCATACAGATCCATATGCTTTACCTTTGTACAATGTAAAAAATTGCTGCTTTCATGTTGTATACAGTAAAAGAATCGTATCGTTTTAACAAACCCTCGTAAATTGTTCGTGGCAAACCTCGTTTATGATACAGGGTTTAAACAGCATTTTTTGGCTGTGTAATTTTTAGGACACAACAAATGATTAGGACATTGTGGTTTAGATGTGTTTCAAAATACAATGACTAGAAAAGAACATTCAGTGTAATTGAAGGAGAGGACACTTGGCAGCTGGGTAAAAACACATCTGCACTCATGAGCAAAGGTGTGGGACACCAGAGAACATTTATTAGGGTAAACCACACGCCACACGGGGTTCCCTGGTATACTTTGGGGGGGGGGGGGGGGTTGGGCATGTGTGAACCTTGGCACAAAAAGCAAATTATTTGATTTTTTGGCAAAGTGAATTGATTTATCATGTCTTCACATTTTGCATCTCTTCATAAACCGACAATTGTACAACACTTCTAATCAAGGTTTCATCTTCCTAGTTCTGGCCTTAAATATCTGTGTGCTAAAGTATACCTTTTTGTTTGTTAATTTCTCATAGGGGAGAAAAGCCTCACAAAGCAGGATCCCAGGGACCGCCACCCTTGCCAGCAGGAATGTGAGGTTAGCCCCATCCCCCCCGTGGATGTGCATGTGGAGGAAGGAGAGGTGGAAGAAGGAGAGGAGATGGGCACCCCACCAGGTGAGTGTCTGACACCACAGCTTCAGGTAATCGATGTATACCTGCATATTTCCAAACACATGTTTTTACATCTATTTTAGGTGATGTTCTGGTTGTGGAAAGCGACACATTTCCAAGCACCAGTGCCCCCCCCGAGGATGTCGAGGAAGGAGAGGTTGAGGAAGGAGAGGTGGAGGAAGTAGGGGAGATGGGCACCCCACCAGGCGAGTGTCTGACACCCCAGCTTGTCGAAATCCATGTATGACTGCATAATTTTTGACCCAATTTTTCCCATCTATTGTAGGTGATGTTCTGTTTGTGGAAAGGGCCCCATTTTCCAGTGACAGCGCACAAAGGCTGATTGGCCAGATAATGGGCTGGAATGGGGAACTAGATGAATTGCGAACTAGCCTGGATCTCATGAAGACTCAGATTGACAATATGCAGCTGGAAATGAAGAACATGATCGATATTTTGGGGAGAATATAATCCGTTTCTCCATAATATCGATCATGTTCTTCATTTCCCTTGTTTTAGTTCAAAGATTGTTACTTCCCAAATTTTTACGATTGTGGCTGATTGTTGTTATACATTTTTCATATTTTTTATAGAAAAATAAAAACCACAAAAAAAAAAAAAAATGTTTTTAAAAATGGGAAAAAAAAGGAAACTAAAAAATGTTTGGCAAAGAAAGTTAAATAAACCCAAAAAAAAAATTACATCACTAAATATTCAATGGCACATGTGAATGTGGCCAAATTAAAATTTTGAATAATCAAGAATGTGTGGCGTATTCTTTCAATGCTTAATACCAGTTTGGGAAAAGGGATTTTGTGTATCCAGTGACAATGGGCCTTATTGAATTTAATGAAAATACACTTGGCACTACAAGTGCACTAGGATAACATAGGAGACAGCACAAACCAAAAGCAAGCAAGAAAACACATTTCAGATTTGAGGTTCTTTTATTATTTTCCTCTTTTTAAAAATTAAATATTGTGTGGCATTGCAATGGCCCCCCTACCGTTAAAATAAGTCACATATCTTTGGCGAACTTCACGTGCACTTTGGGGGGCCAAGCCAGTACGGCCAGTATCCAGGCCTGTCAGTGATTCTGGACCAACTCCAGCCTCCGGCATTATTGTGGATAAATAAGTAGTTGAGTATTTATGTAAAAAATTGTGCAAAATGCAGCACGTAAGTACGACATAGTTAAGTTTGTATTCCGCTAGGTTTATAGCAGTCAGTAAAACACGGAACCGGCTGGCCATTATTCCAAATGCATTTTCCACAACTCTTCTCGCTCTGGCCAGCCGGTAGTTGAAAACCCTCCTCTCCGGGGTGAGGGCTCTTTGGGGGAATGGCCTCATGATGTGGTCGTCCAGAGCAAAAGCCTCATCAGCGATGAACACGAAGGGTAGTTCCTCCACATTCTCCGAATCAGGTGGCAATCCCAGGCCACCTGTCTGTAGACGGCGGTAGAACTCCGTCTGAGCGAAGACTCCTCCATCCGACATCCGGCCATTCTTCCCCACGTCCACATACAGAAATTCATACTGTGCCGACACCACCGCCATTAACACAATACTGTGAAACCCCTTGTAATTATAAAAGTATGACCCCGAATGGGGTGGTGGCACAATGTGGACGTGCTTCCCATCTATCGCACCACCGCAGTTTGGAAAGTCCCAACGGGTGGCAAAATGGGATGCCACAGTCTGCCATTCCTGTGGCGATGAAGGAAACTGGGGAGGCAAAGCAGAAAAAAACAAAATAAGTACTTTTGCACATTAAACATTGTACATTACAACACAAACTTTATTTCACGCTTCTGCCTAGTCACATGACACCGATCGTCTGCTCCCTGTCATTGGGAGCAGTGATCAGGGTCATGTCACTGCTAGCCCATCCCCCAGACAGTTAAGAAAAACACTCACCCAGAACACACTTTAAACCATTCCTTGGCCCCCTTGTGCTTAATAAAACACCTTCACTGCATGTGACATTTTTACAGTAATCAAGACAATTTTTTACAGCATTGATCACTGTATTAATGACAATGGTCACAAAAATGTATGGAAATTGGCCAATGTGTCCGCCATAATGTGGCAGTCACCAGAAAAAAAACAAAAAAACAAAAACGGTTAGCAACGCCATTACTATTTTCAAAAATGGCAAGATTTTACAAATGCCAGCAAAATAGACCATATTTACGAAACGAGAGAACTTTTGCCCAAAACAATCAAGAAACGCTTAAATTGTGATTCATTTTAACACATTTTTGTTTACTAAAAGAATACGTATCAGCATCAAATGATGTCCAAAAAAATCATGGTGATATATTTTTGTGCCTATCTTTCTTTAGAGCGAAAAGTGAGAAAAAAATGCATATTTGGAAAAATGCATTTTGGGTTTGTTGGTGGTTAATCACCAAAAATAAAAAAGCAGAGGTGATCAAAGACAACCAAATACAAAATCTCTTTGTGCTAATAAAATGAAGATAATTTACTAGGAGGAGCCATGTTACAAGGACGCACAATTGTCAATTCAAACAACGCACTGCCAAATCACCCAAAAAAGTGATGAAGGTCAGGAAGGGGGGAAAATCATTCCAGGGTTGAAGTGTGTTAAAAATACAATATATAATTCAACATTAATTTAAGGACACACAAACTCGTTGGAATTATATTAAGTGTGGGGGGGGGGGGATCCAGTTAAAGGACACACAGACCATTTGGGATACTATTAAGGGGGGGGGGGGGATTCAGTTAAGGGGACACAGACCATTTGGAATAATCTTTAAAATGTTTGGTTTTAGGATAAAGCAATAGAATGGAGCTGACAAAAGACATTTTAAGTGACTAGACTAGGTGGATATGGGCCTACCATAGCATGTTGGTGAGGTTTAATGAAGGCAAATATGCATGAAAAACAAAAAAGGAGCATTAAAAGATTGCAGCATGCATGAGGACAAAGGGGACATTCACAGCATATTGCAATCATGGTAATTAGAGATTGAGGAAAGAAATACAAGGCATTAGCAAACATTAAAGACAATAAAATGTGATGTTAAATGCTAAATCTTACCTTAATATAGTCCTCCTGCAGGACCTGTATAATGGCAGAACAGGTCTCTGGGATAATGATCCCCAGAGCCTGGGGGGAGATGCCTGTCGAGAACTTCAGGTCCTGAAGGCTTCTCCCTGTCGCCAAGTAGCGCAACGTGGCGACGAGCCTCTGCTCCGGAGTGATGGCTTGCCGCATGCAGGTATCCTGCCTGCTGATATAAGGGGTCAGCAAAGCCAGCAGACGGTGAAAAACGGGGTCCGTCATCCGGAGATAATTCCTGAAATCATCAGGATTATTCTCCCGGATCTCACGAAGCAAAGGCATGTGCGAGAACTGGTCACGCTGGAGCAACCAATTCTTCGTCCATGAACTCCTCAACACCCCGTCCATGGACTGTTCTTGGGTTGCAGAATGAACTACAACACCAAGCGCAAGCAAAGCACGAACTCGACGACGAGTACGTACACGCAACATGGCTTCAAAACGGTCGGATTGTCAGAGCGAACTTAACAGACGTCACTGAAGAACAGCAAGGCCTGTGAAGAGCGAGCTGAAAGTCAGCGAGCGCAGTTAGATCACACTGCAAAATACAGACACGAACTGACTACACGCACTAAAAAACAGATACAAACCTCACAAGCACAAACTGAAAAGCAGTGAAAAACGTTCTGGAAAATACGAGTCTGAAAACCGCGAATCGTCTCTCACCAAACTTCTACTAACACGAGATAAACATGAAATTAGCAGAAGGAGCCCAAAGGGTGGCGCACTTGGTATTGAACTTCCGTTTTATAGTCTCGTCGGACCTGGTGTACGTCACCGCGGACCAGACGGGCGGACTTTAGTGGGATTGTGTGTAGGCAAGTCCGTTGCGTCGGAACTCTGTCGGAACTCCGGCGGAACTCCGGCGGAACTCCGGCGGAAACTCCTTCGGATTTAAGTCCTCTCGTGTGTACGGGGCATAAGGCCGCGTACACACGCGGGGACTGTTCGCTCAACTTTGTCCGCTGAACAGTGTTTCAGCGGACAGTCCGCTCGTGTGTGGGCTTCAGCGGACAGTTTCAGCGGACAGTCTGACGAACAAAGTTTTTCGGAAATTCCGTAAAACTGTCCGCTGAAACTTAGTTTGAGTGGACAGTCCGCCCGTGTGTAGGCTTGTTCGTCAAACTAAGTTCCGCGCATGCTCAGAAAGGATTTACACGGCGAAGGTTGCATTGCAGTGTATAGGACGTCGTATTTCTAGTCCCGTCGTACGTGCCGTTCACGTCATCGCGCAAGTTTCAGCGGACTGTTCGTTCGTCGTGTGTGGCCAAGTCCGTCCATGCTAATTTTGAGCGGACTGTCCGCTCAAACTGTTTGACGAACAAAGTTGGGCGAACAGTCCCCGCGTGTGTACGCGGCCTAACTGAATGACATAAAGCAGAACTAAAGACAGCACTCCCTCCAATGATCCAACGCCCAAGAGGTCCCTCGTCAGCCCCAGCATCTTCTACCCAGCTTTTCCTAGGTGCTGGTCTTCAGACATTTTGATTGGACAGCATGGGCATGCTCGAGAGTCATTCATCCCAAAACACTGGCACTGTGCTGGAAATGTAAATGGAGATTAGGGATGAGCCGAACACCCACTGGTTCGGTTTGCAGCAGAACATGCGAACAGACAAAAAATTTGTGCGAACACGCAAATCCGGTTGAAGGGACTCGAATGTGAAAAATCAAAAGTGCTCATTTTAAAGGCTAATATGCAAGTTATTGTCATAAAAACTGTTTGGGGACCCAGGTCCTGCCCCAGGGGACATGAATCAATGCAAAAAAATGTACTATATTATGCCTGTAAAGTGGCGCATTTTTCTCGTGTTTAGAACAGTCCCTGCTCAAAATGACATTTCTAAAGGAATAAAAGTCATTTAAAACTGCTTGTGGCTGTAATGTAATGTTGCCCCCCCCCAGCCCATTACCAGGCCCGTTGGGTCTGGTATGGATATTAAGGTGAACCCCGCACCCAAATTAAAAGAAAAAGGTGGGGGGGCCCCCAGGCCCTATATACTCTGAACAACAGCAGTATACAGGCAGTCCCCAGGTTACAAACAAGATAGGGACTGTAGGTTTGTTCCAAAGTTGAATCTGTTTGCACTTTGGAACAGGCACATTTTGTAAGTCTAGCTCCAGCCAAAAAAATCTATTTTTAAGCTTTTTGGATAACATAGGGAAGGGTTATCATCACCCCTGTAACATTTGTTTTGCTGTCTGTGCCCCTGTTTAGAAGATTTCACCTCACTTTCTGTCCCAATGAGTAGGGATGACCGAACTGTTCACTTGGCGGTCAGTTCGCAGCGAATTTTGCATGTTCGCGATTCGCCAAACCGGCGGACTATTGCCGCTGTTCGCCCGGTGGACATATGTGTTTACAGTGTGAAAGAACTTTGACCCATGATGACACATCCATCATGGGGTACAGGACAGCCAACTGAGACATTTTAGCACATGGACAATTGGACATACCCTCTACCCTATAAATAGACCTGATCTTGCGACCATTTTACATTCTGTCTTATGTCACGGTTGACGGCTGGCTTGTCAGAACTGATAGCCCGCCAACTACTGCGATATAAACTGGTGGACTCGGGGGCCTTTCGAAAATTTGTGGCCATTGGAACACCACAATGGAAGGTCCCAGGAAGGAAGTATTTCTCACAGAAGGGCATCCCAGAGCTATATGGCCATGTTCAGTAGCAAGTGAATGTATCTCTGGCACACAGTGTCGGTGCCAAGATACATCTGACCACAGACACGTGGTCTAGCAAACACGGGCAGGGAAGATATATCACTTTTACTGCCCACTGGGTGAACCTTCTGACGGCCGTCAAGCATGTAACCCGTGGCACCCATGTAGATTTGGTTTTACTGCCACGGATTGCATGCAGACCTGCCTCTTCTTCTCCTCATCCTAATCCATTCTCCTCCCTCTCCTCCTTGGCTGACTCCTCCTTTTCCGCTGCTAGCGCCTCTTCTGCTGCGCCGCCTAAGCTCCCCAGAACCTATTCGACATGCCAGGTGAGATGTTGCCATGCTGTGCTGCTTCTGTTGTGGCTGGAAGCCAAGAGCCACACTGGCCCTGCACTCCTTTCAGCTTTGCGTTCACAGGCAGATCAGTGGCTAACACCGCTCAATTTGACAGTTGGTAAAGTGGTGTGTGACAACGGTGCCAATCTGCTTAGCGCATTGAAACAGGGCAAAATTACACACGTGCCATGCATGGCACACGTCTTAAACTTGGTCATGCAGCGATTCGTTGTCAAATCCCCAGGGTCCAGGACATCTTGCAGCAGGCAAGGAAAATCTCGGCCCATTTCAGAAGATCTTACACGGCCATGGCTCGCCTTGCTGACATTCAGAGGCGACACAATCTGCCAGTCAGACGTCTTATTTGCGATTGTCCGACGCGATGGAACTCAACCTTCTATATGCTTGATGGGCTGCTCCAGCAGAAACATGCAGTTAGTGTGAGTGACTTGTATAGCGCTACCTATGCGAACTGAATCGCCTTAGGGTGCTTTCTTGCCACCATAGTCCATCTTCAGCTTTTGCGTGGTCCTTTACCCCATAAGGTCCTGACACGCTTACAAACACATACAACATTGACATACACATACACATATTAAGGCCAATTTTTTATAGACAAGGTCTAATTAACCCCCCAGCATGTTTTTGTAGTGTGGTAGGAAACCGGAGTACCCGGAGGAAACCCACGCTGGCACAGGGAGAACATGCAAACTCCAGGCAGATGGTGTCATGGTCAGGATTTGAACCAGTGACCCTATTGCTGCTAGGTGAAAGTGCTAACCACTACACCACTGTGCTGCCCAGCTAACGTCTACCTGTACGAACTCTGCGGCAGAACAGGTTCTGGGAGCTTGTTTTTTTTTCACCGCGCCAGTGGCTGCTCATGCGCGATGCATGCAGACTTCTGCAGCCATTTGATGAGATCACCAAACTGTTCAGTCGCAGCCATGGCGCCATCAGTGACATGGTACCTTATGCCTTATTTATGGAGCGTGCATTGCGTCGTGTCATTGATCAAGCCGTGGAGGAGCAGGAGCAGGAAGATGCGGAAGTCGCAATGCTGGATGAATTCCCAGGGGCGGCTACTCTATCTGAGACAAGTCAACAACAGGAGTCTGAAGAGGAGTCAGAGGAGGATGGTGCCGGGGCAGATGAGGAGGAGCAAGAAGAGCATGCTTTAAACCTTTCTGGGATCCCTGTTGTTGTGCGTGGATGGGGAGAGGAGAACGAGGAGGACGACATTATCCTGGATGATGAGCAGGAGCCCGGCCACCACACCGCTTCCAGTTTAGTGCAAATGGGGGCCTTCATGCTCCAGTGTTTTAACAGGGACCCTCGTATAAAAAGCATAAGGGTCAAGGACCAGTACTGGGTGGCAAAGTACTTAGACGCCCGGTACAAACACAAAATGGCGGAAATGTTACCACCGTCACAGAGGGCTGTCAGAATGGAACACTTTCAGGCCTTGCTTCGAGAAATGCTGCATTCTACTTTTGACTGCGCTGGCAGAGGAGGAATTCCCACTCCCAGAGAAAGAGTTGCGGGTACCAATCCAACAGCGCCTGCAAGAAGAGGGCGGTTTGAAGATGTGTTGGTGACTTCTGAGATGAGGTCATTCTTTCAGCCGACCCATCGACAGGTCTCATCCGGATCCAGCATCAGGAAACGCCTAGACCGACAGGTGTCTGACTAAATCGGGTTAACGGCCGATGTGGACGCTCTGAGGAGTGATGAACCCCTGGACTACTGGATGGGCAGGCTTGACCTCTGGCCAGAGCTTGCCCAATTTGCAATGGAACTGCTGGCTTGCCCCTCGTCCAGTGTCCTGTCTGAAAGGACGTTCAGCACAGCAGGGGGGATCGTGACCGATAAGCGTACTCACCTAGCTCACGACAGTGTTGACTACCTCACATTTATAAAAATGAATGAGGCTTGGATCTCGGAGGAATTCAACACATGTAACCAGTAGACCATGTATATCTCTATAAATGATTTATTTAATCGAGCACACAGACCTTTTTTCTACATTTGTCTCACTTCCTTGTACAAAAAAAAGCACACCGTACTATATGCCCGTACCCTCCTGTTTGAAGAGATTGAGCAGTGTCATATTTTTGGGGCCCAGCAGCGAGTTGCTGGTATCAGTGCTCTCTATCTCGTTGCTGGTGTGGTGTCAGTGCTCTCGATCTCGGTGCTGGTGTGGTGTCAGTGCTCTCGATCTCGGTGCTGGTGTGGTCTCAGTGCTCTCTATCTCGGTGCTGGTGTCAGTGCTCTCTATCTCGGTGCTGGTGTCAGTGCTCTATATCACGGTGCTGGTGTCAGTGCTCTATATCACGGTGCTGGTGTCAGTGCTCTATACCACAGTGCTGGTGTCAGTGCTCTCTATCTCTGTGCTGGTGTCAGTGCTCTTTATCACGGTGCTGGTGTCAGTGCTCTCTATCATGGTGCTGGTGTCAGTGCTCTATATCTTGGTGCTGGTGTCAGTGCTCTATATCACGGTGCTGGTGTCAGTGCTCTTTATCATGGTGCTGGTGTCAGTGCACTCTATCACAGTGCTGGTGTCAGTGCTCTTTATCATGGCGCTGGTGTCAGTGCTCTTTATCATGGTGCTGGTGTCAGTGCACTCTATCTTGGTGCTGGCGCCAGTGCTCTCTATTTTGGTGCTGGCATCAGTGCACTCTATCACAGTGCTGGTGTCAGTGCTCTCTATCTCGGTGCTGGCGTCAGTGCTCTCTATCTCTGTGCTGGCATCAGTGCTCTCTATCACGGTGCTGGTGTCAGTGCTCTATAACACGGTGCTGGTGTCATTGCTCTATATCACGGTGCTGGTGTCAGTGCTCTCTATAACGGTGTTGGTGTCAGTGCTCTCTATCATGGTGCTGGTGTCAGTGCTTTCTATCACGGTGCTGGTGATCATCTCCTGCACCCTCTTCATAGCCTACCCTGACTTTTCCTCTCCTCCATTGACTTCATGCGCTCCTGAGTCCTGAATTGTCAAAATTTAACAGATAAAAAAAAATGCTTGTCATTGTCGATCCCAGATTCACTTCATACATTTGTTATGTCAGTGGCCATGTGGTGGGACTATGTGTGCACAGCTAGTAAGTATTTTGTGGCTGAAAATATGACCTGTAGGTTTTTAAGGTTCGCCTGCCATTGAAGTCAATTGGGCCCACCACGAACTTTGCGGTTCGCAAACTTTTGGCTGCGTTCACGAAACGTCCCGTCGGAAGTTTGTCCATCTCTACCAATGAGAATTGGGTTTTGAAAATTTTGGGTTGTTGTAGAAACAAGGATTCGTGATAAAGCATCAGTGAAGACACCTTTTTCCCATATTAACTCTTACAAGAGAGAATTTACCTTCCTAGGGGTAGATTTCCTCTCACTTCCTGTTGTCTCCCTCCATTAGTAAGTAGAAGTAATTTGTAAGTCGGATGTTTAAAAATAGGGGACCGCCTGTATATACTATACGGCCTGCCCTATACACTCGGCGTAAAATTGAGCCTTAGGTGTTGGTGGTACCAGAACTGTAAGCCCTCAAAGTTACTCTTGGTGGGTGCTGGAAAAGGCCCTGCTGTAAAATATTATAGCAAGGATTGTAATTATGCGCCCCTGTTAAAGCATAATAGAACAGTCACTCAGCATATGCAGTCTTCAAGGGATTCTACATCCATATAAAAATCAATCAGTTACATCAGCATTAGGTGCTTGGTAGCTGGTGATCCGAGACTGATTAATTTTTATGAATGTGAGTCGATCAACAGAGTCTGTGGACATGCGCACTCTGTAATCGGTTACAAAGCCTCCAGCAGCACTGAATGTGCGTTCAGAAAGAACGCTGGATTCAGGACAGGCTAGCAGCTCAACTGCATATTGAGCAAGCTCTGGCCAGTGGTCCATCCTCAAGACCCAGTAACCCAGAGAATGCTCTTTTGGAAAGGTCTCCAAGTCTGATCTTGCCCCTATATATTCCTGCACCATGTAATTCAGACACTGGCGATGGTTGCTGGAACCGATCAGACCTGGGTGCTGAGGACAGGGAAATTGTCTGAAGGCATCAGTCAGCCGGCTACCTTCTCCACCGCTCTTTCTGTGACTGCACAAAGCCTCAGCAACATGTTGTCCAGAACCAGGAAATTGTAACCTCCCAGGCTCTCGAAACGCATTGCACAAACCTTTCTGCAAGACCTCCCGGAGATGTTTCATCCTCTTCTCCCTCTGCAAAGGCTGGATAAGTTCTGCAACCTTACCCTTGTAATGTAGATCAAGAAGGGTTGCCAGCCAGTAATGATCCCTCTCCTTGATATCACTAATCCTAGGGTCCTTTCGCAAGCTTTGCAGGATCAGGGAGGCCATGCAGCGTAGGTTTGCAGAGGCAATTGATCCTGAATCCTCTGGGTCACTAAGGATCACATGATCCTCAACCACCTCCTCCCAGCCACGTACAACTCCATGGGTTTCTGGGGACTGAAAATGATCCCTTGAAGACTGCTGCTGATGCTGAGTGTTATCCTCCACCTCCATACTGACACAATCCTCTTCCTCCTCTTCTTCCTGTGTGATCGGCAGGCCTGCAGGAATACTAGTATCTGGGTAAACGGTACCTTATGAGGTAAGGAAGTCCTCCTCTTCCTCCCGCTGTTCTGCCTCAAGTGCCCTGTCCATTATTCCACAAAGTGTGTGCTCCAACAGGAAGACAACAGGGACAATATCACTGATGCATGCACTGACACTGCTCACCATCCTCGTAGCCTCCTCAAATGGTGACAGGACAGTGCATGTATCCTTAATCAGTAGCCGCTGGCATGGCGAAAAAAAAACAAGCTCCCCTGACCCTGGTGCCATACTCACACAGGTACTCATTGATGGCCCTCTGCTGCATGTGCAGCTGCTGCAGCATTGCCAACGTTGAGTTCCACCTGGTGGGCATGTCACAAATGAGGTAGTTCTTGGGCAGGTTGCATTCTCTTTGAATGTCAGCCAGACGGGCATTGGCATTATATGACCGGCAGAAATGACCACAGACTTTCCTGGCCTGCCTCAGGAAATCCTGTAAGCCCAGGTACCTGCTCAAGAACCGCTGCACCACCAAATTCAGGATGTGAGTCACACTGGGAACATGGGTCAAGTGTCCCTGTCAGAGGGCGTCAACCACCTCTGAGCTTGCCCCTGCAGAGCTGACAGAATTTCTGCCCCAGTGTGGCTCCTGTCCCCTAAGCAGACTAACTCAAGTACCGCATGACATCTTTTTGCCTGAGTGCTTGCGTATCCCCTTGAATTCCTATGGAGCACCGCTGGTTCAGAGGAGAAATCTTCAGAGGAAGAGGCCGTAGAGGAAGAAGAAGAGGAGGGGGTGGAGGAGAGAGCTGTGGCAGAATCACCACTACTAGCATTTTGGAGGCGTGGTGGTGGAACAAGCTCCAACAATACTGAACCCTGTCCTGCATCCTTCCCAGCTGCTAGCAGAGTTACCCAGTGCACCATAAAAGAAAGGTAACATCCCCGTCCATGCCTGCTGGGCCATGAGTCAGCAGTAATGTGCACCTTACTTCTGACCACCCTGTCCAAAGAGGCCAAGACATTGCCTTTCACATGCTGGTAGAGAGCCGGAAAAGAAATGGCCAAATGGGGCAGAGTCTACCAGCTGAAAAGGCAGCAGTTGCAGTGCTAGCAATTTGGCCAAGCTAGCATTCAGATGCTAAGCATATGGATGGCTGGGACTGAATTTCTTTTGACAGTTTAGCAACTGGGGTAGGGAAATTTGCCTGCTAAAATCCGATGTTGGTGTACCGCTAACAGATTGGCCGCAAGTACTTGGGACACCTATTTCTATACCTTCATTCTTCTTAGTGCAGGTTTCTGAGGTATAGTGGGGTTGGAGATCCCAGCTGATGAGGAGCAAGGAAAGGTCCGCTTTGTTCTTTGATGTGGGTCTTTTAAGTGCTGTTGCCAATGGACTGCATGGAAGGTCATCATATGTCTGGTCAAGTATGTGGTGCCCAAGTGGCTGCTGTTTTGGCCTCGCTTGATACGCTTCAGATATATGTTGCAAACAGCAATGGTGTGATCTGCTGCACACATGTCAAAAAAGGCCCACACCAAATAACTTTTCAAAATATGCAGGGAGTCAGCAGCACCCTGCACCTGCTTAGCTCTGCGGTGTGATGCAATAGGGTGACTGCCCTTAAGCTGCCCCCTGGAGGGCATCCTACCTCATTGGAGATGTGCCTCTTCAACCTCCTCTTCCTCCTCCTCCTCTTCTCTTCTATCAGGCACCCAAGTAGAGTCAGTGACCTCATCATCCCCTCCCTCCATCACTGGGGCAAACTTGGCAGTATGCTGCAGCTCAAGGAACATGACTGTAAGTTTCTTGACCCTATTGGGCACCCCCTCTCTCTAGGCTCATGTTACTCCCTTCCTCAGCCTGGGTACCATCATCAGAGCCTTCAAATCGCTGTGCATCCTCCTGCAGCATGTACCCGACACTGTGGCATGATGATGGGGCTATGGAAGGAGTGACTGTTGACATGGAGCCGATGGAATAGGCCGCTTTTGCAGCTGCATTGGCAGACAAACTACTCTGAGCCTTGATGACAGAGGATTAGGAGGGCTTTTTTTATCCATTCCACTAACTCTTCTGCATGTTGTGGCTCAAAAACATGGCCAGCCGCAGAAAAAAAGGACAAGCGTGCCCCATGGCCACGTGCTGAGGATGCACTGTGTCCTCAATCAGCACTGTCGACTGTAGACACAGAGCCTGCTTGCCCTCTTTTAGTGGCCTGTGAGCGTTTGCCTCTCCTTGGTGGCCTTCCGGACATTCTGTAAATTTTGTTTAGCAAAACCACACTACACTGTATTGTGTATTGTTTACACCACCAGGAAATTAGTAGCAACTGCACTAGGGGTGCACGGTACTGTGTACACCAACAGAAGTTTAATAACAACTATGGGTGCACTGTATGTATTGTGTACACCACCAGGAAAGTAGTAGCAACTGCACTAGGGGTGAACGGTACTGTGTACACCAACAGAAATGTATTAACAACTATGGGTGTACTGTATTGTGTACACCACCAGAAAAGTAGTAGCAACTGCTGTGAGATATAGCTAAACTGTATGCGGTGGAGATATATATATATATATATATATATATATATATATATATATATATATATATATATATTAAATACACTGCAGCTAACTGAATCACCTGCCTGCCTTCAGTATGTATATATATATATATATATATATATATCTGCCTTTCCCATCTCAATCTAAATGAGACTCTCTCTCCCCATTCACGCCAAACAACATACTACACGAGGCCGACGTACAGGCGGCCTTATATAGTGTGGGGTGAAAGGCACCCTTATGGCTCTTTTAGCTGAGGGCGCTGTGATTGACCAAACCATGCAGGTCATGGTGCATGCTCTGGCCAATCATCATACAGCAATGCACTGTGCTCCCACAGTGCATTATGAGCCATTACTCGTCGCTCAAATTTGGTGTGAACAGCCCATAATGTTCAGTTTTCAACGAACGGGCGAACAGCCAATGTTCGAGTCAAACTCATGATCGACCTGAACAGAAGCTCATTCCTAATTGAGATGCATGTGCACGGCTCCATCTATATGCTGCAAAGGATTGCAAACAGGCAAGTAAGTTTCTATTGCAGAAGAGACATTGCCTGTTAGCAAAAAATGAAATTGCATTTAATTCCGCAACATTTCTTCAACTGCATGCAATGCACAGAGGTGCAGCATTTAAAGGGTTAAAACATTCAGTGAGAAGGGGAAATACACTATATCACTAAAAGTATTGGGATGCCTGCCTTTACACGCACATGACATTTAATGGCACCCCGGTCTTAATCAAATCAATATTAGGTTGACCCACCCTTTGCAGCTATAACAGTTTTAACTCTTCTGGGAAGGCTGTTCACAAGGTTTAGGAGTGTGTCTATAGGAATGTTTGACCATTCTTCCAGAAGTGCATTTGCGAGGTCAGGCACTGATGTGGACGAGAAGGCCTGGCTAGCAGTCTCCACTCGAATTCATCCCAAAAGTGTTCTAGGGGGTTGAAGTCAGGACTCTGCAGGGCAGTCAAGTTCCTCCACCCCAAACTCACTCATCCATGTCTTTATAGACCTTGCTTTGTGCACTGGTGCAAAGTCATGTTGGAACAGGAAGTGGCCATCCCCAAACTGTTCCCATAAAGGTGGAAGCATGAAATTGTCTTAAGTGTCTTGGCATGCTGACGCCTTACGAGTTTTACTGGAACTAAGGAGCCAAGCCAAGCCCAACCCCTGAAAAACAACCCCACACCATTCCCCCTACACAAAATGATTTGTACCAGTGCACAAAGCAAGGTCCATAAAGACATGGATGAGCGAGTTTGGGATGGAGGAAATTGAAAATTTTGTGTCAATACAGTACCTTTAGAAAAACATTTCCCTAGAAAAATGGTAACGTGTTCAATACTTATTTTACTCGCTGTATTTATATACAATATTTCATACTAAGCTACTAATGTATATCACACACACAAATAGATAGAGTGTTGAAATAGAGTAAAATAAATCTAAAAATATTATGTAGCATTTAATTGTTGATGTGTTGTATGGTAAATATTTCCAGTTGCTCCCCTTTCACTATATAAAAAAATTGACATAGCATTAAACAACACATGGGTGGTTCTTCAACTGTAAATACATTTTAATAAAAAAATAATAATCTCTAAATCGTCAATATTACCAATTCGTCATGCTTGAAAATAGATTAATAATATTATATCCACACGTCTCTCAGAACATTATATGGAGCAATCAGATCCATAGAATAGAGGTGTACTCTAATGTAGATGGTAAGCTGCTATACCTTCCCCAGGTGTGCCCCACACACATTGAGCTTGCTATGGTGATAAAAGGTTACTCACAGTGTTAGAGATATAGAAGAAATCTTTTGTGGATAAAGGCCATTGATAAAATCTATACACAGACTAGAGATCCAACCTTTTCCATGTCTTTTTTTTTTTTAACTTAAGGTAATCAAGCACACAATACAAATATACAAATCCCTGACATTGTTTTGATATTACGTGGTACTTACTGTGTATCTTTTGAATGATCAGTTTTTCAAAATACATTTCTTAAAAAAATACACTTTTATCAAGCATTCACTTAAAATCTCTACATATTACCAAAAGTGATGACACCTGCCCAGTCTTAGTCCGTAGGGTTCAATATTGAGTTGGCCCACCCTTTGCAGCTATAACAGCTTCAGCTCTTCTGGGAAGGCTGTCCACAAGGTTTAGGAGTGTGTCTGTGGGAAAGTTTTGACCATTCTTCCAGAAGCGCATTTGTGAAGTCAGGCACTAATGTTGGATAAGAAGGCCTGGGTCTCCACTCTAAATCATCCCAAAGGGGTTCTATCTGATTGAGGTCAAGACTGTGCAAGCCAGTCAAGTTCCTCCACCCGAAACTCCCTCATCCATGTCTTTATGAACCTCGCTGTGTGCACTGGTGTGCAGTCATGTTGGAACGGGAACTGGCCATCCCCAAACTGTCCCCACAAAGTTGGAAGCATGAAATTGTCCAAAGTGTCTTGGTATGCTGCCGCCTTAAGAGTGCTACTGGAAATAAGGGGCCAAGACCAACCACTGAAAAACAACCCCACACCATAACCCCCCCCCCCCCCCCCCTACCAAAATATTTGGACCAGTGCACAAGGCAAGGTCTATAAAGACATGGATGAGCGAGTTTGGGGTGGAGAAACTTGACTGGCTTGCATAGAGTCTTGACCTCAATCAGATAGAACACCTTTGGGATTATTTAGAACGGAGACTGCATCCCAGGCCTTCTTGTCCAACATCAGTGCCTGACTTCACAAATGCGCTGGAAGAATGGTCGAACATTCCCATAGACACACTCCTAAACATTGTCGACACCCTTCCCAGAAGAGTTGAAGCTGTTATAGTTGCAAAGGTTGTGCCAACTCAATATTGAACCCTACAGACTAAAACTGGGGTGCCATTAAAGTTCATGTGCGTGTAAAGGCAGGTGTCCCAATATTTTTGGTAATATAGTGTATGTGTATTGGTAGCCCAACAGATTAAAAGCTTTCAGTCTACACAAGGGGTTAACATTATGTGACAGGGTGGCAGGAACACAACCGGCAGAGAGTTATCACCCTACAATTGGTAGTGTCCAATGCCCTTGAAAATAATTAGGTATTTTAATCAAAGCTACAGATTTAAAAACAACATTTAAATTTACCTTCACATGTTAAAGTGTATGTTTTTTAGTGATCAAGTTCAGATCTACTTCTCTACATCCATTTTTTTTATATATATATATATATATATATATATTTATTTATTTATTTATTTATATACTGTATTTATTTTTTATTTTGGATAGATGTAAAATATTTGTCACTTGTATTTCTTGTAATTGTATTATGTAAATTATGTAGGAGTGATTATACTAATTATCCCTCGGGATCCCTGACTTTTATCGGTCCAGTATTCGCTTTGTTCAACAGTACCAAGCCCTGATAAAGAGGGACCCCCCGAACCCCCAAAATGCCTTGTTTATTTATGATATAAGAGTCTGAATAAAATTAAATGTATTTATATGGTACACTTTTGGCACTCCTCTCCTTACATACTCCCTGCTCAAGCGAAGAGCTGACCTCTGGCCATTGCTCCTGTTAGAGCTGCCTAGGGAGAACCATTGCTTTAGACCTGCAGTGCATAAGACCTTACTGGGAATACCTACTGCTTTAAAAAAAAGTCTGGACTCACACACTTTTCTTCTTTTCCATGCTTTTATTTCCATCTGTGAACCCACTAGGGAAATTTCCCTCAATTTTTGTCCCTGTGATGTCCATGAAAGGAATGGTCGACTAGTTGCCTTCCAGGACATGAAGGCCCAGACAGTAATACAGTGCCTTGCAAAAGTATTCCCCCTCCCTGACTTTTTACCTATTTTGTTATATTACAGCCTTTAGTTCAATGTTTTTTTTTTATCTGAATTATATGTGATAATAGTCTAAGTTGGTGAAGTAAAATTAGAAAAATATATACATAAAACTATTTTTCAGAAATAAAAAACTGATAATTGGCATGTGCGTATGTATTCGCCCCCTTTGTTATGAAGCCCATAAAAAGCTCTGGTGTAACCAATTACCTTCAGAAGTCACATAATTAGTGAAATGATGTCCACCTGTGTGCAATCTAAGTGTCACATGATCTGTCATTACATATACACACCTTTTTAAAAGGCCCCAGAGGTTGCAACAGCTAAGCAAGAGGCACCACTAACCAAACACTGCCATGCAGACTAAGGAACTCTCCAAACAAGTAAGGGACAATGTTGTTGAGAAGTACAAGTAAGGGTTAGGTTATAAAAAAAAAATATCCAAATCTTTGATGATGCCTAGGAGCACCATCAAATCTATCATAACCAAATGGAAAGAACATGGCACAACAGCAAACCTGACAAGAGATGGACGCACACCAAAACTCAGACCGGAGAAGGAAGGCTTTAATCAGAGAGGCAGCACAGAGACCTAAGGTAACCCTGGAGGAGCTGCAGAGTTCCACAGCAGAGACTGGAGTATCTGTACATAGGACAACAATAAGCTGTATGCTCCATAGAGTTGGGCTTTATAGCAAAGTGGACAGAAAAAAAGCCATTACTTTCAGCAAAAAACAAAATGGCACACTTTGAGTTTGCAAAAAGGTATGTGGGAGACTCTCAAAATGTATGGAGGAAGGTGCTCTGGTCTGATGAGACTAAAATTGAACTTTCTGGCCATCAAAGAAAACGCTATGTCTGGCTTAAACCCAACACATCACCCAAAGAACACCATCCCCACAGTGAAACATGGTGGTGGCACCATCATGCTGTGGGGATGTTTTTCAGCAGTCGGGACTGGAAAAGTGATCAGAGTTGAGGGAAAGATGGATAGTGCTAGATACAGGGATATTCTTGAGCAAAATCTGTACCACTCTGTGTATGATTTGAGGCTAGGATGGAGGTTCAACTTCCAGCAGGAGAATGACCCCAAACACACTGCTAAAGCAACACTTGAGTGGTTTAAGGAGCAACATGTAAATGTGTTGGAATGGCCTAGTCGAATCCCAGACCTCAATCCAATAGAAAATCTGTGGTCAGACTTAAAGATTGCTGTTCACAGGCGCAAGCCATCCAACTTGAAGGAGCTGGAGCAGTTTTGCAAGGAGGAATGGGCAAAAATCCCAGTGGTAAGATGGGGCAAGCTCATAGAGACTTATTCAAAGCGACTTGGAGCTGTGATAGCTGCAAAAAGGTGGCTCTACAAAGTATTGACTTTAGGGGGGGTGAATAGTTATGCACATTGACTTTTTCTGTTATTTTGTCCTATTTGTTGTTTGCTTCACAATAAAAAAAAGATCTTCAAATTGTGGACATTTTCTGTAAATTAAATGATGAAAATCCTCAAACAGTCCATGTTAATTCCAGGTTGTAAGGCAACAAAACACGAAAAATGCCAAGGGGGTGAATACTTTTGCAAGGCACTGTATGTTTTTATTATGAGGCTAACCATTGATAGAAAATAGGGACACAGTAATTAATATATCTTGTAGGCCTTCCCTTTCTATCCAAAATGTGGAGTGCATCCGGAAAATAGTCACAGCACTTCACTTTTTTCACCTTTTGTTATGTTACAGCCTCTTAATTGGATTAAATTCATTATTTTCCTTAAATTCCCTTTAAATTGATACTATAATTGTTTTGGGCCCTTGTTATTTTAGTATTATGCTTTAAGGGCCAATGTTTTAAACTAACATTTTATATCTTTTATGTATACAGTCATTGTTTTATAAACATACATTTATTGCATGACAAAGGATTCCTTGAAAACTATGGGTTAGCTAAAGAAACTGCAAAGCAGTAGAAGCCTGCCTTCAGGCTCACTTTGTCTGATTGAAATCTCAAATAATGAAGTCGCTTCTCTGACTCATTCATTTGTATATGTAATTGTCAACATTAGCTACCAAGATTTGCAAAAAAAAACATGTGCAAAGGACCCTAAATCGCTGGTTGGATACAAGGCTGGATAAATATTTACAGTATCTCACAAAAGTGAGTACACCTCTCACATTTTTGAAAAAATATTTTATTATATCTTTTTGTGTGACAACACTGAAGAAATTACACTTTGCTACAACATAAAGTAGTGTACAGCTTGTATAACAGTGTAAATGCGCTGTCCCCCCAAAATAACTCAACACACAGCTATTAATGTTTAAACCCCCTCAACAAAAGCGAGTACACCCCTAAGTGAAAATGTCCAAATTGAGCCCAAAGTGTCAATATCTTTATGTAGAGCAACAATTCTTTTTTTCAGATCCTCAGAGTGTTCTTTGCCATGAGGTGTCATATTGAACTTCCATTGACCAGTAAGAGAGAGTGAGAGCGATAACACAAAATGTAACACACCTGCTCCCCATTCACACCTGAGACCTTGTAACACTAACAAGTCACATGACACTGGGGAGGGGAAATGGCTAATTAGACCAAATTTTGACATTTTCACTTAGGGGAGTGGTTTAGACATTAATGGCTGTGTGTTGAGTTATTTTGAGGGGACAGCAAATGTTACACTGTTATACAAGCTGTAAACTCACTACTTTACATTGTAGCAAAGTGTCATTTCTTCAGTGTTGTCACATGAAAAGATATAATAAAATATTTACAAAAATGCGAGGGGTGTACTCACTTTTATGAGATACCGTATATACAATATTTCATACTAAGCCAATAATGTATATCACACACACAAATAGATAGATATATAGAGTGTCGAAATAGAGTAAAATAAATATAGAAATATTATGTAGTATTTAATTGTTGGTGCGTTGTATGGGAACATTTTTCCTGCTGCTCCCCTTTCACTATATAAAAATATTGACATAGCATTGGACAATACATGGGTGGTTCTTCAACTGTAAATAGATTTTAATTAAAGAAAATAATAATCTCTAAATCGTCAATATTACCAATTCGTCATGGTTGAAAATAGATTAACAGTATTATATCCACATGTCTCCCAGAACATTATATGGAGCAATCAGACCCATAGAATAGAGGCGTACTCTTATGTAAATAGTAAGCTACCATACCTTCCCCAGGTGTGCCCTTGTATACCCATTGAGCTTGCTATGGTGACAATAGGTTACCCATACTGTTAGAGATACAGAAAAATCTTTTGTAGATAAAGGCCACCAATAAAATCTATACACAGACTAGAGATCCAGCCTTTTCCATGTCTTTTTTTTGTAACTCAAGGTAATCATGCACACAATACAAACGCACTTCACTTTTTCCACATTTTGTTATGTTGCAGCCTTATTCCAAGATTGATTAAACTCATTATTTTCCTCAAAATTCTACAAACAATACCCCATAATGACAACTTGAAAGAAGTTTGAAATCTTTGCAAATGTACTAAAAAACAAAAACAAAACAAAATCACATAAGTATTCACAGCCTTTGCCATGACACCCGAAATTGAGCTCAGGTGCATCCTGTTTCCAGTGATCATCCTTGAGATGTTTCTACAACTTTATTGGAGTCCATCTGTGGCAAATTCAGTTGATTGGACATGATTTGGAAAGGCACACACCTGCGCACGTCAGAGCACTAACCAAGCCATGAAGTCCAAGGAATTGTCTGTAAACCTCAGAGACAGGATTGTATGGAGGCATAGATCTGGAGAAGGGTACAGAAAAAATTCTGCAGCTTCAAAGGTCTCAATGAGCACAGTGGCCTCCATCGTCCATATATGGAAGAAGTTTGGAACCACCAGGTGTGGACCGTCCGGCCAAAATGAGTGATCGGGGGAGAAGGGCCTTAGTCAGGGAGATGACCAAGAAACGTATGGTCACTCTGACAGAGCTCCAGTGTTTGTCTGTGGAGAGAGGAGAACCTTTCAGAAGAACACCCATCTCTGCCGCACTCCGCCAATCAAACCTGTATGGTAGAGCGGCCAGACGGAAGCCACTCAGTAAAAGGCACATGACAGCCTGCCTGGAGTTTGCCAAAAGACACCTGAAGGACTCTCAGACCATGAGAAACAAAATTCTCTGGTCTGATGAAACAAAGACTGAACTTTTTGGCCTGAATGGCAAGCATCATATCTGGAGGAAAACAAGCACTGCTCATCACTTGGCCAATGTCATATCTACAGTGAAGAATGATGGTGACAGCATCATGTTGTTAGATGTTTTAGGGCGGCAGGAACTGGAAGACTAGTCATGATCAAGGGAAAGATGAATGCAGCAATGTACAGAGACATTCTTGATGAAAACCTGCTCCAGAGCGCTCTGGACCTCAGACTGGGGCAAAGGTTCAACTTCCAGCAGGACAACGACCCTAAGCACACAGCCACAAAGGAGTGGCTACAGGACAACTCTGTGAATGTCCTTTAGTGGCCTAGTCAGAGCCTAGACTTGAACCCAATTGAACATCTATGGAGAGATCTGAAAATGGCTGTGCACCAAGGCTCCCCATCCTGCAAAGAATAATCGGAGAAACTGCCCGAAAATAGGTGTGCCAAGCTTGTAACATCATACTTAAAGCGGGATTCCACCCTAAAGTGGAACCTCCGCTGATCGGATCCCTCCCCCCCTCCGGTGTCACAATTGACACCTTTCAGGGGGGTGGAGATACCTGTCAAAGACAGGTATTTACACCCACTTCCGGGCATAGACTCCCGTGGGAGTCTACACCATTTCCTGCCCTGCCGCGCTGTCTGCTGAGACACACACGGGTCCCAGTGACAGCGCGGAGATTTCCTATTGCGCGGCACAACTCGCACATGCGCAGTAGGGAACCGGGAAGTGAAGCCGATTCGCTTCACTTCCTGATTCCCTCACCTAGAATGGTGGCGGCAGCAGCCGAGGGCCGAGCGATCGATCAGCCTCGGCTGCCGGCATCGCTGGAACCCGGGACAGGTGAGTGTCCATTTATTAAAAGTCAGCAGCTGTAGTATTTATAGCTGCTGGCTTTTAATATTTTTTTTTTTGGTGGAATCCCTCTTTAAAAAGACTTGAGGTTGTAATTGGTGCCAAAGGTGCTTCAGCAAAATATTTAACAAAGGCTGTGAATACTTATATACATAGGATTTTTTTGTTTTTTTTATTTTTAATAAGTTTGCAAAGATTTCAAACAAACTGCTTTCATGGTCATTGTGGGGTACTGTTTGTAGAATTTTGAGGAAAATAAAGAATTTATTCAATTTTGGAATAATGCTGTAACATAACAAAATGTGGAAAAAATTAAGTGCTGTGAATACTTTCCGGATGCACTGTACATACACTCATAGACTGGACAATTTGTACAGCTGCTGATGCAGTTACTGAAGCAGATCGGTAGCTCTGAAGGCCAAAGTACACACAATAACTGTAGTCCTCTTTTTTAGTACTGTCAGCAAGACGGATGGCAGTACTGCAATGAAGATTTCCTGGGATTGTAAAGTATTTTCTACTACATACTTCCTGTACTGGTGAAGGGAAAGTGCTCAATACAAATGCAAACAACCCCACCAAGAAAGGAATCCTGTGAGTGGTAACTCTGCAAAGTGTCCAACCCAAAATTAAGTAGAGGTGCTTCCAAAAATACTGTACCACAAAAACAAAACCCACAATGATAGAGCACCTCTAAAGCCCCGTACACACTATCAGATTTTCTGCTGAGTTTTTCCTTCAGATTTACCAAAACCATGTAGTAGAAGGGCCTGCCTGATTGCATACACATTGAAACTCCTAAGGTTTGACCTCATATTATATGGTTTTGGTAAATCTGAAGGAAAAACTCAGCAGACAATCTGATAGTGTGTACGGGGCTAAAGGCTACTAAATGCAGTTTATTTATACGGGACATAAAAAATTGCCAAAAATATACAATGTGTGTCCACAACCCCCATGCAGGGGGAGTCCCCTAACCCTGCAAACCCTCCCACCTGTATCCCACCCCTCCACCTACACACTCTCCCAACTAGCCCAAAACTCACTCCAGCACCCCATAGCTAACCCATCCCTTCTATCCCTCTAACTCCCCAGTCCTCCCCTCAACAGATACGGTTTTGTTTTTTGTGTTAAAGTGTTCAATACAACAAATTCATCCATGCTTCAGGTGACAGGTGCTGAAGATGTAAATGTTGGCATCATTGACAGAAAACACTTCTCTTTCTCTTTGTTGAACCAAAAAAAATTCCATCTGTGTCTCTTCTATGTAAGTACAACTGTATGATACTTCAGGTTTTAATTGAGTGTTGGAAAACATCCAAAACAAGTGTAGATCTGATATTCGATCTTCAATAGAACATTATCTCAAAGGGGAGGTGTCCATTGGGTTTCACCGTATGAAGCTTCAGAGAAAGTAATACTTTCATTAGGCACACAGTCCAATAGTGATTGTCCTCAAGGCAAATGCAGCTTAATCCCATCAAGACCCCAGGACAGGTGAAGATCAAAGATGCTGCCTACAATAGTAACAGGTCAGGAGAAATTAATCATTTTATAATCTTAAACTTAGAGGTAAATGGTTACAAATGCCATATTATGGAGCAATCTTACAGTTCTGTGTAAGGCATATCTTTCAGTCAAATTTTAACCTTTACGGTATTGAGATATGTTAAAGAAAGCTTAAGTCTGATTGCTTGTAATAAGTTAAATCATAAATGGTTCTTCATGCTTTTCATGTTTAATTCTATTAGACCTATTTGTCAATATACCTAGGGGCAGTGTTCCACTCGTCTAAGATTAAGAACAAATATTTGAGGATTTAGTATGAAAAGTATGCTAAGAACGAATTTTCCTGCCCATAACAGCCAATCAGTTTCCAGTTATAATTTTTTGATATCCAGAGTTGAGAAAGAATCAATTCACTTGATTGGTATGGGATTTATGAAACCTTCTCATTGGAACCCTTGTCCTATTTTTTTCTCTTCTTTGGGGGAATAGATGAAGGCTGGAGTTGATGATATTTAGGTACCTTCTACAGTATATTAGGAAGGCAATGTTTTAAAGCAAATTGAAAAATGATCTTCCGATTTGTGACTGATATAAAGGAATATATTGTAAATAATTGGCTTTTTCTACACTTTGCACATTACCATTGCATTGTTGCCAAGTGTCCCCCATTAGCAGGACTGTTCACCGATTTTTAAAAATGTTCCATGGCGCCACAAACTGCACCCCCATTTTCTCCTAATGCAAAAAATTGTCCTCCGAGTTTATGAGGGAAGGTTGACAACTACAGTTCCTTGAAAAAATATTCATACCTTTTGAAATTTTTGTACATCATGTTGGGGATTTTGTGTGATAGAACAACACAAAGTGGCACATAATTGTGAAGTGTAAGAAAAATTATAAATGGTTTTCAAAACTTTTTATAAATAAATATCTGAAAAGTATGGTGTGCATTTGTATTCAGCCCCCCTAAGTCAATACTTTGTAGAACCACCTATCGCTGAAATTGCAGCTGCAAGTCTTTTTGGATATGTCTCTACCAGCTTTGCACATCTAGAGTGTGAACGTTTTGCCCATTTTTCTTTGCAAAACAGCTCAAGCGCTGTCAGATTGGATAGAGAAAGTCTGTGAACAGCAGTTTTCAAGTCTTGCCACAGATTCTCAATTGGATTTAGGTCTGGACTTTGACTGGGCTATTCTAACACATGAACATGCTTTGATCTAAACCATTCCATTGTAACTCTGGCTGTATGTTTAGGGTCATTGTCCTGCTGGAAGGTAAACCTTCACCCCAGTCTCAAGTCTTTTGCAGACTCTAAGCCCTTGTACACACGGTCGGACATTCCGACAACCAAATCCGTCGGATTTTGTCCGAAAGTGTTGCATACACACTGTCGGACAAAGTTGTCAGAAAATCCGATCATACTTAACGTGATGACGTTATTTCATTAGGACGGGACTACGTTCAGGCTAGTAGCCAATAGCTTTGGTCTAGGAATTTGATCTGAGCATGTGTGGCACTTTGTCCGATCGGAATTCTCTACACATGATCGGACAAAGTCCGATCGGATCATGTTGTCAGAAAATTTTATAGCCCAGCTGGAAAACTTGGTCCATCGGATGCTCTGACGGAAACAGTCCAATGGAGCCCACACACTGTCGGATTATCCGACAACACGGTCCGATCGGACATTTTCCGTCGGAATGTCCGACCGTGTGTACAAGGGCTTACAAGTTTTCTTCTAAGATTGCCCTGTATTTGGCTCCATCCATCTTCCCATCAACTCTGGCCAGCTTCCCTAACCCTACTGAAGAAAATCATCCCCACAACATGATGCTGTCACCACTATGTTTCACTGTGGGAATGGTATATTCAGGGTGATGTGCTGTGTTAGTTTTCCACAACACATAGCGTTTTGCTTTTAGGCCAAAAAGCTCAATTTTGATCTCATCTGACCAGAGCACCTTCTTCCACATGTTTGCTGTGTCCTCCACATGACTTCTAGCAAACTGCAAATGGCACCAGGGCCATCTTATTAAAATCATGGGCCCCTGGGCATCTGGGCAAAATAATGCACTAGGGCACCTACAAGGGAGATGGTGACCTGTGGCATGCTATGAGCATGGTGGCAAAGAGTGGGTGTGGCTAAATGATACTACATATTGGGCATTGCTTTCGAGTCTGATTAGCAACAAAAAATGCACAATTAAATTATCCCAAATTAAATTCACCCCTATACACACTGTGCCGCCTTCGCTACACACTGCCCCCCCCCCCCAATATACACTGACCCTTTGTATACACTTTTTCCCTGTACACACCAGCCCCACTCCTTTTTGAAACTATCCTCCTCCCTGTACACACTGCCTCCTGCCAAATGCTTCTCCCAGCCTGTCTGTGCCCCTTATTTATGTATGACTTTACACAATACGGGGGGACAGGAGGGCATAGTACAGGGGGGTTGGAGAACACAGTAAAGGGGAGGTCAGGAGAGTACAGTATAGGTGGTATTGTTAATGTAAATACATTTACATTTTCATTTACATTTTCAGTTGTAACATGACAAAATTTGTAAAATGTAAGGGGGTATGAATACTTTTTCAAGGCACTGTTGGTAGTCTGCTACTCTGATGTGCTGCAGATAGGTAAAGTACTCAGATACTCTGAAGGGCTGCAGATAGGTACCCAGATGGGCTGGAGACAGATACTCGGGTACTCTGATGGGTTTGAGACAGGTACCCAGATACTATGATGAGCTGCAGATAGGTACTCCGATGGGTTGGAGAAAGGTACTCTGGTACTCTGATGGGCTGGAGACAGGTATTCGGGTACTCTGATGGGCTGCAGATAGGTACTTGGGTACTCTGATGGACTGCAGATAGATACTCCGATGGGTTGGAGAAAGGTACTCTGGTACTCTGATGGGCTGGAGACAAGTACTCGGGTACTCTGATGGGCTGCAGCTAGATACTTGGGTTCTCTGATGGGCTGGAGACAGGTACTATGGCACTTTGATGGGCTGGAGACAGGTACTCGGGTACTCTGGGCTGCAGGTGGGTACTTCGGGCTGCAAATAGGTACTCGGGTACTCTGGGCTACAGATGGGTACTCTGGGCTGCAGATAGGTATTCAGGTACTTTGGGCTTGAGACAGGTCCTCTTTATTTTAAGGGCAATCTGGGGGGGCTGTGTTTTGCACTGTAATTGGTATCTCATTGTTACCAGATCTTCTCCTCACATTGGAACAGTGTGTGAGGAAGAGGACCCAGTAACGGCTGTGATTGGACATAGCCAATAACATAGTAAAGAGACAATTTCATTGGCTCTTTACCCTGATCAGGGATGGGCTGTGTCCATGGGACATGCTTCATCCCCAAATCGCTGCTCTGCGTGCACGAGTGGCAAGAACTAAGACAATACATGTGATCAGCTGTGATTGGACACACCTGGTCATGTGGTAAAGAGCCATTTTCATTGGCTCTTTACCCTGATCGGTAATGGGTTGTGTCCCGAGGGACACTCCTCATTCCCGATTCCCACACTGCGTATGACGCCCACCCAAAATTCGACCATTTGTACAATCCATCAGACAATTGTTGTTGGATTTTACGTGGACAAATGTTGGATGGCAGGCTTATAAATCTTTGTGGACAATGGTCTGTTGTCAGATTTTCCGATCGTGTGCACACAAGTCCGTCAGACAAAAGTCCAAAGTACAAACACGCATGCTCGGAACCAATGCTCACCAAACACAACATTAGCAGAAGGTGCCCAAAGGGTGCACTAAAGAGTTGAAAAGCCACATAGTACGTCACTGCATCCATGTGTGTTGGCTGACAATTGTGTGCCGTTTGTATGGAAGACATGTCCATGGGCAACGCCCTTCGGACAAAAGTCTGACTCTTTGCCTGCGGAAAATCTGATCGTGTGTATGAGGCTTTAGAAAAGCTGCACTACAGCTTGCTGGTGGTATATGCTTTTCACATCTTGTGCAGGTGTTAGTCCTAGTAACCACCACTAGTAGGTGCTGTAATGAGAGGGGTTGCTCATCAAGGCTGCCAACTCCTGGCAACTTTTATTACTGAAAAAAGCCTCTGTGCTTGATGTTATGATCCAGCTTCCCAACTGCAGCATAGCAGGACAAGTAGGCTGCAGCACCAGCATCAGGCTGGCACCACTTGCCATCACATCATCAAATCACGCTACGCCCACCTTCCTGAACTCATCAGATCTTGGATTCGCTGGTCTTGGAACTGCACAAGCCCAGTGGAGAAGTGAACATTTTGTTTACTGGTAAGTGCTCCCGTCTACAGACAATTATGGGCAAGAGAAAATGCTTTTTCTTTTCTTTTTTTTTCCCATTCAGCTCGGTATAGAAATTAACAGCCAATAGATGCATATACTATATATTCTCTGTTTAATTATTTTCTCAGGATGGGAAAGGATAGAGTTTCGTTCTATGACCGTTGCATTGGTTGTTCTCTGTTTGTCCTTCCTGGTGATTCTCAATAAGAAGAAGGGTAAGCTTCCACCAGGTCCCAGAGCCATTCCTGTACTGGGCAACCTTCATCAACTGGACACCACAGACTTGGTCAAGTCACTGAAGGAGGTATATGTTTTAATATGTTAACGAAGACCAATTGTATAAAATAGAAGCACAATAACAGTTTTAACTGATATTAATGTACATACTATAATTAGAAATATACTTTTTAGGTTTTTAACTTGATGGCCATCTTCAGTACCCAATATCAAATTGGGAGAGGGTGGGGGCTTTCCTTGGCTCTAAGAGTTGAAGCCAGAAAGTCAAGAATAGCAAAGTAACTAGCATTTTAAGATGGAGCTCTGCCTTGGCAGCACCCATGCTTCTTTTAAAGAGTATTACTTAAAGAGGAAGTAAACTCTGATTGGTTTACTTCCTCTTTGATTCCCCTGCAAAAGTAAAGCATAATGGACTACTATGCATCGCATAGTAGTCCATTATGTGTCACTTACCTGACACAGGAGCCAGCGATGTCACCGCTGTCCCCTGTAGTTCCGAGCGTCCATCTTCTTGGTGGGTCTCCGTGGATCTCGCTGCTCCGGCGCTGTGATTCGCCGGAGCAGCGATGACGTCACTCCTGCGCATGCGCATGGGAGCCGACACTCGCGGCATATCGCCGCGATCTGCGGCTTACCCAGTTACCCAGCTTTTGCAATTTACTGCTTTGTTGTAAATAGCCTGAATAGTAGTACATCAAATTACATTAAGGTAGCTGAATGGCTCTGGATTTGTAGAATTAACCAGAAAGCAAGCCAGCAGTGCTTGGCTTACTTATTAGAAAGCCTACAATAAACCACAAGAAAAGCATCATAGAGGTAACTTATGATAAATCTTTATTTATTTATTTATTTTATTGTATGCAAAGATGTTAAATCAAGTATTGAAACAGTTGCAAAAACAATGAAAGTTTTGAGAATCATTTAAATCAAAGTGTACAGAGGACCTCTAACTTAAAATTATATAATGTGTTATTGTATTTCACTTTGTTACTTTTTGCTGTGATTTTTTACTTCTCTTATGTGCATTGATTTTATTCCATATGTTTTAAATCTTGACTAATGTTACCACATAACTACAGCTGAGCAACAAATATGGCCCAGTCTTCACTATCTACCTTGGTCAGAAGCCCCACGTTGTCCTTTATGGCTACCAGGCAGTTAAGGATGCTTTGGTGGAACAAGCTGATCATTTCAGTGGCAGAGGGGATTTCCATGTAGTTCAAAAATTCACCAAAGGAAATGGTAAGAGTTTTCTTTATTTGTTGTGATCACAATTTACAGCAGAATTACTAATGTTAAAAATAAAAGGGAAAATAAATATGTTAATTTATGAGATGCTGGAAAGGAATATACCTGTATGCAAAGCCTGAGATAATGAGGGTGGCTTGTTATTCAGTTCCAGTCCAAGCACCCCTCAACATCAAGACAGGGTCTCCAGGGGCAAAGGAAAAGCACTGCCAAGGTGTAGACATTGCGAGCAGTAACTTAGGAGTGATGGTATCTGACGAGCAGAAATGCGGATGATGATGAACCGTGGGGTTGCCATGGAAGAGACAGACATTTCCAAGAATCAGGCAGTGAGTATTCACTAGGCAAAAGTGTGGTCAGTAGTCTAAGCTGAGGTCAGTAGCAGAGGCAGACAGCGTATATGAGCAGACAAGGATAATCTGGGAGTAAGGTCAGAGAAGAGTCCAGGTCAGTAACAGAATCAAGATATGTATCAGGAACTGAATATGATGAACAAGACTGAAGACCATTCAGCAAAGGGCTAGTGCATTGTTCAGGTTTAAATAGGCAACTTGGCAGCATTGGACATGCACGCAAGTCCGCCCATACACGTGCTTGTATGTGTATGCCTTAACCTGATGGCTGAAACCAAGTTCCTGACAGCTGTTGACTTAATCTGGAATGTTACATTCAGGCACTGGACTCTGTTTGTGGTGCTTCTTAGTCTCTTTCAGTTTCAATGGGTTAACCCACTGGGGAATTTAGTGCGGCACCACTAGCGGCAGTGTCGCATGCATGCTCTACATCAGGGGTGCCCAACTTTTTGAACAGAGAGAGCCACTTATGCGACTTGGTAACCGGTTGAGGGCCACAATAAGCAGAGCAGGTGGATGACAGGTCCGTGTCCACTCTGCATATGCAGAGCAGACACAGCCCACTCTACTCTAGGGGCCCTCTGTTCTGATATGACCAGATGGAAGGGGACAAATCATCTTCTGTTTTTTTAGCGGATTGGATTGGAAGTAGGAGGGTGTATACAGACACAAGTCCGTTTACATATACCGCTCAATAGAGGTGAATGGAGGGTCTGATTGGGTTCGACCTATCGTGTGAAAGGGGCCTAAGGCTTTCACACTAATGCGCTGTGTTTTACCCACACGACGGGTGCAGCGCAGTGCATCTATAGCTTTCCTGTGGGTTGGCTGCACTTTGCCATAGACTTCTATTATATACTGCCAGTGTGGTGCACTTTCTGAAAGAGCTGTGAAAGGGGAAGGTACTTTGTGAGTACCCATCTTTATGAATTTTTTAACTAATACAATTATCATTGGTAATGCACTAGGTGTGTGCACCTTCCATTTTGTTTTTCTTGTGATAACCCCTAGACTGTTTAATGAGCCAGATTGAATAGTCTGTTGCTGTGTACCCTGCACTTTCCTATGGCCACACAGGCTTGGGACAAGAAATTAGTGGGATGCTTCCCCAATTGATCTGCAGTGCCAATTCTGCCACACTCTACCGTCCATTTATTGTGCAGTGTATTGATGTCATACATATGGGTGCATGATGACAAAATGACTTTGTTATACACAGCACTGCCCAAGGGGTGGACAGAGGATGTTAAACATCTGCCTCCATATACAAGACATAGAAGCAGAGAAATTGCTGAGGGATGGGTGAATTGAGCCAGGCACCCACCTTTGGGGATAAATGGGATTTTCTCCAATAAACCACACACCTCAATTTCATAGGGGGGATTAGGGATGCACCACAATCCCCTAAAGCAAAATGTTCTAAGAAAGAGGCAATGAAAGAACACACAGTGATAAATATGTTGTTATATGTTCTATATCAATAGCTTAAGTTTTTTACAAAAGTACAGTTTTAGTCATACATAATAAATGTAAATGTGGATTCATCCAACCAAGAACATTTGGTTGCTCCATGAGAGTGGACCCACCTCATTTCTAACTGCAGTTTTTTCTATCCCAGTCTCCCTCCCTTGGCTCCCTTGGGTCAGAATATACCCATCAAATATTACGCAAAAGGGTTTGTATTGAAGGTGCATAACTGCTTTTCTCCATATATGGGAGTCAATAGGAGCTTACAGTTTTTACTCTAGAAAAAATATGATTTTACATATGTAAGGGTGTTACACATGCCTTACTGATTTCATATTTTGCATCATATCTATACATAATGATAATACAGCACCTGACCTCTCTTGCTCTGTAATGAAAATAATAACCAGCTTGGAAAGTTGAACTTGCCCTGGGCACACAAACAGGAATAGGAGCTTCAGCCTCTAAATGTCTACCACAAAAGCTTATAAGGAGCCATGTGGTTGGCCCAATATAGGTTCTGTTGCTCCAGAAAGCCCGCCATCACCATCCTCTGATCTTATTTGCTGTGATGTTTGAAACCAACCAATGAAGTTGTAATGCTGTTCCCCCAAAATCAGAAGATAAGAAGCATTGGCCCATAGAATACTTACCTGGATAACTGCTGGTGTAGAGTTCTTCAAACTAATATCTATTGCTATGATTCTTCTGTTGGAAATGAGAGAAATTATGATACACCTCAATTTTGTGGCCTTTTAGTGACCCATTACCTCTCAATAAAGGCATTATATTAGGCACTGTGTGCATGTTAATACAAGAAAGGCTATAGAACGCAGAACCATTCATTGAACAGTCTTAGGAGCTTATAATATTAATGATGTCCCCAAACATAACCTGGACGTTCCTCTCTTAGTAAACATAGTCTACATAGCAAATAATAGAAGACATGGAGATGTAGAAATGGATATCACATAATTTATAATCTGCTTATCCAACATTGTACACAGGATTACTTTGTCACAAACAACTTTCACCATAGGAGTTTGAGAGTCTTATATATTTCAATGACTGTACAGGCTTAATTTCCCCACAGCAGTTTGTCTTTTAAACCTTTGCCAAATAAATGGGCCCATTTCCCGTAGCTACGGTGCCTTGAAAAAGTATTCATATCCCTTGCAATTTTCCACAATTTGTCATGTTAAAGCCAAAAATGTAAATGTATTCATCATTGGGATTTTTTGTGATAGACCAACACAAAGTGAAACATAATTGTGAAGTAGAAGGAAAATGATAAATGGTTTTAAATTTTTTTTACAAATAAATATCTGAAAAGTGTGCTGTGCATTTGTATTCAACCCCCCTGAGTCAATACTTTGTAGAACCACCTTTCACTGCAATTACAGCTGCAAGTCTTTTTGGGGATGTCTCTACCAGCTTTGCCCTAGAGAGTGACCCGTTTTCCATTCTTCTTTCCAAAATAGCTTAAGCTCTGTCAGATTGGATGGAGAGCATCTGCAAGCAGCAATTTTCAAGTCTTGCCACAGATTCTCAATTGGATTTAGGTCTGGTCTTTGACTGGGCCATTCTAACACATGAATATGCTTTGATCTAAACCATTCCATTGTAGCTCAGGCTGTATGTTTAGGGTTGTTGTCCTGCTGAAAGGTGAACCTCCGCCCCAGTCTCAAGTCTTTTGCAGACTCTGACAGGTTTTCTTCTAAGATTGCCCTGTATTTGGCTCCATCCATCTTCCCATCAACTCTGACCAGCTTCCCTGTCCCTGCTGAAGAAAAGCATCCCCACAACATGATTCTGCCACCACCATGTTTCACGGTAGGGATGGTGTGTTCAGGGTGATGTGCAGTGTTCGTGTCCACCACACATAGTGTTTTTCTTTTAGGTCAAAAATTACAATTTTGGACTCATCTGACCAGGGCACTTTATTCTACATGTTTTCTGTGTACCCCACATGGCTTCTGGCAAACTACAAACAGGACTTCTTATGGATTTCTTTCAACAATGGCTTTCTTCGTGTTCCTCTTCAATAAAGGCCAGATTTGTGGCATGCACAACTAATAGTTGTCCTGTAGACAGATTCTCCCACCTGAGCTGTGGATCTCTGCAGCTCCTTCAGAGTCACCATGGGTACTTGGCTGCTTCTCTGAATAATGCTCTCCTTGCCCAGCCTGTCGGTTTAGGTGGACGGCCATGTCTTGGTATGTTTGCAGTTGTGCCATACTCTTTCCATTTTCGAATGATGGATTGAACAGTGCAACCCTGATTTTAACTTCTCTACAACTTCTTCATGATGCTGTTTGTTTATTAAGGTTCTCTAACAAAACTCTAAGGGGCTTGACAGAACAGCTGTATTTATTCTGAGATTAAATTACACACAAGCGGACTCTACCAATTAGGGGACTTAACTCCCACTAGATTTTAGTTAGGGATATCACAGTAAAGAGGGCTGAATACAAATGCACGCCACACTTTTAAGATATTTATTTGAAATTACAATTTGAAAACTATTTATCATTTTCCTTCCACTTCACAATTATGTGCCACTTTGTGTTGATCTATCACATGAAATCCCAATAAAATATAAGTTTTTGGATGTAACATGATAAAATGTGGAAAATGTTAAAGGGTGTGAATACTTTTTCAAAGCACTTTAGATCTCATAAACATTGCTTATTCTGTAGTATTAATAATCCAACAAGACAATCATTTGGCTTTGTAATGGTTACTGTCTTTGTTTAGAGCTTGGAATTCTGAAAGAGAAGAGTAGAAATAAAATGTAGATAAGTTGATTTAATGTAAATTTCTACATGGGCAAAGGCAATCCAATTGAAGTGGTATACTGAGAGATAACTGTCATAGTATGCAAATTCGTACTGGAGACAGTGGCCAATGTATTCACCATTCTAGATATCTATGTGGTTTTTCCTGAGAGAAAACAGCTAAATTATATTGTAAAGGTATAAAGCTTCTAAATGTTTATATTTTCCCATCTACATTCTTTCCCTTTCATACTGTATCATGTTCCAAAAACTCTAAGCCCTTGTACACACGGTCGGACATTCCGACAACAAAATCCGCCTGATTTTGTCTGACGGATTTTGTCAGAAACTGGTGTTGCATACACACGATTGGACAAAGTTGTCGGAAAATCCGATCGTTCAGAACGTGGTGACGTTATTTCGTTACGACGAGACTACGTTCAGGCTAGTAGCCAATAGCTTTGGTCTAGGAATTTGATCTAAGCATGCGTGGCACTTTGTCCGATCTGAATTCTCTACACACAATCGGACAAAGTCCAATCGGATCATGTTGTCGGAAAGTTTTATAGCTCAGCTCTAAAACTTTGTCCGTTGGATATTCCGATGGAAACAGGCCGATGGAGCCCACACACAGTCGGTGTCATGGTTATGCAGTGATCTTCCTGTGTTTGCTTACCTCCCCTCATGTGTTCAGACTAGAGGCCAGCCACTTCCACCTGGTGGTTTTTATAACCTCTCCTCTAAGCATGGCTCCACCCCAGGCCCTATCAGGGAGCCCTATATTAACCTGTGCACTGCAGGCCATCAGTGCTGATCAACCATTGTGTATACCTTTGTGTGTTAGCTTCCTGTTTCCTGCCGTGTGCTCTTCTACTGGTTTCCGTTACCGACTTTGGCGTGTTTTTGACTATCCCTGTTTGACTGTGATCCTGACCTTTTGGCGTGTCCCTGACTATTCTTGTCTGCTTGTGGCCCCGACCTTGGCTTTGTCCCTCACCATCCCTATCCTCCTGTTGCCTACTGTGGGTGTGAGCTGGGGGACCCTGGGGGTCATGACCTGGAGGCAGTTGCAGCCAAGTCCATCCTCACCACTAGAGGCACTGGTGAACACCTGCTGGCTCTTAGACTCCGCGCCCCAGGGAATCTTACTCTCTAACCCCAGTGGGATCTGTCCCCCGTCTGCAGCAGTCAGCCGTAGGGTCCACAACCTTGCGGTGCACTCCTGATCCCTACAGTGTGCATCTGTCACCTCGCCTCAAGGTGACCTGACAGTCGGATTATCTGACAACACGGTCTGATCAGACATTTTCCGTCGGAATGTCCGACCGTGTGTACAAGGGCTAAGAATAAATGCACTTTCAATATCTTTATAATTTTTATTTCCCTTTACCCATTAGCATTTTTGTAATATATCTAAAATGAGGATCCACGTGATCTTTACTTTACAGCCTGAAAGACATAACCCTGCAAATCTTTAAAACATTCCCATTCTTGCAACCTGTTCCTATCCTGAACTCCATTCACCTCAATGAGAAAGCCCACCAACAGCTTTAAACGTATAGATTGCATATATTTTTTTCTAACCTGCTTGAAAAACAAATGGAGGTGCGGGTCACCATAAACATGAAAATATTATCTGAAAAAGCTTGATCTAGTGGTTGTTGTCTTGTGTCTAAAGCTGGCCATACACACTTAGATTTCTCTCACCCAACCATGCTTAACAGTCTGGATGCACGACCTCCCGCTCCAGTTATTGTATTCTGACAGCTGGCACCCGAGCAATGTCTGCAGCTACCTGGCTACGATGTTTGGTTGACCATTTGCCACCTTGCTCCTTCAATTTTTTAATCAAAGTTTGCAGAGCTAGGCAGTATCTACAGGGCCACCCACAGTTAGAATTTCAGACAATTGTCATAAATTAATGCTACCTTAAATTATAAGTATATTTTCCATCAAAGTATATTTACCCCTCTTCCATACACCTAAATTAATACACCCAGAAGGATAGAAAAGGAAAAGAAAATACAATCACAAAATGGGAAAAAAAAGTGAATGTGATTTCAATGTGACTACTTTACTAAAGGAATAGAGCATGTTCACTTGATTTTTTTTACTTACCTTGGTGAATGTGGTTCACTAAAAAATACCTGATTCCAGTGGCGTCACTAAGGGGTTGCTTTTGGGGCTATAGCCCCGAGTCTCTGCAGGGGTCCCCAAGGGGAGGGGAAGCTCTCTGGGGACCCTGATGTAAGTGGGGGGCTCTCTGGGGACCTTGATGCAAGGGGGAGGCTCTCTGGGGACCTTGATTTTAAGGAGAGGCTCTATGGGGAACCTGATTTATGGGGGGGGGCTCTCTGGGGACCCTAGTTTAACGAGGGCTCTCTGGGAATCCTGATGTAAGTGGGGGGGCTCTCTGGGGACCCAGATGTAAGAAGGAGGCTGTCGGGGGACCCTGACGTAAGGGGGGCTCTCTGGGGATATATATACACACACATATGTATATTACTGTATATACATGTGTATGCCCGCCCAAGCATATGACTTCCTTTAGTACGCTGCTATGGGCTCTAGCCCCAGATCTTTTGTAGACCTACCAATGCCCCTGCTCAATTCCATGCAAGAAATATGAAGAAATAGGATTTTTCCTCATATATGATTGGATGAATGAAGTCAGAACCGCTTTCCCTTATTCACTAAGATGAATTAAAATTCCCTGTGCAAATGCTTTACTCCTTTAGTACATCTACTATAATGTGTGAGGCATAGCTTTATGCATTGTGCTACTTTTTCTGTTTAACACACATTGTATGTATGTAGCACTCTCCTAGTTAGGCTGCTAGGTAAATTTTGTTTTTGGCTCACTCTGTAATCAGAGGAACAGTGATTGTTTGCTCTGGTCTATTCATGGTTTCAGAGGCTGGGAGTTTGATTGCTTCCCCCTGCCTCTAGTAAAAAATTTCCAGAGCTTAAGGAGTGAGAATTCAGATAACCTGCCTGAATATTTATCAGGACCTGGACAATCTCTGGGGAGGTGTCCAGATGGTGGCTGGGCTGCTGTTAAATAGTCTGGAGACCTGGGGAAATCTGAGTCACCCCCCCCTAATGGACAGAGCCCATGGACTTGTTTTCAACCCCTTGGGATCAGTCAGTAGAGCCTAATTTCTGTGCTGCAGTTTAACCATGGTCCTCAGCTGTGGATGCTTGAACTGTTCCAGCCTGCCTATTTGTGTTGAAAACTGTCTTGTACAGTTCATTGAGGGAATCATGAATGCAAACATGTACTGTGACATACTGAAGCAGAGCATGATACCCCCCTTTGGAGAATGGGCCGCGGGGCAGTATTCCAACATGATAACGACTCCAAACACTCCCCCAAGATGACCACTTCCTTGCTTAAGAAGCTGAGGATACAGGCGATGGACTGGCCAACCATGTCTCCAGACCTAAACCCTATTGAGCATCTGTGGGGCATCCTTAAACGGAAGGTAGAGGAGCGCAAGGTCTTTAACATCCACCAGCTCTGTGATGTTATCATGGAGGAGTGGAGGAGGACAACTTGTGGCAACCTGTGAAGCTCTGGTGAACTCCATGCCCAAGAGGGTTAAGGCAGTGCTGGAAAATAATGGTGACCACACAAAATATTGACACTTTGGGCCCAATTTGGACATTTTTCACTTAGAGGTGTACTCAATTTGGTTGTCAGCGGTTTAGACATTAATGGCCGTGTGCTGAGTTATTTTGAGGGGGGCAGCAAATTTACACTGTTATACAAGCTGTACACTCACTACTTTACATTGTAGCAAAGTGTAATTTCTTTAGTGTTGTTATATGAAGAGATATAATAAAATATTTACAAAGATGTGAGGGGTGTACTCACTTTTGTGAGATACTGTAGGTGTATGATGAAACATGGCTAGAAAGATGGACTAAGGCTTGGTTCACACAGGGGCGACTTGTCCAGGCGACTTCGCCGCCTGACAAGTCACGCCCCGTTCTGTACTACGGAACCGTTCTAATAGGAGCGACTTAAGTCGCTCCGACTTAGAAAAAAGGTTCCTGTACTACTTTTGCGGCGACTTCGGGCGACTTGCATTGACTTCTATACAGAAGTCGTTTTGCAAGTCGCCGCTGAGGTCGCGGCAGGTCGCGGCGCTGCAAGTCGTGCCGCCTACTGTGTGAACCGAGCCTTAGCTTACGAAATCTCTATTTACTTCCTCAGTGCTTAGTTTTGGTCTATTAGTACTTGCTCTGGCTGATACTAGTAGTAGTATGTGATTAGTGGTCTTTCTGCTGTTATTTCTGAAACCAGGTATTGCATTTTCAAATGGAGAGAAGTGGAAAATTCTCAGGCGTTTTGCCCTGACTACACTTAGGAATTTTGGTATGGGAAAGAGAAGCATAGAAGAACGTATTCAAGAAGAAGCTCACTTTCTATTGGAGGAATTTCGAAACACAAAGCGTGAGTATTGGGAGATATGGATTTCTTTTGTAGTTTCGGTGTAGGACCTTATGATAGTTAGAGAGACCTTGCATGCCATGAAATGTCCGCTTCTTAAATGTACACCCCTCCCTCTTGCTGAAATGCTGAGTAGTTGAAAAAGTTAAATATACGGTAAGGCTGCATTTACATTTGTGATGAGCATCTCTAGTCGCTTTGCAGACTTTTTTTCTAGCCTCTGTTTGTTTTTTGCATGTTTTATTTGAGCATCTGTGACCTGAGTGTTTTTTATTACTTTTAGCTAATGGAAAGTCAGTTATTAGGGGACAAAACTTGCAATGTGTGTTTTCACACTTTTTTTTGCTTGTAATGCCGCGTACACACAACCGGACTTTTCGAGGGACTAGGTCCGACGGTCTTTCTGACTGACTTTCGGCAGAGTTCCGACGGACTTTCCGAATGAACGGACTTGGCCACACACAATCACACCAAAGTCCGATGGATTCGAACGTGATGATGTACGACCGGACTAGAATAAAGAAGTTCATAGCCAGTAGCCAATAGCTGCCCTAGCATTGGTTTTTGTCCGTCGGACTAGCATACAGACGAATGGATTTCTCGGTCCGGCGGAGTTCCGGTGGAAAAATTTAAAACATGTTCTATTTCTAAAGTCCGCCAGATTTTTGGCAAGCAAAGGTCCGATGGAGCCCACACGCGATCTAATTGTCCGACGGACTCGTTCCGTCGGACCTTTGCTGTCAAAATCATTCTCAATCTAATTTGGTATAGTGTCTATGGTTTTTGTTCAGTGCATTCATTACAAAATCAAATGTTAAAAGCAAACAAAATTTGGAAGTACTTTCGAACAACATCCATCAAGTCATCAAATGTACTAAAGATTTTTGTACAAATGTTCATATGAAGGTTCATTCAAATATCTACTAGTGTATGGACAGCTTAACCCTAATGCCCCGTACACACGGTCGGACATTCCGACAACAAAACCGTGAATTTTTGTTTGAAGGATGTTGGCTCCAACTTGTCTTGCATACACACAGTCACACAAATATTGGCCATCTATTGCGAACATAGTGACGTACAAGATGTACGTGATATCTCCATTACGAACGTTAGTTATATCTCTGGCTTGTACTTGATTCCGAGGATGCGTGGACTTTTGTTCGACAGACTTGTGTACACTAGACATGTGCAGAGTAAAATATTTCGTTTCGGAATTTCGTTTTCGTCTGAAAACTTAATTTATTTAGTTACTCCCGAAATTCGTTTTTATTTATTTCGTTTTTCGTTCAAAAATTGCATTCGTCCGAAAATCCACATGAATTACGGTCGAATCTGTCTTGGAAGGCTTATGGTGTCTGTCGAATGTATAAAGAAGATTCGACGGAGCTAACTATATAGCATACTTTAGAACCCTATTAAAGTCTATGGGACTCCAACGTTCAAAATCTAAAGTGCTAATTTTAAAGGCTAATTTGCAAGTTACTGTCCTAAAAAGTGTTTGGGGACCTGGGTCCTGCCCCAGGGGACATGTATCAATGCAAAAAAAAGTTTTAAAAACGGCCGTTTTTTCGGGAGCAGTGATTTTAATAATGATTAAAGTGAAACAATAAAAGTGTAATATTCCTTTAAATTTCGTAGGGGGGGGTTGTCTATAGTATGCCTGTGAAGGGGCGCATGTTTCCCGTGCTTAGAATTGTCCCTGCACAAAGTGTCATTTATGCAGGAAAAAAAGTCCTTTAAAATCACTCGCAGCTATAATGAATTGTCGGCTCCCGTAATACAGAGAACACTCATTGAAAGTCATTGATAAAAAAAAAAATAAATAAATAAATTTAAAAAAAAGCGTGGGGGTCCCCCAAATTCAATTACCAGGCCCTTCAGGTCTGGTATGGATATTAAGGAGAACCCTGCCTCAAATTTAAGAAAAAATTTGACGTGGGGTTCCCCCTAAATATCCATAACCAGACCCTTCAGGTCTGGTATGGATATTAAGGGGAACCCCGCGTCAAATTAAAAAAAAAATTGACGTGGGGTTCCCCCTAAAAATCCATACCAGACCCTTTATCCGAGCACGCAACCTGGCAGGCCGCAGGAAAAGAGGGGGGGACGAGAAAGCGGCCCCCCCTCCCTCCTGAACCGTACCAGGCCACATGCCCTCAACATTGGGAGGATGCTTTGGGGGTCCGTGACCCCTCAAAGCACCTTGTCCCCATGTTGATGAGGACAAGGGCCTCATCCCCACAACCCTGGCCGGTGGTTGTGGAGGTCTGCGGGCGGGGGGCTTATCAGAATCTGGAAGCCCCCTTTAACAAGGGGACCCCCAGATCCCGGCCCCCCCCCTGTTTGAAATGGTAAGGGGGTACAAAAGTACCCCTACCATTTCACAAAGAAAGTGTAAAAAATGTTTAAATAAAACAAACACACTTTTTAAAAATTCCTTTATTAAAAATAAAAAAAAGATTCCAGCGGCGGTAATCCACTCTTGCTATCCAGCGACGGACGGTCAGCTCTCCATCGATGTCTAATGTCATCCAGCGCAGCGCAGCATCCTTCTTCTGTCTCCTCCACGGAGACACTGGAGGCATTCCGGCGCTGACGTTTCTTATATACGGAGGGCGGGGCCACCCGTCACCTGACCCCGCCCCCCTCTGACGCAAGGGGAAACCCGGGGTTCCCCGTGACGTATGGGTGACCCCGCCCCCCTCTGATGTAACGGAAACCTGCCTGTGTTACATCAGAGGGGTGCGGGTCACCCCTACGTCACAGGGAACCCCGGGTTTCCCCTTGCGTCAGAGGGGGGCGGGGTCAGGTGACGGGTGGCCCCGCCCACCCTATATAAGAAACGTCAAGCCGCCGGAATGTCTGTAGTGTCTCCTCCACGGAGACAGAAGAAGGATGCTGCGCTGCGCTGGATGACATTAGACATCGATGGAGAGCTGACCGTCCGTCGCTGGATAGCAAGAGTGGATTACCGCCGCTGGAATCTTTTTTTTATTTTTAATAAAGGAATTTTTCAAAAGTGTGTTTGTTTTATTTAACCATTTTTTACACTTTCTTTGTGAAATGGTAGGGGTACTTTTGTACCCCCTTACCATTTCAAACAGGGGGGGGCCGGGATCTGGGGGTCCCCTTGTTAAAGGGGGCTTCCAGATTCTGATAAGCCCCCCGCCCGCAGACCTCCACAACCACCGGCCAGGGTTGTGGGGATGAGGCCCTTGTCCTCATCAACATGGGGACAAGGTGCTTTGAGGGGTCACGGACCCCCAAAGCATCCTCCCAATGTTGAGGGCATGTGGCCTGGTACGGTTCAGGAGGGAGGGGGGGCCGCTCTCTCGTCCCCCCCTCTTTTCCTGCGGCCTGCCAGGTTGCGTGCTCGGATAAAGGGTCTGGTATGGATTTTTAGGGGGAACCCCATGTCAAATTTTTTTTAAATTTGATGCGGGGTTCCCCTTAATATCCATACCAGACCTGAAGGGTCTGGTTATGGATATTTAGGGGGAACCCCACGTCAAATTTTTTCTTAAATTTGAGGCAGGGTTCCCCTTAATATCCATACCAGACCTGAAGGGCCTGGAAATTGAATTTGGGGGACCCCCACGCTTTTTTTTTTATTTATTTATTTATTTTTTTATCAATGACTTTCAATGAGTGTTCTCTGTATTACGGGAGCCGACAATTCATTATAGCTGCGAGTGATTTTAAAGGACTTTTTTTCCTGCATAAATGACACTTTGTGCAGGGACAATTCTAAGCACGGGAAACATGCGCCCCTTCACAGGCATACTATAGACAACCCCCCCCTACGAAATTTAAAGGAATATTACACTTTTATTGTTTCACTTTAATCATTATTAAAATCACTGCTCCCGAAAAAACGGCCGTTTTTAAAACTTTTTTTTGCATTGATACATGTCCCCTGGGGCAGGACCCGGGTCCCCAAACACTTTTTAGGACAGTAACTTGCAGAATCTTTTCTCTCTGTCAAATCTTTTTTCTCTGTCGAATATTTTCTCTATATAATCTTGGACTAATAGAGGTAAGGTTAGGCACATTCGAACACAGGTTCTATAGACAGATTGTTATCGTCAGAGTCATGTCGAATCTCCTATTCTATATCGAACTGTTGTAACAATGAAAACGAAAATAAAGCATTTATTTATGTCGGATCTTTCGTTTTTCGGATTTTGTGCTTTCGTTATCGTTTGTCAAAACGAAAACGAAAATAGCTGAAATTCGGACGAAAATGCATTCGGACGAAAACGAATGCACATGTCTAGTGTACACGCGATCGGAAAGTCTGACAACAAGCATTTGTTGGTGGAGAATTTGTGACATTTGTTGGCGGAAAGTCTGATAACAAATGTTCTATGGAGCATACACACGGTCGGAGTTTCCGCCAACAAGCTCACATCCAACATTTGTTGTTGGAAAATCCGATTGTGTGTACAGGCCATAACCCTTAAAATTAACGTTCTCCCAACACTAACCATACCTAGCCCAATCTAACATGGGGCTAGACCCTGCAGTAGCATGCTAACTTTCTGAGTGCCCTTGTTTCCTTGACTAATCCAAAAGCATACTGACAGCTTTGTTGTTGCCTGGGAGTAATTTGACAGCCTTATGTACTGTATAAACTTTTATTTATCTTTAAAGAGAATCCATTTGATCCAACCTTCTTCCTAAGTCGAGCTGTCTCCAATGTCATCTGCTCCATTGTATTTGGTAATCGGTTTGAATATGATGATAAGAAATTCCTGACGCTGCTTGAACTCATCAATGACAACTTTCAAATCATAAGCTCTCCCTGGGGAACGGTAAGTCAAAGTGTCTTTTTTATATGTTAACCCAACTAAATAATGTGAAAGTGATTTTTTTCCCCTATGCCAGTCATATACAGTGTCTTGAAAAAGTATTCATACCCCCCGCAATTTTCCACATTTTGTCAAGTTACAACCACAAACATAAATGTATTTTTTGGGGATTTTATGTGATAGACCAACACAAAGTGGCACATAATTGTGCAATCTTAGAATAAAACCTGTTAAGAGTCTGCAAAAGACTTGAGACTGGGATGGAGGGTCACCTTCCAGCAGGACAATGACCCTAAACATACAACCAGAGCTACAATGGAATGATTTAGATTTAGAGAAAAGCATATTCATGTGTTACAATGCCCCAGTCAAAGTTCAGACCTAATCCAAGTGAGAATCTGTGGCAAGACTTGAAAATTACTGTTCACAGACACTCTCCATCCAATCTGACAGAGCTTGAGCTATCTTGCAAAGAAGAATGGGCAAAAATGTCACTCTCTAGATGTGCAAAGCTGGTAGAGGCATCCCCAAAAAGACTGGCAGCTGTAATTGCAGCAGGAGGTTCTACAGAGTATTGACTCAGAGGGGCTGAATACAAATGCACGCTATACTTTTCAGATATTTATTTGTAAAAAGATTTATCATTTTCCTTCCACTTCACAATTATGTGCCACTTTGTGTTGGGATATCACATAAAATCTCAACAAAATACATTTATGTTTTTGATTGTAAGATGGCAAAATGTGGAAAATTTCAAGGGGTATGAATACTTTTTCAAGGCATTGTACCGTTAAAGGGAACATTCAGTGATGCAAGGGGAATTTATCAAAAGCTGAGCACCCATAATCTAGAGTAGTGGTGTATGGCTTCCAGTCAGCTTCTATCTTTTTATCAAAGTATAAGGGCTCTTTCACAATGGCAATGGGTCAGATTTTTCAGAGGGTGGCATTGCAGTGGCTGACAGGTGATTTTGAATTAAAATAATACTGTGTGGCAAACTCCCATTGATCTCAATGGGTCGAGTGTGACAGGAGGTGCTACCTGTCAAACTCTGCAGGTCAAGTTAGAATTGCTGCAGCATGTACACAGCTCTCTTAAAAAAATTGGATTTTTACTCAACTCCACTGTCCTTATAAAGAAGAGAGGGTGTCTAAATTAGTACTGCCAGATATTAAACCCCAAAATATTATTGTATTTGATAAGTATTTAAAAGAAACCAAATATAATATAATATATAATATTATATAATATAAAATATAATATATAATATAATACAAAAAGTATAATAGCCTCCTATATTTCATCATTATGGGTTAGAGCACCTTTGGATCATGAAAATAAAACATTGTATATGGGTTAAAACTGGTCTACAGTGCTTTATTAATAACCTTTATTTCCTCCAGTTTGGCTCCATATGGCACCTTCTCCAACTCTTCCCCACTCCGGAGCCAGATACATGCAAAGGAATTACAAGGAAAGAGACCGGAATAGTGTAGTATGTTTTATTTTTAAAAAGTCCCCACACATTAAAATGCACTTACAAGTTGCAAAATTTGGTTAGCATTGAGAATCAATAGCACCTCTAGGTCCCAGGCAAAATGGCCGTGCTCTCTAGCTGCCAAACATGACACAACCAGATGTGACCTCATAACGAAACAACAAATTCATTCATATTCATTTGTTTCTTTCAGATGACATGAAGCGATAGTTTGGACCTTTTGTTAATATTTGATGCATCTGAAATAACGTAACGCCATAATGAATGATCTGAAATGATTTGGATCCATTCCATTTTTATGTTGCATTAACATTTTTGATTATTATAAAAAATGCACTACATTAGAAATGGAAACATATTGCAATAAATACAGTAAGGTATAAAAGTGAAATAAGATGATTCCTACTTATTTGTTTGATTGGATGGAGGTGGATCAATGAGAATCCCTGAATCATAACATAATGAATGAATCATAAATTAATTTAATTCCTTTCGTTAGGTTGTGATTCAAAGATTGTAATGGATCCACCTCCTTCCAACCCAAGCAGAGTGCATAAGTAATCTCCCGAAATAACAAATTAAAGTGGTAAAATTAAAGCGGGGTTCCACCCTAAAGTGGAACTTCCGCTGATCGGAACCCTCTCCCCCTCCGGTGTCACAATTGGCACCTTTCAGGGGGGAGGGGGGGCAGATACCTGTCAAAGACATGTATTTACACCCACTTCCGGGCATAGACTCCCGTGGGAGTCTATGCCTCTTCCTGTCCTGCCGCGCTGTCTGCTGGGACACACACGGGTCCCAGAGACAGCGCGGACAATTCCTATTGCGCTGCGCGACTCGAGTATGCACAGTAGGGAACCGGGAAGTGAAGCCAATTCGCTTCACTTCCTGATTCCCTCACCTAGAATGGTGGCGGCAGCAGCCGAGAGCCGAGCGATCGATCGGCCTCAGCTGCCGGCATCACTGGACCCCGGGACAGGTGAGTGTCCATTTATTAAAAAAGCAGCTGTAGTATTTATAGCTGCTGGCTTTTCATATTTTTTTCCCCAGTACAGTCCCGCTTTAATATAGCCTTCCAATATAACTTCCCGAAAAATACAAATCAATTCAGAACAATGAATATACAAAGCTAATCCAAATATCTGAAAGAATTCTGGAAACAAATCATTCTAACATAATGAACATGACAAAACGAAATTATTAACTTAACAAATGAATCTGAAACAACAATTTTTTTTCTCTAGCTACAACTCCCTTGTCTATTTATGTCTAATATCATTTTACCATTGTGTTGTTACCGCAAAGTTATGCAACATATTCCCAGGATTCATGGATTATCTGCCAGGGCCACACCATCGCATCTTCAGGAATTTTGAAAAAATGAAGACCTTTGTGATGGAGCAACTGAGGAAACACGAGGAGACCTTTCAGCCAGACTGTCCTAGAGACCTGATAGACTGTTTCCTAACCAGGATGAAAAAGGTAAGCACAAATCTGACTTTTCTAGAGCACACCACATTATACTATCCCGTATATTGACTTATACATTTACTAACCTAGGAGAAAGATGACCCAGAGAGCTACTTCAACATGGACACCATGGTAATGACCACACTCAACTTGTTTTTTGGAGGAACAGAGACCGTCAGCACAACCCTGAGATATGGAATTCTTATTCTGATGAAGTATCCACACATTACTGGTATGAAGTCTACAGCTGGGCACAGAATAATGATTACAAAGGGTGACATAACCAGTGAAATATGACCCTATTTGAAAAGTGTTAAAAAAAACTTGGTGGTCCTACTTTCCTGGAAAAAGATGAATGGGTAGATATGGGTAGTTATCAATTACCAAAAACATTCCTTGTGAGTTGTATCTGTATGACCAGTCTTTCACTAAATGTGAAGGACAGACATATTAAAGCTTACACTGATAAATTGGTTATAGTATGCAGGCTCTGAGTATATTATTGTGATTATAGTTTAACTTCCTAGTTAGTCATTGGAATTGAAGATGTATATAGCCAGTAAAGTCTGGTCATCATAATCTCTGTCCAGACGTTTAGCTTGAAGCTTGTGGGCCCGATGGAAAAGTTGACCTGACGCCCTGTCTACTATTGCCCAGCACTTCCACCACCTGCCAGGATACTCCCACTGTGAACCATGATACTCCAAGTTGTTAATGAGTAATTTACGATCTTTATTAACATACAGTATTTAGAGGGTAATTCAAAAGATTTTAGATAAACTATTCTCATTTTTACATATTAGATAAAACTCATGTTCTGAGAAAACACATTCCCCAGAGCTATGCACAGCCTTCCTGTTCATTCATAAACAGAAGCATAGTAAACATAATTTACTATGCATTGGTTATGATTGCACACAGACAGTGATTGTTGATCGCTCACTGTTTCCATTCAGAAATGGTAGGGGCTAGTAAATTACAAAATTACTGGCCCCTTCCCCACTTACTATCCTGAAGATTTCCCTGTGCGTCTGCAGCAGCTGGCAGGGAAGGAGGGAAGCTGGCAGCACTGTGGAGGGAGGGGGATAGGCAGCAGAGGGGAATCCAATAGTGCACAGGAGGGGGTAGTCAGGGACAATTTCAAGAACGGATCCCCTGTAAGGCTCTCCATGCAGCAGCTGAAAGTAGCAGGAGGGAAAGGAAGAAAAGCTGGCTTTCAGCTACTTCTTAAAAAGTCATACAAGGGGTCAGTTCTTGTAATTCCAACCCCCCCCCCCAATGCAACACCTAATGTGACTGGGTGGCTGCATGGCCCACGGGAGCATGGATGGGTTCGCTGTCATTATTTACAAAATGCTCATGACTCAAAGCATAGAAATTGCAAGCTGAAAAACATTCCGAAGAACCTTCCTCCTGCTCTGTTTCTTTTCTCATTCGTAACGTGTTGTCTTCTTATGACTTTTCTGTCCATCATAAGTGATCTCAACTTTTTCTGGAACATTACGTAGAGCTAAGGGGTGGTCAGTAGACACTATCAAGCACAGCAGGGGACACAAGAGATAAATACCCTCAAAAGTTCCTTCTAATGAGACTTTAGTTGGCGATTCCACTTCATGAAAGTTGTGCAAGATAGGTTGAGCAGTGGGACAGCAAGTAAGCATTTTTTATTTTCTTTACAGATACATGTGTTATTTTTTTTTATTTTTTTTCTATGGACCTGATTTAAGCCTTTCTCTGTCACCAGCATAACTATTAAAGTAGAAGCGGTGCCAGGCATGTAAACAAACTCCTGGTCGCTATAGCAGGTGGGAGTTTGTTTACATTTACACTCCTGCCTGCTGTCTTTCACATGTCTCTATAAAGCCATCCAACCACTTCTATACACTTGTAATTGAGCATCCTCAGTGCCTGACCTCCCTCTATGTTTCTTGGGCTTATCTGTCCCCTTTGGATGTCCAGGACCATCATAGTGAGTGGGTGTCAGGATGAAAAGCAGTGGAGGATTATCTACCCTGGGAAGTATAAATCCAGATGCATGTGCGAGTTCAAGATTATTTGGGGTGTATATCACTTGTGCAAACGTGAATATATTGTCCAAAATAAATAGAATATAAAAACGAATTCATGAGTTGCAGCAGCTTAACCACTTCCCGACCGGCGCATGACGATGTACGTCGGCAGAATGGCACAGGCAGGCAAATTACCATACAGGTACGTCCATTTGTATTTTCCGCCCTGCCATCGCATGCGCGCCGACGACGGAGCGCTCGTGTGCTGGTCGGGACCCCCTTGAGTCTGGTCGCGGGTCCCGTGCACTCGATCGCCGCGGGGATACCCACAATCGTCTCATGGGGAGGCTGAACGGGGAGATGCCGAGGTAAACAGCATCTCCCCATTCTCCCTAGCAACAAGTGACACTGATCTCTGCTCCATGTGATTGGAGCAGAGATCAGTGTTCACTAACACACAGCCCAGCCACCCACAGTTGCTAACACACCCTTAGGACACCCTTAGGACCCTTACACATTTAACCCCTACACTGCCACCCCCTGGTTAACCCCTTCACTGCCAGTGTCATTTACACAGGAATCACTGCATTTGTATAGCACTGATTGCTGTATAAATGAAAATGGTCCCAAAAATTTGTCAAAAATGTCTGATGTGTCCGCCATAATGTCGCAGTCACAATAAAAATCGCTTATCACTGCCATTACTAGTAAAAAATAAATTATTAATAAAAATGCCATAAAACTATCCCCTATTTTGTAATCGCTATAAATTTTGCGCAAACCAATCAATAATCGCTTTTGCATTTTTTTTTACCAAAAATATGTAGAAGAATATGTATCGGCCTAAACTAAGGGAAAAACTGTTTTTTTTATATATTTTTGGGGGATATTTATTATAACAAAAAGTAAAAAATAATGTGTTTTTTTCAAAATTGTTGCTCTATTTTTGTTTATAGAGCAAAAAATAAAAACCACAGCGGTGATCAAATATCACCAAAAGAAAGCTCTATTTGTGGGAAAAAAAGGATGTCAATTTTGTTTGGGAACCACGTCGCATGCAATTGTCAGTTAAAGCAACGCAGTGCTGAATCGCCAAAAGTGGTCTGGCCTTAAGCCAGTAAAATGGTCCGGTCTGAAAGTGGTTAATGGTTATTACCATATATAATTTATTACAACAAGTTAATCCTGCACTATCCTTTATCAATAGTGTGTGCAAAAATTAAATAAAGTGCTTCCAATATCTTAGTGACAAGCAACAAAGTGAACAATGCATTTCAGTGAAACTATAAACACAATCATAAAGTGCAATAGTACTCTATATAAATCTCAATCTCTGAGTGTACTGTATATGCAGCTGCCATAAGTGTACCAACTAAATGTCAATAATTCCACAACAAGAATGCTCCCATTGAAAACTGCAATTAATTATGATATCCAGAAGTACTTCCAATAAAGTGCACTGTGTGAATGCAGCTCTCCGTTTCCACTATCCCACACTGCGGATGATCCCCCTTTGGTGTGTTCACTCACCAGCAGATATGGACCCCTAAGCTTATGCCGAGGTGGGTCTATCAGGCTTGAATAAACTGATGGTTTCTCTGCCGTTCCCCTTGGTGTGTCCATATCATGCAGGAAATAGAATGACAGGAACCAACATAGCGAGATACCTTTTAACAAAATCACACGAATAAAACTTCAAAATATCCACTCACATGTAAAAGTGCCATATCCCGGCATTAGGAATGATCTGCCACCAATACCGATATTTTTGCAGCTGCTCCACGATTCTCTATTTACCTTATGATCATTTTCTTATAGAATCTAGAATATAACCATTTGCCCTAATGTTACCAAAAAGGGGAGGGGGGAGCGGCCCTAGGTTTCGCTGTCAAACTCCAGCCACTCTGGCCAGGGAAATAGCTGCAAGCAGAGTATGTGCATGATCAGTTTCTACAAAGTGCAGAGGTGATATAAGAGGGTCTAATAGACCCCTGATGTCTCCTAAAAGAGGCCCTGTTGCCAGAACTATGCTATCACATAGGGGGCCTGTGACAGCAATAACGTTAGGTTAAAAAAAAACGTTCAAAGAAATAGAGTTTATTAAATAAATAAAAATGTCAAAAGCCCCCGCTCCCACTTATGCATTTAGAAGTGTTTGAGTCAGGTGCAGACACAGGCAAAAACCGATGGTTTTTCTACACATACAAGGTATCACCACACACACCTTAAGTGAGAGAACCCTCACTTCCCTGAGGGCAATCACTTCTGCTTAACTCCAAATTAATGAGCTGTAAAACCTTTTAAAGAGTTGCCTATGGATGATTTTAGGTACTGTCCTTTTTTGGAGGTTGATATATTTGGTATCTATTTGCTCGACACAATTAAAGTAATATTAAAGGGTTTTTTCCCTTAAGATAAAAAAAAGACGAGATACTTACCTGCTCACTCTGTCCTTTTGCACAGAGCGGTACCTTAGCTCCTCTTTGGCACTCCCCCACCACCGAAGTCTACTCCTCCTTCCTCTTGTTGCCTCTTTAGCAAGCTGTGTACTACGAGGGGCACCCGTGCACACCCACTCCTGACACAGGGTATCTGCGTCCATAGACGCACACAGCACTGGAAAGCCACACCCTCATTTCTATCTCACAGAAGTTTGACTGAGAGCAGGAGGAGCCTCCCACTGCTCTCAGTGTCCCCTGTGGGACCAGGAAGTGAGAGAAGCGGTGTTGCAGCTGGGACAGTACTGGAGCAGTGAGAAGGGTCAGGTAATGCCTCGTACACACGGCCGGATTTTTCGATGTAAAATGTTCGATGGGAGCCTTTTGTCAAAAATTCCAACCATGTGTAGGCTCCATTGGACAGTTTCCATCTGAATTTCTGTCACACAAAATTTGAGATCTGGTTCTCCAATTTTCCGATAACAAAATCCGTTTGCGCAAATTACGATCGTGTGTACACAATTCCAATGCACAAAGTGCCACGCATGCTCGGAATCAAGCAGAAGAGCCACACTGGCTATCGAACTTAATTTTTCTCGGCTCATCGTACGTGTTGTACGTCACCGCGTTCTTGACGTTCGCAATTTCCAACCAACTTTGTGTGACCGTGTGTACGCAAGACAAGTTTGAGCCAACATCCGTCGGAAGAAAACCATGGGATTTTGTTGTCAGAATGTCCGATCAAGTGTACGCGTCATTAGTGTTTAGGGATGGGAGTAGGAAGTAGTCATTGTTTGCATTAAAGTTAAAAAAAAAGACTTTAGAACCACTTTAAAGTGATTGTAAAGCCTTAATCCCCCTCTTCTGGGGTCCCTTCAAGCGCTCATGGCTCCTCTTATCCTCAGTGTGCCACCATAGGAAGCCGCTGCCTATTGTGGTACACCTGCAGGCTCAATACCGAGCCATACTGCCCGTGTCCTTTGACACAGACAGTGCAGCTTAGCCCCGTCTACCGATCCCTTATCACAGGATTTGATTGAGAGCAGCAAGAACCAGTGGCTCCCACTGCTGCCTCTCTGCCCTGTGAGGAAGGAAAGGGATGAAAAAAAAAATTAATTTTAGTAATACTGCACGTGCAACAATGAAAAAAAATCGCTCACACAGCAAAAGGGTTAAGTGGTACACGTGACACTGTATTACGTATAATCAGTTTGTGTATTCTGATCAGATATGCCTCATTACATGCCAATGAGCAGATTATACTGGATTATTTTTTTTGGCAGAGTAGAGTGTAATTTAGCATAGATAATATCTACATGAGAGCCATGGTGGATTAATCGTAATGAAGTAGATGGAACAAACCCATATTTAATTAATGAAAAGCTACACAGACCTCGGGCATTTCTGTAATAGAAAGGAAAACAGCTGTGTACATTGCAAGGGAAGGACCTGAGATCATATTGTCCTGGGTAGTTTTTTGTGTAGACATCATTTCATTCTTTTATGTGACTTTTAATTTTAGCCTGGATTTGCAGTAGTAGAACCATGTGAGTCCCTGATAACAAGTGACTAGGCTCAGTTGTGTAGTCTTCGTATAAATGACTAGGCAGGGAATAACTGTAACTAATAGCAATGAAAGCAATATAATCATACTAGGGCTGCAACTAATTATTATTTTTATAATCAATTAGTTGGTCAATCAGATTTATCAGATAAAAACCTAAAATAAAAGTGTGGTGTGCAATTTAGCTAATATGTTAAAAAAAAATATTCTTGACTATCTGTATGAATAGCTATATAAATTACCAGCATATGGTTATAGAACAAAATATCTAATCCACAGTATATTTAAAACTTATATCATATATATAATAATAAATATACCCAGATGTCGGATATACAGGGTATTTTAACTGGGAGTCAGACATGAAGCTACACAAAGGGTGGAGGGGGGATATAAATCTTTTTTTGATTAAAGTAGTAGTAAAATACTTTTTTCATGGATATAATAATTTTTAAATATAATGCGCAATAATGGTAACTTTTACTTTAAATTAATAATAATACCTTAAAGTGATGCTAAAGTAATAAAAAAAACAAAAAATGCAAACATGTCATACTTACATGGAATGGTGGAATGGTTTTGCACAGAGCTGCCCCAATCCTCTTCTTCTTTGGTCCCCTGTTGGTGCTACTGGCTCCACCCCCTCCTGAGTGCCCCCATAGCAAGCCGCTTGCTATGGGGGTACTTGTATGTACCATTGACACACAGAGCGTGGCTCAGCCCGCCCCCTCCTCCCTCCTCAATGGCTGTGATTGACAGTAGTGAGAACCAATGGCTCCCGCTGATGTGTCTAAGCCAATGAGAAGAGAGGAAGCTGAGCCTCGGCTCTTGTGCACATCGCTGGATCGGGCCCAGGTAAATATAGGGGGGGGGGGTGTAGACTGTATAAAGGTAAAAAAATATTTGCCTATACAACCACTTTAATTTACCTCCAGTCTTCCAACCTCCAGATTCTCTGGGTTCAGATGCTGATCTTCCTTTAACAGGTCCCTCAAACTGATTGTACACTGTGATTGTAACAACCAGCTATTCTAATTTCTGAATATACAAAAGGAATACTGAAGATACAAATCGAACTCCGAAATTCCGAAAATGAATTGGTCCAATATTGTGTCACTGGACCAATTCAATTTCAGAATTTCGGCATTAGTTTTGTATTTTTAGCATTGTTTATACAGAATAGCATTACATTATATATTTTTTTACTGCGTGGGGTCCCCCCCCCCCAATTCATTCCAGGCCCATTAGATTTGGTATGACTTTTGAGGGAAACCCTAGGCCAAAAAATGTTTTTTTAATTCCACAGGGTCCCCCCAAAACTGAATACCAGACCCTTATCCAAGCATGCAGCCCGGCAGGCCGGGGGGGGGGGGGGGGGCTTCTGAACCATACCAGGCCACATGCCCTCAACATAAACGATCATGGAATAAAATAAACTCCATAACATCAAGCGTATTTATTTTCAAGCCTTCACAGTGAGTACAGTCAGCAGCAGCCTTGTTCACAGCACAAGAACAAGTACAAGCTAGTCTGCTGCTGACTGTACTCACTGTGAAGGCTTGAAAATAAATACGCTTGATGTTATGGAGTTGCCGGCTGCTTCTTTTACTCGATGACCATTTGTCTATTGGTGTGCGGGAGGACACTTCGGCTTGGACACCCTGACTGCAAACTTCCAAAATAAGACTTTGTTTCCCACTGCTCTGAGCCATACAATCTTTGATCAAATCAACATGCCCTCAACATGGGAGCCTGGCCCCCCCAAAGTACCTTGTCCCGATTTTGATGAGGACAAGGGCCTCTTCCCCACAGCCCTAGCCTGGTGGTTGCAGGGGTACGAGGGATGACTTATCAGAATCTGGAAGCCCCCTTTAAAAAGGGGAGCCAGGAGATCCTGTCACCCCCACAAGAATGTGAAGTTCACCAAAAAGTGTAAAAAGTGAATCAAAACCCCACGCTGTTTTTTTTTTCAGAATTTTTATATGATGCCAATTCACAGCCCACTCACAGCTGATGAGTCATCAGTTGTTAAGGATGCGACGGCCGACTTCCCAGCCCGCTCCTTAACAACCAGCTATTCTTCACACAGAACTCGAATCAGTTGATCATTTTTCAACCAGTTTGAATTCTAATTGTTCTGAAAAAAATGTATTTGTTAGAAAATGAATACACAAAACAAAATCCATTTTAATGAAATTCATTATTATTTAATTCAGAGATTCGGATACATCCGAATCTCCAAATAACCAAAAATGTGTCCAAATTTATACTCGGACCAAAATAAATTGCACAGCTTGGTCACACTATGAAGATACTTAAACAGGTTCCCTTAAAAAAAAAAAAAAAATTTGAAGTCAGCAGCTACAAAATACTGCAGCTGGTGACTTTTAATAATTGGACATTTACCTGTCCCAGGGTCCAGCGATGCGGGGAACGAAGCCCCGGTCGTTCCCCCTCTGCTCGGCAGCGCCGGCATTCTAACTTCACAGCCGGGCACCCACTGCACATGCGCGAGCGGCGCTGCTAGCCATGATTGGCCACGCAGTCATCTGGGACCTGTCACGTGTCCCAGATGACTGACAGGAGGGAGGGGGCAGAGCTGAGCCCTTCCTGCGCAGAGGGGAAGTGATGTCACCAGCCCAGGCACTGAAGGAGGCAGACTACGATGGACCCCTAGCAACAGGCATTTAGAGGTGAGTTTAACCACTTGCTTACTGGGCACTTAAACCCCCCTCAGTCCCAGACCAATTTTCAGCTTTCAGCGCTGATGCACTTTGAATGACAATTGCGCGGTCATACAACACTGTACCCAAATGAAATTTTTATCATTTTTTTCCCACAAATAGAGCTTTCTTTTGGTGGTATTTAGTTACAGCTCGGAGTTTTATTTTTTGCTAAACAAACAAAAAAAGATGCAAAAAATAAATAAAAAATCATGTTTTAATAGTTTGTTATACAATTTTGCAAACGGGTCATTTTTCTCCTTCATTGAAGTGCGCTGATTAGGCGGCACTGATGGCTGCATTGGTGGGCACTGATGGGCTGCATTGGTGGGCACTGATAGGCTGCATTGGTGGGCACTGATAGGCTGCACTGGTGGGCACTGATAGGCATAGTTAAGGCGGCACTAATAGGCACCGATAAGGCGGCACCGATCGGCACAGATAAGGCGGCACTGATGGGCAAAGATGGGCACAGATAAGATGGCATGGATGGGTGGCACGGATAAGTGGCACGGATGGGTGGCACGGATGGGCACTGATAGGTACCACTGATAGATGGGACTGATGGGCACTGATAGGTGGCACTGATAGGTGGCTCTGATAGGTGGCACTGCTGGGCACTGATGGGCGGCACTGCTGGGCACTGATGGGCGGCACTGCTGGGCACTGATGGGCGGCACTGGGGTGCAGCACCTTTAAGGAAGATTGTGGGCACTGTGGGTGGCACTGTTGGTGGCACTGCTGGATGGCACTGTGGGTGGCATTGTGGGTGGCACTGTGGGTGGCACTGTGGGTGGCGCTGTGGGCACTATGGGCACTGCTGGGTGGCACTGATGGGGGGCACTTACTTTCATTCAGGATGGCACTGCGGTGGGCAGGTGGGCACTGGCAGGAGGCAGGTGGTCAGCTGTATTGCTGGCCGTGATCAGGACTGATGTCCCGATCACGGCCGCCGGTGATCGGCTTTTTTTTTCTCTCCTCGCGCTGTCAGCGCGAGGAGGAATAATAGCCGATTACCGGCTCCGTTCTGTCACATGATCAGCTGTCATTGGCTGACAGCTGATCACGTGATAAGGGGTCGGGATCGACCCCTTGCACGGATCGGTGATCAGGCGAGTCTCGTGGACTCGCCGATCACAGAGCCCGCCGCGCGCGCCCCTCAGGGGGCGCGCAGGCCGCTCGTAACCGGGACGACGTCAATAGACGTAGTCCCGGAAAAGTAGATCCGCGCTAATGCCGTCATTTGGCAATAGCGCGGATCTCAAGTGGTTAAACAAAAAAAATCCAAATCTTTTTTTTTTTTTTTTTTTTTTTAGGAATTTTAATGATTTTTTTTTTCTGTGCAACACCACTTTAAATTGAATATTCAGTCAAACTTTTTCTAAGGTTTGGATAGTGTGGGGAAGGATTAGAACTTTTATCAGTTTTTACAACTTATAAAATGGAAAAAGTCAGCACCCCACAATGAGTCTCAGTTGTATATTGAGGGCTCACCATAGAGGCAACAAAGAAAAATTGTCAAAAACATATTCCTCCACTGATGTTTTGGGGCCTCACCTCTTTCTCAAGGCCTCAGGTAACAACTGTCCTTATCTTTGCAACGGACATGTACTGATCTCTGATACTCTGTATCCATTTAGAGAAAGTTCAACAGGAGATAGACAAAGTGATTGGAAGGAACCGGTGCCCAGCAGTTGAAGATCGGAGTAAAATGCCATACACGGATGCCGTTATACATGAAATTCAACGTTTTACCAGCATCATCCCCCTGAGCCTGCCGCATTGTGTCATACGAGACACTGTCTTCAGAGGATACTTCCTACCACAGGTAATAGGAAACAGAAAATTATAATAGATATTATAGATACAGCGCCTTGCAAAAGTATTCACCCCCTTGGCATTTTTTTGTGTTTTGTTGCATCACAACCTGAAATTAACATGGATTGTTTGAGGATTTACATAATTTAATTTACAGAACATGCCCACAACTTTGAAGATTTTTTATTTTTATTTTTTTCGGAAGCAAACAACAAATAGGACAAAATAACATCAATGTGCATAACTAGTCAACTCCCTAAAGTCAATACTTTGTAGAGCCACCTTTTGCGGCTATCATAGCTCCAAGTCGCTTTGGATAAGTCTCTACGAGCTTGCCACATCTTACCACTGTGATTTTTGCCCATTCCTCCTTGCAAAACTGCTCCAGTTCCTTCAAGTTAGATGGTTTGCACTTGTGAACAGCAATCTTTTAGTCTGAATCCAGATTTTCTATTGGATTGAGGTCTGGGCTTTGACTAGGCCATTCTAAAGCCCCATACATACTATCAGTTTTTCTGCTGAGTTTTTCCTTCAGATTTACCAAAACCATATAATATGAGGTCAAACCTTAGGAGTTTCAATTTGTATGCAATCAGGCAGGCCCTTGCACTAAATGGTTTTGGTAAACCTGAAGGAAAAACTCAGCAGAAAATCTGATAGTGTGTATGGGGCTTTTCACATTTACATGTTTCCCCTTAAACCACTCAAGTGTTGTATTAGCGGTGTGTTTGGGGTCAATGTCCTGCTGAAAGGCGAACCTCCATCCTAGCCTCAAATCACACACAGAGTGGTACAGGTTTTTCTCAAGAATATCCCTGTATTTAGCACCATCCATCTTTCCCTCAACTCTGACCAGTTTCCCAGTCCTGACTGCTGAAAACATCCCCACAGCATGATGCTGCCACCACCATGTTTCACTGTGGGGATGGTGTTCTTTGGATTATGGGATGTGTTGGGTTTGCGCCAGACATAGCGTTTTCTTTGATGGCCAAAAAGTAAAATTTTTGTCTCGTCAGACCAGAGCACCTTCTGCCATACATTTTGGGAGTCTCCCATGTGCCTTTTCGCAAACTCATAACGTGTCATTTTATTTTTTGCTGAAAGTAATGGCTTTCTTCTGGCCACTCTGCCATAAAGCCCAACTCCATGGAGCATACGGCTTATTGACGTCCTATGTACAGATATTCCAGTCTCTGCTGTGGAACTCTGCAGCTCCTCCAGGGTTACCTTAGGTCTCTGTGATGTCTCTCTGATTAATGCCCTCCTTGCCCGGTCCGTGAGTTTTGGTGTGCGGCCGTCTCTTGGCAGGCTTGCTGTTGTGCCATGTTCTTTCCATTTGGTTAGGATAAATTTGATGGTACTCCTAGGGATCATCAAAGATTTGTATATTTTTTTTATAACCTAACCCTGACCTGTGCTTCTCAACAACATTGTCCCTTACTTATTTGGAGAGTTCCTTGGTCTTCATGGCAGTGTTTGTTAGTGGTGGCTCTTGCTTAGGTGTTGCAGCCTCTGGGGCCTTTCAGAAAGGTGTGTATATGTAATGACAGATCATGTGACACTTAGCTTGACTAAGGACATAATTTCACTAATTATGTGACTTCTGAAGGTAATTGGTTGCACCAGAGCTTTTTATGAGCTTCATAACAAAGGGGGAGAATACATACGCACATGCCAATTATCAGTTTTTTATTTCTGAAAAATAGTTTTACTTCACCAACTTAGACTCAGATTAAAAAAGCATTGAACTAAAGGCTGTAATGTAACAAAATAGGTAAAAAGCCAAGAGGGTGAATACTTTTGCAAGGCACTGTAAGGCAGGAGAAGGTAGAAGGGCTGATACATAGAACAAAAAAAAAACGTTATATAATAGTAGCAATTTTCATTTTGTTAATTTTTCTTTATGCAAAAGACATACATTCTTAGACCCAGTCTGTACTGACAGCCTGGTAGATTGCTGACTCAGCAAGAGCCACATGCAGTGTCAACTTTCCAAAAAGACTCACAAGTTCAATCTAATGTAGTTTTGTTTCAACTTGGACCACAGTTGTCTATCTTTGTTTTCTTAGAGGCTAAATGACAATACCATTCAAAAGCCTCTTTAGGGTAAAACAGGTACTAAATTAGCCACTTGCTGACCGGGCTTTTTCTGGCACTTTTTGTTTACAAGTTTAAATCAGCATTTTTTTCTAGAAAATTACCTATAACCCCCAAACATTATACTTTTTTGGTTTTTAGCAGACGCCCTAGGAAATAAAATGGCGATCGTTGCAATTTTTTATGTCACACACTATTTGCGCAGTGGTTTTGCAAACATAATTTTTTGGGGAAAATACACTTCATTGTATATAAATCAAGTTTAAAAAAGGAAAAAGAACAAAAGAAATCTCACTTGATATTAGAAATTGAGAATCTGGAAAAAAACATAAACAGAATCTGACTTTATTGAACAAGATAACTCTAAATGACAAATGATTGGAGTTAAAATCCATGCTTGACGAGGAGTCCCTTTGGTTAAGGGATAAGAATAGAACACAGTGGTATCAATATGGAAATAAAACTGGGAAAATATTAGCCAAAACATTAAAAACACAACAACACATATCTTGCATAGCAAAAATACAAAAAACAAATGGTGATATGACCTATGATCCAATAGAAATATCTACATTTTTTTTATACGTATTATTCTAAATTATATAATATAGAAATACAGCAAGAAAATAAAGAAAAGGAAAAGAGAAGGGAAGAGATTCAAAATTATATAAACAAAACAGCTATACCCACACTCTCTCTAGAGAAATAATAGAGGATTTGGAAAAAGAGATTACACTAGAGGAGATTTAACAAGTGATATCTGAACTCGCCCTGGGGAAAAGCCCAGGACCAGACGGGTACACTTCGAGATTTTATAAAGCATTTCAGAATTTAATTATATTTATCCTCAAAAAAACTTATAATTCTATAACTAAAACACAAACTTTTGTACCACAAAGCACAGAAGCCCATATTATATTAACTCCAAAACCAGATAAAGACCATACATTATGTAAGAATTATCGACCAATCTCATTGACGAACATAGATGTAAGAATATATTCAAAAATAATTTCTAATAGATTAACATCTGTTTTACCCAGATATATAAAATTAGATCAGACGGGATTTACAAAAGGACGAGAAACAAGGGATAATATATAAAAAAAACATGTACGCTGGTAGAATACACTCAGAGAACTGCCATCCCAACGTGCCTATTCGCTATAGATGCTGAAAAAGCATTTGATAGGGTGGGATGGCAGTTCTTAGAGAAAATATTAATTCAGTTGGGCTTAGGTCCCAGAATGTTAGGTAGGATTGTCGCCCTATATATCAATGCAAGGGCTAAGGTAAGGATAAACTGAATATTATCAGAATATATAAAGGTATCTAATGCAACAAGACAAGGATGTCCCCTTTCCCCACTGTTATATATATATTGGTGATGGAGCATCTCATCAAAGCAATAAGAGAAAATAAGGATATTCAAGGGATAAAAGTGAAAGACAAAGAATATAAGACAACTGTTTATGCAGATGATTTATTAAAGTGGAAGTAAACTCTCCTATCGTTTTCAGTCAAGGAAGCTGCCATCTTGGCCTCTAATAATTCTTCAACTGCCATAATGCTGCACATGTGATCAGTTATGAAACCAGACATTGGATGGTTTGAAAATTTGGTTGAGAGTACAACCAATGTGAAAGTTAGCATTTCCGGCATGCCCGGAATGTAAGTGTTTTTTTGAAACTGGGTTTACTCCCGCTTTAACCACTTCAGCTCCGGACCAATAAACACCTTAAGGACCAGAGGTCTTTTTGCAATTTCGCACTGCGCTGCTTTAACTGGTAATTGCGCGGTCATGCAATATTGCACCCAAACGAAATTTGCGTCCTTTTCTTCCCACAAATAGAGCTTTCTTTTAATGGTATTTGATTGCCTCTGCGATTTTTTTTTTTTGCGATATAAATGGAAAAAGAGCGAAAATTTTGAAAAAAAAAGATATTTTCTTCTTTTTGTTATAAGAAAAATCGAATAAACTAGATTTTAGTCATACATTGAGGGCAAAATGTATTCAGCCACATGTCTTTAGTAAAAAAAATGTCAATAAGCGTATATTTTTTGGTTTGCGCAAAAGTTATAGCGTCTACAAACTAGAGTACATTTTCTGGAATTTACACAGCTTTTAATTTATGACTGCCGATCTCATTTCTTGAGGTGCTAAAATGGCAGGGCAGTACAAATCCCCCCCAAATGACCCCATTTTGGAAAGTAGACACCCCAAGGAAATTGCTGATGGGTATGTTGAGCCCATTGAATATTTATTTTTTTTGTCCTAAGGGATTAAATAATGACAAAAAAAAAAAAAAAAATTTTTTTTACAAAAAGTTGTCACTAAATGATATATTGCTCACACATGCCATGGTTATATGTGGAATTGCACCCCAAAATATATTCCGCTACTTCTCCCGAGTATGGGGATACCACATGTGTGGGACTTTTTGGGAGTCTAGTCGCGCACGGCACCCCGAAAACCAATCACCACCTTCAGGATTTCTAAGGGTGCAAATTTTTGATTTAACTCCTCACTACCTATCACAGTTTTGAAGGCCATAAAATGCCAAAATAGCACAAAACCCCCCAAAATGACCCCATTTTGGAAAGTAGACACCCCAAGCTATTTACTGAGAGGCATGTTGAGTCCATGGAATATTTTATATTTTGCCACAAGTTGCGGGAATATTACAAACTTTTTTTTTTTTTGCACCAAGTTGTCACTAAATGATATATTGCTCACACATGCTATGGGCATATGTGAAATGACACCCCAAAATACATTCTGCTGCTTCTCCCGAGTACGGGGATACCACATGTGTGGGACTTTTTGGGAGTCTAGTCGCGCACGGCACCCCGAAAACCAATCACCACCTTCAGGATTTCTAAGGGTGCAAATTTTTGATTTAACTCCTCACTACCTATCACAGTTTCGAAGGCCATAAAATGCCAAAATAGCACAAAACCCCCCCAAATGACCCCATTTTGGAAAGTAGACACCCCAAGCTATTTACTGAGAGGCATGTTGAGTCCATGGAATATTTTATATTTTGCCAAAAGTTGCGGGAATATTACAAACTTTTTTTTTTTTTGCACAAAGTTGTCACTAAATGATATATTGCTCACACATGCTATGGGCAGAAGTCAAATTACACCCCAAAATAAATTCTGCTGCTTCTCCCGAGTACGGGGATACCACATGTGGGGGACTTTTTGGGAGCCTAGCCACGTACGGGACCCCGAAAACCAAGCACTGCCTTCCGGATTTGAATATAAAATGCTATAAAAAACAAACTAACCAGAGTCACCCGTAACATTTATACGGTGATCAGTGGTGAAAGGGTTAACTAGGGGCAATCAGGGGGTTCAAATTTTTATTAGGTAGTATATGGGGGTCCCTGGCGCTATATAAAAACCTGACGGGGAACCTAAATAACTAACTGGCTAACCAGCGTCACCAGTGACACTTATACTGTGATCGCTGGTGAAAGGGGGTGAAAGGGTTAACTAGCAGCAATCAGGGGGTTAAAACCATTATTGGGTAGTATATCGGGGTACCTAGCGCTATAAAAACCTGGCGGTGAACCTAAAAAAATAACTAGCTACCTAGCGACACTAGCGACACTGATGCAGCGCTCAGAAAAATTATCGCTTAGTGACACTGGCAAAAGGGGGTGAAAGGGTTAACTAGCGGAAATCAGGGGGTTAAAACCATTATTGGGTAGTATATCGGGGTACCTAGCGCTATAAAAACCTGGCGGTGAACCTAAAAAAATAACTAGCTACCTAGCGACTGTAGCGACACTAATGCAGCGATCAGAAAAACGATCGCTTAGTGACACTGGCAAAAGGGGGTGAAAGGGTTAACTAGCGGCAATCAGGGGGTTAAAACCATTATTGGGTAGTATATCGGGGTACCTAGCGATATAAAAACCTGGCGGTGAACCTAAAAAAATAACTAGCTACCTAGCGACACATGCAGCGATCAGAAAAATGATCGCTTAGTGACACTGGCAAAAGGGGGTGAAAGGGTTAACTAGCGGCAATCAGGGGGTTAAAACCATTATTGGGTAGTATATCGGGGTACCTAGCGCTATAAAAACCTGGCGGTGAACCTAAAAAAATAACTAGCTACCTAGCGACTGTAGCGACACTAATGCAGCGATCAGAAAAACTATCGCTTAGTGACACTGGCAAAAGGGGGTGAAAGGGTTAACTAGCGGCAATCAGGGGGTTAAAAACATTATTGGGTAGTATATCGGGGTACCTAGGGATATAAAAACCTGGCGGTGAACCTAAAAAAATAACTAGCTACCTAGCGACACATGCAGCGATCAGAAAAATGATCGCTTAGTGACACTGGCAAAAGGGGGTGAAAGGGTTAACTCTAGGGGCAATCAGGGGGTTAAATCTTTATTGGGGGGTGATAGGGGGCTACCCTGGACCTAACACTAACTGTCCTGACAGTTTTTACTGTCACAACTGACACTGAATGCATTGATCAGTAAAGAAATGATCAATGCAATCAGTGACACTGTGACTGGGGGGCGGGGGGGGATCGGGGGGCGATCGGGGGGGGGATCGGGGGGGGTTTGTGTGCCTGTGTGTACCTACATGTCAGTGTAGTGTTGGTGCACACTTACTTTTAGTCTTCTCCTCGTAGTCCGGTCAAAAAGACCGCCCCGAGGAGAATGACATCACTTCCTCCTTCCTGTGTAAACAATACACAGGGGAGGAAGCTTCTCATTGGCCAGGAGCGATCCAGAGGGGGTGGCCGAAAACCAACGGCCATCCCCTCATCACGGAGCGCTCCTGGACCGAATCGGACCGCCATAAACAGCGGGAGGGGGTCCGATCGGACCCCCCACCCGCTGGAAGGCAATCACGTAGATGTACGTGATTGTGCCTGCCTGTGCCATTGTGCTGACGTACAATGGCAATACGGCGGTCCTGAAGTGGTTAATATACATAACTAGCCCTATTATAACAATTCCTAATTTAATAAAAGAATTTAAGCAATATGGGGAGTTAAGTAACTTTAAAGTAAATTATGAGAAATCGGAGATGATGAATGTTACGTTAAAAGAAAAAATACAGACACTTCTACAAAAAGTTTTTACATGCAAATGGAAGCAAGAAGCGATCAAATATTTGGGAGTATATATCACAAAAAAATTGAAATAACGACAAGAACTGAATTATACGATGACAATCCGGAAAGTAATTAAATTATTACAAAAATATGATAAAACAACATACTCTTTGTTTGGAAGAATAAATATAGTGAAGATGGAGATATTGCCAAAATTACTATATATTTTTCAAACAATACCTTTAGCCCCACCAATTTTTTAATGGGCTGTGTAACATAGAATTTACATAATAATTTGGAACAGGTGTATTTGTGTTAGAAATTCCCTGCGAGGGAAATCACCCATTGTGGTGATTATTCTGTTAGTTTGACAAGTATATATATACATATGCATATGAGCGTATTTTTTATTTTTTTTGGTGGGGGAGTGGATCTTGGGTGGGAGTTCCCACACTTTTTTCCCCAGGACTTGTCCCCTGCCTAACCCCCAACCCTCTCTCCCCCAGTTCTGTTCACCAAACAAAAAATCACTTTGCACTCAAAAAGTTTTGGCACCCACCTGTTCATCTTGCATTACACCCACCATGCCTTGTAACCCACTCTACACTGAATGATGTCAGCTCTCCCTAACTCTGGAGGTCACCATTAGGTCTAAAGAGGCTCAGGACTTTGCTGCAAGCGCAAAAAAAACAAAAACTGCTCAAATACCACCAAAAGAAAGCTCTATTCCCTCAATTTTGTTTGGGTACAACGTCGCATGACCGTGCAATTGTCAATTAAAGTGATGCAATGCCGTATCGCAAAAAATTACCTGGTCATTAAGAGGGTAAATCCTTCCGGGGCTGAAGTGGTTAATGCACTCTTTGTATTAAGACGAATAACCTTCTGTGTGTAGCAGCTCCCCTCAGCCCCCCAAATATTTTCCTGATACCCATCGCAATCCAACAATCTTGCACAAGAGCCTCAGCTGTCCAGGGACTCCTTGGCAGCCCCTCCTCATTAGCTGAGACAGCAGCAGCCACCATTGGCTCCCGCTGCTGTCAATCAAAGTCAGTGAGCCAATGAGGAGAAAGACGGGGCTGGGCCATGCCACAGCTTCTTGTCTGAATGGACACACAGAGCTGCGGCTCGGCTCGGGTGCTTGCTGTAAGGGAGGGAGGGGCCAGGAGTGGCGCAAGGGATCCGAGAGGAGGAGGATCTGGGCTGCTCTGTGCAAAACCACTGCACAGAGCAGGTAAGTATAACATGTTTGCTATTTTTAAACAAGAAAAAAACAAGACTTTAATATGAATTTAAGAATGCATCCAGCTCTTTTTAAAAAGTCTTTCTACTATATCCTCTGCAGGGCACAGAAGTCATCCCGGTGCTCACCTCTGTTCACTCTGATCCTGAGAAATTCAAAGAGCCTCACACCTTCAACCCCGACAACTTCTTGGATGAGAGTCATCGTTTCAAGGCTAACGATGCGTTCATGCCGTTCTCCACAGGTATTTATTTCACTCTAAATACCTATTCTGATCAATTTAAATTACAGGAAACATAATGGAAGATTCTAAGATACCATGCCCCAAAAAACCCTTTAGTGGGACATTGCTGTAATAAACTAGTCCTCCTCAGCCCCCTTTTCTCCATCACCTGGTGATTTGTGGTGCATAAAGGGGTTTTCTAAGCTCTCTCCATTCCCCCTCTCCTCTTCCCCAAATGTCAGTTTTTCCTGACCACCAATCAGATTTATACCTAGGTTGAACCTTTGAATGTAATTGTGGAACGGAGAAAGGTAATGACATTGCATATACTTTGGAAAAAAACATCTCCAGTTACCCTGTGAGGTGGACCCTGCATTCTGGTTAAAATGAATTCCAAATAACTTAGATTGAGGTAAACTGAGTGAACTCCCTGATTTTAGCACAGCTTCATTGTTTGCTCAGTAAGCCTTAATAGTAACAGAGAGCGGTCCTCTGAATGGCACCCTTCCACAGGGATCGGTCAGGTATGGAATATACATACTTACATTGGTCCAAGCTGGACTATGAAAAAAATAAATAAATCATAATTCAGCTTTAAAATGTCACTATTTACAAATCTTTTTTTTTTTTTTGGATAGAGTAGGGAAAGGCAACTCTTCCATTAGATACTATGGGGGTTATTTACTAAATCTGGAAAGTGCAAAATCAGGCTCACAATCAGCTTCCAGGTTGTATTGCCAAAACCTAATTGAACAAGCTGAGGTTGGAATCTGATTGGTTTCTATGCAGAAGTGAGCCTGATTTTACACCCTCCAGCTATAGTAAATCAACTTTCAATTTTTTTGGTTTACCAGACTTCTTCCTAATATTCTTCTTAAAAACAATTAATTTATGTCTTTGTAGAAAAGTACAGTTTTCATAAAATTATTAGTAATTATTGTGTAGTTACTAATCTATATTATCACTACACATGATACATTGCAGCATAAAGTGTGTATTTAATGGACAATAATAATATATATTTTTTTAAATATATATTTTGAAATTTTTTCTTACAGGTAAAAGGATCTGCCTGGGGGAAGGTCTGGCCCGCATGGAACTCTTCCTATTCTTTACCACTTTCCTGCAAAACCTTATTTTCAAGCCAACAACCCACCCAGATATGATTGACCTCACCCCATCAACCAGTGGAGTTGGCAATCTGCCCCCTATTTATGAGTTTAGAGTTATTCCTCGCTAGATTACCCTGTTCGGCTTTAGTTTAGTCTTCCAATTTCGGACACAAAATGCATTAATCTCTATTAGCCAGCAGAGAGCAGCAGAGTAGTGTTTTCATTTAAAGAAAGTTAAAAAATATTGGATAAGTTGTATGAACTGACAATTTAAAAAGTAAAGATTGCTTGGACAAAAGAAACTTCAAAAGTCCTCAGTGTTGTGGTGCAATGTCATTGTTGATCTTCAGATCCTGAGTTCATTAATTATATTTCTCAAATGGAGTTCATATCTGTAAAATGTAAAAGAAATTCAAGGGCAACAACTAAATGAACTGAATTGCATTCTGTAAATTGCCATTTTGTAATGCTAATTGTCAGGGATGCACATAAAAGCAAATCCCCACTTGTGTACTCGTGATAAATACATTTGCAATAAGCAAATAAACCAATGTTGCAATAAACAATTTAAAAAACTGATTATGTCAAATTATGTGAAATAAAGAATGAATAAATACATAAATAAACATGTGTCATTCATAAATGAGTCCATATCCTTGTATCTTCATACATGCAGAATGTGATGGTCATTCGTGCAACTTTTAAGGTTCCAAGTGCTGTCTCTTTAACTAACTAACTTAGCGGCCATTGAGTTGAAATGAAGATGGGCAAGTTCATGAAACCAGGGAAAGTTGTCCTTGTCTTACAGGACGCTATGCAGGCCGCAAAGTTGCCATTGTAAAGAACATTGATGATGGCACCTCTGACCATCAGTACAGCCACACCCTGGTTGCTGTCATTGATCGCTATCCTTGTAAGGTGACTGCCACTATGGGCAAAAAGAGAATTACCAAGCGTTCAAAGATCAAGTAATTTGTGAAGGTGTACAACTGGGCCTCTGGTTTTGGGGTCTATCGCTGGCAGCAGCGCTGGTACTGGGCCTGGGAATTTGATCCTGGGGTATATTGCTGGTGGCTGCCTGGTTTCCAGAGCGCTGTGCTCTTTTATGAAGGATCCATTCTTCCTCTGATTCATTTGCCAATCCACTACTATCGATCGGTTCAAATGTTGAATTTGATTCACAATCGGAATTGGCATTTGAATCTGATGAGAACTCCCTGCTGCTCTCATAAGTCATGGAGAGGATCTGGAATGCCTCCTCACTTGTATAGAATCTTTTGCCCATTTTTTCTGATGGGCTGTGTGGCAGGTGACAAATGCTGGTCACTGATGGGTGACAGGTGATGGTCACTGATGGGTGGCAGGTGACGCATGACGGTCACTGGTGGGTGACAGGTGACGTGTGACGGTCACTGGTGGGTGACAGGTGACGGTCACTGGTGGGTGACAGGTGACGGGTGACGGTCACTGGTGGGTGACAGGTGACAGTCACTGATGGCAGTCTCCGATGGTGACTAGTGCACTTTATGGGACTGATGGGTGACAGATGAGGGTCACGGATGGGTCACTGATGATGGTCACTGGCGATGGTCACTGATGGGTGACAGGTGCACCGCTGACAGCAGTCTCTGACGATGACAGGTGCACTTTGTGGGCACTGATGGGTGACAGGTGCACTTTGTGGGCACTGATCAGTTACAGTTGCAGTTTGTGGGCACTGATGGGTGACAGGTGCACTTTTCTAAGCACTGATGTGGTGACTGATGTGACTGTTGGGTGACGGCTGTAATGGGGGGGCGATGTGACAGTTTCTCTTTTTTGTGTTGGTGCAGTAAACTACAGTACACACATAGATCGGTAACTCACTGCTCCTGGCTCTTCTCTCTTTACAATGGAAACGATGTGTGAGGAGAGAAGAGCTAGTAACCAGTCTTTGTTTACATTTAGTGATCAACTGTGAATGGATCACAGCCAATCACATGGTAAACAGCCGCCAGCCATTGGCTGTTTACCCTTGTTGGGGACGAGCAGTGTTCCTGGGAACACGCTGCAACCAACATGGTCGCGCTGCATGCTCCCGATCACGCGCATACGTGGTCTAAAGAGGTGAATATCCATTTGTGATTGGCCGAGACATAATCGTGGCCGATCACATGGTGAACAGTCATGCCCAATGGCTGTTCACCCCTGTCGCTGACACGCTGTGTCTCGGGGACATGCCGCCACCGACAGTACAGGGCTGCGCCCCCGCGATCATGCACATGCCCTGTGTAAATCAGCTGCCGTCATATGACGGCGGCCCAGAACAGCCGCACCACTCCGCAGTCATATGATAGCGGCAACAGTTTAAGCAAGCCGAGGGTCAAACACAGAGATCAGGCAAATAGAGAAGTCCTTAAAGCAAGCTGAGGGTCAAGTGCTGGGGAGATTCAGAGGATGTCAGGGTCAATCCGGGTCACAACAGGCAGGTCACAGGTACACAGAGCTTAAAAAACAAGCCAGCAATTAAGCAAGGGGCTGAATTGCCTTTTATAGGCCCACCAGGGGGATCTTACATTGTGCGCACTATGGCGTGCACGTGCCAATGCGCCGCATTGTGCACCCATGTGCACCGGCCCGCTGTATCACACACCCGTATGCGCTGTAGCACTACTCTGCCACGCAGGCACACAGGGAAGCTCCGATACTCGCAAGTTCAGTTTCTGCTATTCCTCTGACATAATGCGAGATTGCAGTGCATTGCTGTATGATGATTGGCCAAAGCATGCACCTGACCTGCATACTTTGGCCAATCCCAGCGCCCTCTGCTAAGAGAGCCATAATTGCACCCTGCCTTTGGCCGATCATGGCTCGGGGGGACTATGTCCACGCCCCACACTATATAAGGCTGCCTACACGGCGGCCGTAGGTAGTGTTGTTGGTGTGGACAGAGAGAAAGCTTGATTTAGATTAAGCAGGCAGGTTATTCAGTTGGTGGCAGTGTATTTGATATATATATATATATATATATATATATATATATATATATATATATATATACACATACAGTGAGTCTAATATATATATATATATATATATATATAGTATCTCACAAAAGTAAGGACACCCTTCACATTTTTGTAAATATTGTATTCTATCCTTTCATGTGACAATACTGAAGAAATTACACTTTGCTAAAATGTAATGAGTGCACAGCTTGTATAACAGTGTAAATTTGCTGTCTCCTCAAAAATAACTAAACACACAGCCATTAATGTCTAAACCGCTGGCAACAAAAGTGAGTAAACCCCTAAGTGAAAATGACCAAATTGGGCCCAATTAGCCATTTTCCCTGCCCGGTGTCATGTGACTCTTTAGTGTTACAAGGTCTCAGGTATGAATGGGGAGCAGGTGTGTTAAATTTAGTGTTATTGCTCTCACTCTCTCATACTGGTCACTGGAAGTTTAACCACTTGCAACCGGCCCATAGCCGAATGACGGCTACAGGGTGGTTGCTTAACTCTGGGAGGGCGTACAGTGACGTCCTCCCAGAATTCCGCTGTCGCACGCCCCGTGGAGCAGGCACCCCGAGAACTTCTGTGACCCGGCACATCACGGATCACGGTGAACGGCCGCTGATCGCGGCCGTTTACCACGTGATCACTCCATCAAATGACGGAGCTATCACATGTAAACAAACCGGCGTGACTTCCGGTTCCTCCCTCCCCTCTCCGTCCATTGTAAGGGGAGAGATCAGTGGCAGCAGCGTTGTGGGCTGCATGTGTAGTGCCCACAGCGCTGCTCAGTGACAGTTCCATCAATCCATCCATCCATGGTCACCCTTCCAAACTCTGCATACCCATCCATACTCTGCATTCCCATTCATACTCTGCATACCCATCCATACTCTGCATACTTTGCATAACCATCCATACCCATCCATACTCTGCATAACCATCCATACCCATCCATACTCTGCATAACCATCCATACCCATCCATACTCTGCACACCCACCCATACTCTGCATACCCATCCATACATACTCTGCATACTCATCCATCCATACTCCCATTACGCATCCATCCATACTCTGCATACTTATCCATACTCTGCATACCCATCCATACTCTGCATACTCTGCATACCCATCCATACTCTGCAAACTCTGCATACCCATACATATTCTGCATACCCATCCATACTCTGCATACCCATCCATACTCTGCATACTCTCCATAACCATCCATACCCATCCATTCTCTGCATACCCATCCATACATACTCTGCATACCCATCCATACTCAGCATACTCATCCATCCATCAATGCTCACCCATCCATACCCAGCATGCTCATCCATCCATCCTCATCCATACTCAGCATACTCATCCATCCATCCATCCTCAGCAATACTAATCCATTCATCCATCCATGCTCAGCCATTCCATTCACTCCCATCCATAATTAGCCATACCCGGCCATACTCAACCGTATCCAGCCATACTCATCCGTACCCAGCCAGACCCTACTGGACCCAGTCGGACCCAGCCGTACTCAGCCATACTTAGCCATACTCAATCGTACTCAGCCATACCCAGCCATACTCAGCCATACCCAGCCATACTCAATCGTACTCAGTCATACCCATCCATGCCCAGCCGTACGCTGCTATACGCAGCCGTACCCAGCCTTCTTCAGCCATACCCAGCCATACTCAATCTTGCTCAGTCGTACCCAGCCATATTCAGCCAAACCCAGCCATACTCAATCTTGCTCAGTCATACCCAGCCATACCATCTATACCCCGCAATACTCCGCCGTACCCATCCATACTCAGCCGTACCCGGCCATACTCATTCATGCTCAGCCACCCCCATTCATGCTCATCCATGGCACTACAGTGCCTCACAAAAGTGTAATAGGTAGTCAAATTAGATTTGAAACTTATGTCCCTAAAACACCCGATGGTGCTCCCTGCATGTTGGTCCTCTGTATGTGGCCACGCTGTGGAAAAGTCTCACACATGTGGTATCACCGTACTCAGGAGGAGTAGGAGAATCCATTTTGGGGTGTAATTTTTGGTATGTACATGTTATGTGTTAGAAACATTGTGTAAATTGACAAAGTTGTGTAAAAAAAAATGCGTTTTCATTTTCTTTACACATATTCCAAAAACTTTTAGAAAAAAATTATATGTTCAAAAGACTCGATATGCCTCATAGATTATACATTGGGTTGTTTTCTTTCCAAAATAGGGTAATTTTTGGGGTGTTTCCATTGTGCTGGTTCTCCAGGGCCTTCAAAATGTAAGAGGTTGTCAAGAAATTATATGTGTAGTTTATGCTCCAAGAACGCCTGATGGTGCTCCCTGCATGTTGGGCCTCTGTATGTGTCCATGCTGTGTAAAAGTCTCACACATGTGGTATCGCCATACTCAGGAGCAGTAGTAGAATGTGATTTGGGGTGTAATTTTGGTCATATGCATATGCTGTGTGTGAGAAATAACCTGCTAATATACAATTTTGTGAAAAAAAAAAAAGAAGAAAAGAAAATCTTGATTTTGCAAAGAATTATGGGAAAAGATTACAACTTCAAAAAACTCGCCATGCCTCTTACTAAATACCTTGGAATGTCTACTTTCCACAAAGGGGTAATTTGTATTTGTACTTTCCTGGCTTGTTAGGGTCTCAAGAAATGAGATAGGCCATCAGTACTTCAGGTGTGATCAATTTTCAGAGATTGGCACCATAGCTTGTAGACTCTATAACTTTCACAAAGACCAAATAATATACACCGATTTGGGTTATTTTTAGCAAAGATATGTAGTGGTATAAATTATGGCCAAAATATATGAAGAAAATGACTAATTTGCAAAATTTTATAACAGAAACTAAGAAAAATTCATTTTTCAAAGTTCACCCAGCGGTGATTAAATACCACCAAAAGAAAGCTCTATTTGTGTGAAAAAAAGGACACATTTTTCAAATAGGTACAGTGTTGCATGACTGAGTAATTGTCATTCAAAATGTGAGAGCACAGAAAGCTGAAAATTGGTCTGGTTATTAAGGGGGTTTAAGTGCCCAGTGGTCAAGTGATTAGTTAACATGGCACCTCATGGCAAAGAACTCTCTGAGGATCTGAAAAAAAGAATTGTTGCTCTACATAAAGATGGCCTAGGGCCACGGCTATAAGAAGATTGCCAAGACCCTGAAACTGAGCTGCAGCACAGTGGCCAAGACCATACAGTGTTTTTTCCCCAAATGTCAGTTTTTCCTGACCACCAATCAGATTTAAACCTGGGCTGAACCTTTGAATGTAATTGTGGAACGGAGTCATTGTTTCAAGGCTAATGATGCGTTCATGCCGTTCTCCACGGGTATTTATTTGGCTCTAAATACCTATTCTGATCAATTAAAATTTCAGGAAACATAATAGAAGATTCTAAGATCCAATGCCCCAAAAAACCCTTTAGTGGGACACTAAGTAGTAAACTAGTCCTCCTCTGCCCCCTTTTCTCCATCATCTGGTAATCTGTGATGCAGGAGAGGGTTTTCTAAGCTCTCTCCATTCTCCTCTCCTCTTCCCAAAATGTCAGTTCTTCCTGACCACCAATCAGATTTATACCTGGGCTGAACCTTTGAATGTAATTATGGAACAGAGAAAGGTAATGACATATACTTTGGAAAAAAACATCTCCAGTGACCCTGTGATGTGGACATGGGCGTCCGCAGGTAGGGGCAAGGGGGGTCAAGTGCCCCCCCTGGAATCAGGGATGAGATCTTAAATTCAACACAGTTCCATCCCTATCGGGGTGCGGGCAGCCCACACCTATGTGCAACCCGCCAGTGGGGTGACGCCATCAAGGTTCTGCCAAGCCCCCCTATCAGTGTAGCGTGACTGCGGGCTCTTTTCCGTGCTCAGTCCAGCAGAGAACTCGGCAGAGGTGCTATCAGGTTTACCCCAGTCACCACCTCCTTTCTCCTGTCAGGGAGAAGAGGCAACGGCTCTCACCAGGTTCCTCGCCCAGCTTCCTGCCCGCTCTGTTCCTTCCCTATTGGCCATAACTGTTCCTACCCACTCTGTTCCTTCCCTATTGGCCATAACTGAGGGCCAATCAAAAGAGACTAGGAAAGGAGAGAATCATAGGACATGTAGTCCCAAAGATTGGTAGCCTGGGAAAAAAGCTGAGGGAAAAGGGTGCTACAGGAAAAAGAACAAGGATTGTGCTGGGCAGAAGTCAGAGAGAGAGAGCCACGCTGCCCAGCGCCACCAGAGAGAGAACTACACTGCCCCATGCCACCAGAGAGAGCCATGCTGTCCAGCACCACCAGAGAGAGCCATGCTGCCCAGCACCACCAGAGAGAGAAAGTCTAAGTCACTGCCAGAGTACATACATGCTACACTACTGACCAGAGTCGCCCCCATGGCGCGTGAGCGATCTTCCAGCCGGAGGGATCACTGGTGTTGTTTCGCTGGGTCTGGTAAGAGGGCCTGTTGGCCATTATCCATTACTTTATCCTAGGGATTGTACTAAGTCTGCAGTCTCTGACCATGATAATCTGATAATGACATTGTCGAAAAGGGGCGGCGCATGGGTGACCCTAAAATTATGCCCCCCCTTGAAAAAAGTTCTGCGGACGCCCATAGATGTGGACTCTGAATTCTGGTTAAAATGAATTCCAAATAACTTAGATTGAGGTAAACTGAGTGAACAGCTTCATTGTTTGCTCAGCAAGCCTTAATAGTAACAGAGAGCGGTCCTCTGAATGGCACCCTTCCACAGGGATCGGTCAGGTATGGAATATATATACTTACATTGGTCCAAGCTGGACTATGCAAAGAAAATAAAAATAAATCATAATTCAGTTTTAAAATGTCCCTACTGACAAATCTTTTTTTAATTTTTTTCAGCTTCCAGGTTGTATTGCCAAAACTTAATTGAACAAGCTGACGTTAGAATCTGATTGGTTTCTATGCAGAAGTGAGCCTGATTTTACACCCTCCAGCTATAGTAAATCAACTCCTATATTTTTTTGGTTTACCAGACTTCTTCCCAATATTCTTCTTAAAAACAATTAATTTATGTCTTTGTTGAAAAGTACAGTTTTCAGAAAATTGTTAGTAATTATTGTGTAGTTACTAATCTATATTATCACCACACATGATACATTGCAGCAGTAAAGTGTGTATTTAATGGACAATAATAATATATATTTTTTTAAATATATGTTTTCATATTTTTTCTTACAGGTAAACGGATCTGCCTGGGGGAAGGTCTGGCCCGCATGGAACTCTTCCTATTCTTTACCACTTTCCTGCAAAACTTTATTTTCAAGCCAACAGCCCACCCAGATATGATTGACCTCACCCCATCAACCAGTGGAGTTGGCAATCTGCCCCCTATTTATGAGTTTAGTGTTATTCCTCGCTAGATTACCCTGTTCGGCTTTAGTTTAGTCTGCCAATTTTGGACACAAAATGCATTAAACTCTATTAGACAGCAGAGGGCAGCAGAGTAGTGTTTTCATTTAAAGAAAGTAAAAAAATATTGGATAGGTTGTATGAACTGACAATTTAAAAAGTAAAACTTGCTTGGACAAAAGAAACTTCAAAAGTCCTCAGTGTTGTGGTGCAATGTCACTGTTGATCTTCAGATCCTGAGTTCATTGATTATATTTCTCAAACGGAGTTCATATCTGTAAAACGTAAAAGAAATTCAAGGGCAACAACTAAACTGAATTGCATTCTGTAAATTGTCATTTTGCAATGCTAAAGCCCCATACACACATCAGATTTTCTGCTGATTTTTTCCTTCAGATTTACCAAAATCATATAATATGAGGAGTTTCAATGTCTATGCATTTAGGCAGGCCCTTGCTGGTTTTGGTAAATCTGAAGACAAAAATCAGCAGAAAATCTGATAGTGTGTATAGGGCTTAACTGTCAGGGATGCACATAGGTGTTTTGATTGCTACCTGCCGGGGGCGTAGCCATAGAGGGTGCAAGAGTCGCGATCATGACTAGGCCCCAGACTGCGAGGGGCACGTGCGGCTCCCCTGTCAGTTTTGTCTATACTTGTATGAGCCGGAGTCGGGGGCAGAGCTGGGAGGATCCAGCAGGATCGATTCTCCTATATGCCACCCCGCCGGCCCTCCTATCCAGCCAAGAGGCAAGCAGTCATCCGTACACAAGATTGCCAGCTCAGCCTCCCAAACTCTCCCCCCGACCCTGGCTCCCGCTTCCTGTCTCAAGGCTTTTCCTGCCGCCGGAATGGTAGGAGAAAATCTGCCTGCCCGAGGCCGCTCCTGGTAAGCCACAAGCTCTCTGTCACAGCAGAGAGTAAAAGAATGCACTGCCCAGCGAGTATAGTGTTCCAGGTGTGCTGCTGACTGTCATTCTGCTCCCTCCCATACTACCACCCTCCCATCATGTTGTCCCTTCACACTGCCCTCCACTGCCTCCCCCCATCAAAAACAATATAAAAAAAAATGACAAAAGATACAATTATAAAATAAAATGGTAAAAAAAGACTGACCCCATTCTCTGCCTTACTGACCACGTCCACTTCCCTACTGACACTGTCCAGTGCCTACTGACCCTGTCCACCACCCTATTGACCCCGTCCACTGCCCTACTGACCCTGTCCACTCCCCTACTGACCACATCCACTGCCCTACTGACCTCGTCCACCACCCTACTGACCACATCCACTTCCCTACTGACCCCGTCCACCTCCCTACTGACTACGTCCACCGCCCTACTGACCCTGTCCATCGCCCTACTGACCATGTCCACCACCCTACTGACCTCATCCACCACCCTACTGACCACGTCCACCATCCTACTGACCCCGTCCACCACCCTACTGACCCCGTCAACCGACCTATTGACCCAGTCCACGCCCTACTGACCCCATCCACTTCCCTACTGACCACCTCCACTTCCCTACTGACCATGTCCACTGCCCTACCATGTCCAATGCTCTACTGACCACATTCACTGCTCTACTGACCACGTTCACTACCCTACTGACCACTTCCCTACTGACCCCGTCCACCTCCCTACTGACCACATCCACTGCACTACTGACCACATCCACTGCCCTACTGACCACGTCCACTGATCTACTGACCACATCCACTTCCCTACTGACCACACCCACTGTCCTACTGACCATGTCCACTGCCCTACCATGTCCACGTCGACTGACCACGTCCACTGCCCTACTGACCACGTCCACTGCCCTACTGACCACATTCACTGCCCTACTGAACACGTCCACTGCCCTACTGACCATGTCCCCTACCCTACTGACCACATCCACTGCCCTACTGACTGACAGCATTCCCAGTCCACACTGACACCACTGGCCAAACTAGGGTTGCAAAGGTCGCACTTGTGACTGGGCCCTGGCCTTCCGCCACCATGGCAAAGCCCAAGACTGAAGGACTGCACAACATGTGAAAGGGATTGTGGCCAGTGGCTATTGCACAAAATGACGTACAGGTACATCGTTTCACGCAATAGAGCCGACCTGCCACAGTATATGTATGGAGGATGGTCGGCAAGTGGTTAAAAATGGACAACACTTGTTTTGCATTGTTCTCTGTAGGTTGCCATAATTCAGAATTATTTTAGATAGACTTTTTTTTTAATAAAGAGGAAGTCTGCCTGCTCGCTCCCTTTTCATTTGCCCCTATGAAAAGCAATTTGTGCAGCTGATATGTAAAGTATATAAGCTATGTATCCCAAAAAATATTAATACATTTGAATATTTTTGCCTGAAATATTACTTCTTTCTGCTTCCAAAATGTAATTCTATTTAAAAAGATGATATTCTGTGCTTGGAATCTCTATAGTTTTAAACTTATCTCCCAAAACAAACAGTTGTGTGAAAAAGAATTTGATTTTAGTTTTTTTTTGCATATTTCTCACACTTAAATTATTCAGATCATCAAAAAATTTTAATATTACACAAAGATAACCCGAGTTCCAAGATTCCAAGAAATCCAAGATGCAGTTTTTAAATTATTATTTCATTTATTAAAGGAAAAAATCTGTTCAAACCTGGCTGGCCCTATGTGAAAAAGTAATTGCCCCCTCCCATGCTGAATCATGAATGAACTGTAATTAACCTCAATTTTTTGCAAAGCTGAGTTAAATTTTCACTTGCCACACCCAGGTCTGATTATTGCCAGACCTGTTGAATCAAGAATTCACATAAATAGAAGCTGTCTGACAAAGTGAAGCACTCTAACAGATCACAAAAAGCCACACATCATGCCACAATCTAAAAACTTTCAAGAACAGATTAAAAACAAAGTAATGTATTTGTCTAGGAAAGGTTTTTAAAGCCATTTCTAAGGCTTTGGAACTCCAGTGAACCACAGGGAGAGCCATTATCCACAAATGGAGATAACTTGGTGAACCTTCCCAGGAGTGGCCAGCCTACAGAAATTACTCCAAGAGCATGACGCCGACTCATCCAGGAGGTCATAAAAGAATCCAGAACAACATCTAAAGACCTGCAGGTAAGATCAGTGTTCATGATTAAGGATGAGCTTGATGTTCAGAACAGCAAACATTATGGGGCGTTGTGGGAAATTTGAGCACCATAATGCAGGATTGCAGTGCATCGCTGTATGATGATTGGCCAAAGCATGCATCTGACCTGCATGCTTTGGCCAATCCCAATGTCCTCTGCTAAGAGAGCCATAATTGGCCAAAGGCAGGATGCCTGTGGCCAATCATAGCTCAGGCTGTGTAGTACACGCCCCACACTATATAAGGCTGCCAGCGCGGCGGCCTTGTGTAGTGTATTGGCGTCTGAAGCAGTTAGTGGGTGTTCTGTGTACCTTCAATACAGTATACACTGATCGTTATCGGCCGATTTTTCGATCTTGCTCTTCTGTAGTGGTTGTTGTCTGCGTGCCCTGACCTCAGTATACACCGCTATATTTACCTCACCTATATAGCTAGCGATATATCTATCTTTTATAATAGAGCTTGCAGTCAGTGTTAGGAGCTTGTGCGTGCTATCTGCGTGCTCTGTACCCAGTACACACCGCTATATCCACCTACATAGCTCTTCTCTATTTGAGCCATCTGCCATCTGCAGGAGTTATTGGAAGTTGTGTGTGCCTCCAGCACAGCACAGTATACATCTGTATTTACCCTTTATTGCTGGTGTTCTATAATAAAGGCATCTGCAGGAGTTAGTGGGTGTTGTGTGCCTCCAGCACAATATACACCTGTATCTACCCTTTATTGCTGTTCTCTAATAGAGCCATCTGCAGGGCTTAGTGGGTGTTGTGTGCCTCCAGTACAGTATACCCCTTTATCTACCCTTTATTGCTGGTGTTCTATAATAAAGGCATCTGCAGAAGTTAGTGGGTGTTGTGTGCCTCCAGCACAATATACACTACCCAACTCCCTTCAGGCCATTACCATGTCTGGAAGGCCAGCAAGGAGAGGCAGACAGGCGCGAGCCGATAAAAGAGGGCAAGCAGACTCTGTGTCTAGGGACAACAGTGCTGGTCGTGGACGCGGTGCATTGTCATCAGCACGTGCCCATGGGACACGCTTGTCCTTCTTTTCGGCAGCTGGACATGTTGAACCGCAACATGCCAACGACTTGGTAGAGTGGATGACCAAGCCCTCTTCATCCTCCTCATCCTCTCTCACCCAGTCTCAGGGTACTAGCAAAGCAGCTGCCAACGCATCGTCTTCCCTCCTCTCAATGTCATCATCAGTGACTCCTTCCCTAGACCCACCACGTCCTCCTGAGGAGTCTCCTGAACTCTTTGAGCACAGTGTTGGGTACATGCTCCAGGAGGATGCCCAGTTTTTTGTTGGCTCTGATGATGACACTCAGCTAGAGGAAGGCAGTAGCGTGAGCGCAGAGAGAGGGGATGCTCAAGAAGGACAGCAATCTGGCAGTCATGTTCCACAAGCTGCAGCATACTGCCAGGTTTGCTACAGCGATGAAGAGGGAGGGGATGATGAGGGCACTGACTCCACGTGGGTGCCTGGTAGGAGAGAGGAGGAGGAGGAGGCACATGTCCAATGAGGCAGGATGCCCTCCGGGGGCCAGCTTAGGGGCAGCACACTGACTGAATCACACCGCAGAGCTCTGCCTGTGCAGGGCGCTGCCTCTGCGCGTTATTCTAAAAGTTCTTTGGTGTGGGCCTTTTTTGAGACGAGTGCATCAGATCGCACCGCTGCTATTTGCAACATATGTCTCAAGCGTATCTCACGTGGCCAAAACATCAGCCCCTTGGGCACCGCATGCTTGACCAGACATATGTTGACCTGCCATGCAGCTCGTTGGCAAGCGTACCTCAAAGACCCACACCAAAGAACAAAGTGGACCTCTCCTTGCTCCTCATCAGCTGGCATCTCCAACCCCACTAGACCTTCAGTCCTATCTAAAACCTGCTCTGAGAGGAATGAAGGTGTAGAATTAGGTGTGTCACAGCCAAGTGCTTCCGGGCACTCTGCTAGCAGTACACCCACGTCCGATTATAGCAGGCAAATGTCCCTGCCCCAACTGCTGGAGCGGCGAAAGAAGTTCACTCCCAGCCATCCACATGCCCAGCGGTTGAATGCTAGCTTGGCTAAATTGCTAGCACTTCAACTGCTGCCTTTTCAGTTGGTAGACTCGGCCCCCTTCCGTGAGTTTGTACAATGTGCGGTTCCTTAGTGGCAGGTCCCCAAACGCCACTTTTTCTCACGGAAGGCGATTCCGGCTCTCTACCGGCATGTGGAAGGCAATGTCCTTGCCTCGCTGGACAGGGCGGTCAGCGGTAAGGTGCATATTACCGCTGACTCATGGTCCAGCAGGCATGGACAGGGACGTTACCTGTCTTTCACGGCCCATTGGGTCACTCGTCTGGCAGCTGGGAAGGATGCAGGACAAGATGCAGTAGTGTTGGAGGTTGTTCCGCCGCCTCCAAAATGCTACTATTGGTTGTGACACACCTCTCTCCTCCACCCCTCCTCTTCTTCTTCCTCCATGGCCTCTTCCAGTGCTCTGTCCTCAGAACCAGCGGTGCTCCTTAGGCGTTCCAGGGGCTACGCAAGTACGCAGGCAAAACGATGCCATGCCGTGCTTGCGCTGGTTTGTTTGGGGGACAGGAGCCACACTGGGGCAGATGTTTTGTCAGCTCTGCAGGGGCAGGCCGAGAGGTGGTTGACGCCATGCCAGCTTAAGCCAGGAATGGTGGTTTGTGACAATGGCACCAACCTCCTTTCCGCCCTCCGACAGGGACAACTGACCCATGTGCCCTGTGTAGCTCACGTCCTTAACCTGGTGGTGCAGCGGTTCTTGGGCAGGTACCCCGGCTTACAGGATGTCCTGAAGCAGGCCAGGAAAGTCTGTGTGCATTTCCGTCGATCATTTAATGCCTGTGCTTGGCTGGCTGAGCTCCAAAAGGAGTTGAACCTGCCCAAGAACCGCCTTATATGTGACATGCCCACCAGGTGGAACTCAACGTTGGCCATGCTGCAGCGGCTGCACACGCAGCAGAGGGCCATCAATGAGTACCTGTGTGACTACGGCACCAGGACAGGGTCAGGGGAGCTCGGTTTTTTCTCACCATGCCAGTGGGGCATGATCAGGGATGCATGCACTGTCCTGTCACCGTTTGAGGAGGCCACAAGGATGGTGAGCAGTGACAGTGCATGCATCAGTGACACTGTACCTCTTGTCCACCTCTTGGAGCATACGCTGCGTGGAATAATGGACAGGGCACTTGAGGCAGAACAGAGGCAGGAAGAGGAGGACTTCCTTGCCTCTCAAGGCCCCCTTTATCCAGACAGTGTTCCTGCTGTGCCACCCATCACACAGGAAGAGGATGAGGAGGAGGAAGAGGAGGAGGAGGATGATTGTGTCAGCATGGAGGTGGAGGCTGGCACTCAGCATCAAAAGCAGCAGCAGCAGTCTTGTAGGGATGATTTACAGTCCCAAGAAACACGTGGACTTGTACGTGGCTGGGAGGAGGTAGCTGCGGATCATGTTGTCCTTAGTGACCCAGAGGACTCCGGACCGAATGCCTCAGCTAACCTACGCTGCATGGCCTCCCTGATCCTGCAAAGCCTGCGGAAGGATCCTCGTATTCTTCGGATCAAGGAGAGGGACCATTACTGGCTGGCCACTCTCCTTGATCCACGGTACAAGGGTAAGGTTGCCGAACTTATCTTGCCATCGCAGAGGGAGCAGAGGATGAGACATCTCCGGGAGGCCTTGCAGAAAGGTCTGTGCAACGCGTTCCCAGAGACTGGGAGGTTACAAACTCCTGGTCCTGGACAACGTGTTGCTGAGGCATCGGTCAGAAGGAGCGGTGGAGAAGGTGGCCGTCTGACTGATGCTTTCAGACAATTTTTTAGTCCGCAGCCCCAAGGTATGATCGGTTCCAGCAACCATCGCCAGCGTCTGATTTACATGGTGCAGGAATACCTAGGGGCAAGGTCAGACTTGGACACCTTTCCCACCGAAAATCCTCTGGCTTACTGGGTCTTGAGGATGGATCACTGGCCAGAGCTTGCACAGTATGCAATTGAGCTACTGGCCTGTCCTGCATCCAGCGTTCTTTCGGAACGCACCTTCAGTGCTGCTGGTGGCTTTGTTACCGATCACAGGGTGCGCCTGTCCACCGAATCAGTTGATTGACTGACCTTCATCAAGATGAATCAGTCTTGGATCACCCACAGCTACCAAGCACCTGAAGCTGATGTAACCGAATAATTTTTTTTGAAATATCACATCCCTTCAAGACTGCCTATGCTGATGCGGAGTCTTCCTCCTCCGCTGATATTTTGGAAGAACATTTCTGGTTCTGGGTGATGCCATCAGCCCAATTTTTCTGCCCCTGTTTAACAGGGGCGTTTAATTACAATTTTTGATGCAATGCTTTGCAGCAGGGCTAATTCCTGCAATAAAACTAGAGTATATGGGAGAGGTTGCAGTGTGGTGGCACCAGCACCAGTGCCTAAAGCCCAATTTTTCTGCCCCTGTTTAACAGGGGCGTTTAATTACAATTTTTGATGCAATGCTTTGCAGCAGGGCTAAGTCCTGCAATAAAACTAGAGTATATGGGAGAGGTTGCAGTGTGGTGGCACTGGCACCAGTGCCTAAAGCCCAATTTTTCTGCCCCTGTTTAACAGGGGCGTTTAAGTACAATTTTTGATGCAATGCTTTGCAGCAGGGCTAATTCCTGCAATAAAACTAGAGTATATGGGAGAGGTTGCAGTGTGGTGGCACCTGCACCAGTGCCTAAAGCCCAATTTTTCTGCCCCTGTTTAACAGGGGCGTTTAATTACAATTTTTGATGCAATGCTTTGCAGCAGGGCTAAGTCCTGCAATAAAACTAGAGTATATGGGAGAGGTTGCAGTGTGGTGGCACCGGCACCAGTGCCTAAAGCCCAATTTTTCTGCCCCTGTTTAACAGGGGCGTTTAAGTACAATTTTTGATGCAATGCTTTGCAGCAGGGCTAATTCCTGCAATAAAACTAGAGTATATGGGAGAGGTTGCAGTGTGGTGGCACCAGCACCAGTGCCTAAGGCCCAATTTTTCTGCCCCTGTATAACAGGGACATGTAATTACAATTCTTGATATAATATTTCTCAGGAGGGCCCGTTCCTGTGCCCACCCAGAGTAACTGTGAGGACCTATAGTGTTGTGGCACCAGCACCACAACCACCAAAGGTCAATTTTTCTACCACTGTTCAACAATGGCATGTAATTACAATTCTTGATATAATCGTTCACAGCAGGGTGCTCCAGCGCCCACCAAGAGTCACTTTGAGGGCTTACAATGTTGTGGCAAAACCAACACCTTGTTCCGCCATTTCTGCAGAGCATATAGGGCAGGCCCCTACTTTCAAACATCCAATTTACAAACATCTCCTACTTGCAAACGGAAGGAGACAACAGCAAGTGAGATGAAAAAAGATGGACGACAAAACAAATTATACAGGGGTGATAACCCTTCCCTATGTTTTCCAAAAAGCTTAAAAATTGTTTTTTTTGACTGGAGCTACACTTTAAAAATGTACCAGTTAAAAATTACAAACAGATTCAACTTAACACAACAAACCTACACAGTCCCTGTCTTGTTTGCACCGCCTGTATACTGCTGTTCTGAGTATATAGGGCCTGGGGGGCCACACGCATTTCCGTTTTTTAATATGGGTATGGGGTTCCCCTTAATATGCGTACAAGACCCAAAGGGGCTGGTAATGGGCAGGGAGGGCTACCCATGCCATTTTTCTCAATGATTTTCAACCATATTGCAGGAACCAGATATAACATTAAAACCGCAAGCAGTTTTCAATGATGTTATTTCCGTTTAATGTCATTTTGTGCAGGGACTGTTCTAAACACGGGAAACACGTGGCACTTCACAGGCATACTACAGACACCCCCCAGGCACCATACTTAAAGGAATATTTCACTTTTTTTTTCACTTTAATCGTCATTAAAATCAGTGCTCCCGCCAAAACGGCCATTTTTAAAAACATTTTAGGCATTGACCCATGTCCCCTGGGGTAGGAGCCAGGTCCCCAAACCCTTTTTAGGACAGTATCTTGCATATTAGCCGTTAAAATTAGCACTTTTAATTTCGAACGTTCGAGTCCCATAGACTTGAATGGGGTGCGAACCAAACCGGGGGGTGTTCGGCTCATCCCTAGCCTGAAGGTAGCAAGAGTAGGGGGTAGCCAGACCAGTGGAGGTAGCGAGTTCCAGAGGATAGGAGAGGCTCTGGAGAAATCATGGAGACGAGCATGGGAGGAGGAGACGAGAGAGCTTGAGAGTAGGAGGTCTTGAGAAGAGCGGAGGGGACGATTTGGGTGATATTTGGAGACAAGATTGGTGATATAGCTCGGGGCAGAGTTGTGAATGGCTTTGTATGTTGTGGTTAGTATTTTGATTTGAATTCACTGGGTGATTGGGAGCCAGTGTAGGGACTGGAGGAGAGGGTTGGCAGACACTGAGCGGTTGGTAAGGTGAATAGGTCTGGCAGCAGCATTTATGATAGACTGAAGAGGAGAAGCAGGCCAATGAGAAGGGAGTTGCAATAGTCAAGGCGAGAGATAACAAGGGAGTGAATGAGGAGCTTGGTGGTTTCATTTGTTAAAAAGGGGCAAATTTTAGAGATGTTACGGAGGTGAATTCTACAAACTTTTGACAACGATTGGACTTGGAGCTGAAATGACAAGTCAGAGTCTAGGATTACACCTAGTACCCTGACGTGAGGGGAGGGCCTGATGCTTGCATTGTTGATTTTGATGGAAAAGTAATGGGGGGCATGTGCAGGGGGGGATATTAATAGCTCAGTTTTAGAGAGATTTAGTTTAAGGAAGTGGTGTGACATCCATGCTGATATGTCGGTTAGCAGGTTAGCAATACGAGAGGAGACCTGAAGGTGAGGTGAGGTGTAGACAGTTAGATTTGGGTGTCATTGGCGTATAAGTGGTATTGGAAGCCGTGGGTGGTTATCAAGTGACCAAGGGAGGAGGTGTAGATAGAGAAGAGAAGGGGCCCAAGAACAGAGCCTTGGGGGACCCCTACAGAAACAGGCAATGGAAAGGAGGAGACAGAGTTGTAGGTGACACTGGAGGAGCGCTGTGATAGATAGGCAGGGAACCAGGATAGAGCAAAATCTCGGAGGCCAAAGGAATGTAGTTTATTGAGGAGGAGCGGGTGGTCAACAGTATCAAAGGCAGCAGAGAGGTCAAGTAGTAGGAGTATGGAGTACTGGCTGTTGGTTTTTGCAGTTAGAAGATTATTAGTGAGTTTTAGTAAGGCAGTTTCCCTGGAGTGCTGCGAGCGAAAGCCAGACTGTAATGGGTCAAGAAGGTTATTTTCACTGAGGTAGGAGCTAAGACGGTTGTAGACTAAGCCCCTGTACACACGGTCGGAGATTCTGCCAACCAAAACAGTCGAGTCGGAGTATGTCCGATCAAACCAGTTGGTCGGGAAATATTTCCAATATGTTTGAAAATTGGGTCCGACGGATATTCGGACGGAATCAGTCCGATGCATACCACACACAGTCGGATTATCCGACGACGCGGTCCGATAGGACACATTCCGACGGATTCTCCGACCGTGTGTACAAGGGCTAAGAGTTCTAGAAGTTTAGAGGTGAATGGGAGCAATGAGATAGGTCTTAAGTTGTTCAGGTTGGTGGGGTCCAGTGAGGGTTTTTTAAGTATGGGGGTGATCTGCGCATGTTTTAGAAGGGAGGGGAAGGTGCCACTTGAGAGGGAGAGATTGAAGATGTGAGTGAGGGAGCATAGGATAGAATTAGAGGATGACCTTAATAGTTGTGAGGGAACAGGATCCAAGGGACAATTGGTTAGGTGAGCATCTGAGAAAAGTTTTGTAACCTCTTCAGTAGTAGCCAATTCAAAAGAGGAGAGTGTTGAATGTGCTATTAGGCCAGATATGTTGGGTGGGGAAGATGTACGCACAGTGAAGGTGTCCTCACAAATTGCATCAATCTTGTCTTTGAAGTGATTGGCAATCTCTTGGGCAGTGAGTGAGTTAGTGGGTAGAGGGGGGTGGGGGACGAAGCAGAGAGTTAAAGGTTGAGAAGAGCCGACGGGGACTGGATGACAAAGTATTAATAAGAGAAACAAAGTAGGCTTGTTTGGCAGCATGGAGGCAGGAATTGCATTTTAGAAGGGCAGATTTATATATGGTGAAGTCTTGCAGGCATTTGGTTTTACTCCACAGCCGTTCAAGAGCACGGCAATGTCTCTTGAAATTTCTATTGCTGTCAGTTTGCCAGGGTTGTAACTGTCAGGCCTGATTCTGCATGTGGTTAGAGGAGCAAGTGCATCTAGTGATGATGAGAATGAACTGTTGTAGACAGAGGTGGCAAGGTCAGGACAGGACAGGGGAGAGATTATGTCATATAGGTGGTCAGTAGCAGAATAGAGAAGAGAAGGGTTAATATGGCAAAGGTTTCTACAAGTAATTATTTGCTGCTTGGAGAGATGGGTGGTTGGAGGCAAGGATACAGTGAAACTAATGAGGTTGTGATCAGAGAGAGGAAAGGGGGTGTTTGTGAGGTTGCCAGGGTTGCAGAGATGGGAGAATACAAGGTCAAGGGTATTACCATTGGAGTGAGTGGAAGTATGTGTCCATTGGGTTAGGTCAAATGATGAGGTTAAGTCGAAAAGTTTAGCTGTAGTTGGGTTGTTAACATTGACAGGAATGTTAAAGTCACCAAGAATGATGGTGGGTATTTCAGAGGAGAGAAAGTAGGGTAGCCAGGCAGCAAAGTCATCAAGAAAGCGTGACACCGGTCCAGGAGGCCAATAAAGTGCTTCTATTCTCAGAGAAATAGTCTGGGGGAGTGAGTCTAATGGAGACCACCATGGGAGAGGGCAGCAGGAGAAGCTGAGTCCAAATTTTGAAGCCAGGTTTCAGTTATGGCGAGTATGTTAAAGCCATGAGATATGAAGAGGTCATGTACAGATGTTAGCTTGTTACAGATGGAGCGGGCATTCCAAAGGGCGCATGAGATAGGTGGGCTGCTTTGAGGAAGCAGGGGGATAGAAACAAAATTAAGTGGATTGCGGTGGTTGCCAGAGGGGGAGGGGTATTAGAGATGTGGCTTGCAGTAGGAGAACCAGGATTAGGAGAAATGTCACCTGAGACTAGGAGAAGGAAGAGGGTGAGGAACGCAAGATGGGAGTGGAATGTGCATGAGCGCATGTGTCTGGTGGCCCTGGAGTTTATGCCAGCATGTGGATGCAGCAAATGCAGGAGATGATGGGTGCAGTAGTAGGGAGCGGGTAGGAGTGAGGGTGATATGTGCATGCTGCAGGGTAGAGAGGAGGGGTAGAGTAAGGATAATTTGAGGATAGAAGACACTGATGTGAGAAGGAAGAGAATGAGGAGCATCGTAGTAGATAGAGTGGGAATCTGACTTGATAAAAAATAAATGTCAAATGCTGGTTTGCTTGTCGTTTTGTAGAGTGGAGCAAAGTTCTTGTTGTATCTTCATCCAGCTTTAGTTAACCTGCTTTCGTTAAACTGTGTCGGTGAAACTGCGCATCACTTGTGACAGAGCCACTCAGGAAAGAGCCACGATGTTATTAATATCCTATTCAAGAAATATTGTAATATAAAAAAACATATATTCTCATATATACACAAACTTTTGAAATCTTTAAAACTCAATTATTCTATTAAGGTGTAATCCATTCATTTTTTAATATTTGTTAACTGATAAATATTAGATATTAGATTAAAGAAACTTTCTAACACCTTACAATCAGCTTTCAGAACTGTACTCACTGAGCTATGCAGATTGTAATTTCAGCTCTTCGCCTCCTTTTTTCTGAACTCTCAAATAAGCTTTATAAATTCAACACTTTGAAGGAATGTAGAGAGGGGAAGACTGCAAATAGATACAAATTATGTAGAAGGATTTGTTTCATCTCTGTGTATCACCCAAGCCCAGTCACTTCACTGTATATAAGTGAGGGTTTACAACCACTTTACCAATATTATAAGCATAACAGCCATTCCTACATAACTGACAGTTCATCAATTACATCAGAAGCCATGACAAGACAGGGCAGTCCTAATCAGTACAATTTCGCTTGAGATTGTATTGTGAAATTGGCTTAAAGCAATGTTTATTTACCAATTATGATTATGGCAGCCATGCAAAGATATAACTGGAATAGAAACATTTCCTTCAGCCAATTTCACAATCTCAAGTGAAACGGTGCTAAGAATTATGATAATACTACACAAATGTAACTGTTTGAAGCTCATTTTCTCAGAAAAGGATTTAGAGTAGGTGTGGATTAAAAATGATTACCGTATATACTCGAGTATAGGCCGACCCGAATATAAGCCGAGGCCCCCAATTTACCCCCAAAAAAACTGGCAAACTTATTGACTCGTGTATAAGCCGAGGGTGAGACATGCCTGTCCATCCCTGTGTGTGTGTCCGTCCATCCCTGTGTGTCCGTCCATCCCTGTGTGTCCGTCCATCCCTGTGTGTCCGTCCATCCCTGTGTGTCCGTCCATCCATCCCTGTGTGTGTGTGTGTCCATCCATCCATCCATCCCTGTGTGTGTGTGTCTCCATCCATCCATCCATCCATCCCTGTGTGTGTGTGTCTCCATCCATCCATCCATCCATCCCTGTGTGTGTGTGTCTCCATCCATCCATCCATCCATCCCTGTGTGTGTGTGTCTCCATCCATCCATCCATCCCTGTGTGTGTCTCCATCCGTGTGTGTGTGTGTGTGTGTGTGTGTGTGTGTGTGTGTGTGTGTGTGTGTGTGTGTGTGTGTCCAGCCTACCTTTGTCCCGAGCCTCCGTCCCGTGCCTTGCCTCCTTGCCTCCGTCCCGTGCCGTGCCTTGCCTCCTTGCATCCGTCCCGTGTCATGCCTTGCCTTGCCCCCGTCCCGTCCCGTGCCGTGCCGTCCCGTGCCCTCTTCGTCGGCGGCCATTGTAAAGTTCAAAAGCTGCGCCGCCGCCTTCGCCTGTGATAGGCGGAACACTGAATTTCCCAGCAGCCTGTGTTCCGCCTATCACAGACGTCGTATCATCCTCGTCCGTAGTACGAGGATGATACGATGTCCGTGATAGGCGGAACACAGGCTGCTGGGAAATTCAGTGTTCCGCCTATCACAGGCGAAGGCGGAGCCGGAGGCGCGGCTTTTGAATAGAATGGCCGCTGTCTGTCTGCTCGACACGCTGATCGAGCGGGCAGACAGCGATGACTCGAGTATAAGCCGAGGGGGGCACTTTCAGCCTCAAAAAAGAGGCTGAAAATCTCGGCTTATACTCGAGTATATACGGTATGTAAAATATCTCACTATACCATCTTCCAATGATTATGATGATGGTAACTTTGCCAACAAGATAATAGAAAAAATATCTTTTAGCTTTACAGACTTAAGCAAAACTGTACTGATTATAATTATACTTAATGAAGTGAATTATTAACCACTTTCAGACCGGACCATTTTGCTGGCTTAATACCACACTTTTTGCGATTCGGCACTGCGTCGCTTTAACTGACAATTGTGCGGCCGTGCGACGTGGCTCCCAAACAAAATTGACGTCTTTTTTTCCCACAAATAGAGCTTTGTTTTGGTGGTATTTGATCACCCCTGCGTTTTTTATTTTTTGCGCTATAAACAAAAATAGAGCGACAATTTTGAATAAAACTAATTTTTTTTACTTTTTGTTATAATAAATATCCCCCAAAAACATATAAAAAAAAACATTCTTTTCCCTCAGTTTAGGCCGATACATATTCTTCTACATATTTTTAGTAAAAAAATCACAATAATCGATTATTGATTGGTTTGCGCAAAAGTTATAGCGTTTACAAAATAGGGGATAGTTTTTATGGCATTTTTATTAATAATTTTTTTTTTACTAGTAATGGCGGCGATCAGCGATTTTTATTGTGACTGCCACATTGCGGCCGACACATCGGACATTTTTGACACATTTTTTGGGCCATTGTCATTTATACAGTAATCACTGCTATATAAATGCAGTGATTCCTGTGTAAATGACACTGGCAGTGAAGGGGTTGTCCAGTGGGTAGCAGTGTAGGGGTTAAGTGTTCCCAGGGGTGTGTTACTAACTGTGGGGGGGGGGCTGGGCTTTGTGTTAGGGAACACTGATCGCCGCCATTACTAGTAAAAAAATAAATAATAAAAAATTATTAATAAAAATGCCATAAAACTATCCCTATTTTGTAAACGCTATAACTTTTGCGCAAACCAATCAATAATCGCTTATTGCGATTTTTTTTACTAAAAATATGTAGAAGAATACGTATCGGCCTAAACTGAGGGAATAAAATGTTTTTTTAAATATTTTTGGGGGATATTTATTATAACAAAAAGTAAAAAGTAATGCATTTTTTTCAAAATTGTCGCTCTATTTTTGTTTATAGTGCAAAAAATAAAAACCGCAGGGGTGATCAAATACCACCAAAAGAAAGCTCTATTTTTGGGAAAAAAAGGACATCAATTTTGTTTGGGAGCCACGTTGCACGACCGCGCAATTGTCAGTTAAAGCGACGCAGTGCCGAATCGCAAAAAGTGGTCTGGTCTTTGACCAGCAAAATGGTCCGGTCTGTAAGTGGTTAATATACCTTGTTGTAAAAATTATTCTAGAACATCAGAAACTGAACTTATTGATTCTTGTAGCAACTTACATTGACTTTGGGGCTTAGGATCTTTTCCCTCAATGTCTATTTCAATATCTTTAAACAAACCTGTATCAATTTTAGTCTGACTCCAAAGACTTTTATGTGATCGAACCAATTGTTCCAATATGAAATCGGTTCCTGTATGTGGCCAATTATAATCTGAAGACATCTCAGCAACAATTGGAGCAACATAATTTAATGTTGGAGAAGTCAATAAATTTTTTAATCCAATTTTGGCAATGGAAGTAATCCATTTCTTTCATTGATAGCATTGCTTTCCATATTGCTTGAACTGTCAGTGTACTGATCTGTTTGACTTCTGAGGCATAAGGCAAATCAATCAACCTATTGTGTGGACAAGGATGAATAAATTGCTCAGAATTTTCCTCATTTTTGAATTCTAAAGTTTTTCTTTGTGAATCTAATTTATATTTTAAACATTCTTTCTGTACATGGCCACATTTCTTACAATGTAAGCAAATAACATTTCCTGTCTGCTCTGAAACTTTGGTTCTGCCTGTGACGTGTATCTCACCATATCTGGGTGTGACCATACACGTGGCAACTCTCTGATCGCCATTTTGCTTTTGTCTGTCTAAACTTTGTGTGCATACTGCATCTTTATTCATTAATTTTGTTTTAAGTAAAAAATCATGATCCTGGTCATCGATCTCAATAGACCGCATATCTGGTACAAAAGACTTCTGTTTAGAGTCTGTACTATCATTAATCTCTAAACTCTTGCTTGACTGTGCTTTAGAATTTACACAAATCCTTTTTTACATTATTCTGTAATTCAGACAACTGAATATCTTTTATTTGAATTGCACTTTGCAAATCACCTATTCGCTCAGTCAAAATCGGGCAATTAACACATACGCTGTTATCCTTCTGAGTCTTTGTTTTCCCTTTTGTACAAACAACATTCCTTTTAGGATCTCCTAATATCATTGTGTCAAAAACTTTAACTAACTTCATCACATTTCTAACCTGTTTGCTGAATCTCTTAAAAGTACATTTTGATTTTTGTATCTTAATATTAGCCTTTAACCACTTAAGGACCAGGCCTCTTTTTCAGACTTGGTGTTTACATGTTTAAAACTGTTTTTTTTTCTAGAAAATTACTTAGAAAAAAAGCAATATAAAATGTTTGGAGGTTCTAACACCCTAGAGAATAAAATGGCGGTCATTGAAATACTTTTTTTCACACCGTATTTGCGCAGCGGTCTTACAAGCGTACCTTTTTTGGACAAAATTAACTTTTTTGAATAAAAAAATAAGACAACAGTAAAATTAGCGCAATTTTTTTTTATATTGTGAAAGATAATGGTATGCCGAGTAAATTGATACCCAACATGTCACGCTTCAAAATTGCACCCGCTCGTGGAATGGCGTCAAACTTTTAGCCTCAAAAATCTCCATAAGCGTCATTTAAAAAATTCTACAGGTTGCATTTTTTGCGTTACAGAGGAGGTCTAGGGCTAGAATTATTGCTCTTACTCTAATGATCGCGGCAATACCTCACATGTGTGGTTTGACCACTGTTTTCATATGCGGGCGCTACTCACGTATGCGCTCGCTTCTGTGCGCAAGCTCGTCGTGACGGGGTGTTTTTAAAAAAGTTTTTTTTTTTTTCTTATTTATTTTGATTGATTTTATTTATTTTTACACTGTTTAAAAAAAAATGGATCACTTTTATTCCTATTACAAGGAATGTAAACATCCCTTGTAATAGAAAAAAGCATGACAGGTCCTCTTAAATATGAGATCTGGGGTCAAAAAGTCCTCAGATCTCATATTTGGGCTAAAATGCAAAAAATAAATAAAAAAAATAACATTTAAAAAAATATACCTTCTCCCGCCGCCGATAGCGGTGATCTCGCGGCGAATCTGCCGCGGAGACCACCGTTGTCGTACAGCCAACCGCCACCTGAAGAGATGGATATCTTGGTTGTGGCAGCAGCTGCTGCCGTTACCGAGATATCCCTCTTCAAAAATAGGATGTACATCGTCGTGCGGCGGTCGGCAAGTGGTTAAGCATTCATTGAACATGTAACACCATAATTCATCATCTTTAACACATTTTGACAGATTTTTGAATTCTACTTTACTTTCACTAGATAATTCATCAATAAAATTAATTACTTAACAATTTAGGACAGAGTTTTCTTGCACGTGCGCAATGTCTCGCCAATTTTGATGATTCTATGATTCCAGTTTCATTCAATGATGCCAAAAGTTAATTTGATGTTTCTATTCCTCCTGGAAGCTTGACTGCCTAATCAATGCTTATCTTGCTTAATATTCAGACAAAATTAAACTGCCTAAGGCTCGCCACTATTAAAATACTGTTATTATGGTATTAATATAAATATTCTGTAAATTAGATTGATGAGAAAAGTTCCAAGAAAGTCCATTCAGTTTTTGTGTAAAAACTCAAAAATTGATTTAACCACGTGCCACCCGTGCTATAGCCGAAAGACGGCTACAGCGTAGACTTAATTTTCCGGGAGGGCATCCCTGGATGTCCTCCCGTGCTTGAGCAGCCTGCACACCCCCTGCAGGGTGTGGGCGGTGCACTCTGTGATCATCGAGTCTTTAAGACTCGCCTGATCGCAGATCAGAGTAAGGGATCGATCCCGACCCCTTACCACGTGATCAGCTGTCAGCCAATGACAGCTGATCATGTGATGTAAACAGAGCTAGTAATCAGCTATTTTTCCTCCTCACACTGTGTGAGGAGGGGAAAAAAAAGCAACTCAACAGCGACTGCGATAGAGAAATCGGTCCCGCCGTGGAGGTGTCACCAGCGTCACCTACCAGTGCCCACCAGCGTCACCTACCAGTGCCCACCAGCGTCACCTACCAGTGCCCACCAGCGTCATCTACCAGTGCCCACCAGTGTCACCTACTAGTGCCCACAGTGCCAGCCATCAGTGCCCACAGTGCCGCCTATCAGTGCCCACAGTGCCACCTATAAATCATCAATCAGTGCGCCATTACCAGTGCTGCCTATCAATACCACCCACCAGTGCCCATCAGTGCCACCTATCAGTGCCCATCAGTGACGTCCATCAGTGTCACCCATCAGTGCCATCTTATCAGTGCCCATTAGTGACGTCTTATCAGAGCTCATCAGTGTTGTCTCATCTGTGCCTACCAGTGTCGCCTTATATGTGCCTATCAGTGTTGCCTTATATGTGCCCATCAGTACAATCCATCAGTGCAGCCTCATCAGTGAATATCAATGAAGGAGAAAAATTACCCGTTTGCAAAATTTTATAACAAAGTATGAAACTTTTTTGTTCAAAAATTTCTTTTTTGTTTGTTTAGCAAAAAATAAAAACCCAATGGGGATTAAATACCACCAAAAGAAAGCTCCATTTGTGTGAAGAGAATGATAAAAATTGAATCTGAGTACAGTGTAGCATGACCGTGCAATTGTCATTTAAAGTGTGACAGCGCTGAAATCTGAAAAATGGTCTGGGGGGGGGGGGGGGGTTAAGTGCCCAGTAAGCAAGAGGTTAATAATAAAATAGAAAAATATTACAAGAACAGTATCAAAATGTAGAATGTAAAAATAACATCAATAATGTATTATATTCTTAAGATAAAGATTGAATCAGATGTGTGTCCTACTACATTAATCAGTATATATATTATATTTATTGAAAATCCAATGGTCTTAATAATATCCTATTCAAGAAATATTGTAATATAAAGAACTTATATTCTCATATATACACAAGCTTTTCCATCTTAAGAAATGTGAAACCTTTCTTCTCCCCTATGGGGGAAGGTGAGGGAAACCAACTTAAGATTCTTAATTACTAACACGTTTGGTTCTCCATATGAATGCTTATGAAGCTTATACCAATATGTATACCTTTTTTAAGTATAAAAAAAAGGATATAATTTCACTTTTTCCTTAACTAAAAGAGATTTTATATATATATATATATATATATATATATATATATATATATGTATATATATATATATATATATATATAATATATATATATATATATATAAACACCTTCCAATCAGCTTTCAGAACTGTCCTCGCTGAGCTCTGCAGATTGTAATTTCAGCTCTTCGCCCCCTTTTTTCTGAACTCTTAAATAAGCTTTATAAATTCAACACTTTGAAGGAATGTAGAGAGGAGAAGACTGCAAATAGACAGATACAAATTATGTAGAAGGATTTGTTTCATCTCTGTGTATCACCCGAGCCCAGTCACTTCACTGTACATAAGTGAGGGTTTACAACCACTTTACCAATAGTATAAGCATAATAGCCATTCCTACATAACTGACATTTCATCATCTACATCAGAAGCCATGACAAGACAGGGCAGTCCTAATCAGTACAATTTCGCTTGAGATTGTATTGTGAAATTGGCTTAAAGGAATGTTTATTTACCAATTATGATTATGGCAACCTTGCAAAGATATAACTGGAAAAGAAACATTTCCTTCAGCCAATTTCACAATCTCAAGTGAAACGGTGCTAAGAATTATGATAATACTACACAAATGTAACTGTTTGAAGCTCATTTTCTTAGAAAAGGATTTAGAGTAGGTGTGGATTAAAAATGCTTATGAAAAATATCTCACTATACCATCTTCCAATGATTATAATGATGGTAACTTTGCCAACACCATAATAGAAAACATTTCTTTTAGTTTCTAGTTTAGTTTTAGTTTAGTTTCTAGTTTAGTTTCCAGTTTAGTTTTAGTTTCTAGTTTTTAGTGGCTAATTGGGCACAATTTGGACATTTTCACTTAGGGGTGTACTCACTTTTGTTGCTAGCGGTTTAGACATTAATGGCTGTGTGTTGAGTTATTTTGAGGGGACAGCAAATTTACAATGTTATACAACCTGTACACTCACTACTTTACTTTGTAGCAAAGTGTAATTTCTTCAGTGTTGTCACATGAAAAGATATAATAAAATATTTACAAAAATGTGAGGGGTGTACTCACTTTTGTGAGATACTATATATATATATAGATATAGATAGAGATGGTGTCATAAACTAGAAGTGACCAGAACTGTGTGACTGCGACAGAGTGAACCAGACATAAATAAGTGAAATTAAGTTTATTAAAATAAATGTATATAAATGTGAATACACCACCAATACAAACTGAGTGAACAAACCAAACAACCAAACAGTGAAGATAAACAAACAAACCAGCATACGTAGCAAAAGGGAGTACCAGAATCATAGTCAAGCCAGGCCAGGGTCATAAATAGGAGGTCAACAGATTGGGGGACAAGGAGAAAGGGAACAGGTTGCAGGATAAGGTTCCAGGGATGCAGGGATAGATAGGATCAGGTACAACAGGTTCAGGACGCAGGATGCAGGAATCAAGGTTCAGGATCAGGTATCAGGTATCAGGTAAACAGGCTGCAGGTCAGGGCACAAGGACAATACCAGAGCAAGGTGTGTGTGCACTTGCCGGGTATTTATACAATGGCTGCTATCAGTCATGTGACGCCTGACTGCAGAAGGTAATACCTGCTCCACACTGCCAGGATCCCTCCGCTGGTGGACACCAGTACTGCGGACCAAAGATTACATAATTCCAGCAGGGAAAGCTCTTCTGACAGCTCCAAACTGCCAGGAGACACCTGCTGGTGGATCTCAGTACTGCATGCCAAATGATCGATATTATCAGCAGAGGGAACCTTTCCTGACAGTACCCCCCCTCGAAGGAGCAACCTCCGGAACGCTCCAACTAGCAGTTGCTGGGAAAAGTCCATTGCGTCAAACTGGATAGCAGGCACAGGAACCTCAAGCTGAGTAGCAGACACATCGAACTGGGCAACAGGCACATTAAGCTGGGCAGCCAGCACGGGCACATCAGGCTGGGAAGCAGGAACGGGCACATCAGGTTGGGAAACGGGCACTTCAAGCTGGGCAGCAGGCACGGGCACTTCAAGCTGGGCAGCGGGCACATCAAGCTGGGAAGCGAGCATGGGCACATCAGGTTGGGAAGCAGGCACTTCAAGCTGGGCAGCAGGCACGGGCACATCATGCTGGGCAGCAGGCACATCAAGCTGGGCAGCGGGCATGGGCATATCAAGCTGGGCAGCGGGCACATCAAGCTGGTCATTGGGCACATCAAGCTGGAAAGCAGGCACATCAAGCTGGGCAGCAGGCATGGGCACATCAGGTTGGAAAGCAGCCACTTCAAGCTGGGCAGCAGGCATGGGCACCACAAGCTGGGCAGCGGACAGGAACACCTCAGGCTGGAAAGCAGACAGAAGTACATCGGACCGGGAAGCTGGCACCTCGGACCGGGAATCTGGCACATTGGACTGGAAGGCAGGCAGCGGCACGTCAGGCTGGACGGCAGGCACTGGGACATCAGGCACATCAGACTGGAAGGCCGGGACATCAGTCTGGAAGGCATCAGACTGGAAGGCATCAGACTGGAAGGCATCAGACTGGAAAGCCGGGACATCAGACTGAAAGGCATCAGACTGAAAAGCCGGGACATCAGACTGGAAGGCATCAGACTGGAAAGGCGGGACATCAGACTGGAAGGCATCAGACTGGAAAGCCGGGACATCAGACTGGAAGGCATCAGACTGGAAAGCTGGGACATCAGACTGGAAGGCATCAGACTGGAAAGCCGGGACATCAGACTGGAAGGCATCAGACTGGAAAGCTGGGACATCAGATTGGAAGGCATCAGACTGGAAAGCCGGGACATCAGACTGGAAGGCATCAGGCTGGAAGGCCGGGACATCAGACTGGAAGGCATCAGACTGGAAGGCCGGGACATCAGACTGGAAGGTATCAGACTGGAAGGCCGGGACATCAGACTGGAAGGCATCAGACTGGAAGGCCGGGACATCAGACTGGAAGGCATCAGACTGGAAGGCCGGGACATCAGACTGGAAGGCATCAGACTGGAAGGCCGGGACATCAGACTGGAAGGCATCAGACTGGAAGGCCGGGACATCAGACTGGAAGGCATCAGACTGGAAGGCCGGGACATCAGACTGGAAGGCCGGGACATCAGACTGGAAGGGCGGGACATCAGACACATCTGGCACTCCGGGCTGGAACTCTGGCTCTGGCACTCCGGGCTGGAACTCTGGCTCTGGCACTCCAGGCTGGAACTCTGGCTCTGGCACTCCAGGCTGGAACTCTGGCTCTGGCACTCCAGGCTGGAACTCTGGCTCTGGCACTCCAGGCTGGAACTCTGGCTCTGGCACTCCAGGCTGGAACTCTGGCTCTGGCACTCCAGACTGGAACTCTGGCTCTGGCACTCCAGGCTGGAACTCTGGCTCTGGCACTCCGGGCTGGGACAGATTGGTGGGTGTGGAGGCAGGTTGGGTTAATGGTAGGATCATTTTGGTTGGGAAAAACTTTTGTTTTTTCTTTGGCTTAACCACTGAAGCTTTGTAGATGACTGCAGGACTGTAGGTAAGGGGTGCAGCAGACTGGAAAGGAGGATTGTGATATGGTAGAGAAGAGGTACCAGTAGCTGGGGGAAGATCGTGTGGGTTTGTAGGCAGCAGAGAGGAGGCAGGTGGGTTGAATGCAGGATAAGTACAGGGAGCAGAGACTGGATATGGGTATTTGTTTGGGAGCAGCGTGTACTGGGCTGCAACTGAGGTTGACATGGCTGATGGGGAAACATACATTTGGGTAGGCTCATATCTGATGGCAGAGGTGGTTTGTTTGGCTGGGGCTGATTGCACCATGTCAGACCATGCTGAAAGTATAGGTTGTATAAACTGTAGTTTTAAGTCTCCCTGTTCAACAAAAGACTGAGCAGACACAATGCACTCAGCAATCACCTATGGGGAACAGGCTGAGTAGTGTTCACAAAAATCAGCAGGATCATCTTCAAAAAGCCATACTAAAGATACAACCTGATTCATATTAAAAGGAGGAGTGAAATCATCATGGCCATCTGGGATACAGGGCAGGACCAGCTCAGTACAGATCTTGATCAAAGGCTGCACCTCCCCAAACAATATATAACCCTGATCGACCAGGGAGTGAGCCAAACGGATAGCTGCAAACAACTGGTCACCTGCTAAAAATCGCAGATCGTCACCATTACCAGTAAAAACAATAAAAAAAGTCCTTAAATCTATCCCCTATTTTGTAGACAATATAAGTTTTGCGCAAACCAATTTTCGCTTATTGGGATTTTTTTTTACCAAAAATATTTAGAAGAATACATATTGGCCTAAACTGATGAATAAATTCATTTTTTAAAATTTTTGGGGGGATATATATCATAGTAGAAAGTAAAAAATATATTTATTTATTTTAAAAATCATCAGTCTTTTTTTTGTTTATAGCGCAAATAAAAACCGCAGAGGTGATCAAATACCACCAAAAGAAACCTCTATTTGTGGGAATAAAGGACATCAATTTTATTTGTGTACAATGCCGCATGACCGCGCAATTGTCAGTTAAAGCAACACAGTGCCGTATCGCAACAAATGGCCCGGTCATTAAGGGTGTAAATCCAGGGCTGAAGTGGTTAAACTAGGAGAGGTTGAGGAGGGTGAATTAAATTATAGTGGGGCAGACAGGTCAGACAGGGGTCAGCCCCTATTGGTGGGTGGAATGGGGAAAGATGGGGGGGGGGGGGGCTATGGCAGATGATATGAAGGCTTCTGTGTTACAAACAACCATTCAAAATAGTATTATTTGCACTAAAATAAAAAAAACCCTAGTTAGACTTACCGGTAACGGTATTTCTACGAGTCTTTCAGGACAGCACCTGGAGAGAGCGCAGCTCCACCCACTTTCCCAGGAAACACTGCAGATCACTTTAAAAGACCGGACACTTCCACCATGGCCTCAGTTGTTCATAGAGTACCTCCGCCATGCTGAAATTAAATAAGCAGAAAACATAGCAATAACACCACATTTATCAAACACAATATAGGGTGGGTCATCGGCGCTGTCCTGAAAGACTCGTAGAAATACCGTTACCGGTAAGTCTAACTAGGGTTTTTCTCCCTTCGTCTTTCAGGACAGCACCTGGAGATGATAAGAGAGTACTTACTCTAGGGAGGGACCACCGCCTGCAGAACCTTTCTGCCAAAGGCCTGGTCTGAAGCTGAAAGCAGGTCCAACCTGTAGTGGCGTGTGAAGGTGGTGAAGCTTGTCCACGTAGCCGCTTTACAGATTCGATTCGGAGAGGCTCCTGCTCTTTCCGCCCAGGAAGTTGCTACTGCCCGAGTAGAATGAGCGACAACCCCTGCGGGGGGTTCAACCCCTGATGCACTATAGGTCTCCCTAATAGCCATTCGTAGCCACCTAGCTATAGTATTTTTGGACGCACTATAGCCCTTCCGTGGTCCTGAGAACGCTATGAAAAGGGAGTTTGACTTCCTAAACTCACTTGTGATCTCTAGATAGTGTAACAGACACCTTCTAACATCTAGGGTATGGAAAGATTTCTCTGTAGCGTTTGCAGGTGAAGGGCAAAAGGTGGGTAGAACTATTTCTTGCGTCCTATGGAAGGCTGTTGAGACTTTTGGAAGGAAGCCCGGGTCAGTTTTAAGAACAACCCGGTCCGGGAATATGCAACAGAAGGGCTCCACTATTGATAAGGCCTGTAGTTCGCTTACTCTTCTAGCAGAAAGATTTTTTGGGAAAACGACAAGAGATTATACATGGAACATCATAACCATGATTCACCTACAAGTCACCCAACAGAATGATGGACTGTCTTGATACCAGTTTTATATAAAATACAAATATTTATTATTGATTATAAAAAGTTTTTTTACCAAAGTACAAAGGGGGGGGGGAAAGGGAAAAGAAACGAAGAGGTTTTTTATACATGCATAAATAAATACATATATATATTATAGCTATAATATAGACAAGGTTTGTTACAACAGTATTTTGTGTCCAATACGGTCGTTGGTTTCTCTACTAGTTTCGCGACTACTCTGTCGCTTCTTCAGGAGACCTTGTTTGTCTAGAATAGAATTTATCACTAATTATTCAACGATAACATAGATACAACACATATTTTTCAGGATATTTGATGTATTTTTTACAGAAGAGTAAAGGTTTTTTACAAACGCTAAATGTGCAGCTCACCACCGTATGGATAACTCAGGACATCTGGAATTCGGGTAGTCCATGCCAAGCCAGGCAGTGACCCCCTCCTGAAAGAGGTGTAATATCCATACATATTGGATCCAGCACATGTATATTTTCCTAAATGTGTTTCCTGGCGCACTACCTGAGCCCTAGTACTTAATGAAAGAACCGCAATATTTATCTATGCTGCATCATCTCTAAGGCATTTGGCTATACGGGTATGTAGTTTTTTACATTTATAATGTGACACAAACAATTATGCCTCAGCAATATAATCTATTTACATACCTATATATATATGTATATACTTCTAACGCTTAGACACTCTTGATTATTGTTTTGTAGCTGACTTTAAAACCTCCCGTGTCCGCCCCAAAGGGTGGTCACTGCCTGGCTTGGCATGGACTACCCGAATTCCAGATGTCCTGAGTTATCCATACGGTGGTGAGCTGCACATTTAGCGTTTGTAAAAAACCTTTACTCTTCTGTAAAAAATACATCAAATATCCTGAAAAATATGTGTTGTATCTATGTTAGCGTTGAATAATTAGTGATAAATTCTATTCTAGACAAACAAGGTCTCCTGAAGAAGCGACAGAGTAGTCGCGAAACTAGTAGAGAAACCAACGACCGTATTGGACACAAAATACTGTTGTAACAAACCTTGTCTATATTATAGCTATAATATATATATGTATTTATTTATGCATGTATAAAAAACCTCTTCGTTTCTTTTCCCTTTTTCCCCCCCCTTTGTACTTTGGTAAAAAAACTTTTTATAATCAATAATAAATATTTGTATTTTATATAAAACTGGTATCAAGACAGTCCATCATTCTGTTGGGTGACTTGTAGGTGAATCATGGTTATGATGTTCCATGTATAATCTCTTGTCGTTTTCCCAAAAAATCTTTCTGTAGTTAATATATTAAGGATGAGGATACCACATACCCTTTTTCTTTTTTTGTAAAATAGGCACAATAGTATAACTTACTCTTCTAGCAGATGTAATGGCCACTAAGAGGACCAACTTAAGCGACCACAACCTGAGAGTCGCTGCTGCTGGAGGTTCAAAAGGTACCTTTGTCAACGCCCGTAGAACCAAGGACAGGTCCCACTTAGGGAAGAACTTAAATGGCACGGGCCTAGCTCTGGCCAGAGCTTTAAAAAATCTAATAATAAGCTGTTCTTGAGATAAACGTCTCTCAAGGAAAACTGATAAAGCAGCCACCTGTGTCTTTAGTGTACTGGCTGCCAACCCTAGTTCCATGCCCTCATGGAGAAATTCAAGAACTGAAAAAATCTCCTGGGGAGGGAATTCCTTTGACAGGCACCAGGAGTTAAACCGTTTCCATGTTTTGAAATAAATTGCCCTAGTAGTATCTTTTCTACTTCCTAGGAGGGTTGTTACTAACTTATCAGATAACCCTTTTCTCTTCAAAATTTGCTCCTCAGTAACCACCCGGTCAAATTGAGTTGCCCGATGTTTGGATGCTGAAGAGGTCCCTGGGTTAGGAGATCCTTTCGAAGCGGAAGAACCCAGTGGGGTCCCACCGCCATCCTCTGTATGGCAGCAAACCATGACCTTTTGGGCCAGAAGGGGGCCACTAGGATTAGACTCGTGGATTCCCCCTGCAATTTCTTTAGAACCAGAGGGATCAATTGAAAGGGGGGAAAAGCGTAGCACAGGTGGAAATCCCACGGGTGTGCTAGGGCATCGAGTCCGCTTGCCTGATCTTGTCTGTTTAAAGAGAAGAAGGCCCTCACCTTGTTGTTGCTTCGTGACGCAAAAAGGTCTATCTGAGGTAGGCCCCATCTCACAGTCAGCTCTTGAAAAACTTTGTGGTTCAGACTCCATTCTGATTCCCGAACTTTTTCCCTGCTCAGAAAATCTGCTACCACATTTAGGTCCCCTTTGAGGTGCACTGCTGATATGGACCTCAGGTTGCCCTCTGCCCATGACAGAATCTGGCTGGCCAAGGATAGCAGCACCTTGCTCCTTGTGCCCCCCTGCCTTGTTATATATGATACAGCTGTGGCGTTGTCGGAGAGGATCTGGACATGGAGTCCCTGAACCACTCTCCTGAAGGCCCATAGCCCAAGCAGAATAGCCCTGAGTTCCCTCCAGTTGGAGGACCTCCTGGACTCCCTGACTGTCCAGTTCCCCTGGGCCATCTGCCCTTCTAGGTGGGCACCCCACCCCCCGGAGCTTGCATCTGTAGTCAGCCTTAGGTCTACCGGGAAACACCAAAGTAGACCTTTGTCCAGATTTGAGTGATCCCTCCACCACCAGAGTTTTCTCTGGACCTGAGGGGGCATCTTGAATTGTTTCTCCAGGGAGTCCCCGTAGGACCAATTTGACAGAATTGCCTGTTGGAGCTCCCTTGCATGCAAGTGTGCCCACTGTACCGCGGGAATGGATGATGTGAGGAGGCCCAATACAGACATGGCTGCCCTGACAGAGATAGGCAGGTTTGTCTGGGTCCTCTTCACAGCACTCATGACCTTTTCTACCTTCTCTACTGGTAGAAAAATCCTTTCCTGCCTGGAGTCGATGGTGTACCCCAGGAATTTTATCGACTGGGATGCAATCATGCTTGATTTTTCCCTGTTTATTAGCCATCCGAGGCCCTCTAAGTGTCTTACTGTTCTCCCCAGGTCCCTCTCCAATAGCTGTTTTGTATTGGCAAAGATTAGAAGGTCGTCCAAGTATGGAACGATTGATATACCTTCTACCCTGAGGGGGGCTAGGGCCTCTGCTACGATCTTGGTAAAAATCCTTGGGGATGAGGACAGGCCGAACGGGAGAGCTCTGAACTGGAGATGTATCACCGAGCCTCCCGTCCTGAGTGCAAACCTCAGATACTTCTGTGAAGCTATGGCCATGGGCACATGGAGATAAGCATCTCTTAAGTCTATGGACGCCATGAAACAATTTGGCATCAAAAGACTCTTTACTGAGAAGATTGTATCCATCCTGAATCTTTTGTATTTGATTGATTTGTTTAAAACCTTCAAATTCAGGATCAGTCTGAATTTGCCCGATGGTTTTTTTACAAGAAAAATGTGTGAGTAACAGCCCAATCCCCTCTCCTCGGGGGGAACATCCATGATCACTTTTTGCTGCATCAGTTCCCCCAGAATAGAGATCATGGCTACAGACTTCTCTGGGTCCTGAGGAGCCTGGGTTACGTAAAACCTTGCGGGAGGGGAGTGATCGAATTCCAGTCTGTAACCCCTTTCTATTATACTGAGGATAAACAGACTGTCCGTCACTGACTTCCACTGCGGAAGGAAGGCCTGTAACCTCCCTCCCACAGCTGGAAGACTGTCACTGGTTTTTTGGGGTCGGAGTAGGGGGACGGAATAACACTCCCGACTTGCCCCTTCCCCTCTGAGGCTTCCAGGGCCTCCTAAATCCTGACTCTTTGGTCTCAGAGGTTTTTCGAAAAGCACGAAAATTCTTTGTGCTTTGGGGAATCACCTTCTTTTTAGGAGGAAAACCCTTCTTTTTGTCAGCCGTTCTATCCAGAATGGCTTCGAGGTCAGGGCCGAATACCAAGTCTCCCTCGAACGGAAGACCACATAACTTGGCTTTTGAAGCAGTATCTTCTGCCCATGTCTTAACCCATAAGGCCCTACGGGCTGAGATTATAAGGGCTGAGGACCTGGCTGACATTTTAATTGACTCTGCTGAGGCATCCGCCATGTACCCTACTGCCTTTAAGAGAACAGGCAAAGTATCAAGCAGATCCTTTCTAGGTGTTCCTGCCTCAATATGATCTTTTAGCTGTTCTAGCCAGTGTTCTAAATTTCTGGCTACTACAGTTGAAGCCATTGTTGGCTTGAGGTTTGCTAATGTTGAGTCCCAGGCCTTCCTTAGCTGGGAATCAGCTCTTTTGTCCATGGGATCCTTGAGGATACCCATGTCCTCGAACGCAAGATCTGTATTCCTTGAGACCTGGGAAAAGGCTGCGTCGAGCTTAGGTTTCTTGTTCCACACCTGTGAACTATCCTCCTCGAAGGGAAACCTGCGTTTTAGAGACCTAGAAAAGAAAGGAGGCCTCTCAGGATCTCTCCAGGGCTCGAGTGCTGCGGGAACGCATGGGAACGGCGTTCCCGTACTATTTCCACAGCGGGAACGCCGTTCCCATTAGCTATCTGAGCCGGGCCGGCTGAGGCTATGCAGCGCGTAGTCCGCGCCGCTCCTCAGCCGCCGAGTGACTGTGCGTGCCCACGCCGAAGTCATGTGACCGGTTGCTAGATGCGGAGCGGCCCCTGCCTAGCAACCGGTCACATGACTTCGGCTTGGGCACGCACTGGCACGAGACCGTCAGTGTGACACACGCGCGCCGGACTGTCCTCCCGCTCCCCTCTACCCAGTGCCTCCTGTGGAAACAGCCGCTGCACTTTGAGTTTACTTAGTTCTTCTCCCCCCAGAACAGAAGGGAAGAGAATACCAGGAGGTCAGTCACTAGTAGTGTGTAAGTAAGTTGCATTCTGCAATACCCTGCCAAATTGCCAATACTCATCCATACTGCCAATACTCATCAATACTCTGCAATACCCTGCCAATACTCATCAATACTCTGCAATACCCCGCCAATACTCATCAATACTCTGCAATACCCCGCCAATACTCTGCAATACCCCGCCAATACTCTGCAATACCCGCCAATACTCATCAATACTCTGCAATACCCCGCCAATACTCTGCAATACCCCGCCAATACTCTGCAATACCCGCCAATACTCTGCAATACATACCCTGCCAATACTCTGCAGTACCCTATAAATACTCTGCAATACCCTATCAATACTCTGCAATACCCTGCCAATACTCTGCAATACCCTATCAATACTCTGCAATACCCTGCCAATACTCTGCAATACCATATCAATACTCTGCAATACCCTATCAGTATCAATAATCTGCAATACCCTGCCAATACTCTGCAATACCCTATCAATACTCTACACTACCCTATCAATACTCTGCACTACCCCGCCAATACTCTGCAATACCCCACCAATACTCTGCAATACCCTGCCAATAATCTGCAATACATACCCTGCCAATACTCTGCAATACCCTGCCAATACTCTTCAATACCCCGCCAATACTCTGCAATACCCCGCCAATACTCTGCAATACCCTGCCAATACATACCCTGCCAATACTCTGCAATACCCTATCAATACTCTGCAATACCCTATCAATACTCTGCAATACCCTGCCAATACTCTGCAATACCCTATCAATACTCTGCAATACCCTGCCAATACTCTGCAATACCCTATCAATACTCTGCACTACCCCGCCAATACTCTGCAATACCCCACCAATACTCTGCAATACCCTGCCAATAATCTGCAATACATACCCTGCCAATACTCTGCAATACCCTGCCAATACTCTTCAATACCCCGCCAATACTCTGCAATACCCCGCCAATACTCTGCAATACATACCCTGCCAATACTCTGCAATACCCTGCCAATACTCTGCAGTACCCTATCAATACTCTGCAATACTCTGTCAATACTCTGCAATACCCTGCCAATACTCTGCAATACCCTGCCAATACATACCCTGCCAATACTCTGCAATACCCTGCCAATACTCTTCAATACTCTGCCAATACTCTTCAATATCCTGCCAATACTCTGCAATACATACCCTGCCAATACTCTGCAACACCCTGCCAATACTCTGCAATACCCTATCAATACTCTGCAATACTGTGCCAATACTCTGCAATACCCTGCCAATACTCTGCCAATAAATACCCTGCCAATACTCTGCAATACCCTGTCAATACTCTTCAATACTCTGCCAATACTCTGCCAATACTCTTCAATATCTTGCCAATACTCTTCAATATCCTGCCAATACTCTGCAATACATACCCTGCCAATACTCTGCAACACCCTGCCAATACTCTGCAATACCCTATCAATACTCTGCAATACTCTGCCAATACTCTGCCAATACTCTGCAATACCCTGCCAATACTCTGCCAATAAATACCCTGCCAATACTCTGCAATACCCTATCAATACTCTGCGATACCCTATCAATACTCTGCAATACCCTATCAATACTCTGCAATACCCTGCCAATACTCTGCAATACCCTATCAATACTCTGCAATACCCTATCAATACTCTGCAATACCCTATCAATACTCTGCAATACCCTGCCAATACTCTGCAATACCCTATCAATACTCTGCAATACCCTGCCAATAGTCTGCAATACCCTGCCAATACTCTGCAATACCCTATCAATACTCTGCAATACCCTATCAATACTCTACAATACATACCCTATCAATACTCTGCAATACATACCCTGCCAATACTCTGCAATAAATACCCTATTAATACTCTTCAATACCCTGCCAATACTCTGCAATACCCTGCCAATAGTCTGCAATACCCTGCCAATACTCTGCAATACCCTATCAATACTCTACAATACATACCCTATCAATACTCTGCAATACATACCCTGCCAATACTCTGCAATACCCTATCAATACTCTGAAATACCCTGCCAATACATACCCTGCCAATACTCTGCCAATACTCTACAATACATACCCTGCCAATACTCTGCAATAACCTGCCAATACTCTGCAATAACCTATCAATACTCTGCAACCTGTGCCAATACTCTGCAATACCCTGCCAATACTCTGCAATACCCTATCAATACTCTGCAATACCCTGCCAATACATACCCTGCCAATACTCTGCAATACCCTGCCAATAGTCTGCAATACCCTGCCAATACTCTGCAATACCCTATCGATACTCTACAATACCCTGCCAATACTCTGCAATACATACCCTACCAATACTCTGCAATACCCTATCAATACTCTGCAATACCCTGCCAATACTCTGCAATACTCTGCCAATACTTATTCCTTTTGTGGGATATTTTCTAATGGGCTGTGTAACAGAATTTGGAACAGGGTGTATTTGTGGTAGAAATTCCCTGCGAGGGAAAGATCGTCACCCATTGTGTTGATTGTTTTGTTTGACACGTTATTTTGTTTTTGTAAACTGGCACTTTACAATACATGTTGTACTGTATTTTCTGTGAAGTATATATGCATATGAGCGTACCTTTTTTTTTTTTTTTTTTTTTGGTGGGGGAATGGATCTTGGGTGGGAGTTCCCACACTTTTTTTCCCAGGACTTGACCCCTGGATCTCTCCATTCTTTCTTGACAGTTTCGGACAGAAACTTATGCACAGGGAAAACTCTGCGTTTCACCTCGCCCAAACCCTGAAACATCTTGTCATGTAGTGACAGTTGGGCCTTATCCTCTGTGATATTTAGAGTCGTGTGGATATTTTTCAGTAAGTCATCCACCTCCTCCAAGGATAACTTATACCGGGATGAAGAATCGGAAGCCTCCTTTGCTTCCTCTGCCTCCTCCTCTGAAACAGAGGATAAAGCGTGCTCCTCCTCCTCCTCCTCCGAGTCACTGCCCCCCCTGGGTGTAGGTGCTGGTGGGTGAGAACGGGGCGCTGAGCTACGACCCGCAGCTGGGCGTCTGTCTAAATAAGACCGGAAAGATTCGAAAGTGTCTGATAATTCTTTCCTGAAAGAACTTAGTAACTCTCCCTGCTGAGCCGCAGGGGTAACGGAGGCTGCTTCTTCATTGACTAGGTCCCTTATGCAGGACCTGCATAGCACCTTAGTCCAAGAATCCTTTAGAACATTTCTACATGATGGGCCCCTTCTCTTGCTAGGAGGGGACACATGCTTGGTCTTTTCCTTTACTTTCTGAAATATACCAAGAAAAAAAGGATGCCAAACCTGAGTTATAAAACACCAAGTAGACACAAGAAGATATGCTGCCAAATAGAACAGATTTTAACTGACTTCACATTCTATTTGCTCCTCAGCCAGTGAATCCCCCCACAGACTCACTAAACAAACATTAAAAGCATTATTCCTAAATAACATTTCTAGGAAAACAATGCTGCAGGCTTCACCAAGTCAGGAAGGGAGAAAAAACAAACAAGCTCTAACAGTAATGACAGAGACCGCTGCCTCTGCTTACCTGAGCCTGGCTGACAATTGTGGCTCCTGCTCCTGCCACCGCCGATTGATCCTCCTCCATCGTCAGAAAGGATCGAATGGCGTCTGGGCGCTCCATTTGTTTGAAATTCGCGCCTCCCGGAAGTGATGTCAGCCGAGGAGACCGGCCCCCTCTCCCTGCGTTCCAGCGGCCGGAACCGGAAGCCGCGTCGCACCGACGAAAGTTCCGCCCCCGGACGGAAATGACGCACTCGCCATCCGGACCCAGAAGGCATGAGCCTGACGAACGGCGCGAGATATGAATCTCGGCCGCGTACCAAACCCAGCCGCCGGTCTAAGGAAGGAGGAACCTCCACAGCCTGACCCCCCTGGGTATGAAGGAGAGCGGGCACCGAAGCGACCCCCGCGCGTGAAGGGAGGAAGCTTGGCCAGGTCTGTACCAACCGCGCAACAGTGGCATGCCTCAAACCCTCCCCACCTGGAGAGAGTGCAGCACCCCTTGGTTCCCTGCAGCACTTCCACCATGGCCGGAGGAAACACTACAACTGAGGCCATGGTGGAAGTGTCCGGTCTTTTAAAGTGATCTGCAGTGTTTCCTGGGAAAGTGGGTGGAGCTGCGCTCTCTCCAGGTGCTGTCCTGAAAGACGAAGGGAGAAATATGCTCTTGCTTATGTCTGTTTAATAATGCTGGTGCATGTTGTTGAAGCATCTCCACGCAAAAACTGAAACACTGATATTTACTCTTGCTTATGTCTGTTTAATAATGCTGGTATGTTATTTTTGCTAAACCATCTGTAGACCTGTCCACATAACAATGCTTTATTATCTCCCTTGTCTTACCAAAAATTATGGCCTGTTAACTTTAGTGCCCTCTTTCTAGTCTGTTTCTGAAGTAAGAATTTTGCCTTCTTAACCAGCCAACATTTATTACCTCCTGATTGATAATTGAAATACACTCACCCTCCATCCCTATCAGTATAAATATAAGCATCTTTTGGGGGAAGCATTTGCAGGGGGCACATTTGCAACTGGGGCTCTTTCTCAAAGTGGGGCTATCTATAAGTGGGAGCATTTCTAACTCTGCACTTCAGCGAATGCACGAAGCAAATGAATACAAGAAATTCTTTGAAAAACACAGCACAGACATCAGGTGACCTTGTTTACCCCTTCAGCTCTTTTACTTGTAACATGTACTTAGATATCACAGTTTTAGTCACATGGTAACTTGCAAGCGTGAAACGAAAAACGTGAGCTAAAGCGCTACCTGTGATAGCCGTACCAGATATGTTGTACAACAACTGCGACTCGAGAACGAATGCTTCGAAAACCTTGTAAGAATGGCAACTTACGAACACGGTACTCGCGGACACAGACTCACGACGGCAGAACTCGGAAACACAAAACTCACGAAGATGGGACTGACGAATGCGGGATCTCACGGACACTAATGTCGCGTACACACGACCGGACTTTTCAACATCAAAAGTCCGACGGAATTATTCCAGCAGACCATTCAATCGTGTGTGGGCTGCAGCGGACTTTTAATTTGCAAAAGTCTGACAGACTTTAGAAATGGAACATGTTTCAAATTTTTCCACCAAAACTCCGCCGGACCCAGTTCCTACCGAGAAATCGGCTCGTGTGTATGCTAGTCCGACAGACAAAAACCGACGAGAGGGCAGCTATTGGCTACTGGCTATGAACTTCCCTATTCTAGTCCGGTCGTACGTCATCACCTTCGAATCCATCGGACTTTGGTGTGATTGTGTGTGGCCAAGTCCGTTCATTCGGAAAGTCCATCAGAACTTTGTCAGAACTCCGTCAGAACTCCGTCGAAAGTGTGTCGGACCTAGTCCCTCGAAAAGTCCGGTCGTGTATACGCGGCATTAGTCTTGAATAGTCGGCCTAGTGATGTAATGGTTATCGCACACAGGAAACCGACAAAGACCACAGGCGAATGGGCTGGTTAAATACCCCCCGGGCTCCTCCCATAAATTCAGGCCACCATACTGGCCTTCTCAAATATATATATATATATATATATATATATATATATATATATATATAAATAAATATCTAGGCATACCCCACTTTTAAGTACACAATGCGATTTATTTACTAAAGCTGGAAAGTGCAAAATCAGGGTCACTACAGCATAGAAACTAATGAGCTTCCAGGTTTTATTACCAAAGCTTAATTGAACAAGCTGGGGTTAGAAGCTCATTGGTTTCTATGCAGTAGTGAGCCTGATTTTAGGCCTCATGCACACGAGACGCAGTTAAACGCGTGTTCAGATGCAGTTGGAAACTTTTTTCAACTGCCCCTGAACTCATTCAATGTTATCCTATGTGTCCATGCACACAGTCTCGTTTTTTGCCGTTTTTATGCAGTTGCGTTTAACCTCGTTTTTCCAGAAGCAAAAAAATGGGTTCAGACGCAAAATTTTCCACGTTTCAGATGCAAAACGCGGCAAAACGCGGCTAAACGCAGCACCCGCGTTTAGCTGCGTTTGCGTTTATATGCGTTTTTAAAGGAACCCAATTTTTTGGACCTGAAAACTCAGAAATATGATCTGAGAATGACATTTTGTGACCCGAATTTGGGGGCCCATATCTTGGGACCACTTAATGCCAGGAACCCCAAATTTGGTATGCAGACACTGTGAATCTAGCACTACAACATATCCAAATTTGAGGATCTTATCAGTAAGTGACCCCGAGATAGGGGGCCCCAAAGTCGGGTCGCAAAATGTCATGCACTTTTCTGCATCAAAGATGCATGGCCTCAAAGTCAACTGTGACCATCTGCGGCAATATAATTTGGTCATTAGGGTTGGGTGTTATGGTAAGTGGTTATCCGTTAGGGTTAGGGTTATTGTTTAGGATTAAGCGTTGGATTAGGGTTAGGGTTGTTTAGGGGTAGGGTTAATGTTAGGGGTTAGGGTTAGTGTTAGGGTTAGGATGAATGGTTAGGGTTAGGATTCTGGATATTTTAATAAGGCATTAAAAAATATTATACTACCATATACAGCAGCAAAGAATTAAAATATATTAATCAGTACATATTTCACGATAAAAATATATTAAAAAATAAATTTAAAACAATTATAAAAAATCTAATTAACATAGATTTGCTTTTAAATAAAACAATTTGAAACTAGAAAAAATGAATAAAAACATATATTAAGATTAAAAAATAAATAATTAACTATTTTAATATTGTTTTATATTAGAAATAATGAAAACATGTTAAAAATTGCCACAAGAAAATTTTAGATATTTAAAAAAATTGGATAATTTGCTATAAATAGACATTATTTTTTTTAAAATAAAGGACAGAGAAAAAAATTAATCTGTACATCTATAGATAAATATATTTTATAAATATATACACACACCTGATCGTTACCAACAGACGTTCCTCTGGTGACACACTGTTTCTCATATTGGTGTCCACGAATGTCAGACCAGGTCGTACTTTTTCTAAGAGCAGCTCAAATGTGACAATGGACATCCGGCTAAAATTAAAAAACTTGTCGGGGTAGGTACGCAGCTGCACATACATGTTTGTGAAATATCCAACGGACTTTCGCTGTCCCATCAACGGATGGGTCCAATATCGATGAGCTCTGACTCTGGACCTCTCACGAAATTTGCGACGACGTTGCTGTCTCATCAAGAGCAACATCAGGAGCATTTCCTGACATATATTCAATATGGGATCCATTTCAAAATATATACCATAGAAAGAGAGGCAAATGCAAGTGTACAACTGCTCTCTATGCTGCTGCTGCTCACTCTGATCAAAATAGCAGAAATAGTTAAGAAAAACATGCTTTGAGAGCTTGGGGAGGGTCTAGATGATGTTATCTTTATAAACGCTTATAAACGCAAACGCGGCTAAATGCGTCTAAACGCGTCTAAACGCGGCAAAACGCGTGTTTCTAAACGCGCGTTTCAGCTTTTTTTTAGCAGAGTTTTCACCTGCGTCTCGTGTGCATGAGGCCTTTACACTTTCCAGCTTTAGTAAATATACATTTAGTTTACATACATAGATCATTACTAATCATTTCAAAGCATTTCAAATCATTTCATTCATTTCTGTCACATACCGCGCTCCGATTCAAATCCAGTCGCATCTTCGTTCCAGTGTGCCCCAGTTGATCTCGGCCTCATTTTAGTACATGCTTCAGAGACGGATTCATTTGTCAGTCATGGGAGTCAGTCGGATCTAAGATGCACCGATTCGCTCCGGTGTGCCCAGTTGTTCTCAGTCTCATTTCAGTACATGCTCCAGAGACGGATTCACTTGTCAGTTGTGGGTTCGGTCACTGATTCTTGTCTTTGTCATGGCATATCATTTCTTTGTCACATATCACGCTCCGACACAAATCTAGTCACATCTACACACTAATTAGTCTCGGCATGCCCCAGGTTATTTGGCCTCATTTCAGTACATGCTCCAGAGTCCAGTTTGTTGTCAGTCGCAGTTTGCGGTTCATCGATTCGTGCCACTGTCATGGCAATCATTTCATTCATTTCATCATTTCATTCATTTCACTGTCACGTACCACATCCCGATTTGAATCCAGTAGCATCCGTGATGCACCGATTCGTCCCGGCATGCCCCAGTTGTCTTGGCCTCATTTCATTCTGTGCTCCACAGTCGAACTCGTTGTTTGTCGCAGTAACAGCATACCAATTCTTGCCTATATCACGGCAAAACATTTCACTCATTTCATTTCACACACTTATCGCTTTATCAAGTCAAATCCACTCAAACCAACAAAGCATTGATCTGCACACATCATTTCAGCCTTACTGGTATAGTTCAACCGATTCATATCGGATTCATTTCATACACTCTACGATCGCTTCGCACCAGATTTATTTCATACAACCAATTCATATAGGATATATTTCATACTTACAACTGATTAATATCGGATTAATTTCAGACACATCCAAGAACAACTTCTTGCTATTGTGCCAAGCACGCATCCAATCACAAACTTCTTGCAATCGCTGCAAGCACGCACCCAAGCATAACTCCCTGCAATCGTTGCAAGCTCGCATCCAAGCATAACTTCTTGCCATCATTGCAAGCATGCATCCAAGCATAAGCTTCTTGCAATAGTTGCAAGCACAGATCCAAGCATAAGCTTCTTGCAATTGTCACAAGCAAATGCCCAGGCACAAACTTATTGCAATCATTGCTGACACGCAGTTCTGGCTATCTCAGTATATTGCTTTAAGTAATGCCTGGATACTTTCCTAAATGTACATAATATAACGGGGTACTAATATAGGTAAGTTGATATAGGGAAAAATCCAATTGCCTCTTGGGGGATCAGGAAGGATTTTTTTCCCCTGCTGTAGCAAATTGGAGCATGCTCTGCTGGGGTTTTTGCCTTCCTCTGGATCAGCTGTGGGTGTAGAATTGGGTATGTTGGATTGTACGATATTTTATTTTGTTTATTTTTTGATTTTATTGTGGCTGGCCTGGATGGACTTTTGTCTTTTTCAACCTAGCTAATTAAGCATCCTAGCATAACTTCTTGCAATCGTTGCAAGCACGCATGCAAGCATAACTTCTTCAGTCTTCGCAAGCACATGCAGTAATACGAACTTCTCACAGTCACTACAAACACATCTCCAGTGACATAAACTCCCTTGCAATCGTTGCAAGCACACATTTAAGCACAACACTTACAATTGTGGCAAGGCATGCAACTTAGCATAACTTCTTGCAATCGTTGCAAGCACATTCCCAGTGGCACACAAACAGCCACACATCATTTTCAGCGGTACTTAATTGGCCACTTGACTCCAGTGGCATTTTCGTACGAGCCACTCGCCATTTCCTATCTGTCATTACTCCCTTAGGACAGTTGAGTTCAGCTAAGCTTCCGTCCTGCATCAGATATCGAGTTGCCACACGCAGCTGGCTTCTTCTCGTAACACTATCAGGCTATACCTAGCCAGCGTCCAGCATTCCTATCCTTACAGGACCCCAGAGAGCCATTTGTGTTTACGGCACATACAGTAAGATCCCCTCTACCTGGCATCCAGAAGCATCAGCCCATAGCCAACGGCAAACACTTGCCCATCACAATTGCTATCTTTAGGGACATGTAAAAATCCTTGCACGTTCCCCAGTCTAGTCATCCAAGCAGCCATCTATCTGGCCCTTTATGGTTTTCTACAGCCTAGCGAATTCATCATTAGTGGCACTGGCAGCCAGGTACTATATAGACACCACCTGACTCATAAAAAAAATTTAAAAAAACATTACGTCCTTCAGCTTACGGTCTCCAAAACTCAACAATCCGGACCCGAGCTCTACATTAACCTTTTTTGTATTAACAACTCCATGCAGGCCAGCCTCCCCCTTGGCAAGCTGACCCCATCAGGTCAGTTCTCCAAGACTTCACCCGTACACAGGGGTGTACCAAGAAGCAGCTTCATTCTCTCTTGAGAATGCTTACTTCTGCAATACAGGTCATTCCCCAGGGCCGATCTTTATGTCACGCTTCCTGGTCTTCCTCTCCCATACACAGGACCCCTGTCAGATCCTTAATTTAGACGCTGTGGACCTATCAATGTCGGAAGTTTCCATACTACGTGGATCGGTATATCAATATTTGTACCGCCTATGTTGCCCCTATCACCCCAGGTAGTGACAGATGCCGCATCCACCACAGGCTTTTCTGCAATTTTTGGCCACCATTGGTTTACAGGACCATGGCCTCCAGAGATACTCCTAAATCAACGATCTGCAGCCCTGCACCCCCGTAGCATCATCCGGATCAGGACCTGAGGAACTCACCATGGAAAACTTGTATACAGATGAGCCTTTTTAATATATTTATCCTGTAAGTGTAATCCTACTTTGTGTCATTAAAGTACCTTTTAATACTGCACTTAGGTCGCGCTTCGTTTTCTACCATTTACTTCCAAACTTCTCAGCCTAACCTCCTCCTTTGACCTGAAGCAGTGGATATACACTCCTACTCACTCTGAAGGCAATACCCTTGACCTCATTTTCTCTCACCTTTGCACTCCATGCAATCTCTCTAACTATCCTTTCCCTCTCTCTGATCACTACCTTATTAGTTTCAATCTCTCCCTCTCCTCCATCTCCTTCCCCTCCAACCGCCTAAAAGTTCAACCCTTCTCTTCTCTACTCTGCTACCAACAACCTCTATGACAAAATCTCACCCCTATCTTGCACCAACAAAGCCACTTCTGTCTACAACGCTTCACTTCTAGCTTTACTGGACTCACTGGCCCCCCTCACTACACACAGAACCAGGCCCCAACCCCTTCAGCCTTGCCAAACAGATTATACTAGAAGTCTGAAAAAACATAGTTGTGCTCATGAGCACCCGTAAGACTAAGTCTCAGAAAGATTATAACCAATATAAATCTGCCCTCCAAAAATATAATTCCAGCCTCCTCACTGCCATGCAGACCTATTTTATCACTCTCATTATCAACTTATCAGCACGTCCCCATCAACTCTTCACTACATTCAACTCTGTCGTGTGACTTTTTTTTTTTTAATTAATGAAAGATTATTACATTTTCCTTATAATATGAGGAATTGAAACTCAAAAGACATTATGAAAGAAATAAAACATTTTTATTTGCTGGTCACAAAGCTGTTAAAGCGCAAATTGCACAGAGCATGTTATAGAAAATAATGTCAATGACATGTACATTGCAAGTTCACAATGTTTAGGCATGAGGAGAAGCAAGAACACTAGAACAGTACAGTAACTCAGTCAACTCGCAAGCTTTAGCATTATAAAATGTTTAAAAAATAAAAATAAAAAAACATAACATTATGTGTTTGTTTCTAGTTCAACTTCTTATGCCGCGTACACACGATCGTAATTTTGGTTGGAAAAAGCTCTGATGGTTTTTGGGATTTCGCTCAAGCTGTCTTGCATACACACGATCACACCAAAATTCCGACCATCAAGAACGCTGGGACATACAACACGTACGACGGGACTAGAAAAAAGAAGTTCAATAGCCATTAGCCAAAAGCTTCTGTCTCGTAGTTGAATCTGAGCATGCGTACGTTTTTGCATGTCAAAAATGCATACACGCAATCGGAATTTCTGATTTCCATCGGAAAAATTGAGAACCTGCTCTTAATCTTTTGCCGGCGGAAATCCGGCCAACAAAATTCAGATGGAGCATACACACAGTCGCATTTTCTGAAAAAAAGTTTTCATCTGTCTTTTGCTTTGCATGCACAATGCAGCCCAAAGCAGCTTCTTCTCCAGATGTTTCAGCACTTTTGAGCCTTTTTTTTTTCTCTACCTGTTATCTCTTCCCCTCCGTGTTAGCCTATGTGTTCATGGCAGGACACACTATATGTGGTTTCAGAAGTTTAGTGGCAGGAAAGTTTACAGGCAGAAGCCACAAAAAAAATCCAAAGAAATTGGAAATGGAAACCTTTGGATATTTTTTCCTCCTGTAAACCTCCCTGTCACTAAACTCCTAAAACTACATATAGTGTGCAATGGGCTGACATGGAGGGGAGGAGTTAATAATAGGCAGAAAAAAAGCTCAAACGCCTTGAGGAGCAGCTGCTTTGAGCTGCATTGTACAACTGCGCAGTCATGTGCAGGCATTATGCCTTGAAATTGAAAAGCTCAAATTTCACAGAACAATGAAATATTATGTCATCGTTGATGACGTCACATGTAAAACAAACATAACAAGTTCACAACAACCAACCCAAGTGCAATACAGTTAAATAATGTTAGGCATGAGGAGGAGCAACTAGAACAGTACCTCAAAACTTACATTATTATGTAAACATTTTTAACCACTTCAGCCCTGGAAGGATTTAACCCCTTCCTGACCAGAGAACTTTTTGCGATTGGGCACTACGTCAATTTAACTGACAATTGCGCGGTCGTGCAATGTGGTTCCCAAACAAAATTGACATCCTTTTTTTCCCACAAATAGAGCTTTCGTTTGGTGGTATTTGATCACCTTTGCGGTTTTTATTTTTTGCGCTATAAGCAAAAAAAGAGCGACAATTTTGAAAAAAAACGCAATTATTTTTTACATTTTGCTATAATAAATATCCCCCAAAAATATATAAAAAAAACATTTTAGGCCAATACGTATTCTTCTACATATTTTTGGTAAAAAAAAAAACGCAATAAGCGATTAGTGATTGGTTTGCGCAAAAGTTATAGCATTTGCAAAATAGGGGATAGTTTTATGGCATTTTTATTAATAATTTTTTTTTTTACTAGTAATGGCAGCGATCGGTGATTTTTTTTGTCACTGTGACATTATGGCGGACACATCGGACATTTTTGACACATTTTGGGACCATTGTCATTTATACAGTAATCGGTGCTATACAAATGCACTGATTCCTGTGTAAATGACACTGGCAGTGAAGGGGTTACCCAATAGGGGGAAGTGTAGGGGTTAAGTGTGTCCTGGGGAGTGTTTCTAACTGTGGGGCGTGGCTACGTGTGGCACATCACTGATCTCTGCTCCCGGTCACAGGCAGAATGGGGAGATGCTTGTTTACATCATCTCCCTGTTCTTTCTCCGCGTGAGGCGATTGCAAGTATCCCCGCGGCAATCGAGTCCACGGGACCCACGACCCGACTCACGGAGCTTGCCGTAGGTTGCCTCTTAAAGGGCCACATACAGGTACGTTAGTTTGCCTGTACAAGCCCTTCTGCCTACGGATATCGGCTTGAGGTGGTCGGCAAGTGGTTAAAATAAAACAAATAAAAAGTGCTTGCTTCTAGTTCAACTTCTTATAAAACGAATGAAAATAACATTTTACAGAACAAAATAATTTTTTATGTTCATTCCAGGATGGCAAGGACTTAGCAGCAGTAAGGCTACATGCACAATACAGCTCAAAGCAGCTGCTCCTACAGGCATTTGAGCTCCCTCTTTTTGAGCATTTTGTTTGCCTGTTAACTCTATGCCTCCATATTAGGCTATGTGTCCCCCATGCATGGCCATGCATTGCACACTATAGGTGATTTCACTTTTTCACTTCAGGAATTTAATGGCAGGGCAGTTTACAGGCAGAATTTTTTTTTTAAAGGCCAACATGGAGGGGAGTTAACAGACAGACAGAGGAAATGCTAAAACTGCTCAAACGCCAGGTGGAGCAGTTGCTTTGAGCTGCAGCGTGCAATTGTGCATGATGCCTTACAGTTGGACAGTAACAGGCGGTAGATTACTTTTCCAATTCAAATGCAAGCGGCAAGTTTTTTTTAAGAAACAGAAGAATCTGTGCCTGTTCATTTAGAAGTCGTTTTCTGGTGTCAGTCAGAGTGTGTGACGCTGCGCTAAACAATCTCTCACTTTCCACACTACTGCAAGGAGCTGAAAGATATTTTTGTACCATTTGGCCAAAAGTGGGCAGTCGCAGTTTATTGACTGCCCAATACCCAAGAGGTTTGTCCAAACGAGGCATGGTGACCTCTCCAAGATATGCTTCCAGTTGTATGGTAGCAGCTGTGGGAGCACTGTTCTCAAATGTAGATAAATAAGCAATTTCTTGAAAAACACTGTCCACACTGGTACCTGGCAAAAAAGGGCCTTTTGGCAGCTGGTTTCTCAAACACCTCAGGTGTAGCTGCCTATAGTACCTGTACAGATATTTTTTGCATTTCCAGTAGGAACATATCTTTGGCCTGCCTGCCAGCATCTGCATTTGAGAAAAACCGATCTTTATACCTAGAACAAGAAAAAACAAGACAACGTCATGCAAGCAAAGCAAGAACTGTGGAAGCTTGCTCTGGGAGCACTGCTAGAAGGAAAGGTGACGGCGGGGCAAAACCATTACACAGAGGCAGAGCAGGTAACTATACATGTGTTTGTCATTTGTTATCGATTTTGTTTTGTGTTTTTTTATGAAGGTGATATTTACAATGTTATCACTTGCATTCAAAAAATAACTTTTTTTAATGCATATAACCTTCATAAAAAACAAAAACAAAATCAATAATTATTCAAATAAAAACAATGAAAAATAGCAGCCAGCAATAAATAATTGATTTCCTTTGATCGAGTAAGGTAGCAATGCAGTGAAGTGGATTTTGCTCCATGTCAGAGAAGCATTTCTGCAAAGCACCAACATCATCATCTTTTTAACACCGTGGTCCTCATCCACTTCTTACGATAATAATCACTGTAGCACAGTGACTGCAGGAATTACACCCGAGGCAAAAGAATCCGAACAACTCACATGGCGAGTCAATTCTTCAAAGAGAGCCAAGATGTTGTTCATCTTCTCCATGAGATTCCACTAATTTGCAATGATAGTTGCAGGCAGTTCATGTTCTGACACATATACTTCAATGGCCCGCTTTTCCTCTATCAGAGACTGCAGCATGTAAAAAGTGCTGTTCCAGCGAGTCTGAACATCTTGCTGAAGCCTTTTAATGGATTAATCAAGCTAGATCTGAATATCTTGCAGCAGAGAATATGCCAGGTTTGAATGTTTAAAGTGGCCAACTATTTTACACCCAACTCCCACAGCCTCCGTAATGCTGCGCTGTGATAAAAGCCCCTCTGAGACAGCCAGCTGCAGTGTATGTGCCACACATGAAAGACTCTGAAGACCAGCATCTTGTACACCTTTTATTATATTTCTGCCATTATCACGGACTACCACATGGGCATAACTTTTGAGAATTGCCCAAGTGTCAAGCATTTCTTCAAGTATGCTCCTTATAACTTGGCCTGTGTGAGAGCCTTGAAATTTCTTTGCGTGCAGCATGACTTGCTGCAGAGTGAAATTGGCATCAATCCACTGTGCAGTTAAGCTAATTACAGACACAGGACTAAAACTACTAGTCCAAATGTCCGTGATGAAACTGGTAATGTGTTTTTTCACTGTGTTGTGTAATTGTGGCAAGATGACATTTGTGACATGACGGCAACTGGGAATTTCGTATTTTGGCTCCAAAACATTCTTAAGTTGCCGAAAACCCACATTGTGAACTATTGATAGTGACTGATCATCAGGAACGATGAATTGGGTAACTGCCTATTTTTATAGCCCTTGTGTTATCCATGGAAAATTTTTCACGTCTGGCAAGGGTTTGCTGCAGTGTCAAGCTGCTGAGTGCAAGAGCTGAGTGTTTCATTTTGAGGTGTTTTATGAGCTTACTGGTATTATAAGAGCTAACTTTGGAAAAAAAAATGTAATCCTCTTGATATTTTTGCAGAACAAAGTTTGCAGTCTGCAATGCGTTTGGATGTTTCATTAATTTTAAAAAACTTCCAGACAGCTGACATTTTGCTGGCAGTGGCAACCCTTTTCATTGCACTTAAAGCCAGAAATAAATAAGTCTCTCCACCTTAGGGGGGGAAAATTAGGAAAATGGGGGAAAAAAATTTGAGCCTAATGCCGTGTACCTACGACCAGACTTTTTCGAGGGACTAGGTCCGACGGTCTTTCCGACGGACTTTCGGCGGGGTTCTGACGGACTTTCCAAATGAACGGACTTGGCCACACACAATCACACCAAAGTCCGAAGGATTCGAACGTGATGATGTACGACCGAACTAGAATAAGGAAGTTCATAGTCAGTAGCCAATAGCTGCCCTTGCGTCAGTTTTTGTCCGTCGGACTAGCATACACACGAACGGATTTCTCGCTCCGGCGGAGTTCCGGTGGGAAAATGTAAACCATGTTCTATTTCTAATTTTTAACAAGCAAAGGTCCAATGGAGCCCACACGCAATCAAATTGTCCGATGGACTCGTTCCGTCGGACCTTTGCTGTCAAAAAGTCTGGTCGTGTGTACACGGCATAAATGTTTTTTTTCACACATGACACTTACTATTATTTTTCAAGATAATGAAGCTGCTCTCACCAATGCTTGTTGCTTGTTTTTCCTGCTGCATCCAGCATCTTGGTATGGCCAAGTAAACCAGCAGGGAACATGAAATCCATCTGTCAGGTACAATCGGTAGCTCTACAATACAAAAAGTAGAGGATGGTCTCAGAAAGACACATGCAGGAAAATGTTAGGCAACATAAAATGTGGGACAATGATGTAACAGCACTCATCGGCCGCCATGCAGGACATGTTAGGCAAGAGAGACAATGTGGGACAATGTAACAGCACTCACCGGCCGCCATGTGGGACATGTTAGGCGAGAGAGACAATGTGGGACAATGTAAGTTATGTAACATCACTCACCGGCCACCATGCGGGACATGTTAGGCAAGAGACAATGTTGGACAATGTAACAGCACTCACCGGCCGCCTTGAAGGGCATGTAAAAAAAAAAAGCAACAGAACAGACAATGTGGGACAATAACAGCACTCACCGGCCGCCATGCGGAGACATGGTGTAAGGACGCTCGCCATGTGGGGCAGCCATGTAGCACTAGCAACAGACATGTCATGTGGGATGTAACAGCACTCACCACCATGTGGAGAGGCCGCAACCTTATCCGCTCCCAAGATCTGCCCAAGCTGACGTCCCTTCCGGTAACGGTTTCTGGTATTGGAGCATTTTCACAAGTACCGATACTCCCGAAAATTCCTAGTATCGATACCGGTATCGGTGCATCCCTACCCTCCATACGTTACTTTTCATTCCCACAGGTACAATCATTACTTCCCTCTTTCAACCCCACCACTATTGACGAGGTTGCTAAACTACTTGCTAACATCCACCTTACCACCTGCCTGCTGGATCCTGTTCACTCGCAAATGCTACGTTCACCCTCTGACTCTATGCTACACTCTCTAACTCACATCTTCAATCTCTCCCTCTCTTTTGGCATCTTCCCCAACTCTCTAAAACATGCACTTTTCAGACCCACAAAAGCCCTCACTAGACCCATCCAATCTTAACCTACGCCCCATCTCCTTGCTCCCCTTCTTATACAAACTCCTTGAAAGTCTGGTCTATAACCAACTGAGTATCTACCTTGCTGATAATAGCCTTCTTGATCCCCTTCAGTCTGGATTTCATCCTCAACACTCCACAGAAACTACTCTCCTAAAACTAACAAATGATCTACTAATGTCCAAAACCAATCAACACTATTCTGTACTCCTACTCCTAGACCTCTCTTCTGTCTTTGATACGGCTGACCACCCCCTCCTTCTCAAAAAACTCCATGCTTTTGGTCTCCTTGACTGTACTCTTCACTGGTTCTCTTCCTACTTATCCAACCGCACCTTTAGCGTTTCTTACAACTTTACTTCATCCTCTCCTCTTCCTTTCTCTGTTGGGGTGCCCCAAGGTTCTGTTCTTTGACCTCTCCTAGTTTCAATCTACACCTCCTCCCTGGGTCAGCTGATAGCCTCCCATGGCTTCCAATACCACCTCTACGCTGACGACACCCAAATCTATTTCTCTACCCCTCAGCTCACTCCCTCTGTCGTCCTCAAAATAACTCAACAGTATGTTGGCAGTATGTACAGGGGAGGACTGTGGGGGGTATGACAGTGGGCAGTATGTAGAGGAGAGGAGTGTGGAGGGTATGACAGTGGGCAGTATGTACAGGAGAGGAGTGTGGAGGGTATGACAGTGGGCAGTATGTACAGGAGAGGAGTGTGGAGGGTATGAGAGTGGGCAGTATGTACAGCAGAGGAGTGAGAAGGATATGACAGTGGGCAGTATGTACAAGAAAGGAGTGTGGATGGAATAAAACAAGAAGTATTTGTATTTGTACTAATGTTACACAAATTGTGGTGTCACAAACACAAAGGTAGTGGCATACTACGAGGAATTTCAGCTCTTGAGCACCACCCTTTGGGCCCCTTCTGCTAATTTCGTGTTTGGTGGGCGTTGATTCTGAGTATGCGTGTTTGTCCTTTCAACTTTTGTGTGACAGATTTGTGTACTGACCATCAGAAAATATGAGGTGGAGCTGTCGTTTCACAAAAATTTACTAGCATGTCATACAACATTTGTTGGTGGAAAATTGAACAACAATTGTCAAAAGGAGCATACTAATGGTAAGAATTTCAAACAACAATCCCCTTCCAACAATCGAACCGTGTGTACGAGGCTTAAGGCTAAGTTCACATCTATGCAATTGGGTAACACATGCAAAATTGCATGCCTTCCCAACATGCAAAGAAATGTGCTGTCCTAATTGTTAAAGAGGAAGTAAACCCTGATGGGTTTTACTTCCTCTTTGTTTCCCTGCAAAGGTAAAGCATAATGGACTACTATGCATCGCATAGTAGCCCATTATGTGTTACTTACCTGAAACCGAAGACCGCAATGTCCCCGATTTCCTCACAGGCAGTAAGCATCCATTCTTCACCCCTCTTCCTTCCGGGGCCGCAAACTCCGGCACTGTGACTGGCCGGAGTTGCGTGACGTCACTCCCGTGCATGCCAGTCCCGGCGTGACCCCATATTGAAACGGCACAGCGTGCCCTTTCAAGAGCGTGCAAGCGCCGAATACATCGGTGCATGCGCTAAAGACGGTATTGTTTGGGGACATAGTGAATATCTTCTAAACCGTGTAGGTTTAGGAGATATTTCAAGCACCTACAGGTAAGCCTTAATCTAGGCTTACCTGTAGGTGAAAGTGGTCTATAAGGGTTTACAACCCATTTAATGGCAGCTCCATACATCTGCAAACATATGGACCAAACTACAGGGTGCCCCACACTTTTGGAAAAGATCAGGACTTCTTTTTCATGCTGCTCGTGCATAGGGCAGCCCATTGAAATTAATAGGCTGCCCTACAGCAGATGCAAAATAACAATTCTCAATTAAAAAATAATTATTCTCAAAATAATCAGCGTTCGTACAATTGCACTGCCATGTAGTGATGGACGAACTTCCGACGGGACGTTTCGCGAACGCGGACTGCGAACGCGGCCGATAGTTCGCGAACCGTAACGTTCGCGGCGGGCCCCATTGACTTCAATGGGAGGCGAACTTTGCAAACCTACAGGTCAAATTTGCAGCCACAAAATAATTGATAGCTGTGCAAACATAGTCCCACCACATGGCCAATGACACAACACATGTATGAGGTGAATCTGGGATTGACAACTACAAGCATTCTTTTTTTATATGGGAAATTGTTGTGACAATTCAGGACTGTGGAGCGCATGAAGGCAATGGAGGAGAGGGAAGGTCAGGGTAGGCAAAGAAGAGGGTGCAGGAGATGCTCACCAGCAGCGTGACATACAGCAATGACACCTGCACCGTGATAGAGTCATCTGACACCAGCACCGTGATAGAGAGCACTGACATCAGCAGCGTGACATACAGCAATGACACCTGCACCGTGATAGAGAGCACTGACATCAGCAGCCTGACATACAGCAATGACACCTGCACCGTGATATAGTGATCTGACACCAGCACCGTGATAGAGAGCACTGACATCAGTAGCGTGACATAAAACACTAACACCAGCACCGTGACATACAGCACTGACAGCAGCACCGTGATAGAGAGCACTGACATCAGCAGCATGACATAAAGCACTAACACCAGCACCGTGATATACAGCACTGACAGCAGCACCATGATAGAGAGCACTGACATCAGCAGCGTGACATAAAGCACTCACACCAGCACCATGATATACAGCACTGATAGCAGCACCGTGACAGAGAGCACTGACATCAGCAGCGTGACATACAGCAATGACACCTGCACCGTGATAGAGTGATCTGACACCAGCACCATCATAGAGAGCACTGACATCAGCAGCGTGACATAAAGCACTAACACCAGCACCGTGATATACAGCACTGACAGCAGCACCATGATAGAGAGTACTGACATAAGCACCGTGATATACAGCACTGACACCTGCACCGTAAGCAGCCCCAGGAGGAAGTCAGCATAGCACAGGGATGGTGGGAGCCCCTCATAATGAGCATAGCACAGGGATAGTGGGAGCTCCTCATAATATGCACAGCAGAGGTACAGCCACAGGAGGAAGTCAGCATAGCACAGGGATGGTGGGAGCCCCTCATAATAAGCAGCCCCAGGAGGATGTCAGCATAGCACAGGGATGGTGGGAGCCCCTCATAATAAGCAGCCCCAGGAGGAAGTCAGCACAGCACAGGGATGGTGGGAGCCCCTCATAATAAGCATAGCACAGGGATGGTGGGAGCCCCTCATAATATGCACAGCAGAGGTACAGCCCCAGGAGGAAGTCAGCACAGCACAGGGATGGTGCGAGCCCCTCATAATAAGCAGCCCCAGGAGGAAGTCAGCACAGCACAGGGATGGTGGGAGCCCCTCATAATAAGCAGCCCCAGTAGAAATATGACACCGCTCAACCTCTTCAAAGAGGAGGGTACGGGCATATAGTACGGTGTGCTTTTTTTGGACAAGGAAGTGAGCCAAATGAAGAAAGAAGGTCTGTGTGCTCGATTAAAAAAATAGTTTATAGACATATACATGGTCTACTGGTCACATGTGTTGAATTCCTCCGAGATCCATGCCTCATTCATTTTTAGAAATGTGAGGTAGTTAACACTGTCGTGAGCTAGGCGAGTACGCTTATCGGTCACGATCCCCCCTGCTGCGCTGAACGTCCTTTCGGACAGGACACTGGACGAGGGGCAAGCCAACAGTTTGATTGCAAATTGGGCAAGCTCTGGCCACCCAGTAGTCCAGGGGTTCATCACTCCTCAGAGCGTCCACAACGGCCGTTAACCCGATGTAGTCGGACACCTGACGGTCTAGGCGTTCCCTGATGCTGGATCCGGATGACACCTGTCGATGGGTCGGCTGAAAGAATGACCTCATATCCGAAGTCACCAACACATCTTCAAACCGGCCTCTTCTTGCAGGCGCTGTTGGATTGGTACCCGCAACTCCTTCTCTGGGAGTGGGAATTGCTCCTCTGCCAGCGCACACAAAAGCAGAATGCAGCATTTCTCGAAGCAAGGCCTGGAAGTGCTGCATTCTGACAGCCCTCTGTGACGGCGGTAGCATTTCCGCCATTTTCTGTTTGTACCAGGGGTCTAAGTACGTTGCCACCCAGTACTGGTCCTTGACCCTTATGCTTTTTATAGGGGGGTCCCTATTAAAACACTGGAGCATGAAGGCCCCCATTTGCACTAAACTGGAAGCGGTGTGGTGGCCTGGCTCCTGCTCATCATCCAGGATAATGTCGTCCTCTTCATTCTCCTCTCCCCATCCACGCACAACAACAGGGGTCCCAGAAAGGTTTAAAGCATGCTCTTCTTGCTCCTCCTCATCCGCCCCGGCACCATCCTCCTCTGACTCCTCTTCAAACTCCTGTTGTTGACTTGTCTCAGATAGAGTAGCCCCCCTGGGAATTCATCCAGCATTGCGACTTCCTCATCTTCCCACTCCTGCTCCTCCACAGCTTGATCAATGACACGACGCAATGCACGCTCCATAAAGAAGGCATAAGGTACCATGTCACTGATGGTGCCATGGCTGCGACTGACCAGTTTGGTGATCTCCTGAAATGGCCACAGAAGTCTGCATGCGTCGCGCATGAGCAGCCACTGGCGCGGTGAAAAAAAACCCAGCTCCCCAGAACCTGTTCTCCCGCAGAGTTCATACAGGTAGACGTTAACTGCACGTTTCTGCTGAAGTAGCCTATCAAGCATATAGAAGGTTGAGTTCCATCGCGTCGGGCAATCGCAAATAAGACGTCTGACCGGCAGATTGTGTCGCCGCTGAATGTCAGAAAGGCGAGCCATGGCCGTGTAAGATATTCTGAAATGGGCTGAGATTTTCCTTGCCTGCCGCAAGATGTCCTGGACCCCAGGGTATTTGACAACGAATCGCTGCACGACCAAGTTTAAGACGTGTGCCATGCATGGCACGTGCGTAATTTTGCCCTGTTTCAATGCGCTAAGCAGATTGTCACCGTTGTCACACACCACTTTACCAACTGTCAAATTGAGCGGTGTTAGCCACTGATCTGCCTGTGAACGCAAAGCTGAAAGGAGTGCCGGGCCAGTGTGGCTCTTGGCTTCCAGGCACAACAGACGCAGCATGGCATGGCAACGTGTCACCTGGCATGTCGAATAGGTTCTGGGGAGCTTGGGCGGCGCAGCGGAAGAGATGCTAGCAGCGTAAAAGGAGGAGTCAGCCGAGGAGGAGAGGGAGGAGAAGAAGAGCCAGGCCTGCATGCAATCCGTGGCGGTAAAACCAAATCTACACGGGTGCCACGGGTTACATGCTTGACGGCCGTCAGAAGGTTCACCCAGTGGGCAGTAAAAGTGGTATACCTTCCCTGCCCGTGTTTGCTAGACCACGTGTCTGTGGTCAGATGTATCTTGGCACCGACACTGTGTGCCAGAGATACATTCACTTGCCGCTGAACATGGCCATATAGCTCTGGGATGCCCTTCTCTGAGAAATACTTCCTTCCAGAGAGCCCGGAGCTGACAGCAAAAAGCGATAAGTGCAGGGCGGACATGACGGGGTTAACAGTAGAGCAGAGGAAAGAATTAGGGGAAGGTCTAGGGTGCCGAGGGGGCGGGGTTGGGAAAGAGTCAATATAGTCTCCTGGGGCATGCTGGGAGTTAACAGAAGACGGAGGAAAAAGTTCCCACCCTCCCTCCCAACTGTTAGAGGTTGTTGGTTGTGTTTTTGATTGTACGGGGGTTTGTTGTCATCTTTTTCTTCTGACAGGTTTCTGGACGGTGGATGTCGTGGCAGGCTGGCGGGTTTTTGGTCTGTGCAGGCGAAGGAGATATGGCAAAATGGTTCAGGAACTATCGCTGAATGGGATCCTGAAGGTGGTTTCCGGATAACTGAGGTTAGAAGGAAAGGGATATGGGGGCACTGCGGACAGCGTTTGTCTTTGAGCCTGCTTGTCGGCTTGAGGCCCATTATTACGCTTGGAGAGGGACCGCAGTGTCAAGTTGGTCATGGGTTGAAATGTTTTTGGTGATAATTGCCTGCACAGACCAATGCCATGCAGTGGTTGCTATTCAGAAGTTATATTGGGATATTGTTTGTTATTGTTATAATTTTATATTATTGAGAGTACATATTTTCATACAGAGTTGTTCATATTGGAATTTATTTGTTTATTTTGTTTAAAAATAATAAAGTAGGCTGCTACGGCCTTTTCTTACTCCAACCAGTGTGGTCTCAAGTTAATGGGGTATAGGTAAGGTTGGGGTTATGGAAGCAGCCTATCTGGTATACCACAGTCATGGGACCTTACTGATGGCTGCTCATATGCCTTCTTAAGGCGGTCGTCCCTAGGTGAGTGTTGGGCTTACCGCGACTAATGCGTTGACTGCAAAGATTGCAGATGACAACGCTATTGTCAGCAGCGGACACATTAAAAAAATCCCACACTGCGGAGCCATGTGCCGGTGTCCTGGGAGCTCCAGATGTAACCATACATGGTCGATGACTCGCTCCTGATACATTTGCAGTCTGCTTTCTCCCTTCTGTGCAATGTAAGTTATTCCTGCTTCTCCTCCCTATCTGCTGGTCCATATCTCCCTCTGAACTTCCCTCCTCTTCCTCTCTTGTGGGCACCCACGTGACATCACTAGACACGTCATCATCGACGACACCTTCCCCACCGCTATAAGTAGAGATCTCGGAGTAGGCAGCAACACCGGGGACCAACCTCCTCCTTGGGCTGATCTGGGTACTGTCGTCAGACTGCTGAGTAGCGGTTGTTGCTACCTCCTCTTCCTGATCCAATACCAAGAGTGGCTGCGCATCAGAAATGTCTTGATATGGATCGGAAAATATTTCCTGTGACTCAAGTGGAAGGTATGTGGTGGTGGTGGTGTTGTTGGTGGTACTGTCTTTGGGGGTGCACATAGCAGAGAGTGAAGAAGAGGGTGCAGATCGAGAGGATGAGGAGGGTGCAGAAGAGTAAGGCTGAGTGAGCCACTCAACCAAGTCTGGTGCGTCCTTTAAAATAATTGAACGCACCTTCTGCAACTTCCCACTTTGGCTCAAGCCTGTTGCTCCTGCCCTACCCCTAGAAAGTCTCCCGATCGAGGTCGGGGGCACACACTTCAACTAAAAACCCGTTACCAACCAGATATAAAAAAGGGGGGTATTATGCGGTAGATATAAGAATAAAAAATAAAAAATCCAAAAACCGACAAGAGGTGGTGGCAGCCGCCAAAAAAAAAATCCCAGCAGTACCTGCAGAAGTTGCAAGATGCATTCAATAACACGAGGGAGGCATGAGGCACCTCAGAGCCACCTCATCCCCTAGGTAGGGAGTCCAGCCACTGCGATGCATCTTCTGGGGATGTAAAGAATCGTACGGTCTCGCCATCTTGGACTCTCAGTCTGGCGGGGAACATCATACTATATTTAATGCGGCGGTTCCGTAAGTTCAGCTTGACATGGTCAAAAGAGCGGCGCAATTTCTGCGTATCAACAGAGTAGTCCGGAAAGATCATAATTCGTGCGTCCGCATGGCGCAGGGTCTCAGTCTTCCTCGCTTCCCGTAGGACCAGATCACGGTCTCGATAGTTCAGCAGGCGGAGAATAAGCGTGCGTGGAGGAGCTCCCGGGGGACCCCGGGCAGCAGGCATTCTATGTGCCCTCTCCACCGCAAAAAACTGGGAAAACTGCGCACCCGGCAGGAGATCCCGCAGCAGACGCTCCGTGAAGGCCTGTGGATCCGCACCTTCCACCCCTTCTGGTAGTCCCACAATACGGAGGTTATTCCTCCGATTCCGGTTCTCGGAATCCTCTGCCCTGTTCTCCAGGCTCTTAACCCTGGTCAGCAGCGTGCGGATGGCACCGGAGTGTTCCCGCAGGGTGTCCTCCGCGTCTCCTACCCTCCGTTCCGCCTCCGTCAGCCGGGCGCGGAAGGTATCCATATCACGGCGGATCAATCCAACATCCATCTGGACGGACTCAATCTTACCCGTCAGGGCGGTTTGGCAGGTCGCGATCGCCTGCATGAGAGCATTGAAGTTTGACTGCTCCGTCAAGGCAGGGTCCGAACACTCTGTCTGGGACGCCATGTGCTGCTGGGGCTGCGGCCCGGCGGGAAGGCCCGAATCAGTCCGGGGCTTAGATTTAGCTGCCGCGGAGCTCCTCCGGGTGTTCGACGAGCTCCGTCCTTTGGTCATCCCCCTCAGGGAGCAGGTGTGTAGTGGTACACCGAGCAGGGCAGTCAATTCGCAGGGATAAGAGTAGCAAAGCAGGTTATTCGGCCGGAGCTCCCTCACTGTGCGTCCTCTCAGTCGGCCATTCCGGACACGCCCCCCCCTGCCCTACCCCTACCACCCCTGCGGAAGGGCCTGCCTCTTCCTCTGCCTGTCATTTTTTAAATGACCCTGTGACAAAACTCTCAGTCCCTATACTGATAAAGGACTGCTGCAGTATAGGGCAGCGGTCAGCAGTAGTGCACCTTAACCCTATGTATTGTGGACCTATACCAGTCCTTATAGAATAGCAGACTGTACCTCACTCAACCCTATGTACTGTAGCACCCTAGACCAAGATACCAGTCCTTATAAGGACCTTTGTGGAACAAGTAGGTTGTGTGTGACTGATTAGCAGACTGTACGTCAGTCCCTATACTGATAAAGGACTGCTGCAGTATAGGGCAGCGGTCAGCAGTATTGCACCTCAACCCTATGTATTGTGGACCTATACCAGTCCTTATAGAATAGCAGACTGTACCTCACTCAATCCTATGTACTGTAGCACCCTAGACCAAGTTACCAGTCCTTATAAGGACCTTTGTGGAACAAGTAGGTTGTGTGTGACTGATTAGCAGACTGTACGTCAGTCCCTATACGGATAAAGGACTGCTGCAGTATAGAGCAGTGGTCAGCAGTAGTGCACCTCAACCCTATGTATTGTGGACCTATACCAGTCCTTATAGAATAGCAGACTGTACCTCACTCAACCCTATGTGCTGTAGCACCCTAGACCAAGTTACCAGTCCTTATAAGGACCTTTGTGGAACAAGTAGGTTGTGTGTGACTGATTAGCAGACTGTACATCAGTCCCTATACTGATAAAGGACTGCTGCAGTATAGGGCAGCGGTCAGCAGTAGTGCACCTCAACCCTATGTATTGTGGACCTATACCAGTCCTTATAGAATAGCAGACTTACCTCACTCAACCCTATGTACTGTAGCACCCTAGACCAAGTTACCAGTCCTTATAAGGACCTTTGTGGAACAAGTAGGTTGTGTGTGACTGATTAGAAGACTGTACATCAGTCCCTATACTGATAAAGGACTGCTGCAGTATAGGGCAGCGGTCAGCAGTAGTGCACCTCAACCCTATGTATTGTGGACCTATACCAGTCCTTATAGAATAGCAGACTGTACCTCACTCAACCCTATGTACTGTAGCACCCTAGACCAAGTTACCAGTCCTTATAAGGACCTTTGTGGAACAAGTAGGTTGTGTGTGACTGATTAGCAGACTGTACGTCAGTCCCTATACTGATAAAGGACTGCTGCAGTATAGGGCAGCGGTCAGCAGTAGTGCACCTCAACCCTATGTATTGTGGACCTATACCAGTCCTTATAGAATAGCAGACTGTACCTCACTCAACCCTATGTACTGTAGCACCCTAGACCTTACCAGTCCTTATAAGGACCTTTGTGGAACAAGTAGGTTGTGAATGATTAGCAGACTGCAGCTGAAGGGCAGCAGTCAAGTATAATATTCTTTCTATATTTGGAAGAAAGAATACTATACGTGTACAAGCCTATTACCATACCACTGATACCAGTCCTGAAAAGAACCTTTGTGGACCTAATATAGTAACAGCTACTGATTAAACTGACCCTCACTGCCTCACACACAGCTTCCTGCCTGTCCCTATATAAACTGACAAAACAGAGGCTGCTGGAACAATAACTTGAATAGCACTTTTGTGGACCTGATAGTAACAGCTAATGACTAAACTGACTGTCCCTGCAGCACACACCGTCCTGTCCCTTTCTCTAAACTGACAAAAGACACTCAGGCTGCTGCAACAATCAGTAGCACAGCAGTGCCTCAAACCTATATCCTGAACTACACCTAACACCTATACCAGTCCTGAAAAGAACTTTTGTGTACCAAATAGCTAGCGATTTGGGTCACTGCAATCTCTCCCTGCTCCACACAGCAACCTCTCTCTATAGTGACAGAAGAAAGAATGTAAAATGGCCGCCGGATCGGGTGTATTTATAAGTTAGGGGGAATGTCAAAGTGTCCATGTGCTGTAATGTCTCAATTGGCTGTCCTGTACCCCAGCGAAACGAACGCTGGACGAACCGTTCGGCCATCACTACTGCCATGTAAATAACTGTGAACACTGTGCTCTGCTCTGTTTATTGAGGACAGTTAACTTGTATGTAGAGTGTTTAGTTTATGTGGGGAATTTACATGTTGATTGTACAGCATTTGGAGAATACAGGGTTAAATTGAATGGTTATCTGGACAGTGTGTGGGTGTTATTGATATAGTGAAATTTGCCAGCTTCCAAGATATCTGTTAGCTGCGAGCAAGACTGAAGACTCAGCCGACTTCCCCATACAGACTCTGCTCTTCCGATCCTCCATATTAGCGTAATCATTCTCATCACACGGCAAACAAATCCTGCTTAGTCCTGATGTAAAACTACCAGCTTACCTCTCCAAATTGAGTTTTCTTAGAACAGTGATGGTGAACCTTGGCACCCCAGATGTTTTGGAACTACATTACCCATGATGCTCAACTACACTACGGTATGCATGAGCATCATGGGAAATGTAGTTCCTAAACATCTGGGGTGCCAAGGTTCACCATCACTGTCCTAGAACATCATCTCAGCTCATCCCTCTCTGTGTCAGCTGGACCTGGCAGTAGCAGTGCTCTGCCTCCGTGTTCTCTGGGCAGACGGCACTAGAGAGGATCTAAGTGAATGAGGGCACAGATCGAACATACAGGAGACTTGGGGGGAGATTGAAAAAACGAGATTGGAAGCTTCTAAATACATACACTACAGGCAATGATACTGCTGATCCCAGGACTGAGCTGTGGTGGGACGGTCACTCACTGCTGTTGTTGGCCCAGACACACTCTGCACACCCCGTGCACATGCCTATGAGTACACCCGTCAGTGAAAATATCCAAATTGGGCCCAATTAGCCATTTTCCCTCTCCGGTGTCATGTGACTCGTTAGTGTTACAAGGTCTCAGGTGTGAATGGGGTGCACGTGTGTTAAATTTGGTGTTATCGCTCTCACTCTGTCATTCTGATCACTGGAAGTTCAACATTCAGACTCATAGCTCAATGACACACCTTGTGTGGAATGATTAGCCCATCCCAGAGTGTGTAACAGGGCGGTTGTGGAGAGCTGACGGTCAGGTGCTAGACATGCTTACAAGCTCACTGTAATAGCCATGTCCTATGGTCAGAGCTGCAATTTGAACAGAATGCTGTGTGGACCAGCTCCAGTGAGTTGCAGTAAGCTGCTGACGAAGTAGCAGAAGTATTCACAGCTTCAGTGATGTAACCATGCCATTGAGTCCTATGATGAATAATATAAAATTTAAACTTGTGCTGAATGGTGAAAAAACAGTGAAAAAGAAAACTAAAGTAGCTGCCACACACCAAGTGCTGCTCACTAGAAATGTAAAATTATGAAAATGTGGTGCTCGCAAATGTTAATAAACATGTATACCCAAGTGTGAGTGAGTGCAGATGTGAATATACAAAGCAAAAAACACATCCAAATAAATGTGCTGAATGATGTCCTGATGAAGCTTGGAACTCCCAGCAAAACACGTCGATGTCATGCTCCTGTGCGTCTGACACTGTTCTGTGTATCCCCCTGTCCCCATCGCAGCTGAACTCATAGGACTCAATAAAATTATGAAAATGTGGCGCTCGCAAATAATAAACATGTCTACTCAAGTGTGGATGACTGCAGATGTTAATATACAAAGCAAAAAACATGTAAATAAAGTCCAAATAAATGTGCTGAATGTTCTGATCCACAATGGGAAAAAAACGTTTGAAGTACAATGGACCACAGACGCTCCAGGACTTTTCAGGTGCAGAAACGCCACCACCACATGTGTCCCCGATCACCAAATGGCGATGACCCTCAGTTTAGCAGTCTGGGGGTCACTTCAGGCTTATGTGATGGTATCCAGAGAAGCTCAGGAGTGGTGTTGTGCACATCAGATCAAAGGATTTCTTGTTGGAATTTCTCAGCAGAATCATCAGGCACCAAAAAAAAAGATAAAAAAAATGGAACTAATAGTGAAAAGTACCATTTGAAAAGGGATTTATTCCATATACAAATGGGTACTTACAAAATAGTTGATAAAAACAATCATGTAAAGAGATTAGAGATGGATCTGGACGCTGCTCATGGCGTGCATTCCAGAAACCGGGAAGTGTGTTCCAAGGAGCAGGAAATGAAGTCAGTGCCACCGTGATTCTGCTGAGGAATTCCAAGAAATCCTTTGATCTGATGTGCACAACACCACTCCTGAGCTTCTCTGGATACCATCAGATAAGCCAGAAAGTGACCCCCAGACTGCTAAGCTGGGGGTTATCGCTATTTGGTGAGTGGGGACACATGTGGGGGTGGCGGTTCTGCACCTGAAATGTCCTGGAGCGTCTGTGGTCCATTGTACTTCAAATGTTTTTTTCCCATTGTGGATCAGAACATTCAGCACGTTTATTTGGACTTTATTTACATGTTTTTTGCTTTGTATATTCACATCTGCAGTCATCCACACTTGGGTAGACATGTTTATTACCATTTGCGAGCGCCACATTTTCATCATTTTATTGAGTCCTATGAGTCCAGCTGCGATGGGGACAGGGGGATACACAGAACAGTGTCAGACGCACAGGAGCATGACATCAACGTGTTTTGCTGGGAGTTCCCAGCTTCATCAGGACGTCATTAGTTTCAGCCGATCATTATCGGTTAGACAGGGTCTGCTGCAAATCACATGTTATATAACTGTCCTATTCAACATTGCTGTGATGGTGGCCCACACGCCCCTGTGAACATAGAGGTTCAAGTGGGGTTATTTCCTAGAGACTGCATCTATCCCTGTATACTCACTGTCAAGTTAGTCTGCATTGCTTTGGACAGTTTTTCATTTATATCCTCTGTCTCACAAGGGTATCCTAATGCCGCGTACACACGGGCGGGCTGTATGGCGTACTTAGTTCGTCATACAATCCGACAGACAGTCCGTCGTACTTTCGACTGAACGGACTTGACCACACACGGATGCACAAACAGTCCGTCGAAAGCTTGCGCGATGACGTGTACAGCACGTACGACGGGACTAGAAATAGGAAGTCCAATACACAGCAAAGCACCCTTCCGCCATGTAAATCCTTTCTGAGCATGCGCCATTCTTAGTCCGTCGAACTAGCATACTGACGAGCGGATTGTCCGCTGAAACCAAAGTACGACGGACAGAATTTCGAAAAATCCGAAATTCTTAGTACGCCAGACTGCACGCTGAAAAAGTCCGCTGAAGCCCACACACGAGCGGACTGTCCGCTGAAATGTGTTTCGACGGACTAAGTACGCCATACAGTCCGCCCCTGTATACGCGGCATAACTTGCTAAGACCACGTGGCCCTGCAATTATGAATTATGATTTATGTTGTATGCAGTCTCCCCCTCAATATCTTACCTACCTCTATAGTTATGCAGTTATATGGGTGAATGTGGATGCACGAATGATGTCATGACGTTTATTATGGTTAGACAAAGTTGTCTGTTTTAGATGGTGGAAAGTGAAGGATCATATTTATTTATCCTATCTTTGCTATAATACATTTTTGTATATCTTTAACACGTGTGTCTTTGTATATTTAATTTTGATACTATATCCATGAGGCTCACTACAGTGCTACTTTAAAATATTCATTTTTTTTAGTTTAGTTCTGTTGTTACATCTCCAAAAATGATCCTGTGCCCAAACAGTCCTGTTCATTCTATATGATGGTTGATTGTTATGTTCTCCTTTATGAGAAAGTATCTTTCTTGTATGTTGTGTATTTAAGTTTGATAAAACTATTATGGAAAAAAAAAAACTCCACACGTATCATGGCAATATTCTGAAGACCATGATATGGCCAGAAAACATGTAGAGTCTGTCACTCCCACTGGTAATTTTATTTATAATATATTGCGATAAGACAGGAATGTATTCATACAGTTTGTAAAGTTACTGAAAAGTCTACTTCATGGAAACTTTATAGTATTTTAAATGTTTCTTTGAACTGGCTGGAGTAGTCAATGATATTGGGTTGAAAACCATGATAGACTTCCTTAGCCCCCTTCTATGGGTACTACCACTTACTCAGCAACTTTTCTACTTTTTACTTTGCTACTTCTTTACCACCTGTTTTTCTTTTCTTCATCTAGTCCTAAAACATAAAACGTTAGTGTACGAAGGATCATGTGCTTTTCAGGTCTGGCTAGGGTTAATGAAATTTTCCTACAAAATAAAGTAGGAGGAGAAAGGCTAATATACCCTTTATATACCCTGAAGCACTGTGGTGTCTGGTTCCCTCTTCAACTAGAGAATCATAATCAAATAACCGTCAGAGCCACACCAATTCGCCTTACTACAGGTAAGATCTTCTCTTTTATATCGTTTGTTGGGCTGGTCTTGGGACCAAAAGCAAGCCAAGAAGTGTCCAAGACTGGTCCGTGATGCAAATGATTTTGACACAGTTGGGCAATGTCCCAATGTATGGTGTGTTAATGATTGTATAGGTGAACCACAGGCAGATCCGCATTGTAAGGGATCTCTTAGCTTGGAATGTCTGATATCCTTTTATAGACAGTTATAAAAAATAAAAAAAAGCACAGTACATAAACTGTTTTCATATGTTGTGTCTACAGAAAAAAATGGCTGATGGTCTGATTGCTTATTTCTAAACAATTAGATCTATCCGTGGAGTGGAGAAATCTATCTGCTAACATTGCTGACTTATTGCACTATTTCATAAGTCAGTAGTCACCAAATTTTAATAAGCATATAAGATATGTTCAGTGGCTGCATGCTTGCTCCATGTCCATTTACTATTAAGACGATTAATATGGAAGCCCTGGAACCTGCACTTTTGTTAGTCAGCAATAGCAGCTTTCATATTTCTGTCCTTACAGTTTGTTATTAATTCGTGAAATCTTAATGAAAACCCCTTCAAAACTAATTTTCTGTATTTTCAGATTGAGGTGTTTTTAGGGAATCTTTAATCATGTTTTGTAGTGTTCTGTATAACTGATATCTACATACTGGATCCAATATTTACATTATGTTCTGTGTGTACCAATGTCACAAATATACACTGCCTTGTAATGTTTTTTAAATCGGTATATATAAACTATATTGTCAAAAGTTAAAGTGGTTGTAAACCCTTACAACACACTTTGCCCTACAGGTAAGCCTAGATTAAGGCTTACCTGTAGGTCCAAGAAATATCTCCTAAACCTACACGGTTTAGGAGATATTTCCCGAAAGACAGGCACCGCTGTCTACGGCGCGTGCGCCGTAGACAGCGGCGCGCAGGCGCACTGAGAGAGCCGCCGTCAACGACGATATGCCGCGAGTGGTGGCTCCCATGCGCATGCGTGGGAGTGACGTCATCGCGGCTTCGCCGAATGACAGCGGCGGAGAGGCGAGACCCACCGAGAAGATGGATGCGCCAGACTACAGGGGACAGCGGTGACTTCGCTGGCTCCTGTGTCAGGTAAGTGACACATAATGCACTACTATGCGATGAATAGTAGTCCATTATGCTTTACCTTTGCAGGGAATGAAAGAGGAAGTAAACCCATCAGGGTTTACTTCCTCTTTAACAGGGATGAACTTTAATGGCATCCCAGTCTTAGTCCATTGGGTTCATTATTGAGTTGGCCCACCCTTTGTAGCTATAACAGCTTCAACTCTCCTACGAAGGCTGTCCACAAGGTTTAGGAGTGTGTCTATGGGAATGTTTGACCATTCTTCCAGAAGCGCATTTGTGGGGTCAGGCACTGATGTTAGACAAGAAGGTCTGGTTCGCAGTCTTCGCTCTAATTCATCCCAAATGTGTTCTATCGGGTTGAGGTCTGGCCAGTTAAGTTCCTCGAAACTCGCTCATCCAGGTCTTTATGGACCTTGCTTTGTGTACTAGTGTGCAGTCATGTTGAAACAGGAAGGAGCCACCCCCAAACTGTTCCACAAAGTTGGGAGCATGAAATTGTCCAAACTGTCTTGGTATGCTGATGCCTTAAGAGTTCTCTTCACTGGAACTAAGGGGCCAAGCCCAACACCAGAAAAAGTTACTGAAAAGTGTACTTCATGGAAACTTTTTAGTGTTTTAAATGTTAAAAATGGCATTGAAATTCCATTGAAAATCTTCGTACACAGAGTCACAAATGTAGTGAGAGAGTTCAAAGTTCTTACTCAAGGATCTAACTTATTATAAAAGTCAAACATTTGATAGTATCTCTGCCTAGCCATAGGCATGTCCCCCTGAGATGATACTAGCTCCGATAAAGGGGATAAGATTCCTTGTGGGGCATATCTTGCACACTTTGTATTCCCATCTGATGCCCATGGGCCTAATGCTTTACCCTCTTCTCCCAGGTGGAACCATGGATATCCTAATAATGGAGTCAGTGGGGATGTACAAAGGGGCATATTTACCTGTTTTATCTATTGTATCCCACACAGATAAGGTATTCCAGGTTAGTGGGGATGTCCACTAAAATAGCCGGTATACATGGAGCACCCGCTATTTTTCTACCTGCCATACTTTCTCTACCGAGACCCACACTTTATTTGAAGAGTCATGACACCAGTTTAACATGTGTACCAGAGACATTGCTCTATAATACAGGGCTATGTCTGGTAGCCCAATTCCCCCTTCCCTTTTGCCTCTATGTAGAATGTCATAAGCTATTCGGCTTTTTATTGTTCCATTTAAAGGATATAAAGGCTTTACATATTCGTTTAACCACTTCAGCCCCGGAAGGATTTACCCCCTTCTTGACCAGAGCACTTTTTGCAAAACGGCACTGCATCGCTTTAACTGACAATTGCACGGTCGTGTGACGTTGCACCCAAACAAATTGATGTCCTTTTTTCCCACCAACAGAGCTTTCTTTTGGTGGTATTTGATCATCTCTGCGTTTTTTTATTTTTTGCTCTATATACAAAAAAAGAGCGACAATTAAAAAAAAAAAGCAATATTTTTTACTTTTTGCTTTACTAAATATCCCCAAAAAGTAATTTCTTTCTCACTTTAGGGCAATATGTATTCTTCATATTTTTGGTAAAAAAAAAAAAAGAATCACAATAATCGCATATTGATTGGTTTGCACAAAAGTTATAGCGTCTACAAAATAGGGGATAGATTTATTGCATTTTTATTATTGTTTTTTTTTATTAGTAAAGGTGGCGATCTGCGATTTTTATCATGACTGCGACATCATGGCAGACACATCAGACACTTTTGACACTATTTTGGGACCATTGTCATTTATACAGCGATCAGTGCTATAAAAATGCACTGATTACTGTGTAAATGACACTGGCAGGGAAGGGGTTAAACACTAGGGGGCAATTAGAGGGTTAAGTGTGTCCTAGGGAGTGATTCCAACTGTAGGGGGGATTGTCTTCCTAGAAAATGACAGAGATCACTGCTCCCGATGACAGAGAGCAGTAGATCTCTGTCATGTTGCTAGGCATAACAGGGAAATGCCTTGTTTACATAGGCATCTCCCCATTATGCCACTCCGTGACACGATTGCGGGTCCCCAGCAAACATCGATTCCCCGGGATCCGCGGGCATGCTTGCGGAGCGTGTATTCCCCCACTGGCGGCATGCGAGCGCCCACTATGCCTCGATTTAATGGGGACGTACCTGTACGCCCATTTGCCTAGCCGTGTCATTGTGCCAAAGTATATCGTCGTGCACTGGTCGGCATGTGGTTAAAGAAGACCTGTGGGAGTGATATGGGTACGGTATATAAGATGGAAATTATTCTAGGTATGGTATTCATTTTGAGAGCATTAACTCTTCCAAACCATGTCAAGGAATAGCCTTTCCATTTCTGCAAATCACTTATTATCTCTGTCATTAAAGTGGTTGTATAGTCTTTTTTTTTTCACTCTTACTTACAGGTAAGCCTATAATAAGGCTTACCTGTAGGTAAAAAAAATATCTCCTAAACCTGTATGGTTTAGGAGATATTCCCCTGGCAATGAGCAGCGCATGCATACAGGGGTTTCTCGGCTGGAAGCGGACGCCGGACCCTGCCGGAAAGAAATCTCGATATTGCCGCTCCGGCCACTCACAGCGCCGGAGCCGCGATATCCGGAAGCTACGCCGAGGGAACATGTCAGCTCCCTTGGCGTGTATCCAGTGAGATGTCGAGGCCTCGTTCCAAGTTAAGTATTTCATAATGAGCTAGTATGCGGTGCATACTAGCTCATGACCTATGCATTCGGTAATTACCCCTTCCGTAAGTCTTTCCTACCCGTACCTGTATCATTACCATTTTACCTTTCCCATTCCCAATAAAAAGACCACACCGGAGTTTGGAGTATAAATTGGCCATAGCAGCCTTTTATTTAACCAGAACTTTAACCAAAATAAAATAAATAACTTTAATGTTATAATAGAAACATACTTATATATATATTGCAACAGCAATTACAACTCCCAGTCGTTTGGTCTTTGACGGTACCTCGGTTCCATTTAACGTTACCATTTTCCAAAACCAAAACCCACTGCGGGACCAAATTTGTACCATACAAGGCCTCCGGTCGTTTAACAGCCCGGAGACAACCCCACCTTCCCGCAGTGTAACCAAACCCGTATCCCAGCCTACCCTTCCGCTGGGATACACCAAAAAGGGGCACATACGACCTATGAGCCCCCCACACCGTTCCATCACCTAATTTGCTTTACCCCGTCAAAGACCAAAGACACCGCCTTCCACTGCTATGACGACCTCCACCACCGGACCTGCAAGAAAAATGAGAAACCCGACAGCAATCGGAAAACAATAGCACAACAACTTAAACTAAAGGGGCGGGTGGGTGGGCAACTTCCAACTTGTGACCCACGCTTCCTGTTGTAGCTCCTCCCCCTCCTTATATGGCGCTCCGCCCTCTCCTCTCTCTCTCCTGCCGCTCCACCCCTCCCTCTTCCTACTCTTCCAGTTTAACCCTATAGGGGCTACCTAGCATTTGTCATGCCAGCCCTGCACCTACGTCCAGCCTGCGTTTCCGGGCTTTCCTTGACCTATGCATTCGGTAATTACCCCTTCCGTAAGTCTTTCCTACCCGTACCTGTATCATTACCATTTTACCTTTCCCATTCCCAATAAAAAGACCACACCGGAGTTTGGAGTATAAATTGGCCATAGCAGCCTTTTATTTAACCAGAATTTAACCAAAATAAAATAAATAACTTTAATGTTATAATAGAAACATACTTATATATATATTGCAACAGCAATTACAACTCCCAGTCGTTTGGTCTTTGACGGTACCTCGGTTCCATTTAACGTTACCATTTTCCAAAACCAAAACCCACTGCGGGACCAAATTTGTACCATACAAGGCCTCCGGTCGTTTAACAGCCCGGAGACAACCCCACCTTCCCGCAGTGTAACCAAACCCGTATCCCAGCCTACCCTTCCGCTGGGATACACCAAAAAGGGGCACATACGACCTATGAGCCCCCCACACCGTTCCATCACCTAATTTGCTTTACCCCGTCAAAGACCAAAGACACCGCCACCGCCCGCAAGGATGACCCCTTAGCCTTAAGGGCCCCTCCACACCCGAAGAGCCCGCTCAATCCCCTCCTGCACCCCCAGAGTCCACAGGTCAGTACCCACCGCCGTGAGATGCACACCATCCCCCCTGAGGTACATGCCCACATTCACCTCCAACTCCGTGTGCCGTATCACCAACCCCCCATTCCGGGACACAAACCTCCCCAGGGCCTTATTAACCTTAATTCTAGCCTTATTAATTCGAACCACAGAGCGAGCAATACGCCACGCGGTCCGTGCAACGATGTCCGACCAGATCACCACCATGCTCGGAAAATCTCTCCGAAGCATGAGAAAATCCCGTTTTACATCCGAAACAATGTCCCTGGTGGACCGGACCCCCAAATCGTTACCCCCCACATGCAGCACCAACACATCCGGGGGCCTATCAAGCCTGGCGTACCGAAGAAATTCCGGCACCACCCTGTTCCATTTAAGCCCGGGAATCCCCAACCAACGTACACTCGCCTCCCCCCGGGAAATCCCCAGCTGCCTTCCCTCCGGCCTGACATCTGCTCTCCTGGCACCCCAAAAAACGTAGGAGTGCCCCAATATCCAGACGAGGCGTTCGCGACCTCCATCTGAAAGGAAAAACAAAACACTAAAGCAACTATACCAATCCCAACCACGACCCCACAAAACATCCACCCCCCCGCCTTCTGTAAAACATGAACCCAAACCCCTAACTCCGCTTACGTCAAATGTGGCCGCACGTACGACCTAAAACGCCGTGATTCCCAGCGCCCAATCCTCTTGACCACAGCCTCGTCCAACCCGCACCTGGCCGCCTCAGTGGCTGCCCCGATGCGGAAGGAGTGGGAGGCGAACTGAGTGCAATCCAAACCCCCAGCCCGCAGACACCTCCGAAACACCGCCACAAACTGAAAACGGGATAAAAAGGTGCCGTCTTGATGCACCAGCAACGGGCCCACCCCTTGCGGCCGAACCCCCAGGAACTCCGAAACCACCCTCACCGGGCATAACCCCGACCCCGGCAGCGCGAACAACCATACATCCACCCCAGTCCCAGTCTGATCTGTCTTGGACCTCCACAGCCGCAAACGCACCCTATCAGCCCCCAAGGTCACATCCTGACCCAACAAACCCCCCCCAACAGTCTTTGCTGGACTGACCAACTCCCCAACCCGGAGAGCCCCAAAGAAGGCCAATGAAAAGGCCGCTCGGAACAACCGCACCTCATAACCCGAAGTGCACTGTTCCCCCAATTGCCCGCAGATAACCTGCAGAACCTGGAAGGTCACCGGCCTCCGCATATCCCTCCGCGGATTGCCCTTCTTGTACCCCTTAACCGCCTGCTTGACCCAAAAACCTTTTGTGTGATCAACCTCCCCACGCAATTTAAACCAAAACGCCAGTGCCGCAAGCTTGCGCTCGATCAAGGACACCGACCCCGCGCGTTCCATCACCCTAGACACAAAGCACAACACCAAAAGCCCCTGCTCACCACTCCCACTCAGCTCAGCGTCCGCTAGCCGTGTAAAATCCAGCCATTCCTTCCACACTTTACTGTACGCCGCCCATGTCGCACTGCTCACCGACCTCCTGATCCAGTCCTTGGCGAGTCCAACGCAACCTCCCAGAGCCACCCCGGGCAGGGGATCCCATCTCTCGCCGACTCCGGAGCCAACGCCCGAAACCTCTCCCACTGGAATCGAGATAAGGCATCAGCCACGTTATTGTCCCCCCCCGGCACATGAACGGCATACAAAAATATGTTCGCCTGCAAACACCTCAGCACCAGGTGGCGCAGCAGCCGGATCACCGGCTGCGAGGACGCCGACATCCGATTGATCACCTGCACCACTCCCATGTTGTCGCAGTGCAACCTGATCTTCAGATCCCGGCACGAACCCCCCCAAAGCTCCATCGCCAGCACCACCGGAAACAATTCCAACAGCACCAAGTTCTTCGCATACCCCGCCTCCACCCACGACCTGGGCCAAGCCTCCGCGCTCCATTGTCCCCGAAAAAAGGCCCCATAGCCCGCGGACCCCGCCGCATCCGTCACCAACTCCACGTCAAAATTACTCACCGGCCCCTTCATCCACACCGACCGTCCATTAAAGTCTTCCAAAAAGGTCTGCCAAATCCGCAGGTCCTCCCTAAGTTCCCTCGTCAACCGAATGAAGTGGGTTGGAACCAGAACACCTGCCGTAGCCCCCGACAGCCGGCGGCAAAATATCCGCCCCATCGGAATGATCCGGCAAGCAAAATTTAACTTACCCAGGACCGACTGCAATTTCCGCAGTTGCACTTTCCGCACGCCGACCAACTCCCGCAGCTCCTGCTTCAGTCCCTCGACTTTGTCCTCCGGCAAGCGGCACTCCATTACCTCCGTGTCTATTTCAATGCCCAAAAAACTCAAGACCGTGGCCGGCCCCTCCGTTTTATCGGCCGCCAACGGCACCCCAAAGCGATCCGCAATGTGTTGCAACGTGGCCAAAAGGATCGCACACACATTGGAGGACGGGGGGCCCACGACAAGAAAGTCATTGAGGTAATGAATCACCGACGCCCAGCCCGACACATCGCGTACCACCCATTCCAAGAATGAACTAAACAGTTCAAACAAGGCACAGGACACGGAACAGCCCATGGGCAAGCACTTGTCCACGTAAAACCGGTCCTGCCAATAACACCCCAAGAGCCAAAAGCTCTCCGGGTGCACGGGCAACAGCCGAAACGCCGCCTCAATGTCAGACTTCGCCATAAGAGCCCCTTTACCGTACCGCCGCACCCAGCCTACCGCCGCGTCGAATGACGTGTAAGACACCGTGCAGGCCTCGGGATCGATGGCATCGTTCACCGAACCCCCTTTTGGGAAGGACAGATGATGGATAAGCCGGAACTTGTTAGGCTCCTTCTTAGGCACCACCCCTAACGGCGACACCACCAAAACCGGCAGCGGCTGCTCCACGAACGGTCCACACATCCTCCCCAAGGAAACCTCCTTAGCCAATTTGTCGCTGACCACCCCCGGATGCCGCAAGGCGGACCTCAAGTTCCTAGCCACCGGGGGAGCTACTTCCAACGAACACGGAATCCGAAAACCCACCGCAAACCCCACCCCCAGCACCCGCGCAGCCCCCTTGTCCGGGTACCTATTTAGAAAAGGACGCATCCTTTCCACCCTCACCGGGGTTGCTCCCCTTGAACGCAGGGTCCCCGGCACGCTTGCCCTTCTTAAAACAACGGGAGAGGGAGTGAGTGCCTCCGCAACCGGAACACTCATGTTTAAATCGACAGGACCCCCCGAACTTGCAGGCCCCTTCGTTAAATTGCCAGCACACGCCCATCTTTTTCCCGGCCGGAAGTCCAGAGGCGGGGGTTCCCCCGGCCTCCCCCTGAAAAAACTGCGAAGACGTCCGCGCCGACGCCATCAACCGCATCCAAAGGCTGATATCCTTGTGGTCCCACCGAATATCAGGCCGCACCGCCCGCCGTTGCCTAAACTGCTCGTCGTACCGCAGCCAAGCCGTACCCCCATACACCCTATGAGCTTCCCCAATAGCGTCCATGTAACAAAACAGAGCCGAGCAATGCTCCGGCGCCGTCTCACCAATCACGCTGGCCAGAATGGCAAACGCCTGCAGCCAATTAGGGAAAGTCCGCGGTATCAGCCGATACCGCCTCTTCTCCTCGTCATCCTTCTTAGAGCTATCCGGCTTGACCCTGTCCAAATTGAACTTCTCCAGGGGAAGCAACGAAAAGATCTCCACATACTCACCCTTCTTGATCTTGTCCCTTACCTCCTGCTTGAGATGCGCCCCCAATGGCCCTTCATAACAGACATAAACCTCACACTTAGCCGCGTCGGCAAGCCGAACCAAATTAACCCGAGCCGTGGCCTCTTTCGCTGCCACATCATCCCCCGTACTTACCGAGGATGCTCCTGCCACCGGCGTCTCCTGTCGCGAACTAACCTCCACAGTCCCGGCCACCGGCGCCTGCAACCCTGAGGGTGAGCCCAAATCCAGCGACCCGAATGCCCCATCCCCTGGCCCTAGTAAGGCACCCCCTCCCTGGGGCACCCCACCCCCCAGAAGTGAACCCGAACTGGACCCAGCCCCCAGACCACCCACCCAAGGCGCCACCTGCGGGGGGCCCCCAGAAGCCCCATCAGCAAACCTCTGCAGCAGATCCTTTAAACCCCCCAACAACGCCTGCAACGATTCCTGGGTCCCGCCGGAGGCAGGCAACCCGCCCGCCTCCCGCGGCACCACCCCCGCGCGGCCCCATGCCACGCCCCCAACCACTCCCCCTGACAGACACCCCACATCATCAGGCAAAACATTAGGATGAAAGTGAAGCCCCTTACCTGGCTGCGTGGGTCCCCTCCCGTCCGGAACCTCCAGCCGCCTCCAGTCGACCAAGGACCTCCTCTTCGGAACCCGACAGCTCCCCCTCGGAACGCACATCTGCCGCGGATGGCATAGGCGTCGCAGACCCTCCGGCCGCAGGGCAGCCCGGGGGTGTGGCAGCGGTGCTGGTAGACGCTCCGTCGTCGCAATAGGCCCGACCAACCTTCCTGCCGAGCAAGGCACCCGCACCGCGAACCCGTGCGGGCCCCGTAGGCCTGTCCCCGTCCCCCCTCACGGCTCCACTTCCACTCCTCTCCGACCTGCCCGCCGCGTCTGGTAGCGGACGCGCAGGTGTGTCCCTGGAACTCCTCCGCCGTGTCTCCCCCTGCGGCGGCAGCACCGCGGCCGCAAGGGGAACCGTGCTCCTTCCGATACCTGCCGGGCCGGTGGGGAGGGGGTGACCGCAGGCTCCAATCCCCCACTCCCCGAGCCCCGCCCATGAAGAGGATTCCGCCCGGACCCCCCCCCGAGCCCCCGCAGACGACCGTTTTGCGGGGGGGGCCGGCGGGTCCGCTATCGGGCTCCTGGTAGGGCGCTGGACTCTGGTGGAGGGGCCAGGAGAGAAGCGCTCCGGTGGCCTGGACCGCCGAGCGCGTGGTGTGGCATCCCCCCCCCTCTACAGGCCCCCCCGCCGCCGCATGCGTAATGGCCGCCACCTGCTCCTGCAGCCAGTCCGTCCCGCGCGCTCCCGCCGCCGCACGGAGCCGCTCAAAGAGTTCCTCAACGTCCCCCATCGTAGGCAATGTCCTGCAGAAGCCCCCGTTAGCCAAAAAACCCACCCGTCCCGCCCGCAATGCCGCCGTGTAGCCCGCGCTGGTCCTGTGCGTCCTGCTTGCTAGACAACTTCCAACTTGTGACCCACGCTTCCTGTTGTAGCTCCTCCCCCTCCTTATATGGCGCTCCGCCCTCTCCTCTCTCTCTCCTGCCGCTCCACCCCTCCCTCTTCCTACTCTTCCAGTTTAACCCTATAGGGGCTACCTAGCATTTGTCATGCCAGCCCTGCACCTACGTCCAGCCTGCGTTTCCGGGCTTCCCTTTATGCCTTTTTCCTTGCAGGTATGAAAAAAAAATATTTCAGCGGGTTTACTACCGCTTTAAGAAGCCATAATTAAGTTCATACAAAAGTTTTGCATCTGCAGTAATATGTAGTCCTAAGTAATATAGAGATTCCGCATTCCAAATAAAAGGGAAGTTATTTTTCAGAGATGTGGCCATTGCTGATGGTACATGACTAGGTAATACTACGGATTTCTCAAAATGTATTTTAAAATAGGATAACATACCGTATCTCTGAACTTCTGACATCAATGCATGTATAGATTCCTGGGGTTTAGAAAGGTAAAATAATAAGTCATCAACGTATGTTGAGACTTTATACTGACCCCAACTATTCCCTTATTTTTCCTCACTCTGTAGAGAAAGGGTTCTAAAATCATAGCAAACAATAATGCGGAGAGGGGACACACCTGCCTGGTACCGTGATGTATATCAAAATAGTCTGATAGAGCAGTGGTCATAAACCCTGTCCTCAGGGCCCACTAACAGGCCAGGTTTTATGTATTACCTTGGAGAGATGCAATACTGCAGTCACTGAGCAGCAAATTATATCACTTGTGATGTATATCAGTTATCTTGCAAACCTGGCCTGTTAATGGGCCCTGAGGACAGGGTTGATGACCACTGTGATAGAGTACCGTTAACCTTGACCTTAGCTCTTGGACCCGCATACAATGCTGATACCTATCCCATCATCCGCTTCCCCAGACCTATCCCCTTCAATACTTCCGTCATATTGATAGTACTACTCTCAGTATTTTATCATGTCCATTTTGCATCCAGTGAAGAATCTGAAGGGCCCGAATGGTATTATCTTTAGTTTTGCGACCCTTCATTAAACCCGTTTGTTCAAAGTGGACTAGTTGTAATATATGGTCCTGTAATCTAGTGGCTAGGATCTTTGTCAATAATTTGGTGTCCGAGTTAAGAAGGGAGATAGGTCTGTAGTTTGTGCAATATTGTGGGTCTTTCTCAAGTTTCGGAAGAACTGTTACATACGGCAACAGTGCTTCTGGGGGCTGGGGATTAGTAGCTGTGATTTTAGTAAAATAATTGCATAAAGGGGGTTGCCAAAATATGGATACATTTCTTATAATATGCATTTGTTAGACCATCTGGTCCTGGACTTTTCCCCATTGGCAAATTTTCTATTGCCTTACTTATTTCCTCTATAGTGATTGGCCATTCTAATTTCTCTATGATCATGTGGGGCATGTAGGGCAGTCCCTAATATATTCCCTCATCTCTTCTGCCCACCCCCCATCCTAAGCCCTCAAAGAATTTGATTGAGTATCATATAGGTCCGTATAAAAACAATGAAATTCTGCAGCTATAAACTTAGTATCCACTACCTATTTGTTGTTAACTAGTATATTATGAACATGATAGAGTTCGTGTTGCTTTTTTGATTGTCTGGACAATAATCGGCCACATTTATTCCCTTGTTCGTAAAATCGATGTGCAAAAAATCTGTTTGTCCTTGGCCCTTCTGTCCAGGCTTCTAGAGAGCACTACTCTTACACCCCATACACACTATCAGATTTTCTGTTGATTTTTGTCTTCAGATTTACCAAAACCATGTAATATAAGGTCAAACCTTAGGAGTTTCAATTTGTATGCAATCAGGCAGGCCCTTGCACTACATGGTTTTGGTAAATCTGAAAACAAAAATCAGCAGAAAATCTGATAGTGTGTATGGGGCTTTAGTGTCTCCAGCTGTCTGTCATCCCATGGGTCAAGGTTAGTCTTATGTTTAGTCTCCAAATCATGTATTTTTTTCCAGCAGGTCCTCAATCACTTTCCTTTTTTCTCTTTTAACTCATGAGCCAAGTGCTGTTAATTCCCCTCTAATGACCGCCTTATGAGCTTCCCACACTATTTGGTCCGATACTTCCCCAGATGTATTTATTTCAAAATATCCTGCCAATCTGTGCAGTAAATCCTCCGATATCTGTTTATCATCCAACAATGACTCATTTAATTGCCATGTCTGCTTCTGATGACCCACAGAAACTGGAAGAAATGTTAACACAATAGGGGCATGATCGGAAATTGTTATAAATTCAATGGTAGCAGATCTCACATAATCCAGGTAATATTGAACCACCAAAATTAAATCAAGCCGGGAGTAGACATTATGGGTTTTTGAGTAAAAACTACAGTCTTTCTTCTCCATATTTAGTACCTGCTAGCTATCTACTAGATCAGTGATTCTCAACCAGGGTTTCGTGGAACCCTAGGGTTCCTCCAGAGGTTGCTAGGGGTTCCTTCAGCATTGGGCAATTTCTGCCTCTCAGATAAGTTCCCACTGACACCATTGGTCTTTTTAGCTATCTATAAAGAGGTAATTCTTCCCGATGACCACAAGTATAATTCCCCTCCCCTTTCCCCTCACTGACCATCACACTAATATATCATGAGTTGTAGAGTTCTAATTTTTAGCAGGGGTTCCTCGAGACCGGAGAACTATTTCAAGGGTTCCTCTGTGTTGAAAGGGTTGAGAAAGGCTGTACTAGATGGAGAGATCCGAAAAGTTGTTTAACATGGGCTCTGAAGGATAGCGGGGTCTTACCTGTTGTGGTGTCTAGTTTGGGGTCCAGGGTGATATTAAAATCTCCCTCCAAAATCACAAACCCCTCCCTAAATTTTTCCAACAACTTCAGATCTTAACTAAAAAACAGACCGTACCAGTATTAGGTGCATATATAGAAGCAAACATATAACAATGTCTCTGCAGCATACCCTTAATAAAGAAAAACAGCCACTCCGCGTCCATTTGCACGAACATAGAGGTCAAGGGACACGTTTTCCCGAAGGCTATCGCTACCCCCTTAGCCCTTGCAATGGTGGACACTGCATGGAACCATTGATTATACGGGGATAGAGGCAACCTAGGTACAGATCTCTTGTAAGAAGACAACATCCACAGCCTGATGACACATTTCCTGCCATAAACGAACCCTATAACTTGGGTGGATGTAAAACATTCTTAACCTATTGCCGCATGTGCCATTTTTATCCTCTCCTAGTGTACCAACTACAACAAAACATTCTATTTTGTAAAATGTACCAACTAACGAGAGAGCAGGCCCGTGTAGATGCCAATGGCCCTGCCCCGAACCCCCCTGCCCATCTGCTTCTATGTAGATTATCCAGTTCCTTGTCTTGGGACCAACCTAATTGGGGGAAAAAAAGGTATTTTTTAAGGGTTTCTCTGAGTTAAAACAGTTGAGAAAGGCTGATCTATAGATTGTAACATCTTGTACATAATAGGGCGAAAGACATGTCCATTGAGACTCTTTATTTTCTGAGATCTATCACAGATATAACACCTGCAATCATTTGTATTCTAATGATTCTTATATATCATTGATTTTTTTCTATTGTGTCTATGTGGCAGGTAGCAGTATGGATTGGTATGCCACATATCTCCTTATCATCATCTGCTTTGTGTCCTGTATAATTCTGAGCTTCATGAGGATTTTAAAGGAGAAAGCAACACTTCCTCCGGGACCCATGCCTTTACCATTCATTGGGAATCTACTGCAGGTCAACACAAAGGACATTGGCAGGTCACTTATGAAGGTGAGTAAGTTTGAATAGATCTCAGCCCTATACTTGGGAAAGGTAGTTTGGTATTTATTTTTTTTTAGGGGGGGGAGGCGCGTTAGAGAAAGCCTTTCCTAACAGTCATAGAGGCTTCCATTGTTACTTCTCATTCTGCAAATGCTAGTCTCTTGGCTGTCATGTTAACCCTCTTGTTTCAATACTTTGAGTCCCATAACCTGGCACAAGTATGGAAATAAGGATATATGGCTTTGCAGATATGTCTATATGTTCCAGATTGATAACTCAAATATTAATGGATGCAGTTGATCAGTTTACTAGCCAGACAAGTAGTATCTTTAAAAAGGGATTGGCAAAGGCAGCCCCAATGTCACTCAGGAAAGGTTATCTTTAACTGCTTGCTGACCGCATAGGGGGCTCTCCTGTGCAGTATTACGTACCTGTATGTGGCTCTGCACTTCTGGGTCTGGGGCGCGCACTCATGCCACGCCGACCTGCTCCTGCTGTGATTGGACACAGCAGGAAACAATCAGCAGGTCCAGCGCACCCAATGTCCACCAGGACCCGCAGAATGCTCCCGAGAGAGACAGAACGGCGGTCTGCCGATGTACACAAGTCAGACTGCTGTTCTGTCAGTAGGGAAGATACAGATTCTGTGTTTCTGCTTAATGGACAGGCCACCCCTGTTAACTACTACTAGATACAGTATACCATGACCTGAATGAATGAATGTTTCATTAACCTGGCTCCAGTAAACTAATTGGTTCCTATGTGTAACAAGGAACACTAGGTATTGTTTTTTTGCTCCTGTAGTTTATCTTCTACATAAAGTATTAATTCAGGGAAGAAAAGTTTTGCTATAAACAAACTTTAAAGCAGTTGTAAACCACGACTGTTTTGAAAAAAAAAGACCTGCAAGGCAATTGTGAAATACTCACCTTGGAACGAAGCCCTCAAGTGCTGTATTGTCACCGCTGAGAGGGTTGGCATCTTCCCGCGGTCTTTCTTCTGGGTTTGCATGCTCTGGCTATATGATTGGCTGGAGCTGCAATTACATCACTCCCATGTATGCATGCTAAAGCCCTCACTTCCGGCATGAAGCTGTGAAGGTCCAGCAAGGTATGCCAGACCTTCAGAGCGCATGCACCAGTGATGTAACTGGATGCATCCAGGGTGACTATCTCCTAAATGGAGCACGTTTAGGAGATATTCATATTAATATCATATATAATAACGCGTATTTATACACCATATAGTATTATGCCAAAAAAATGCTTTTCTGAGGGCGCATGCACGGTATGGGATGGAGCAGCTGCATCTAACGAGCGCTCTGGCTCACAGCCACGGAATAGGGGACATAAACCGCCGCTATAAGCACTGAAAAGAAGCACCCCTTCACATAAGATCTTGTGCATGCCGAATTCGGGGGGAGAAGGAGATGTGGAGGCAGTCAGAAGTCACTCAATCACTATCTTCTTAGATCACAGGTGTGTGGCAGCATGGCAAAAAATGGTGCTGGCTCCCTACCCACTACATCTACCTCCCCTTCTCCTGCAATAGACCTAAAGCAGCAGGACACAGAATCATCAAAAAGAGCACGTTCCTCTTTCAAAGGCAGATCTGGACATTAGTTTAGATACGCTATATACCAAACTGTTCACTAAATTTCAAACTGAAATTCAAAAATACACAAGTACCCTATCTCAGGAGATATAAGCCTTAGGCACATGTACGGACTTGCTTGAAAACAAGCATGATGAATTAGCAATCGCATTTAATGATCTCTCTAGGGAACATGAATCCCTTTCATCTGCTTTTACACAACTGCAAGCACATGTGGAAGATTTAGACAACAGGAACAGAAGGCGTAATCTTAGACTAAGAGGTGCCCCAGAATCTATCACAGATTTAATCTCATACTCCTCAAAATTATCCCAGTCTCTGTTGCCAGAAAAAGACTCACGTTCCTTCATATGTGATTGTATTCATTGTGTACTAAGGGCCAAACCCCCTCCAGATAAACCACCCAGAGACATTATATTATGTATGAAAGACTTCTTAGTCCGAGAAGAAATAATGCGGTCTGCACGAGGCATCAGAAACATTACTTTAAATATACAGCTGCAAATCTATCCAGACATCTCCCAAGCAATACTGGACAGACGCAGGAAAATTTTAAGAAATCACTTCTGTGCTCTCCATAGCAAGAATTCGCTACAGATGGGGATTCCCATTTAAATGAATTATTCCTCACAATGGCACAACTTACATCGCCACCACTATCCCTGAAGGTCAAGATATTCTGACCAAGTTAGGCCTTCTGGACCCCAGCAACCTCTCACGTACTCCATCTACACCGCGTCCGGCTCCTATCTGGAACATTCCTGCTTCAACAGGTGACAGACGCAGAACCAGACATGAAGCTGGTCGATGGAACTGAAGAGAATTAATTATTTTTTATGAGGGATAACCAGAAGACCATTCTTCTTTTCTTTTTTTTCCACTTTTCTTTTGACCATATATATGTGTATGTATGTATGTGTGTATATGTATATATATGTATATATATATATATATATATATATATATATATATATATATATATATATATATATATATATATATATATATATATATATATATGTGTGTGTAGCGGCCACAACCCTTGCTGGGTGGCCTTGACTTATTGGGCTTACCAGTTACCTTCTCTTGGCCTGCTCTTCTACGTCTAGAGGTTCCCAGGGTTGATACCCAACGACTTGAACACTGACACGGATAAAGTCCTTTAACAAAGGTTTTATTTTGCAGTTGTAACATCCAATAAAACAGTCTCTCATGGGAACAGAGGGAACGGGTGAAGAACTCAGGCACCTTGAACTGTGGGTCTAGCAAAGTCTCCAATTCCACCCAGAGTGTAGCCACTCGCAGCTGGGTACTTCAAGGCTGAACAGATCTCTAGCCAGAGACCAAGGTAGTCAGCACATCGACTCAAAACTTGAAGCAATCCTATGAACGTATGCAAGTTGTAACTAAGGGTGAGCAGGTACCTTTTTCCTCAGTACCTGGAACGTTTTCCGTCTCCTCAATTGTACTGGAAAAACGTGAATTCGTCAGTGTCCTTCCCAACTCAGTAACCAGGCACTTCTCAGCATGCCACTTGCCGGCCCTCCTCCGAAGAGTCCTCCCCCAGTCACTTCCATGAGCTGTGGTGCCTCTCCAAGCGGAGAGCACACCTGGACATGTTGAATCCTCCCTCAGTTACTGCACCTCGGACCAGCGGGGTCCGGGACCCCGGACCCAGGAACAGACGGATCCCTACCCCAGACCAGGCAGGTCTATCAGGGGCCTCTAACCGGAACATGTTGTGGGATGTCGAACACCCCGTGACCGGGACCTTTCACGGGGCTACCCCAGTCCTGGAACCAGAACAGACCACACGGGCCTCACAAACTCCTCTTTCCTCAACACGTGACCCACACACCTTAAGTACCCCTTCCCAGACTCCCCAGTGGGGCCCGGTACTCCCACTGATTGGTTCTGAGAAAGTTGATACTCAAAACGTCCAACCAGGCCTGGTTCTGGCCTGTCATGTGAACCTCACTGCTCACATGACCAGGCAGAACTTCCAACACAGCCCGGCCAGACTGATGTCAAGGTCAACCTACGTAATTAACCCTCAGAACCCCTACTGTTCTGAGGCAAAAACTAAATGTACATGCGTATGGCATTTTGTCCAAAATGTCATCCGCTACATATATATACACACACACCTTTATTTTTGTCTTTATATAGTTTTATTTTTTTTTCTTGATTTTTCTACATCTATTCTCCTTAATAGTTTTATCTGAGTAGCCTCAGGGTTATAAAACAGTTCTTAAAACACCAGGTTATATATAAAATCGGATATTAGCCCTATGTACCAACAGTATATAAAGTTATTTTTCACAGCTTGAATGACCAAACTAAATCAGAAGATGAATATACACTGACATCTACAGCCATAAAATGGTATTACAAGCTTTAACATTTATATTATTTTCCACATTACATTTAGAACAGAATTTTTTATAATCATTTATAATCCAACACAGCCATATTTTGCACTATACCTTTATAGCAACTCCATATGCAACAGTGAACATATCTCCATTTTTTTTTCAAGGTCTTTTGGTTGTCTCATTCATATAAGTTTCACCCACCTGTCACTTTCACCCACTATTTTCGCTGGACTCTAGACGACAACATACGATATACAATTTGATTCAAATACATAAATCAATTATAATTGTTTTGAACCAGGGTGGAATTGTTTGACTCCACTAGATGTTTGGTCCCACATCTTGATTTACTAGTTTTTCTCAGTTTCAAGTAGAAAATCATTTACAGATTCTTTAAAATTGTAGGTATTGATTAAAAGTTGCACAGCTATTCATACCCATGATAATTGTTGTGGGTGATATAATTTACCCCCACTTAGTCGTTACATATTCTCTCACCAGAGAGATGTTTCCTGTTTATTTTTTTTATTATTATTTATTTATTTATTATATTTTCATAAACCCTAACACTGAGTTTAAGACAGGTCTCATTATTTTTCACTGTCGGTTGGAAAATCTTTTTCTTTCCAATCCCAGTTTTTTATTACAGATACATGTTACACTTAATTAATGTTAAACCAATTTCAGTTTTTATTAAAAAAATGTTTTGGTACAATCCTTTTTCTATGCCACAAGTTGCACAGCCATTCAATTTATCACACATTATCACTTCCTGATGACTCCCCAAAATTGACACTAATACTATGACTATCACTGTATTGTCACACAATGTTTAAGGATTTAATTTCCCGTACAAAAGGAAAACAGCCTTTTTACAATATTTTACAATATAAAAAACTAAATATCAAAATATTAATGTTACAAGAAACCCATTTCATGAAAGACAGCCACCCTACATCTTTTCACAAAGCTTTTAATCAATCGTTTTATACCTCCTCCAAAACTAAAGGAGTGGCAATCTTTATCCATCAATCTTTCCAATTAGAGGTTCAACAGGTTTACAAGGATGAAGATAGTAGGTTCATCATTTTCAAAGGTACCTTAGCAGGTAGAGAATTAACGATTGCTAATGTATATGCACCAAATGAAACACTTCCTTCAGCGCAGGAAGGGAGATCACCTCTCCCCCCTCCCTCTAGGCAATCATCTGGAACACGTGACAGGTCTCAGATGATTGCGTGGCCAATCACAGCAAGCGGCGCGGACGAGCGGAGGGGGAGTCGAAAGGGGGGCTTCGATCCCCCCACATCGCTGGACCATGGGACAGGTAAGTGTCCGATTATTAAAAGTCAGCAGCTGCAGTATTTGTAGCTGCTGGTGACTTTTATTTATTTTTTTATAATGGGAACTCCGCTTTAACTCAGCTTTTCAACCCAACCTTGTTGGGTTGTAGCAAACAAAACCAAATACAAAAACATTCTCAAAAACAATTATTACACACATAAATGATTTACAATTGACTCCTGGAGAGCTTTAAATGTAGGCGCACGTGAGTATACCTTTTATTCTCACCCACATGATTCTTATTCACGAATAGACTATATATTTTGTACCCCAATAATTCTAGCCAATACCCATGATGCCTCAATACACCCCTGTTCCTGGTCAGACCATCACATCACCAATCTTAGCACTCAATTTATAGGCCTCACTTCCACCCCATATTCATGGAGAATCAATAAATTATTAACAGACCCCACACACCAAAATGAAATTGCATCAGAAATAAAAGATTATTTTTCACTAAACTCAACTCCAGATATTTCCCCAACTACACTATGGCTAGCCCATAAAGCTGTATTGAGAGGCCACATCATTAAACGAGCAGCACAATGTAATAAAAAAAAATGGGAAAAAATTCACTCTCCCACTAAAAATCTTTATAACCTTTATAAAGATCATTCAAATTCACAGGACCCGAACACATACAAAATAATTTCTGAAAAAAAGAAATGAATTAACCACCTGAGATCCGCGCTATGGCCGAATGACGACCACAGCGTGGATGTGAATTCCCAGGAGGCCGTCATATGATGTCCTCCCTTGTGCACGCTCCCTGCGCGCGTCGTGATCACAGAGTCACTGAGACTCGGGTGATCACCGATCTGAGTAAGGGGCTGGACCCAGCCCCTTACCATGTGATCAGCTGTCAGCCAATGAAGTTAGATCTCTGTGAGTGCTTCAAGGACTATCTTCTAGGCCAAAATGTATTGCTTCTTTGACTGCTAGAAGGTCAGAGAATGTTGGATCAAAGGGGTCCACAGCGTTGTGATAGACCCAAGCTGAGTAACCATTGGTGTCAGCTCATCAAGACCCAAGACCTCTCCTGGGGTTGTTGATGGAAGAGCATGCAGCAACCACCAATTGACTTCTGGTGGTTGACACACCTTTTGTTTACTAACGTGGAAGTCAGGCATCTCCTGCTCCTCTTGCTCTACCCATGTCCCTGTAGAACTGTTGGGCTTCACACAGGCATTGTTTCCATTTCTGGATCCAAGAAGTCTGAGATTGCTCCAGGCCTGGGAACTGTGCCCCCAAATTTAGTGGGCCCCCAATCGTCTGGCCAAAATTAACAAGGTAGGGTGTGACCTCCAACTATCTGGAACAGACCCACACACATTGTTTGTCTCTTGAACTAGCTGAATGTCATACAAATACCTTAGAGCTCTGCTTGCCACTGAGATGGCTCTGATCCTAGACAACACAACTTGCCAGGTTGCAACAAGCAGTAGGAGATTGTTATGCTTTGGTACAGTATACAGTATATCCCTAAGGACAAGAGGGGACCAATCCCTCAGAAGTCTTGGACTCTGGTAAAAGCTTCAACCTCTCTCTGGAACTGGGCCCCTGAGACACCCATATTGCCTGTGGTAGGGGGCAACCAATGGAGCGTCTTTTCACTCTGCCCATTTAAACGTATCCATGAGGTTCATCCAAGGCTTATTCATTAGCCTTCCTCCAGTCAAACAAGGAATTTATATCTATTCAGTTTTTTCATCTACCTCAAATTCTGGGGTGGGAAGTCACTCCACTTTGCTGTCACACTGCTTGGCTGCCAGAAATGGGGCATTCCAGCTTAACGACTTTCATTGAGCAGGTTTGCAGAGTATCCCTGGAGATTGTCCCCCTTAACAGCCCCGCTATGGGGATGGTAGCCTTACCCACCTTGGGGTATTCCCAACTATACCTAAAGCATAGGCTTTGCTATGTCTTAGAAATAAAAGTAACACAACATGGAATAACAAGATGTTGCTGTCCCAATTATAACTACAGGTTACAACCTGTGTAGTGCTTACCCCCAGGCTGTCCTCTGAGAATATGCCCAGGTTTCCCTTGCTAGTACACAGGCTGCCAGCTACAAGCACAGTTCCATGCAAAACAACAATACATGCTCGGTCTAGAGCAGGGATATGCAATTAGTGGACTTCTAGCTGTTGAAGAACTACAAGTCCCGTGAGGCATAGCAAGACTTTGACACAAGCATGATACCCAGAGGCAGAGGCATGATGCGACTTGTAGTTTTGCAACAACTGGAGGTCCACTAATTGCATATCCCTGGTCTAGAGGATGTCTTTTTAGAATTTATGCCTGAGTAACTTGAACAGGAGAGGGTTTTAGCGTCACCACAATAACAGAAATCAAATAGAAGACCATCTTCACACTAAATCTTCCTGACTGCAGTCACACATGAAAGTCCCAAATCAGGTCCTAGGAGCTGTACACCACTAAGCTTCCACTGGGAGATCCTCACTGAGGGAGATAACAGATCCTTTTTCCAGACCAGGACTTTTGGCATTGCCTCCTGCACTGATCCTCTACCAATCATCCCCAGGACCTCAGCCTAGCTCCTGCTGAGGCCCAGACTGTAGCAAACATCCCCTTTCAATCTTCTCCAAGCCCTCAGCCTATCTCCTGCTGAAGCGCCAACTGCAATCCTTTACTCAGTAAATCTGCCTCCGGGGCAGCAGCCCTTAGAAAACTGGAACCCTCCCAACAGAGGAAGAACACTCTGGAAAGGTCTCCCAAACATTTATCACCTCCCCAGCCACCTTTTGAATGCCTCCCGCCAGGTATTAGCTGGGGCCTGATGAATATTCATACTGGTTATTTGGCTCTCTCTGCCCTATATTCTGGAAATGTCTTCTGGAGGCAGGTGGGAGAAATCAAACACCCAGCTAGGAACCCTAACCAGACAAAAACAATAATTTACTGTACTACTGATTACAGTAAAGCTAAAAACTAATTTGGGCTGGCTTAGCAGCATCACTAGGAGGGCACTACAACTGATAGAATTGACCTATGTGGATTAGATAAACTTCTGCAGCTGTTAACAACGCCTGAAACCATTTAGGGCCAATTCATACTACAGCACTGTGCATTGTGTATTGACTCATTGTATTGCAGTGTTAAAAAGTCATTAAAATTAATGTGCTGATGAAATGCACAGCACAGGGAAATAGGGCAAGGCTGCACTTTGCTGCAACAGAACATGCAGGACGCTATGCACTTTGCCTCCCTGTGCTGCATTGCAAGGCACGTGCCTTTTGCAAGTGCATTAGAGTGCAACTTACAATAAATGGCACTGTAGTGCACCATTGCATGTAATACAGCACAATGGTGTGAATGAAACTACAGCAAATTGCAAAAGCTACCCAGCAAACACTGCATTTGTGTTAGTCTTTCTTTTGTATTCTTTCTTTAGCAATTAAAACCTATGTATCCAGGACTATAGTTGCTGCAGATATGTACAATTACATCGCTCAAGGGCTGTTTCCCTTAACCTGCTACTTCAAAACCTCTATCCCACGTGGATGGTGGGAGCGTTGTATGCAAACAGGTACGTGGAACAAAAGAAAGCTGGACGGCCGCACTCCTGTGCAATCTCTTTATTCTGAATACACGGATATACAGTGGTGGACTACAGGTACAAACTGACACATTTCACACCAATATTGGTGTGAAATGCATCAAGCTTGTACCTGTAGTTCACCACTGTATATCAGTGTATTCTGAATAAAGAGATTGCACAGGAGTACGGCCATCCAGCTTTCTTTTGTTCCATATCATTGCTGCAGACTTTTGTTTTTCCTCCTGTTGTTGCTGCATTATTCTTCTGTGGGATTAACAGAGTTAGGTTGAACAGTTGTTTGTGTACCAGTACAGCAGCCATCTTTAGGAAGACCAATAGTTGAACATTCAATAATACAGAAATGTGTCAGACATCTTTAACCACTTGCCTTCCAGGCACTTTCACCCCCTCCCTGCCCAGGCCAATTTTTAGCATTCAGCGCTGTCGTATTTTGAATTATTATGCAACACTGTACCAAAACAATTTTTTTTCATTTTTTGGAGCTCGATAGAGCTTTCTTTTAGTGTTATTTAATTGTAACTGGGTTTTATATTTTTTTGCTAAACAAACGAAAAAAGATCAAAAAATTTTAACAAAAAAAATGTTTTTCTTAGTTTCTGTTATAAAATTATGTAAATAAGTAATTTTTCTCTTTTTCCACTGATGTGCACTGATAGGCAGTGATGAGGAGGCACTGATGTAACGAGGCTGCACTGATAGGCAGGAATGATGGGCAATGATTGGAAGTACTGATGAGCACTGTTGGGGCTGCACTAATAATCAGGACACTAATGATCAACGCCCTAATTATCGGTGTATTTGTCCCCTGTGTGGATTGCCAGTACCACCGCTTCTCTCCTAATACCTTTATAAACCTTTTAAGGACACCACTGGGGGCAGTCATTTTGGTGGCGTTTAGTTATATCTAAAAAGAAAATAGAAGGCTGGAAGGGAGAGAGATGGGTGAGGACACATGCAGTGAGTGAGTGCAGGAATGTGCAGGAAGCTGCCTATCTGCTAGGTACTCCACTGCTGTAGATCGGTCCCCACGCAAGTGCTTTTAAGATTCTAATGCTGGAGATATTAACCAGGTGTGCCCAGGACCCTGTTGCGAGTGGTTGTCACCCAAGGACACTTCCAAGAAGCTAAGGGGCAAGCTGCTGTTTGGAGCTTTCACTTGTAAATACCGAACTGAGTCTTTGTGATTGCATAGAGATTTTGGAAGGGAGCGCAGGACTGGTAAGAGCTCAAACGTCAGCAAGCTAATTTTATTTTCTATTGGGACTGTGTTATCTCTTCTACCACTAACCAAAGAAGAAGGGACTTTTTAGCTGCTATAATTGGTACTAAGCATAGGTTACCCATACATTTGAGGAGAAATTAAATAGTATAGAGTGACTTTATTGACACCTAGCAGGAACCTTTTAAATATCCAGTTCAATGTGATTTATAAAACCTTCAATTTTTTATTATATTAAATAAAAGATTGTGACCAAAAATGTACACAATATTAGCCTAAAATAAAACCAAATATAGGAAGTTATTTATATAGAGTAGCAGATATAAAGAGACGTTTAGAGCATCCGGTAATGTATAACAACTCAGGTCAATGTGTTTTGCAGAAACCACAGTTTCTTCAGGGCCAAGGATACTGAGAAATGAACATGATAAACATGATTGGGTACATTCTACAAGAGAAACAACAAAATAAGCTAAAAAATATGCAATACTCTATAAAAAATAAACCTCACCTATGGCGCTACATATGTTTCGGTCAATTTTTATTATAATATGTACCCATGGCACTCTATTTACAAGTATGCTGCCTCTTCCAATATAACAGGTGAACACTGCCCGTATTAATGGATATACCCTGTGTATAACTGTCTAAATCAGGCATTCCTATCTATGCTAGAAAGAGGGACAAAGTGCGTTGTTCTTCTAGGGCTCATCCTGCAGTCTGTGTAATCTTGTCTCCCTGCTATTCTGAATTGTTTCACAGTGTGGTTGTAAATTAGCCTCCAGAAATCTGCTGATCGTACTTGAAAATTTCCACTTGTTGACCACAGGTAGTAAACGTGAGCTATCCATATCAATGATTCATATTTACTTGATTAAAAAAACTGTAAAAATGTTATTCTTCTCAAATAGTTGAGAAGTAGATAGATAGATAGATAGATAGATAGATAGATAGATAGATAGATAGATAGATACATACATACATACATACATACCGTAGATAAAAAGATAAGACTGACTGATGTCCATAGTAACTGGTGACACTGACCTAGAAACTACATTAGCAGTTTTTGGTAGAATATGTGAAAATTTATGATGGAGGGGGAAAAGACCTGTTTTGACAATAGATTAGGTAAACATTTAAAGTCTCCTTTAACTTTTCCACAGCTAAAAGACGAATATGGACCAGTCTACACTCTGTACCTGGGCCCGAGACCTGGAATTGTCCTATGTGGATATGATGCTGTGAAGGAGGCCTTGATTGACCAAAATGAAGCATTTGGAGATAGAGGAGACTATCCTGTGTTCTTGAACTTCGTTGGTGAACATGGTGAGATAATGTTGCATTTATTTTCTTGAATCACTTTCTGATATTGATTTTGGTGTAATCACTTTGATTGGATCTGTAAGCAGCCATGCACAGAGATTTGTAATAGTCCCAGCAAGGATGATTGGAAATCTAGTGGATGGGCTCCCCTCAGAGTTTTGTGATGATCACTGCTAAATAAAGAACAAAAATAATAATGCAAGGATCTTCAAACTGAGCTGAAGGATCTTCTAGCTCAGATAAAGTTCATAACCCGCTGGCTTCTCATGTCTTTTCTGGATTATAGTCATAAGGTGTCCTTATTAGAAACCCCGGATTTAACCTTCACCCATAGAGCAAGAGTAGCTTTTTGTTTTTTTGACTGTCTCTCTCTGATTGGAAATCTGTACAGAAGGGAGAGGGATGAGCTCTAACATATTCGACTGTCTGTATATGGTTTGAGCTGGAGCTATCAAGCTTTGAAAATCACAGGTTCTATTTAAGAAAACAATTAAGAATAGTCTGGTAAACACTTGAAAAGAAGACTAGAGCTCCACCTGTTGGCTGCAAATAGATGAATACAGTATGACCAAGTGGCCAATCTCCTGTGTTCAAAATGGAGCAGGGATGATGCTTGGCGTGGGACCCCGAAAGCTAGTGGAGATTACTGGGGTATCGATGTTTATTTCAGTGATTTCCAGCTTCTATAGGGATCTCTCAGGTATGGTACATATTTACATTGGTCCAAGCTAGACCATAGTAACTATTAGGAATGAGCCGAACATCCGATTCGCACCAGAACATGCGAACAGGCAAAATGTTTAAGCGAACATGCAAACCCTATTAAAGTCTATGGGTCACGAACATGAAAAATCAAAAGTGCTAATTTTAAAGGCTTATATGCAAGTTATTGCATATTATGGGGACCCGGGTACTGCCATAGGGGACATATATCAATGCAAAAAAAGTTTTTAAAACAAACGTTTTTTTCAGGAGCCCCCCCCCCAGTTCATACCAGGCTATTATACGAGCACGCAGCCTAGAGAACAGGATGGGGGGCACCCCCCTCCTGAACCATACCAGGCCACATGCCTTCAACATGAGGAGGGTACTTTGGGGACAAGGATCTCTTCCTGACAACCCTGGCCACTGGTTGTCAGGGTCTGCTGGTGGGGGGCTTATCAGAATCTGGAAGTCTCCTTTAACAAGGGGGCCCTCAGATCTCACCCCCCCCCCCATGTGAATGGGCATCGGGTACATTGTACCCCTACCCATTCACCAAAAAAGTGTCAAAAAGTAAATTAACCACTTAAGGACTGAGCCTCTTTCTGAGATTTGGTGTTTAGTTGTTTTTTTTTGATAGAAACAACAACATCCAGATGTAACAGAAAACATAGATACAACAGTATAGGCTAAGTTGAGATACACATCATACCACAGGTCAGCCATCCACATATATACGTAGGAGACAAGGGTCACCTGAAACATCCGATTTGCCCAATTGATACTCTCAACTTCTTCAAAATGGAGAGCCTCCTTAGATGTAGACAACCCCCTTTTTTACTGAGATGGATAACATCCTCCATCCGAGGGTATTCTTGATTCTCTGGACAGTTTCACAAATCCCACCCCGGTTTTCAAAGTTATTGTGGGGGGTAGAACGGAATGACACACTACAGGTCCCACCATACCCACACTAATAGTGATAAGGAGAAATCAGAGGGAAGGAACAGAGAGTAAGGAGAGAAGAAAAGCAGAGGAGGGGGGGGGAGAGTGCGAGAGTGAAAAAGGGGGAGGAGGATAGGGGAGGAAGGGGGGCACAGGGAGGCAGCGCATGCCACTTGCATTGGCCACCAGCATTGTGTCTCCTGGATCAGCGCCAGTTCAACCCTGAGATGGCGCAGATCCTGCAGTAGCATGCACCTCTTCTCGGGGACATTTAAGCCCTTCGCATTTAATGAGAGTAGATTCAATACCTCCATGGTCTCCAAGTATAGGCAGGGGATAGGGGTCAGGGGGTAGATGGGAGGGGGGGTAGGGGGGTGGGGGGGATAGGTAAGCGGAGAACAGTAAAGCTAAGGAGAGAAAGGAGAGACAGTAGTTAGCTTACTCTCTCAGAGCAGAACAGTGATATTCTAGAGTGGCAGCACAGTAGTGCTAGGACACTCACCAGTATAAGACTGGTAATCGAGCGCAGGCCTATGCAGGGTTGTGGAAAGGTATAGCTAGCGGGGAGTTCACCGTCCGTCCCCCCATCCACAATGTAGTGAAGTATGACATAGTGAGTTGAATGACAGCTTTAAATCAGAAATGCTAGAAGTGGGAAAATACAGGCTCTTCTTAGTTATGTATAACTTAAAATATTAGTACACATAAAACATGCAGTAACTGAACATGACATCGGTAATAACAGTAGTTGTAGTAATACCCCCATAAACTTCCTAAACCGTAGGAATGAACTTATAACTGCATTCCCACTGTCTGACTGACAAAAAGGGAAAAACCCCACTCGCCACGAGAGGGAATGTAGCCGACGGCAGTGTAATCTAATGTCTCCCTCCAACCCTGATTGTTCTATCCCATGGTGTAGCTCAATGTCCCATTTAGGAGGGAAGTTAATCAGTCCACACCCTCAGCTCCCCTATTTACCACAAGCCGTTGAGGTCTCAGGACGCGGATAATCCCAGCAACCCGAACGGGCGCTAGAATGTTAATCGCCTCTTTCCAAGGCTGCGGGCCCATGCATACCTGCACACTGCATACATATTCAGGAGGGATCTCTTGTAAATGTGAAAACCCTGACAGCGTATCCCCAGTCAGCACTTCCCGAGATCAGAGGGTGTCCGGCTTCCGGGGGAGGAACCCCCCACGTCCCCCCACCCCAGACGCAACCGAGTACACTGTCCGGTCTGTCCTAGAGCGGAGGGAGGAGGGAACCCATGCCCCCCAATCTCCAAGCATCATCGGTGGGGGAAACACACCCAACTTTACCCCACCCAATCATATATGTCCCTGTATTGAGCAGGAATTAAGTCCACAGCACATCCAAACAGTGAGCACAATCACATCCCGTGTTATCAATATTTATGGTCGGAGCCCTCCGCTCTAAGAGATATGAAAGAACACATAAACACATCACAAGACTAACAACATAAAATAGACCTGAATTGTGCCCTTGGTCTGCTGTAAGGTAAGCCCTGGTGAGCTGGGCGGTGAGCCCTGGTCTGCTGGGCAATATGCCAAGAGAAGGCCGCATACCTTAAGAAAGTAAATGGATGTTTCTGTAGAGAAACGTGTTTTAAGTTAAGTACTCTGAGAAGGGAAATGGGTGGGTGGGTACCTTGCACTGGAACCGACACAGACCGTTGTGGGTGGTCTGATTATATACCCTCCGGGCTCCTCCCATAATTAAGGGCCACCATACTGGCCCTCTTATTTATGGTCGGAGTCCTCCGCTCTAAGAGATATGAAAGAACACATAAACACGTCACAAGACTAACAACATAAAATAGACCTAAATTGTGCCCTTGGTCTGCTGTAAGGTAAGCCCTGGTGAGCTGGGCGGTGAGCCCTGGTCTGCTGGGCGATATGCCAAGAGAAGTCCGCAAAAGACTTGGTTTAGGGAGGTAATTATTAATTTATGTACAACAAGACACTACGGGGCAAAGTTGCTGAAGGCTCAGGACATTTCCACTTGTGGATTGGAGATGTATCGAGTAAAGCAGGTGGATTCCCACCTGCCCATCTTTGATCGCGTGGACTGGGACCCCGTTTCGTGAGGCTGCTGATGCTGTAATAATGTCCAAGAAAATGACTAAGGTCCTGGCCTAATTTGCTCAAAAGGAACCTGACGTGACTAATGAACTGGTTGCTGCCTGGGGTACTAATCAGGAACGGTAGTAATGGGCTGTCCTGCGAGGGATCAAACATATGGGCCAAAAATTGATCTAGGATGGACACGGGGCACCAGGCTTTGAGAGTTTGGAAAGATTTGATGTCAACCCCTGGACCGGACTATTGTGTTTTGGACACCCTGAGGAGCAAGATGAAGTAAGTCTGATGGCGTGTGAGGTGGCATCTATGTAACACTTTACAACTGGGATGGTGACAGTTTTCACTGGGGCGTAAGAAGCTGTAGAAAGCCAGGTAGATGGCTGCTTGAACGACCAGGCTGAATTTAGCCAAAGGGGAATGTGACAGGATGAAAGACACGTCTCGGAATATGGCGCTGGTGACGGGTAGCCGTTTGATACTGATTTGGGGTCATTGCCTGTGAATACCACACAACATGGTCTTGACCGTATGGGGGGCAAACAAGACGGTTTGTTAGGATCTCATAAGGGGATGAAATACTGGATGTCAGCTGAGTGGGGTCTAAGGTATTGTGTGACAATGCCAACTGTGTGTGGTGGCATAATATGAAGACCAGGATGTGATGGAGAACTCTTGGTATTGCTCTGGGGTTTGAGGCTAGTAACCTGACATAGAACCTCTAGGCTGCACGGTAGGCCTTCAGGGTGTTGTGAGATAGTGAAAGATTAATAAGGCAGGTAGCGTCGTGAAAGTGTTGTTTGAATCCGAGGTTAGCTACGACCAGTGTGGGATAAGAGACATGGTCGGGTCGGTTCCAGGTTCCTGCAAAAAATAATGAAGCAAAGTTAACGGGTAGTGCGTCGGCCAGATTATTGCGTTTGTCTGGGATGTGGACGCATAGGACGGTAGATTGGTGCTGTGGGGATAGTGGCACCAGCCTGCGCAGGAAGGCCACGATGGCAGGCTACCTCCTTTATTCATAATACTGGCTGTGGCTTGGTTGTCTGTGGCGAACGTCACTGTTTGTCCTGCCCAGTTGTTGCACCAGACTTGAGCTGCTGCGACAATGGGGTAGAGGTCGAACAAAGAGGAGGACTAACTGAACCCAGGAATCAAGAGGATTTCTGACGGCCATGGCCCTATAAACCCAATTTGGACAAAAATTGAGGCGAGGACCTGTGGAGGCTGTGGTGACCATGACTACCTGAGATGAAGAGAGAGATGCTGAGGGAATACACATTGGCCTGCCATTCCAATTTGTGAGAAATTCGACTCCCATGGGCAGATCTGCTATAGCTGGCACATCTTAATTTAAGGATTTAGTCAGGGTCTTTACCTGGAAGAGAAATACTAAAAGATGGAAGGTAAAGGATCCCCTTGAGTCTGGCTGCTGCCTTGGCTGAAAATGAGCGGTGATAGTCAAAGGATGGGCACCCTGCGTACTTGTGACCTGCTGCATGCAGATACGGGTCCAATTCTACCCTCCTGTTGGGGTTGCTCTGCCTAGCATGTCTCTGACTGTCCCCAAGGCCAGCACAAACTCTGTGACAGTGAGCTTGCAATTAAGTAAAGGGTCTCTGGCCTTCAGGATGGCGGAGACATCTCCCCGCGAATATGACTTGTTCTAGGCCAAGTTGTGTACTGCTATGAGGAGGGATGCTAAGTTAACGTCGTTGTCATCCAAGATGTCCTCCTAGATGCCCTGCTAGGACAAGGTGTGCAGGGAAGATGATGGTGCAGAAGTTGGGTGTATCTGTAAGTGAAGGTACAGGAATGACGGTGGTGACTGGAGCTGGTAGGGGCACGGCTGGGCGTACCTCCAGGGCTGTCACTCTGCTTGGACTTCGGCGACTGCTGTTGACAGTGTGGTTACCCAGGAGTGCACCTGAGTAGTCGCAAAGAAGATAGACTGAAGTGGTGCCTGGAAGGGCTGCCACTGGCGGTGGAAACAGTAGCCTAAAGGCTTGGTTTCCTGGCTGCGGCAGGGTAGGATTTACTCCTGCGACACCGTTCTGCTATGAGTTTTTTTATTTTTTTATTGGTCCAAGCTCTTGTGAGACTGTAAACCGCCGCTTGCTGAGCCCGTAAAGGGTGATGGCAGGGCTGAGGCAAAGTCCTCACTGTCTGCCTGCGACATAGCGTCAACTAAAAGCAAGGGGGGGGGTGCGTATGTTTGAGGTAAGTTGCAAAGGTAGGAGGGGATAGTTGCGTTGGGTAGATAAGATAAAAGGTGGAAGGAAACAAGAAGAATAGGACAAGGAACGACAGCCATAGTGACAGTTGGTTTGCGCTCGAGCGCTGTTGAGTGTGACTTTAGAAAACTCAAAAGAATGCGTGACAACCGAGGTGAGCCAGGAGGTGACTGGCTAGGTAACCGATAGCTCGGGTGTCAGTCTGTGCTCGGCACAGACTAATGAACCAGAGCGCCCCAGGGCGGACTGGGGTGGGTAGCTGAAGTCTGGTATACTAAGTAGGAATGTTGCGATCTGTAGTTAATTGACGTGGGTTCGGTCTACTAATGCTTGCACTGCCAGCAAGTATGGAGATTAGGCGACCTTGTCTGCGTATTGAAGGCTTGTGCTTCGAAAACAGAGTGAAGTGCACAGAAGTATGTGACAGTTGCTAACGCCTCAGGAGCAGGTCAAATTCTGTATGTGAAGTCAAAATATGTAGTGAAAGAGTGTTTAAGAGAAAGGGGGAGTCCCATTGAACTAAACACCTGACTTTATGCACTAGTTGTGAAGTCGACTGGTTGGGGTCGAGAACTGAGTTGACCGGGAGCCTGTAGTAAGGTGACATGAGAATTTCGTTTTGACAAGGGGGATTGCAAAGAGCTCTTTGGGGCAAAGCTGGCCCCCTGGTGAAGATGCAAGCCCTAGACAATGGGTTTTTGTTTTTTTTTTGTTTGTTTTTTGGGAGATACTGTCCAAACCTGGTGCAGGGTGGACTAACTGGTGTTCTAACTGGCCTAAAAAGGGGAAAGAGACAGAGAAAATGATGAGCAGCCGTCTTGCTACTGGAGATGATGAGTGGCAGTTTGAGCCACTTGCTGAAATGCTTGCAGCGATTGCAAGGAAGCGGCTTTATTTGAATTATGAGGTGAGAATGAATGAATGGATGAATGAGGTAAGCAGCTGTGTTGCTACTGGAGATGAGTGGCCGTATTAAGCTATTGCAGAGATGCTTGCAGCGATTGCAAGAAAGCAGCTTTATTTGAATCTATAAATTAAATTATAAGTGTGTAGGAATGAGGAGAGCAGCCGTGTTGCTACTGGAGATGAGTGGCCGTATTGAGCCATTGCATTGATGCTTGCAGCGATTGCAAGGAGCTTTGTTGAAAGGCGAAAGAAAAGGTTATAGAGGAAATGTGATTATGTAGGAATGACCGTGCGCAACACTGAGCAAATTGGTGGAGAGAATTGTGTATGATCATGTATGGATAGAATGAGAAAGTCAAACGTGAGTACTGCTGAATTCGTACAGTCGATGTGACTAGTTTGAACTGGGTTATAGCTACAGTGCCTTGCGAAAGTATTCGGCCCCCTTGAACTTTTCAACCTTTTGCCACATTTCAGGCTTCAAACATAAAGATATAACATTTTTATTTTCTGTGAAGAATCACCAACAATTGGGACACAATTGTGAAGTGGAACGAAATCTATTGGATTTTTGAAACTAATAAAAAACTGAAAAGTGGGGAGTGCAAAATGATTCAGCCCCCTTGCGTTAATACTTTGTAGAGCCACCTTTTGCTGCGATTACAGCTGCAAGTCGCTTGGGGTATGTCTCTATCAGTTTTGCACATCGAGAGACTGAAATTCTTGCCCATTCTTCCTTGCAAAACAGCTGGAGCTCAGTGAGGTTGGATGGAGAGCGTTTGTGAACAGCAGTTTTCAGCTCTTTCCACAGATTCTCGATTGGATTCAGGTCTGGACTTTGACTTGGCCATTCTAACACCTGGATACCTTTATTTGTGAACCATTCCTTTGTAGATTTTGCTGTATGTTTGGGATCATTGTCTTGTTGGAAGATAAATCTCCGTCCCAGTTTCAGGTCTTTTGCAGACTCCAACAGGTTTTCATCCAGAATGGTCCTGTATTTGGCTGCATCCATCTTCCCCTCAATTTTAACCATCTTCCCTGTCCCTGCTGAAGAAAAGCAGGCCCAAACCATGATGCTGCCACCACCATGTGTGACAGTGGGGATGGTGTGTTGAGGGGGATGAGCTGTGTTGCTTTTACGCCAAACATATCGTTTTGCATTGTGGGCAAAAAGTTGGATTTTGGTTTCATCTGACCAGAGCACCTTCTTCCACATGTTTGGTGTGTCTCCCAGGTGGCTTGTGGCAAACTTTAGATGAGACTTTTTATGGATATCTTTGAGAAATGGCTTTCTTCTTGCCACTCTTCCATAAAGGCCAGATTTGTGCAGTGTACGACTGATTGTTGTCCTATGGACAGACTCTCCCACCTCAGCTGTAGTTTTCTGCAGTTCATCCAGAGTGATCATGGGCCTCTTGGCTGCATCTCTGATCAGTCTTCTCCTTGTCTGAGCTGAAAGTTTAGTGGGACGGCCAGGTCTTGGTAGATTTGCAGTGGTCTGATACTCCTTCCATTTCAAAATGATTGCTTGCACAGTGCTCCTTGGGATGTTTAAAGCTTGGGAAATCTTTTTGTATCCAAATCTGGCTTTAAACTTCTCCACAACAGTATTATGGACCTGCCTGGTGTGTTCCTTGGTCTTCATGATGCTCTCTGCGCTTTCAACAGAACACTAAGACTATCACAGAGCAGGTGCATTTATACAGAGACTTGATTACACACAGGTGGATTCTATTTATCACCATCAGTAATTTAGGACAACATTGGATCATTCAGAGATCCTCGCTGAACTTCTGGAGTGAGTTTGCTGCACTGAAAGTAAAGGGGCCGAATAATTTTGCACGCACCACTTTTCAGTTTTTTATTTGCTAAAAAAGTTTAAAATATCCAATAGATTTCGTTCCACTTCACAATTGTGTCCCACTTGTTGGTGGTTCTTCACAAAAAATAAAAATTCTATATCTTTATGTTTGAAGCCTGAAATGTGGCAAAAGGTTGAAAAGTTCAAGGGGGCCGAATACTTTCGCAAGGCACTGTATGGAATAGTCTGCGAAAGATTTGACTCATTTGAGTCGGAGATGCAACAGGATTCGGCTTGGTTGTTAGAGTTGCGTTTGGCAAGGACTGGAATCGTTGCGCCGATGCTGTGACTAGACTCGAATCCTCCGTAGATGCGACTGAGAGGCTCGTATATGGGATCCGACCGTATCGCTGAGGATATGGCTGGGTTCGGATTGATTGAATTGTGATGGTGGTTGACGGGGCTGGTGATTGCCAATGATCCGAAACATAGAAGCGAAGTTGCGACTAGATTCGAATTGGCCGTAGATGCGAGATGACTACAGGGCTCGTATGACAGATCTGCCCGTATTGCCGATGATATGGCTGGGTTTGAATCGACTAATTGATGATGGTGGTTTGAAGAGGCTTGTGATTGCCGAGGATCCGAAACATAGAAGCGAAGTTGCGACTAGATTCGAAACGGCCATAGATGTGAGGTGACTACGGGGCTCGTATGACAGATCTGACCGTATTGCCGATATTATGGCTGGGTTCGAATCAACTAAATGGTGATGCAGTTGAAGGGGCTTTGTGATTGCCAAGGATCCAAAACATAGAAGCGAAGTTGCGACTAGATTCGAATCGGCCGTAGACGCGAGGTGAGTAAGGGGCTTGAATGTCGGATTTGACCGCATCGCCCTGAAGTGAACGGCTCGAGTAAACCGGCGATGGGTAGAAAGCATGAAATATATGAAAGATGACATAGAAAGACTTACGGTGGCGTAAGTGCGACTTTTTGCAAAACGAACATGATAAACGAACATGATAACGTAACTACTAGAGTTTAGGGGAGCGGTAACCACAAAGTCCTACCTGCAACAGCGAGTGTGTAGCGGTCCGAGCGTGGGACAATCGATGAAGATATACGACCGATCTCAAAGGTACAACTACGTGGACACGCAGTGAGTTGGCAGAGTCAGCCTGTGCAATGCATTTGACACGAATCAGCTTAAAAAATGTATGAGATGAATCTGATATAAATTGGCAGTAAGGAGTATCTGATACGAATTGGTTGTAGAGTGTATGCCATTCCTTACTGTGAAACCAAACACCTATCAACCACCCACCCCCCCAGTTAAGTGCAGGAAAGTCATCAGGTGGGTTTAATTACACCTCAATCAGCCACAGAAACCCATACAAACAATACCTGTTTATCTCAAAAAAGGATGAGAACAGTGAATCTTATAACCAGTGAAGCCTATGGCAGGTGATATTGGAGAACGACCAACAGCGACTCGGAGGCTTGGATCTATGAATGAATCGTATGTTTGGTAGAAGGAATTTACGAATGTACTATGCCTGTGCCGAAAGATGTCGGGACATGAGTGTCAACAACTTAGAGGTAGGTTTTGCGAAAGGGGTACAGGATAGTAAGCATGATAAGCCGCAAGTTTGCACATGATATGAAAAGATTCGGATACTACTTATCTGCGACCATGAGCGGGAACCGCCGACGAAGACCACGAATGAAGAAGCCGAAGGGCACCTGCGATTGGACGCACAGATAGTCGACCGTGAGGGAGCTGAGACGAGTCGGCCCCTTGATGTGCAGTACCTTGCACTGGAACCGACACAGACCGTTGTGGGTGGTCTGATTATATACCCTCCGGGCTCCTCCCATAATTAAGGGCCACCATACTGGCCCTCTTATTTATACCTTCCGGTGAGGTGGGTTGTTCCTGTTATTGTAACGTCTAGCTAAACACATGGGTAAGCACCAACTGTTGGGCAGACCAAGTCCGTGAAACTCCCTCCTCAGGGGCGCCATCCGGAAGCCCCCCAAACCCATCTGTATATGTCTGAGGAGTCTCAGTTCAATTCCTTGTGAGCGGGAATGCACTCTGGATGTTCTTCAGATCGGGAGAGCGGCAAATGTTCCACATAGAATAGAGTGCACCGGCAGCCATAAAAATTGGACAGAGAGGATGAAGGAGCAGATGCCAGAGTTCTGTGGCTTTGGGGAGGGCACGGGTAGTGAGAATGACTCAAGTTCTGGTCATTAGGGAAGCAGTCAAGAACAAACTAACGTTATGGGTAAAACAGTTTGGTTGTGTACATGCTCAGTGACAGGTCAATAGAGAACAAGGAAATCACAACTCACGTGTTCCCTCCACGGACCGTGCCCGGATTCTCCTTCTGGACCGTTGTTGGCATTGCGGTAGATAGCTACGCTGAGTGAAGGTTCCCGGGTGGCCTGAGTTGCGGGGAATGAGTGCAAGCCAGTTCGGGAGCGACACAGGGTCCAGTGAAGAAGGCAGGTACATCCGTCGGGGTGCGTAAGGTAAAAGAAGAAGTTCCATTGCGGAATGTCACCGCCATGGGGTAGCCCCATCGGTATGTGCAGCCCTGTTGTCTGGCCAGGTCCAAGGCAGGTCTCAGTAACGCTCTTCTCTGAAGTGTGGCCCTGGAGAGGTTTGGGAGTATCCTAACTGAAGCTCCATCAAAGCTCACCTCTCCATGCTCCCATGCCTTCCGGAGTATGAGCTCCTTTTGAGTGTATCTATGGAGCCTGCAGAGCACGTCTCGGGGTCTCTCCGGGGTCTGCTGATTTCGGTCCTAGGGTCCTATGGACCGGTCTAGCTCCACGGACGGCGCTGGTGAGACATCTAGGATCTCTTGAAAAATATCCACTACTGTCGCTGCTAGATCTTCTGCTCCAGTAGCCTCCGGGAGGCCCCGCATCCGCAAGTTATTGTCTTCTTGTATATCCCGATTATGTGCCTCCTCCACTCGGAGGATGAGTGTCTCAATGTCCGATTTAGAAGGAAGGGCTTCGAAGTCAGACTTAGTGGGCTAAGCCTGCAGAATAGCCGCAGGTCATCGGGCAAGATACTTAGCTGCTGCGACTAGCTAGCCATGTTGGTGTGGAAGGTAATGGGTGTCACCAGGGAAGAGTCAGAAGCAGTGGACGTTGCAGGGGAAGCAGGTCCGTCCGGTGTGGTCCCCTCCTCACTGCAGATTCCATGTGGCGCTGTTACAATGGCACCTGGCGAGATCTTGTGTGGGTCCTTGAAATACCGCTTGATACTCCTCTGCAGGGTTTGCGGTCAGCTGCCGCAGGCCGACGAGCGTGTTCTATATATTTTGGTAGATATCATGCCTTAAAGATCGCCTGAGTAAGCCGTCAAATTTAGCGGAATGGGACGGGGAGATCAGGATGTCCCAAAAAACACCTCCTCACTCGGCCATTGCTAAGCCACACCCCCAGCCCAATTTTTTTTATATTGTGAAAGATAATTTTACGCTGAGTAAATTTATGCCCAACATGTCACACTTCAAAGTTGCACCCACTCGAAGAATGGCGACAAACTTTTACCCTTAAAAATCTCCATAGGCGGCATTTAAAAAATTCTACAGGTTGCATGTTTTGAGTTACAGAGGAGGTCTAGGGCTATAATTATTGCTCTCACGATCAAGGAAATACCTCACATGTGTGGTTTGAACAACATTTTCATATGCAGGAGCTGCTCACGTATGCGTTCATTTCTGTATGCAAGCTCAGAGGGACGGGGTGCGTTTAAAAAATAAAATACATTTTCTTATTTATTTTACCTTTTATTTTTAATTTTTACACTGTTCTTTTAAAAAAAAATTAATTGGGTCATTGTTATTCCTAATACAAGGTTTGTAAACATCCCTTGTGATAGAAAAAAGCATGACCTCTTAAATATGAGATCTGGGGTCAAAAAGACCTCAGATCTCATATTTACACTAAAATGCAATAAAAAAAATAGTTTATTTCATTAAAAAAAAAATGTCCATTTAAGAACATTGGGCAGAAGTGACATTTTGACGACACTTCCGCCCTTCAATGATATGGAGACGAGTGGGGACCATCTTCCCCTCACTTCCCCTCACCGTCTCCATGTCGGGCTAGGGAGAGGATTTGATTGCCTCCCCCACTACCGACGGGTCCGGTAAGTGACCAAGGGCACCGGAGAGCAGGGGGGGGTGCCCTCTCCTGCCACTGACAAAAGTGATCTCGCTGCGAAACCTCCGCAGAGACCACTTTTATCTTGAAGCAGACAACCTGCTAAAGAAGAGGATACTGGGGTTATGGTAGCTAGCTGCTACCATAACAACGGTATTCCTCTTCAAAGTAACATAGACATCAAACGACGGCGAGCGGTCCGGAAGTGGTTAAAAGCAATTAAAAAATAAAAAGTGTCCCATGATGTACATACATCTTCAACCATGCCGCCTGACGTACACGAAAAATAGAAAAAAAAAAGAGAAAACTCCGCCTCCATGGAAGGCCCCCCCGGCGACTGCTGTCTATTAGCTTTGACAGCTGTTATTTAGGCAAGGGCGGGGCCACCCGCTGATGTAACTGAGCGACCCCGCTCCCATCTGACATCACATAGTTACATAGTTAGGTGAGGTTGAAAAAAGACACAAGTCCATCAAGTCCAACCTATGTGTGTGATTTTATGTCAGTATTACATCGTATAACCCTGTATGTTGTGGTCATTCAGGTGCTTATCTACTTTTTTTTTTTTAATTATTGATGCTCCCTGCTGAAACCACTGCCTGTGGAAGAGAATTCCACATCCTAACTGCTCTTACAGTAAGGAACCCTCTAAGCAGTTTAAGGTTAGACCGCCATTTGTCTTATTAAATTCCCTTTTGCAGAAAAGTTTTATCCCTATTGTGAGGTCACCATTACTGTATTTGTACATTGAAATCATATCCCCTCTCAAGCGTCTCCTCTCCAGAGAAAACAAGTTCAGTGCTCGTAACCTTGCCTCATAACTAAGGTCCACCAGTCCCTTTATTAGTCTTGTTGCCCTTCTCTGGACTCTCTCCAGTTCCAACACATCCTTCCTGAGGACTAGTGCCCAGAACTGGACAGCATGCTCCAGGTGCAGCCGGACCAGTGTCTTGTAGAGCGGGAGAATTATCATTTTATCCTGGAGTTAATCCCCTTTTAAATGCATGCCAATATTCTGTTTGCTTTTCTTGCATCATCTTGCCATCGCACGCCATTGCTTAGCCTGTCATCTACTAGGACCCCCAGATCTTTTTCCATCCTAGATTCCCCCAGAGGTTCTCCCCCTAGTGAGTAGATTGCATTCATATTTTTGCCACCCAAATGCATTATTTTACATTTTTCTACATTAAACCTCATTTGCCATGTAGTTGCCCACCCCATTAATTTGTTCAGATCTTCTTGCAAGGTTTCCACATGCGGAGAAGTTATTGCCCTGCTTAGCTTAGTATTGTCCGCAAATACAGAGATAGAGCTGTTTATCCCATTCTCCAGACATTTATCAATAAATTAAATAGGATTGGTCCCAGGACAGAACCCTGGGGGACCCCACTTTCCACCTCGGACCATTCTGAGTACTCCCTATTTATCACTATCATCTGGACTCGCCCCTGTAGCCAGTTTTCAATCCATGTACTCACCCTAAGGTCCACACCAACGGACCTTACATTGTACAGTAAACGTTTATAGGGAAGTGTATCAAATGCTTTTGCAAAATACAGATACTCCACGTATACAGGCCTTCCTTTATCTAGATGGCAGCTCACCTCCTCATAGAAGGTTAATAGATTGGTTTGGCAAGAAAGATTCTTCATGAATCCATGCTGATTACTGCTAATTATACAGTTGTCATTACTAAAATCTTGTATATAGTCCCTTATCATTTTCCCCCAAGAGCTTGATTGATGTTAGGCTAACTGGTCTGTAATTCCCAGGGATGTATCTTGGCCCTTTTTTAAATATTGGTGCTACATTGGCTTTTCTCTAATCAGCTTGTGACATTCCAGTCACCAGACTGTTCGTAAAAATTATGAACAATGGTCTGGCAATTACTTGACTGAGTTCCTTAAGGACCCTCGGGTGCAAGCCATCTAGTCTTGGTGACAATGTTAAGTTTTTCCAGTCTAATTCTAATTCTGTAGTCTGTTAGCCATGAGGGTGCTTCCTTTGACATGTCATGAGGATAAATATTGCAGTTTTGGTTACTGAAGCCCCCCGATTCCCTCGTGAAGACTGAGGAGAAAGATAAATTCAATACCTTTGCCATCTCTCCATCCTTAGTAACCAGATTCCCTTTTAATAATTCTTTATGGGGCCGAGCGCTCAGAACACTCCTGGGCTTATTGCTGTACTATGCCCGTAAGTCGATTGTTCTCAAATGGAAGGCCCCGGTAGCCCCCTCTATTAATTTTTGGAAGCACTTAGTGAATACGGCTCTCCCTCTTTACAGGGCCACCTACCTTTCGCGAGGGTGTGGCACTAAATTTCATAAAGTATGGGGCATTTGGACGGAGTCGCGTGACACCAACGCTGACTTGAATCCGGACTGATGGAGTTTCATTAGTGACTAGGGGAAGAGTTCTAAGTTGTGTGATATTCATGTAACCTTGGGTCAGTATTTACGTGGGCAATGGGGGATTGGTAGGTGAAGGGTGATGCATGCATATTTTAACCTGGGTCTGAGTGTGGTCTGCGGTGGAGCATGGGCGAATTAAGTAACTGTCCTGAGTAATGTGCAGTGGTGCTGGAGCGTACAGGGGGAGGGGGGTTTTTTCTTTTTTCTGTTTGGATGCACACGCCGGTGGCGGTGTATCGGGTGGGGGGAGGGGGAGGGTTATTTGGTTGTTCCCTGATTGTTTGACTCAGGGGGGGTTTTGTAATAATCAGCCTGGGTATGCCCAATAGGCTGTAGGTTGTTTTATTGTTTTACTTGCAAATTAATAAAAATAATTTAAAAAAAAAAAAAAAAAAAAATTCTTTATGGGACCAATATAATCTTACCTCCCTTTCCTACTATTTATTTACTAGAAATTAACAATTTCTTGGGATTATTTTTACTCTCCTCTGCTATGTGCCTTTTGTGTTCTATCTTAGCCGCCCTGATTGTACCCTTACATTTCTTGTTGCATTCTTTGTTAAGTTGGAAAGCTGATGATGATACCTAAACCTTGTATTTTTTGAGTGCCTTCTCCTTTGCTTTTATATGCACTTTTACATTGGCGTTAAGCCACCCAGGACTTTTATTAGCCCTTTTAAATTTATTTCGCATTGGGATGCACTGGCTAATGTCCTTATTTAATATGCTCTTAAAGCATACCCATTTTTCCTCTGTGTTCTTGGTTCCTAAGATTTTATCCCAATTATTATCTTCTAGCAAGGATCGTAGTTTAGGGAAGTTGGCTCTTTTAAAATTCAGTGGCTTTGTATTCCCCTTATGTTTCCTATTTGTGTGATTTATACTAAAACTAATTGACCTGTGATCGCTGTTTTCTAAATTGACCTGTATTTCTACATCTGTGATCAGGTCTATAACGTGGAGAACAGCGGTGCTCATCTGAGTGCAGTATATTAAAATGATTAATGATGAATTTATTAAGATAAAAAATTTAAATAAGAATTAACTCACAGCATAAGGGTTAAAATGGCTAGTCATAAGGGGAGGCTCGCTGTGTAGTCCTGATCCAGATAGCCGGCGATATGGGGTGCTGCTGCTGTCTCGGTAGCTGCAGGGGTTTCCAAGGCTCTGAGTCAAGCTGTCAGTTGTCTGTGACATCACTGAATGTGGGGCACAGGGCCAGGAGGCGTGCTTTCGGAGCATGCGTGCTCCATCTTCAGGCTGTGATAGCATCATGATGGAATGAGGCAGTATTTATATGGTGACATGGAGGAGCGAGGAACTACATTACCCAGGGTCCTTTGCAAGCTGCTACGGTGGTCCGGAGGTAACATTTTTAGTACAGCGAAAAATACATAGGGGGATGTGTAGTGTACATGGATACTGGGAATAAAAAATGGATTTAAGAATGAATATTCTATTTCAAAAGATTCGAACATCCGGACCATCCCTAGTAACTATGTGAAGAAGTATGCCATATCTGGACTTCTTCTTTAACAGAGGCTGCTCTCGCAAACATTAGTGGTTATAACCCTGCTTTTTTTACTCTAACAGACATTGCCTTTACCAATGGGGTGAGATGGAAGTCACTTCGACGCTTTGCTCTGCTCACACTGAGGAACTTTGGAATGGGGAAGAAGAGTGTGGAGGAGCGGATACAAGAGGAGGCTCAGTTCCTCATCAATGAGTTTAAAAAGACAAAGGGTAAAAGTCTTCTACAAATGGCATTTTGTTTTTTTAAGTGCATCTTTTACTTTGTAGTATTTGATTTACTATACAAAAGGGTAGAAAGAAACATAACTTTTTTAACTAAAGGAGACATGTAGGAAATAAAAAAAAATAAACATACTCACTTCTATGGCTGCAGCATCATGGGGATGCTGCAGCTATTCCCCATCAGGTCTAACACAGAGAATTGAGCAATCACTGTCAGTCATAGTTCTCTGTTCTGCCCCTCCAGTGCTCACTGGAACGCTGAGCTGTGAAAGGGGTGGAAGCAGCTGGCTCAGGCTCTCAGCCGCATGCTGAGAGTCTGAGCCAGCTGCCAGTTAAACATGTGAGTTGATCCCGACATTATTGTGGGGACCCTTCTAAAGCCTGGAGCGGCTCTGTAACATCAGCTGATTCTGGGTCACCGGAGTGTCAAAAAAAGCTTTGGCCGTAGATTTCTTTTAACCTGTTGCTGTATTATGAATAAGTAATAGTTGCCCATGCCCATCCCTGATTTTCAGCCCACCCCCTATTGCTTTAAGTACCACACTTTTTGGGTATGTCTGTTGGGAGGAATAAAGTGGCCACATAGTGTAATACTGATAAACATTTATTGATCCCACAAAATCCCCCATATACAAGTTAAGCGTGCCAAAGATAGTAAAATATGAAGCAAAAGATAAAGTGCAGTGATATTCCTCACACATGGTTCATTGGAGCACTTGTTAAGCAAGACTGGCATCTGGTGGAAGTATAGTGTAGTGGAGGAGAAGCTTATTTACAATTAAAGGCGCAGTATTGCTGTATATCTGGTGAGTAGGGATGAGCTTCGTGTTCGAGTCGAACGTACGTTCGACTCGAACATTGGCTGTTCGGCGAATTCCGAACGTTTGGGCCGTTCGCGTCAAAATTCGAGTGGCGCTAGCGGACCACAATGCACTGCGGTGGCGCAGTGCATTGCTGGCTCATGATTGGCCAAGCATGCACTGTGACCCCGCATGCTTGGCCAATCGTAGCGCCAGCAGCGAGGAGAGCCATGATTGGCCACAGGCATCCTGCCTGTGGCCAATCATAGCTCAGGCTGTGTAGTGCACGCCCCACACTATATAAGGCCGCCTTTGAGGCGGCCTCGTGTAGTGTGTTAGCATCTGAAGCAGTGGGTGTTCTGTGTACCTTCAACACAGTTACACACCGATCGTTTTTGGCTGATTTCCTATCTTGCTGCTGTGTAGTGGTTGTTGTCTGTGCCCTGACCGCAGTATACACCACTATATTCACCTCACCTATATAGCTAGTGATCTAGCTTTAACCACTTAACAACTGCCCATTGCCGATTAATGGCTTCAGGGCGGTTGTTTAACTCTGAGAGGCCGTTAATTAACGGCCTCCCAGAATTCTGCTCTCGCGCGCCCCCTGGGGCGCGCACTCGAGAGCATCCGTGACCGCCGGGTCCACAGGACCCAGCGCATCACGGATCACGTCGCGGCCGTTTACCACGTGATCGCTCCGTCAAATGACGGAGTGATCACTTGTAAACAAACCGGCGTCATGTTATGACGCCGGTTCCTCCCTCCCCTCTCTGTACCGATCGGTACAGCGGAGGGGAAAGAGATCGTGTCAGCAGCGATGTGGGCTGCATCTGCAGTGCCCACATCGCTGCTCACCGAATTTAACCCCTCAATTCCCTGCCAATACTCTGCAATACCAGTGCATACTCTGCAGTACCCTGCCATTACTCTGCAGTACCCCGCCATTACTCTGCAGTACCCCGCCATTACTCTGCAGTGCAGTACCCTGCCATTACTCTGCAGTACCCTGCCATTACTCTGCAGTACCCCCCATTACTCTGCAGTACCCCCCAATACTCTGCAGTACCCCCCAATACTCTGCAGTACCCGCCATTACTCTGCAGTACCCCGCCATTACTCTGCAGTGCAGTACCCTGCCATTACTCTGGAGTACCCTGCCATTACTCTGCAGTACCCCCCATTACTCTGCAGTAACCCCCATTACTCTGGAGTACCCCCCAATACTCTGCAGTACCCTGCTATTACTCTGTAGAACCCCGCCAATACCCCGCCAATACTCTGCAATACCCTGCCATAAATTGCCATACCCAGCCATACTTGGAGATACCCAGCCATACTCGGTGATACCCTGAAATACCCAGCCATAGACGCCCCCCACCCCTCACCGCCCTCCGGTGCTTCTACCAACTCGCCAGTACGATTAAAGCCAGAATCTTTTTTTTATTTTTTATTTCAGGCTTCCCAGCCTAGAGGTGAGATGTGGGGTCATATTGACCCCCAGATTTCACTGTAAAGAGGACCTGTCACCCCATATTCCTATTACAAGGGATGTTTACATTCCTTGTAATAGGAATAAAAATGATCAAAAATATATTTTTGGGGAAAAAAATGTCAAACTAAAATAAATAAAGTAAAATGAACAATAAAAAAAAAAAAAATGTTTAAAGCGCCCATGTCCCCATGTGCTCGCATGCAGAAGCGAACGCATGCGTAAGCCCCGCCCACATATGAAAACGGTGTTCAAACCACACATGTGAGGTATCGCCGAGAACGTTAGAGCGAGAGCAATAATTCTAGTCCTAGACCTCCTCTGCAACTCAAAACATGTAACCAGTAAAAAAAATTTTAAGCGTCGCCTATGGGGATTTTTTAAGTAGCGACGTTTGGCGCCATTCCACGGGCATGTGCAATTTTGAAGAGTGACATGTTTGATATCTATTTACTCAGCATAACTTCATCTTTCACTTTATGCAAACATTGGGCTAACTTTACTGTTTTTTTTGTTTGTTTTTTAAGCACAAAACAGTTTTTTCCCCCCAAAAAACGCGTTTGAAAAATTGCTGTGCAAATACCGTGTGAGATAAAAATTTGCAACGACCACCATTGTATTCTCCAGGGTCTTTTGGTATGCATATGCTGTGTGTGTGAAATAACCTGATAATATGACAATTTTGTGGAAAAAAAAAAAAAAAAGGAAATAGGCCGTCAGTACTTCAGGTGTGATCAATTTTCAGATATTGGCACCATAGCTTGTGGACTCTATAACTTTCACAAAGACCAAATAATATCCACCAATTTGTACTTATTTTTACCAAAGATATGTAGTAGTATGAATTTTGGCCAAAATGTATGAAGAAAAAATTACTAATCTGCTAAATTTTATAACAGAAACGAAGAAAAATTCATTTTTTCGCAGAATTTTCGGTCTTTTTTCTTTTATAGCACAAAAAATAAAAAACTGAGAGGTGATTAAATACCACCAAAAGAAATCTCTATTTGTGTGAAAAAAAGGACAAACATTTCCTATAGGTCCAGTGTTGCATGACTGAGTAATTGTCATTCAAAATGTGAGGGCACCGAAAGCTGAAAATTGGTCTGGTTATTAAGGGTGTTTAAGTGCCCAGTGGTCAAGTGGTTAATAATAGAGCTTGCAGTCAGTAGTGTTAGGAGATAGTGCGTGCTGTCTGCGTGCTCTGTACCCAGTACATACCGCTATAATATAGGGCAGGCCCCTACTTTCAAACATCCAACTTACAAACATCTCCTACTTGCAAACGCAAGGAGACAGCAGCAAGTGAGATGAAAAAAGATGGACGACAAAACAAATTATACAGGGGTGATAACCCTTCCCTATGTTTTCCAAAAAGCTTAAAAATATTTTTTTTTGACTGGAGCTACACTTTAAAAATGTACCGGTTGAAAATTACAAACAGATTCAACTTAACACAACAAACCTACACAGTCCCTGTCTTGTTTGCACCGCCTGTATACTGCTGTTCTGAGTATATAGGGCCTGGGGGCCACACGCATTTCCTTTTTTTAATATGGGTACGGGGTTCCCCTTAATATGCGTACAAGACCCAAATAGGCTGGTAATGGGCAGGGAGGGCTACCCATGCCATTTTTCTCAATGATTTTCAACCATATTGCAGGAACCAGATATAACATTAAAACCGCAAGCAGTTTTAAATGGTGTTATTTCCGTTTAATGTTATTTTGTGCAGGGACTGTTCCAAACACGGGAAACACGTGGCACTTCACAGGCATACTACAGACACCCCCCAGGCACCATATTTAAAGGAATATTTCACCTTTTTTTTTTCACTTTAATCGTCATTAAAATCAGTGCTCCCGCCAAAACGGCAGTTTTTAAAACTTTTTTTTGCAGTGACCCATGTCCCCTGAGGCAGGAGGCAGGTCCCCAAACCCTTTTTAGGACACTATCTTGCATATTAGCCGTTAAAATTAGCACTTTCCATTTCGAACGTTCGAGTCCCATAGACTTCAATGGGGTTCTAACGTTCGTTTCGAACGCAGGGGTCGTTCGCAAGTTCTGGTGCGAACCGAACCGGGGGGTGTTCGGCTCATCCCTACTGGTGAGTGCATTCCCATAAGGGAAGTTTTCCGCATGTGGTGGAGTGTATGGTGGAAGTTTCCTACAGACAACACAGTAAAAACTTTAATAGATGTTCTCCGCTACCTATCTCTCATTTATGGACTATTTATGATAGCTTGTCTGATTAATTAAATTGGACAAGAAGTGCTGCTACAATATTTTAAGAACTGATTTGTGGCTTTTTATATTGTATTTTACAATTTTTACATTTATTTAAGTGGCTGCTTTAAAGTGTATATCAGTTTTGCACTTTATATATAATATTGTGGTGTTTATTGGTCCAGGTCGCAGAGCGGTGTTTTTAGGTGGGCATTTAAACATCATTATAAGCCCCTGTACACACGGTCGGAGATTTCCACAACCAAATCCGTCGGATTTTGCCCGTCGGATTTTGTCCGTCGGATCTTGTCCGAAACTGTTGCACACACACGGTCGGACAAAGTTGGCGAAAAAATCCGATCTTTCAGAATGTGATGACGTAATTTCGTTACGATGGGACTACATTCAGGCTAGTAGCCAATAGCTTTGATGTAGGAATTTGATCTGAGCATGCGAGGCACTTGGTCCGATCAAAATTCTCTACACATGATCAGAGTATGTCCGATCGGCCTAGTTGGTCGGGAAATATTTCCAACATGTTGGAAAATTGGGTCCGACGGATATTCCGACGGAATCAGTCCGATGCATACCACACACAGTCGGATTATCCAACGACACGGTCCGATAGGACACATTCCGACGGATTCTCCGACCGTGTGTACAAGGGCTAAGAGCTACTTATTAGAGGGGAATTATTCATAGGTACAATGAGCATATGTTGTAATTTAGAACTTGAACTGAGGGAATTGAGGTTGATTTAAGGTTATGTGTATGTAAACTCTAAAAATGAATTTTTCTTATTTGCTCCCTTTTGGTGTACTTTCCACGAGAGAGTTTGGAGGCACAGACATTCTGGGGATACATAGGTGGCAATAGGAAAATGAATGAGCTTTATAGTGGATGGGGGCACAGATGGTTAGGGGATGAATAGGGCTCACTTTGAGCATCTTGTTTTACCAAGGAACTGATTTGAATGATGAACACATTCTCTGTAGCAAATAATGTATAAACATTGAAAATAAATAATACTGATGTGTATGACTTTATTTTAGGGGCTCCGGTGAATCCCACTACATACTTTGCTCGAACAGTCTCCAATGTAATCTGCTCTATTATATTTGGCAGCCGGTTTGATTATGAAGACAAAAGACTGTTGGCCATAATTGAGAGTATTAACAGTAACTTCCTTGTCATGAGCAGCACCTGGGGGACGGTGAGTATGAAGAGGAAGACTCAATACTAGCCATTCTCAACTGAGGTTCATCCAGACTCCAGAGGTTGCTAGGGTTTCCTTAAGCTAAGGCTGATTGAGCCCTTGTACACACAGTCGGAGATTCCGACAACCAAATCCGTCGGATTTTGTCCGACGGATTGTGTCTGAAACTGTTGTATACACACAGTCGGACGAAGTTGTCGGAAAATCCGATCGTTCAGAACGTGATGACGTTCTTTCGTTACGACAGGACTACGTTCAGGCTAGTAGCCAATAGCTTTGATGTAGGAATTTGATATGAGCATACGTGACACTTTGTCCTATCGGAATTCTCTACACATGATCGGAGTATGTCCGATCGGAGCATTTTGTCGGAAAATATTTCCGGCAAGTTGGAAAATTTGGTCCGAAGGATATTCCGACGGAAACAGTCCGATGCACACAGTCGGAATATCTGGCAAAACGCTCCGATCGGACACATTCCGTCGGAATCTCCGATCGTGTGTACAAGGGCTGATTCTCATTTTATGGTGCCTGCATAGTCTGGGACCAATGCAACCTGGCAGAGCCAGCTGTATGACACCAATAAATATTTTTGCTGTCTGTAATGGGGGGGCATTCTGACCACTGCTGTACATGGAGCATTCTTCCCAATGGCCACCTATGTAAGGGGTCATTTTTCCACTGATCACTAAGGATGAGCCGAACACCCTTCGGTTCACACCAGAACCTGCGAACAGACCTAAACTTCCTGTGAACTTTAGAACCCTATTAAAGTCTATGGGACTCGAACGTTCAAAATCTAAAGTGCTAATTTTAAAGGCTAATATGCAAGTTATTGTCCTAAAAAGTGGTTAGGGACCTGGATCCTGCCCCAGGGGACATGTATCAATGCAAAAAAAGTTTTAAAAACTGATTTTTTTTCGGGAGCAGTGATTTTGCAGGTTTCCGTTACATTAGAGGGGGGCGGGGTCACCCACACGTCATTGGGGAAGCCGGGCTTCCCCACTTGCGTCAGGAGGGGGCGGGGTCAGGTGATGGGTGGCCCCGCCCTCCTCATGTAAGAAATGTCAGGCTGCCGGAATCCCTGCAGTGTCTCCGCCGGTGGAGACAGAGGATGGATGCGCTGCGCTGGACGGATCACCCATCGCTGGATCAGGTCAGCCATCGCTAGACCCCGGAGAGATGATCATCTGTCGCTGGATAGCAAGAGTGGATTACCACCGCTGGAATCTTTTTAAAAAAAAATGTATTTTTAATAAAGGACTTTTGCAACGGTGTGTGTGTCTTTTTTAACATTCTTTTACACTTTCTTTGTGAAATGGTAGGGGTACTTTTGTACCCCCTTCCTATTTCAAACAGGGGGGTGGGATCTGGGGGTCCCCTTGTTAAAGGGGGCTTCCAGATTCTGATAAGCTCCCACCCGCAGACCCCCGCAACTACCGGCCAGGGGAAAAGGTGATTTGAGGGGTCACAGACCCCCAAGGCATCCTCCCAATGTTGAGGGCATGCGGCCTGGTACGGTTCAGGAGGGGGGGTGCTCTCTCGCCCCCCCTCTTTTCCTGCGGCCTGCCAGGTTGCGTGCTTGGATAAAGGGTCTGGTATGGATTTTTAGGGGGAACTCCACCCCATTTTTTTTTATTTGGCGCAGGGTTCCCCTTAATATCCATACCAGACCTGAAGGGCCTGGTAATTGAATTTGGGGGAACCCCACGCTTTTTTATTTTTTTTATCAATGACTTTCAATGACTGTTCTCTGAATTACGGGGAGCCGACAATTCATTATAGCCGAGAGTGATTTTAAATGACTTTTGTATTTGCAGAAATGACACTTTGTGCAGGGACAGTTCTAAGCATGGGAAACATGCGCCCCTTTACAGGCATACTATAGACACCCCCCAGGTACGAAATTTAAAGGAATATTACGCTTTTATTGTTTCACTTTAAGCATTATTAAAATCACTGCTCCCGAAAAAACTGGCGTTTTTAAAACTTTTTTTGCATTGCTTCATGTCTCCTGGGGCAGGACCCAGGTCCCCAAACACTTTTTAGGACAATAACTTGCATATTAGCCTTTAAAATTAGCACTTTAGATTTCTCCCATAGACTTGTACAGGGTGTTCCATGGCTTTTCGAATTTGCTGCAAACACCCCAAATTGTTCACTGTTCGCCGAACCGGTGAACAGGCAATGTTCGAGTCGAACATGAGTTCGACTCAAACTCGAAGCTCGTCCCTACTGATCACCAATGTGTTGGTAGTTCTGGGTCAAATGCTATCTGGCAGAGTAACCTGCATGACACCAATGATAATTTTTGCTTTCTGTAAGGGGGGGGGGGGGGGGGGGGGCATTTTGACCACTGCTGTACAGGGAGCATTCCATTCTTCCCATTAGCCACCATTTTTCCCATGGATTACAAATCTGTTGATTTTTGCAGGGGTTTCTAAGGGTTCCTCTGGAGTGAAAAATTTTGAGAAAGGCTGCTTTGAAGTATGAGTTCTCAGTCAGGGCAAATAAAATAAAATATGTTTTTTTTTATTACTCTTTCATATTTCAGTTATAGTTTGGTTCACTTTTATATTTTGACAATACAGCTATACAACATGTATCCAAATCTCATGGACTATGTGCCAGGTCCACACAAGAAAATTGGGAAGTATTTTAATATGATCTATGACATTTTAGCCGAAAGTATCAAACACCACAATGAGACTCTGAATTCGGAAAATCCACGTGACTACATTGACTGCTTCCTAATGAAGATTAAAGAGGTAATAGTAACTTGGATTTACATACAACTAGAATCTATACGTTGGGGATCTCCAAAAGAGAGGATGAAGTCACAAATAGTTTGTGACTCCTCTGTACAGTAACTACATTAAGGCCGGGTTCACACTATTTGCGGAGCGGCTCACAGCAAAGGGTCCGATGCATCCCGGTTCTTCATTTCAGGGGCGAATCAGGTCCAAATTTTTGCCTGAATTTGGATCTGGAAGGAGCCAAAGATGCACAGGACCCTTTTTTTTCCAGTGTGTTAAACGGCCGTCCCGGAGATGTGTGAACTGGCTCCTCTCCTGTCATGCGAATTGGATGTGGGGACGCCAATACATCCAATTCACAATAGTGTGAACCCAGCCTAAATGGTTAGCTGCTTAACCACATTTATGTATTGCTTAATTAAAGTTGCATATCAGGTCAGTGGCTGCCAATCTCTTCTATGTTCCACAACCCTAGAAAATGTTTGATTAATGTTTGCATTTGAACATGAAAAAGTGTAATTTCAAATTTTTGAACCACATACAATATTGCAGGAGAACAAACTGAACTTAAAGCGGTACAAAACCCAAAAATGTAATATATCGCAGCTTATTAGTCATTAGATGTGGTGGCTGCTTACATTTTGATTTTTTCAGGGTTTTTTTCATCTGTTTTCACCTGGTGAGCTGGCCAGTAACACACCTCCTGTAGAGTGCCTCCACTCTGGATGAAGGAGCACAGGGGCACTTTTGGACAGCTTCATTATCAGTCGGGGGGGGGGAGTGTTCGATGTACTAGCAGATTTATATACACTAACAACTTGAAGCTAAACTCTAAAATTGCACTTACACAAGCCGTTACAGCAACAGTTTTTGTTTTCTTTTTGGGATAAAGGTTTTACGTAGATAAATAAAAGCTGATCATTGTAAGCACCCCTGCAAATGGTAAATGGTTTGTCTCAATACTCTAACTGCTACATTTGCAAGAAAGCTTCTTCTGTTGATAAACAACAGATTTACTGGCAGGATCACCAGGTGAAAATAAAGGAAAGAAAGCCTAAAAAAGAACACTAGTGCAGCTGTCACCTCTAAGAATTTGTAAGCTGCAAAATAATTGCATTTGTATTTTTTTTTTGTTTTATAAGCCCTTGTACACATGGTCGGACATTCCGACAACAAAATCCATCGGATTTTGTCCGACGGATTTTGTCCGAAACTGGTGTTGCATACACATGGTCGGACAAAGTTGTTGGAAAATCCGATCGTACATAACGTGATGACGTTATTTAGTTACGACGGGACTACGTTCAGGCTAGTAGCCAATAGCTTTGGCCTAGGAATTTGATCTGAGCATGCGTGGGACTTTGTCCGATCGGAATTCTCTACACACAATCGGACAAAGTCCGATCGGATCATGTTGTCGGAAAGTTTTATAGCCCAGCTCTAAAACTTTGTCGGTCGGATATTCCGATGGAAACAGTCCGATGGAGCCCACACACAGTCGGATTATCCGACAACACGGTCCTGTCGGACATTTTCTGTCGGAATGTCCGACCGTGTGTACAAGGGCTTAAAGCTTTAAATAACAATGCCAGGTAAATGGATGTTTAATACATAGTCCAGTTTGGACCAATGTAACTAGGTATATACTATATCTGGCCAATGCACCCTGAAAGTTGGAAATCCCTGAAGTAGACGCCGTTACTCCAGTGAACTCCACACGCTTCCATGTCCTGCTCCGAACAGTTGCCCTGCTGTATTGTGAACACAGGAGATTGGCCGCTCAGCACGGGTGCCATTTAGAAAATGTTTTTCATTTTCTGAATCAGTGCAAAGTGTTCTCTGATTGGACAAGATGGCACCACTCAGCACAGTACCTGGAAGCAAGTGGAGATCACTGGAGTGTCTAGTTCAGCTTCCAGGGGAAATGGTCAGATATGGCAAATGCATAGTTACATTGGTCCAAGATGGATAAAACATCCATACCTGGAATTCTACTTTATAAAATAAGCTTTTAACTGAAAATGCAATCATAAACTGAGCAATTCGAATGTAGTTTGTTCAAAAAAACAAAAAATAGTAAAAAGTAAAATTTTATTAAATTAACATCTTTGTTCCTGCTTGTCATTCATGATTTTGTCACAATATGAAACTTTCTTGCTAATCGTGATCTGCCTCTGGATTCAGGCGATTTCTAGATTTTGTCTTAATTGACAAAAGAGAACTGAATCCAGATTCACACAAGTATAGTGCACCCCACGTAGGAGCAGCTGGTGAATAGGGATCCCCCATCTTGCACAACCAGGCACACCGAATTTCCACAGGCACACTTGAGGCAGGAAACAATCAAGCAACTTTGTTTTTGTGTTTTATTTTAGGGGTTAATAAATGTGGATTGGGATGGGATATTTATGGGGTGCCCACTCTTCAGGGGCACCTAAACTATATACAGTCTATATACCCTCCTGCACAAACTTGCTTGTAGAGCCACAATGGTGTCACCTTAAGAAAAGGCTATAGCAAAAGCCCTTTACAGGCAGGGACTGCGAGCCCCTATACCTGAGAACAATGAGGTGACACCACTAGCACTTCCTCCCAAGGTCACTGGTCCCAGCACCACCCCTTCAGGCTCTGCCAGCCTGCCTGGCTGCAACAACCCCTTTCACTAGCCTACCTGGCTACTTCCCACAGTCCTCCAAGACTACACACTCACCAGTCCACCCGGCTGACTTCTCCTGGATGTGCTCGCTGGCTCCTGCTGTTCTCACTCTTGCTCCCGTACCTCTGGACAGGACTCCTCAGTGTGTTGTGAGAGGATCCCTCCAGCACCCGAGCCCCAGGCCCGAGATCACCCCCCAGACTAGGGGGCTACCCTCTAGTCTAGGAACAGAATCTGTTTTTTTGTTGTTTTGTTTGTAGGGTAACAAACGCTTTAAATTAACAAGTCTAGCATCTATGCTACACAACCACCTACCACTACTGCTCAAGGCACAGGAATAGTGACTCATGACTTATCTCTAAGGGATGCAAAACACTCTTTGTTGCACCCCCTGAAATTCCATCTCGCACCCCAGGTTGGGAACCCCCGCAGTAGAACCTGAACCCTTTAAAAAAACTTCTAATGGCAGTTTCCCCCTGTCCTGTACCACAGCCATTGGAGAAGCCATTACAGAAGTGGTCGCCATTCCTATTCAAAGGTCGGGCCCATTCTCCCTATAGCAGCAGTGGCTGAGCTCAGTGTTGCTACTAGAGGAAGAGTAGTACATTGTCAAGATTCAGATTTGCTCACTTCATATAATTTAAAAAAAATGTTTTAATAGACTAGGGAAGAGTAGGCATTTCAGGTTATTGTTTATAATGAACACAATATTTTATGCAAGAATATTTATATAGCTTTAATATATTTAAACACTTTTACATGTGAAGGAAAAGGACAACCCAGACACTGCATTCTACGCCACATCTTTGGCCAGAACAATTCAAGACCTGCTATTTGGTGGAACAGAGACAGTCAGCACTAACCTGAGATACGGATTCCTGGTCCTCATGAAATACCCGGAGGTGGCAGGTGATTTCAATATTTCATCCTAAAACCTTTACGTTAACCTGAGTATAGAAACATAGGTGCTACCATGGCTGAAATTCTTTTGAAAAGCTCAGGCATGGGTCTGCCATGATGGTCCTGGCTCTACTACCTTGTGAAGTCTATACAAGCTAAACTCCAAACCTGAACATCTGTTCTGGGTCAGTGACACTGACTCACTAGAGAGAGAAGTGTCTATGGCAGGAGACGGCAACCTCGGCACTTCAGCTGTGGCGAAACTACAAATGCCATCATGCCTCAGCCTCTAGGAGTCATGCCTGCGACTGTCAGGGTCTTGCAATGTCTCATGGGACTTGTATTTTGAAGTTGAAGTGCCGAGGTTGCCTATCCCTGGTCTATGGCATTGCAAGAAAATTAGGCTTAATAGTATTATTCAGCATTTCAGATGAACATAATAATTAATCTCAAGCTTCTCTATAATCTGCCTTATAGCTTCCATGATAAATGTAAATTTACAAGATGGGAAGAAACTTCCATATAAATACAAATATTGTCTAAATATAAGAAACCTGTGGATTCTCACTTTATTCTTGATCTAATTTGTGTACTTCTTCCAGACCTGTGCAGTAATCCATTGCAAAACTTTTCCTCTTTACAGAACTTTCCTTTAAAAAAAAAGACCAGTCACTGCTGCTCTTTCTCTTTGTGCTGGGTGACTGGTCTTGTCTCCGCACCCTCATTCCTGCATGGAGCTTGTAGTGGGTGAGCTTCTGGGCCCCTCCTGCACTGCTCTGCTTTGCTTTCTGCAAAGGCTATATGGAGTAGACATGACCGCCATCAATAAATTTGTTTTGTTTCGTTCCGTTACAGTTCGTATTAGAATTATTTCGTACTTTGTAATTCGTGTCCGAAATTCAATTTCAATTCGTACGAAATACGAATTGTCGTTAGGTTTGTTAACTTGTCATAAAAATTACGAACATTCTTTACGATGAATTTAAAGGCAAAAATATATATACCTCAATATGACAGTCGATGCTGATGGAAGTTTGGTTTTTATCCGAAATCCGAAATTCCGTTGAAGAATTTCCCATCCGAAATGCGAATTTTCGTTAGATGTGTTCACTTTTCGGTCCAAATTTCATTACTACGGAAACAACATGTGACTGTTGGTTGACCAATCAGAGGTTTTCTTCTGCTGCTGAGGCCTACAGGGCAGGCCCGATCATGTGACTTCCCTTTGTGGGTTAGTTAGTGTAGTGGAGCAGATCACACGATTATTTGTCTGTGCATCTGAGCGAATATCTTTGCAATCCTTAGTTTTTCATTGTTCATTTTAGTTTATATCTGTTCGCAAGTGTATCATCTATTAGTGTTTAGTTTCTGGTTTTATTAGTTTTTTGGTTGGTTTTTACAGATCTTTTCTTTTTTTTTTTTCTTTTTTTTTTTTTCATTTAGTTAATATTTTGTTATTTTCTGTTGGTATAATATTTTTTTTTGTACATTTGGTTGATTTTGGTGTTAGTTTGCTGCAATAAAAATCATATTTTTTTGTCTACAATTTTCTAACTTTTAAAGGAAAAATGAGCAGCAAACAAGGCCAAAAAAAGCAGTAAGAGTGCTGCTGGGAGAGGGAGAGCTATGAGCCGTGTACATGAGCAGCACGTGGGAAGTTCTGTCTCTGTGCCCTCTGAGCTCAGCTCACCTCCCATAAAGCTGAGGCGACTGGGAGTGAAGACTGCTGGTGGTAAAGAGCCTGGCAAACAGCAGACATTTGCACGTCGCCAGCTGTTCCAGGATTTACCTCCTAGAACCAGCAGCACAGTTCATAGCAAAAGTGGCGCTACCACCTCTGCCACTGCTGCAGGTAGCATGCTACCCATTGGTACCTTTTATGGAAGAGGGCAGGCCAAAGGGGTTCCCAATGCACATACATTTGTGCAGCCAAAGCTGGAGATCCTGGCCATGCAGCAGGAAACATGTCAGGAGGCCAAGGCTCATGATGATGTCACCACCACCATTGCTGCCAGTGCCATCACCATCAGCACTACAGGGAGCTTGGCAGTGGTCAGCAAGGAGACAGAGTTTACTGCTTCTAATAACCACTGTTCCCTTGGCAATGTGGAAGAGGTGGAAGCAGGCTTTCCTGACATTGTTGTAGACAAATTTAATTTCCGGCCCTCTACCCATGTTGGCACCACCGACAGCCCAGAAAGTATCTCCCCTCAGTCCCCACTACTTTTCTCTCCTGAAAAGACCCCTGCTCAAGTGCTTTCTAAGCCTCCAGCAACAGAATGGGCCAATGCAACCATTAGGCCTCAATCATCACAGCACCCAAAATACCTGGGATGTTCAAGTCTCTTCCTCCTGCTCCTGCCGAACCTCAGAAAGAGAGTGTGACCACTTCAGTGGAAGGGATTCCATCAGGCAGTGTCATTGGTGGTGGCTGCCGTTCCAGCATTTGGCAGCATTTTAAAAGAATTGGTGTAGGTCAGAAGGCCAAATGCAATGTGTCAGGGAGGTCAGCCAGGGCCGAGACATAGGGCATCTCAGTAATAGTGGCATGAACCAGCACATGCGTGTGCACCACCAAACAGTGCTCTTAGGGGAGAAAAGTATTATGGCCACTCCTCCAAACACCAAAAGGGAAATCAATAGTGACACCGCCACAGCCACCATGAGTGCCAGCACCACCAGCCAGTATAAGGCAGAAAAGAATGCTGTTACCATCCCGCATCCAATCCATACCAGCCAGGCCACCCTGGAAGATTTTGGTGGCTTTCAGAGTTAGGGTATGTCTCGGGCGTAGGTACGTAAAATAACACGCCTGATTGGCCAGGTCATTGCAGTTGGAGGAGCACCTTTCAACATGGTGGAAGGTGAGCCCTTCAAACAATTGATGCAGGCTGTTGCACCACAGTACCGTGTGCCATCATGTTAGACCTTCAGCCAAACTGTGGTGCCAGCCTTATACAGGTCTTGCGTTGGGGTGCTCAAGGAGGAGATTGGAAGGGCAGGTGGACAGGCAGTGCACCTGACCACTGACCTGTGGAGTGTGTATAGTGCCCAGCACGCCTTCCTGTCCCTGACGGCACATTGGTGGCAGGCCAAGGTGTCACATGATGTAGTTCAAACATCTAGATCCTCGTCAAGAGTTGACAAACAGGGGCACCGTTCCTTCCTCCTGCACGCTGAGGTGCTTGATGAAAAGCACACAGTGCAAAACATCCTGCAAGCCCTGCAGAAAATGTTGTTGCAGTGGTTTGGACAGGCAGACAGCAACTACCAGATTGGCTATGTTGTCACTGATGGAGGCAGCAACATGGTCAAGGCTGTAAGGGATGGCAGCTTTGTGGGTGTGCGCTGCTCAGCCCACCTTCTCCACCAGGTTGTAACTGACAGTTTTCGGTTGGTGGAGACCATTTCTGGCGGCGATGGAAGGCTGTCCAAAGTGGTGGACTCTTGTCGGAAGATGGCTGGCCACTTCCATCGGAGTGTGAGGGACAGCCACCTCCTCAGGGTGGAACAGAGAAAGGCAGACCTTCCAGAACACTGCCTAAAGCAGGATGTGGGGACTAGGTGGAATTCAACCCTAGCAATGCTGGAACGCATCCTTGAACAGCAGAAGGCTCTCCATGCCATGGCCTATGATCATAACATTGGCATAGAGAGACCTTTAGGCAGGGAGGACTGGGCCATAATTGGGCAGATTGTGGCAGTCCTCAAACCTTTCCTCTCTGTCACAGAACACCTAAGCCGCGAGGATGCCAGCATTGGTCATGTGCTCCCACTCTTCAACCACCTTCAGAGCAAATTGGAGCGGTTCAAGTCAGCTGAGAAACCTTTGCCTGGTGGTGGCCCTCAACCTGATGTGTTGGCTCTGCTAAACACATTTCTGATGGAGTTGGGAAGGCGCACGCAGGAGTTGACCGCCTCTTGCCCAGAACTGATGCTGGCTGCCATGTGTGACCCTCGCATCAAGGGCAAAATGGCTGTGCAGTGTAGTGCTCTGACAACATGGTGGGACGGACTAATCGACAGGGTGCGTCAGAGGGAAAGGCAGATGGTAAGGCTGGGAGAGGAGGAAGAGGAGGAAGAAGATATTGAACACCCCCTCTCCCATGCATCATCTAGTGAAGGGAGCCGAGCTCCTGCCAGTGGAGCATCTTCTGTCTTGGCTGAGGCACTTGACACCCTAATAGGAACCTCCAGCATAGTGCGCCCCAAGAAACCCATATCAGCAAAGGAGGTTGTCATGTCCTATTTGTCAGCCCCACCAGTGCACCCCACCACAGATCCAATGTTTTTTTGTCAGGAGAAGAGCGAGGAGTGGCCTGCCCTCGCAGATATTGCCAAGGAGCTACTGTCCTGCCCTCCGACAAGTGTCCAGAGTGAGCGGGTGTTTTATGTGACGGTAAACATCCTGTCACCCCTAAGATCCCAGTTGTCCCCCCAGCTAATGGAGCAGTTAGCATTTTTGAAAATCAATTTGCCAAAGCTGGGGTACCCCTCCCTCACTCTGAACATTCCTTGAACTGACTGTCTGCAGCAGAGATGGCCATTTGGTCTTAGTTGGCCCCTGTCCCTCCACACAATCCCTCCCCTCGCTTCTCATCTACTCCTATTTGCTTGTGACATCATCTGGGATGGACGAGAAGAGAGGAGGGGCCACCAGGGAGCAGCGGAGATAGAACTTATTGCACACACTTCCTGCGCTACTCTGCATGCTGGTTGGTAAACGCCCTGATGTTCCCCAATGTGCCCTGATGTTCCCCAATGTGTCACAATGTGCTCCAATATGCCCTGATGTGCCCCGATGTTCCCTGATGTGCCCCAATGTGTCCCAATGTGCTCCAATATGCCCTGATGTGCCCCGATGTGCTCCAATATACCCTGATGTGCCCCAATGTGCTCCAATATGCCCTGATGTGCCCCAATGTGCCCTGATGTGTCTTAATGTGCCCTTATGTGCCCCCACCATTCTTCTCATTTACACATATGACTGCTAGAACAGATAAAAAGACATTTAGGGAAATTGATCAAAATTGAAGCGAACAGAATCTGAAGCAGTTGCCCATGGCAACAATCAGCTTCTCTTCAGTTTGTTCCGTTAAGATTTGAAAATGAAAGAGAGAAGCGGATTGTCTGCCATGCACCGCTGGTCCAGTTTTCACCTGCTCCAGTTTCGATAGATCCCCCACACTGTTTGGGGTCACCGGGGATGTGCGGAGAGCACATGCATGGTAACACCAAACAATTTCCAGTGACCCCGCACATCCCCGGTGACCCCTTACAGTGTGGGGGATCAAAACTGGAGCAGGCAAAAACTGGAGCACCTGTGCATGGCAGACATGTGCTCATTATGAGGGGCTTCCACCATCCCTGTGCTGTGCTGACTTCCTCATGGGGCTGTACCCCTACTGTGCTCAGTATGTCAGCACAGCACAGGGATGGTAGAAGCCCCTCATAATGAGCACAGCAGGGGTACAGCCCCAGGAGGAAGTCAGCATAGCACAAGGATGGTGGGAGCCCCTCATAATAAGCATAATGAGTCGACGACGACGACTGATCTGAAATTCGTAAACAAAAGTTCGTATTTTGTACAAAATTCGGACGCATGGCAATTCGTATTTCAGATCCTCCTGAACGTACGAATTTAGGGAAATTTGTACGAATTTGAGATTCGTACGAAACTAATCGCACATGTCTAATATAGAGCACAGTGATATTATCACTGCTTCTTTTACAAGTGGATCTTTATTCTACATGGCTATTTGGGGAGTATATTAAATAAAAGTATTTGTACTCAGAAATTGTTTTAATGGTAGAAATTGTGAAGGTTTATGACAAATACAGTAAAATTACTTAAAGTAGTTGTAAGGGATACACATTTTATACCTTATTGAATTCCCTGCATTAGGGTAAAGAATGTCCCAGCGATTATATTGCCCCTTTTCTCCAAATACTTGTCCTCATTCGATCCAGTGCTGTGCCCTCCTGTAGTGGCTCTCTCCTCTCTTTCCATGCATTCACAGGACAGAGTTGGCTGCAGGAGCCATTAGCCATTAGCTCCTGCTGCAGTCAATCAAATCCTGAGAGTGTGAGGTAAGGATAAGTGCACAGCCCAGCTTGGGAGCAAGCCCACATGTGTGCCATCATAGCAAATAGCTTCCTATAGTGGCACACCAAGAAGAGGAGGAGACAAAAGTACTTGGCGGGGGACCTCAGAACAGGAGGTTTGGTGCGCTCGGTGCAATACAATTGCACAGAGCAGGTAAGTATAAACCTGTTTATTATTTTAGGAAAAATAAACCGCGCTGGGGAAGATAGTGAAAACAAGCAAACTATATGTAATATAGGCAGCAGCAATAAATGCGATATGGCACTCAACAGCAATAAAAAATAAATAAAAAGCTGCGCCAACCCTCTAATTAATTAAATAACTAAAATAAAATGTGAATAATTAATATATGAATAATTAATACAATCAAATAAACACCTCAAGTGCATAAAAATCGAAAAAGTGCATAAAAAATGACACAAACAAAAATCCAATCATAAAAAGTTCATATGTGAGTCCAGATAATAAGCGTTTGTGTTCTTAAATGGCAGCACCACAGTGGTTCAACACATTCCGAAAGCGCATGAAGTGCCCGTCACCATATAGTGAATGCGCTTACCAGAAAATATATAAATTGAAGCGTTTGTATATAGTCGGTAGGTCACATCAAAGATATCCTCCTTTCAGAGGGTCAGCACTCCATCTCATAACAGTACTCCCCGGACAATGATCTGTTCCGTGGTCCCAATAGGGAACTCAGTAGTCCACAGAAAAGAAAGGAACCGACATAGCATAATATCGTAGGGACAATTTATTAAAAGTAAAAGTAGCACACTTACATGTGAGTAGATAAATCACAGCGTATAAGAACAACATAAAAAGCCGGCCGGCAAACAGGAGCCCGTCCTCCTCTCCTACAACGTGGTGGCGTCACTGCGTGCCTTCCCAGACGTGTTTCGTCATACCTGACGTTGTCAATGGGGAACGGGCAGCGCAGTGACGCTCCGCCTAATAAAGCTAGTAATGCGTGCCAAGCCTCGTTCTGAGATGCAAGACTTCGTCACAATGCGCCATTGAAAGTAATGGCAAATAGCACTAAGACAAGCACAGTCTATCCGATGCTAATAATGCAACGAAACAGCTTGTAATGTGGATCGCTAAACATCTTAGGCAATGGCTATATCCCTCGGATGTATCTAATGATCAAAACAAAAAAAACACACAAAGTAAAAATAACATTAGAATAGTGCATATGTGTGCTAGTGCACCGTAGGTGCAAAATAGGCACTACATTGAGCGTACACCACCACACAATATACAAAAGGACAGAACAAAAAAAAGGAAATCAACCTAATTATAAAATGAGCAGCATCTGATCCTTTAAAAGAATTGATGCAAAAAACATATACATATTAAATGTCATATGTCTATCCTATGTGTGTTTATAATCAACCAAAAATTATATATAAAAAAACGGATTATTTAGAAGAATTTACTTCATATTAACCTATGGATATAATGTTTTTCTTGGTGAAAAGAAAAAATATGGGAAGTGGAGAATGTTCTATGCGTTGTAGACATGTCACTGGAGAAGTGGTTGAGGGGGTGTACATCTCACCTAGGTTGCTACACAGTGTGAGATGGTAAGTCCAGGATGGATCAGTTTCTCAGCAGCAATATCCTGCTGAGTTGTTATTTAATCTTGCCGGGCCTGGGTTTATATGGAATGGCAGGTAGGTTTGGTAGAGGGACCTGTCATTCCACACCCCCCATCCCTCGATCCAGTTCTGGGTTTTGGATCAGGTGAGCTTTGATCCTAATTAGCCTGGGAAGGTAAAGGCTCTGCGGGCCTGCAGGTGTTCGCTCTCAGCCAGGGAAATGAACAGTCTGTGTGTTGGAGGAAGCTGCAAGCACAGCCACTGCTGGAGCTAAAACCCACCCTGCGATATCCAGGCGAAAGACGCTGTGTTTATAAGTGTCAGATAGGTGAGAAGAACCTGTTAGTAAGCGCCCAGCCGGGCTAGGTTGTTTTGTTTTGTTATTATTTTGTTCCTGTTATACACAAGAAGCACGGTGTTGCTGTATATTTTGTTTGTTGGACTGTTTGTACCACGAATAAACGCCAAGGTCTGCTTTATAAATTCCAAGTCTGCTGTGAACTGTGTCCAAACTCACCCTACCCCGGGAAGATCCATTACAATTGGTGGAGAATTCGGGCAACACGGTTGCTAGGGGCAACGGTGTGGACAGACTTGGCTACAGCTGCTTATGTCCTGGGTGAAAGCTGCAACTACACTCCAAGAACAGTCCAGCAACATGGAGGAGATGCTGAAGCAGTTTATGCAAGTGAGTTTGCAACAACAGCAGGCTCAGACAGAGGCCAATAGACGACATGAACAGTCCATGGCGGCACAACAGCAGATGCATAAGGAAGAGTTGCAAGCTTTGCGCCAAAGCCAACAACAACTTATCGAGCACCTGATAGTAAATCGAGAGGCGCCTGTGGTTGCTAATCCACCCACAGTGATGGGAGCCGCTCCAGAGATTTTTTTTGGGAGAAGGACTGTGCAGAAATCGCTGCAAAAGATGACTGCTGAGGACGATGTTGAGGCCTATCTAACAGTATTTGAGCGCGTGGCTGAGCGAGAGAAGTTACCAGCCGCTGAGTGGGCAGAGGTAATTGCGCCCTATTTAACAGGTGAACCTCAAAAGGCCTACTATGACCTCAGTGAGCAAGAGGTTAAGGACTATACTCGGCTAAAAGAGGAGGTACTTGCCCGACTAGGAGTTACTACTGCAGTCCGTGCCCGGAGGGTACGCAACTGGAGCTACAGTCTGGACAAATCAGCGAGGTCCCAGATGTATGACCTAATCCATTTGGCAAGAAAGTGGTTGGAGCCAGACACTTCTACTCCTGCACAAATCCTAGAGAAGGTCGTGATGGATCGCTACCTCCGAGCGCTTCCTACTGACCTGCAACGCTGGGTGGGACAAGGTGATCCTAAGAATGCAAACGAACTTGTCAACCTTGTGGAGAGGTTCCAGGCGACTGAGGACTACCTCCGTGATGTTCCTGCAGCATCTTCACCTCCCCGGAGCGCCAGATCTGTGCCGTCAGCTGGTAAGAGACTTCCATCTATTGGGGGAGTGTGGAGGGGTGCTGATGGAGGGAAAAGGGCTCAAGTGGTGTCTCAGGGACAAAAGACTGGTGATGGTCCCGGGTGGCTAAGGGGCTCTGAAAAGGACTCCTTGCCAAAGAGACCAGGCCCTATCCAGTGTTGGAGATGCCATGAGGCGGGACACGTGTCTGCCCATTGCCCTCTTACCACTGAACCCATGGAGTGTGACGCTAGCCGGCGTCAGTCGCTGTTTGCGGAACCATCTTGAGCTGCAGTTCCTGGACTAGAGACTGAACCGCAAATCTGCAATATTACCATCAATGACCTTCCCGTTGAGGCGTTAATGGACTCGGGAAGCCTCGTAACCTTGGTGCATGCTAGCCTGGTGGCTGGGGACTTAGAGTCTAAAAAGCATATGAGTGTTGTGTGCATACATGGTGATACAAAAGTGTACCCTATAGTGCTGGCTGGGGAGGAGGAGGCTCCTCCCACTGAGCAAAATATACTAGACTTAGAGGTGTCTAGGGATAATTTTGGCGCTGCACAATTACAGGACCCCACTCTCAAAAATGCGAGAGAGCAGGTTGCTGTTATGAATGGGGTACCTCAGGAACCAGAGGCTGAAAAAAGATTTCCACATTTTTCGGTGACTAATGATCTTTTCTATAGAGTCAATAAGATTAAGGATGAGATTGTGGAACAGCTTCTGGTACCTAAGCCGTACCGGCGTCAGGTGCTTGACATGGCACATAACCATGTTCTTGGGGGACACTTGGGGACTGACAAAACGCGAGAGAGGGTTCTCCAGAGGTTTTTTTGGCCGGCGATATATGATGACATTAAAAAATACTGCGAGTCGTGCCCCACATGTCAGGTTAGTGCCCCAGTGTCACATTTTCGCAGTCCTTTGGTTTCGCTCCCTATTATAGAGGTGCCTTTTGAGCGTATTGCCATGGATTTAGTGGGTCCCGTTGTAAAGTCAGCTAGAGGACACCAGTATATTTTGGTAGTCATAGATTATGCGACCCGCTATCCTGAGGCTGTACCCTTAAGAAACACTGCATCTAAAACAATTGCACGTGAGTTGTTTTATATGTTCTCTAGGACTGGGATCCCCAAAGAAATCCTAACTGACCAAGGTACGCCATTTATGTCAAAACTGATGAAGGAATTATGCAAACTATTTAAAGTCTCACACATCTGTACCTCTGTATACCACCCCCAGACGGACGGATTGGTGGAGAGATTTAATAAAACTTTGAAACATATGTTGAAGAAAGTGGTGGGAAAAGATGGTTGTGACTGGGATCATTTATTACCCTACCTCATGTTTGCTATTAGGGAAGTGCCCCAAGCGTCCACAGGGTTCTCACCATTCGAGTTGGTCTATGGTCGTCACCCTAGGGGTCTACTGGACATTGCAAAAGAGACATGGGAGAGTGAGTCCACCCCATACAAGAGTGTTATTGAGCATGTAGCACAAATGCAGGACCGTATAGCCACTGTAATGCCCCTGGTAAGGGAACACCTCCAGAGAGCTCAAGAGGCCCAAAGTAGAATTTACAACTGGTCCGCAAGAATCAGGACATTCAACCCAGGCGATAGGGTCCTTATACTAGTCCCCACTGTTGAGAGTAAATTCTTGGCGAAGTGGCAAGGTCCTTATGAAATTGTTGAAAAGATCAGTGAGGTGAACTACAAGGTGCACCAACCAGGTAGAAGGAAGCCTTTCCAAATTTATCACATAAACTTGATCAAGCCCTGGAAAGACAGGGAATCCTTGGTGGCGACAAATACTGTTAATAATTTGTCACCACCAATCCCTCCAGTCAAGGTAGGTGATGCTCTATCAGTGTCACAGAAACAGGAGGCTCTGGAATTTTTACAGAAAAACAAAAACAAGTTCTCTGACCTCCCAGGGCGTACCCACCTCATCCATCATCACATTGAAACTGAGCCTAGAAGCAGAGTAAACCTAAAGCCCTATAGGACACCGGAGGCACGTAGGAAAGCCGTATCTGCCGAGGTAAAACGTATGCTTGATCTGGGGGTAATTGAGGTGTCACAGAGTGAATGGTCCAGCCCAATTGTGCTAATCCCAAAGCCCAATGGAACTTGGAGGTTCTGTAACGATTTCAGAAAGTTGAATGAGATCTCCAAGTTCGATGCTTATCCTATGCCCAGGGTAGATGAGTTGATTGAGAAGTTAGGTAACGCCAGGTACATAACCACCCTCGATCTCACAAAGGGCTACTGGCAGATTCCACTTTCTGGCGAGGCTAAAGAGAAAACTGCATTCTCCACCCCTGATGGGCTATTCCAGTATGTAGTGATGCCATTCGGGTTACATGGAGCGCCTGCAACTTTCCAGAGGTTGATGGACTTGATTCTGCGACCACATCGGGATTACTCAGCCGCCTACCTCGATGATGTGGTCATTTTTAGCCCTGATTGGGAAAGTCACCTCTGTAAGGTACAGGCCGTGTTGGATACCATAAGTGATGCAGGGTTGACCATAAATGCCGAGAAGTGTGCTCTAGCCCTAGAAGAGGCCAAATATCTGGGCTACATTGTTGGGAGAGGATTGATTAAGCCACAGCTAAATAAAATTGAGGCAATACAGAATTGGCCTAGACCCCTGACAAGGAAACAGGTTAGAGCTTTCCTGGGTATTACGGGTTATTACCGTAGATTTGTGCCGAACTTTGCCTCAGTTGCTGCTCCACTAACTGACTTGACAAAGGGCGGAAAGACAGCAATGGTCACGTGGACCCCAGAGGCCGAGAAGGCTTTCCAAAGCCTTAAGTCTGCCTTGTGCCAACCACCTGTGTTAGTTACCCCCAATTTCAGGCGAGAATTTCTGGTCCAGACAGATGCCTCTAACACAGGCTTAGGTGCAGTACTCTCACAAGTAGTGAATGGTGAGGAGCATCCGGTGACGTACTTGAGTAGAAAACTAACCCCGGCCGAGAAAAATTATGCCATTGTGGAGCGAGAATGTTTGGCAGTGAAGTGGGCCCTAGAATCTTTAAAGTATTACTTGCTAGGCAGGAAATTCAAGTTGGTGACAGACCATGCCCCCCTAACATGGATGAAGTTAAACAAGGAGAGAAATGCAAGAGTGACTAGATGGTTTCTGTCCTTACAAAACTTTAGTTTCACTGTGGAACACAGGCCAGGGAAATTACAGGCAAATGCTGACGCATTGTCGAGGGTGAGTTGTCTGTGGGGACAAAAGGCTCAGCCCTCCGGTCTGAAAAAGAGGGGGGGGATATGTAGACATGTCACTGGAGAAGTGGTTGAGGGGGTGTACATCTCACCTAGGTTGCTACAGTGTGAGATGGTAAGTCCAGGATGGATCAGTTTCTCAGCAGCAATATGCTGCTGAGTTGTTATTTAATCTTGCCGGGCCTGGGTTTATATGGAATGGCAGGTAGGTTTGGTAGAGGGACCTGTCATTCCACACCCCGCATCCCTCGATCCAGTTCTGGGTTTTGGATCAGGTGAGCTTTGATCCTAATTAGCCTGGGAAGGTAAAGGCTCTGCGGGCCTGCAGGTGTTCGCTCTCAGCCAGGGAAATGAACAGTCTGTGTGTTGGAGGAAGCTGCAAGCACAGCCACTGCTGGAGCTAAAACCCACCCTGCGATATCCAGGCGAAAGACGCTGTGTTTATAAGTGTCAGATAGGTGAGAAGAACCTGTTAGTAAGCGCCCAGCCGGGCTAGGTTGTTTTGTTTTGTTATTATTTTGTTCCTGTTATACACAAGAAGCACGGTGTTGCTGTATATTTTGTTTGTTGGACTGTTTGTACCACGAATAAACGCCAAGGTCTGCTTTATAAATTCCAAGTCTGCTGTGAACTGTGTCCAAACTCACCCTACCCCGGGAAGATCCATTACAGCGTATAGATCCAACCAAATAGTCGCATAAAATTAATCCATGCGTATAGATCGAACCCAATAATCGCATAAAAACAATATCTCAATTCATACCCAAAATTCAATCAGAAAAATAAAATAAAATAAAAAGAAAAAGAAAAAAATGAATAAAATAAAAAGAAAAAAATAAGAAAAAAAAATTAAAAATAAAATATAAAAATGATAATGATATAAATATATATACATGTGTAGTGAAAATGTCACACGTATCTAGATTCTATAGACCAGTCTAGCATCTCAAAACCGGCAGGGCCAAAAAAAGTTAATAATGCATATATAAAACGAATTTGACCCACAGGGTACAAAAAATATATATATGAGTAAAAAACCAGACACAAATACATGAAGTAAAAAATGGAAATAAGCTAGGAATTGTCAATAAAGGCATTGACATCAGTGTCAATACTGAGCCCAAAAGGGGCATAGGTTTTGAGGCGATGGACCCAAAACATCTCAAGTTTTGAAATTTCTCTCACTAAAGAGCTACCCCGCCAGTGAGGTTTATATTTGTCAATCCCCAGGAAAAGGGTCTTAGAGGGGTCTTTATTGTGGAATCTCAAGTAGTGCTTAGACACAGAGTGGTTGGGAAAACCAATGATGATATTAGTTATGTGTTCATTGAGTCTCACCTGTAGGGGGCGCTTTGTGCGTCCCACATATTGCAGCCCGCAAGGGCACTGCAACATATAAACCACTCCCGTAGTAACACATGTAATGCACGGTTTAATACTATGGTCTAATCCTGTGGCCGTACTCCGAAAGGTAGTGGTCCGTCTCTGAAGGCAGGAATTCAAAGAACAGACCCTACACTTTCCGCATTTATAAAATCCGGTAAGTTGATCAAAAAAGCCCCTACCCCTAGCAGGAGGGTCAATAACATTTGGTGCTAGACGGTTACGCACTGACGATGCCCCTCTGAATACTACTTGAGGTTTCTCACTCACCACATTTTTCAATGTGGCATCGCTACTGACAATATGCCAATGTTTATTTATCAATTTTTTTATACTCTTCTGTTGGAGAGAGTAGGTAGTTATAAAGGGGACTTTTCCCTGAATATCATTTACACGTGGGCCCCTTTCAACCAACAAGTCGCCCCGATCGATGTTAGTCACTTCATTAAGGGTCTTGATCAGGAACTCTTGTTGGTACCCCTTTTCTAAAAATCTCGAAGTGAGAACCCTCGGCCTGTACCAGAAATTCATCAACTCTAGAGCAGTTGCGCCTCAGTCTGATGTATTGACTCTTAGGGACTGCTCTAAGCCAGGGAATATGATGGCAACTATCGATAGGGATGAAAGAGTTCCTGTCTGTGTCTTTAAAGAACGTTGAGGTGACAAAACGGTCCTTTACCACAGAGATATTCAGGTCCAAAAAATTGATTCTCACCTGGCTTATCTCATAACTAAGATGTATGCCCCTTTCATTATTATTCAAGGACTCCAGAAAGTTCCTCAAATCTCCCTCTTGGCCATTCCAAAGGAGCAGGATGTCATCTATATACCTAGCCCACAGACCAATCTGAGGTATATTGTGGGCATAGATGACATCCTCCTCCCACTTGGCCATAAAGAGATTGGCCAAGCTGGGGGCATACTTGGCCCCCATAGCTACACCCATAGTCTGTCTGTAGTACTGGCTCCCAAACCAAAAATAGTTATGGGAAGCCGCAAACTGCAGAAGAGACATAAGGAAAGACACCTGCTGGGTGGAAAGCCTAGGATCTCTATCGAGATGTAAATGAACCGCCTCAAATCCCAAGTTATGCGGAATGCTTGTATACAGGGAGGCCACATCTGCCGTGACCATCCATGTATCAGGCCCCGCAGACAGATTTTCTAGAAGGTTAATGACATGTCTCGAATCTTTAACATAAGAGGGGGTCTTTTGGACCAAAGACTGTAAATATGAATCTATATATCTGCCCACCCGGGAAGTGATGGAATCAATCCCACTAATGATAGGTCTTCCCGGGGGGCAGACAGGATTCTTATGTATTTTTGGCAGATAGTACAGGATCGGTGTACGTGGAGCCCTAGGAATCAAAAAAAGGCTTTCCTTATGATTCAAAAAACCCGCTTCCTGTCCTGCCTTTATCAGCTTGTCCAGTTCTTTTGTATAGGTAAAAATTCTATTGATTTCGGCCTCATAATCAACCCAATCCAATACTACAATAGCGCCACCCTTGTCGGCTGGCCTAATGACAAGATCTTTATTCTTACAAAGGGAGTCCAAACCTTCCTGTAAATCCTTTTTCATTTTACATTTTTTCACTTCCATTGCGTCTAAATCCCTTAAGACGACATCCCTAAATACACGTAATGCGGCAGGAAGAGTGCCGGGAGGGTTGAAAAGTGAGGCATTTGCCAGGCCCGAGTGTACAACCTGCGGGACTTCATTATTTAATGTATTCAAATTATATGTGTTGGATGATCCCATCATATATCTTTTAATATTGATCTTTCTCACAAACTTATGTACATCCATACAAGTTTGGAATTTATTTAATTTAGCTGGGGGTACAAATTTCAAACCTTTGTCTAGAATTAGTTGTTCTGACTCTGACAAAGCTTTTGAGCTCAAATTAAAAATACCCTTACCGATTCCCCATTGACAACGTCAGGTATAACGAAACACGTCTGGGAAGGCACGCAGTGACGCCACCACGTTGTAGGAGAGGAGGACGGGCTCCTGTTTGCCGGCCGGCTTTTTATGTTGTTCTTATACGCTGTGATTTATCTACTCACATGTAAGTGTGCTACTTTTACTTTTAATAAATTGTCCCTACGATATTATGCTATGTCGGTTCCTTTCTTTTCTGTGGACTACTGAGTTCCCTATTGGGACCACGGAACAGAACAGTCCGGGGAGTACTGTTATGAGATGGAGTGCTGACCCACTGAAAGGAGAATATCTTTGATGTGACCTACCGACTATATACAAACGCTTCAATTTATATATTTTCTGGTAAGCGCATTCACTACATGGTGACGGGCACTTCATGCGCTTTTGGAATGTGTTGAACCACTGTGGTGCTGCCATTTAAGAACACAAACGCTTATTATCTGGACTCACATATGAACTTTTTATGATTGGATTTTTGTTTGTGTCATTTTTTATGCACTTTTTCGATTTTTATGCACTTGAGGTGTTTATTTGATTGTATTAATTATTCATATATTAATTATTCACATTTTATTTTAGTTATTTAATTAATTAGAGGGTTGGCGCAGCTTTTTATTTATTGTTTATTATTTTAACTTAAAAAAAAATTCTTTACAATCACTTTAACCACTTGCCTACTGAGCCCTTTAACCCCCTTCTTGCCTAGGCCAATTTTCAGCTTTCAGCGCTGTCACACTTTGAATGACAATTGCACAGTCATGCAACACTGTACCCAAACAAAATTTTTATAATTGTTTTTTTTTCACATAAATAGAGCTTTCTTTTGGTGGGATTTAATCACCACTGGGTTATTTATTTTTTGCTAAATAAACGAAAAGAAAAAAGAAAAAAACAAGGCGGCACCGATTGGCATTGATAGGCAGCACTGACAGTGCCCTTATTATTAGTGTACATGTCCCTTTTACACAAACCGGTTATCGGCTCTCTTATCCTGTCAGCATGAGGAAAGAAGTGCCGATAACCAGCATCTGTTTACATCCGTGATCAGCTGTGAATGCACACATCTGATCATGTGGTATAGAGACGCTGATTGGCTCTTTACCGCAATCTGTAATCAGCAGTGTCCAGGGGACACTGTGATCACAGGGCACGTCACCTGCGCCCAGCACAGAACTCAAAGAAGGCTGTCACATGACGGCCTCCCAGAACTAGCGGGCCGTGCTGTAGCCGCCATTCGTCTATACCGCGGTTGGCAGGCACAAAAACCTTTATTTAAATGAAAAAAAATGAAACACCACAAAATTATATAAATCTACACTGTGTGTATTAAATGCCTTTGCAAACAAAATAAATGTAGCCTGTGCAGAGATGAGAGCTGTGGGAGGAACCCAACAGCCCCGCCCACTACAGGCTGCCTGCAGAAAGTTACAGGAGGGGGCGGAGGCAAGACCAGTCATCCTGCACAAGGAAAGAGCAGCAGTGACCGGTCTTTATTGTAGGAAGCTCATGCACACAAAAAAATTCACACTGGATTACTGCACAGAAATATGGACAGGATAGCAAGATTCAAGTAACAATACACATGCCTCTTGTATTTAGATAATCTCTTCTTATCCTGGAGTTTAACATGAATCTTTAATGCCTGAATTCAACTGCTGATACCTGTGGCCATAAGAGTGGTTTCCCTATACAACCAAAATCATCACCTTTCCAAATTTGATAAACTCTTTAAGGCCCATTCACATCTCTCTGTTCTGGTGTGGTGTCTTAACCCTTTAACGTTCTGCTCCACCGTTCGGTAGGGCACATTTTGAGTCATGCTAACTCATTGAAAAATGTGGACTTTGAAGGGTTAATGCACAACATGCATAGCCAACACACCAGAGTAGAACGAAAAATATGTGGTGCACCACAGTGTGTGGTTGCTTGGTACCATGCTTTCCAGTGCAATGCAACATGGGTACACTGGGGTGCCATTCAAAATGAATGGCATTCCAACGCACTGTTGCACATAATGTGAGTCTCTGACGCATCAGGATATTAATGTAACCAATACTATAAACTAGTAAAAAAAATTTATACTTAAACAAAAAAAGTATGTTAATACAAAATATGTAATGAAATACTGGAAGGCTCTGGATGGGGCTTGGTGTCACTGTCTGGGAATGGTCGTTCTGGTTGGGTTAGGGGACTCTGCAGCAGAATTGGTGGCCCTGTAAGGGCTGAGGTTTCTCAGGGCAGCCATGAGGGATGGGGTATCTGGAGTGGGTTCAGGGTCTTTGCAGCTTTGCAGCTGTGGGAGATTGGTGGGGACAGGGGGACCCTGTGAGACACTGTTGGAGTTTGAAGGCACTGTGGTTCTATGGCAAGCTGGGTGGCACTGTGGAAGACTAAGTGGTACTGTGAGGTTTTGGGGGGAACTGTGGGAAGTTAAGGGGCACTTTGGGTCACTATGGGGGGGGCACTATGGGAGCTGGGAGGCACTGTGGAAAATTAAGGGATTTGCAGCTGGCTTGAGGCCCAGGAGGACGGAGGCCATAGCTTGGCAGTAGACCATGGTCCAGTGGTTAAGAACCACTACTTTAGACCTTGAGTGTATTCTAAAGCTTCTAAAGCTACACCTTTCCCTCTCCCCTTCTTCAAATAAATGTGAAATTGTGAGATGATCAGGGGGCTCAGAATGTCACAAGGAATAAATATTTAGCTTTCGTTTGTTTGATACTGTTTTCTGGTCCAGAGAAAATGCAAGAAGAGATTGACCATGTTGTTGGAAGAGACCGATTCCCATCCATTTCTGACCGAAGTAAAATGCCATATACAGAGGCCGCTATTCATGAACTTATTCGATTTTGTGATGTGCTGCCAGTCAGTCTTCCTCGATGCACATCCAAAGATACAGTTTTCAGAGGATACTCAATCCCAAAGGTAAGAGTTCTATAAAAACAAAAAGAAAAATCAATAATCCTGATTATTAAATAAACTGTTTGTTTTTTTACAATTTTTTAAAAAGTGGTGCAGTACAGCATCACCATGACTGTTGTGGCGGTGATCAGGGATACTGACTGGTGATATATAATATATAATCATTTTTTATTCAATTTTTTAAACTTGTTTTCTTTTTTTAAGATTTTCTTTTCTTTTTTTTAAGCTTGTTTTTCTTTGTACATACTCTCATCAGAGTAGTTTAGTGTTACCATAGTGATATTGTACTACTCTGGGGGGAATCAGGGATTTTTTTTTACACTGTTATTGCTTATAACGGTGATGATCACTGTTATAAACAATAGTTTTAGCTGTAATGAATGGCATTCATTCATGACATTTTGCTTACTATTGTGATCTGTGATTTTTCCACAGCTAATCACATTGTACAGGGTGCTGTGATTGGCCCAGGTACCATGTGATAGCTGTGGGCCAATCACAGCATCACAATAGTAAGCAAACTGCCATGAGTGGAAGCCATTCATGACTGTTTTCTTTACATTGTAATCACGTGATTATTGGACATAGCGATCACATGATACCCCAGCCTCTGTGATCCGTTGTGTCCACCGGACACAGAGGTCATGGCATTGCGCCGCTGTACTCTCCAGTTCACCAGCGCACATGTGCTCAGTGACGTGCCAGTACATCTCTGAGCCTGTAGCTATCATCCTCTTGCAGTATAGTTGCAGTATAATTACTATAAGCAGGTACCATGTGATAGCTGTGGGCCAAACTGTCATGAATGGAAGCCTGTTTTCTTTACATTATAATCACGGGATCACTCTACATAGTGGTCACATAATACCCCAGCCGCTGTGATCCGCTGTGTCCACCAGACACATAGGTCATGGCACTGCACCGCTGCACTCCCCAGGGGGCTCACCAGTGCACATGTGCTTAGCGATGTGCCAGTACATTTCTGAGCCTGTAGCTGCCATTCATTAGCAGCATAATTATTATAAGCAAGTTAGCAAGTGGTAAAATTTAACTATACACACCTCCTCTCTAGCAATGCATTGTCCTTTAGTACCCTTAATGGCCGCTGACTTCTTTGGCTGGTCTTCTGGGTTCTGATCTCTGGCCATTTTGAATGGTCAGGCCAGGATGACATCATTCGCAGTTCATTCATCTTGGTAGATGACGATATTGTACTGAACTGCATGTGCGCAGTGTACAGTGCACACAGACTGGCATAGTATGTCTCTTCTACAATAAAAACCCTGCTCATTTACTGATATTATTTTAAGTAAAGTTCCTCTTTAAGCAAAGAGCAATTTCTGCCTCTCACATACTTTTTGAGAAAGGAATGAGGGACACCTATCAGAAAAATTATGCAGCTATAGGACACACCCCTTGACACACCCCCTTAAAGGAGAATTGTACAAAAAAGCAAGATTGGTTAAAGAGGAAGTAAACCCTGATGGGTTTACTTCCTCTTTGATTCCCTGCAAAGGTAAAGCATAATGGACTACTATGCATCGCATAGTAGCCCATTATGTGTCACTTACCTGACACAGGAGCCAGCGAAGTCACCGCTGTCCCCTGTAGTCTGGCGCATCCATCTTCTCGGTGGGTCTCGCCGCTCCGCCGCTGTCATTCGGCAGTAGGAAACAGGCAGTGAAGCCGCAAGGCTCCACTGCCTGTTTCCCTTCCTTAAGATGGAGGCGCCGGCAGCCGATCCGATGGACGGATCGGCCCCGGGGCTGGCGACATCGCCGGATTGCTGGACAGGTAAGTGTCCTTATTAAAAGTCAGCAGCTACAGTGTTTGTAGCTGCTGACTTTTTTAAAAAAAAGTATTGCCCGGAACGCCCCTTTAATAAACATGGGTTAGGCAAATAAAGGGTTACTTTCTTATGACTTCTGTAGAAGTGTAGGTTATCAAAGGCTTATCTGGCATTAACCTGCAGCACCATCTGCTGGACAAATATGGGGTTACAGCGAGACCATAAAAATCTCTAACAATGAAAGTTGTCTCCCACTGATTATCCTGTTAGCCCGCCAAGCTTACAGTTTTATTGTGTCATGTTATATTGAACACAGAATATGGTGTTTGTTCTCACTGAAACTGCAGGACATGATCTATTTTTACTACCTGAATGGGTTGGCAACAAATACTTTTGTCACATCTGCTGGATATACACAGGCCAAGTATCAGATACAGGCTTTGTGTATTGAAACCTTCCCATTAAAAAATAAAAGTTCTCTTTCCTTCACTTTGTTAATATTTTCTTTTTGCAGATGATAAAAAATAAATCTAAAATTCTGGCCCCATGTAATAAAATGGTAATAGGGTGACAACGGTGCCTTTCTATACCCTATATGCAGCAGAAGGTTGTCATTTAAAGATGTGAGCTCCCGCTGCTAGGGTGGAGGGTACAGCAGAAATAGTAAGAAGGGCTCAGTTGTCCATGTTATGCTGAGAACAGGGAGTTTCACAGGCAGTCCCAGCACTGAGCAGCAGTGATGTGTACTATGGTGTAATAATGAAAAAAAAAGCCAAAAAGTAGGTATAAATGATTGAAAAAAAGGAGAATAGAAGTTAGTGGATGACGGTTAAAAGCTAATCAAATATTGAGCTGAATAGACTTGTCAAGAGTATCCCTGGCTCAACTCAGGGCCTCATGTATTCGTCCTTTGTGAGAAGCATTCTAAAAAATAAAGAATAAAAAAAAAGAAGCTAGTCCAAAACTGAAGCTCCATTTTAAAAGGTCTAGAGGGCAGTGGTGGCTGGTGTTGGAGGATTTTGGGGGGGGGGGGCACGGGCGGGCCCCTTCAGGTTGGCACTCACCCTACAGCGGAGCCCTCCAGCTGGCATGGCTCCCCTGGACTGTGGGACACTGCAGCTTCTGTCTTCACCTGGTATTCTTTGCAGGTTCTGGGTCTTAGGGTCCTGCTTGGCCGGGAAGCCAGAAGCTGCTGGTATCGCAGGGTGGGAGGGCTTGGGGCGCAGAGATACGGCCACACAGATGATGCGGGCTTGGTGTGGTGCTGCAGGTTGGGGGAGGCACGCCTCTTTACCCCTTGTGGACCGGCCTGCCACTGCTAGAGCGGCAATCTAGCCAAAAGGGCTGTTGCTGGCGAGTCTGAGAATGTTCACAGGCTACTGTCAGCTTCTGTAAACTCTTCACCATTAATAATTTTTTTTCTAAAGTTGCAGTGTGACCCTTCTCCTTCTCTTTCAGCTAGTGCCGGGACAAGATCATCCAGTGCCCAGCCCACCCACCCCTTCTTTATGTGCAAGCGAGCACAGCCTGCACCTGCTCCCGGCTTTCTCCTTTTCTACTTCCTGCTTCCAGTGTAGTGATGCCGCTGTCACTACTCCTGTCAACCTTATAGTAGAAGGAACTTGTGGTGCCTCCATCGCTACAATACATGCTGTGTCCAGGGAAGCCGCCCTTTCTGCCCACCCCTTGTCCCTGCCCTGCATTCAGCTGTCTGTTTTTAGCACAGCAGCTATAAGGAGAAATAGCCCTTTGAGCGCATGGAGCTTGAGAAGAGGTTGCCTCTTGCTGACTCCAAGTGATAAATAAGAACTGATAGTACATAATTTCATTTTTTTATATAGCACTACCCCCACAGGGGCCACTGCTAATAGTTGGTTCTTCCCTAATAGTGTAGAGGCTGCCTGTCCGTCAAGTGCCAGTCCATATATGCCGGCTTCAATATCAATTTTTCACTTAAAGAAACTTTAAACAGGAGGGGGTTAGGGCATGGGTTACTCCATACTGCCCAACATTTTGAGCTGGAAATGAGGGACACCTACTAAAAAACGTATGTAGGCATAGGATACACCCCCTGACACACCCCCTTAAAGGAGAATTAACTAAAAAAAAGGTTCATTAAATCCACAAGGACATTTTTTTTTACCACTACTATTCCTTTATATTGGCTTTTACAATGTACAAATGCAGCAATTTAGATTTTGGATGAAATGTTTAGCACTGGGAAACACATTTTGAAAGATAAAAAGTGCATTTTATATACAACTATATACAACTATATAGATCAGACCAAAATGAGGGACAAAAGGGGAGGAATGAGGGACAGAGGGACATTGCTCCAAATCAGGGACAATCCCTCCAAATCAGGGACAGTTGGGAGCTATGGGTACTCCAAACAGGGCTGGTGCAAGGATTTTTGACACCCTAGGTGAATCCTCATTTTGCTGCCCCCATTGGCTCCACCCATTTGCCCTGCCCATGTGACAGAAGGCAAGAAGCATCTGCTCTGCTTCCTCTAGCACTGGCTCCAGTGCTGTGCTGCACCTCTAATTACACTATTGGTTGGACTGAGTTAGTTACATGCTGCAGTCTGCAGAGCATACAAACGTGGAGGGAAACCAGTGGCCAGGCGCCCCTAGGCAGCAGTGCACCCTAGGCGGCTGCCTAGTTTGTCTAGTGGTAGCACCGGCCCTGACTCCAAAATGCTGTGGAGTAAGAGAGGACTCTCTTCTCTTTAGGTAATTGTGAATATTGAACAATCTAATGCAGTGGTTGTCAAATAATGAGCTAAAGGGGGTCTCAGAAACGGCCCCTGACATCACCAAATGGTCACACAAATGTTTAATATATGTAATTCTTGATAGGACTGTTAGAGACTGAAGACCTAATAGAGGAAATGAGGTTCAGAGAGTGTGAACATGCTACATTTTTGGCTGGAGCTGCTGAAGAAGACAATATGTAACTGGGAGCATGTTACAGAAGGCTAGTAGAGAGCAATGCTATTACGCTAATCAATGTTCTCACTAGAGACTGTTGAGGTCTGGGGGCCACATATCATATACCAAAGGGCCACAGGTTGGGCACCAGGGGTCTAAGGCCTCACAGCAATAGACCATCAGGGATGTTTCTTTGCACTTGTTACCTATATCTGTGCAAAAGTCTCCAGAACACTGCACAGTAACAGGGGAACACTCTGCTTTAACCACTTCAGCCCCGGAAGGATTTGCCCCCCTTAATGACCAGGCCATTTTTGCGATAAGGCACTGCATCGCTTTAACTGACAATTGCACAGTTGTGCGGCGCTGTACCCAAACAAAATTGACGTCCTTTTTTTCCCCACAAATATAGCTTTCTTTTGGTGGTATTTGATCACCTCCGCGTTTTTTATTTTTAGGCTATAAACAAAGAGCGTCAATTTAGAAAAAAAAAGAAAATTTTTATTACTTTTTGCTATAATAAATATGCAAATAAAAGATTAAAAACAAATGTATTCATCAGTTTAGGCCGATATATATTCTTCTGCATATTTTTGGCAAAAGTTATCGTGTCTACAAACTATGGGATAGATTTAGGGACTTTTATTTTTTTTTTATTGTGTTTACTAGTAATGGCAGCGATCTGCGATTTTTCGGCAGACAAATCTGACCCCAGATGACACTTTGTGGGGGCCAGTGACATTATTACATTACTCAGTGCTATAAAAATGCACTGATCAATGTAAAAATGACACTGGCAGTGATGGGGTTAATACTAATGCCACGTACACACAATCGGAAATTCGGCCAGTAAAAGACTAATGAGAGCTTTTCGTGAGAGCATGTTCTCAATTTTTCTGATGGAAAAAGTTTTGATCGGAAATTCTGATCGTCTGTAGGAATTCCGCCGTGCAAAATTCCTACGCATGCTTGGAAACAATTTGACACATGCTCGGAAGCATTGAACTTCATTTTCTCAGCTCATCGTAGTGTTGTACGTCACCGCGTTCTTGACAGTCGAACGTTCAGAGAACTTTTGTGTGACTGTGTGTATGCAAGCCAAGTTTGAGCGGAATTCCATTGGAAAAACCATCATAGTTTTTTCCAACGAGAATTCCGATCGTGTGCACATGGCATTCGGGGAGATCAAGGGGTTAACTGTGTTCCCTAGGTGTGTTCTAACTGTAGGTGGGATGGGCTCACTGGGACATGACAGAGATTACTGTTCCTGATCACTGGGAACAGAAGATCTCTGTCATTTCTCCTGTCAGAACTGGAGTCCACTTGTTTATACTATCAGAACCCCGTTCTAACTCTGTACTAGGAGTCAGAATTGATCCGCTGATCGCCGGCGGACCAAGTGATTCTAAAGGTTGATTTAAAAAAAAAAAAAAAAAACGTTTTATACTTAACCTCCCTGGCGGTACCATTATTTCGGATTTTAGGTGCTAAAAGCGGTACCATTATTTTGCATGAAAATTTGGCGTTTTATATTGTAGTCCTGCAATTCTTAGGAATAACTCTCTTAAATCTGTCCAAACCAGAGTCTAGCAGACATCCCGGGTATGATAAAGTTTGAAAAATTAAATCATAAATTATAATATAATAAATAATTATAAATAATTGTACCAAATAATAATATAACAATAATAAAAATTATTCAATAATGTAATCTAATCAAAAACACTGAAATTTGCCGAGTTGCAGAATTGTCACTGTCATTACTTTTCCGTATTTGATGACGGATCTCCCCACAAATCGCTATCGCTCAATTCTGCGAGTCATTCTAATTTATTATCGCTGTTTTCTAGCTGGTCTAAAATCATTTTTGATGTACAGTGACAGTTTTGGTTGCTATGGACAATCTCCAGTTTCCAGGCATAAAGAACAGTTTTTACAATATAAAACTGCATGCAGGACACTGGGCAGACCACTAGGGACAACGGGGGTGTGAAATATTTACATACAGCAATGTAATCTGTAAGATTACATTATACTGTATGTATACTGTTTATTTCACTTTTTGAATTTGGCGCCGATCTCCGTGCCCGTGCGTCGCAACGCTCGCAGGGCACGGAGATCGCCGATGTGATAGATCGAGCGAGACACGGCTCGCTCGTACAGCGGGGAGACATCGCTGGATTCGAAGGAGAAGGTAAGTAAACCTCCTCCTGGATCCAGCGACGCTGTCCCGAGTCTGACTCGGGGATACCGCTTTTGGTATAAAAAATCCACCCCGAGTCAGACTCGGGAATACCGTCAGGGGGGTTAACTGCTATGTGTAATGGTTTTGCAGGGAAGGAGGAGCCGTCCTGGCTTCTCCCTCATGCCGAGTGCCCCCAATAGTGAGCCTCTTACTATGGGGGCACTTAAGCAGGCTCACTCCTGAGCCGCGATCCTGTGAATGGACATTGTCCATTCACACACAGAGCACGGCTCGGCCCTGTTCACTGCTCTCTCGTTATTGGCTCACTGGCTGTGATTGACAGCAGCGGGAGCCAATGGCCAGTAAGGAGAAAAAAAGCCAGGAGAGCCGCTGCTCTCATGCATATTGCTATATCAAGATGGGGCTCAGGTTTTACCTTAAAAGAATGCATTAGGGTAAAAAAAACCTATGCCTTTAGAACCACTTTAAGCTCACAGTCCAGGACACTGCTGGTGACGAGAAATGGCCAGTACTTTAGCTGTCTCAGTCCAAACTACCTCTGGCACTTACATCCCAAAAGCACACAGTCACCAGAAGTCAATTCAGGGTAAGGACAACTGCCACCTACCAGCTTCCTCTAGACACAACCCAGTGAGTGAGACAATCCTTCTCCAGATCAGATGCTTTTTTGGTGAAATCCTCCAACCATTTCCAGCTTATTTCCAGGTCCCCAGCTCTGCCCCCCGCTGAGACCTCATAGAACAGAAACACAGTCCATAATCTGCCTCAGAAGCAACAGTCCTCTGGGCTTGAAACCCCCTTGCTCAGAAAAGAACATTCTCTCTAGGGCTCCATACTATTCATCACCTCCCCAGCCACCTGCTAGGCACATCTCCCCAGGGATTGGGATTGAGGCTGGTTATGTGAACCGCCCCCACCCCCCACCCCCAATTATATGGAAGCTTCTCCCAGAGGGGGAGCACTCAAACTCCCAGCCTGTGAAACCCTGACCAGACCAATCATCGCCCTAATCAACTAATCAAACTAATCATTGCTCCCTTGATTATAGAAAGAGCCAAAACAAAAACAAACTTTGCCTAAAATTTGAAGTAACAAAAAGAGAGCTATATGGGATTTTAAAGGTACAAATTAAAGACAATTGAATCAAATTTTAATATAAAAATAAATACAAATAATTTTATTAGAAAATATAGATAAAAAACACAGCGAATACAAATTTTGTATTTATTATATCTTTTCTTCATACACCTAAGGTTGAATATACTACATAGATTTTGTTGTGTTTTTAATTGAAATGATCTCACCCACTTTCCTGATGAAGCCTCTTCGGCGAAACATGTAGAACTGGTTGGACGTACGATCATATATATGTGAACACAGTACTATCATTGTCTGTAATAGGCATTAGGTGTATGCATTTATGACTTTGAATGCACTTGTATTCGCTGTGTTTTTTATCTATATTTTCTAATACAATTATTTGTATTTATTTTTATAAATTTGATTCAATTGTCTTTAATTTGTACCATATATCTCTCTTTTTGTTACTTCTAATTTTCAAAGGGATGTTGGTACTATTATCTACTTAATCTATTTGGAATTTGGTTTTCAGCTACTCTTTTCTTTGCCTAAAATGTATATACAGTATATGTAACATTAAAGTGTATTTTTTTATATATATATTTAGGGAACACATATTACTTCACTCCTGGCCTCTGTCCACCATGATCCATGCTATTACAAAGACCCTCACGAATTTAACCCCAACAATTTTCTGAATGACAATGGTGTTTTTAAGAAAAATGATGCCCACATGCCTTTCGGTGCTGGTAATTATTATTTTCATTTCCAACATGATTTTATCATTTAAATTTCAAATGTATTTAAAATACCAGTATATAGAAATGTATAATTTGTGCAGCACTCAAATTTCACTAAATATAAATATAGAGTACAGGCATATCCCACTTTTAAGTACACAATGGAGTTTATTTACTAAAGCTGGAAAGTGCAAAATCAGGCTCACTGCTGCATAGAAACCAATCAGCTTCCAGGTTTTATTACCAAAGCTTAATTGAACAAGCTAGGGTTAGAAGCTCATTAGTTTCTATGCAGAAGTGAGCCTGATTTTGCACTTTCCAGCTTTAGTAAATAAACCCCATTGTGTACTTAAAAGTGGGGTAAGCCTGTAGTCCTTAAAGTCCCACTATTCTGACTCCAATTGTTGTGAAGCAACTTATCCCTTGTGAGACCTCTATGCCTGGCCTGTATAAGATATAATCACTGAGGACAGTCCTCATCAGATAGCTTGAACTCACCAAATACCGATTCCATCCACAAGATGCTTTTATTCTGAACATCAGGTTACAGCAGATGACAGGATACAAACAGATGAATAGGTTGTAGTATTTATGCGTTCAAAAGATGATAGTGTCTGTAGCTTACAATGCAGAATACATGTGCCCTGCTACATGTGGCTTGTAGCTGCATCCATGACACAGGAAGTACAATAACAGTAAGAAGGGTGGAGCATTACATATAAATGAAGTGTGTCATAACATCAGGGAAAAAGAACATAAGAAAACAAGTGCATTATCAGAAAAGGTCACTAGATGGCAGCATGTGAACTAGATATAAAACGTCCATAGGAAATGGTTAGGAAAGCAATCTATATAAATTCTATGCCCCCTTGGGGCAGCACACCCACAGTAATAATATATATAATAACTCTCAAAATAAATAAATAAATATATATATATATATATATATATATATATATATATATATATATATATATATAGCTTCTATTAAAGCTTTTTTTCATGCATTCAAAGTCTGTAATCTAGTGCCACCTACGAAGACCTTCACACAAATTATTGGAAATGTGCTCACCCTTTAAAATAGACCTCTACATCATAGGAGGTCAGATACTACTTTATTCCTATAAATAGATCGAAACTGAAACTTTTATTTTTATCTGTCATGCATTTATCTCCACTGATCACCTATGATCCAGATTACATCAGCATTTAAACAAACAAAAAAAACACATAGCGCTCACTGTTTCTAAAACAGTTTATAATCCAGACAAAATTCCAAATACAAAATAATCTTAACCTCCCTGGTGGTATGATTATTTCTGATTTTAGGTGCTGAAAGCGGTACCATTATTTTGCATGGAAATCTGACATTTTATATTGTAGGCCTGTAATTCTTAGGAATAACTCATCCTGGGAATGATAAAGTTTGAAACACAAAATCATAAATTATAATATAATAAATAACTATAAATAATTATAACAAATAATAATATAATAATAATAAAAATTATTCAATAATGTAATCAAATCAAAAACACAGACATTTGCTCAGTTGCAGAATTGTTGCTGTCATTAGATTTAGTGTTTGATGACGAATTTCCCCAGAAATCGCTATTGCTCAATTCTGAAAGTGATTCTAATTTATTATCGCTGTTTTCTAGCTGGTCTAAAACCACTTTTGACATAAAGGTACACTTTTTGGTTGCTATGGACAATCTCCAAATTCCAGGCAGAAAAACAGTATTTATAATAACATGCAGGGCACTGGACAGACCACTAAGGACAAAGGGGGTGTGTCATTTTTTTATACAGTACTGTAATGTGTAAGATTACAGTACTGTATGTGTATTGTGTGTTTTTACTTTTTTGAATTTGGCGCCAATCTCCGCCCCCGTGCGTTGCAACGTCGCAGGGAACGGAGCTCAGCGGAGCTCCGGCATTGTGTGAATCGAGCGAGGACGGCTCGCACACAGCGGGGAGGACATCGCAGGATCCAGGGGACAAGGTAAGTGACTCTCCCTGTATCCTGCAATGCAATCCCAAGTCTGGCTCGGGGTTACCGCTTATGGCATTGAAATTCCACCCCGAGCCAGACTCGGGAATACCACCAGGGGGGGTTAAATAAAATACCTGTGCAACTTGTGCTTAAAACTACACACAGGGGGAGATTTACTAAAATTGGTGCACACAGGATCTGGTGCAGCTGTACATAGCACCCAATTAACTTCTAGTTTTCATTGTCAAAGCTTAATTGAAGAAGCTAATTGGTTACGATGCACAGCTGGACAAAATTCTGTGTGCTCCAGTTTTAGTAAATCTCCCCCACAGTGTCCACCTGTGCCTCTATCGGTGACTATAGTATGCTCACCCGATATTGCAGACCTCTGAATAAGTATGGGGTCTAATACCACTTTAAATACCATTATAACATATTTCAACACTATGGGGTTGATTTGATAAAGGCAAATAGTCTGTGCACTGCAAGTGCAATATCTATAGATCTGAGGGGGGCATGCAAGGAAATTTAAAAAACTGCATTTTTGCTCGCACATGATTGGATGATAGAAATCAACAGACCTTCCCCTCAGATCTAGAGCAACTACACTTGCAGTGCACAGCATATTTGCCTTTAGTAAATCAACCTCTGTGCCTTACACAGCATATATGTAGTCTGTTCACAGCACAGTGTGGCCCTCTAAAGGAATTATGAGGTCTACTATTACTTTTAATCCATGCAGGTTATTTTATTACCATGTAATCCCAGACTTACACTATATTGTCAAAAGTATTGGGACACATGCCTTTAGCCCTTGTACACATGGTCGGACATTCCGACAACCCTTTTTCGGCCGCTAGCGGGGGTTAAAACCATGGTAAAAATAGCGGCGCTTTACTGCCGACAGCCGCACCGCCCCAGTGTGAAAGGGGCCTTAAGGACCGTGAAGTCTAAACATCATTAAAGTGTAACCTCTGCAAATTGATCTACAAAATAATAGAACCTTTGCCCTGTAATATGTGATTTTTAAAGCTCTTCCCATGGCCGAATATCATAACAGTCATATATGGAGGACTCCATTTCCCACAAACATGAGCATAAGTATCTTAGGTAAGAAAGGAGAAAAAAAGGGTGTAAAGGCATAATGCCAAGATTGGTGAGAAAAGAAAGAAAGGAAAGGTGAGAAGAGGAGAAGGAGAGAAGTTGGATCCGTCCGAGCAACTTCCGTCGACAATCCAAAGTCAGTTCTGTATTTCTGGGACCTGTAAATAAGCAAGCCAAGGGGACCATATTTTGTCAAAGAGGGATTGTTTATCTCATAAGACATTCTGCTGTATTCTCAATTAAGTAATGAATCCAACATTCATGAATTATCTAATGACTTCCCATTGCCTTTTTTTTTCTTGGTTAGGAAAAAGGGTATGTCCTGGAGAAAGCTTGGGACGAATGGAACTTTTCCTCTATTTCACATCTTTGCTTCAAAATTTCAGCTTCAAACCAGTCATTCCAAAGGAAGAGATAAACGTTGCACCTACAGGGAGTGGACTGGGCAATCTGCCACCGAAGTACGAGTGCTACATCATACCTCGCTAAATATCTGATCTAAACTGGATCTACTGTATGCTTAAAATCGAAAGTTTGGTTGTCTAAGCCCTTGTACACACGGTCGGAGATTCCGACAACCAAATCCGTCGGATTTTGTCCGTCGAATTTTGTCCGACGGATCTTGTCCGAAACTGTTGCATACACTCGGTCGGACAAAGTTCTCGGAAAATCTGATCGTTCAGAACGTGATGACGTAATTTTGTTACGATGGGACTACGTTCAGGCTAGTAGCCAATAGCTTTGATGTAGGAATTTGATCTGAGCATGCGTGGCACTTTGTCCGATCGGAATTCTCTACATATGATCGGAGTATGTCCGATCGGACCAGTTTGTCGGAAAATATTTCCAGCAAGTTTGAAAATTTGGTCCGACGGATATTCCGACGGAAACAGTCCGATGCATTCCACACACAGTTGGATTATCCGACAAAACGGTCCGATAGGACACATTCCGACGGATTCTCCGACCATGTGTACAAGGGCTAACAGTGATTCAGAATGGTAGCCGTATTATTGCACTTGCAACAACACAGTTTATTGCTGTCTGTGATACTTTTTTATTTTGCATAGTTCCATTTATAGGATAAGCTTTCAGTGTTATACCCCCATCTTCTTGGTCCAAGCCTTAGTGATATACAAAGGTTTAGTAAAATGGTAAAAAATCTACAAGGACAATGAACACAGGGTAATAAAAGTGTAGCAAGGGATTAACCTAGTCCCTTTCATTTTGAATTCCTCCTTATCCCTCCCAGGAAGTACTTTATCATCTCTGCCAGCTTTGGCAAGTTTCCCTTATATAGAGTGGAGTTTAGAAATGGGGTAGTTGGGGATGTGAACAGAGTAGTGAACATGGAGTGCTGAGCTAAGGAATCCTTTTCCTTGATTACTAGGCTTGTGCAATTAGTTTCGTAACGAATCGAAATTCGGACGAATTTTGCATCTTTCGGAGATTCGGATGCATCTGAATATCCGAATAAAAAAATAACGAATAACAACAAGTACGAAAGAAATATAACGAATTAATTCAAATGAATTCGACATGATTCGGTAATTCTTTAAAGATCTAATGAAACAAAAGGTCAGCTCAAAGTAAATCTTATAGTCCAATCAGCTAATTAATTTTGTGCCGGAGGATGGATTACTGGCAAAGTGCATTCCTGAGAACTGAGTTAGAAGGGTGTTGTATTGTATTTGAGCCGAGGAGAAGAGACGTTGTCATTGTGTGTGTTAAAAGATTCAATAAACAAACGACTTTCCAAACTACGAATCATTATCACGAATGTATATACGTACATAAATAACGAATTTCTACGAATGAATGAATCCGACACTCTACGAATAATAACGAATTATCCGAAAATGTATTAATGTAACATAACGAATATAACAGAACGAAATAATGTATTTTACGAATGACAACGAACCGAAACTAAACGAAATTTTCCGTTGTGCACAAGTCTATTGATTACCCTTGTGGGCTTCTTTGTTATAGGCTTCCCTGTACCTGGGACTGTTATGCCAATGGATATGGGTTTCTGAACTATTACTATTTTGCTGTGTATTATTTAAGTGTATTATTTAATATACAGTGGGGCAAAAAAGTATTTAGTAAGCCACCAATTGTGCAAGTTCTCCCACTTAAAAAGATGAGAGGGGCCTGTAATTGTCATCATAGCTATACCTCAACTATGAGAGACAAAATGTGGAAACAAATCCAGTGTTGCCCAGTGACAGCCCCAAAACATCACTTCTCTAGAGGAGATCTACGTGGAGGAATGGGCCAACGTACAAGCAACAGTGTGTGACAACCTTGTCAAGACTTACAGAAAACGTTTGACCTTTGTCATTGCCAACAAAGGATATATAACAAAAGTATTGAGATGAACTTTTGATATTGACCAAATACTTATTTTCCACCATAATTTGCAAATAAATTCTTTTTCGAAAACCAGATAATGGGATTGTCTGGATTTTTTTTCCACATTTTGTCTCTCATAGTTGAGGTATACCTATGATGACAACTACAGGCCTCTCTCATCTTTTTAAATGTGAGAACTTGCACAATTGGTGGCTGACTAAATACTTTTTTGCCCCACCGTATAGTAAAGAGAAAGAAATTGGCCCTGGCTGGAAGTCTGGTTATTCAAAGATAAAGCTTGTGTAACTGAGTGAGAGCATGTAAAGTGGTCCTGTATACAGTCAGGCTGTTGGCGGCTAACAGAGAGTAGCTGATATATAATATGCTATACCATCGTGAGTAAAGGTGATCTTGGATAACAAGTTACAAGTGTAAACCGGGTTGGTAATTGGTGGTGTTTAACAGAAAGGATAGTCCTCCTGGGGGTAAAGGGAGGACCCCATCAACAGAACACATCAGGCAAACCATGCCTTGCGATGTAAGTAGCTCCAGACCAAACAGAGTGCTCAGTGCTGTGGCTGCCCGGGGGGTGGCTTAGTGGCATTTCAAATGAGCCATCAGTACACACAGAAGCAGACAGTACAGGTGTGCATGGGATGTAGGGAAGTTACAGGATAGACACAGTGGCACCTGGATAGCCTTCATTACACATGGGCTGAATAACATAAAACTGATTGGATGCACTCACTGTTTGTCCAACAATTTTCCACCCAGCTCCTTCGATTTTCCAGTCAAAGTTTCTTAATGCACTTTGTATGATAAAATGTTTTTTCTGGTGAATGTTTATATTCCTCCTCCATATAAGGATGATGTATTAAAAAAGTTTTTGGGAAAAATGGCACAACGATCGGATGTACCAACATTAATAATTGGGGATTTTAATAACTTATTGAATGAAGAAGTAGACAGAGTAATAAAAAGAGTAAAGGGAAAGGGAATGTAACATTTGATTTTGTAATTAATGGACTTAATTCGAGCAAAAACAGTATACACTGTTATGCCACGTACACACGATCAGAACTATCGTCGGAAAAAGCTCTGATGGTTTTCCCGTCGGAATTCCGATGGAATTCCGCTCAAACTGTCTTGCCTACACATGGTCACACCAAATTCCGACCACCAAGAACTACGTGACAACACGTACGATGGGACTAGAAAAAGGAAGTTCAATACCTAGTAGCCAATAGCTTCCATCTCGTAGTTGAATCTGAGCATGCGTGAGTTTTTGCACGTCGCAATTGCATACACACGATCGGAATTTCCTATAGAAATTTTTTCCTTGCGGAAAATTGAGAATATGCTATCAAATTTTTCCTGGTGGGAATTCAGCCGGCTAAATTTCGATGGAGCATACACGCGGTCGCATTTTCCGATTAAAAGCTCTAAATGGTCTTTTGCTGGCCGAAATTCCGATTGTGTGTACGCGGCATAAGAAATCATTTTAGAAACATTTTCCATCATGTTCCTTCGAGTTTTCTCACCACTGCGGTCAAAAATAAATGTCAATTTTACCTACTAATGATTAGAGAAATAAAGTTTCTTAGAACCTTCTTTTCCCAAAGAATTTTGGTTTGAAATGATACACAGAGTGGAAAAAAATATTATTTGATCCCCTGCAGATTTTGTAAGTTTGCCCACTTACAAAGAAATGAAGGGTCTATAATTTTTATCATAGGTATATTTTAAATGATAGAGACAGAATATCAACCAATAATCCAGAAAAAAAAACATGATACAAATGTTATAAAGTGAGTTGCAGTTCAATGAGTAAAATAAGTATTTGATCCCCATTATCCAAGCAAAACATGACTTAGTATTTGGTGGAGAAATCCTTGTTGGCAAACACAGAGGTAAGATGTTTCTTGTAGTTGGTTACCAGGTTTGCACACATCTCAGGATGGATTTTGGTCCACTCTTCTTTACAGATCTTCTCTAAATCCTTAAGGTTTCTTGGCTGTTGCTTGGCAACTCGAAGCCTCAACTCCTTCCATAAATTTTCTATAGGATTAGCGTCTGGAGACTGGTTAGGCCACTCCACCAGCTTAATGCGTTTCTTCTTGAGCCATTCCTTTGTTGCCCTGGTGATATGTTTTGGGTCATTGTCATGCTGGAAGACCCATCCACGACCCATCTTCAGTGTTCTGGCGGAGAGAAGAAGGTTCTCATCCAAGATTTTACAATACATGCCGCCGTCCATTGGCCCCTCAATGCAGCAAAGTGGGTCTGTACCTTTAGCAGAGAAACAGCCCCAAAGTATAATGTTTCCACCTCCATGCTTGACTGTAGGGATGGTGTTCTTAGGGGCATAGTCAGAATTTTTCTTCCTCCAAACACAGCGAGTCGAGTTAATGCTCGATTTTATTAGCTCAGTTTTGTTCTTATCTGATGATAGCACTTTCTCCAAATCTTTCTCTGAATCATTTAGATGTTCATTGGCACTGTACATGTGCCTTCTTGAGGAGGGGGACCTTGCAGGTGCTACAGAATTTCAATCCATGGAAGCATATTGTGTTACCAATGGTTTGTTTGATGACTGTGGTCCCAACTGCCTTGAAATTATTCACAAGCTCCTCCTGTGTAGTTCTGGGCTGATCCCTCACTTTTCTCATGATCACCCTTACCTCATGGGGTGAAATCTTGCATGGAGCACCAGACCAAAGGCTATTGATGGTTATTTTGTATTTCTTCCATTCAAAAATCGCTCCAACAGTTGTCTCCTTCTTACCAAGCTTTTTACTGGTGGTCTTGTAGCCCATTTTAGCCTTGTGCAGGACTACAATCGTGTCCCTGATGTCCTTTCACAGCCCTTGGTTCTTGTCCATGATGATGAGGTTTGAATAGAAGAAAGAGATTTTGTGGACAGGTGTCTTTAATACACATAACAAGTTGTCGTTCGTTAGGAGCACCTTCTTAAATTGACAGGACTAATCTGTGTACCACATGAGCACATACTGTAGCCAGTCTGTGGGAGATCAGAATTATTGTTGGTTGATAAAGGATCAAATACTTATATTACTCACTGAACTGAAACTCATTTTATAACATTTGTATCATGTGTTTTTTTCTGGATTTGTGGTTGATATTCTGTCTCTATCATTCAAAATAATCCTATGATAACAATTATAGACCCTTCATTTCTTTGTAAATGGGCAAATTTACAAAATCTGCATGGGATCAAATAAATATTTTCACCACTTTATGTCCAGCTTAAAAAACATGGAGTACTGAGCTAGAGGATCCCTTTCCCTAGTTACTCGAATGGGCTTCCCCATACCCAAGGCTGACCCTGGAATTTGAGCAGTTATATAGCATTTAATATATAATATGGACAAAGAATTTGGCTGTGGTTGGGGGTATGGTTTTTCAAAGAGAAATCCTGTGTACCTGATTTTCAAGTATGTAAAGTGGTCCTCTACACAATCAGGCTGTTAGCGGCTAACAGAGAGTAACTGATAAATAATATGCTACATCGGTGTGGGTGAATGAGATCCTGTATAACAAGTTACCAGTGTAAATCTGGTTGGGTGGGGAGTTGGTGGTGGTTAAGAGAAGAGGTGGCCCTCTTGGCAATAAAGAGAGGATCCCTCAACAGAACACATCTGGTGACCTGAGGCCCCACATCTCATGGGCCCCAGGTGCATGGTTGGACTTTTCGAGCCTTAGAAACATTCCAGGCATGACTTACTTTTACATTGGTCCAGCTTGAATGTATAAACCATACCTGGCCACTGGAAGCTGGAAATGACTGAAGTAGACACTGCTACTTCAATGGTCTCCACTTGCTTCTGGGTACCGTGCTGAGTAGTTGGCCTCATGCATTATGAACACAGGGGGTCGGCAGCTCAGCACAGGTGCCATTCAAAGAATGATTTGCAATTCTCTGAATAAATGCAAAGCATTCTCTGAATGGACACAAGGTGGAGAGGCAGGACGGTGACATCACGCTCTCTACCTTGTCCAATCAGAGAATGCTTTGTATAGTATATAGATGTTGACATTACATATTACCGGTAGAAACGAGTCATGCAGATAGCAGAGAGAAGAGATTCTCAGTGCTTTGGATTGAGGTAAATGCACTCTATAGAAGGATATGCTTTGTTCATTTTTCAGAGTTTTACAATCATATACAATAAGAAAAAAAATAGGTGAGGTGGAATAGCTTTTCAATTTTTTTATTTGGACCAGAGATCAGCTTTAATGCGACAAGGCAAATTAGTAAAAAGCAATGTACTTTTGGCTTATAATTCACAAATAGAAACTGTAAAACACTTCCTGTCATGTGATAGTGCCTAGGCACATTCTGTTTTGGATTGGATTTTTCCATAATCAGAGATACCCACTGTCCACTTCTTATTACTAATATATGTTACTGATGTCATCAGGGGGCAGGGTCTCGGAACCGTGGTTATAACTTGCACTTATATGGTGGCTGCTAGAAAAAATTTAAAAAGGTGGCCATATGCAAAAGAGCAACTTCAGAATTCCTACTGTCAGTGTTATATCACTGGAAACTGACTTGTCCCCCTGTGGCTGAATGGTGAGATTGCTTGAGTTTATGTTTGGTTTTAAAGCCTACGTATGATCATTTGCAACCATTTAAACTTCTTTTTGGGTTAGCTGTGCAATGATTGAAACTAAAATATCAAAGGGTGTCCTATTGCCTGTATACAAGCATGCATGTGGGGGGGGGGGGGGGGGGGGTTCTTTTCATTTTTCCAATTACTAATAAAACGCCAATTTACAAGTAAGATTATTTTGTGGATTGGCCAAGGAAACACTGCGGCTGTAATATATTTGCAATGTACAAACAAATCTGCAATAAATCTGAGCTTTATATCCAGTTCAAGTTGTCCTTTGTCACTTGCCTATCATCACTGCATGCTGTGTGAATTTATGCAATTGTGCAATTACAGAAAATTCTGTCCTGCTCAACTGCTTAATCACAGGCTCAGGCTCACAGTGCAACAATTCACCAATGACCAGAGAATTGTATTTTTACCCAAAGCTAGTGTAGTTCCCAAAAATAATAATATGGGCAGAGCCAGACCTGAAACCACTCATATATAATGATAGTAGAAGCCCTGGTCTGAGTGGCTCAACTCTCTGTCACTCTTTCTTCCTATCCATGGGTGTCCGCAGCAGGGGGCAAGGGGGGTCAAGTGCCCCCCCCCCCCCCCCCCCCGGAATCAGCAAGGTGTCCGCACAAGACAAGTGGGTGTCCGTGAGCTGAGCGGTCCGCCGCAGATTTTTTTCTAAGTCTGCTGACTGCTGCTGCTCTCTGACATGATCTGACTCAGACTCACTCGCTCGGCCGCTCGGCTGCACCTCCAGTCCCTACCCCATTGTGTAGAGAGTCGAGAAAATGTAGATCTGGCTGGTGCCACCCAAAAGTGGAGTGGTGATGCTCAGGTTATCCCTTGCCCCACCGTATGTCCCCCTGTAAATTAAGCTGCTTGGCCAGGCTGGATCATTGTCTGTAAAAACATCAGTCGTGTGGGCACAGCACAGATCCCTCCCTCCACCCCACAGCTTAACTATTGGGCACTCTCTGCTATGTAATGGCGCCTTCTGTGAGGAGAAAGGCAGTGATTGGGCGGGAATAAGGGAAGGGGGTGTGGACAGCCTTCAAGTCTTTTTGAAACTGGGTGGCATCAGTAGAGTAAGTGAAGGTGTACGGGAGAAGCAGAATGTACAAATGTAGAGGAAATGGCAAGTGGCAGTGGACAGGCAGTAGAAGAAGAACAAGGTGCGGGTCTGGTGAGCCGGTGATGACTTCTTAGGCACATCTAGTGTTTACACAGATTCGAAATGGAGTGACTGGTTTATGCATTTCCAGACTCTGAAACTCTTATCTATCCACTTGTTATCTCAGCTCACTTAAGCTTTGCATAAGGTCAGCCACTGTATGCTCCAGGAAAAAGGGATTCCCTTAACCAGCCAGGTTTCTAGGTCATGAGCTTGATTCTTCATGGGTTTATACAGTACACTGGCTCCAATACTCATACAGTATAGATGTTTTCATCAAGATCAAAATATGGGCACCCACATGTATTGCTATATAAAAAGATCTACATTCTCAAGGCTATTTATATGGGCATGGTATGCCTGAGTAACTTCCAATACAAAGTGAAGATGATTTATCTCTTATATAACACATATATCTTTCCAGTGCAAATTAGAAATACTTAATCAGACAATGGCAGCTTGATCCTTCTATGAAGCTTTTGCATCAGGTTTCTCAAACCTTTGCATGCCTGCGCTTTCTGTGATAATGACTAAGCCCCTCCCATTCGTTACATTGTTGAAAAGGGGCAGAGCATGAGTGACCTTAAAATGATGCCCCCCTCTGAAAAAAGTTCTGCGGACGCCCATGTTCCTATCAACATGCTCCTTGCACTGCAACACTCCTTGGGCTGCTTCTCCCCTGTTTCAAGGTTCATAATTGCATATCAGTAAGCCCTGGAATTTAGGGGGTCACAATATGCTCAGACAGAAGACCCTGAAAGATGCAGTATGTAAAGATCCTTAATGGATCTGCTTTAAATTAATACTACAGCTTTATGATTTTTTATGCTTCAGTGGAAGGTTACGATTACATATGTGAGCAGATAGTAAGTCTGGATTCTTTTTTTCAAAGTATCGCATGGGTTTCAATGTACTTTTAGGTAATTCATTCTGACATCTGCACATTGGACACACTATTGTACTCCTATTATTAGTATCGTCCTTCGCTAACATTATAATAAGCATTTAGTTAACAAAACAAGTAAGGTTTAGTCTGGTTGGTCTTCAGTTCAGATCTGCCCTCTGTAATACCTCTTCTTCTTTAAAGATATTCTCAACCATTTGGGTTGAATGACACCCAGCGTTACCAAATCCAGAGGATTAAGAAAAGACTGTGAATGCAAGATATCATGGCCACGTACCCCTGAGCACAGCTCCCTGCACTCACAGGGGTGGATTTACGAAAGGCAAATAGACTGTGCACTTTGCAAGTGCAGTTGCTCCAGGGCTTAGTAAATGAGTTAAAGCTTCACTTTGCAAAGAATACCCAATCATGTGCAAGAAAAATTAAAAAAAAATCAGCATTTTTGCTTGGACATGATTATAATAATAATAAATAAATATTTTATATAGCCCCTTTTAAGGTGGCTTCTAAGCACTTTACAAGGAAAACACAAGAAATACACAGGATAACATAACATAAAGGAAAAAGGGGCAATTTAATTAAAGCTTGTCTAAAGAAAAACGTGTTTAGATTTGATTTGAATGAGTTTAAAGAAGACAACACTGATGTTCTTTGGAAGTGAATTCCGGAGTTTTAGAGCATAGCAGGAGAAGACTCTGTCCCCCATTGAGTCCCCCATTGAGTGTAGGTGAGAAGGGAAACACAGCAAACCAGAACTTTAAGACCGGAGGTTATGAGTGGGGGGGGGGGGGTAGTAAGTTGAAAAAATTTCAGAGAAATAATAAGGTGCCAAGCCATGAAGAGCCTTATAGGTGAGAAAGAGGATCTTAAAAAGGAAGTAAACCCCGATGGGTTTTTCCCTGCAAAGGTAAAGCATAATGGGCTACTATGCATCACATATTTATTTGTAAAAAATGTTGAAATCCATTTATCATTTTCCTTCCACTTCACAATTATATACCACTTTGTGTTGGTCTATCACATAAAATCCCAATAAAATACATTTACGTTTTTGGTTGTAATATGACAAAATGTGGAAAATTTCAAGGGTTATGAATACTGTATAGACAAGTGTTAGAAGTTTTTGAGGTAATTAATATTTTAAAGTGATAAGGGTTTCTGAAAATATATGTAAGTTATATGTTCGGTGGTAAGTGATGGTTTCTGAAGGTCACACAACAGCAGATCATATAGAGAGGAGTGGTTTTGCTGAGTAGGTATTTCTATTTTTTGAGTTACTATGTCAGAACAATGGGTGGAGTTATGCTACTTATCTATAGACTGAACCATATTGGGTATATATGCAAATGTGGGTGTTATTAGGATATGCTGACATAACATCTTGAAACAGTATAAGAATGGACTAGGATTATAGGAAAGGGAGGATTGGTGGGAAGAGAAAGGATTCTACACTTTGGAGAATGTAGATCAGATGACCCATTCCTCCTTCTGAGGCCATCACCATGCCATATGTTACCAGATGTCAATCTTGTCTTTGCTTGTCTTTCTGAACAATAAACGGACTATTGGATAGACGAAGGATTCTTCAATTGCTACTCCTGAAAGTACGTTTGAAATGCCTTGGATGAAAAATACATATATCCACTACACACCCTTTGGAGAAGGGTTACTGATTCACATATAACACAAAGATTTTGCTATTCATTAAGAAACGCCCCTGTGAGTGAGTATGTAGAGTTTCTTTTACACTACATTTGCATTTTTCTTCTCAACATTCACTTTTAACAACAAGCTATTAGGACTGCCCTTACATAATTGATAGGGGGTGCCAATAAGCATGACTTCAGTCTTGTCACAGTTTAATTGAAGGAAATTATGGGCCATCCAAGTTTGTATATCACAAATACAGTTAGATAGGAAAGAAGCAGCCAAAGTAGAATCCGGTTTTGTGTGGATGTATATCTGAGTGTCATCAACAAAGAAGTGATAATTGAGCCCGTGTGATCTAAGCAGTTGGCCAAGTGGAAAGTGTAAATGCAAAAAAGTAGCAAAGGGACCCAAGATTGAGCCCTGAGGAACACCATACTTCACTGGACCAACTTTAGACTGGAATCCACCAAGAGAAACAAAGTGACAGCAATTAGTGAGAGATGACTTAATCCATTTCAGAGCCAATTCTAAAACTCCAAATATGGTTTCAAGATGAGAGAGTAAAAGATTGTAGTTTACAGTATCAAAGGCAGAACTAAGATCCAGTAGAATAACAATAGTTAGTGACCCGGAATCAGAAATCAGAAGCTAACAGAAGGTTGTTAGCGATTTTGATAAAGGAGGTTTCTGTACTGTGTGCAGTTGACGAAAACCAAATTGAAAAGGTTAAAATAGATTATTGAAAGTCAGGTGATTATGAGATATCACAGCCCGCTCAAGGATTTTGGCAAAGAAAGGTAAGAGCCGGTTCACACAGGGGCGACCCGTCAGGCGACTTAGCTGCCTGACAAGTCGCATCCCGCTCTGTGCAATGGAACTGTTCTAATCGGAGCGACTCAAGTCACTCCGACTTAGAAAAAGGTTCCTGTACGACTTTTGGGACGACTTGCATTGACTTCTATACAGAAGTCATTTTTCAATCCGCCGCTAAAGTTGGATCCGGTCGCCTGAGGCAGTCGCGCTGCAAGTCATGCTGCCTCAGTGTGAACGGACTCTCAGTTATATATTGGAGGAAAGTTTTTTTTTAAATTGTCCAGAGCCATGTTGGGTTTGTTTGGTACCGGGGGGGGGGGGGTTGGTGGGGTGGCAGCAGTTTTGAAGATTGTTGGTACAGAACCGGGGAAAAGGGAGTCATTTATTAATTCGAGACTAATGGGGCATAGAGAACGAAAACGCGATTTAAACAAATACGTGGGAATAGGCTCAAGTGTGCAGGTGTGGGATTTCATATTAGAGACCAATATAGTTAGAGATGCCGAGTCAAGTAGAGAGAAGTGGGAGAGAGTAGAGCCAATAAAACTAGGTGGGTCAGGAAGTGATGTGGATAAAACATGTGGTGTGGTAAGAATTTTATGTCTTATTTTGTCAATTTTTGAGGAGAAAAAATCTAGCTGGTAGTGTGGAGGGACTGTGAGATTTTAACCACTTCCCGACTAGCGCACGACGATGTACGTCGACAGAATGGCACGGGCAGGCATATTGGCGTACAGGTACGTCCAACATTCAATGCCGCCCTGCCATCGGGAGCGCGCCGCCGGCGGTGCGCTCCTGCGCTGGTCGGGACCCCCGTGAGTCCGGTCGCGGGACCCGCGGACTCGATCGCCGCGGGCATACCCGCGATCGTCTCACGGAGCGGCCGAATGGAGGAAATGCTGTGTAAACAACATTTCTCCATTCTGCCTAGCAACTAGTGACGCTGATCTCTGCTCCATGTGTTTGGAGCAGAGATCAGTGTTCACTAAATGAAAGCCCAACCCCCCCACAGTTAGTAACACACCCCTAGGAACACTTAACCCCTACACTGCCACCCACTGGTTAACCCTTTCACCGCCAGTGTCATTTACACAGGAATCACTGCATTTATATAGCAGTGATTACTGTATACATGACAATGGTCCCAAAAATGTGTCAAAAATGTCCGATGGGTCCCCCACAATGTCGCAGTCACAATAAAAATCGCTGATCGCCGCCATTACTAGTAAAAAAAAAAAAAAAAAAAATTTAATAAAAATGCTATAAAACTATCCCTATTTTGTAAACGCTATAACTTTTGCGCAAACCAATCAATAGTCGCTTATTGCGATTTTTTTTTTACCAAAAATATGTAGAAGAATACGTATCGGCCTAAACTGAGGGAAAAAAATGTTTTTTTATATATTTTTGGGGGATATTTATTATAACAAAAAGTAAAAAATAATGCGTTTTTTTTCAAAATTGTCGCTCTATTTTTGTTTATAGCGCAAAAAATAAAAACCGCAGGGGTGATAAAATACCACCAAAAGAAAGCTCTATTTGTGGGAAAAAAAGGACGTCAATTTTGTTTGGGAGCCACGTCGCACGACCGCGCAATTGTCAGTTAAAGCGACGCAGTGCCGAATCGCAAAAAGTGGTCTGGTCTTTGACCAGCAAAATGGTCCGGTCTGCAAGTGGTTAATAATCTGGTTGTAATAATGATTGGATGATGAAAGTCAGCAGAGCTTCTGCTCATGCTCTGGAGCAACTGCTCTTAAGGAGTGCAACAGTCTATTTGCCTTTATTAAATCAACCCCATAGTGTCTTGTTGCAGCAGTTCATGTACTCTGCTCTCTACATCATCCAGAAATGCCTATCAGTTCTAGGGGACTGAAGATTACCCAAGATGTCATGTCATTAAGACATTAAAAATAAGTAAAAAAGCATAAATACTACTGAGGGTTTTGGGTCCTTGGGGGTAGGGAGTGCAAAGCCTAGAATGGAGCTTTAAGGCTCTCTCCCTCCCTTCACAGACAGCTGTGGCAAGCTGGCCTTAAACCAATTAAATTTTGTTTAGAAACTTTTGGACATTTTTTCAGTTTTCAAATGGTTAGCATGGTCAAATCAACGTTCATTTTTTAACTTTAGTGACAAGGCAATTCAAAGGAGCATATTGGTAAATTTGTCTTGAAAACTCAACAGTAAATGTGGTTTTCTGGTGAAAAAAAATGGTAATGAAACCTGTTTACATAGCTACTGTACATAGCTAGGCAGGTTGAAAAAAGATACAAGCCCATCAAGTTCAGTAGAAGAAAAAAAATAGAAAACCTCCATGTACAGAATCCTATATCCACAGTTGATCCGGAGAAAGTAAAAAAATACATCTGGCATATGTTTAATATGTTTGGGATTCCACCCTATTAGCAGGTCTGAAGAAGAAGTTTGTTGTTGCATCCAAAACGAACCTCTATGTTGGGACACATGAAGGTTAATTACTCTGTTCTCGACCTGCTCAGTCGCCGCCATCTGCTCTGCTCCTCCAGCTCTCACTGGAGCAACTTGCAGGAGAGGAGGCGGGTACAGCTGGCTTCAGCTCTCAACCACGCACTGAGAGGAGGAGCCAGCTGTCAATCAAGCAGCTAGGTGGGTTGTTGGGATCTTTCCAGAGCTTGGTGCAGCTTCGCCCCATCGGCTGACAGCAGGCTATAGCCCATTGTTGGCTGATTATGGGTCATAGAAGAGCAAAAATAAGTGCACTCCTGTGACCCACTAGAGAAATATGGCCAAAATAAATGTGGCCATACTTCTCTTTTACTGGTTATCGAACCAAATATATTGACTCAACGATGAAATTAAAGAATGCTCAGATGAGCGAATGTACGAACATTCAAACAAAATTCTACTGGCTTATGGACAGCTTTAGAAGCTGGCAATCAGGCACCTCTTAAATGGGCAGAAGCTTTGATATAAATTGAGTCAAGGGAACATTTCCTGCTTTAGGGCTCAGCTGTAGTGGACAACCTCCTACAGGGCCTTATACTCTGAGCCAAATCATCCCAGGTACATACCTAACTGGCATTTCTCTGCCATGTGCATCATAAAAGAGCTGTAAACAGCTACCATATTTTTCGCCCCATAAGATGCACCTGAGCATAAGGTTTTAGAGGAGGAAAACAAGAAAAAATATTCTGAACCAAATGATGTACTAAAATATTTACCAGTGGCCATAAATGCAGCCTGACCATTGCCATAAATGCAGCCTGACCATTGCCATAAATGCAGGGGTGAGGGGAGGCGTCCCTGCTGCGAGATTGCAGTATTTATTGCTAGTGGCTATAATAGCTGCTAGCAATAATTGCATGTAAAATCTGACAGGCTGGTTGTTTCCAAGTTGATCGATCGATCAACTTGGGTACATTCAGCCTGCCCATAACATGGTTCAAATCTCAGCTGGTCCCTGCAGAACTGGCCGAAATTCGAACCATCTATGGCCAGTTTAAGTCTGTCCTGAGGGGAAGAACAGCTGCAGGGGTCATAGTGGTGACTAGCCCTTTGCCCTCTCCTTGTTTTTTGAGCACAGAATCTACAGTACAGGTCATCTTTAAAGCCCTCATGCTCAACAAAGCGGAAGCAAAAAAAAAAAAAAAAAGCCACATGGTCCTAGCTCTCATAAACGTTTCAGGTTAAGTTAGTATTGGCTCAGAGATTTTATATTGTGGTTCATTTCTCCTAGCCACTGCATGACGGTGCAGTGTATAGGCAAAAAAATCATGTTTTATGCTCCCAAGAAGAAAAAACTATTTTGGGAACTGAAAATGTGAGTAAAGTATAACCATGGCAACTTGTAAAATGTTAATGTAGCCCAACTTTCTATAGCAGGGATCTGCAATTAGCGGACCTCCAGCTGTTGCAAAACTACAAGTCCCATCATGCCTCTGCCTCTGGGTATCATGCTTGTGGCTGTCAGAGTCTTGCTATGCCTCATGGGACTTGTAGTTCTGCAAACAGCTGGAGGTCCGCTAATTGCATATCCCTGTTCTATAGGATTGACTTCCTGGTTTCCTGAATGTAGTGTCATTTTATCTCCAGAGTCCCAAGACCTGAGGAACTATTTTTAAATAGACCAAAATTACAGTATGTGTACGCAATGTCTTCAAGAAGAACAATATCAGTAGAAGTATTAAAGCACAACTGTCATATGCACATAAAAGCAAATAACACCCCCAGGCATCCTTTGGTGCAGCACACGTGTCCCATCAGAGCTGTTGATCTCCATGAGTTGTGCCAAACCGGAGAGGAATTAACAAAGGTTATGGCTCAGAATTCTCTGTTGAATCATCTTATGCTGTGGCACACCCTCAGAACCAATGATCTAGAAGCACAGTAATATTTAGGTTTTATAACACTGCTGTTTCATAATGCTGACTGTAAGGATTTCCTAACTTTTATTTCCCCTATCTTGTCTTGTGTTAAGTAAGGGTGTAGATAGGAAAACTGTCCTCAGGCCAAAGAAGTCAATCAGCAAAACATCTGCTAGCCTTGATTTTACATCTCTTTTCTATTATCTGTTATAAACTCTATTTTGTTCTTCTAGATTTAATTCTAGGGTTGTCAAATTTGATATTAACTGTTAACATAAACCATGGGTCTTCAAACTATGGCCCTCCAGTTGTTCAGGAACTACAATTCCCATCATGCCTAGTCATGTCTGTGAATGTCAGAGTTTTGCAATGCCTCATGGGATGTGTAGTTTCACAACAGCTGGAGGGCCAAAGTTTGAGGATCCCTGACATAAACTATTGTCTTTTAGTTGTAAGCTCTTAGGATCCAGGCCTCTGCACCCTTCTGTATTGAACTGCATTGTACAGTAACTGTACAGTCTCTCTTAAAGCCTTTGTAAAGGCTAATTTATTTTCTGGAAAATAATAAACATGTTATATTTACCTGGTATTGCACAGAGTGGGCCCCCCGATCTTCCTCTTTCAGGGGCCCCTGCAAGTGCTCTCAGCTCCACCTCTTCTCAGTACATCACCGTAGAAAGACATTTCCTATGGGGGTGCATCTGTGGGTTCAATCCCGAGTCGGACTGTGTGCACCTATTGGAACACACAGCGTAGCTCAGCCCCGTCCCCTGCTCACAGCATCTGATTGATGGCAGCCGGAGCAAGATAGCTAAGTATAAGGGGGGTCAGGGGGGATTTTTTTTACTTTAATGCAGAGAATGAATTAAAGTGTTACTAAAGTCGCAATAGTAAAATCAATCTGTGTATGCAGTAAAGCATGCTTGTTGTACTCACTGTGGAACCTAAAGGGTTAATCCTCTGCATTTTGTAAAAAGGCTGTTTGATTCTGTCTTTACTGATTCTCCCCTTCTTTTAATGTCCCCAATCAATCTATTGATAGTACAGAGCCCCGGAAGGCACTCTGCACATGCTCAGTTTATTGTGTATTGTTAGAGAGTTTTTTAATTTTTCGGGAGGGGGGGGGGGTGTCCATGTGATCAGCACAGGGCCAATCAGCACTATCCAGGCAGAGGAGTCAGAGTGGAATGAAAACTCCTCCTACAAGCTTTAATCACTTCCGGACTGCCCACCACACATATACTGCGGCAGGGTGGCCCAGCTGTGCAAAACAACGTACCTGTACTTCGTTTCGTGCCTGAGATACTGTGAGCGCGAGCTGCACGCCCTGGTAGCGTGGACTCTATACCCGCCAGGCACCTGCGATCACTCCACAGAAAGACAGATCCCTGTTCTGCTTATGTAAAGAAGGTGGATCGGATCCCCGTTCTGACAGGTGACAACACTCAGATTGGCTGTTCCTAGTGATCAGGAACAGCGATCTCTGTGTTGTCCTAGTGAGCTCATCCCCCTACAGTTAGAACACACAGAGGGAATACAGTTAGCCCTTTGATCACCCCTAGTGTTAACCCCTTCCCTGCCAGTGTCATTTATACATTGATCAGTGTATTTTTTTTTTTTAGCTGATCACTGTATTGGTGTCACTGGTCCCCAAAAAGTTAACTTCGGGTCAGATTTGTCAACCGCAATACTGCAGTCCCACTAAAGATTGCAGATCCCCGCCATTACCAGTAAAAACAATAAAAAAAAAAACAGGAAAAGTCCCTAAATCTATCCCCTATTTTGTAGACGCTATAACTTTTGTGCAAACCAATCAATATATGTTTATTTTTACCAAAAATATGTAGAAGAATACATATTGGCCTAAACTGATGAATAAATGTTTTTTTTGGATATGCATTATAGCAGAAAGTAAAAAATTTAATTTTTTTTTTTCAAAATTGTAAAAATGTTTTGTTTATAGAGCAAAAAATTAAAACCGCAGAGGTGATTAAAGAGGGATTCCACCAAAAAAAAAAATATTAAAAGCCAGCAGCTATAAATACTACAGCTGCTGACTTTTAATAAATGGACACTCACCTGTCCCGGGTTCCAGCGATGCCGGCAGCCGAGGCCGATCGATCGATCGCTCGGCTCTCGGCTGCTGCCGCCACCATTCTAGGTGAGGGAATCAGGAAGTGAAGCGAATCGGCTTCACTTCCCGGTTCCCTACTGCGCATGCACGAGTCGCGCCGTGCAATAGGAAATCTCCGCGCTGTCACTGGGACCCGTGTGTGTCCCAGCAGACAGCGCGGCAGTCTATGCCCGGAAGTGGGTGTAAATACCTGTCTTTGACAGGTATCTCCACCCCCCTCCCCCCTGAAAGGTGTCAATTGTGACACCGGAGGGGGGAGGGATCCGATCAGCGGAGGTTCCACTTTAGGGTGGAATCCCGCTTTAAATACCACCAAAAGAAAGCTCTTTTTGTGGTAAAAAACACAAAGGATATACATTTTGTTTGGGTATAGCGTTGCACATCATAAGAACAGATATCCCTGTGCCAACCAATTAGATAGGGAAGAGTGGATACTGCTGCAGACGCTGAGAGGGATATCAAGGCCCAGAATACGAAAAAAACAAAGGAATACAATAGTGCTGCGTTGTACAAAATGAGGTATAGGAATAGGGAAGGTATAATGGGGGAGGTAATAAGCTATTTAGTAAGAGGCAATAAAAAAAATATATAAACAGAAGGAAGTCACAATCTCCGTGAAAAGAGCCTTTGTGCAACAAGAAATTAATCCAGAGCATATAAAGTGCTGGTGCTAGTAAACATTATTAAAAACATATGATATGTGTATGATAAATCATGAAAAAAAGGCCATACAATGATCAGAATAATAAAGTAAATGTCTGTGCAATGATTGCAAAAAATAAGGTGCAAACTTAAAGTGACCAAGTATACAAAATTATAAAGTGCTGGTGCAATGGTTGCAATAATAGAAATGTCCGTGCAACAGTTGCAAAAAGAAGTGCAAAACTTGAGGTGACCAAATAACACAAATTATTAAAAAAGTGCTGGTGCTGGTAAATATTTCTGCGATGCAGTGCCAGTGGTGGGCGATTTCTTCCCTTCTGTGAAGTTAAGTAGATGGGTGTCCCCTTACCTTACTGCTGTAAGGTCACAGCATATAAAAGAGGCTTTGCGATGGAACCCTTATGTGTCCCCAGGAGGGGCGTCACCAATGTGGTCTCACAGATGTCTTGTCATAATGGTATGTGGCGTCCCCTTTCCAATCGCTTGGAGTGAATATATGGCGTTCCCTTTAAATGGCTGGAGCGGGTGAACCTCATAGACAGGGCCAGACAGGAACACCATATATTCACTCCAAGCGATTGGAAAGGGGACGCCACATACCATTATGACAAGACATCTGTGAGACCACATTGGGGACGCCCTCCACGCCTTTACACGTACATGGACTTTAAGTACATCCGTCTTAGTACGTAGGGTTCAACATTGAGTTGGCCCATCGTTTGCAGCTATAACATCTTCAACTCTTCTGGGAAGGCTGTCCACAAGGTTTAGAAGTGCATCTATGGGAATGTTTGACATTCTTCCAGAAGCGTATTTGTAATGTCAGGCACTGACCAGAAGGCCTGGCTCGCAGTCTCCGCTCTAATTAACTCCAAAGGTGTCCTATCATGTTGAGGTCATGACTCTTTATGGACCTTGCTTTGTGCACTGGTGCGCAGTCATGTTGGAACAGGAAGGGGCCTTCCCCAAACTGTTCCCATAAAGTTAGAGGCATGAAATTGCCCAAAATGTCTTGTATTGCTGATGCCTTAAGAGTTCTCTTCACTGGAACTAAGGGGCCAAGCCCAACAACCCCTGAAAACCACCCCACACCATAATCCCCCCTCCACCAAATGATTTGGACCAGTGCACAAAACAAAGTCCATAAAGACACAAGCCTTGCAGCAAAATAAACTGTCCACAAATATAACAAACTGATTGTACAATCTCCTTTAAAATCACCCACTATGCAACGAGTGGGCCTACTTGCTGGTTATAAATGGAAGTTTGTAGTTAGTAGATGAATGGTTCCTCTAGGTCAGCCTCTCAACCAGGATTCCGTGAAACCCAAGGGTTCCTTCAGAGGTTGTTGAGGGTTCCTTAAGCAATGAGCAAATTATGCCAGCGTTAAGAAACCGCTGACACCAATGATCTTATTAGCTATCTAATAAGTGGGTGGGGTTCTTCCCAATAATCATCATGTTAATGTACCACGAGCTGTTGATATAGTTCTTACCGTAGCAGGGGTTCCCCGTTATAAAAGTCAAGAAAGGCTGTTCTAGGTAGTCCTTTAGACTAGACAGCTGTTAAATTCACCATTAAATTGTACAATTATAATCAAATAGATCTCTGAAACAATTGTTCAATGTAATGCAAATGGTGGATTCACTAGGATTTCCCTGACTGTATTCAATGTTAGAAGTTTAATGGAAAATATCATTTCAGAATAAACTAATTGCTCCACGTGTAAGGATTGAAAATTATGAAAATGTTCAACCTATCCCATTGCTAAAAGTGTATCACTGGACAATAAGTTCTTTTTTTTTTTTTTTTTTTTTAGATAGAATGGGGAAGGATTAGAACACCAGTCAGGTTTTGCTGTTGCATCTTGTGGTCGATTTAGTAAAACTGGAGCACTCAGAATATGGTGCAGCTGTGCATGGCAGCCAATCTGCTTCTAACTTCAGCTTGTTCAGTTAAGCTTTGACAATAAAACTTGGAAGCGGATTGATTTCTATGCAGAGCTGCATCAGCCACCCATGTCCATCCACCTACAAGTGGACACATTGCCGCAGCCACAATGCTTTGCATCATGGTTTCGCAATTGTCATGCTATATGCAGAGTTTGACACACAAATTTGCCTATGCAAGTGAATGGAGCCATGTTGCAGCCACAAGCCAAAACACATGGCCTGTAGTTATGCCATGAACCTGAAATGCAAAATTTTCATACAAGTAAAAACAAAATTGGCAGTACAAACAAATGGCATCCACCCCAACCTATAAGTGGCCTTTGCAGCAAAGAGCACAAGGAAGAGCGAGGCAGTTGCCATTTGTTTGTACCGTTGTTGAGGCGACGCACTGATACCTTCGCTGCCATTGTGCTCTTGCTGGGTTCCAGTGCGCCCCTATACCTTTAAAGAGGGGTTGGCTCCCTCCAGGCATACCTGCCCTTAATCTATCCATTATTATATACACTATATTGTCAAAAGTATTGGGATGCCTGCCTTTACATGGACATGGACATGGACTTTAAGGACATCCCAGTCTTAGTCCATAGGGTTCAATATTGAGTTGGCCCACCCTTTGCAGCTATAACATCTTCAACTCTTCTGGGAAGGCCGTCCACAAGTTTTAGAAGTGTGTCTATGGGAATGTTTGACCATTCTTCCAGAAGTGTATTTGTAAGGTCAGGCACGGACGAGAAGGCCTGGCTCGCAGTCTCTGCTCCAATTATCTCCAACGGTGTCCTATCATGTTGAGGTCATGACTCTTTATTGACCTTGCTTTGTGCACTGGTGCGCAGTCATGTTGGAACAGGAAGGGGCCATCCCCAAACTGTGCCCATAAAGTTGGGAGCATGAAATTGCCCAAAATGTCTTGTATTGCTGATGCCTTAAGAGTTCCTTTCACTGTAACTAAGGGGCCAAGCCCAACAAACCCTGAAAAACAATCATACATCATAATCCCCCCTCCACCAAATGATTTGGACCAGTGCACAAAACAAGGTCCATAAAGACATGGATGAGCGAGTTTGGGGTGGAGGAATTTGACTGGCCTGCACAGAGTCCTGACCTAAACATGATAGACACCTTTGGGATGAATTAGAGCGGAGAGACTTCGAGCCAGGCTTTCTCGTCCAAGATCAGCGCCTGACCTCACAAATGCGCTTCTGGAAGAATGGTCAAACCTTCCCATAGATACACTCCTAAACCTTGTGCACAGCCTTCCCAGAAGAGTTGAAGCTGTTAAAGCTGCAAAGGGTGGGCCGACTCAATATTGAACCCTACGGACTAAAGCTGGATACACACGATACAACTTTTGTTGTTTGATTTCGTTTAGATTTACCTTCAACTATGTAGTGCATGGGCCTGCCTGATTGCATGCAAATTGAAAGTGTTTAGGTTTGACATTATATGATATGGTTTTGGTAAATCTAAAAGGAAAGAAATTGTATAGTGTGTATCCAGTTTAAGACTGGGATGCCATTAAAGTTCATGTGCGTGTAAAGGCAGGCGTCCCAATACTTTTGGTAACACAGTGTATCTATAAATATCCCTGCACACACTTTTATCACTTCTATACCCACCGTCACCAATAAAACACATGGACTCAGCGCTATGTAATGAGGTAATTTTTATTGCAGCTGTTACAATATAAATCAGTATTTCTCTTTCTTAGACATTCGATCTCCACCCCAGCTTGTTGTGGGCAGAGGGGCGATAAAAGGTAAAAAAACAAAAAACCCCAAAAAAAAAAAAACACGTGAATTCCACACGTACACACTCACATTAACCCTTTCATTGCCAGAGCCCAGGCCCTGCTTCAAGCAGACAAAGGAAACGCATCATGTCTGGACAGCGGGCTGCCTTGGGGGGGGAAAAAAAAAAAAAGTTTCCTGATTCGCACTTTATCGATTGTTTTTACTCCCATTTGCCACCCACCACTTTCTTTTCTTTACATGGACGTTAATTACAGGTTGGGGTAAATAAAAGAGCTTTTAATAACATTTGCAGATGTAAAAGAGTCTGGAGGTTATCAGCATAGATCATCTATGGATGTATAGCAGGATTGGGAGGATACAGCAATGGGGTGGGACCCCACTATAAAATACGGCTATTAAGCCCCTTACACACAATCGGAAATCCCGCCAGCAAAAGGCCAATGAGAGCTTTTGATCAGATATTCCGACTGTGTGTATGCTCCATCGGACTTTTGCTGATGGAATTCCCGCCAGCAAAAGATTGAGAGCAGGTTCTCAATTTTTCAGTCGGAAAAAGTTCCCATCCGAAAGTCTGTAGCAATTCCTACGCATGCTCGGAAACAATTCGACGCATGCTGGGAAGCATTGAACTTCATTTTCTCAGCTTGTCGTAGTGTTGTACGTCACCGCGTTCTTGGCGGTTGAAAGTTCAGATAACTTTTGTGTGACCGTGTGTATGCAAGGCAAGCTTGAGTGGAATTCCGTCGGAAAAATCTTGGAAAATTTCCAAAATCTTGGAAATTCCTCTCGTGTGTACGGGGAATTAGAATTTAGTACAAAAATGTTGCATTTTAAGAAAGTTCATTCGAGTTTATAATAATTAGTGGGATCAAATCAACATTCCTTTTTGATTGCAATGATGTGAAAATTCAAAGGCGCAGGATGGAGAATTTTTCCTCAAATTTCGAAGGCCTCGTGCACACAGGACGTTTTAAACGCTGCTTTTGCATTTTTTTTTTTTTTTATATAAATGCCCCTCAATGTTAGCCTATGTGTTCATGCACACACAGGCATTTAGAGGTTTTTAAAAGCAATGTATTCAGGAGCAGCAGCATTTTAGCAGAAAAAAAAAATGCGTACCAAAATGATATGCATGGACTTCCCCGATTTTCAGATCAAGGGAAGTCGGGCAGTAGGATGCCAATAGGGTCTCCCTGCTGCTCAAATTTAGGCCAGTTCATTGGAACCTGCAACATGTTTAACAAGATAAAACATGAAGCAATATTCATGTATTGCAGAGGTGTACCAAATATACACACACAATTATATTATATTATATTATATATATATATATATATATATATATATATATATATATATATATATATAAATTTTTATTTATTTATTTTTTCTATGGCAAACGCATTAAAATGGATTTCATCTTTTGCAGCCAAATTGGGATAACACCTACTTTATATTTGTTATGTGTCCCCATTCATATAGGATATCTAAAAATTGCAGCTTACCTTTTACAGTGCCTTTAAAAAGTATTCATACCCCTTGAAATTTTCCGCATTTTGTCATGTTACAACCAAAAACGTAAATGTATTTAATTTTTTTTCTTGTGATAGACCAACACAAAGTGACACATAATTGTGAAGTGGAAGGAAAATGATAAATGGTTTTCAACATTTGAAAAAGTGTGAAAAGTGTGGCGTGCATTTGTATTCAGCCCCCTTTACTCTGATTCCCCCAACTAAAATCGAATGGAACCAACTGCAGGTCAGAAGTCACCTAATTAGTAAATATAGTCCACCTGTGTGAAATTTAACCTCAGTATAAAGCTGTTCTGTGAAGCCCTCAGAGTTGTGTTGAAGAACCTTAGTGAACAAACAGCATTGTGAAGGCCACGGAACACACCAGACAGGTCAGGGATAGAGAAGTTTAAAGCAGGGTTAGGTTATAAAAAGATATCCTAAGCTTTGAACATCTCACGGAGCACTGTTCAATCCATCATCCAAAAATGGAAAGAGTATGGCACAACTGCAAACCTACCAAGACATGGCTGTCCACCTAAACTGACAGGCTGGACAAGGGGAGCATTAATCAGAGAAGCAGCCAAGAGGCCCATGGTAACTCTGGAGGAGCTGCAGAGATCCACAGCTCAGGTGGGAGAATCTGTCCACAGGACAACTATTAGTCGTGCTCTCAACAAATCTGACCTTTATGGAGGAATGGCAAGAAGAAAGCCATTGTTGAAAGAAAGTCATAAGAAGTCCCATTTACAGTTTGAGAGGCCATGTGTGGGACACAACAAACATGTGGGAGAAGATGCTCTGGTCAGATGAGACCAACATTTACCTTTTTGGCCTAAAAGCAAAACGCTATGTGTGGCGGAAAACAAACACTGCACATCACCCTGAACATACACCACCCCAACCGTGAAACATGGTGGTGGCAGCATCATGTTGTGGGGATGTTTTTCTTCAGTAGGGACAGGGAAGCTGATCAGAGTTGATGGGAAGATGGATGGAGCCAAATACAGGGTAATCTTAGAAGAAAACCTGTTATGCCCCATACACACAGTTAGAAATTCAGACAGAAAAAGTCTGATTGGATTATGTTGTCGGAAAATCCAATCGTGTGTGGGCTCGATCTGACTTTTTCCATTGGAATTTCCGACGGAAAAAGTTTGACAGGCCGGATCTAAAATTTTCCGACAACAAAATCCAATCTGACCTTTTCCGACTGTGTAGAAAATTCTGACGCACAAAGTGCCACGCATGCTCAGAAAAAAAATTGGAGACGAAAGCTATTGGCTACTGGCCTCTACGTAGCCCCATCCTGAAGAATCTGATTTTCCAACAACTTTGTGTGACCATGTGTATGCAACACAACTTTTGGCCAAAATCCGTTGGAAAAAAAAATCTGACGGATTTTGTGGTCGGAATGTCCGACCGTGTGTACGGGGCATTAGATTCTGCACAAGACTTGAGACTGGGGTGGAGGTTCACCTTCCAGCAGGACAACAACATACAGCCAGAGCTACAATGGAATGGATTCGATCAAAGCATATTCGTGTGTTAGAATGGCCCAGTCAAAGTCCAGACCTAAATCCAATTGAGAATCTGTGGCAAGACTTGAAAATTGCTGTTCACAGACGCTCTCCATCGAATCTGACAAAGCTTGATCTAATTTGCAAAGCAGAATGGGCAAAAATTTCCATCTCTAGATGTGTAAAGCTGGTAGAGACATCCCCAAAATGATTTGCAGCTGTAATTGCAGTGAAAGGCGATTCTACAAAGTATTGGCTCAGGGTGGCTGAATACAAATGCACTCCACACTTTTCAGATATTTGTAAAAAAATTGGAAAACCATTCATCATTTCCCTTCTACTTCACAATTATGTGCCCCTTTGTGTTGGTCTATCAAATAAAATACAATCACGTTTTTGGTTTAACATGACACAAAGTGGACATTTTCAAGGGGTATGAATACTTTTTCAAGGCACTGTATTTGCTCTATTCTGGAACCTCCAGCAAGAAAAAAAATCCTAGGTAGTTCACTTTGTTTATGAGGGGGCTGGGCATCTATGTGTGCCATCAATAAGCCTGCCTGTACTGTGCAGGCAGCTCTTCATCATTTGTTAGGACAGATAGTATTCAAGTCTAATTACAAAGGGTTAAAAGTGTAGAGGCTGGGCTTCTTGCATTGTATGTTGTTAATGCGGACAGACCTGGGTCAGGCTCACTCTAAACTTATTCAAAGAACCTTGCAGTCAGCCATGACACATCTAAAAAGGTAAGAATAAAAAAAAAAAAAAAATGGCTTACCTTTTCTGGACTATTAGGTAGGTCTCTATCTGGGTGTGGGCATCTGTGTTCGCCGTAATTAAAGTGGTAGTAAACACTGCTGGGACACTTGTACCTACAGGTAAGCTTATAATAATGCTTATCTGTAGGTACAAGGAATATCAAAAGGTTAAATGTGTAGAGACTGGGCTTCTTGCATTCTATGTTGTTAATGAGGACAGACTTGGGTTAGGCTCACTCCAACATTATTCTTTTTTTTTTTTTTTTCTGAGGAACAGTCAGCCTTGATACCACCTTCTGAGAAACTAAAAAGGTAAGAAACCTTTTAAAAAAAATTTTTTTTAGACATGCTGTGTGGATGGGAACACAAACAAATATTGGGGTTTTCTCAAATTTGACTGTAAAGTGGAGATACGCTTTAAATACATCACTTTGCTCGGCCTGGGCAAAGCACAGGTTCGCTTGCAGGTGTCTTCTAAAAAGGTTGCATTCATACATACTGCCATACATTTTGATTTGTAGGTTTGAAGGATCCCATTCCATATACCTGGATGTGTCACTGCAGGAAAAACACAGCGTTCGGGACATATACCCCAATGTTTTTTTGTTTATCCAGGATCAGTAATATGCTCAGGGTTAACCTATTTAATATACACTGCTGCAAATGTTACCAGAAGCTTAATGCCAGAATTAACATGATTTCTTTGTATTCCCTCCTTGTCCTTCATACTGTCATATAAGAAGTGTAATGCCCTGTACACACGGTCGGACTTTCCAACGGTAATGGGCGATCGGATCATGTTGTCGGAAAATCCGACCGTGTGTGGGCTCCATCTGACTTTTTCCGTCGGATTTTCCGGCGCACAAAGACAACAAAATCCGATCGTGTGTAGACGATTCTGACGGGCAAAGTGCTACGCATGCTCAGAATAAACTAATAGATGAAAGCTATTGGCTACTGGCCCGTTTATACTCTTGACGTACGTGTTTGACGTCACCTCGTTCAGAAAGATCGGATTTTCCAACAACTTTGTGCGACCGTGTGTATGCAACACAAGTTTCGGACAAAATCCGTTTTTGTTAGCATCTCTCCCCCCACCCCGCCATGTCTTCAATATCATCTGTATCCTCACACCACCCCTCTTTTAGAATACCCCATACCGGATTCTCATTCCTCTTCCTCCTCTTAGGTCAGACCACATACAAACACATACAAATTCAGGAGAGACCCTTCATGCCACCCCCCGGCCCCCCCAGCTCCTTGTGCAATGTTTTCATGAACATTCAATAATTCTGAAGCAGTCTGCAGATTACCAGGTGCCACCCCTGTGCAATACTCTGCTGGATGCAACCCCATCTGCATGTCCTTTATTCACATTTCAAGAAAATCCTTATAGGCCAAGCGGGCAAATCTAATAAGACGGCAGTGAGATCTCCACAGCCGCAGGTAGGCTCCTCCACTGAGCCCGACAACCGACGCTCAGCCCCTGGCAGGGTGATAGCAGCTTTCAATTTCACAAAGGTCCCCACAGAATGACCGCTAGGAGATGTGCTGGCCCTCCCATCACACGGTGCCACCATGAGAGACGGGAACCTGAATTCCTTTCTGTCCGCTGGCTGGAAGAGGAAACAAACAAAAAAAAAAAAAAGAAGGTTACTCCAGGAAAATTGGCCCAATTTTCAGGAAAGGTTAATAGCTTACAGAGTATCTTCCACCAAGGGGGAGGAAAACCTTTGGCTCATATAATTAAGCATAAAATATCTGCCTACAACCAATCAGTGTGTTCCCTTAAAGAAGAATTCCAGGTATATATATATATATATATATATATATATATATATATATATATTATACATACACTATATTACCAAAAGTATAATATAGTAAGTAAACATCTGCCTTTACACACATATGAACTTTAACCGATTCAGCCCTGGAAGATTTGGCTGCTGAATGACCGGGCCATTTTTTGTGATTCGGCACTTCGTCACTTTAACTGACAAGTGCACAGTCGAGCGACATTGCACCCAAACAAAATTGACGTCCTTTTTTTCCCCAAAAATATATTTTTATTTTTTGCACTATAAACAAAAAAAAAAAAAAAAAGCGACAATTTTGAAAAAAAAAAATATTTTGTACTTTTTGCTATAATAAATATCCCAATTAAAAAAAAAAAAAAAGAGTTTTTTTTTCTCAGTTTAGGCCGATATGTATTTGTCTACATATTTTTGGTAATAAAAATCGCAATAAGCGTATATTGATTGGTTTGCGCAAAAGTTATAGCATCTACAAAATAGGGGCTAGATTTATAGCATTTTTATTATTTATTTATTTTTTACTAGTAAAGGCGGCAATCTGTGATTTTATTTTTTTTATCAGGACTGCAACATTATGGCGGACACATCGTACACTCTTGGCACATTTTTGGGACCATTGGCATTTATATAGCTATCAGTGCTATAAAAATGCACTGATTACTGTATAGATGTCATTGGCAGGGAAGCAGTTAACACTAGGGGGCGATCAAGAGGTTAACTGTGCTCCCGCTCTGTGTTCTAACTGAAGGGGGGAGGGGACTGTCTAGGGTAGATGACAGATCGCTGTTCATACTTTGTATGAACAGCCGATCTGTCTCTTCTCTCCTCAGAGAACCGGGATCTGTGTGTTTACACACATAGATCCCAGTTCTCGGTGTGTCACGAGAGATGGCAGGAGCCCGGCGGTCATCGCACCCTCCGGACACTCGCATCGGCTCTGGGGGCGAGCAGCTGGCACGCGCCCCTAGTGGCCACAGGGCCAAGCGAGGTAACATAACGTCGTTTTGCGCAGCCGTGCCCTTCTGCCACAGTAAAACTGTGGCGGCTGGTCGGCAAGGGGTTAGAGACAGCCCAGTCTTAGTCTGTAGGGTTCAATATTGAGTTGGCCCACCATTTGTAGCTATAACAGCTTCAACTCTTCTGGGAAGGCTGTCCACAAGGTTTAGGAGTCTGTCTATGGGAATGTTTGACCAAACCCAACGTGATCTGACACTTCCAGGTTAGGGGCACGTGCACACGCTGACCCGCTCTTGCTGTGATTGGCTCCCACTGTGTCCAATTAGCAGTTCCGCCAGATGTGATGTCCGCCGGGACCTGCCAATCGTTCGGGAGAGAGGGAGAACGTGGTCTGCCTATGTAAACAAGGCAGACCACCATTCTCTGAGAGGGGAATGTGTTGAGCCTGTGTTCCTGCTAAGCAAGGGGGGGAAGACATACATTTTATTTGGGTACAGTGTCGCATGACCAGACAATTGTCAGTTAAAGTGGTTGTAAACTCTGTTACACCACTTGTACCTACAGGTACATGCGGGTTTAGGAGATGTTTACCATATATGCTTGCGCTGACGGCATCGTTGCATGCGCACTGAAGAAACGGCTCGATCACACTGTTTCTAAAGGGCCTGTGCCGTGACTGGCAGCTCCCGGCCAAACACAGCGCCGGAACCCGGAAATAACTCCGGGAGACATGTCACCGGTCACATCGGTGTACGGGAACCGCTGCAACAGCTTTGATCTAAGGTAAGTATTTCATAATAAGCTAGTATGCAATGCATACTAGCTCATTATGCCTTTGACTTTACATTTATTTATTTTTTTACATTTTCTATGGGTTTACAATCACTTTAAAGTAGCCTAGTGCCATATCGCCAAAAATGGCCTGGTCATTAAACCTTCCCGAGCTGAAGTGCTCAATGAAAAAAAATATATAATTAGGGTTGCGGAAATTAACAATGAATATCTCGATTAATCGTTAATTTTTTTGATCGATATGCTGCCTACCCTGGGGACGCTTTAGGCCAAGCTGGGGCTTCAGCGCAGCGCTCCGCTCCCTCCTCCTCCTTTATACGTCATACACAGTCAGCGGGCATCTCCTGCTGTGCGTCTCCGAGCGGAGTGTAAAAATTTTGGCCGCGCTGTGAGGCAGTGTTCTACCACACGAGCTGATCTAGGAGGAGGACGGGACTTTTCTCACAGCACGGCCAAAGTTTTCACACTCAGCGGCAGATGCTCGCAGACTGTGTAATCCAGGCACAGGCACAGACTACAGTAAATAAATGAATAAAGTCGCGCTATGGAAAAACCAGATCTCCAATGTGATAGAAATATAAAAAAGTAAATTAATAATAAGTGAAGAGAGAAAAGAAAATATACTGGGTTAGAGCTGCCTGTGCCTGAAGCCCTCACTTCCTTAATAGGGAGGAGAGGGAAATGAAAAGTGTAGAATAAAAAGGTTATGGCGCTAAACCCTATCTGTGATGTGATGAGTTAACCTATCATCAAAACCTGGTGTTTATTTTTTATATAAAAAAGAAAAAACTGTTGGTAGTGGCGTGCAGAGATTTCCTAAAATAATTTTATCCTAAAAAAATTGTGTGTGATCAATGTGGAGTCAACATTCGTGTTCCATCATAATTAAAACCAAAGTGGATATTAAATTATCTTATACGTATCAGCCTACTATGGGTGGATACTAAAAACATGTAAACATTCATTTAGGTATGCAAAATAGTGAAAATATTATTTGTATTCAACAATGTGCTAATTCAGAACAGACTGTGCAAACATGTGCAAAAAATGTGCAAAAAAGCAACTAAGGATCAGAACAACCAGGGATCAGAAATAATTCAACCAATAATCGCATGAAGACGCAAAATATGTGCAAAAAAACACAACTAAGGATCAGAACAACCAGGGATCTGAAATATTTTCAACCAATAATCGCATGAAGACGCATCTATGTCCAATATAAGTCCAAAATTAATGTTTGGCTTAATGATACTGCCTCTTCAGATTATTGTTGTAATTGATGCATAAAGTCAATAGGGAATATTTGATTCACTCGTGCAAATAGTGCGGGTTTTCAATTAGAGAACTTCATCCCCGGTGCGCCACTCAGTGCTATAGTATGTGAATGCTCTCACCAGAGTTAATGCCCCTTGTGGGGCTGGATGGACCTTCACAATGTAAGCCACTGTGCCGCTCTCTGGCTGCTGCTGGTGCACTGGGTGAAGCTTCGTTATTCCGTCCGTATGGTAGCCAACGTTAATTATATATGAGAAAAGACATATCCATAGTGTAATACATTCTTAACCAGATCGTTAGTTTATTAGTATTAAAAACTACTCACATTTAACATTAAAAGCATATGCGTATGGAAAGACTCAGCCGTTCGTCTCAAACGAGTGCACACAACGTGGCCACGCCCTACGCGTTTCGTCACTACAACGTTGTCTGGAGCCAGAGGACGTCGTAGTGACGAAACGCGTAGGGGGTGGCCACGTTGTGTGCACTCGTTTGAGACGAACGGCTGAGTCTTTCCATACGCATATGCTTTTAATGTTAAATGTGAGTAGTTTTTAATACTAATAAACGAACGATCTGGTTAAGAATGTATTACACTATGGATATGTCTTTTCTCATATATAATTAACGTTGGATACCATACGGACGGAATAACGAAGCTTCACCCAGTGCACCAGCAGCAGCCAGAGAGCGGCACAGTGGCTTACATTGTGAAGGTCCATCCAGCCCCACAAGGGGCATTAACTCTGGTGAGAGCATTCACATACTATAGCACTGAGTGGCGCACCGGGGATGAAGTTCTCTAATTGAAAACCCGCACTATTTGCACGAGTGAATCAAATATTCCCTATTGACTTTATGCATCAATTACAACAATAATCTGAAGAGGCAGTATCATTAAGCCAAACATTAATTTTGGACTTATATTGGACATAGATGCGTCTTCATGCGATTATTGGTTGAAAATATTTCAGATCCCTGGTTGTTCTGATCCTTAGTTGTGTTTTTTTGCACATATTTTGCGTCTTCATGCGATTATTGGTTGAATTATTTCTGATCCCTGGTTGTTCTGATCCTTAGTTGCTTTTTTGCACATTTTTTGCACATGTTTGCACAGTCTGTTCTGAATTAGCACATTGTTGAATACAAATAATATTTTCACTATTTTGCATACCTAAATGAATGTTTACATGTTTTTAGTATCCACCCATAGTAGGCTGATACGTATAAGATAATTTAATATCCACTTTGGTTTTAATTATGATGGAACACGAATGTTGACTCCACATTGATCACACACAATTTTTTTAGGATAAAATTATTTTAGGAAATCTCTGCACGCCACTACCAACAGTTTTTTCTTTTTTATATAAAAAATAAACACCAGGTTTTGATGATAGGTTAACTCATCACATCACAGATAGGGTTTAGCGCCATAACCTTTTTATTCTACACAGACTACAGTAAGGCTGTGATTATAGGCATGGTGAGACTGCATTATGGGTACGGTGAGGCTGCGATTATGGGCACGGTGAGGCTGAGATTATGACGTGTGACATCCTAGCCATGCCCCGCTATGTCCGGCTTTGGCTGTTGCCATAACGGTGCTAAATCAGCTAAAAGTAGTTGGATCCGTATGTGTGTGATAATAAATTTTAAATTAGTTGATAAAAAAAAAAAAAAAAAAATCGATTAAATCGAACATGAATATATATTATATATATATATATATATATATATATATATATATATATATATATAAAACCCGTTTGACTTTTTTTCACATGATTTCATGGATCCGCTTTGTTAAACATATACAAATGTAACTTTACTGATAATACAATGCCCTTTCCCTTCTTTAGGACTGGTCTACATTACTGCACTGCTGTCAGTTAGAAGCAAACTTACATTCTAACCTATGATTTACAAGGCAGTCTCTCTTACCTAATCTGTATTTATCTTTGGCCTCTGATCGTTCTTTTGCATCGAAATACCAGACAGTAATTGCATACCTGTGGATGAAGAAGAAAAAAACCAGGAGTGTCACTATACACAGTCCAAGACACAATAAGGTAAGGTAGCAAACTCAAATTCATCCTCAGGCCTAATGAACATGGACGTATAAATAGCGGGCGTATATCTGTGCCTGGGGTACACAGCGACCACCTACAGCCGACTAGAATAATGAATGATTACGTTTGGTTGTAAGCAGGTCATAGATGGTTCTAAGGATGAGCTCCGGCGTGTTCGCACAGCCCCCATGCAGGGAACGTCAGGAAGTCGGCGCTGCGCTAATCACAGGCAGTGAAACATTTCTCGATCTCTGCAGCCGCACATCGGGGTAACGTCTCGCTTCCTGTGATTAGCGCAGCGCAGAGCCGACTTTCTGGCGTTCTCTGCATGTGGGCTCTGCGAACATGCCTGAGCTCATCCTTAGATGGTTCATTGCTAAACCGGCCGAGATTTGAACCATCTATGGGCAGGCTGACTGTACACAAGTCGATCAATCGATTTGGGTAAACCAGCCTGTTGGAATCTTACATGCGAATATTGCCAGCAGTTATAGATCTAGTGATCAACTTGCGTACAACCGCCCTGTCGGAAATAAGCCGCTCGATCAGCACCACAGGTAATGGCCAGCAGAGCTGCTCTGTGTATTCTGATGGTGGTGAAGTCTCCTCACTGAGACATTGAATACAATCGCACAACAGGGAGTATTCCCACATCCATACCTGGAATGTGTAGATGGGGGAATCGAGTCAATTGTTTCCATTTAACTCTCAAGTCTTTTTTTTTTTTTTCAACCAATGTATGGCCAGCTGTACTCGCTGTACTTTTTTCTTTTTTTAGTTTTGGATAGCGTAAAGAAGGGTTAGACCCTCTTTTTACTGCTGTGTCCCCATTGGGGAAATTAAAGTGTTACTAAACCCAGGAGCCTGCATTCACTATATCTGATCTCCCACAGTACACAGAACATGGAAATGCTATTAGGTTAGTAAATATAAACTATTACTAATACTATTCCCATCAACAATATATAGCAGTTTATGACTTCTATCAGTGTCTGGTTAAAGCTTGTAGGACAAGATTTCATTCTCCTTTGACTGTCCTGTGAGGCTGTAGGAACCCTGGTCCTCTGTCTGGACAGTTCTGATTGGCCCAGTGCTGCTGACATGCACTCTTCCAAGAAAAGAACAAAAAACTAGTAATACATTTTAATTTTTTTTTTATATCTACACACAAATGTTTTGCCTTTCACATCTATTTTAAACTGAATGGGTTGTTTTGACAAAATGATCTTTACAATCACTTTAAGCCCTCTATTTGTACTGGTGACCATTGTTGTCTAGAAAAAGGGGAAATCCAAAATGTTAGAACTGTCCCCAGAACAAGAGATAATGGGAAATCTTCCAATGAGGACAGTTGTCTAAAACCAGGTACACACTATTTGGGGAAAAACTGTCTGCTCTGGTCAGCATTGGCTGAGAGCACTGATCGGGAGTCAGTCGGCGGCCACCTTTTTTGGCACCGGCGAATGTCTGACATTCTACCCGTGTGTACCCGGCTTAAGAGGATCACTCTTCTAACCTTTGAGAGATTTCCTCCAAATTCCTGTTGCACCTCTAGGGCAACAAATAAATGGAAAATTCCGCAGCAAAAAATAAGCGGGTGAGGGTTTTATCCCTTCCCTTCTCAAACAAAAACAGGAAACATAGAAATAAAATTTTAACGCCTTTAATTCTGGGCACTTTCACCCCCTTCCTGCCCAGGCCAATGTTCAGCTTTCAGTGCCGTCGCACTTTAAATGACAATTGCACGGTCACGCAATGCTGTATGTACCCAGACTACGTTTGGATCATTTTTTGGGGGGACAGATACCGTATTCAGCGTATAACACGGACCCCAAGTTTAGGAGGGAAGTTTTCCTTAACCTCCCTGGCGGTATGATTCAGTTTGGATTTAGGTGCTGAAAGCGGTACAATTATTTTGCATGGAAATTTGGCGTTTTATATGGTAGTCCTGTAATTCTTAGGAATAACTCTCTTAAATTTGTTCAAACCAGAGTCTAGCAGACATCCCGGGTATGATAAAGTTTATAATATAATAAAGAATAATAAAAATTATTCAATAATGCAATCAAATCCTAAAACACTGAAAAATGGACACTTTTTGGTTGCTATGGACAATCTCCAAATTTCAGGCAGAAAAAAACATAATATAAAAGTGCATGCAGGGCATTGCACAGACCACTAGGGACAAAGGGGGTGTGTATTTTTTAATACAGTCCTGTAATCTGTAAGATTACAGTACTGTGTGTGTTTTGTGCGTTTTTACTTTTTTGAATTTGCCGCCGTTCTCTGCTCCCGTGCGCCGTAACGTCGCAGGGAACGGAGCTTGGCAGCATTCAGCACTGTGAATCGAGCGGAGGACAGCTCGATCACACAGCGCGGAGGACATCGCTGGATCCAGGGGACAAGGTAAGTAACTCTCCCTGTGTCCTCTCCTGCATCCAGCGATGCGAGCCAGACTCGGGATTACCGCTAGGGGGGTTAAACAACTTACATTTAAATGCCCATCAATGCAGCCTTGTCAGTGTCCACCTGCAGCCTTGTCAGTGTCCACCTGCAGCCTTGTCAGTGTCCACCTGCAGCCTTGTCAGTGTCCACCTGCAGGCTTGTCGTTTAAAAATGGCGCTGATATACAGAGCCAGATGTTCTGTGTATCTTGGCGGCGCTTGATAGCTCTCGGGAACTTTCGGACGCACTCAGCGGCTCACGCGGGACTGCAAGAGCGTCTCAAAATCGCTGAGAACGGCCGAGAGGCTCACAATCGGCTGGGAATCTGCGTATAACACACACCCACGATTTTCCCCTGATTTTAAGGGGAAAAAGGTGCGTGTTATATGCCAATAAATACGTTAGTTTTCTTTTGGTGTTATTTAACCACTGGGTTTTTGTTTTGTTTTTTTACTAAACAAATAATTTTTTTTTAAAAAAGAAATAAATAAAAATAAGGTTTTTCTTAGTTTCTGTTACAAAATTTTGTAAGTAAAGTCATTTTTCACCTTCACTGATGTGCGCTGATTAGGGTACACTGATAGGCACTGATAGGCTGCACTGATGAGGTGGCATTGACTGACATCACTGATGGGCACTGATGAGGCAGCACTCATGGAGGAGGCACTGAGAGGCATCACTGAAATTCAGCACAGATTGGCGCCACTGGTGAGCAATGGCAGTCATCGCTGATGGTGCCCCCCCCCCTGTCCCGTCCCGTCCCGCCAGGAGAGCCAATTATTGGCTCTCCTCTACTCACAACCTGTCAGCGTGAATAGTGGAATGCTGATAACTGGCACTTCCCTATTTACACTGTGATCAGCTCTGATTGGTCACGGCTGATCACGTGGTAAAGAGCCTACGTCATAGGCTCTTTACCATGATCAGAGATGCGGTGTGTCCGGGCGAGGCTGGGTGCACACGAGTGGCTTGTTCTGAAGAACGTCATATGATGTCCAGGTACAAACACATATATACAGGCAGAGATACTCACCGCGTGGCATAGGCTGGTTTTACTTCATGAGGATTTCGTCGATCAGACCAGAATATCAACAGACGGTCAAATACTGGCTCAATATTGGCTACAACTGATCGGCCTTCTGGGAAGATTTGTAGGAGTCCCCCATGGACCTTAAAAAAAAAAAAATAAATAAATAAATAAATGCTGAAGGACAATATAAATTGTAATTTTTCATTTTTATATTTAACTAGTAATCAATCTTTAGGGTGAACACATCAGGATATACTTGCTGTGGATCATTTTAGCTCATTCCAGCATTGCAGAAGTAAAATCAAAGTGCGTGCTCTCTGTACCCCTACACCAACACAGGCTGAGCTTTGCAGTTTTGGTATAGGGGAGGGAGAAAGTATGTACTTGAGCTTCAGAAGATTTTACCCCTGGCATGACCAGGCCATTTTTTTGCTGTTTAGCACTGCGCTACTTTAACTGTAATTGTACGGTCATGCAACACTGCACCCAAACTACATTTATATCAATTTTCTTTCACACAAATAGAGCTTTCTTTTGGCGGTATTTGATCACCACTAGGCTATTTTTTTTATTATACAAATGAAAAAATATGAACATTTAAAAAAAAAAAAAAAAAAAAAATGATACTTTTTGCTATAAAACATAATCAATTAAAAAAAAAAAAAATCTTCATAAATTTAGGTCAAATTGTATTGTGCTATGTCTGGTAAAAAAAAAAAAAATAATCCCAATAAATGTATATTGATTGGTTTGCATGAAAGTTATAGTGTCTATAAAATGATCAATATCCACACACACACACACACACACACACTTATACATACACACTTATACATACAGTGGTGTGAAAAAGTGTTTGCCCCCTTCCTCATTTCCTGTTCCTTTGCCCCCTTCCTCATTTCCTGTTCCTTTGCATGTTTGTCACACTTAAGTGTTTCGGAACATCAAACTAATTTAAACAATAGTCAAGGACAACACAAGTAAACACAAAATGCAATTTGTAAATGAAGGTGTTTATTATTAAAGGTGAAAAAAAAATCCAAACCATCATGGCCCTGTGTGAAAAAGTGATTGCTCCCTAAACCTAATAACTGGTTGGGCCACCCTTAGCAGCAACAACTGCAACCAAGCGTTTGCGATAACGTGCAATGAGGCTTTTACAGCGTCCTGGAGGAATTTTGGCCCACTCATCTTTGCAGAATTGTCCTAATTCAGTTACATTAGAGGGTTTTCGAGCATGAACAGCCTTTTTAAGGTCATACCACAACATCTCAATAGGATTCAGGTCAGGACTTTGGCTAGGCCACTCCAAAGTCTTCATTTTGTTTTTCTTCAGCCATTCGGTGGTGGACTTGCTGGTGTGTTTAGGATCATTGTCCTGCTGCAGAACTCAAGTTCGTTTCAGCTTGAGTACACGAACAGATGGTCGGACATTCTCCTTCAGGATCTCTTGGTAGACAGCAGAATTCATAGTTCCTTTTATCACGGCAAGTCTTCCAGGTCATGAAGCAGCAAAACAGCCCCAGACCATCACACTACCACCACCATATTTTACTGTTGGTATAATGTTCTTTTTATGAAATGCAGTATACGCCAGAAATACGCCAGATATACTTGGACACACACCTTCCAAAGAGTTCCACTTTTGTCTCATCGGTCCACAGAATGTTGTCCCAAAAGTCTTGGGGATCATCAAGATGTGTTGTGGAGAAATTGAGACGAGCTTTGATGTTCTTTTTGCTCAGCAGTGGTTTTCTCCTTGGAACTCTGCCATGCAGGCCATTTTTGCCCAGTCTTTTCCTGATGGTGGAGGCATGAACGCTGACCTTAACTGAGGCAAGTGAGGCCTGCAGTTCCTTGGACGTTGTTGTAGGGTCTTTTGTGACCTCTTGGATGAGTCGTCGCTGCGCTCTTGGGGTAATTTTGGGCGGCCGGCCACTCCTGGGAAGGTTCACCACTGTTCCATGTCTTCGTCATTTGTGGATAATGGCTCTCACTGTGGTTCGCTAGATTCCCAAAGCTTTGGAAATGGCTTTATAACCCTTTCCAGACTGATAGATCTCAATTACTTTCTTTCTCAATTGTTCCTGAATTTCTTTGGGTCTCGGCATGATGTGTAGCTTTTAAGGATCTTCTGGTGGACCTTACTGTGTCAAGCAGCTCCTATTTAAGTGATGCCTTGATTGTGAACAGGTGTGGCAATAATCAGGCCTGGGTGTGGCTAGAGAAATTGAACTCAGATGTGGACAACCACAGTTATAGTATGTTTTAACAAGGGGGGCAATCACTTTTTCACACAGGGCCATGATGGTTTGGATTTTTTTTCACCTTTAATAATAAACACCTTCATTTACAAATTGCATTTTGTGTTTACTTGTGTTGTCCTTGACTATTGTTTAAATTGGTTTGATGTTCCGAAACACTTAAGTGTGACAAACATGCAAAGGAACAGGAAATGATGAAGGGGGCAAACACTTTTTCACACCACTGTACACACTTATACATACACACACATATATACTCACACACACACACATATATACTCACACATACATACACAAATATAATTAAATTATTATTATATTTTTATTATACATGATTTATGTAGCGCCAACAGTTTACGCAGCGCTTTACAATGTACAGGGGGGACAACACAAAAGGCACGGGAGGGCCCTGCTCGTAGAGCTTACAATATATATTTTTTTTTATAATAATAGCGTGGCAGACAATCTGACACTGACAGATACAGTGATCAGTGCTAATAATATACACTGTCACGATACTAATGACACTGGCTGGAAAGGGGTTAACATTTAGGGATAATCAAGTGTGCCTAACAATGTTTACTATGTGTGCGGTGTACAATTTTTACTGAGCAATGTGCTGCCTTTTTACTCCCTGCTTTGCAGGAAGAATAAAAACCAGCCCATCGCTATCGTCTGTAGAGATCTCTGTGCTGTTTACCAACACAGACCTCTCTTCTGTCGTTTGCTCAGTCAATCAGCAGGTTTGAGCCATAAATCATTAGCCACCCACTGGAACCCACTGACTGGCTTGTACTGTAGCAAATGATAGCACAGCCGGGACGGTGGGCACAGGTGCAGCCCCTACATGTACATGTATACATGTCGCTCTGCCGCAGTACATCTGCAATAGGCAGTCTGCAAGTGCGTAGCGCACACAACACAAATTTTGAAATCAGCAAGTGCGCTTGCTCCTGCAATACTGGGGATGAGCGTCCAATGTCTGCCATGTCCTAGAAGGCAGGACATAGGAGTAAGAGTATTTCGGCCAGGCTTCATGGGTGAAAGAAAAGACCTACAGGTAATGCATTTGCATTTATCATTTGACCTCCGGAAAATGTTCCCCTCTTCATAACCAGGCCATTTTTTACTATACGGCACTGCATTACTTTAACTGGCAATCGTCCGGCGCTGTACCCAAATCAAATTGTATGTCCTTTTTTTTCCCAGAAATAGAGCTTTCTTTTGGTGGTATTTGATCACCGCTGCGGTTTTTGTGAGGTTTTTTTGTGCGCTATAAATAAATAAAAAAAAAGAAAATTTTGAAAACAAAAGAAAAAAATATATATATTTTTCACTTTCTGCTATAAAACATATCCAATATAAAAACTGAAAAAAATCAAATCAAAAATGTAGGCCAATATGTATTCTGCGGCATATTTTTGGTAAAGAAAAAAAAATTCCGACAACCGTATATTGATTGGTTTGCGCAAAAATGTATAGCTTCTATAATCTATGGGATTTTTTTTTTTACTAGCAATGATGGCGATCAGTGATTTATAGTGGGACTGCAATATTGGGGCAGACATTCTAACACTTTTTGGGAACCAGTGACACCAATACAGTGATCAGTGCTAAAAAATCTACACTATTATAGTAATGACACTGGCTGGGAAGGGGTTAACATTAGGGGCGATCAAAGGGTTAACTGTGTGCCTAGCCAGTGTTTTACTATAATGTTGGAGGTGCTTTTACAATGGAAAAAGATTGAATTTATTCCCTGCAGGGACACAAAATCCACACCTTCCCTCCTGCCAGAACGGTGATCTGCCTTGCTTACCAAAGCAGATCAAGTTCTGTCTCTCTGCTTGATAGGCAGTAGCCGGAGGACAGAGTACTTGGCCCCACCCCAGAAGTGCCGGATCATGTATATCTGGTACATGTATACATATCTGGTAAAACTGCTATAGGGCAGTCAGTAAGCCCCTGGCGCTCGTCTGTCCAAGAGGGCCCAAACAAACAATTTTCTTTACTAATGGATGCACCTGTTGTCGGCACTGTATAAACCAGTGATGGCAAACCTTGCCCTCCCAGATGTTTTGGAACTACATTTCCCATGATGCTCATGCACTCTGTAGTGTAGGTGAGCATCATGGGAAATGTAGTTCCAAAACATCTGGGGTGCCAAAGTTTGCCATCACTGATATAAACGGTTTGTAGCATCAGCCACACAGTATACAGCGCTGTGTTCTGGCAGCAGTACTGGGACTTCTATCCTGCTTCGGGAATAGGAAGCCTTGTATTTTATGAATGAATGCAAGGCTTCCTCTGATTGGCTGAGGTGGAGATTGTGATGTTATCTGGCCACTTCTCCACCTCAGCCAATCAGAGGAAACCCTGGATTCAATCATAAAAGTACAAGGCTTCCTGTGAATGGCTGAGCAGCGCTCAGCCCGACTCAGTTTTGTTCTGGCTGTAGACAGGAAAGCCCAATACCGGTGCCGGAATACAGTGCTGTATACTGTCAAGGCTACAAATATACAGTGCCGACATCGAGTGCATCAGTTACCAAAGTAGTTTGCCAGCTTGGACAGAAAAGGGGCACCAGGGGCTGTTTGTAAAAACATTCTTTAATGCAAATAAAAGCTTTTTCAGCTAAAGCACAAAAAATAAAATAAAAATGCATCCTAAAGATAGAAGAAAACAGCTTTAACCACTTCTGCCCTGGAAGAATTTGCCCCCTAATGACCAGGCCATTTTTTGAGATATGGCACTGCGACGTTTTAACTGACAATTACGTGGACGTGCGACGTACCCAAACAAAATTGATGATTTTTTACCCACAAATAGAGCTTTCTTTTGGTAGGATTTGATCACCTCTACGGTTTTTATTTTTTGCGCTATAAACAAAAAAAAAGACCAACAATTTACTTTATGCTATAATACACATCCCAGAAAAATTATATAAAAAAAAAAAAAAGAAGAAAAAAAAAGAAATGTATTCATCAGTTTAGGTCAGCGATGGCGAACCTTGGCACCCCAGATGTTTTAGAACTAGATTTCCCATGATGCTCATGCACTCCGCAGTGTAGTGGAGCATCATGGGAAATGTAGTCCCAAAACATCTAGGGTGCCAAGGTTCACCATCACAGGTTTAGGCCAATATATATGCTACATATTTTTGGTAAAAAAAACAAAAACAAAAACGCAATAGGAGTCTATTGATTGGTTTGCGCAAAAGTTACAAACTACGGGATAGATTTAGAGACTTTATTTATTTTTTATTGTTTTTACTGGTAATGGAGGCGATCTGCGATTTAGTGGGCCCGCGACATTGCGGTGGACAAATCTGACCCCAAATTACACTTTTTGGAGACCGGTGACATTAATGCATTGATCAGTGCTATAAAAATGCACTGATCAATGTAAAAATTACACTGGCAGGGAAGGGGGGGAAACACTAGGGGGCGCTCAAGGGGTCAAGTGTGTTCTAACTGTTCCTGATCCCTGGGAACAGCAGATCTTTGTCATGTCATCTGGCAGAACGGGGAATCACCTTGTTTACATAGGCAAGTTCCCCGTTCTGCCTCTCCTCACAGTGATCGTGGGTCGCCGCTGGACATAGAGTCCGTGAGACCCACATAAACCCTCCTAGGGCGCATGCATGCCAACTATCCTCTGTGCACGGACCGACGTACAGGTACGTCAGTTCACACAGGAGAGCCGACCTGTCAACCTGCGCGAGTGGTTAAAGTGGAGTTCCACTCAGAGGTGGAACTTCCGGTTAGCCATCTCCTCCCCCCTCCGGTGCCACATTTGGTACCTTTCAGGGGGGAGGGGGGAGGGGGGGGGGGGGGGAACGGGTACCTGTTTTTGGCAGGTACCGTTCCCCACTTCCCGGGAGACAAGGCCACGGGCCAGTCTCTCGGAAGTTCGGCCCCCTCCTCCTTCCAATTAGAAAGTGCAGAACGCTTCACAGATGCGCTGTAGGGAGTGGGATGTGAAGCTGAAAAGCTTCACTGCCGGTTACCAGAAATGGCGGCGGCTGCACTCAACAGCCAATCCAAAGATTGGCTGGGGTGCCGACATTGCGGGCTCCCTGGACAGGTAAGTGTCCTAATATTAAAAGTCAGCAGCTACAGTATTTGTAGCTGCTGACTTAATTTTTCATGGGGGGGGGGGGGGCTGGACCTCCTCTTTAAAAAGTGACAAAAGTGACTTTATTTTTACATTTAGATGACTACATTCAGCGTGGTTTTAGTTCCATGATGTCTGCTTTTTGCAGTAAACTTCTACGCTTCTTCTGAGGTCAGAGAACTTTTGCTCTAATTTTCAATAATGCCCCAACCAAGTTAATATTTAGCAACTGACTTAAACTGACCATTTTGCCAGCTCTATGCTATTTATGGAGTTCAGCGAAATCCTAATTCCATTGCCAGCGGAGCGCACTTCCCCGAAACAATAAATACAACACTTACACCGCGTACACACCATCGAACATTCCGACAACAAAATCCATGGGATTTTTTCAGACGGATGTTGGCTCAAACTTGTCTCGCATACACAGTCACACAACGTTGTCAGAAATTCCGAACATCAAGAATGCGGTGATGTACGACGAGCCGAGAAAACTGAAGTTCAAAAGCCAGCGCGGCTCTTCTGCTTCATTCCGTGCATGCGTAGAACTTTGTGCGTCAGAATTGTGTGCACACGATCGGAATTTCCGACAATGGATTTTGTTGTCGGAAAATATGAGATCCAGATCTCAGATTTTGTGTGTCGGAAATTGCGATGCAAAATGTCCGATGGAGCTTATACGTGGTCAGAATTTCCAACAAAAAGCTCCCATCGAACATTTTCCATTGGAAAATCCAATAGTGAGTAGGCTGGGCCATACATGGTCGAATTTCGAAATATTTTTTCTCTTGAAAATCAGAAATTTGTGCGTTTTGTGATCCGATCATTGATTCTCGAAATTTGGCCAACCAAGCCTTCAATTTCACCTCCTGTTGCTACAGAAGAGAATTTTCGTTGCCGGGAATCTTCTTTTCTTTCCGGGAATTTTTTTTTTTTCTTGCGCATTTATTTTTCAAATTACATTTCTTGCATGATTCTCCCATCATGGATTAGAAAATCGTTCATGTCCGATTACTCAAATTTGATTGCTGCACGAAAATTGGCTGTTGCTGCAGCCCACTGATGGTGCGAAATACAAACGAAAATTCTAAGAGAAGATTTTCCAAAGAAAAATCTTTCGAAATTCGACCCACGTATGGAGGGATGAGCTCAGGAGACGCAGGATACGAGTCCTAACCCACCTGGGCTCTCCTGCCAGGAAACGGTCACTGCAAACCCTAAATCATAGGTGGGCAAGGCAATCTTGTCCATAGCTGCGGGGAAAGCCTTGGCTGCTTAGGACTGGTTGCCCGCAGTGACAGCTTCTTGGTGGGATAGTTTAGGGAACCAGGACTATTATCTGATCACACCTGAGCTTATGCTTGGTGACACAGTTTAGGCCAGTGGTTGTCAATCTATGAACTAAAGGGGGGCTCAAAATGCACCCCCGACATCACCAAAGGGAAGCACATAATGTTCAATATACACGTCATTACCAAAAATATTGCGACGCCTGTCTTTACACACACACGATCTTTAATGGCATCCCAGTCTTAGTCTGTAGGGTTCAATATTGAGTTGGTCCACCCTTTGCAACTATAACAGCTTCAACTCATCTGGGAAGGCTGTCCACAAGGTTTAGGAGTGTGTCTATGGGAATGTTTGACCTTTCTTCCAGAAGCGTATTTGTGAGGTCAGGCACTGATGTTGGACGAGAAGGTCTGATTCGCAGTCTCTGCTCTAATTCATCCTCAAAGGTCTTCTATAGGGGTTGAGGTCAGGACTCTGTGCAGGCCAGTCAAGTTCCTCCACTCCAAACTCGCTCATCCATGTCTTTATGGACTTTGCTTTGTGCACTGGTCCAAATCATTTGGTGGAGGGGGGGATTATGGCGCGGGGCTTGGCCCCTTAGCTCCAGTGAAGGTACTGTATTTGTGTATACTACACACTTTTTCACCCTGAAAATCGGGTGCAAATAGTGTGTGTGTGTTATACGCAGATACTGCAATTTGGGCTGCCTAGGAGGGAACGGGGAGAGGGGCGGGATGAGAGCCGCCAGATTACATACAGTGAGAATCTCCTGTTTACTCAGCGGCCTCTGTAATAGGAAGTCCCATCTCCTGGACCGACATTGGACCAGTGTTCTGTCCATCATAGAACTTTGTAGTAAAGAGGCCGCCGAGAAAACAGGAGATTCTCTGACGGCGCTCATCCCACCCCCATCCCTGTCCCCTCTGAGGCAGCAGTAATAGGAGGTGAGGCTGCAGATGGGCACTGATCAGGCTGTATTCATGGCAATGGTGAGGCTGCATATGGGCATTGATCAAGCTGCGATGATGGGCCATTGTGAGGCTGCAGATGGGCCATTGTGAGGCTGCAGATGGGCCATTGTGAGGCTGCAGATGGGCCATTGTGAGGCTGCAGATGGGCAAAGGTGAGGCTGCATTGATGGGCAATGGTGAGGCTGCATTGATGGGCAATGGTGAGGCTGCATTGATGGGCAATGGTGAGGCTGCATTGATGGGCAATGGTGAGGCTGCATTGATGGGCAATGGTGAGGCTGCATTGATGGGCAATGGTGAGGCTGCATTGATGGGCAATGGTGAGGCTGCATTGATGGGCAATGGTGAGGCTGCACTGATGGGCAATGGTGAGGCTGCACTGATGGGCAATGGTGAGGCTGCACTGATGGGCAATGGTGAGGCTGCACTGATGGGCAATGGTGAGGCTGCACTGATGGGCAATGGTGAGGCTGCACTGATGGGCAATGGTGAGGCTGCACTGATGGGCAATGGTGAGGCTGCACTGATGGGCAATGGTGAGGCTGCATTGATGGGCACTGATTCTCATTTTGCTTCAAAGTTCTTTATTTAAAAGAGTTTTTTTCCTGAAACTTCCCTCCTAAAATGAAGGCGCATGTTATATGCCTGTCCGTGTTATATACCGATACATACAGTAATTCTTAAGGCCTCATCATACCAAGATATTTTGGACAATTTCATGCTCCCAACTTTCTGCGAACAGTTTGGTGATGTCCCCTTCCTGTTCCAACATGACTGCACACAAAGCAAGGTCCATAAAAACATGGATCAGCGAGTTTAGCTTGGAGGAACTTGACTGGCCGCACCCAGTAGAACACCTTTGGGATAAATTAGAACGGAGATTGTGAGCCAGGCCTTCTCGTCCAACATCAGTGCCTGACCTCACAAATGCGCTTTCGAAAGAATGGTCAAAAATTCCTATTGACACACTTCTAAACCTTGTGGACAGCCTTCCCAGAAGAGTTGAAACCATTATAACTGCAAAGGGTGGGCCAACGCAATGTTAAACCCTACGGGTTAAGACTGGGATGCCATTAAAGTTGGTGTGCATGTAAAGCCAGGTGCCCCAATACTTTTGGCAATATATGCAGTGCAGGGACAAGTTCATCTATAAACCACGGCGAACATGCCAAACTGTGGCCTCCCTCCCCAAGATGTATGAGCATTATGTGTAAGCAAAAATCCCCCCCCCCCCCAAAAAAAAACACTGAGCACTAATCTGCAAGCTTACACCCGAAGCATAAATTCCTCCTCCGCCCAGTACAAATTGACCCCCCTGCTGAAATCCCCCTCTGAGCACAAATATTTGCCCCCCCCCCCATAAAAAAATAATATTTTCTCCTAGCACAAATCCTCTACCCATAAAATGTCCCCTTCTAGTACACATCTTCTCCCCCCACTTCAAATCCCCCCTCCCAGCACAAATTTCCCCCAAATCCCACCTCCCAGCACAAATTTCCCCCAAATCCCACCTCCCAGCACAAATTTCCCCCAAATCCCCCCTCCCAGCACAAATTCCCCCCCCAAATCTCCCTTCCCAGCACAAATTTCCCCCAAATCCCACCTCCCAGCACAAATTTCTCCCAAATCCCACCTCCCAGCACAAATTCCCCCCCCCCCCCCCCCCCAATCTCTGCTCCTAGCAAGAATCACCCCCAAATCCCCCCCAGCACAAATTCCCCCCCAGCAAGAATCGCTCCCAAATCTCACCTCCTAGCAAGAATCCTCTTCCTCCCGATTCAAATCCCCCTAAATGACCACTCTTAGCGCAACCCCCCACCCCAACAATACATACCCCCTGCCGCCCCCCTTCAAATTCCCCCAACACAAATCCCCCCCCAAATCTCCTCGTGGTGCCCCTCCACCACACACGATACCACAGTGCCAGGGCAGCTTCCCCTCCTGCCCACCCCTTGTCCCAGCCCTGAGTGTATGTAATGTTTTTGAGAACTGTCTCTGCAGATCGAATAGAGGAATGAGGGTCAGAGATTGTAGAAATGCTACATTGTTAGCTGGGGATATTCTGCAGAACACTGGGAACATTTTACATGATGCTAATAGAGCTCAATACCATTACCTTAATCATCGTCCCATTACAGACATCTAAAGGCCATGGGCCGCACCATCACGTGCCAAAGGGCTGCAGGTTGGGCACAAGGGTTTTAGGCATTCTTGAGCCTTACCTTTGTGTCCCAGTTTTGGTTTAGGTAGTATATGCAAGTTAAGCAGCGCCCATCTCTGTTTGGGTTGTCCACGTGCCGTACGTATCCCATCCCATTGCCAGGGTAACAAGCCACCATTCCCTAGAAGACAAAAAAATAAAAAATACCATTAACTATACAGTGTTCAGACATCTAGAAGTTCACAAATCCAGGAAATGTCATATACATTTCTGACTAGGTGGCATCGAACCCCAGTAAGACTGGCACAGATTTATCCAACAGTAGACGCCAATTGTTGGAGAGGGTGTGGGCAGAGGGGTACCCCTCTCCACATATGGTGGCTGTGTCCTTTGGTCAAGGGTTTCTGGCAGGAAATTGCCCCATGGGTAGAGAAGGTATCCTCTGGAAGAATTTAACTAACGCCCTTAAACTTTCTATTCCACGGGACAATGACATCAGCTAGAACATACAAGGAGAGTATAAGACCACACTTATTAAATGCAGCAAAACTACTAATACCCAGACTATGGAGAGAGACTATGGAGAGAGACTACACGACCGACTTTGATAGAATGGAAGAAAGAAGTGGATAGGATAATGGAGGCTGAAAGATGGAGATATACGGTCCAAAATAGAAAGGAAGAATTTAGGGAAAAATTGATAAAATGGGAGCTCCATTCAACAGAGATTGACTAAAGTGAGTTTTTTTTTCTTTTTTGGCGTGAGAGGGGAAGTTATGGGGCGGGCGGGGGCGTGGGGGAAGGGAGGAGAGCAGCACTGTCCCTTTTTTTTTTGTTTTGGGGAAGATAAGATATGGCATATGTAAATGAGAAGCTGGAAATGGCATACTATTTGGAATGGTCTGGTTTGTTTTAAAAAATGAATAAAAAATCTGGATTACAAAAAAAAAAAAAAACAACTATACAGTGTTTACACTGTAAAGACAGGAGGGCACAAATGCCTAGGGCAGTGATGGCGAACCTTGGCACCCCAGATGTTTTGGAACTACATTTCCCATGATGCTCAACTACACTGCAGAGTGCATGAGCATCATGGGAAATTTAGTTCCAAAACATCTGGGGTGCCAAGGTTCACCATCACTGGCCTAGGGTATTACCACCACCACATTTTAATTAATACAAGAGCCAAAGAAATCACAAACATAAGAAGGTCCAAGCGTTTCAAAACTAAACTCCAGCTTTAGGCAATGCCATAATTGCTGCAGTTGGAAAGCAAACAAGTTTCGGGGGATAAGCCCCCTTCCTCAGGGCATGTCCCCGGAAACGTGTCAGCTTTCAAACCGCAGCAATTATGACATTGCCTAAAGCTGGAAATGCTTGTATCTTCCCATGTTTGTGAGTATGTTTTTGTTTCTTGTATTTAATACGATTGGAAGTGGTAACGCACTAGGCGTTTGTGTCCTCCTGTCCCGTATCACAGTTTTGTCTGGAGTTTCCCCCTTGAGGAAGGTAGCATCGGGTTGAGCACTTCGTGTACACCATTGGATGTAGGACTGAGTGAGCACAGTGTTATTATAATCTTGTAGACAAAACCAATTTGGCTGTTTATGTGAATAGACAAGATATTTGTTAGTTTCACGTAGAGAATTAGGAAGTTCGGTAAGCTTTAATGGTCAGCTAATATGAGGCTGTGCTATGTCCGTACAGGGAAAAGCAATAGGTTTGTATTAACATCAGTCCCAACAACTGCACATACATACCTTCCCTTCACTCTCCTGGCGCCCTGTTCTACCGCAGAGCTGAGGATACTTTCCTCCTCACCCCATATGGCAGCGTTGCGTGTCTAAGTGGCTCATCACCAAGCACCATCGCTTCCATATGGGAGCAAGAAGAGTGAACCGCATGCTTCCCACACCAAGTACTGGGGTTTTGGATTTGCACCCGCCAGCTGAATGGAGTGGCAGGAAAGCAAAAAAACAACCTGTGTGCTATTGGCGGGGCTGGATTAAATGTTAACCTGTTGCCCCCACATGGGCAAAACATAAGTACATTTTCAGGATTGGGGTCGAGTCTGCGGGCTTGGCCAAAGGTTACCCTATGATTTGTTTTTAGGTGCGATTAGCTAGGTTATGAACATACTGTATAAGAAACGATATAGGCTCACAGCTATGATGAGCTCAGCATAGATTTACCTCAAAGCCCCGCAAAAGTGGCTGACACTTAATCTTTAATTTTAGGCCGATTGGGGAACCCACAAACCATGTAAACATGGAGGTTAAAATATGTCATCCACTCAACAAACTATTCTTATGTTTTAAAGCGGTAGTAAACCATAGCATTTAACAAAAAAATAAAAAATCCCCGTGAAGGCAATGGCATAATGTGCTAGTAAGCATTGCATATTAGCACATAATAAAATACCATAGAATGAAGCCCTCCAGTGTTGACTGTCACCACTGACAGCACTTCCATCTTCACCTGATCTTCCTTCCGGGTTCACAAGCTCCAGCAGCTGGAATGGCCGAGTCATGATGACATCACTGAAGGAAAGGAACGGGCATGACGTCACCATCTGCCAAAACAGCAAATATCTCCTAAAACAGCGCATGTTTAGGAGATATTCATTTTAATTCCGGTAAGCTTTATTATAAGCTTACCTGTAGGTAAAAAAAAAAAAAAAAGCAGACTTTACTACCGCTTTAAGTGATGTATTATATATTAAATCTGCTGCTATGAAAAGTCTCCTCTTTAGTAGTCTCCGTACTCTCTGGTCCAGCGATTCCACTTTTTTCACGTGTGCAGCAAGTAGAGATGCAACAAAATTTTGGCTGGTGTTTTCGGCATTTTGCAAAAAAGGAAACCAAGGCATGCAATATGCTGTATGTCCAAGTGGACTCTCTGTACAGATATAGAAGTATTTATATATAAAATATCAAAGTTGTGAGTAATATTTTCTACATTAAAGAAGTGGTACCATCCCTGAGGAAGGCGTTATTTTTTATTCATAATTTGAAACACGTTGGATGCCCCATCTGCTGGATTTTTTTCCATCAAATTACCATCACGGTGGAATTTACAAGCAAGTAAGCTGGGGGATACCAATTCTCACGCACTTCATGTACTTTATTATATCCTGTTTTTGGAATATTCTGATATATGCTATGATGTAATTTGTATGTTGTAAATTGTACGCTGTTCTCATATCAACTTTTTTTAAATGATGTTTTTCTAATAAACTATATATTTTTTTATGTTGAATTGCCTTTAAAGTCCCAAACATTAGGACATGCTCAGAATCTGGTTGGATAATTTTTTAGATTGCCGTTTATGGGCATTCTGGGAGGCAATATTGTCGCTTCCTGAGCATCTGTTTTTCAATCCTCAAACATATAGAAAAGAAGTAGCACCTACACAGAGGTTTAAAGGCTCCATCTCAAAATTACTTGCAAAAAAAAAAAAAAAAAGTACAAAAGAAATTGCCCCTGGAGGCCACAATACACCATAACATATAAAGTATTAAAACAAAAAGCAATAACTATTTTTTTGGGTAAGCTACCAACTTTTTTTATTTCAATTTTTTTCCCCTCTCTTCTATCATACACAATTTGGTATTTTATTTTGGACACTTTCAGGTTGCATTCACACATAAACGTATCGTATTCAGGAATTTTTCGGGCATTTTTTTAAGCTTTTTCAAAGTGTTTTTTGAAGTGTATTACAAGCGTTTTCACAGATTCAGGCGTTTTTGTTTAGCGCTAGGGGGAGGAGAGGGAGAGGAAATTAGGGTGAGTGTTTTCGGGCGTTTTACAAGCATTTGAGCATTTTACGAGCGTTTTTCTGCTCAAGTCAGCTGTTTCTATTGAAGTCTATGGGGGCCAAAAATGCTTGTAATCTGCCAAAAAAGAAGCTCATGTACTTTTTTGAGCTTCAGGCAACAAAACGCTGAGGTGCCATTGAAATGAATTTTGGTTGTTGGGCGTGGTGGAACTCTTGAGATGAGCGTTTCACAAGCTGAAAACGCTCTGGTGTGAATGCAGCCTCACAGCCTGTGAGCCCCTCTTCCCAGCCTCATGTTTTTGTGCCAGCTATACGATGAAACTGTCCTAATCTCTCCTGGCGGGCTCTACCTGCGTCACCGATTTAGGAGCCCTCACAATATCCTGTAGATAAATCACCCTGCGTCAGGGCCACTGCATTCCTGGAGGCCGTTCTTAAAGGGGCAATGCCAGTTTGTAAAACAAGAGAGCGTGACTAATTATTTTATTTCATGATACATTGAACGCATTTTAAGGGAAAAACCAAAAGCTTCTTCTGCTTTTACGGAGCATACAACTATTTATGACATCTTTACCAAAGTCGCACACAGTCTAGAGCCACTTTTGTCAAAAAGACAAGCTTTCCGTATATTTTTGGGATTGTGAATAGTAACTGGGGTACCCCGAGGTAACACACACACACACACAAACATGGGTGAAGGGCATACAGTATCAAGAGGGTTCCTGGTGGGAACCGAATCGGAGTCCCAACACTGCAAGGTAAGCAGGCTAACTTCTTAGCCCCCCTGCTGCATTAACCACTTGTCCCCCAGAAGATCCCCCTCATCAGGACAAAGGTAATTTGGAAAAAAGAAACTTTACTTTCTGCATGTAAAACACATCCAATAAAAAATGTTTAAAAAAAAAAAAATTTGAATTTAGGCCAATTTGTATTCTGCTACATATTTTTGGTAAAAAAAAAAAAAAAAAAAAAAAAAATTAAAAAATCCCAATAAGTGTAGTGTATATTAATTGGTTTACATGAGTGTTATAGCATCTACAACCTATGGGATCTTTATGGAATTTTCTTAATTTTTTTTATACTAGTAAAGGCGGCCATCAGTAACTTCCAGCGGGATTGTGATATTGCACCGGACAAATCGGATACTGAAACATTGTGGGAATCAGTGACACGAATACACTGATTAGTGCTAAAAATATGTACTGACACGGTACTAATGACACTGGCTGGGAAGGAGTTAAACAACTAGGGCGATCAAAGGGTTAAATGTGTGCTGCTTTCACCAGGGGAAGAGGAGATCGATTCTAGTCCCTGCTTTGCAGGAACACAGGATCGATCTCTTTCCCTCTGTCAGAACTGAGATATGCCTTGTTTACATATCTCAGTTATCTGTGTATTGCCGACGAATCGGAGGGCATCGAGTGCCCAACACCCGCAGAAGCAGTGCGCCCCCTGCAGACGGAGGTCCAGAATCTCATATATATTATATTACTCCATGCCCAATTTGGACATTTCACTTAGGGGTGTACTCACTTTTGTTACCAGAGGTTTACACATTAATGGCTGTGTGTTGAATTATTCTGAGGGGACAGCAAATGTTACACTGTTATACAAGCTGTACACTCACTACTTTACATTGTAGCAAAGTGTCATTTCTTCAGTGTTGTCACTTGAAAAGATAGAATAAAATTATATATATATATTTTTTTTTATACAGGATTTATATAGCACCAACAGTTTATGCAGCACTTTATAACTTGAGGGTAGACGGTACAAATACAATATACTTTAATACAGTAGGAATCAGAGTGCCCTACTACTTAGAGCTTACAATCTAAGGCCTCATTTAGACAAGGCAGATCCGCATGCACGAAGTCCGCCTCTGTCCGCCGGCTCAGCGGGAGTTCTCTCCGTTGATCTCCGCCGAGCCGGCGGATGATAGGTCCCTCTCTGCTCACTGAGGGGCTGTTACTGATTACAATTTTTGTGTTCGATTAATCGACTAATTTCGAATAATTATAAACGCACATGCAGATCCAACTACTTTTAGTCATGGCAACAGCAGAAGCCGATCCACACGGACAACAATGTTAAAAATCGGAGGTTATCAAATTTGCCTACACTTAGCTCACTGAATGATCCCAGTTAGCCACATCCATATTTACCATCACTGTCCAGTGACGTCACAGACATCAACATCACCAGACTCCTCCCCCTTCCCTTCGTTAACAGGCAGAGGCACTTGGGGAATGGGGGAGGAGTCCGGAGACGTCAATGTCTGTGACATCGCCGGATATCGCCGACGGAACTCCCTGAAGACCTGGAAGCCGGCGTATAATTTTAGCTGCTGAGCAAGAGAAGAAAGATATGATAAACGGCCTATACAGTACCAATAATAATGATTTCTGGTGCCTGAAAAACAAGCAGCTTTTTCGGAGATAGGGGTTTTTTATTTTTTTTATTATTATTTTTTTAGCGCTTGGTCCAGTTGACCATATGGCTGTAGACCGAGTAGATATTTACGAGTTCATATATTTTTTTTTATTATCATCTAGGCAGTATTTTGTTCATTTATTTACATATTTAATGATCACGCTAAAGCGGATTCTATTGTGTGCTGCATCCCTATGTAAAATTTTCAAATTTTACATATTTGGCAAAAGGCATTAAAGATCCCGACACACAAGTCATACTCTGTATTATCGTATGAAAACCCTATACATGGGTGTGCGGAGCTTCATTCAACTTTCCATGAGTAACAGCCAGAGGAACACAGCTCCTGCTCACAGTCATGCCAGGGTAAGACAACTTTTGGGTAAATCTTTGACGTTTAGAGAGATACAAATTTGCACCACAACACAAGCAGTATAAGACTTGCATATGTTGGAACATATTCTACCCCGACCATTCAATATCTCACCGCTCCCAAGGGGACAGCGATCACCAACACAATTTCCAATATAAAAAGATACAATCTGGAATTTGGTCGATCTATAGTTGAAGTTATCACGTAGTAGTAGAGTGGCAGAGGAAGAGGACGTACCAGGGGTTAACAGTGAACTGCACAGCCCACACACGTTATGTAGTGCCTCCATATACAGTTTCCTGTAACTACAGGACCTACGCAGCTAAAGATAACGCCGACGTCAGAGGCCAGGATTTGAACCGTGGCCTGGTGACTCACGAGTATCTGCCTGCTGAGACCTTCATCCAAACAAGGAGAGACAGAAACTACAGGACATGGACACATATAGGCGGGGGGCAAGTTATCACGCAATCGTTGTTCAATCCCTGTGTTCAATTCAACATGCATTGTTTTTGATGACCCATGACAGCACTTATAGTAGCCTCTCTGTTTTATGTATACCAATGTATGGGTTCCTAACTATAGGATGGATAAAAAAATCATTTGAGATGCATTTTTGTTGCAATTTGTGTTTCGGATTTCAGCAGAATTTAGGCTTTTTCAGAAAGTGACGAAAGAAATAGCAACACACAAATAAGCCTTAAGCCGGCCATACATGGGTTGAATTTCAAAAGAATTTTCTTTGGAAAATTATAACTAAGAATTTTCAGTTGAATTTCGCAACATTAGTGGGACCATTTTAGTGTGGTCATCAAATTTGAGTGGTCGGGTATGTTTGAAATGTTTGGAAAAACAAATGTTCTAATCCAGGGGTCTCCAAGAATTTTTTTTTTTTTCAAATAAAAGGGCCAGCTTATTGTCCTATAGACTTTAGGGGGACCGGATTGTTGCCAGTGGGGGGTAGAAAATGTCCCGGACCCAGCATCATGAGAATAAACATGTGGTGCCCCAATAGTGGTGTCCGTGGGAGAAATAGTGTCCCATCATTGGTATCACAGCGTTGGTAGCAGTGGGAGGAATAGTGCGCCATCATTGGCATCAGTGGGAGGAATAGTGCCCCATCGTTGGCATCAGTGGGAGGAATAGAGCCCGATATCATTGGGAGGAATAGCAACCCAAGGGCCCATATGTAGGGGGATTTGTTTCATCTCTGTATCACATGAGGTCAGTCACTTCACTCGGTATATGTAACAACCACTTCAATGCGTAAGCACAGCTCCACAGTCTTTGCGTAAATGTGGTTATCTGAAAGGATCCTTTGTTTTATTTTTTCAGACTAGGAACATTTTAGCAAGTACAGAAAATGCCAATTTGCCAGAAATGCAGCGTCCTTGTCACTTAATGTGAGCTGAAAAGACAGTATAACCAATGTCATCTCACTTTTGTTATTAGTCCTATCAATACACCATGGGGGGAGATTTACTAAAACGTGAGCACTCAGAATGTGGTGCAGCTGTGCATGGTAGCCAATCAGCTTGCTCAATTAAAGCGGGAGTAAACCCGCTGACTTTTTTTTTTTTTTTTTACACATGCAAGGGAAAAGGCTTAATGAGCTAGTATGCACCGCATACTAGCTCATTATGAAATACTTACCTTAGAACGAGGCGTCGGCATCTCACTTGGTCCATGCCAAAGGAAGCTCATTGCGAGGGGAATATCTCCTAAACCGTACAGGTTTAGGAGATATTCTTTTTACCTACAGGTAAGCCTTATTATAGGTTTACCTGTAGGTTAAAGTCAAAAATAGGACTATACAACCAATTTAAGCTTTGGCAATAAAACTTGGAAGCTGATATGTTTCTATGCACAACTGCAGCAGATTTTCCACTCTCCGGTCTTACTAAATAAACCCCCCCCCCCAACGATGAACAAAGGCAAATATGTTTGAGATCCAGTCTGTGTGAGAACCTTGGTTGCTTCCAGAGATACCATGTACCATGGAGAGATGAGCGAGAACAGAAGAGGAAAAACCAAGATCTTGGCATAGGACCCTGCGTATTGCCATACACCCTTGTTCTTGAGGCCTTAGATCTCACACTACCGATCACAGTTCCATGGAACCCTAGGGTTTCTCCAGAGGTTCCTTGAGCAATGAGCAATTTCTGCCATCCAGATAAGTTCTCATTGACGCTATTGATATTTTTAATGATCTGTAAGGGGGAAATTCTTCCCAATGTCCACAAGCGTAAGAAGTATTCTCACCAACCATCACACTAATGTATCATGAGTTGTAAATAAAGACAATTTTTAATGGTTTCCCCAAGTCCAGAAAGTTATTTCAAGAGTTCCTCTGTGTTGTAAAGGTTCAGAAAGGCTGCTACAGATGTACAGCCATGAGGATGTAGATACAGGAGTGCCTAGGGACACTAGCAAACCACAAAGTGCATTACTATTTTTCTGAAGAAATATGAAAAAAAATTAAAAAATATGTAAATTTTAATGATACTGCTCAGGCACAATTGTAACATACTTTTTAAGTTTGGGTCCACTTTAACATGTGTTTACCAAAGTGAACTATCTTCCGACTTTGTAAGCAAAGAGAAAATGAATACATCCTTATTTGCCGATACTGGAAGATATTTTCTGCTCACAGTATACTCAAACGATATTCCAACTCAATCCATATAATAAAGCCAGTGTTACTAGTCGCCCTCAGAGGCACTGTTAGGGGATATGGGGTAGTATATTGCCAACCCTGCCAACAGGCGTCTGCTGTGTCCTCCAACTGGGTCAGGATGTTCTCTGTGCTCGTCATAAAGTGCCTTATCTCAACGATCATCAACTTTCTGAAATATTTACTACACTCTGTAAAATGTGGTTGACCGTTTTCTCATAAAACGCTATTAAAATGATGTTTCCTGTGAACTTAAGCTTTTCTGCTACTTGGAAACACTGCAGTGGAAATCACCAACTCTGGCAGTGGAAGGGTTAGTAGGGACCATACTGTTGTGACGGGAGGCAGGCAGAGAGCAGAACTGCATTTTAGGCATTTTTGGAATTGTTTTCTGGCTGTTCTGCGTAAGTGTGTTTGGGATTCCAAAGCTAAATTGTTCATACACATAGGGGAGTCGGAAACTGCCAATGAAGGACAGGGCCCCAGCTGCAACCAGTCCAAAGAATTTCTGCTAGACAGTTAGAGGGATGGTCACTGGGATGGCACCTTGTATGTAGAAGACAGCAAGAGCTCCTGAGAGCCTCATCCTTGATTTGGTGGAGTCGCCATGAACAAATAAAGGGGTTCCTTTTAATTTCATATGCTCCATTGACATCTGAGAAATACGAAGCACGTTTACAAAAGGGCTTCAGTACACGACGCCTAGTTTTTTAGGTTATTCTATTGTGCCTATTAACATTCTGAGTGCTTTGCTGTCACTTAAAGGGGTTGTAAAACTTTGTGTTTTTTTCACCTTAATGCATCCAATGCATTAAGGCAGGGATATGCAATTAGCGGACTTCCAGCTGTTGCAGAACTACAAATCCCATGAGGCATAGCGAGACTCTGACAGCCACAAGCATGACACTCAAAGACAGAGGCATGATGGGACTTGTAGTTTTGCAACAGCTGGAGGTCCACTTATTGCAGATCCCTGCATTAAGGTGAAAAAACACCTTGCACTCTCCGCCCCCCCCCCGAGCCCCCGTTTTACTTACCTGAGCCCCGAATCTCCATGGGCGCGATCCCTCGTTGCTTTCCCTAAGCTCTTGTGGGCTCTTCATTGGATGATTGATAGCAGCGCATGCCATTAGTTCCCGCTGCTGTCAATCAAATCAATGACGTGGCTAGCCGCCAAAGGACCCCAGAAGACGAGGATGGGGGTCACTCTGTGCAAAATGAACTGCACAGTGGAGGTAAGTATAATAGTATAATATGTTTGTCGTTTAAAAAAAATGTAAACCTTTACAACCCCTTTAAAGCTCAAAAAAGTACAGGAGCTTCTTTGAGGCACGATCGTTTGCTTTCGGACCCGAGAGATGGGTGTGCCTAAAAATCGCTTGCAAAATAGGCATTTTTAGCACAATTTCATGCTCAGAGAGCTCCTCCTCCAAGTAACTAGCTTTCTATTGGCCAAAACAAAAACCAGTTAATCCTGAAAACACAAAAAATGACCAAAGACATTACTGTTCAAGTGTGAAATGTAGCCTTAGTATTTTCCACCTACCCATCTGACCATCAATGGCTCATCAGTCCTAAAATGTCTTTGCAAAGTCTTTTACATGAACATTCACACCCCTTTTTCCAACTAATTTGCACATTTCTGGGAGTATACCGTTTTCATATTATTTGGTTTTTATTTTTAGTCCTCTATACAGTGTCAGCACATTTCCCAGTGCTAAAAAGGAAGACACGAGTCCCCAACCCTAAAAGGAGCATACAGCCTAAACTTCCCAGCAAAATAACATGGACATCCATAGTAGTCCTGAAGGACTATTAAACTGGCCACAGATGTCAGAGGGCCTCCCATCGCTCAGACTCCAGAGCAATCCATAAACTTGTCAGCTCAGCGTTGCCAAGTTGGCAAGTTGAGAATGGAAAGATCTCTGGGAGGGATTTGCGGAAGGGAGCAGTACAGGGGCTGTAGCCGCTGGCTTACACAACTGCAATCGAGGCGGGTTTTATAACCTGGTAATCATGTTTTTCTCCTGAATATCTCATGTCTATGAGGTTCTTAAAGTGAATCTATGATGAAAAGTGCTGGATTTGCCATTTACTGATCCCAACTTTATCAACTAGTGATTCACTATCCTGGAACAGGAATTCTGAGCAGGATTTCTGACTTTTCACACTTTACTGAGAGCGTGCTTTTTCCAGGTCAACGACAACCCCCAGAGCCTGCAATTTTATAAACCAGTCAGCAAGGGCAACGTCTAGATTTCTATCCATGTTCCCTTAAAGGGCTTATCTGTACACTGTACTGTGTGTACATTACAACCAAATGTACAAAATGTTTAGTGCCAATACAATCACGTATGTATAGAGCCGAGGTCCAATCTCTACTGTACTATGCAAATCTCTGCTACACCATTATCTGTACCTACACAGTTCAAGCCCAGCATACAAATTTGACCACACCATGACATGTACACATACACAACCCAGGTCGGTAACACACTTTCTAGTACATCAAACTATGGCCTGTACATGTTGTATACAGTACAGGTCTGGTACCCAATCTTTAGTACACTGTGTTCTATAATTATACAACCTAGATCTGGTACATATTGACCTGTACATACAATGCCCAGGTGTGGTACTCTCTACAAGACAAAACACCTCCTGCGCATGAGTGTGGTGAGGACCTAGCACCAGTTCTTCAAATACATCCACTTCTGCACTGGAACTATAAATACACCATGCTTTGCTGCCCTTTTTGGACCAGGTAAGCTCTAATAACGTTCTATAAAAACACAACAGAGAGCCTAGCACATTATACCAAAGTAACATTTATTGTAAAATGAAAGTCTACTCACAAACACCATATCAAGCAAAGCTCATCATCAAGATGTTAGAGCTCATCGGTCTACTCCGCATGCTCCTGGGCTTAGGAGGGCATCACCCGAATCCAACCTGGCTTACGAGTTTCAAGGGTAGGGTCCTCTTCCTCAGAGCCAAACCATCTTGTTAGAAAGTGTGGTACACTCTCTAAAACCAGCATTTCTCCTAGCATGGGACCAAATGTGCCTTGGATCAGAGATCAGGGAAATCTGATGGGGGGGGGGGGCGACTCTGTCATCTAGGTGACATGAGATGGGAGGGCTCTCTAATGTAAAGTTAAATGGGTTGTAAAGGTTTGTGGTTTTTTCACCTTAATGCGTCCTATGCATTAAAGGGGTTGTAAAGCTTCGTTTTTTATTTTCTTAATAGGTTCCTCTAAGCTAGTGCATTGTTGGTTCACTTACCTTTTCCTTCGATTTCCCTTCTAAATGTTTTCCTTCTTTGTCTGAATTTCTCACTTCCTGTTACTCCTCAGTAAACTTCACACCATCATCCGAGCGGTGTTTAGTCAGCCAGATCAGCTTACTGAGGAGGAACAGGAAGTGAGAAATTCAGACAAAGAAAACAAAGAAGAAAAAAAAAAACAACAACATTTAAAAAGGGAAATCGTAAGTGAACCAACAATGCACTAGCTTAAAAGGAACCCATTTAGAAAATAAAAAAAACTAACCTTTACAACCCCTTTAAGGTGAAAAAACACCTGTCAGTGACCGGCCCCCCAGCCCGCCAGTTTTACTTACCCGACCCCTCAAACTTGACCCACGGGTTCTCGGCTGTTGATTGATAGCAGCGCAGCCATTTTCACCTACTGCTGGCAATCAAATCCAATGATGCGAGTGCCGGGGGGCGAGGCTGAGTCCCGCATTCCGCCTCTATGGATGCTGGACTCTGGAGCGCGCCGGCAAGGTAACCCCCCCCCCCCCCCCCCCAGAGAGCACTTCTCCCAGGGGGTTAACTGCTGTGGGAAGGAGCCGTGAGAGCCACCGGGGGACCCCATAAGTCAAGGATCGGGGGCCAAAAACCCAACCATGTCACTTTAATTCATCAAGGTGGTTGAGTACATCATCCCAGGCTCAGGATAAGTAATGTTTACATTTTTTACATTTTGGATTGGGGTGCCTAAAGGTTCTGCAAACTTTGGAAAGGTTCTGTGACTGGTAAAAGATTGACCCACACACAAAAACTTGGCGCACCATTCAAAGCACTGCAAAACTTCCCCCTGCAGTCCAAAGCATAGATGGGGCAATGATGTTCAAACAAGCTCATCCAGGCTAGCTGAAACAGATTGGAAGACATAAAGGTGGAATCACCACACACTGGACCCCATTCAATATATAGAGAGGTAGAGATATGGCTTCAGCCTTCAGTCTCTTAAAGGAGCATAGCCAGGAGGTGTTCAGGCTGAATCTGTATCTCTACAGCCGCGTACACACGGGCGGATTGTATGGCCTACTTAGTCCGTCATACAATCCGACGGACAGTCCGTCCTACTTTCGAATGAACGGACTTGACCACACAAGGATGCACAAACAGTCCGTCGAAAGCTTGCGCGATGACGTGTACAGCACGTACGACGGGACTAGAAATAGGAAGTCCAATACACAGCAATGCAACCTTCCGCCGTGTAAATCCTTTCTGAGCATGCGCCATTCTTAGTCCGTCGAACTAGCCTACTCACGAGCGGATTGTCCGCTGAAACCAAAGTATGACGGACAGTATTACGGAAATTCCGAAATACTTAGTACGCCAGACTGCACGCTGAAAAAGTCTGCTGAAGCCCACACACGAGCGGACTGTCCGCTGAAATGTGTTTCGACGGACTAAGTACGCCATGCAGTCCGCCCGTGTGTACGCGGCCTTCCTCTCTATAAAGTGGCTGGGTTTCAGCATCTGGCGTTTCCACCTTCTGTCTTCCGAGCTGAAAAAAGATCGAGAAATGCTGCGCTAAACTATAACCAGTACATACATAGTACAGGTCTGTTACCCAATCTCTAGTATGCCGCAACCTGTACCTACACACGTTACTACACAGTGACCTGTGTACACATGGTCTAGGTTCACCATACTCATTACTTTACTATGCCCTGTACATACAAGCACGGGTCAGGTCAAGAAAAGCTTCTAGCAGTAACCTGTACATAACAACAAGGTCAAGTAACTAAATGGCTTACTGTGGGTTAATGCTGCCTTGGGTGGATTGTCACTGTGACTCAGTATCTGCCACTGACTAGTAATCATTAACCAACCCGAGAGCTTATCTGGGGCTTCAAGTTGGCCAGTACAGACTGAAAGAACATTTCTTTTGTACAAATATGCAGATTATAAAAAACAGAACAACGTCCTGCAAGATTACCAATGGAGCTTTTAACTTTTCATATTCAAGTTTTTCACCATTTTAAGATCCACTGACCGACACAAAACTACTGGCCCTTGCTAGTTAACATTGCCATGTACTATTTTGTTCAATCATTTGACAACTGCTCTTGAACTTTCAACATATCCTAAATTTTAGTTATTGCTATGAACATCTAAAGGGCGTGTACACACGAGCGGGATGTCCGACAGAAAAACTCAAGACGGGAGCTTTTTATCGTATATTCCGATCGTGTGTAAAAATTCTGACTGACCTAGAAAGAGAACATGTTCTAAATTTTTCCAACTGAACCAATTCCAAATCGGGAAAACCGCTCATCTGCGTGCTGTTCCGATGTACCAAAAATGACGCATGCTCTGAAGCAAGTACAAGACGGAAGCTATTGGCTATTGAACTTCCTTTTTCTAGTCCCGTCGTATGTGTTGTAAGTCACCACGTTCTTGATGGTCAGACTTTGGTGTGATGGTGTGTACGCAAGACATTTTCAGCGGAATTCCATCGGAAACGGTGTTTACCTTAACAAGTAAAAAGTAGAAATCCTCTTCATCCGGTAGAAGATGCCCAACAATGGTGCTCACACAACACACTGGAGCCGGTCAGCTCCTGGTGACAAGTTCTGGGTACACCAGAGGGCTCGGAATCCCTTGGTTTTCTTGGCGTCTGCTGTATATGTTGCATTTTTATTTTCAGAGCTCACAAACGCAGGAGGACAACTGCATATGCACACACCATGTATTCTACCATGTACCTTTTCTTTTGAAAATACTCATTCCCTCACTGTCATAGTGATCCAATAGCTTCAGCATTTTCTAGGCTGTGGATGCAGATTAAGCATTTCTACTGTCTATTTTCAAAGCAATAATGCAAGAGATAGCCAATTAACTGGCATTTTCAGCAACGTCAGCCTCTGCATTGCTCTCACTGGTTTCCTTTAAGATCACTCTGTCAGCAAATAAGCTTGACTTAGCCGGGCATTTACTTTCTGTCTAGCGTAGTGGTGAGATGCGGGCACCTGGTTTACCTATAGATATACAACAAGGTTCTCAATCTTGTCCAATTGTAATGCCCTTGGAATGGTCTGCTGGGGCCTTCTAAAAAAGGTACTATAACTGTACCAGCCAGATCAGAATATACAAAATATTACTCCTAATGTCGGTTCGATCTAAAACAGAGGAGGCTTCTACCCAAGAGAGAAAAAGGTCCTACAAATTCTCAGGTAATCCAAACCCTTTTGAGTTTGAGTCTGTCTCCTCCTAGAGTCCTCTCCGTTTATATCTTTCATCTGTGGCAGCCAGCTTCAGCGTCATTTTTACATAGCTTCTGTAGACTGCAGCCTCTTGTTGCAGGATTCTATGCTATGTGACTGCTCACACTTAGAAATTCCGTAGGTTGCACTCAGCAGATGGGATCCCTGGCCTCAATTCAGGGCTCCTTTAAGGGTCCATTCACACTACTACTATGGGCTGTTGTGGTGCATTAAGTGCACATTATATTGCTTGTTACCATGTCCTTCCATTAGGGAAGTCCACTGGTTACATAAGGGCTGCCAGCGCGTCAGTGGCCTGGAAATCAGACCGCACCACATTTAATGCAGCACCCCACTGAAAATGAATGGCACCCCAACACACAGTATTGCTTGTTACTGCAACACAACAGTGTGAAGGACACCTAAAAGTCATCCAGATATGGTTCAGATTTTGTGACAACCTCGATCCTTTGGGCGGACAGGGACAAAACAAGCCAGGCATCAGAGGGAACAAGAAATCTTGTTAGAAAGCCCATTCCAATTGTCATTTTTTTCTCCAATAAATCAGCAATGGCAGCATTCTCTCTCCTCTTCCTTCTTCCGCCCTCCACAATATACCAAGCATATTTTTCTTGGCTGTGTGTGGACACATCATTCCTGTATACCAACCACCCTCTAAATTCTTATGGGCAAGTTTAGATGGTGTGGTTGCCAGATGCACAAGATGCTAGAATGAAAATTAGAGCCATGAGTCAAGTAAGCTGGGTCTTCTCTACAGGAAGCCTATGCCATAAGAAACATGAATGTTGGTATTGTTGATTTCTCCTGCTAGCAGTTTGGCAGCCATGTCACTCATCTGACTTCAGTATTTCCTAAAGCACTAGTATGGAACATGCATATGGTCAGGAAAGTCTAAAAACCTTCTTTGAATACTTGTTCCAGTTCAGTGACTCACAAGACCTGAAACCATTGGTTCAAACCCCAACAATGGTGGATGCCATGTAGCTCCTAATTCTGGTTTGACAAGGCTATAGGGCAGCCTTTCTCAACCTTTTCAACACAGAGGAACCCTTTAAATAGTTCTCCAGTCTCGGGGAACCCCTGCTAAAAATTTGAAATCTACAACGGATACATTAGTGTGATGGTCAGTGAGAAGAATGCTCCTTACACTTGTGGTCATTGGGAAGAATTACCTCCTTACAGATAGCTAAAAAGATCAAAGGTGTCGATGGAAACTTATCCAAGAGGCAGAAATAGCCCAATGCTGAAGGAACCCCTAGCAACCTCTGGAGGAACCCCAGGGTTCCACGGAAACCTTGGTTGAGAATCACTGCTATAAGGACTATGTTAAACAGACATCTTTTGGTTATATGCTAGCTAGACAGGAGGTCACCTCCATCAATATCCACCTATACCTAAAATATTATTTCTGATGAGGTTATACCCTTAGGGCCTATTCCCACCTAGATGTGTGTTAAAGCGGGAGTCCGCTGGGAGTTGCGCCGTTTTTTTTTTTTTTTTTTTTAAAGCCAGCAGCTACAAATACTGCAGCTGCTGACTTTTAAAATAGTGACACTTACCCGCCCAGTGCGCCCGCGATGTCGTCACCCGAAGCCGATCTCTCGATCGTCTCTCGGGTGCTGCTGCCGCCATCTTGGGTATGGGAATCAGGAAGTGGAGCCTTTCGGCTTCATTTCCCGGTTCCCTACTGCGCATGCGCGAGTCGCGCTGCGCAATAAGGATGGTCCCCGCTGTCTCTGGGATCCGTGTGTTTCCCAGCAGGCAGCGGGGGACTTTCGGAAAGGGGCATAGATTCTGCGGAAAGGGGCGTACCTTCTGCAGAATCTACGCCGGAAGTGGGTGCAGATACCTGTACTGTACAGGTACCTGCACCCCCCTCCCCCCTGAAAGGTGCCAATTGTGGCGCTGGAGGGGGGGGGGGGGGATTCCAATGAGCGGAAGGTCCACTTTAGGGTAGACCTCCGCTTTAATGCATACATTTTTCCCTGTGTTGAGGTGTGTTGCAGTAAGGTAGCCTATTTCGTTTTCATGGGCTCTCAACCCAAGATGATTATTCACATTTGAGCATGGAGAAATACTATAGCACAGTATAGGTGCAATTCCAAACACCTCCACGTTACTGTTCGCAAAGTTTGAATACAAACTAAATTTTCGATACAACTTACAGATTTAACAGAATAACTTCCATATTATCATAACCAGATACCACCATTAGCATAACCAGATACTACTTTTATATACACAAAAGCATCCCACCTTATAAAACCTCTCATTACCAATTATAGCAAGCTTACCCTGTCACGTTTCAACCCTATATCCTCCTTTGACCGACGTCATGCTAGGAAAACGTTAGCATGTGAACATATAGTAACTAATTCTGTGCGCACCTTTCAAATTAAATTAGGTGGCTCTCACAAGCGGCCATTTAGCAGTTGCATTGAGCAAATTAATTCCATCCGTGCAACCGTTGTTGTGTGCTTAGTCTCAGGGGTCATCACGTCACGTAGAATCCTGACAATCCAGTTTTACGAGATGGATGATCTGCGAGTTCTTGGGAATATTTCGGATGTGTAAACCTTGAGGGTTAAATAACTACTTCCAGAAAACTTCAACAACTCTTGATTGTAAATGGTATACAAAACCAGTAGGTTTAAGAAACCACTGACCACTGACCACTAGATCTTAGGATGGCACCACAGAGTCCAATATAAGCAAGAGAACTCACAGGTTTAAAATAAAATTTGTGATTGTGCATTATAAAGCCTAAAAAGGACCAAAAACACGGCATGCTGATGGTACTTGTAATGATAAAGCTTGCAATACACTAGTAGAGAAAATTCATACTAAAATTCTCAGTATATCCAATGATTTGATGCACATCATTCTAAAGTAGTTCAAAATTTTGTTTACCTTCCATTTTGGAATCAATGGGCTTTTCCCAAATGAAAGCAAAAAAAAAAAAAAAACACATCAACTGTTAGAAGATTGTTCAAGAAACAGTTTTTTATCCTGCTCCTTCAAAATTTGGAAAATGAAAAAAATAAAAAAATAAAAATTATTTAACCGGAGTTCTTTAAGTCCAGGCAAAACAGATGCTGGAGCTGTACCAAGTACTGTGTACCGAGTTCGTGACACAGTCATGTCAAGTAGGGGAAAATTCCAAAGTGGTTACTAAAAACAGGAACTGCAGGGAAATTTTACACTGGTGACATTTGGTTTGTCTAAGTTTGTACCATCTTCCCAACTACCCACTGAAAGCCTAACATGGCACACAGAGTATCTCTTGTTGTCTCTATTGGTGGGATTCTCCGTGCTCAAGTCCCTGAACCTTCACACTTGCTGTGACCATTTCTTGGGGTTCCCACACTCTTCTTGAATTTGCAATTTACTTAATTCTATGAAGAATGGAAACGAAATGATAAAAGCAAGAAAGCAATGGCAGGCAGGAACTTCAAAATCTCCCAGGTGGACAGCAAAAAAAATAAAAAATAACCCACATGGAGCTCTTATTGTAGGAGTATCCAGCACAAAAAGAAGCCTACCAGGCTCAAGCTATAACCAAAATACCATGATTGGGTGGACTGACTTTCCAGCAAAAATAACAATAATGGTTTAGAACAAACTAACTACTGCCATGCCTAAAGTTGGCCCTACAAATTTTGTCTAGTTCGGAAATAAACCACATGAAGATCAGTCAGTCAGTGGCCCTCTTGGCACAACTCTGCCCGACATCCTTCGACTAAAATGAATGGAACTGGGTGGAAGATTGTTGGTCAAACAGCGCCTGCATCCAGTCATATCAGGCACTGTTCGGGTACTCTGACAGCCATCGGTGTCAGAATTCACAAGCCTGGGGGGGGGGGGGGGGGGGGGGGGGAATTCATCCACATCAGCTTAGTGTGTATTGAGGAATCTTAGATTTTGTTCAGCGGAAGAAATCTATACCTGTATGGCAAGCTTAAATTGGCCATGCAGTATAATGCAAGGACCACTTATACGATTACGGTCTCACACTGTAAAAATCACTCTACTATGCGAATTGGATCCGCATATACAGGGGCTCACGCATTCTGGCTTACAAGCCTTGATCACGGCACTGTGCTGTGATTAAGGCTTGTAAGCTAAAACGCATGAGCCCCTGTATATTTTTACTCACTTTTTTTATGCACTAATAAAGAAGCAACAAGGACGTTTGAAGTTGCCGGCTCTATTCTTTGTATTCATGCATATGTGTGTGTCATCTCATCACCCTCACCATTTGTCTTAGTGATCACTGTCAAGTCAATCAGGGGAGAAGTCCAAATTTTGAGTTTTTACCAAAAACAGCAATAGAGGGTGAATTTTATTCTGGGGACACGTGTTCCAGTAATAACGATGTGACGCAGGCAGTAAAAACAAAGTGCTTTGGCTGCGTTGCTACCACCCACGAAAGCCGAATATGGACCCAAAGGGGCTTGTACACATGCTGTGGTTGCGATGTTTGCTTTGCAGTTATGAAAAATTTAACTTAGCTTGTCAAGTTTGACAGGCGGCACCTCCTGTCAGACTCAGCCATTGATATCAATAGGACTGTACTGCACAAACACAGGCATTCAGGAGACAGCGTATTTCCTCTGGAATTACCTACCCTATCCTAAAATTAATTTTTAGTTATTTAACTGCAGGGGTTTTAACGAGCTTTGTAGCAGATTCCTAACTTCGGTTATACTGAAGAAATAGCGGATTGTTTCTCGGTATCGACATGGAAAGTGAATGTGAATGGAAGTGATTTCATCATTATCAATCAGCTGCTGCACATGCAGAGTTCTAATGAGAAAATTGCAGGGTCTGCATCTCTTTAGATGCGATTTCCCTTTGGGAGTATCTCAACAAAAATGACATTTTTGTTGCAGGGGATACTCAATAACCGAGTTGTATCTTAGTGCAGACTTCTGGGAAAATCAGCGAGCCAATCACACAAGCAGGAAATTAAGTTTCTGGGGGGCGGGCTTTATACCATCTGTGTACAGAATTCTTCCAGGTTGCCATATCGCAGTTTTACCGAAAAAATTACAGTGCTGCAGATTGAAAACAAAAAGGTCATTTTTCGAAAAACAATATGACTCGTGTAACAATTTTATTAGGCTATACATTTTTTATTGCCTTTTTTTCTCCCCTACCAAAGTGAGGTTACCCTTTAAGGCATTTTTATAGCACCAACAATTTACACATTGTACATTCACATCAGTCCCTCCCCTCATGGATCTTACACTCTAAGGTCCCTATATCTCACGTGCATATATACACACAAACTATGGCAGTTTAGACAGGAGCCAATTAACCTACCAGCATGTCTCTGGAGTGTGCGAGAGAACTGGAGTCCCGGGGGAAAGACACGCAAGCACAGGGAAAACATGCAAACTCCATGCAGGTAGTGCTGTGGTTGGGATTTGAAGAGGGACCCCCAATGCAAGTCAGAAATGTTAACCGCTAAGCCACTGTGCTGCCCAAAATGGCTTTAAATATTATTTAATTTACTGAACAAGATATACATTTAACCTCTTGGCATCTGCGCTACAATGGGTCCCGCAGATATTGTGTTAATCTCGGCGCGACACCCGCGAGCCCCGTCGTGGGAGCAAGCGCTGAGTTATGTCGCTCCTCCCACTCCCAATACATTCCTTTGGATGCGTGACATCTCGTGGGGGGCGGCGAGCGTGAGAAGCACAGCTCGCAGCGGTGATTTCCAGTGCGATCCCACTGTGCTGGAAACGCAACATTGGTGGCACCTACTGTATAGCCAAATGACGGCCGCAGCGCGGACCTGAATTTCCGGAAGGCCGTCATACAACAGCCTCCCCTTTGCACGCGCCCCCTTCAGGGAGAGCGCGGTGTGCGCTGTGATCATCGGGTGATCACAGATCTGAGTATGGGGCGGGTCCTGGCCCCTTACCACGTGATCAGCTGTCAGCCAATGACAGCTTATTACATGATGTAAACAAAAGTTCGGTAATAGGTTTTTTTTTTACAGCATGAGAGAAAAAAAAAAAAAAAAAAAAAAAAAAAAAAAAAAAAAAAGCCTGATCACCGGCTTATCTGCAAGGGACATCCGTCCCGAAGAAGAGGAGGCAATTATGCCACATCTGTACCCAACAGTACCCCCTGCCAGTGCCTCCTTGCCATTGTCACCTGCCAGTGCCCACCAGTGACACCTATAAATGTCCACCAGTGCCACCTATCAGTGATGCCTATCAGTGTAACCGATTAGTACCCATCACTGCCACCCATCAGTGCCGCCTTATCAGCGTACATCAATGAAGGAGAAAAATTAACGTTTGCAAAATTTTATAACAAAATATAAAATAAAAATAATCATTTTTTTTTTTAAATTTAGTCTTAAAATTTTTTTAACAAAAAATAAAAAACCGCAGAGGTGATAAAATACCACCAAAAAATAAAAATAAAAGCTCTATTTGTGGGGGGGGGGGGGGGGGGGGGGGGAATGATTAAAATGTCATCCGAGTACAGTATAACATGACGACGCAATTGTTATTCAAAGTGCATTAGCGCTGAAAGCTGAAAATTGGTCTGGACAGGGGGGAGGTTTAAGTACCCAGTAAGCAAGTGGTTAATAGTGCTTATGAAAGAAAGAAAAAAAAAAAAAAAAAAAAAAGAAAAAAGGGAAGCCAAAATCCCCCTTTAAGAAACAGCATGCGGCAAACAGCCATGACACCGCCAGTACAACAGGACTATTCTCCGGCTCTTCAGCATACTTGTATAAACAGGGACACAGATAGTATCACTTACAAGGGTTGTACGGTAGTAACTGTTTCAATGGATGAACTGAATTAAAGAATGTGTTATCATACAATATCTAGAGAGATCCTTAGGACTTGGAACAAGTACAAACACTTTGGGAAAAGCCAATAAGAAACGAGGTTGCCAATGCCAAACCTCACCTACCAGAGCAATGTACAAGCCTAAAAACTGTATGTACACCCAGATATAGGGCCGAAACAACTAAATCGATTAATCGTCAACTAATCGATTATGAAAATAGTGGTCAACTATTTTCAGAATCAATTAATCGGTCAGATCAGATTAGTTGGCCTGCATACAGAATGCATTATTTGTCTCTATATAAGGAAATACAGTGCAGCACACATACAACTCAGTATACCGTCCATACAGGAATGTGTGAGGAGCAATGCCTTATGGGACATGTAGTCCTGGGCAGGAAGTGAGTGGTTCTAAAGGCAGGTTTTTGTTTTGTTTTTTACCTTGCTATAGGGGCACTCTATACTATACCGTACACTGCCTTTGCCCAAGAAGTTTTCTATTCTGCTCCTTAGTGTTCGCCCACACTGACGGGAAAATTCAAACATCGATTTGACCGCACTTACGATCAGAAAATTGAACAAACGTTCTTAAAATGACATTTTTTTTTTTTTTGAAGGAAGACATTGTTTTTGTATGGATGACATCAGTGACAGCCATCACAGGTAGAGTTTATCACCTGCCTATGGCAAGGGAGTCATAAATATTATTACTGTATAATACGCACCCCAAGTTTAGGAGGGAAGTTTAAGTAAAGTTAGCCCCATTTTTATATTGTGAAAGATAATGTTACGCCAAGTAAATTGATACCAAACATGTCACACTTCAAAATTGCACCCGCTCATGGAATGGCGACAAACTTTTACCCTTAAAAAATCTCCATAGGCGTCAGTTAAAAGAAAATCTACAGGTTGCATGTTTTGAGTTACAGAGGAGTTCTAGTGCAAGAATTTTTGCTCTCGCTCTACCGATCGTGGCGATACCTCACATGTGTGGTTTTAACATCGTTTTCATATGCGGGCGCTACTCACGTATGCGTTCGCTTCTGCACGCAAGCTGGTCGGGACAGGGCGCGTTTAAAATATTTTTTCTTATCATTTCATTTTTATTTTATTTTTCATTTTTACACTGTTCTTTTTAAAAAAGAAAAAATGGTGTCACTTTTATTCCTATTACAAGGAATGTAAACATCCCTTGTAATAGAAAAAACCATGACAGGACCTCTTAAATATGAGATCTGGGGTCAAAAAGACCTCAGATCTCATATTTACACTAAAATGCAATAAAAAATGTTGTAATTTAAAAAATAAAATAAAAAAAATTGCCCTTTAAGAGCATTGGGCGGAAGTGACGTTTTGATGTTGCTTCCGCCCTGCAATCATATGGAGATGGGTGGCCATCTTCCCCTCACTCGTCTCCATGTCAGGCTAGGGAAAGGATCCGATCGTATCCACCACTGCTAACTGATCCGGTAAGCGACGGAGGACACCGGAGCACGGCAGGAGAGGGGGCCCCTCCGGCCGCCGATAAAAGTGATCTTGCGGCGAATCCTCTGCAGAGACCAGAGACCACTTTTATCTTCAAGCAGACTGCTCGCTGAAGCAGAGGATACCGAGGTTAGGTGCATAAAACTCGCATTCAATGGGTGCTCCAGTGCACCAACTGTATACAGCGTATATCAAATCAAATCCACCATGCTGCTGAAAATTCGTGCCTCTCGTTGGATGATATAAAGCGTCTCGTCAACCAAATCTGCCCCCCCCCCTGGTTGACCAAATCTGCTGCCAGTGTCTTCTACTCCTCTCTGGCAAACCTTCCACTGGCCTCCACTCACCCAACAAATTCAATTCAAAATACTAACAACAACCTAACAAAGCCATCCACAACCCACCCCAAGCTAAATCACTAACCTAGTCTCACAATACCAACCAAATCGTTCTCTTCGTTCCTCCCAAGCCTGCCTCCAGGACATATCCCAAGCCTCTCCCATTCTATGGAACTCCCTACCCCAATATCTCCTACTCTATCCACTTTTAGACAATCCCGAAAACATTTCTCCTCAGAGAGGCCTATCCCGCCTCTACCTAACAACTGTACTTTTATTTGCTCCATCAGCCCACCTCCCACAGTTATTACCTTTTGTATCACTTGATTCTCCCTCTTAGATTGTAAGCTCTAAGGGGCAGGGCCCTCTGATTCTCCTGTATTGAGTTATATTTTAACTGTACTGTCTGCCCTCATGTTGTAAAGCGCTGCGCAACCTTGAATTTACCAAAAATATGTAGCAGAATACACATTGGACTAAGTGTATAAATTTAAATCTTTTTTATTGGACAGGTTTTCCAGCAGAAAGTAAAAGAATATTGTTTTTTTTTTATTGTTTTTTTTAATTGTCTACCTTTTTTTTTTTGTTTGTTTATAGCACCAAAAATTAAAAACACAGTGGTGATCAAATACCACCACAAGAAAGCTCTATTTGTGTGTGTGTGTGTGTGTGTGTGTGTGTGTGTACAAATTTTAATTTCTGTACAGCATAGCATACACCACTTCAGCCCCGGAAGTTTTGGCTGCTCAAAGACCAGAGCATTTTTTTTTGCGATACGGCATTGCGTTGTTTTAACTGACAATTGCGCAGTTGTACGACGCTGTAGCCAAACAAAATTGAAGGCCTTTTTTTTCCCACAAATAGAGCTTTCTTTTGGTGGTATTTGATCATCTCTGCGTTTTTTATTTTTTGCGCTATAAAAAAAACAATATTTTGTACTTTTTGCTATAATATCTCCAATTATTAAAAAAAAGCAATTTTTTTTTCTCAGTTTAGGCCGATATCCATCTTCACTTTACCCAAAAATAGAAAATAATGTAGAGCTTCGCTAGAAGAACTTTAGATGAAGGTCTTGCTCTTGGGGTCATGATCCCAACAAAAACATCCTTTACGGGAAATCTGAAACATTCCATAGTGAGCAGTAGCGAGGACAGACAAGGTGTAGACTGTCTGCAGCTGTCAGTGTATACAGCTAATACAGTCATCACACAAGCATTTCTATTACTGTGTGTGAAACTAGAATGTTTGGTTCTCATCCATGACCAGTTCAGACAAAGATCTGACAGAGATGTCATTGGCTTTGCTAGAGGAAAACAACCGAGAGATGCTACAAAATTATCCGACATCCTCCCTACCGTTCCAACCTCTTCTCCCGACTGCAGAACGAAGTGTACAGAGATTTCTGAGCGGCTCAGAAAATTCCTACAACCGATAACATTAGAGCATTGATTATCATTAGTCTGCTCATTTAGAACCAATGCCAGGATATCTGGACTGCTAGCCCACAAAAAAAACTCAACTGACTGGATCACGATGCCAATACTGGGAGGGCTGAGGTTTCATAACTGGTGTCGGCATCACATACGACAATCGGGCTGCAATGGATCCCCAACCTGAATAGGTCTTCCAATAGGTTGGAGGTCCTCTGCAACTAAGGCTGGGTTCAGATATGTGCGACCGCAGTGTGCAGTCCGAGGCAAAGTGCGTTTCTGTTCACCGGTTCACCGCCACCCCAGACATGTAAACCCACAATGACACGTCATGCGAATTGGATGCGGTTCAACTTCACAAATATGTGAACCCAGCCTAAGTCATCATTCTGTAGGTAATAAAACCTTTTGCATGTGTTCACTGTACAGATTGCCCAGTTAAAGCCTTTGTTACCCCAACACTTCATATTCCTGATAGGCATCTGCTGTACCATTTACTTGTATGAGAAAGTATCCTGTTCTCTTTGAATCACTTCCTTTGTGTTCCTGCCAGTTCCTCTGCTTTCCTATTAAAATCTGACCATGCTAAGTAGTAGAGCACAGCATGGTCAGTTCTCTAGCTATGCTGGGAACTCAGCCTGCTCTTCTCTAATGATCAGACTTGTCCTGACATGCCCCCGCTGCATAGCCTCCCACTGGGAAGATCAGTGTGCTGCTGCTCCTTCCCCAGCTCCTGTGCAGCTGAGAACAGAGTGTAATCACAAAAAAAAGGTATATATTGTTTAATAAAATTATTATATAATATAAATAGCAGCAGGATAATAGCCACCGCGAGCCCGTGGGGGGGCGCGTATCACGGCGATCGGTAGTGTGGTGTGTCAGTCTGACACACCACTGCACCGATCTTAGTAAAGAGCCTCTGACAGACTCTTTACCACGTGATTAGCCATGTCCAATCACGGCTGACCACGATGTAAACAGGAAGAGCCGTTGATCGGCTTTTCCTCACTTGTGTCTGATAGATACGAATAGGAGAGCCGATCGGTGGCTCTCCTGACAGGGGGGTCTGCGCTGTTTAGCAAAAAATAAAAAAAGTAGGAGGTGATCAAATACCACCAAAATAAATCTCTATTTGTGGGGGAAAAAAAATGATAAAAATTTCATTTGGGTACAGTGTAGCATTATTTGGGAGAAATCATACATATTGTAATGAAACCTGTTTAATATGTCCGGAATTGTATTCAAATAGCCAGTCTGGATTAAATTTTAAAGGCTTCTGAATAAAATTTGTTGACTCAGTCTAGGTTTACACTGCTGAGATGTCCGAGATCGGATGTGATTCGCACCGAAAATCACATGCGATCTCTGTGCGATGCGATTTCAGCCATACAGACAGTATGACTGAATTCGCCACGCATCCGGCCCAAACTCGTACAGGGCCCTTTTTTTGGTCCGCAGCAGAATCGGATCGCTTGGGTGTTCACACCATGCGATCCGATTCCTGTACGAGTTTGCAGATTGCACTGCGATATGCAAACTGATTTGGAGGTGTCATTAACGTTTCACTGACACTCCCAGCAGTTTGCATAGTGTAGTGTGAACTGCCGCCGGGAGGCATGCGATGCGGGAACCCGCAGTAGATTCACAGCGTTCCCGCATCGCAGCAGTGTGAACCTAGCCTCAATGATGGCAAGAAAGAATGATACGTGATTTTTCTGAATTTCTGTACAAATGTTCAAATGAAAGTCTAATTACCTTCCACTGTTACTGGGAGGATAACCTAGGTATTTTAAAGGTTGGGGGCAGGGGGGATACATATTAAGATCAATAAAATATTAGGCATAGGTGATGCTTGGGGAGCATAGGCGTTTATAGTTAAATTCACTACAGTTTATGGTAGGGGGGGTCTCAAAATTTTCTAAACAGTCCTTCAGACTTTGGGGGGGCAGCAGGGGTGGAAATTTTCATGGCAAAAGTGGGAGTAAATCTAACAACATCCGGTATAAGGTGGAGGAATAGTGCCCCATCGCAGATATCAATGGGAGAAATAGTGCCCCATTATTGGTGCCAGTGGGAGAAATGGTGCCCCATTGTTGATGTTAGTTGGCAGAATAATGTCTGGTATCAGTGGCAGAATAGTGCCATAAAGGAAAGGAAAGGACCGCATCCGGCCCTCGGGCCACAGTTTGATGACCACTGGTTTATGGTGTCAGAAGCTGGACATCAGATTGCTGGTGCTGAGAATTAAAGTACCCCCACTAAGTAATGATATGCCATGCGAGAGCATTTTTTTTTTTTCCATATGGCCCATTGGTAATTCATTTTTTTTTGTTTTGTTTTTTAAGAGAAAAAAAATAAAAAATAACACTTTCACTATGTGTGTTGCATCCTTACACCAGCAATCAGAAGATAAGATTTGGGTCACAAAACACTTTTCTTGGCCACATCTGCCCAGATGACCACTTATGACCTGTCCCTGCTGTTAGGTCTTCAATATGGAGTTGGGTCTCACTAACATTCCATTCTTTGTAACATTTGACCATCTAATGCCACCCTTGGCCTGCCCTTGCTGTAAGTCACTTAGGTCTTCGCCACCATTCTTGGTAACATCTGACCATCTAAAGCCAACCTTAGACTGTTCCTGCTGTTACTAGGAACGAAGTGTTAGTGGGACCGAACTTTGTGGTAAAGACATAAGTGGCTAAGTTTAGTACACATGGGCTCAATATCGGGCGACATCAGCCGATTCAATAGAAACCATCCGACATTCGGCTTGTGTGTATATGGCAGCTGGTCCGACGGAAGCTGGCCATTCGGCCAGCTGCTGTTGAAGGATCATGACTGAAAATGCTCTGCCTGCCGGCTCCAATGGCTGGGAGGGGTGACTGGAGTGTTCTGGCAGGGGGGCCACCCCCTGTCAGAACACAATAGCTCAGCAGGGTAGATTGATGTACCAACATCGGATTGTTAGTACAGCAGCTCCAACCTGGACTGTCAGTTTTCTTTTGTTCAACCCGCTGAGTTGCATATAAAAGAAATAAAACTAGTAGTATGTGCGAGAATTTAGGTCTTCTACATCAAGTTTAGTCTCATTAACACTTCCTTTAACAACTGCCCATCGAAAGCCACCCTTGGCCTGTCCTTGCTGTGACAGTCGCTTACGTCTTAAGCTATGACTAAGCACCGTGTTCGGTGTGAAACATGTCAGCGGCTGTGCAGTTAGTCTGTTTGCCAGCCTAGATGCTATGATTTTAATTACATTTTTGAAATAAAGTTGAATAATTTGGAGTGCGGCTATCCAGCTACATCTTTTCTACTTACGTCGTTAGCACGGAGTTGAGTCTCACTAAAACATCATTCTTGTTAACATCTACTAATCTAAGGCTGCCCCTGGCCTTTTTCTGCCGTTAGGTTATTGTTGGGTCTCACCAAAACATAGTTCTTGGTAACATATTCTTACCTATGGCCAACCTTGGCCTAGCCTTGCTGTTACCAGGAATGAAGTGTAAGTGAGACACAACTCCATGGTGAGGTTCTCAGTGACTTAAGGCATCTCCATGAAGTTGTGTCTCGTTAACACTTCATTCTTGATAATATTTGCCCATTTATGGTCATCCTTAGCCTGTCCTTCTGCTACAGTCACTAAGGCCTTCAGCACAGAGTTGGGTCTCACCAAAACATCAAAGCCTGCCCCTGGCCTTTTTCTGCTGTTACAGTCACTTAGGTCTTCACCACTGAGTTGAGCCTCCCCAAAACTTGGTTTTGGTAACATATGCCCACCTATGGCCAACCTTGGCCTGTCCCTGCTATTACTAGGAATTGAGAGTTAGTGAGACCTAACGTCATGGTGAAGATCTAAGTGACTTAGTGAAACCCAACTTCATGAAGAAGACCTAACATTTTGCTCTTTGTAACATCCGACCATCTAAAGCCATCCTTAGCCTGTCCATGCTGTTACAGTCACTTAGGTCTTCGCCACAGAGTTGGGTCTCACTAAAACGTCGTTCTTGGTAACATCTGATCATCTAAGGCTGCCCATGGCCTTTCTGTTAGTGACATTAGGTCATCACCATACAGTGGAGCCTCACTAAAAACATTGTTCTTAGTAACATGTGCCCAACTATGACAAACCATGGCTTGTTCCTGCAGTGACAGAAAAAGAAAGAGACCCAACTCAATCTTGGTAACCTCTCCCCATCTATGATAACCCTTAGCCCTTGTACACACGGTCGGAGATTCCGACGGAATGTGTCCGATCGGACCGTTTTGTCGGATATTCCGACTGTGTGTGGTCTCCATCGGACTGTTTCCGTCTGAGTATCCGACGGACCAAGTTTTCCAACTTGTTGGTAAAATTTTCACACAAAATGCTCAAATCGGACATACTCCGATCATGTGTAGAGAATTCCGATCGGACAAAGTGCCACGCATGCTCAGATCAAATTCCTACACCAAAGCTATTGGCTACTAGCGTGAACGTAGTCCCGTCGTAGCGAAATAACGTCATCACGTCGAATTTACCGACAACTTTGTCCGACCGTGTGTATACAACAGTTTCGGACAAAATCCGTCAGACAAAATCCAATGGATTTGGTTGTCGGAATCTCCGACTGGGTGTACAAGGGCAAAGCCTATCCTGCTGTTACAGTCACTTAGCTTTTCACCATGATGATATTGGCTGACACCGAAGACGCAAATATGACAAATATTTGACAACACAATTGCAGATGTATATATTGTGAATGGAATGTGTGAGGCTGTTAGGCTGGACATTTTGTAGCTTGAAGCCTCAAGCTACAAAATGTTGGAGGGGGAAAAGAAAAAAAAAAAAAAAAAAAATATATCATTCTCTATGGAGATGGTTCACTTCTCCACTCCAAAACGCCTGAAGCTCAAGCAAGTTCTGGAACTTTTTTTTTTTTGACAGATTTGGGTGTTTTTCTGCTTTTTACATTGGTCACCTTTTGACCTGTACAAAATTGCGGCAAAAATGCATCAAAATCGTGGCAAAAGCTCCAATATATTATGACCTACACATACCTCTCTACTGCGTTCGTGCAACGATCATAAATCTGCCAGCACAACTAAGCCACTCTTACAGAAATACGTGACATTTAAGCTCAGTAAGCTTTGCTCTACTTATTAAACATGATCACGTTGACAAAACAGCCCTATGGCCCAGTGAAGACGAGGCAAACAAATATCACCTGCGTCCATCTCCTGCCTGCATGACACAGCCATGGACTACAGGACACAGGGGTTGACTTACTAAAACTGGAGAGTGCTAAATCTGCTGCAGCTTCCAGCTTTTTTTAATAAAAAGCTTAATTGAACAAGCTAAAAGTTAAGCTAATACATTATACAATTTCCTTATTCAATTTCCTTTAGATTTATCTTCAACTATGTAGTACAAGGGCTTGCCTGATTGGATACAAAATGAAAGTGTTTAGGTTTGACCTCATATCATATGGTTCTGGTAAATCTAGAGGAAAATTGTACAAGAAAATTGTATAATGTATGGCCAGCCTTAGATGCTGACGATTGGCTACCACGCACAGCTGCACCAGATTGCATGCCCTGAAGACAAGAAAATGACTGGAGCACAGAGAAATAAATAGTGCATGGTTTAAAATAAATAAACCAAAATCAAAGCTCTAATAAAACAAAATTTTATATATATATATATATATATATATATATATATATATATATATATATATATATATATATATATATATATATATATATATATATATATATATATATATATATATAAAAATTTATTTATTTTTATGTATTATTATACAGGATTTATATAGCACCAACAGTTTATGCAGCACTTTATAACTTAAGGGTAGACAGTACAAATACAATACACTTTAATACAGTAGGAATCAGAGTGCCCTACTACTTAGAGCTTACAATCTAAGGCCTCATTTAGAAAAGGCAGATCCGCATGCACGGAGTCCGCCTCTGTCCGCCGGCTCAGCGGGAGTTCTCTCCGTTGATCTCCGCCGAGCCGGCGGATGATAGGTCCCACTCTGCTCACTGAGCGGGGAGGGGCTTGCCGAGTGCCGCAGGATTCTATGGAGAGATCTGATGAAAACGGACAGCATGTCCGTTTTCATCAGATCTCACCAGATCCGATAGCGATGGATCCGGACGTATGGCCCTCCGTCTGCTTTTGGCGGATTGGACCGGGTCGGATGTCAGCGGACATGTGGGGGAATGTGCTGATGGAGAAGATAAATGTACAGTTGTTAGGTGGGTGCCAGATAGGCTTCTCTGAAGAGATGAGTTTTCAGGGATCGTCTGAAAGTGGATAAAGTAGGAGAAAAATCTGACAGATTGGGGTAGAGCATTCCAGAGGATGGGAGAGGCTCTGGAGAAGTCCTGAAGTCGAGCATGGGATGAGGTGACATGGGAGTTTGAGAGCAGGCGGTCTTGGGAGGAGCAAAGGGAATGATTAGGTTGGTATTTTGAGTCTAGGTTAGCAATGTAGCTGGGGGCCAGGTTGTGGATGACTTTGTAAGTTATAGTTAGTATCTTGAATTTAATTTGGTGGCTGAGTGGCAGCCAATGGAGGGATTGGCAGAGGGGTATAGCAGACGCTGAGCAGTTTGTGAGTTGGGTGAGCCTGGCAGCAGCGTTCATTATTAACTGAAGTGGGGAGAGCCTATTTAGAGTTAAGCCAATGAGGAGGGAGTTGCAGTAGCCGAGGCGGGAGATGTCCAGGGAGTGGATTAAAAGCTTTGTGGTGACATTGGTTAGGAAGGGGCGTATCATGGAGATGTTGGAGGTTGAGGCGGCAAATTTTGGAAAGCAATAGGATGTGGGGCTGAAACGTTCGTTCAGAGTCCAGGATTACACCTAGGACCTTGGTGTGGGGGGACAAGTTGATAGTTGAGCCATTGATATCGACAGAGAAATCAGAGGAAGTGGCACCTGAGGGAGGAAATATCATGAGCTCGGTTTTGGATAGGTTGAGTTTGAGGAAGTGATGTGACATCCAGGCTGATATGTCTGCTAGTAAGTTGGTAATGCATAAGGAGACAGATGGAGAGAGCTGGGGGGTGAAGAGATAGGATTTGGGCGCCATCAGCGTAGAGATGATATTGAAAGCCATGGGAGGCAATCAACTGACCCTGGGAGGTGTTGTAAATTGAGAAAAGGAGAGGTCCAAGAACAGAATATTGGGGGACCCCAACGGAGAAAGGAAGAGGAGAGGAGAAAGTAGAGTTGTGACACTGAAGGAGCGGTGGGATAGGTAGGATGAGAACCAGCGAAGAGTACAGTCACGGAGACCAAAGGAGTGGAGTTTATGGAGGAGGGGATGGTCCACTGTGTCAAAGGCAGCAGAGAGATCCAGGAGAAGTAGTACAGAATAGTGTCCGCTGGTTTTAGCCCTTAGAGGGTCATTTGAGAGTTTAAGGAGAGCAGTTTCCATGGAGTGTTGAGGGACTGAAGGGGATCGAGAAGTTTGTTCATGGTCAGATGGTCGCTCAGTCGGCTGTAGACCAGTCTTTCAAGAAGTTTGGAGGAGAAGGCGAGCAAGGAGATTGGACGTAGGATAAGATTGGTGGGGTCCAGTGAGGGCTTTTTAATTATGGGGGTGACTAGCGTGTGTTTTAGAGAGTTTGGGAAGATGCCACAAGAGAGGGAGAGGTTGAAAATGTGAGTTAGAGAGTGCAGAATCAAGTCAGAGGGCGAGTGTAGCATTTACGAGGGAGCAGGATCCAGGGGACAGGTGGTTAGATGACTGTTAGATAAAAGTTTAGCAACCTCATTAATACCTGCAGGGTTGAATGAGAGAAGTAATGATTAGATCTGTGGACATGGGGTGTTGCGTGGGGGAGGTTTATGCACGTTAGAGATCTCTTCATGAATTGTATCAATCTCATTTTTGAAGTGATTGGCCATCTTCTGGGCAGTGAGTGAGTTAGAGGTTGGAGGCAGTGGTTGGGCAGAGGAGAGTGTTGAAGGTAGAGAAGAGTTGACATGGACTGGATGAGAAGGTGTTAATGAGTGTGATAAAGTAGGTCTGTTTGGCAGTGTGGAGGCAGGAATAGTATTTTAGGAGGGCAGATTTATATTGTGTGAAGTCTTCCTGGCGCTTATCTTATGCCACAGACGCTCAAGAGCGAGGCTACGTTTTCTGGTGTCGTCTGTTTGCCAGGGTTGTAGCAGTCGGGGGCCCCAATTCTGCATGTAGTGAGGGGGGCAAGCTTGTCTAGGAAGGAAGACAGTGAGCTGTTGTAGATGAAAATGGCTAGGTTGGGGCAGGACAGGGGTGAGATTTTGTCATAGAGGTGATCAGTAGTAGAGTAGAGAAGAGAAGGGTTGAGGTGGCAAAGGTTTCTACGTTTAAAGTAAAGTATATAACCAAAGTATCAAATAACCCACAAAAAAAAAAAAAAATTGCGTTCATAATCCATTTTGAGAACGGTCTATAAAAAGCATTTGTTGCCACATTTCGAGATCTAAGGTCCCAATACGCTCCCTGATTTTCTCATCAGCCGAATGAAAAAGAAAATATTGATCGCAATAAATCAAGTAACATTTGCCGTACCGGAAAGTTCCTAAAATCTTTTATGGTGCTTTAAAAAAAAAAAAAAATCTTCAAGCATGCTGGAAAACATCTGTCACTTTAAAAGTCAGAAGAGTTGTTTCAAGAAAACAGAATTGGGTTGATCTACTAACACTGGAGCGTCCAAAATCTGGTGCAACTGTATTGTAGCCAATCAGCTCCTAACTTCACCTTGTTCAATTAAACGTGGACAATAAGACCTGGAAGCTGATTGGTTTCTATGCAGAGCTGCACCAGATTTTGCACTTTCCAGTTTTAGTAAATAATCCCCCAAAGTGGCATAGCAATTTTTTTTAGTTTTTACTGACAAAAGATTGGCATGTCTATGGTCATACACATTAATCTACAGCAGCGTCAGTACCTGCAATGAAAACGCATGCTTAGGAGGAACATTACGAGGCGGTGGTATTTTGCTCACCTTGGTTCGGCCATTAATAATGTAGTTGCCCAGTTTTCCACTACAGTGCATGATAACCTGGTCTATCCTGGACATAAGGAGCCCGATGTTCTCACACCCAGGCTCCTTCCCTTCCACCCAGGCGATCTGGTCACCACGAATGTTTTTAGATGGTATGGTCCTCTGACTGACCAGCTGTCCGTCCCGAAACTTCCCACTGCGGTTAAGTAATTCCACCTCGTCCAGGACCCGTGAGCCCAAAGCTTCCCCTAAAAAGTGGTCCTTGACACAAATACCGTAGTAAGTCATACATGGGACTATATAATCGAAGGCCATTTTTTCAGGAGTGACCACCGAATTATTGTTCGTAGCCGTTTTGGAGTTATTAGGCCCCTCTCGCCTGCAGGTAAGGTCTTGAGGGGTCTGAGTGTCGGTATGTACCTCGTTTTTACGCCTCTTGCCCTCCATGGGAGGGAATACAGAAGGTCCGCTCTCCGGTGCCATCACCATAACTGTATTCTCTGCTAATCCACTGCCAGTCCATTTCCTTTTAATGGGCACTCCATCCCTTCGCCCATTCACCACGACTTCTTGGCAACTGCTGCCACCTTCCAAGTCCCTTGAATAAGACCCTGTTATGTCTCTATTGACTATGGTGGCCGACCTGGCCATAGACATTTCCCCGTTGGGGGTCACCCGAACCCTCACTGGAGCCACCGTGCATGATGCCAAAAGTGCTTCTTCCTCAGCTTCGGCACACAGGTTCTCAGCAGCAGTCTTCTCCGGGATGGGTAAGGGGCGCAGGTGGCATCTGTTGCCCCCATTCAACACGCTGATGGTAGAGTGAACATCTGGAAGCGGATATCTGTCAACCCCCATCCTGACACACGGCAGAGTGGACAGTGCGCTGCAGTTCCCCTGGTCTTGGCTGGATGGCTTGACTTCACTCTTTACAGGCTGACCCAGCTGGTGCACTCTATCCATGTCAGTGTCAGCATGTCCCCTGCACGTAGCACACGTCCTGGCCCCATCATTCACAGGGTAGTGCAGGTCACAGCAACAGCCAGCAGGGGTAGGGCACTCATTCTAGTCTTCAGCTGACAAGTAGAACTCCTCTCCTCTCCTCTGCAGTGACAGGCGATCAAGTCAAAGCACAACTTTCTCCTAGAGAAGACAAACAGAGTGGTGTGGTTAGCACTCCTCCAGCCCCAGCTAACACGCCCTGCCTGCTATCTGAGGCTGATGCAGCATCTATAGAACCTACGCACCCTCCCAAACTACTTAGAACTCTAATCCTCTGCAATATGCCAGGGATGCTTCTGCAGGACTCTGGGTATCAGGGACAGCTGGCAGTGCCAGGCAGATGCAGAGCCTCCTGTTTGCCATGGAGAAAATAAGCCATCGGCACGAGGCTCTGCGCCACAGCCAATCCAGAAAGTCCCTGCCATGGTCAGCTTAGGTGACTTACCGAGACAGCGGAGCAACGTCCTCAGTGTGCCCAGACACTGACACCCAGGGCTGTCTGCAGGCTGTCTGGAGCCCCCACCCTGCTGAATGTATGCATGCTCCTAAATGTATAGAATGCCCAGGAGAGGGCAGAGCAATGATGTGCATGGCTGACAGTGCATGTCTGTGTGCTACACTCAGTGTAGGAGAGGGCAGAGATGCAGCATTACCTGTGCCCTTTACACACTACCCCTGTGCCCACCTGTGCTTTCCATAGCCTCTGCCCATGTGTCCTCTTAGTGTATCCTGTGCCCACCCTGCGCCATCATGTAACTTACCTTGTGCCCACCCTTTTACTGTACCCACTGTGCTCTCTCCATCTTATATTGTGCGCACCTGTGTCCTCTACACCTTAACTGCTACCACCCTCCCCCTGTGCCCACCTGTGCACGCTACCCCTACCCCTTTAGTCTTCTGAGCTCTCTCCATCTTATCCTGTGCCCACATATGCTTTCTGAACCTTACCCTGTGCCCTCTTTCACGTTAATTTGTGCCCACCTGTGCTCTCTCCTTCCTCTATGTCCCCCTGTGCGCTCTCCTTCCCCTGTGCCCACCTGTACTCTCGCCTTTCCCTGTGCCCTCTCCTTCCCCTGTGCTGGCTCTCTTTCTCCTGAGCCCACCTTTCCCCAGTACCCACCTGTGCTCTCTCCTCCTTACCCTGTGCCTACTCCATCTTACACTGTGCCCAACCTGCCCTGTGCCCTCTTCGCCTTACACTGTGCCCACACTAGCCCTGTACCCACCCTGCGCCCTCCCCACCTTACCCTGTGCCTACGCCTGTCCCTGGTGCTCCCAGGGCTGGATGTGAGTGCTAGCTCCTGTGCCCAGGCTCTATAGGGCTCCCGGCGCTCGCCCCGTGCTCCCGTTGGCCATGCTCAGATCAGACATGCCCCTCCCGGCACGGAGCAGGCTGCTTGTGTAATAGTAGTGATGTGCCCCCTCCTCCTGGACCAAGTCTCCCCCTCCATAAGGCTTTGTGTCATATACACGTGCACCATGATCATGTGACAGGGGACAAGCCGCAATGACGCATCGTGTCCGCTAGAGGGCGCCGGCAGGAGCCGATCCCAGCAGCGAATGACAGCGCTGAGTGCAGACGTGATAGACGATGTGTGTCCCCGGAGGAGGTCGGCTCATCCTCCCCTCTGATCTATACATCAGACAGGAGATCGGGGACAGTCAGCTCCTAGTACAGATACATTGGGGCAGGGAGCAGCCTGGAACACTCTCATATAAAGCTGCTTTCTATTTAACCCCCCCCCCCCCCAAAAAACCATCCAGATTGCTCATCCCTGTATGCAGCTGGCCATACACAGGCAGATGAGTGGCAAGGACAGGCAGATCTGGTCGTATTTGGTTCGATGGCATGCTGGTGGTGGCGGATGCAATGCATGCTCGTCAAAGGCTTTGTTCCTTTTTCTTTCGATGTTGGATAAAATCGCACGCTAATGAGCGTATTCATCTCTCTCCGACGCGTTCCTTATTACTTTCTTTTAACCCCTACTCAGCCAGAGGTTCAGATCGCATTTAAAACCAGCTTTGCTTATAATGCAGATTTTTGTATGTGTTTTCTCATGCGTCAATGTGTGGTTTTAGCACGCCAATTTATTTTTCATGTTGGTATAAAAATGTATTTAAACGTTTCAGTAACTTCAAAACTACATTAATAAATTCTGGATCCATCACGATACACAACTGTAGTATAATTTACCTTTTAACATTAAAAAGCCTTCACACGTGGCTTTGCTATGCTTGGGGTCTGAGACCAGTAGAGGTAAATCTGACTACAAGACTACATTATTACATTTCATATATGTCACATATACAACTGTACTGTCATTTACATGTTATCAATAAAAAGCCTTGATTTGTAACTTAGCCTAGTTTGGGATCTGGAACTGGTAGAGGTGACTTTGCCTAGGGTGGGATCCAATGCCAGTAGAGGTTGCTTTGCCTAGGTTGGGATCTGAGACTGGTAGAGGTGACTTTGCCTAAGTTGGGATCTGAGATCAGTAGAGGTAAATCTGACTACAAGACTACATTATTAAGTTTCAGATACCTTACATATACAACTGTACTGTAATTTACATTTTATCAATAAAAAAGCCTTGACATGTGACTTAGTCTTGTTTTGGATCTGGAACTGGTAGAGGTGACTTTGCCTAGGGTGGGATCCAATGCCAGTAGAGGTTGCTTTGTCTAGGTTGGGATCTGAGACTGGAAGAGGTGATTTTGTCCAAGCTTGGGTTGGAGACCAGTAGAAGTTGCTTTGCCTAGGTTGGTATTTGAGACTAGTAGATGTGACGTTACCTAGTTTGGGATCTAAGACTGGTAGAGGTGACTTTGCCTAGGTTGGGATCTGAGACCAGTAGATAGGGATAGCCTAACGGTTCGCCCGGCGGTCCGTTCACGCCGAATTTCGTCTGTTTCGGTCTATAAACAATTCTTTTAATCGAGCACAGACCTTCTTTCTTCATTTGGCTCACTTCCTTGTCCAAAAAAAGCACACCGTACTATATGCCCATACCCTCCTCTTTGAAGAGGTTGAGCAGTGTCATATTTCTACTGGGGCTGCTTATTATGAGGGGCTCCCACCATCCCTGTGCTGTGCTGACTTCCTCCTGGGGCTGCTTATTATAAGGGGCTCCCACCATCCCTGTGCTGTGCTGACTTCCTCCTGGGGCTGTACCTCTGCTGTGCATATAATGAGGGGTTCCCATCATCCCTGTGCTATGCTCATTATGAGGGGCTCCCACCATCCCTGTGCTATGCTCATTATGAGGGGCTCCCACCATCCCTGTGCTATGCTGACTTCCTCCTGGGGCTGCTTATGGTGCAGGTGTCAGTGCTGTATATCAAGGTGCTGGTGTCAGTGCTGTATATCACGGTGCTGGTGTGAGTGCTTTATGTCACGCTGCTTATGTCAGTGCTCTCTATCATGGTGCTGTTGTCAGATCACTCTATCATGGTGCAGGTGTCAGTGCTGTATGTCACGCTGCTGATGTCAGTGCTCTCTATCACGGTGCTGCTGTCAGTGCTGTATGTCACAGTGCTGGTGTTAGTGCTTTATGTCACGCTGCTGATGTCAGTGCTCTCTATCACGGTGCTGGTGTCAGATGACTCTATCACCGTGCAGGTGTCATTGCTGTATGTCACGCTGCTGGCGATCATCTCCTGCATCCTCTTCTTTGCCTACCCTGACCTTCCCTCTCCTCCATTGCCTTCATGCGCTCCACAGTCCTGAATTGTCACAACAATTTCACATATAAAAAAAGAATGCTTGTAGTTGTCGATCCCAGATTCACCTCATACATGTGTTATGTCATTGGCCATGTGGTGGGACTATGTGTGCACAGCTAGTAATTATTTTGTGGCTGCAAATTTGACCAGTAGGTTTGCAAAGTTCACCTCCCATTGAAGTCAATGGGGCCCGCCGCGAACGCTACGGTTCGCGAACTATCGCCCGCGTTCGCGAAACGTCCCGTCGGAAGTTCGTACATCACTACCAGTAGAGGTAAATCTGACTACAAGACTACATTATTAAGTTTCAGATATTTCACATATACAACTGTACTATAATCTACATTTTATCAATAAAAAGTCTTGACTTGTAACTTAGCTTAGGTTGGGATTTGGAACTGGCAGAGGTGACTTTGCTCAGGCTGGGGTCTGAGAACAGTAGAAGTTGCTTTGCCTAGGTTGGTATTTGAGACTAGTCGATGTGACTTTGCCTAGGTTGGTATTTGAGACTAGTAGAGGTGAATTTGCCTAGGTTGGGATTCAAGACTAGTAGAGGTGACTTTGCCTAGGTTCAGATTTGAGACGCGTAGATTGGGCTTCGCTATGGTTGGGATCCTAGACTAGTAGATTGGGCTTCGCCTTGGTTGGGATCTTAGATTGGTAGAGGTGACTTTGCCTAGGTTGGGATCTGAGTCTGGTAGATGGGACTTTGCCTAGGTTGGGATCTGAGTCTGGTAGATGGGACTTTGCCTAGGTTGGGATCTGAGTCTGGTAGATGGGACTTTGCCTAGGTTGGGATCTGAGTCTGGTAGATGAGACTTTGCCTAGATTTGGATCTGAGACTGGTAGATTGTCTTTGCCTAGGTTGGGATCTGAGACCAGTAGAAGTTACTTTGCCATGTCTGAGATCAGAAACTGATAGAGTTGACTTTGCCTAGGCTGGGATCTGAGACCAGTAAAGGTTACTTTGCCTTGGTTGGGATTTGAGACTGGTAGAGATGACTTTGCTGAGATTGGGATCTGAGACCAATAGACATGAATTTGCCTAGGCTGGAAGATGAAACCGGTAGATGTGACTTTGCCGAGATTGGGATCTGAGACCAATAGACATGACTTTGCCTAGGCTAGAAGATGAGACTGGTAGTCTGAGACCACATTGTAATTTTGTAGCCAGTCAGAAGGTGAGAGGCTGCAGCAGGTGCTAATTTGTGTGAGATTTTTATGAAGGCACCAGGATTTAAAGAGAAAGTAAACCCTGATGAGTTTACTTCCTCTTTCATTCCCTGCAAAGGTAAAGCATAATGGACTACTATGCATCGCATAGTAGTCCATTATGTGTCACTTACCTGACACAGGAGCCAGCGAAGTCACCGCTGTCCCCTGTAGTCCGGAGCATCCATCTTCTCGGTGGGGTCTCGCAGCTCCACCGCTGTCACTCGGCGAAGCCGCGATGACGTCACTCCCGCGCATGCGCACGGGAGCCGACACGTGCGGCATCTTCGTCGTTGACAATGCCGTGCTCAGTGCGCCTGCGCGCCGCTGTCTATGGCGCATGCGCCGTAGACAGCGGTGCCTGTCTTCGGGCAAATATCTCCTAAACCGTATAGGTTAAGGAGATATTTCTTGGACCTACAGGTAAGCCTTAATCTAGGCTTACCTGTAGGTCAAAGTGTGTTGTAAGGGTTTACAACCACTTTAAGTGATCAAGTCATTTCAGCCTGCATGTCAATCCAGGAAGTACATGCTGATATTGGATGATGCCTAATGAAATATGATTTTATACTTATGGAAAGAAAAGATGAAGGCATTGTCACAAGCATTGTCTGAGAGTCAATTACTGTATTTTTTTGGCGTATAACACTCACTTTTTCACCATGAAAATCGGGTGCAAATAGTGCGTGCGTGTTATACGCCAATACTTCAATTTTAGCTGCCTCGGAGGGGACAGGGAAGGGGGCAGGACAAGCGCCATCAGATTACATACAGTGAGAATCTCCTGTTTACTTGGCGGCCTTTGTAATAGGAAGTCCCATCTCCTGGGCCACCATTGGACCAGTGTTCTGTCTATCATAGGAGATTCTCACTAAATGGCTGTAGATGGGCATCGATCAGGCTGCACCGATGGCAATGGTGACGCTGCTGCATTGATGGCAATGGCAAAGCTGCTGCATTGATGGCAATAGCGAAGCTGCTGCATTGATGGCAATGGCGAGGTTGCATTGATGTGGACTGATGAGGCTGCATTGATGGCACTTGTGAGGCTGCAAATGGACATTGATCAGGCTGCATTGATGGCAATAGTGAGGCTGCAGATGGGCACTGACCCTTATTTTGCTTAAAAGTTCCTTATTTAAAATTTAATTTTTTTTCCTGAAACTTCCCTCTTAAAATTAATGTGCGTGTTATACCCCTGTGCGTGTTATACGCCAATATATACTGTATGTGAAGAAAGCTTTTGGTAAAATGGAACTAAAATAATTCTGGTAAATTGAATTGAACTATTGTCAATAAAGTTGAAAAAGGCATAGGGTTGGGACACAGGTATTCAACTCAACAAACTGCAACGTGATGGAGTTTTTTTTTCTTTCATGTAATTTTTATTAGAAAATTTTTCATTAATACAAAACAGTAAGGCCTTTGTAATAAAGTCTTCGCAAACGAGAATAGGAAAGCAAATGGTCAAATTATAAAAAAATAAAATATATATATATATATATATATATATATATATATATATACATACCCTAAATAGAGTGAAAGGTAATACAATAGGTAAGAAAACAAATATATGGCCGGCTCAGGAATCTGTCTGGCTAATGTCCTGTACACACAGTTGGACTTTCCGACGGAAAACATGCAATTGGATCTTGTTGTCAGAAAATCCGATCGTGTGTGGGCTCCATCTGACTTTTTCTGTCAAAATTTCTGACACACAAAGTTTGAGAGCTGGATCTAAAATTTTCCAACAACAAAATCCGATCAAACAAGCAGAACAAAACTCTGGATAGCCTCACACTGGAAAAAGACTTGAAATCCCATCTTTAATTAAAACAACGTGGGTCACATCAAAACAAAGTGAAAAAATCCACAACAAAAGAATAACAGGGTACAGGAAAATGTTGACGTGTTTCGCACCATAATCAGTGCTTACTCATAGCTTTTTTTTTTTATTCTTTTTTTTTTATGTGACCCACGTTGTTTTAATTAAAGATGGGATTTCAAGTCTTTTTTCAGTGTGCGGCTATCCAGAGTTTTGTCCTGTTTGTTTGCTCATGGTGTGTGTAATGGTCAGCACCTGGGGCTCATCAATAGGAGACAGAGCTTCAGTCCTCGAGGATTACTTTGGAGCGGTGGTTCATCCTTTCTATCAACAAAATCCGATCGTTTAAATTCCAATGTGTAGACAATGCCGATGGACAAAGTGCCACGCATGCTCAGAATAAATTACGAGATGAAAGCTATTGGCTACTGGCCTGTTATAGTCCCATCGTACGTGTTCTACGTCACCGCGTTCAGAACGATCTGATTTTCTGACAACTTTGTGCGACCGTGTGTATGCAAGACAAGTTTGGGCCTAAAATCCATCAGAAAAAATCTAACGGGTTTTGTCGTCGGAAAGTCCGACTGTGTGTACAGGGCATTAAAATTCCTGGAAAGTAGTAATCTCTGAAAACACCAGTTAGGCTATATTAAAACCGTAGCTAAAAAGTGATGTCTTACTGGACAAAGGCCTGTAATTCTGCTGTCACAAGATGTTCCAAGAGGTATGGTAGTCCAGTGCAAACAAAATATAAGATGAGATTAAAAGACAGGAAGAAGGAGGAGGGGTATGATAGTATGTTAGACCAATGTAGACAAGAGAAATATGTAGAAAAGGAGAAGGAAAGGAGAACAAAAAGGGGACATGGGAAGGAACAGGACGATGACCGCGTCATTTTTTTTTTTTTTAAAGGAAACAGCAAGTGGAGATATCCTAAAAGGGAGCCCCAAAGTGCATCCAAGTGTCCTCCAGGTAGGGAGAATATTATTTATCACCTAGCCAAAAGAGCTTTAATAAGTTTAACCTCTCAAATATGAGAGTGTAACTTAAGTGTGGATGCTCCATGGGTCCGCCACCAGTGAGAGGCAATCATGCTTCTCGCAACTGTTAACACGTGTGAGGTCCACCTTCTGCAGTGCTACCCCCGAAGAACCACTGGTTATGTCCTGTCCTCTGTTCTTACTGTGACTCCAATAAATTCCTCAGCACTACTGACACCTTAGGGTACCAATTTTAACAGAGGAAGGCTGGTGAATTTTCAATACCTTAGGGTCACCCTGAAATTAAACTCTAGACTTTGTAGAAAATAACAGAGTATATTGTCAATTAATTATCAGATTGGACAAGGTATAACAGGAAAAAGTTTAACAGCATACACAATACACGGAGGGTTTCTTGAAATGTTTACGGTACTGCAAAAAACTCAAACCTGATTAGTTTAAACTGTAAAGCCCCGTACACACGAGCGGACTTTTCAACATCCAAAGTCTGACGGAATGATTCCGGCAGACTATTCGATCGTGTGTGGGCTGCAACGGACTTTTGATTCGCAAAAGTCTGAAAGACTTTAGAAAATGGAACATGCTTCAAATTTTTCCGACGGAACTCCGCCGGACCCAGTTCCTACCCAAAAATTCGCTTGTGTGTATGCTATTCCGACGGACTAAAACCGACGCTAGGGCAGCTATTGGCTACTGGCTATGAACTTCCTTATTCGAGTCCAGTCGTACGTCATCACGTTCGAATCCTTCGGAGTTTGGTGTGATTGTGTGTGGCCAAGTCCGCTCATTCGGAAAGTCCGTCAGAACTCTGTCAGAACTCCGGCAGAACTCCTTCGGAAGTCTGTCGGACATAAGTCCGCTCGTGTGTACGGGGCTTTACTCTCCTCACTAAGAGTCCATTCCCACAGGAGCAACTTTGGATCCGACTTGAAGTCGTCCCAAGTTGCCTCAAGTCGCGCAACATGATAAAATCAATGTAAGTGAATGAGAGCCGTCTTAAAGAGGAAGTAAACCCTGATGAGTTTACTTCCTCTTTCATTCCCTGCAAAGGCAAAGCATAATGGACTACTATGCATCGCATAGTAGCCCATTATGTGTCACTTACCTGACACAGGAGCCAGCGAAGTCGCCGCTGTCCTGTGTAGTCCGCCGCATCCATCTTGCTGGTGGCGTCTCGCAGCTCCGCCGCTGTCATTCGGCGAAGCCGCGATGACGTCACTCCCGCGCATGCGCACGGGAGCCGACACGCGCGGCAGATCCATTGTTGGAAAGGCCGCGCTCAGTGCGCCTGCGCGTCGCTGTCTACGGCGGTATAGGTTTAGGAGATATTTCTTGGACCTACAGGTAAGCCTTAATCTAGGCTTACCTGTAGGTCAAAGTGGTTTGTAAGGGTTTACAACCACTTTAATGCACACTACTGAAGTCTCTCCGACTTCAGAAAAGGTTCCTGTACTACTTCAATCCGACTTCTAGGCAACTTGTACCCATTGATTTCAATAGAAGTTGCCTCCAAGTCTGATCCCCTGTCTTAACTGAAGCAACTTTCCAGGAAGTAAAAATAGTTTTCTAGGCAAACCCCTCCCTCCCACAGGGCTGATTATTATGTGATTGGCCACTGGTAAAGTCTCCTCTCCTGGAAGCAACTTCAAGTTGCCTTGTAAGTTGCCTCAAGTCGTGCTGTGATTCACACTCAAGTCGTGTCCAAGTTGCCTCCCAAAGTCTCGCTCAAAGTTGTGTTGCCCCTGTGTGAACGGACCCTTAAGGAGCAGAAATAGGCAACCAAGATAGGTACCATACAAAGCTAGAGGCTAAGTTGCCAATGGTCTCTTACAATGAGGGAGATACACCTAGGTCTTTTGTAAAAGAAGATTTCAGTGTAATGGCAATGGCCCTCAATAGAAAGTGAACTCCTGTAGGTACAGTCCCTAAAGCGGAGTTCCAGTCATTCTTGTGTTTATTAAAAGTCAGAATCTACAAAAGTGTAGCTGGCTAGCTGCTGACTTTTAATAAACACATACTCACCTGTCCCAGGATCCAGCGATGTGGCCGTCCGAACAATCAATTCTCTCCCTCTCCTCAGTGCCGGCATTACAACTGTGGACACCTGGCTTTTGCAGCTTCCAGTTTCACAGCCAGATGCGCACTGCACATGTGTGATTTGAGCTGCACCTTCTGAATGGTTGGGCAATCTTCTGGGACATGTGACGTGTCCCAGAAGATTGCAGGTAGGGACAGGGAAGGGAGAACTTCCATTCAGACTACATAGGCCAGTGATGGTGAACCTATGGCATGCGTGCCACAGCTGGCATGCAGAGCCCTTTCTGTGGGCATGCCTGCTTACGTAGCCAGCGCTGCCAGGATAAGGGGGAATCCCCCAGCCAGGCAGTCACTTGCAATGGCAGTGAAGGCATGTAGGAGCTGGCGCTCTTCCTTGCAACAGTGCCAGTGGCGTCGGCAGGGGGGGTGGGCAGCCAGTCATCTCACCCCATGTGCGTCATTTAGGGGGGTGTAAAGTTACTCCTCCTCCTTCCCAAGGGTCTGTGCTACAGCTTATTGCCTCCCCTGGACTCCTACACCTCCAGTGAGGCATTCGGGCATTCCTCTCTGCGGTGCCCTATTCCAGCTCCCCTGCCTCAGGACTACTTTGGTCCAGCCCGGTGGCAATGTGACCTGTGGAACAGCGGAGGGGCAGTAATTTGAGCAGATCATGACCATGGGAGAAGTGCAGTGCAGGAGAGGCTGGATGGCGGGGACTCCTGCAATACTGTCCACCTGCTGCAGAGGAGAGCCCTGATGTGATGAATGATGAGGTAAGGAGGAGGATGGATCCTCTCTGATCTACATTGCATTGTGTGTGTGGTGGGGAGGGGGGTGAGAAGTGCAGGAAGTATGTGTCAGGTAGGTCAGTGTATGTTGCACAGTGCATTCTAAGGACAACACATTCCTGAACCCTACATTCTGAGCGTAACACACTCCTAATCTGGCAGAATCATTATACCTTTTTGGTCCCTTAGGGCTCATTCAGAGGGATGATCAGTCGCATCCTCTGTACAGACCGCTGGTAGGTTTAATTCTGTGTTGGCACTTTGAAATAAATAAGTTGGTTTTGTGTCGCTGTTTGGGCACTCGGGCTCAAAAAGGTTCATGATCACTGACCCAGGTGGTCTGAGCAAGAGTGGGAGCGGGTACCTGTCAAAACTAGGTACCCGCTCTTCTCCAAAAAAATGTACATGGCAAATGTGGCATAGGAGGGAGAGAGGAGTGCTTAAAGTGGAACTTCCCCTTTTGGGTGGAGCTCTGCTTTAAATTTAGTCTTCTGTCGGCTATATTGGGGCCCTTGAAGACATTGGCATGCCTAATGGTGTTGGATATTCCCACACTCAGTGGGATAGTTCTAAGAAACAATGGGCTCCTTAGCACACCTTAGATGCGGGAGGGGACCAGGTAAACAGTTAAAGTTCTACTGTATAGACTATAGGCCAAACAGGACTAGCGGTGCTCAATAGTTGGCAAGTGCAAAGTAATAGTGAATGGTAAAGGGTGATGAATCTTCCCAGAGAATATGCACAGTCACAAAACAAGACAATGATGGGTCAATAATCTGCTCATCGGCTTCCTCTGATCTTGCATTATATATACTGTAGGACAGTGAGCTTGAGTGCTGCCGGCATCTCCAACAATAGACTGAGAAAGTGAGAATTAGGGTGGAGCATGTAGGAAAACAAGGGTGAAGTACCAGTGATAGAGAATGTTGTATTGATTCTTTTTTTTTATCTTTTTTTTTTTCTTAATAAATATACAAACAAGAAAACCATACATAAAATACATCATACAAATCCCCACCCAAAATACAGACTTTAACCTAGATTGCAAAATATATAACTACTGAACAGTAATAAAATTACACCCAGGAAAAAAAAGAGAAAGGGGAGAGGGAATTGGGATGGTCTCTAAATTGCCAACACAGTGGATTTAAAGAGGAAGTAAACCCTGATGAGTTTACTTCCTCTTTCATTCCCTGCAAAGGTAAAGCATAATGGACTACTATGCGATGGTAGTACATTATGTGTCACTTACCTGACACAGGAGCCAGCGAAGTCACCGTTGTCCCCTGTAGTCCGGAGCATCCATCTTCTTGGTGGGTCTCACTGCTCCGCCGCTGTCATTCGGTGAAGCCGCGATGACGTCGCTCCCGCGCATGCGCAAGGGAGCCGCCACTCGCGGCATATCGCCATTGACCGCGGCGCGCTCAGTGCGCCTGCGCGCCGCTGTCTACGGCGCAAGCGGTGCCTGTCTTTCGGCAAATATCTCCTAAACCGTGTAGGTTTAGGAGATATTTCCTTAACCACTTCAGATCCGCGCTATTGCCAAATGACGGCATTAGCGCGGACCTACATTTCCGGGACTACGTCTATTGACGTCGTCCCGGTTACGAGCGGCCTGCGCGCCCCCTGAGGGGCACGCGCGGCGCGCTCTGTGATCGGCGAGTCCGTGAGACTCGCCTGATCACCGATACGTGTAAGGGGTCGATCCCGACCCCTTATCACGTGATCAGCTGTCAGCCAATGACAGCTGATCATGTGATAGAACGGAGCCGGTAATCGGCTATTATTCCTCCTCGCGCTGACAGCGCGAGGAGAGAAAAAAAAAGCCGATCACCGGCGGCCGTGATCGGGACATCAGTCCCGATCACGGCCATCAATACAAGGGACCACCTGCCACCTGCCTGTGCCCACCTGCCTCCCGCAGTGCCATCCTGAAGTAAAATAAAAGCAAAAGTAAGTGCCCCCCGTCAGTGCCCATAGTGCCCACAGTGCCACCCACAGTGCCACCCACAGTGCCACCCCACAGTGCCACCCACAGTGCCACCCAATCTGCCTCAAAGGTGCTGCACCCCAGTGCCGCCCATCAGTGCCCAGCAGTGCCGCCCATCAGTGCCCAGCAGTGCCGCCCATCAGTGCCCAGCAGTGCCACCTATCAGAACCACCTATCAGTGCCACCTATCAGTGCCCATCAGTCCCATCTATCTGTGGTACCTATCAGTGCCCATCCGTGCCACCCATCCGTGCCACTTATCCGTGCCACCCATCCGTGCCATCTTATCTGTGCCCATCTTTGCCCATCAGTGCCGCCTTATCTGTGCCCATCGGTGCCGCCTTATCTGTGCCTATTAGTGCCGCCTTAACTATGCCTATCAGTGCCCACCGGTGCAGCCTATCAGTGCCCACCAATGCAGCCCATCAGTGCCCACCAATGCAGCCCATCAGTGCCCACCAATGCAGCCTATCAGTGCCGCCTAATCAGCGCACTTCAATGAAGGAGAAAAATGACCCGTTTGCAAAATTTTATAACAAACTATTAAAACATGATTTTTTTTTTTTGCATCTTTTTTTGTTTGTTTAGCAAAAAATAAAACTCCGAGCTGTAACTAAATACCACCAAAAGAAAGCTCTATTTGTGGGAAAAAAATGATAAAAATTTCATTTGGGTACAGTGTTGTATGACCGCGTAATTGTCACTCAAAGTGCATCAGCGCTGAAAGCTGAAAATTGGTCTGGGACTGAGGGGGGTTTAAGTGCCCAGTAAGCAAGTGGTTAATCTAGGCTTACCTGTAGGTCAAAGTGTGTTGTAAGGGTTTACAACCACTTTAAAGGTTCTGAGCGAAAATCAATGTAGCCATGCTTCCATATGGAGTTGTTGAATGTAGTGGTTCACCTGTCACCCAGCCCAGCCAGACATCCATCTCTCAGTCACTCAGAGACATAGAACAGACCATAGCTTTTTTTGTTTTTTTATTGAGGAGATTAAACTTGGATGGGAAATTGGGAATTATGGGATGTCCGGAAATATTCAGTGCTAACTTGCTTGGGACTTCTATATACTCTTCAGTATATACACTCCAGTCTTCTCTCCAGCACTTACTCTTGCTTAAGACCTCCTAAACTTCACTCCTACAGCACTTCTCTTGCGGCACACCGTTACTCCTCCAGCACTTCACTTCCTGCAGACAACACTCCTGAATAGTTAGCACTGCGTGGTTAGGCCTGACACTACTTCAGCCAGGCCACAGTGAACTTTTGCGGGCAGGGACCTCAGGCCCCTGTGGTGTAGAAATAGTTTAGGTGCTAACTGTCCTCTATTCAGCTACCACTCCCAGATAGCTCTCTTCAAGCCCTGCCAACCAGCCTGGCTGCAGAGACTTCTTTCCACTGCCCTTCCCACAGTCCTCTCTTCTGGTTCTGCCCTCATCTCAAACTGCAATTTCCCAGTTCTCTCAGGCGTGCCTCCTGACTGTGCTCACTCACCAGCCCTCATGGCTGCGACCAGTTGTCATCCCTGCAGACTCTTAGACGTGTTCTCTCCCGCTGTCCTCTACTTGCTCTCTCATGTGCCTCTCCTTCCAGGATCTTTTCACTCCTCCTGGATGCACCCGAGCCCTGGCCCAGGGTCACCCCCCCCCCCCCCCAGACTGGGGAGCTCCCTGTGGGCCCTGAAAGCCTTCACACTCTCTCACTCCAGCTCTTCCACCCGACAACTCCTCCCTAGATGATCTAGATGGTATTTTAGGAGGCCTACCCCTTGCCAATCCAAGTTGGGGATTGGTCAAGGCTCCTCAAGACACCCCAGGCAGCTCCACCTCTCCCCCCTCCTCCTCTCCTTCCAGCACTTTCTAGAAGGAAGAGGGAGGTGACAGTGATGCTACCTGTGAGTCAGCCCTGCCCTAGGCCACTCCCAGCCCGGAAAGAAAACAAACAAGCCTAGCCACTGCAAAGACAAATCCGAGACTGGAGGATTTACAACATCCAACATCTTCGGGACCCTATATACCACCTTGACATACGTTTATAATTTTAAAAAATTCATTATTTTGGTACAAATAGAAGAGGTGTGTGCTAGTCTTAACATATTATGTCTCTGTCAATCTGTAAAGAGGCAGCCTAATGCTGGGTACACACGGGAATTTTTTTTTCTGTTCAAACCAGTGGGCTAAATGAAAGCAAAACGTACAGATTACAGTACTAACGCATCTGATGTTAGTGCGGTGATCTCCCCACTGAACCATTGAACACAATGTTCAGCATAATTCACTGTCTGTGAATGGTAATCAGACGCTCGTTTTCCAGCATGCTCTTTCAACAGAAGCCGGATGAGGAGCTGTATACACTGGCCAGAATTCAGCCATTTTCTACAGAACCAACCGTTTTTTGGCCCATCTCCACCGAACTTAACTATGTCTCCCATTCCCTAAGGAATCTGAGACCTATAGTGACATCATGTGGTACAACAATTTTTTGGAGATAGCTAACAGACCTTTGTCAATGGGCTGCTTGAGCCATAAAGTTGCATTGATTCTCTTAGTAGGTTGTACAAAGAGAAAATTTGTGTGCCTCACACCAGATTTTGCCCCATTTCTCTGCTGTAAACTCTCTATTTAAAATCAGTTCATATTTTATCATTTAGTTGTGCTTTGTAGATGTGTCAGGGCTTGGGGTTATCAAAATTTTGTATACGTCAAAGACCAGGCCTCTGCCTGTTGCACCTGAATTGCAAAACCTTTTTAAAGGGGGTAGGTGAGGAGAAGGTCAAATTGGAGGAAATAAAATGAACAAAATTAAAACTTAACAGAGCTCTTGACGATAGATCATATCTCTGTTTTAGGGTGGCAGAAGGTTGGACAGTTCTGGTGTGTACATCCAAGATACTACCGAGGTGATATTGAGATGTGAGTTTCCATGATAGTACCATACATTGTGTCAAGCCCTTGTACACACGCTCGGACATTCCGATGTAAAATGTCCGATCGGACAGCGTTGTTGGATAATCCGACTGTGTCTGGGCTCCATTGGACTGTTTCCGTCGGAATATGCGACAGACAAAGTTTTAGAGCTGGGCTATAAAACTTTCCAACAACATGATCCGATCGGACTTTGTCCAATTGTGTGTAGAGAATTCCGATTGGACAAAGTGGCACGCATGCTCAGATCAAATTACTAGACCAAAGCTATTGGCTACTAGCCTGAACGTAGTCCCGTCCTAACGAAATAACGTCATCACGTTACGTACGATCGGATTTTCCGACAACTTTGTCCGACCGTGTGTATGCAACACAAGTTTCAGACAAAATCCGTCGGACAAAATCAGACGGATTTTGTTGTCCGAATGTCCGACCGTGTGTACAAGGGCTTAGGCTGCCAGGTATGGTTGGGGTTTAAAGAAAAGAGATCAGAGGAGATGTGAGAGATACTAGTTGGAATTCAGATATACAAGCGTTCCAGATTGCTTTGGTGAATTTGATTACAAAAAGAAGGTCTGAGTCTTGAAGAACAACCAAAGGTGCCCATATCAGAGAATTACAGTTGACTGCGGCTAACCACAGCTTTTCAATCTCTGATTGTTTGTTGTAGGAATATAAAATAGACCAGACTGTCACTAGGCTGAAATTAGCTTTATAGTCCTTCTTTATAATGTCATGAAAATGCACACCCCCCTTGGGATTAAGGCTTTATTCACATCTGTGCGCACATTCTTAAAACACGCTTGCAGTGCATTGTCCATGGCACTCCAAACATGACCAGAAAATGCACATTTTTGCATGCAACAAAATGTACTAAAACAGACCGTAAAAGGTGCTTTGACGTGTTTCTTGTGTGTAGAGCAGCCCATTCAAATGAATGGGCTGCCCTTTGTTGTTGCATCAAAAAATGCGCCCTTTGGAAACGTGCAGTGCCAATGGGGCCTTAAGGACCATAAAAACAGTTTTTGCTACTGTATGATGTTTGTTGTCCCACCATGTAAATATCAATATGTCTTGGAATTTTTTGAGATTTGACTGGGGATTTCACAGAGAGCTTGTGAAAGTAATAAAGCAGCTTGGGTAAGATGGTAATTTTGACTGAAGCAATCTTACCCAACTAGGAAGTATGTTGTGTTATCCATTGACGCAAGAGCAATCAACGCGGTGGAGTTTTAACACACAGGCTGCCAACAAAGGTGGGTATACATCATATTCTTTACCGGGCTGGGCTTACTTTTTTTTTTTCTTACTAGTTTTGAATGTTTTCCATTTTGTAATGACAGAGTCACTATAGGGAAGGGTTTCTCAAATTGAGTTCTGTGACATTGGGCTCTTCCAAAGGTTGTTAGGAGTTTCTTGAGCTACGAGCAGTTTCTGACTCACAGATAAGTAACCACTAAAACCAATGTCCACTCTATCTTTTGTACATGGAGCATTCTACCCACCAATGTAAAGATCCTTCTTCTTCCCACTGGCCACCATTGTAAGGGGTCACTTTTCCTCTAACCACCAATGTAAGAAGCATTCCTTCGCCTGACCACCAGTGAATGGGACATTCTTTCAATTGACTTCCAAAGTAAAAAGCACTCTTCTTCCCACTGACAACCAATTGAAAGAACATCCTTCCCACTGACCACCAGTTTAAAGAACATTCTTTCCACTGACCACCAATGTAAGAAACATTGTTCCCACTGACCGCCAATGTAAGGGGCATTCTTCCCCAAGACCACCAATGTAAGTAGCATTGTTCTCAATGACCACTAAAGTAAAGGAGTCCTCCTCCCAATTTCCAGGGGTCCTTTTCCTGCTACCAATCTAAGGGAGCCTCTGGTCTCCACTGACCATCTAAGTAAGGCTGGCCAACGGCCATAGACGGGGCAAGTTTCTTTCCTGCAGACACAGGTTGCAGTAAAGAAATTTGCATGACTTCCCCATCAAAGACACAGACAGTGCTGAAAGAGGAATTCCTCCTGCCGCGCAATTGTCTGCTCCCGGCGGGGTAGGGGGTGGGCTGGGGAAGACGCCCCAACCAGGAGAAGTGATTATTTCTAGCGTCTATAGCAGCCACTAGAGATAATCACAAGTGAATCCAGCAGGCTGGCTGTACCCAACTTGATCGATCAATCAACTTGGTACATTCAGCCTGCCGCACATGGTTCGAATCTCGACCAGTTCCTGCTTAACTGGCCGAGATTCTAACCATCTATGGCCAGCCTAAGAGAGGATTTCACTGACCACCTATATAAGGGGGCGCATTTTAAGTGGCTTACTGTAAACAAAAAGGTGTGATATGTAGATACAATAAATACTATCAGATTTCCCTCAGTCCTGAAAATTATCTCAATGGTTTCATAGGGGCATCTAACTTTCTTTATCTGCATACATGCATTCGTCCAGAACACAGCAGCCAGATTATTAACTGGAAAAAAACCCTGGGAATCAATTACCCCGTCCCTGAGGACTCTCCATTGGCTAGCCGTGAAGGACTGGGCTATATTCAAGACCCTCTCCCTTTTTTACAGATGTACACAAGGAAAAGCCCCGCAATACCTCTGTGACAAAATAAAGCACTACACCCCAGGTCGCTCCCTCTGGTCAACTAACCAGAACCTCCTCCACATCCCCAAGACCCGTTATAAATCAAAAGGCAAATGGAGGTTTGCAGTCCAAGGACCTCGGCTATGGAATGCTCTACCCGTGGACATCCGCTAGAAAGAAAACCATCTGGCCTTCAGGAAGAAGCTCAAGAAGCATCTCTTCTGAAGACTCAGATGGACACTGGTTGGCAAAAGCGCCTTGAGGCGATTTAGTTTGCATATGTAGTGCTACACAAGTTACTCATTCATTTACTCATTCATTCACATGTCTCTAATTACTGACATAACTTCATCCTTTGTTGCATCTCCATGCTGCTGATCTCCTGCAGCCTCTTTGTAGTCATTTCCTGTCTACAGCTCTATGTAGTTACTTAAGCTGGACAGTATACTTAACAAATATATTTTGTTCTGATTCCTTTATCCACGCTAAATAGCCCAAATGAAAGAATCTGCTGGCTATTGTATTCTGACAACAGGAGTCTGTGGTTGTCAGATTACCTAAACAATGTCTGCATCTGATTGGTTGCAGGCACTGTAGAATCAACACATTTCCTACCAGTTACTTTGACAAAAGTCAATCATTTAATCGGCTTTCTTTGGGCCAGATTGTGCCAGTAGAGGCACCCATGTCAAGAATTTTGTATGATTGAAAATAAAAATGAGAAATGACGAGCCATATGTGGAAGCCTTTAAGGCGAACTTCCTGATGGTGACAATGGTGGAATATGCCTGTGCCATGAGCTTTGGCATTGCTGTTTATCGTCAAAACTGGATGTTTAATAGTTACATAGTAGGCGAGTTTGAAAAAAGACAGTCCATCAAATCCAACCTATGTGTGTGATTATATGTCAGTATTACATTGTATATCCCTGTATGTTGTGGTCGTTCAGGTGCTTATCTAATAGTTTTTTAAAGCCATCAATGCGCCCCGCTGAGACCACCGCCTGTGGAAGGGAATTCCCCATTCTAACCACTCTTATGCCCCATACACACGATCAGAAATTCTGCCAGCAAAAGTAGGATGTGAGCTTTTGGTCAGAAATTCCGGCTCCATTGGACTTCTGCTGGCGGAATTCCAGCCAGCAAAAGATTGAGAGCAGGTTCTGTATTTTTCTGTCAGAAAAAGTTCCTATCCGAAAATGCGTTCGTCTGTATGCAATTCGCATGCTCGGAAACAATTTGACGCATGCTCGGAAGCATTGAACTTAATTTTCTTCGTAGTGTTGTACGTCACCACGTTCTTGGCGGTCAAAAGTTCAGAGAACTTGTGTGGCCGCGCGTATGCAAGGCAAGCTTGAGCGGAATTCCACCGGAAAAAACATTTTTTTCTGACGGAATTTCTGATCGTGTGTACGGGGCATTACAGTACAGAACCTTCTACGCAGTTTAAGGTTAAACCACTTTTTTTCTAGTTTTAGTGAATGGCCGCGTGTCTTATTAAATTCCCTTTTGCAGAAATGTTTTATCCCTATTGTGGGGTCACCAGTACGGTATTTGTATATTGAAATCATATCCCCTCTCAAGCGTCTCTTCTCCAGAGAGAATAAGTTCAGTGCAACCTTTCCTCATAACTAATATCCTCCAGACCCTTTATTAACTTTGTTGCCCTTCTTTGTACTCTCTCCATTTCCAGCACATCCTTCGTGAGGACTGGAGCCCAGAACTGGACAGCATACTCCAGGTGCGGCCAGACCAGAGTTTTGTAGAGCGGGAGAATTATCATTTTATCTCTGAAGTTAATCACTTTTTAATGCATGCCAATATTCTGCTTGCAGCATCTTGGCATTGCATGCCATTCCTGAGCCTATCATCTACTAGGACCCCAGGTCTTCCATCCTAGATTCCCCCAGAGGTTCTCCCCCCAGTGTATAGATTGCATTCATATTTTTGCCACCCAAATGCATTATTTTACATTTTCTACATTGAACCTCATTTGCCATGTAGTTTTCCACCCCATTAATTTGTTCAGATCTTCTTGCAAGGTTTTCACATTCTACGGATAAATTATTGCCCTGCTTAGCTTAGTGTCATCCGCAAATATAGAGATTGAGCTGTTTAGCCCATCCTCCAAATCGTTTATGAATAGGAATGTTTCCAGGACAGAACCCTGGGGGGCCCCACTTTCTACACCAGACCATTCTGAGTATTCCCCATTTATCACCACCCTCTGGACTCACCCCCGTAGCCAGTTTTCAAACCATGTACTCACCCTATGGTCCATGCCAACGGACCTTACTTTGTACAGTAAACGTTTAAGGGGAACTGTGTCAAATGCTTTTGCATGTGACAGAGTGACAATGCAGAGGAGCAATTGGGAGACAGTGACACAGTGTTGTCATCCTATTGCAGGAAGTTCTTGAACAAGGACCTTCATGGCAGGCTTTATTTTAATGAAATCTAAAGATTTAAAAAGATTGAAAATTATTTTTCTAAATTATATTAGCATGTTAAAGATTGGAGATTTTAGTGACTGGGTTTAGATGGGCAGTAGCAGGGTGCGCTCAATAGTGGCATGTCTTGGTAGATGTAGTTGTTGGGTGGTTTAAGTAGAACATTTTGCGCCCAATTTATCATTATGCTTTAGTCAGTAATGCCATAAGCCACACCTTTTTTCCTTATGACACAGATCGTAGGAGCGACTGTATTTAATTTACAGGAGCAGTCCCACCAGGCTTAAATATTTGTTTCTGGGAGTGTCCCCGTCTATCAGCATACCGTGAAAATTCATTTTATATGTCTGAAGTGTAATTATTTGTTCTTACCATTACATCTTAATTCAAATTTTAATTAAGTAAATAATTTCAACAGGAAACATTGGCTGTAACCCAGTTTAAAGTAAGCCTTTCAGTAACTTTCCAATTCTACAATCCTATACCCCTGACATTTCACAATATACAGAAGCAGTATGCTTATCCAGTGAGGTCTTTGACCTTTGAAGCAATTCTTATTTCTAAGTCTGCTTAGAAATATTTCTAATTTTGAAGCAATTTTGAAGCAAGTCTTATTTCTAAGTCTGCCAGACTTTTGGGAAGAAAAAGTCTGCTGGAGCCCACACACGATCCAATTGTCCGGCGGACTCTGGTCCGCCAAACTTAGTCCGCCGGATAGTCCGATCGTGTGTACGCAGCATTATAGGCAAAAGGATTTAATCGATTGTGTCATCTCTGCGCCAACATGTCAATCCAAGAAGTAGATGCTGACACTGGATGAGGCCTGAACAAAGATGGCGCTGTTTTTCTGAGCAGATAAGCAAAAGTCATTGACAGTGGACTACTGAGATCTGAATGAGAGGTAATACATACTTGGAAGTTTTATCCTTATACATTACTTAGCATGTATTCACCTGCCCATATATGTAGGTTGGCAACCTATCTGCCTCCTCTATTTTCAAAGACCAGCAGGCATGCAGGTGCAAGTAGTGCCATGGCTTTAACTTGCAAGGTTCTGCTGTTACCTTTTATCCCACAAGACTGGATAAGTACCTGCTGTTGATTCAATTAGCCAGAGGCCCAGCCCAGCCAGGGCATCTTCCTTTCTTTTTTTGATGTCCCTAGCTGTCCCCTGTGAGGAGATTCCACTGATCGGCTCTCCTCTCCTCACACTCTGTCAGTGTGAGGCAAGGAGTGACGATTACTGGAATCTCCGTGTTTACATGTGACCGGCTGTGATTGGACACAGCCGGTCACATGGTTAAAGAGCCACGGCCGCGGGTCTTTACACAGATTGGGATCGTGTCATGTCCTAGCAACACGGCGCGGCCACGAGGGTGCACGAGAGCGGTCATTCTGGGAGGCCATCATATGACATCCACCCAGAAAGAGAGCCGCACCGCCCAGCCGTCATATGATGGCCAGCGGGCAGGAAGTGGTTAAAGGGGAGCTACAGTCTTCTACCCAAAATGTTAATAAAAACATCCTCTTGATTCCTAGGATGTTTACATTCCTTGTAACAGGAATAAAAGTGATAAAAAAATGAAAAAAATTAAAGCGACAGTGTAAAAATAAAAAATAATACATCCCTCTGTGTTTGCGTGCAGAAGTCACACATGTATATATAAACCGTGTTTGCACCACACATGTGAGGTATCCTCACAAACGTTAGAGCGAGAGCAATAATTATTGCCCCAGATCCTCTAACTCTAAACAGGAAACCTGTAAAGGCATTTAAAGCATTGCCTATGGAGATTTTTAAGAACTGTAGTTTGTCATTATTCCAAGATCGTGCGCAATTTTTAAAGCATGACATGTTAGGTATATATTTACTCAGTGTAACATCATCTTTCATATTATTATAAAAAAATATGGGTACAGATCATGTTTTTTTTTTTTTTAATTCATTAAAATTAATTTTTTCCAAAAACATTGTGCTTGAAAAACTGATACCGCATGACATAAAAAATTGCAACAATCTCCATTTTATTCTCTAGGGTCTCTGCTAATATATATGTATATATATATACATACACACAATGTTTGGTGATTATAGGTAATTTTTACCAACAAATACTGATTTAAACTTGTAAACAAAAAGTACCAGAAAAGGCTTGGTCTTTAAGTGGTTAAAATGAATTAAATAGTGTTTTTGGTTTGTGGTGCTGAAAATAGGACTGAAAACAGGAACACAATCAATCAGATAGAAAGAAATCATATTCCACCCTCCCTTCTAGATTGTAAGCTCTAATGAGCAGGGCCCTCTGATCCCTCCTGTATTGATTTGTATTGTAAGTGTACTGTCTGCCCTCATATTGTAAAGCGCTGCGCAAACTGTTGGCGCTATATAAATCCTGAATAATAATAATAATAATATTTTCTGCTATGTTGAATCAGGATTTCTCTACCTTGATTGTCCAGTGATCAGTCAAAAATAGCAGAATTTTCATTTGATTACTTTATCTATTTACAGTATCTCACAAAAGTGAGTAAACCACTCACATTTTTGTAAATATTTTTATTCTATCTTTTCATGTGACAACACCGAAGAAATGACACTTTGCTACAATGTAAAGTAGTGAGTGTACAGCTTGTATAACAGTGCAAATTTGCTGTCCCCTCAAAATAACTCAACACACAGCCATTAATGTTTAAACCACTGGCAACAAAAATAAGTACACCCCAAGGGAAAATGTCCAAATTGGGCCATTTTCCCTCCCCGGTGTCATGTGACTCATTAGTGATACAAGGTCTCAGGTGTGTTAAATTTAGTGTTATTGCTCTCACTCATGGAAAAGAACTCTTACGAGGATCTGAAAAAAACAATTGTTGCTCTACATAAAGATGGCCTAGGCAATAAGAAGATTGCCAAGACCCTGGAACTGGGCTGCATGGTGGCCAAGACCATACAGTGCTTTAACAGGACAGGTTCCACTCAGAACAGGCCTCGCCATGGGCGACCAAAGTTGAGTGAAATAAAATGAAAGTGCAGCGCTAATGTGCAATATTAGAATTAACTAAAATTGAATATTGTGTAATAAACAAGGAAAATAACTTGAATAATAAAGACAATGCTTATGAAAAAAACCCTTAAAGGGACATGACACACGGTACATAAAGCAACAGTACAAATATATTGTGTACAAAAAAAGTGAACGTGATATCCACTGGGAAGAAAGTCAAACGTGAATGAATCCAAGTCCATAAATGAATTGTCATGGCATCATTGTGACTTCAAAAGAAGATATACAGAGAGGTTGCAAGTAGATAGTCCACCACCAATTATGTGAAGGTTTACTGGAAGGCTTGGACTCAGACAGGTGTACGCCTAATGAGTCAATCGAGCTTATGGTGTAACACAGGGGTCTCCAACCCCCGGGCCGTAGCCCGTTTGCAGCCGGGCCGCGAAGTGTGCACTGAGATGCGGCGGCGGTGAGCAGAGCGATCACCGCACTTCTGCCCACACAGCTCTGCCGCTACATTGCTGGGGGTGAAGCAGATGAGCAGAGAGATGACATCATCTCCCACCGCCCGCCCACATCACCGCTGTTCCGCCCACACAGCCCGGCCAGTATACTGTTGGAGGTGAAGTGGGGGAGCAGAGAGATTACATCATCTCTCACAGCCCGCCCCGCATCACCTCTGTTCTCTCTCAAGCGGAACCCTCCACTCCACTGCACTGCACTGCACTGCACTTAGTGACAATTTGCACTTAAGATGCTGCATCTAGTGGCATGTGTCTGTGGCAATTTGAATCTGGTGGCAAGTGACTGTGGCAATCTGCATCTGGTGGCATGTGTCTGTGGCAATCTGCATCTGGTGGCATGTGTCTGTGGCAATCTGCATCTGGTGGCATGTGGCAAGTGACTGTGGCAATCTGCATCTGGTGACATGTGGCAATCTGCATCTGATGGCAGTGGCAAGTGACTGTGGCAATCTGCATCTGGTGACATGTGGCAATCTGCATCTGGTGGCTGTGGCAAGTGACTGTGGCGATCTGCATCTGGTAACATGTGGCAATCTGCATCTGGTGGCATGTGTCTGTGGCAATCTGCATCTGGTGGCATGTGTCTGTGGCAATCTGCATCTGGTGGCATGTGGCAAGTGACTGTGGCAATCTGCATCTGGTGACATGTGGCAATCTGCATCTGGTGGCTGTGGCAAGGGACTGTGGCAATCTGCATCTGGTGACATGTGGCAATCTGCATCTGGTGGCATGTGTCTGTGGCAATGCGCATCTGGTGGCAATCTGTATCTGGTGACATGTGGCAATCTGCATCTGGTGGCATGTGGCATGTGGCTGGTGACATGTGGCAATCTGCATCTGGTGGCATGTGGCTGGTGACACGTGGCAATCTGCATCTGGTGGCATGTGGCAAGTGACTGTGGCAATCTGCATCTGGTGGCATGTGGCAAGTGACTGTGGCAATCTGCATCTGGTGGCATGTGGCAAGTGACTGTGGCAATCTGCATCTGGTGGCATGTGGCTGTGGCAATCTGCATCTGGTGACGTGGCAATCTGGTGGCATTGAACTGTGGCAATCTGCATCTGGTGACGTGGCATTCTGGTGGCATTGAACTGTGGCAATCTGCATCTGGTGACATGTGACTGTGGCATGTGTCAATCTGCATCTGATGGCATGTGGCAGTCTGCATCTGGTGGCAGGCGATGTGGCATGTGGAAATCTGGTGATAGGCAACATGGCAAGCTGGTAGCAAGTGACAAGCTGCATCTAGTGACAGATTCTGCATTATGGTGAGTTGAACTATTTCATTTTATATTACAATATAATAATAAAAATGATGCACTTCAATCATCCTGACACCACATTAACCATGGTGTTGTGATGAAGTGCTAACACCAGCCATTTCCTGACAAATTGGCCGCGAAAAGCCGCATCGTCCCCCATGCGCCCACCCCCCCGGGCCTTGCCACAATTTTCATCCACAATGCCGGTCCCCGGTGCCAAAAAGGTTGGGGACCACTGGTGTAACACACCAAATATTGCAGGCATCCATATAAACAACATTGTTTGCAATTGTTTTGCTGTGCTGCCTGCTGTTCACCATTTAAAGAGACAGCAACGGTATATTTGAAAGAGACGTGTTTATGGACTGCGCCAACTATTAAATTGGTGTACTACCACTACTATATATAGCCATAGATCTCAACGGTGTATATTATTAACAAAATATCCTACCAATGTACTGTATAGAAAACTATCAATTCGGTGTCAGACACTTATTAGTTATACCCTTCAAAAAATGATGTATCCATGCTCATGTGCCCAAATGGAAAATAACATAATAAATTTGTGTCTTAAGCCATAGGATTGAAAACCCATGCACACAATACCAACGGGAACATGTGCAGAGAACAAACAAAAATAAAATAGATATAAAATTGTTACTGCTGCCATAAAATAAATAAATAAACCATTCAATATATGTCTTTCGTGAAAAAGTTCAATATACTCAGTGCAGTGAATGGTTACAAGTAGCTGATAAGTTCCAAATAAGTCGCCTCAGTGAGTGATCAACCAATTCCTATGTATTAATCTTCTTAGTAGTACACCTAAATAACACCAATTTGTGATTCCACCACCACTTATGGATTGGCCACTCACCAGAAACAGGTGAATGTGCGCCTTTGGTTCATTAGTTGGATAACCACTCCGCACAATGGATCAATCTGCACCCTTTTCAGACTACCAGTTCTCATGGAAAATAAATGGCCATCATGGCATAGTATATCTAAACTTGTACCCCTATCTAAACTTGTAAAAGCAATCAGCAAAACACAGCCTTAGTGGGGAGTGGGTCAGACATTATGCACACTCCCACCCCCCCAAAAAAAAAAAATATATATATATATATATCTATTTGACAACCAATATAAACAAAGATTCTGGCCTCTTCTCAGGCCAAACACCCACCACAACTACAGGCCTTTATATAAGCTAGCCAGGATTGCTAGCACACCTAGACCCGCCCAGTAAAGGACACACCCACCAGTGTAATTGATTCTGTCTCTTCATGTATGAGTCAAGTGCTCACACCTGTTCATCAGGAACACACATTTTTTACAATTGAAAGAATGCATCTATATATATCTGTGCAGGATAAACCTAAAAATAAATGTACAAGGCTCTGGCCATGATACCAAAAATCTATAAATTTAATTTGTACGTTGTTGGGGATGTGGAGGGTACAAAATAGGAAATGATAACTTTGTGAGGGTTGATTCACACAAATTGTCAGAAACCATGAAATCAGACTGAGACAGAAGTATAGTTAAATCACACTTGTTTAATAATAAAAGTAAATAGAACAAACATAGTCAAAATATAGCCAGAGTTCAGGAACCGGAAACGGATAGTCAGACAAGCCAAACGTCAGGGAGCCAGAGATGAGCGTAGTAAAACAGCAAGCAGGATCTGGAGCCAGAAGGGATGTCAGCCAAGCAAGTCTTTTAACAGGAATGCAGGAGGGCGCCTCTGTGATGTTGACTAAGGAGAAGGCAGAGATCCTCTGGACTGGTTGGCTTAAGTAGGCAGGACTGACGAGCAGGATATCACCAACAGCTGAGTAACTGTGGAGAGATAGGAGCTGGCAATTAGCTGACAGCTGAGCGGCCAGCTCAGAGAAGGAAGGGCTGAGCGCAGCCCTGACCAAAGAAACATACAGTAAAATCCCAGCAAAGACAATTTATTTTAGAGAAGTAAACAATTTATCTCAAAATGAAAATGTATTTTTCTTTGTGGAAATAACAATTGTACAATTATAATCAATGGTTGAAACTTGCTTTTGGCTGTATAGTGCGCATTTTCATGCTCGGAAACGCATTTTAGCCAAGCGCTTATTTGCTAATTTACTATAGCGCCTGGTAAAAAAATGAATGGGAGTTAAAATGTGAGTATTATGTCCCAGCATGCGCACTTGTGCTGATACATAGTCATAGAAATAAAGCCCCTTTCACACGGGACAGAACAGTAATGATCAGCCCCGTGATGATCCGCTTGCTCAGCAGGGATCACTCCGTTGTCCCCGCTGAGCACACACACTGTGCAGGGACCGCCCTGTCAGCTCTCCGCTCTCCTCTATGGGGGATCGGATGAACACGGACCGTCTGTCCGTGTTCATCCGCTCTGCAGACGGATAGAAAAATAGGATTTTCCTCCGTCTTCAGAATCAGACAATTGCAGAGGCGGACGATATCAGGTGTCTGCGGATGTTCATCCGCTATCCCATAGGAATGCATGTATGTCTGTATTTCATCCGCAAACAGATGGATGAAATACGGGCATGTATTTTATACGGGGAATTTATCTCTTCTTGGACTTTCAGTGATATTTCAGTTAATACATAAATTTTTTCAGCAGTTTAAATGCAGAGAATTTTTAAACAATATATCACATACAAGGGGGGAGTGACAACTCATGGGGCCCCCAGGCAATAGGAGATTATGGGGTCACACAGTATACACACACACACAGTATACAATCACAGACATGTTTCTATTGGCTGAGAAAGTACTGGAGAGGTGGGGCAGCTACAATCTCAGGATTTTTAGACCAAAAGGATGTCGGTAAGGGACATTTCAGAGACAGATGTAAAGAAAACACAGATTTTTACATACTGTCCCTGGTTTTACTGAGGCTGGCAACCTTGATGGGGCCCCCTAGTGGCCTGGGGCCCTCGGGCAGTGCCGAGTGGCTGAATGGTCAGTCCACCCCTGATCACATCCTCCTACTGACACCAATGATGGGGCACTATTCCTCCCACTGACACCAAAGATGGGGCACTATTCCTCCTACTGACACCAATGATGGGGCACTATTCCTCCCACTGACAACAATGATGGGGCACTATTCCTCCTACTGACACCAATGATGGGGCATTGTTAAAGCCCAATGATGCCAAGACATTTTTCACTTCTGCAGGCCACAATTAAAGCAAACCTGTCAGCCATTACACATTTTTAAAAGTAAAAGGCTACCACTACTGTCAACTGCTATTCCCCTGCTCAATGAGAATGTCTTTACCGGCAAATAAGGCGATCACACTGGGCAAGAGAATGGCAGTTGGTGGAGATTTGTTCTGAGATTTGGAATCCTCAGGCACCCAGTAAAAACCCCCAGAAAAACTAGTTTCAAAGAGGTACATATTTTTGTTTAGTAAAGGCAATGGTAGGCATCATCTGGTGTCAAGTCATAGTAACATTATACTTATATTATTGTAAACAGAGAACATTTTAAAGTTTGATCAAAGGCAAAACTTTTTTCTTTTTACCATTATCACTAAAAATGAAAGAAAATCCAATTTTTTTTTCATTTTTTGGTTGTCACCAAACCAGGATAAGAGGGAAAATCTTCCAATAGGAACATTAGTTCTGGTGACCACCAGGGATTTCCCTCACTTTGGATGATTTTTCTCTCACTTCCTGTGTTGTCTATGGCACAGGAAGTGAAGGGAAATCTCTCCAATAAAGCCCCGTACACACGAGAGGACTTATGTCCGACAGACTTCCAAAGGAGTTCCGCCGGAGTTCCGCCGGAGTTCTGACAGACTTTTCCGACGAACGGACTTGGCCACACACGATCACACTAAACTCCGACGGATTCGAACGTGATGACGTACGACCCGACTCGAATAAGGAAGTTCATAGCCAGTAGCCAATAGCTGCCCTAGCGTCGGTTTTAGTCCGTCGGAGTAGCATACACACGAGCGGATTTTTCGAAGGGGACCGGGTCCGGCGGAGTTCCGTCGGGAAAATTTGAAGCATGCTTCATTTCTAAAGTCCGTCAGACTTTTGCGAAGCTAAAGTCCGTTGCAGCCCACACACGATCGGATAGTCTGACGGACTCGGTCTGACGGACTTTGGATGTTGAAAAGTCCGCTCGTGTGTACGGGGCTTAAGACATCCAATCCTCAATGGGATAGCAAAGAAAAAAAACTGATGGGGTAATGACCCGTACTCATCTAAAATGAAGGAAAAAAAAAAAGGTGTGACTCTAGTTGTACTTTACCCACTTTACCCCCGGAAGGATTTGCCCCCTTCTTGACCAGGCCGTTTTTTGAGATACAGCACTGCGCCGCTTTAACTGACAATTGCGTGGTCTTGCGACATTGTACCCAAACAAAATTTATGTCCTTTTTTTCCCCACAAATAGAGCTTTCTTTTAGTGGTATTTGATCACCTCTGCATTTTTTATTTTTTTTGTGCTATAAACAAAAAAAGAGCTATGTGTGTTTCTAACTGTGGGGGGATAGGAGTGACTGGGGGAGGAGACAGATCGTGTGTTCCTACTTAGTAGGAACACGCGATCTGTCTCTGCTCCCCTGACAGAACCGGGATTTGCATGTTTACACACACAGATCCCCATTCTTGTTCTGTCAGGAGCTATCGCGGGTGCACGGCAGACATCGCACTAGCCAGGCACGCGCATTGGCTCCGGGGACACGGTGTGGGCGCGTGTGCGCCTGTTATAGCGTCTTAAAGAGTCGACAAATAGCTACGGCGATTTGCGCAGCCGTGCCAACCTGTCGCAGTATAACTGCAAAGGCTGGTCGGCAAACGGTTAAAGAGGAGCTACAGTCTTCTACCCAAAATTTTAATAAAAACATCTTCTTGAGTCCTAAGAAATTTGCATGGACTGTTGTCTTTATTCAACCTTACAAACAATGATACTATAAGTTCCTACCCTGTTTTAGCAACCTGATAACAACAGAGAACCAAGAAGACATCAGCAGAGCATTGCTTGCTCCTGGCAGTGATCCTCTTCTTAAAAAAATTGCGCCTATCGCCTCCTGATCGCACAATTTCCAGTCTGAAAATATCACAATGTTAGACACTAATGCCGCATACACACGATCGGAATTCCTGTCAGAAAAAGACCGATGAGAGCTTTTCATCGGAAAATATGGCCGCATGTATGCTCCATCGGAATTTAGCTGTCCGAATTCCCGCCAGCCAAAAATTGATAGCATGTTCTCAATTTTCCCAACGGAAAAACTTTCTATCGGAAATTCCGATCGTGTGTATGCAATTCCAACGCGTAAAAACTCACGCATGCTCAGATTCCACTACAAGATGGAAGCTATTGGCTACTAGGTATTGAACTTCCTTTTTGTAGTCCCGTCGTACGTGTTGTACGTCACCGCGTTCTTGGTGGTCGGAATTTGGTGTGACCGTGTGTAGGCAAGACAGTTTGAGAGGAATTCCGACAGGAAAATCATCAGAGCTTTTTCCGATGACAATTCCAATCGTGTGTACGCGGCATTAGGATGCCCAAAAGCTCCTGGGATCAATAACACCAATATCCCATCAATAGGAGTCAACGGAATATCATAATAAGGTCACTTGCTTAGGAAGCGGTGACCAGAAGTGCTGCAAAACTTAAAGGGTAACTCCCCTTTCATGGGGAAAAAAATAGCAAATAAAGAAAAAATAATATAGCGTATACAATTGCGACACAAGTCATATTGTAGTTAAATGTTATTAAAAATGACCTTTCCTTTTCAATCTGCAGCCACTGTAATTTTCTGAAAATGCATTGCAATATGGCTACCTGGAGTTGTTCTGTACACATGAATAATAGAAAGGAAGTTGGGACTTTGTATGAGGCAAGTGGCAGCTAAACTTGCCTCATACAAAGTCCCAACTTCCTTTCTATTATTCATTTGAATCAGGGATGGAAGCACATATTATCATATGTATACCTCATTTAAAGTCCTAAACCTTTCCCCTTCCTTCTTTCTGTTCTGTACACAGATGGTATACAGAACGCCCCCCAGAAACATCATTTCCTGCTTGTGTGATTGGCTCACTGATTTACCCAGAATTCTACACTAAGATATAATTCAGATTTCAGGCATCCCCTGCAACAAAAGTAACTTTTTTGGAGAGATACTCCCAATAGCAAATCACATCTAAAGGGATGCAGGCCTGGCAACTTTCCTCATTAGAGCTCTGCAAGTGCACAGCTGATTGATAATTAGGAAACCACGCCCATTAGACTCACTTTCCCACATGGATACAGACAAGCACACAGGAATTTCTGTGTATATAACAAAAGGTAGGAATCTGCAACAAAGTTTGTTAAAATCCTTGCAATGTACATCACCCAGAGGGGAATGTTTTTTTTTCTCAAAAAAAGTGGAGTTATGCTTTAACTGCTTGCTGACCAGCCGTCATTTTACTGTGGCAGGTCGGCACGATCCCGCGAGCTGTCGTAGCTATACGTGGGATCGGGATAGCAGGCGCACACAGGCCCGCTGCACTGCGGGGGGTTGCCGATGCTCGTGGCCGATGGTAACGATGACTGCCGGCCACGGGCGGTCGCGGGCACGAGAGGCAGAACAGGGAAGTGTGTGTGTTAACACGCAAATCCCTGTTCTGCTCTGTGAGGAGTGACATATTGTGTGTTCCTAATAGCTAGGAACCACGATCCGTCACTTCCTCTAGTCAGTCCCCTCCCCCTTCAGTTAGAAACATGTAGCAGGGAACACAGTTAACCCCTTGATCGCCCCCTAGTGTTAACCCCTTCCCTGCCAGTGATTTTTATAGCACTGATCGCTGTATAAATGACAATGGTCCCAAAAATGTGTCAAAGGTGTCTGATGTGTCCGCCATAATGTTGCAGTCCCGATAAAAATCGCAGAACGCCACCATTACTAGCAAAAAATAATAATAAAAATGCTATAAATCTATTCCCTATTTTGTAGACGCTATAACGTTTGCGCAAGCCAAGCAATATACGCTTATTGCGATTTATTTTTTTTACCAAAAATATGTAGAAGAATGAGAAAAAAATGGATATTATAGCAAAAAGTGCAAAATATTGTGTTTTTTTTTTCAAAATTGTCGCCCTTTCTTTGTTTATAGCGCAAAAAAATAAAACCGCAGAGGCAATCAAATACCACCAAAAGAAAGCTCTATTTGTGGGAAAAAAAAGGACATCAATTTTGTTTGGGTACAACATCGCACAACCGCGCAATTGTCAGTTAAAGCGACGCAGTGGCGAATCGCAAAAAAATGACCCGGTCATTCAGCAGCCAAATCTTCTGGGGCTGAAGTGGTTAAAAGAAAAAACACACTTTCAAATTTAAAAAAAATATAATATCCATTTATTAATACACTACATGTGGGCTTTATGGTGAACATAAATTTTAAAAATTGGTGAAGATCTTCTTTAAATGTAAGGGTATTTTTGAGGAATGTAGTGCATAGCTGTCTGTATTGCATTCACTGTCAGGGCCAGCCGGAATTAAAGTTGACAAATCAGCAAAGACGTGCATTTTTTAGAACGCATGACTGCACCCTCCTGAAAAATATGATTATTCAAGACAGGACAGCAAACCCACACATTTTGAAAATAGTATTTATTCCTAACATTATTCAGTGATGTCTATACAGGACTCTGCTGTCCATGGTCCATTCCATGGCATCTAAAATATCATTAGACATGTGGGTTTGTTTAGTTCCATTTAAATATTCGGACAAATTTTTCGTTATACAGAGATATGGATATATCCGAATACCCAAATTATAGTATAAACAAAATTTTCAGAATGTTCCAAATAACGAAATGAAATTTGTGCGAATTTCCAATTTTAAATTTAACCGCTTCAGCCCCGGAAGATTTTACCCTCTTCCTGACTAGGGATGAGCTTCGTGTTCGAGTCGAACGCATGTTCGACTCGAACATCGGTCGTTCGTGCGTTCGCCGAATTCCGAACGTTTGGGCCGTTCGCGGCAAAATTCGTGTGGCCCACAATGCACTGCGATGGCGCAATGCATTGCTGTCTCACGATTGGCCAAGCATGCACTGTGACCCCGCATGCTTGGCCAATCGCAGCGCCAGCAGCGAGGAGAGCCATGGTTGGCCACAGGCATCCTGCCTGTGGCCAATCATAGCTCAGGCTGTGTAGTGCACGCCCCACACTATATAAGGCCGCCATTAAGGCGGCCTCGTGCAGTGTGTTGGCGTCTGAAGCAGTGGGTGTTCTGTGTACCTTCAACACAGTTACACACCAATCGTTTTTGGCTGATTTACTATCTTGCTCTTGTGTAGTGGTTACTGTCTGTGCCCTGACCGCAGTATACACCACTATATTCACCTCACCTATATAGCTAGTGATCTAGCTTTAATAATAGAGCTTGCAGTCAGTAGTGTTAGTGCGTGCTGTCTGCGTGCTCTGTACCCAGTACATACCACTATATACACCTACATAGCTGTTCTCTATTTGAGCCCGATTGTCATCTGCAGGAGTTATTGGAAGTTGTGTGTGCTTCCAGCACAGCACAGTATACATCTGTATATACCCCTTTAACTCTGCTGTTTTCTGGTTATTGTCTGCGTGCCCTGACCGCAGTATACACCGTGATATTCACCTCACCTATATAGCTAGTGGTCCATCTTTAACAATAGAGCTTGCAGTCAGTAGTGTCACTCAGGAGATAGTGCGTGCTGTGTGCGTGCTCTGTACCCAGTACATATCACTATAATCCACCTACATAGCTGTTCTCTATTTGGGCCCGATTGTCATCTGCAGGAGTTATTGGAAGTTGTGTGTGCTTCCAGCACAGCACAGTATACATCTGTATATACCCCTTTAACTCTGCTGTTCTATAAAAAAGGCATCTGCAGGAGTTAGTGGGTGTTGTGTGCCTCCAGCACAATATAAACTACACAACTACTGTTTTACCCAACTCCCTTCAGGCCATTACCATGTCTGGAAGGCCAGCAAGGAGAGGCAGACAGGCGCGAGCCGATAAAAGAGGGCAAGCAGGCTCTGTGTCTAGAGACAACAGTGCTGGTCGTGGACGCGGTGCATTGTCATCAGCACGTGGCCATGGGACATGCTTGTCCTTCATTTCTGCAGCTGGACATGTTGAACCGCAACATGCCAACGACTTGGTAGAGTGGATGACCAAGCCCTCTTCATCCTCCTCATCCTCTCTCACCCAGTCTCAGGGTAGTAGAAAAGCAGCTGCCAACACATCGTCGTCCCTCCTCTCAATGTCATCATCAGTGACTCCTTCCCTAGACCCACCACGTCCTCCTGAGGAGTCTCCTGAACTCTTTGAGCACAGTGTTGGGTACATGCTCCAGGAGGATGCCCAGTGTTTGGTGGGCTCTGATGATGACACTCAGCTAGAGGAAGGCAGTAGCGTGAGCGCAGAGAGAGAGGATGCTCAAGAAGCACAGCAATCTGGCAGTCATGTTCCACAAGCTGCAGCATACTGCCAGGTTTGCTACAGCGATGAAGAGGGAGGGGATGATGAGGGCACTGACTCCACGTGGGTGCCTGGAAGGAGGGAGGAGGAGGAGGAGGAGGCACATGTCCAACGAGGCAGGATGCCCTCCGGGGGCCAGCTTAGGGGCAGCACACCGACTGAATCACACCTCAGAGCTCCGCCTGCGCAGAGCGCTTCCTCTGCGCGTTATTCTAAAAGTTCTTTGGTGTGGGCCTTTTTTGAGACGAGTGCATCAGATCGCACTGCTGCTATTTGCAACATATGTGTCAAGCGTATCTCACGTGGCCAAAACATCAGCCGCTTGGGCACCACATGCTTGACCAGACATATGTTGACCTGCCATGCAGCTCGTTGGCAAGCGTACCTCAAAGACCCACACCAAAGAACAAAGCGGACCTCTCCTTGCTCCTCATCAGCTGGCATCTCCAACCCCACTAGACCTTCAGTCCTCTCTGAAACCTGCTCTGAGAGGAATGAAGGTGTAGAATTAGGTGTGTCGCAGCCAATTGCTTCCGGGAACTCCGCTAGTGGTACATCCACGTCCGATTATAGCAGGCAAATGTCCCTGCCCCAGCTGCTGGACCGGCGGAAGAAATTTACTCCCAGCCATCCACATGCCCAGCGGTTGAATGCTAGCTTGGCTAAATTGCTAGCACTTCAACTGCTGCCTTTTCAGTTGGTAGACTCGGCCCCCTTCCGTGAGTTTGTACAATGTGCGGTTCCTCAGTGGCAGGTCCCCAAACGCCACTTTTTCTCACGGAAGGCGATTCCGGCTCTCTACCGGCATGTGGAAGGCAATGTCCTTGCCTCGCTGGACAGGGCGGTCAGCGGTAAGGTGCATATTACCGCTGACTCATGGTCCAGCAGGCATGGACAGGGACGTTACCTGTCTTTCACGGCCCATTGGGTCACTCTTCTGGCTGCTGGGAAGGATGCAGGACAAGGTGCAGTAGTGTTGGAGGTTGTTCCGCCACCACGCCTCCAAAATGCTACTATTGGTTGTGACACACCTCTCTCCTCCACCCCCTCCTCTTCTTCTTCCTCCATGGCCTCTTCCAGTGCTCTGTCCTCAGAACCAGCGGTGCTCCGTAGGCGTTGCAGGGGCTACGCAAGTACGCAGGCAAAACGATGCCATGCCGTGCTTGCGCTGGTTTGTTTGGGGGACAGGAGCCACACTGGGGCGGATGTTTTGTCAGCTCTGCAGGGGCAGGCCGAGAGGTGGTTGACGCCACGCCAGCTTAAGCCAGGAATGGTGGTTTGCGACAATGGCACCAACCTCCTCTCCGCCCTCCGACAGGGACAACTGACCCATGTGCCCTGTGTAGCTCACGTCCTTAACCTGGTGGTGCAGCGGTTCTTGGGCAGGTACCCCGGCTTACAGGATGTCCTGAAACAGGCCAGGAGAGTCTGTGTGCATTTCCGCCGATCATTTAATGCCTGTGCTCGGCTGGCTGAGCTCCAAAAGGAGTTGAACCTGCCCAAGAACCGCCTTATATGTGACATGCCCACCAGATGGAACTCAACATTGGCCATGCTGCAGCGGCTGCACACGCAGCAGAGGGCCATCAATGAGTACCTATGCGACTACGGCACCAGGACAGGGTCAGGGGAGCTTGGTTTTTTCTCACCACGCCAGTGGGGAATGATCAGGGATGCATGCACTGTCCTGTCACCGTTTGAGGAGGCCACAAGGATGGTGAGCAGTGACAGTGCATGCATCAGTGACACTGTACCTCTTGTCCACCTCTTGGAGCATACGCTGCGTGGAATAATGGACAGGGCACTTGAGGCAGAACAGAGGCAGGAAGAGGGGGACTTCCTTGCCTCTCAAGGCCCCCTTTATCCAGACAGTGTTCCTGCTGTGCCACCCATCACACAGGAAGAGGGTGAGGAGGAGGAAGAGGAGGAGGAGGATGATTGTGTCAGCATGGAGGTGGAGGCTGGCACTCAGCATCAGCAGCAGCAGCAGCAGTCTTATAGGGATGATTTACAGTCCCAAGAAACACGTGGACTTGTACGTGGCTGGGAGGAGGTAGCTGCGGATCATGTTGTCCTTAGTGACCCAGAGGACTCCGGACCGAATGCCTCAGCTAACCTACGCTGCATGGCCTCCCTGATCCTGCAAAGCCTACGGAAGGATCCTCGTATTCTTCGGATCAAGGAGAGGGACCATTACTGGCTGGCCACTCTCCTTGATCCACGGTACAAGGGTAAGGTTGCCGACCTTATCTTGCCATCGCTGAGGGAGCAGAGGATGAGACATCTCCGGGAGGCCTTGCAGAAAGCTCTGTGCAACGCGTTCCCAGAGACTGGGAGGTCACAAACTCCTGGTCCTGGACAACGTGTTGCTGAGGCATCAGTCAGAAGGAGCGGTGGAGAAGGTGGCCATCTGACTGATGCTTTCAAACAATTTTTTAGTCTGCAGCCCCAAGGTATGATTGGTTCCAGCACCCATCGCCAGCGTCTAATTTACATGGTGCAGGAATACCTAGGGGCAAGGTCATACTTGGACACCTTTCCCACTGAAAATCCTCTGGCTTACTGGGTCTTGAGGATGGATCACTGGCCAGAGCTTGCACAGTATGCAATTGAGCTACTGGCCTGTCCTGCATCCAGCGTTCTTTCGGAACGCACCTTCAGTGCTGCTGGTGGCTTCGTTACCGATCACAGGGTGCGCCTGTCCACCGAATCAGTTGATCGACTGACCTTCATCAAGATGAATCAGTCTTGGATCACCCACAGCTACCAAGCACCTGAAGCTGATGTAACCGAATAATTTTTTTTGAAATACCACATCCCTTCAAGACTGCCTATGCTGATGCTGAGTGACTGTCCTGTTATGTTGATTGTCTATCCTCTTCCTCCTCCGCTGATATGTTGGAAGAACATTTTTGGTTCTGGGTGATGCCAGCAGCCCAATTTTTCTACCCCTGTTTAACAGGGGCGTTTAAGTACAATTTTTGATGCAATGCTTTGCAGCAGGGCTAATTCCTGCAATAAAACTAGAGTATATGGCAGAGGTTGCAGTGTGATGGCACCAGTGCCTAAGGCCCAATTTTTCTGCCCCTGTTTAACAGGGGCGTTTAAGTACAATTTTTGATGCAATGCTTTGCAGCAGGGCTAATTCCTGCAATAAAACTACAGTATATGGCAGAGGTTGCAGTGTGATGGCACCAGTGCCTAAGGCCCAATTTTTCTGCCCCTGTTTAACAGGGGCGTTTAAGTACAATTTTTGATGCAATGCTTTGCAGCAGGGCTAATTCCTGCAATAAAACTAGAGTATATGGCAGAGGTTGCAGTGTGATGGCACCAGTGCCTAAGGCCCAATTTTTCTGCCCCTGTTTAACAGGGGCGTTTAAGTACAATTTTTGATGCAATGCTTTGCAGCAGGGCTAATTCCTGCAATAAAACTACAGTATATGGCAGAGGTTGCAGTGTGATGGCACCAGTGCCTAAGGCCCAATTTTTCTGCCCCTGTTTAACAGGGGCGTTTAAGTACAATTTTTGATGCAATGCTTTGTAGCAGGGCTAATTCCTGCAATAAAACTAGAGTATATGGCAGAGGTTGCTGTGTGATGGCACCAGTGCCTAAGGCCCAATTTTTCTGCCCCTGTTTAACAGGGGCGTTTAAGTACAATTTTTGATGCAATGCTTTGCAGCAGGGCTAATTCCTGCAATAAAACTAGAGTATATGGCAGAGGTTGCAGTGTGATGGCACCAGTGCCTAAGGCCCAATTTTTCTGCCCCTGTTTAACAGGGACATGTAATTACAATTCTTGATATAATATTTCACAGGAGGGCCCCTTCCTGTGCCCACCCAGAGTAACGGTGAGGACTTATAGTGTTGTGGCACCAGCACCACAACCACCAAAGGTCAATTTTTCTACCACTGTTCAACAATGGCATGTAATTACAATTCTTGATATAATCGTTGACAGCAGGGCGCTCCAGCGCCCACCAAGAGTCACTTTGAGGGCTTACAATGTTGTGGCAAAACCAACACCTTGTTCCGCCATTTCTGCAGAGCATATAGGGCAGGCCCCTACTTTCAAACATCCAATTTACAAACATCTCCTACTTGCAAACGGAAGGAGACAACAGCAAGTGAGATGAAAAAAGATGGACGACAAAACAAATTATACAGGGGTGATAACCCTTCCCTATGTTTTCCAAAAAGCTTAAAAATTGTTTTTTTGACTGGAGCTACACTTTAAAAATGTACCAGTTGAAAATTACAAACAGATTCAACTTAACACAACAAACCTATACAGTCCCTGTCTTGTTTGCACCGCCTGTATACTGCTGTTCTGAGTATATAGGGCCTGGGGGCCACACACATTTCCTTTTTTTAATATGGGTACGGGGTTCCCCTTAATATGCGTACAAGACCCAAATAGGCTGGTAATGGGCAGGGAGGGCTACCCATGCCATTTTTCTGAATGATTTTCAACCATATTGCAGGAACCAGATATAACATTAAAACCGCAAGCAGTTTTAAATGGTGTTATTTCCGTTTAATGTCATTTTGTGCAGGGACTGTTCTAAACACGGGAAACACGTGGCACTTCACAGGCATACTACAGACACCCCCCAGGCACCATATTTAAAGGAATATTTCATTTTTTTTTTTCACTTTAATCGTCATTAAAATCAGTGCTCCCGCCAAAACGGCCGCTTTTAAAACTTTTTATTGCATTGACCCATGTCCCCTGAGGCAGGAGGCAGGTCCCCAAACCCTTTTTAGGACAGTATCTTGCATATCAGCCGTTAAAATTAGCACTTTCCATTTCGAACGTTCGAGTCCCATAGACTTCAATGGGGTTCTAACGTTCGTTACGAACGCGGGGTCCGTTCGAAGGTTCTCGTGCGAACCGAACCGGGGGGTGTTCGGCTCATCCCTATTCCTGACCAGAGTACTTTTTGCGATTCCGCACTGCGTCGCTTTAACTGACAATTGCGCAGTCGTGCGACGTGGCCCCTAAACAAAATTGATGTCCTTTTTTTCCCCACAAATAGAGCTTTCTTTTGGTGGTATTTGATCACCCCTGTGTTTTTTATTCTTTGCACTATAAACAAAAAAAGCAACAATTTTGAAAAAAAACGCATTATTTTTTACATTTTGCTATAATAAATATCCCCCAAAAATATATAAAAAAAACATTTTTTTTCCTCAGTTTAGGCCGATACGTATTCTTCTACATATTTTTGGTAACAAAAAAAAAACACAATAAGCGCTTGATTGGTTTGCACAAAAGTTATAGCGTTTACAAAATAGGGGATATTTTTATTGCATTTTCAGTAATATTTTTTTTTTTTACTAGTAATGGCGGTGATCAGCGATTTTTATCGTCACTGTGACATTATGGTGGACACATCGGACATGTTTGACACATTTTTGGGACCATTGTCATTTATACAGCAATCAGTGCTATACAAATGCACTGATTCCTGTGTAAATGACACTGGCAGGCAAGGAGTTAACCAATAGGGGGCAGTGTAGGGGTTAAGTATGTCCTGGGGCGTGTTTCTCACTGTGGGGGGGCGTGGCTACGTGTGACACATCACTGATCTCTGCTCTCGATCACAAGGAGCAGAGATCAGTGACACTGTCACTAGGCAGAACGGGGAGATACTTGTTTATATTAGCATCTCCCTGTTCTTCCTCTCCATGAGGCGATCGCAGGTATCCCCGTGGTGATCGAGTTTCTGCGGGTATCCCCGTGGCGATCAAGCCCGACTCACGGAGGTCCTGGCCGATGCACGCGACAGAGGCGAGCACGCAATGGCACGGTGGCAAATTTAAAGGGACATACAGGTACGCCCATTTGCCCAGCCGTGCCATTCTGCCGACGTACATCGGCGTGCGCCAGTCGGGAACCGGTTAAATTTGAATCGAACTCCAGTCGAATTCTGTAAATATATTTCTGAAATCAAAGACTGTGTGTGTTATTAGAGTACCATTTAAAAATAATTCTGTTTTTGGTAAACCAAAGGTGATTTAAAGCGGACCTCCACCCTGAAGTGGAAGTTACGCTCATCTGATCCCTCCCCCCCCTCCGGTGGCACTATTGCCACCTTTCAGGGGGGTGCAGATACCTGGATAATCCAGGTATCTGCACCCACTTCCAGGACAAGCTAGTCACAGATGCGTTAGAGCGCAAGCAACAATTCTAGACCTCCTCTGTAACTCTCAATATGTAACCTGTAAAAAAAGTTAAAGTGTCGCCTATGGAGATTTTTAAGTACTGAAGTTTGGCGTCATTCCCTGAGTGTGCGCAATTTTAAAGCATGACATGTTAGGTATCTGGTTACTCTGCATAAAATCATCTTTCACATTATACACAAAAATAGGGCTAACTTTACTGTTTTGTTATTTTTTAAATCATGAAACTTTTTTTTTTCCCAAAAAAATGCGTTTGAAAAATTGTTGCACAAATACTGTGCGAGATAAAAAGTTGCAATGACCGCCATTTTATTCCCTAGGGTGTCTGCTAAAAAAAAATATATAATGTTTGGGGGCTCTGAGTAATTTTCTAGCAAAAACATTATGATTTTTACGTGTAGGAGAGGAGTGCCAGAATAGGCCCGGTATTGAAGTGGTTAAACCAAAAACACATAGTTTTGCTTTTTAAAAAAGTCAATGACCCTTTCCAAAAACGCAGTGGCTGAAAAAAAAGCAAACGTGTCCCATAGCAAACCATGTTAAATGGACTGTAGTGCGTTTCTGCAAAAAGCATTAAAAAAACGCATAGTTGTGAACCGAGCCTCAAAAAGGATTAACCACCAACCATGCATTGCAGGTGGTTGCAGTAAGGTTGTGGCGCAGCCTCATACACTTGGATGGGCCCCCAACATCTAGCAGTACCCTCTGTTGAATGGACCACGAGGTTTCATTTTTGTTTTGGCTACAAAGTGCAGCATTGGTATGCAGGGCCGGGACAAGGGGTGGGCAGGAGGGACGGTTGCCCTGGGCACTGTGGTATCATGTGAAGTGGGGGGGCACCACAAGGAGATGGGGGAAGGGATTTGTGTTGAGAAGTGGAATTTGGGGGGGAGGAAGCGGGTAAGAAATGTCCTAGGAGGGCAAATATGGGGAGGTGTGCTAGGAATGGTGATCTGGGGGGATTTGTGTTGGGAGGGGGGATAGGGGAAGAGGATTTGTGTTAGTAGGGGTGGTTGGGGGTATCTGTGCTGGGGGGAATTTGTGCCAGATTGGGGAGGGAGCTTTGTGCTGGAAGGGGGAATTTGGAGTGAGGGAGAGGATTTGTGCTTAGATGGGTAATTTGAGGGTTAGGGGATATGTTCTAGGAGGGGGGACTTTTTTGTGGGGGGGGGAATTTGTGCTAAAGGCATATGGGTAGAAAGAATTTGAGCTAGGTTAATAGGGGGGCTCGGAGGGGCAATTTCTGGAGGGGGTGGATTTGTACCTGGAGGAGGGGGAATTCTTCCTTAGGAATTGAGCATGCTTATTAGTATAAATTTTTTTTGGATGGGAGTTTTTTTTTTGCTACACATAATGCTCATACATATGGGGGGACGCAATTTGCATTTTGACCTTGTCCTGGCACTGTTGGTATGGTATGGTATGTTCAAAACCCTGAGCAACTGCATGCTTTTGTTTAGGTGGGTGGTTGTAGGCGGTAAAACTGCAGCTCAACCGCCTGGTTTTACCACCACCGCCTGGTCCCCCAATGTGAACAAACCCAAAGACAATCTGACCTTCTACAATAGAGGGTATAGGTTGCTTTAGGACAGCAGGGGAAATAGTTCTGGCACTTGCTGCCATTAGCATAGCTCCCAACTGTCCCTGATTTCAAGGGACTGTCCCTGATTTGGAGCAATGTCCCTCTGTCTGTCATTCCTCTTCATTTGTCCCTCATTTTGGTCTGATCTATACAGATGTATATAAAATGCACTTTTTATTTATCAAAAAGTGTTTTCCAGCGCTAAATCTGATTTCTAAATTGCTGCATTTGTAAATTCCAAAAGCCAATATAAAGGAATAGTAGCGGTAAAAAAAGCAGTTGTGGGTTTATCCAATCTTGTTTTTTTGTACAATTCTCCTTTAAGGAGGCGTGACAAGGGGTGTGTCCTATGCCTGCATACTTTTGCTGATAGGTGTCCCTCATTCCCATCTCAAAAAGTTGGGAGGTATGGATTAGTATGTGGAGATATGTCTATGAAGGTTCTCATTCATCCAGGTCATAGTATATCTAGTAGAAGTCGGTCACATTTAGATGGAGCGGTTCTCTAACGTTGAAGATGTTCTGTAATTTATCCCGGCCACGTCTTCAGTTCCATTGAGAGTCAGGAAAGTAGAATCTGCTGTGACGTGTCTGCACAGGTCCAGGCCTTCACCTCTCCTGCCTCCCTCTCACAGCTTGCCAAATTTACTTGGCACACGAATGAGGAAGAGGACCAGTTATGACAAGTGTGCATCAACCTGCCCGGGATACTGGCGTTTTCCGTTATCTGGAGTGCTGAGATGAAGCTATTTTTGTATCTCTAAAATAATGAAATACAACCTATTATATAACACAAAAAAAATTTTTTTTTTTACTTAAAGTGATAGTAAAGCCAATTTTTCATCTTTTACCTACAGGTAAGCCTTACCTATAGATACTAGTGCATACTAGCACATTAGGACTTTGCTATGCAAAGGATTTTTATTTTTTTCTTTAACTGTGGTTTACTACCGCTTTAAAGTGTTACTAAACCCACAACAGTAAAATCAGTCTGTATATGCAGTAAAGCATGCTCGTTATACTCACTGTGGAACCTAATGGCGCGTACACGCGATTGGACTTTTTAACGGACTGGAATCCGTCGGACAATTCGATCATGTGTGGGCTCCAGCTGAGTTTTTCTTCCAAAAAGTCCGGTGGACCTAGAAATAAAACTTGCTTCAAATCTTTCCGACGGACTCGAGTTCGGCCGAAAAATACGGTCGTCTGTGTGCTAGTCCGACGGACTAAAACTGACGCTAGGGCAGCTATTGGCTACTGGCTATGAACTTCCTTATTCTACGTCCTCACGTTCGAATCCGTCGGACTTTTGGAGTGATCGTGTGTGGCCAAGTCCATTTGCTTGAAAGTCTGGCGGACCTCAGCTGCAAAGTCTGTCAGGTTGTCCGCCGGACCAAGTCCATTGAAAAGTCCGGTCGTGTGTACGCGGCATAAGGGGTTCATTTTTCGCATTGTGTAAAAAGGATGTTTGATCCTGTCTTCTCTGACCTTCCACTTCTCTTATTGTCCCCAACCCATCTCCTGCTAGTACAGAGCCTTGGGGACACTGTGTAAAAAGGCTGTTTGATCCTGTCTTCTGTGATCCTCCCCTTCTCTTCCTGTCCCCAATCTATCTTCTGATAGCACAGAGACTTGGGGACACTCTGCACATGCTCAGATTAGTGTGTTTTGCTAGAGAGTTTTTCTTTTTCTTGGGAGGGGCAAATCTGCACTGTCCAGACAGAGGTTCAGGGGTCCTGGAGCCTCATAGGACAGTCAGAGTAGAATGAAAACTCATCCTACAAGCTTTAACCAGACACTGATAGAAGCCACAAGACTGCTATATACTGAAGAAGTATTTTATAGCAGTTTATATTTACTTAAACTATTGTATTTCCATTAGTGAATAGATGAATCAGGGGAGGGATTTTTGCGATGCGTGCAGACAACTTGATACAAATAGGAAGATAAAAGATCCAGAAAAGAGGCTACGGAGGTACTGTGTCCATGCTGACGCTGCAGAGGAGCAATAGCAAACGGTGAACGGGCCAGCGGCTTATTGGTGCAAATCTGGACCCCTTGAGCCATATATTCTAAATCAGCTGGAATAACCCCAGAACCGCTGTACATTCTTTAAACATTCTCTTCTGGTCACAGTCTAACCCCATACTATGTTTTTTATCAACTTGCCTCCGTCTGTGTCCTCTTCTGCTGGGCATCCAGTTGATGGGTGAGGGGTCATGCACACCTTCCATTACATCGAAATTGGTGCTTTGTGCATTGGATGCTAGATCCAACAGGGGCTTGTATATCCCCTGAGGAAGCTAATGCGAAACATGTCGGGATAATTGATTACAAGCACCCCAATCTTCTTGCCTTCAGGACCTTCTATTATATGTAATCTGTATATGCATATGTTTATTCAATACACCAGTGTGTGTTATTTTAAAAGCATTGTAATAAATCAATTGTTTTCATAATTCTTTTCTGGATCTTTCATCTTCCTATTTGTATCCGCCGTACTTTCGGGTCAAAAAAGTATGCCGGAGGCTACACACGGGGGGATTGTCCGGCGGACTTGAGTTTGCCGGACTTTTCCACCCGCTTGTTTGATCATGTGTACGTGGCATTAGGGGTAAGATCTGGTCCTCCCGAACCAGCGTGATGTGCATCGCAACTATATATGGTCCGACGTCCACAAGACCTTATTGGTGATTCTGACATCGCCTTATTGTCACTGGATGTGACTCATTTTTGCTCTCTCTGATGTTGCGGTTACCTTTTTCGGTCAGTGCCAGGATGTTTTTGTGAGCACTTCAATAAAATGTTGTTAACATTGCTAATATGAATATTAAAACTTTGTCTATGTTTGCTACTAATGTTATATCTCTTTACAACTTGGACAATGATATAGATGTATGGTGAACAGCCCCGAAGAAGCAGCAAATCAGTCTGCGAAATGCGCCGGCTATCCATACACTCAAGCATCTGTTCAAGCTCTTGGAACTGAGTATCAATTTTGGTCACAAACATGTATGACTGAATGTTGTTATTATTTTAATCATGTATACTTTGTAATAAATTATATTATTTGATTTATCCCTCTGTGGTTGTGTTTACCTTAGTGACGGAAATCGGCATCCGTGAAAATCCTATCACTCTTTGAGGGATAGATTTCCTCTCACTCTCATTCTCTTTTGGTTTTATCTACACAACAGGGATGAGGATGCAATATTCTGTCCCTAGAATATGTCCAACAATATTATATACATATATGCCTTCATCAATCTAAGCCTCATGGAAAAGTCAGTTAGGTACATTATGGTTGAGAAATATGTTGTTTAAGCATAATGGAATTAATAAGTTATTTTGGTATTTATGGTTTGTTAATAAAAGGCTGCTATGGCCATTTAAACCTTTAATGACATTTGGTGTTTACAAGTTAAAATCCCTATTTTTTGCTACTTAGAACCCCCAAACATTATATACATATATATATATATATATATATATATATATATATATATATATATATATATATATATTTTAGCAGAGAATCTAAAGAATAAAATGGCGATTGTTGCAATATTTTATGTCACACGGTATTTGTGCAGCAGTGTTTTAAACACAATTTTTGGGGAACACTTTCATGAATAAAAAAAACAAAAAAACAGTATAGTCATCCCAATTTTTTGCACAATATGAAAGATGATGTTATGCCGAGTAAATAGATACCAAACATGTCATGCTTTATAATTGCATGCATTCGTGGAATAGCAACAAACTTTGATACTTAAAAATCTCCATAGACAACGCTTTAAATGTGTTTTACGGTTACCAGGTTACGGAGGAGGTCTAGTGCTAGAATTATTGCTCTCGCTCTGATGATCGAGGTGATACCACACATGTGTGATTTGAACACCATTTACATATGCGGGTGCGACTTCTGTATGCGTTTTCTTTGCTGTACGAGCTCGTGGGGACGGGGGCGGCTTGAGAAAAAAAAAAATTCTTATTTATTTTATTTATTTTTATATTACTAAATTGTAAATTTGATCACTTTTATTGCTGTCACAAGGAATGTAAACATCCCTTGTGACAGTAATAGGTGGTGACAGGTACACTTTATGGAAGGATCGGGGGTCTAAAAGATCCCTTCTTTGCACTTCAAAGTATTCAGATCACCAAAAACGGTGTATCTGAATACCGTATATTTTTTAAAATCCGGCGCCATTGGCAGCCGAGTAAACAGGAAGTGACATTGTGATGACGTTTCCGTGTTTACATCAAGGAGACTAGAAGAAGGCCATTTCCGGCTTTGTTCCACTCTGTCGCTCCTCCTTTTAGCCGCATTGGTTGTTATCCTCGGAAAGCCGATCTCCCACTCTAAACAACGGTACCGGGATGAAAGCCGAGTACGCACGTCTGCGTACGCTCAGCGGGAAGGGGTTAAATCCAAAATATGTGAGTGTGTCATTATTGGGCTAGTCAGGTGTTATAGATTAGAGAGGTAAGGTCAAGGCAGCCGCAACATCAACAATACCTCAGTCAAGATCCCACTGTGCAAATCCAAAGCAACATGGAGACTTGCCTTCTTGCGCCAAACTGCCACAGAGCTGAAATCCCAGTGAATCCTAACAGGACATGTCGTGTCCATAGAAAGGCAGATCAATGCAAAGCAAGCTCTGAACTGCCATGTCTATCGCTCCGTACAAGTAAATGGGATTCTGCTGACTTGTGTTTGGATGTGTATGTCTAACGCAGGAAACCAACGTCCATTGACACAAGTCCTGGGGCCATGACACGTCTTCCCTTTCATATGACTGCTGATAGTCATCAACAGCAAATGCACCTGGTACTGCAGCCCTACAGCAGGGTCCCTGTAGACCTAAAGCCCCCCTAAGTCATCACTAAGGAAATCATAAGTTCCCCCTCCTATGAACACTCAGCAGGGCTTGTAGGATTAAACCAAACTAACTTGCAGACGGCGGAGGCTGCTGGTATATTTCTGGTGAGCGGACAGTAAGGAAGGTAGAAGTTCCCTCTTTTCCTCCACCCATTTCACCCCCTGCTGGGACCTCTCTCCCCATCTCCCTCCCTCCTTCCTCATTACCACTAGTGAGGACGTGCAAGACTGCACACATGCACGCTGCAAAGCACACTGGGAAAGGGATAGCCCTCAGCCTATGGAACTGACCTTGGCTTCAACTGCCGGATATACTGCTGGCTGGGGGGGGGGGGGGGGCATATAGAAAAATATGCTGTATCAAATAATTGCTTGCATTACGCCAGGCTGCTTATTCTTATTTTTTTTCATTTTTTTTTTTTTTATTGCTTTTCATTTTTATTTTTTTTTTTTGCTTTTTTTTAAAGATTTCTGCCTTCTAGCAGAATATAGCGTTAAACCCCATACACACGTTAAAAAATTCTGCCAGCAAAAGGCGGATGTGAGCTTTTGGTCAGGAATTCCGACCGTGTGTATACTCCATCAGACTTTTGCTGGCAGAATTTCAGCCAGCAAAAGATTGAAAGCAGGTTCTCTATTTGTCTGTCGGAAAAAGTTCAGATTGGAAATTCCGATCGCCTGTACAAATTCTGACGCGCAAAATTCCTACGCATGCTCGGAAACAATTGACTGCATGCTCGGAAGCATTGAACTTCATTTTCTCGGCTCGTCGTAGTGTTGTACGTCACCGCGTTCTTGGCGGTCGAAAGCTCAGAGAACTTTTGTGTGACCGTGTGTATGCAAGCCAAGCTCGAGCGGAATTTTGTCTGAAAAACCATCCAAGTTTTTTTCCGATGGAAAATCCGCTCGTGTGTACGGGGCATCGAAGTAATATAATATTTTTTTTTGTAGATTCAGGCCCCTTTCACGCTGGGGTGCTTTGCAGGCGCTACAGCGCTAAAAAAGCGCCCTGAAACAGCCACTGCTGTCTCTCCAGTGTAAAGGCTTTCACACTGGAGTGGTGCGCTTGCAGGATGGTCAAAAAAGTCCTGCAAGCTGCATCTTTGGAATGCTGTGGGAGCGGTGTATTTAGCGCTCTTAAAGCATCCCCCTTCCCATAGAAAACAATGGGGCAGCGCTGCAAAGGCGGTTTTAACCCTTTTTCGGAAGCTAGCGGGGGTTAAAACTGCCCCACTAGCGGCTGAATAGCGTCGCTAAAATGACAGTAAAGCCGTTAAATATAGCACCACTTTACCGCCAGCGGCCGTAATGCCCCAGTGTGAAAGTAGCCTTAAATTTGAAAGCTGGCCATACATGAGTATGTTTTGGGGAAAAAAAAACATTTGCATGATATTTCCCATCAGAACATTCAATGACATGATGAATATTATCCCCATAATTTTGCTTTTAGGACCCCTTTCACACTGAAGCGCTTGTAAACTGCCAGTAAAACACTGAGCACTTTTGAAGAGCTTTTCAGGCGCTTTTGAAGCTCTTTGCATTCATTTCAATGGAGAGGGGTGTTCTTTCACCACCCTGCCAGCGCACTGCCCCAGTGTGAAAGCATTCATTGATTTTAATGAAAATAGGTTTTCATGAGCTAAAATAAATAGGTTTTAAAAGCGCCTCAGTGCGAAAGGAGTCTTACATTCCATTTTGGAGAAATGGTCAATTTTACCCCACAAGAGCTGGCCCCAGATGATTATTTTTTTATTTTTGTTTGTTCAGCCAGCGGGGCGTGCAAATAACAAAAATGAACTGCCTCTATCTACACAAACACGGTGGATAGAGGAATCCCCCCGCTGGGACATTGTGTTCTGACTTGCTACTGTTAGGATACATGATCGGCGACTCCAAACAATTGGCTGCAGAGGCTGAGCACGCTAAATTTTCCAACAGTTCCCTTTGACAGCAGTTGAACAAACGATCACCTTCTGCTTAGCAGGTATGGTCACACACTGATCCAAACTCAACCGGCCCCTGTTGAACTTTCCATTACCAATTTTATGATTATAAAATCGAAAAATAAAATTTTTTAAGCGACAATATTCAAAAAAAATTTTAGTGTATGGCCAGCTTAACCACTTGAGATCCGCGCTATTGCCAAATGACGGCATTAGCGCGGATCTACTTTTCCGGGACTACGTCTATTGACGTCGTCCCGTGTACGAGCGGCCTGCGTGCCCCCTGAGGGGCGCGCGCGGCGCGCTCTGTAATCGGCGAGTCCATGAGACTCGCCTGATCACCGATCCGTGTAAGGGGTCGATCCCGACCCCTTATCACGTGATCAGCTGTCAGCCAATGACAGCTGATCATGTGATAGAACGGAGCCGGTAATCGGCTATTATTCCTCCTCGCGCTGACAGCGCGAGGAGAAAAAAAAAAAGCCGATCACCGGCGGCCGTGATCGGGACATCAGTCCCGATCACGGCCAGCAGTACAGACCACCACCTGCCCCCTGCCAGTGCCCACCTGCCCACCGCAGTGCCATCCTGAATAAAAGTAAGTGCCCCCCATCAGTGCCCCCCATCAGTGCCCATAGTGCCCACAGTGCCACCCACAGTGCCATCCAGCAGTGCCACCAACAGTGCCACCCACAGTGCCCACAATCTGCCTCAAAGGTGCTGCACCCCAGTGCCGCCCATCAGTGCCCAGCAGTGCCGCCCATCAGTGCCCAGCAGTGCCGCCCATCAGTGCCCAGCAGTGCCACCTATCAGAGCCACCTATCAGTGCCACCTATCAGTGCCCATCAGTCCCATCTATCAGTGGTACCTATCAGTGCCCATCCATGCCACCCATCCGTGCCACTTATCCGTGCCACCCATCCGTGCCATCTTATCTGTGCCCATCTTTGCCTATCAGTGCCGCCTTATCTGTGCCCATCGGTGCCGCCTTATCTGTGCCTATTAGTGCCGCCTTAACTATGCCTATCAGTGCCCACCAGTGCAGCCTATCAGTGCCCACCAATGCAGCCTATCATTGCCCACCAATGCAGCCTATCAGTGCCGCCTAATCAGCGCACTTCAATGAAGGAGAAAAATGACCCGTTTGCAAAATTTTATAACAAACTATTAAAACATGATTTTTTTTTTTTTGCATCTTTTTTTGTTTGTTTAGCAAAAAATAAAACTCCGAGCTGTAACTAAATACCACCAAAAGAAAGCTCTATTTGTGGGAAAAAAATGATAAAAATTTCATTTGGGTACAGTGTTGTATGCCCGCGCAATTGTCATTCAAAGTGCATCAGCGTTGAAAGCTGAAAATTGGTCTGGGACTGAGGGGGGTTTAAGTGCCCAGTAAGCAAGTGGTTAAAGTGATTCTAAAGGTTGTATTTAAAAAACAAAAAACAAACATGTTATACTTACCTGCTCTGTGTAATGGTTTTGCACAGAGCAGCCCCAATCCGCTTCTATTTGGGTCCTCCTCTGGTGGTCCTGGCTCCCCCGCCCACAATATCAAGCCTCTTGCTATGGTGGCACTCGAGCAAGCTTTCTCCCAAGCCACGTTCCTGTGAATGGATACTGTCCATTCATACACAGAGCGTGGCTCAGCCTATATGATGTCATAATGTGACCGACTTCTACTAGATATACTATGACCTGGATGAATGAGAACCTTCACAGACATATCTCCACATACTAATCCATACCTCCCAACTTTTTGAGATGGTAACGAGGGACACCGATTAGAAAAAGTATGTAGGCATAGGACACCCCCCCCCCCCCACCACACCCACTTAAAGGAGAATTATACAAAAAAAAAAAATATTAGTTAAACCCACAAGTGTTTTTTTTTATCACTAATTTTCTTTTATACTGGCTTTGGAAATTTACAAATGCAGCAATTTAGAAACTGGAGGAAAGATTTAGCGCTGGGAAACACTTTTTGATAGATAAAAAGTGCATTTTATATACAACTATATAGATCAGACCAAAACGCGGGACAAATGAGGAGGAAAGAGGGACAGAGGGACATTGCTCCAAATCAGGGACAGTCCCTCCAAATCAGGGACAGTTGGGAGCTATGTCAGCCCTGCCCCCCCCCCCCCCCCCTCTCTCCTCATTGGCTCACTGGCTGGGATTGACAGAATAAAGGGAATTTTAGGGCAAAGAAACATAATGAAATACCCTGCTTTTTTGTAAAATATAAAAGATAAGGTTGCGCTAAATAGATACCCAACATGTCCAGCCTTAAATGTTTGTGCGCCCGTGAAATGGCGACAAACTTCAGTACAATATATTTTCAAAAGGCGATGTTTCAAAAGCCCCCTATAGGTATCAGTTTAGTGTTACGGAGGAGGTCTTGTGTACGATTTATTGCTCTCACTCTGGCGTGAGCAGCGATATGTAACATGTGTCTCGCAATGAACGTTTTCACACGTAGGCACCCCTGACGCATGGGCTTAGGTTCATATATGGGGGGGGGGGGGGCGGTGGCGGTATGTACTTGGGTGTAACTCAATTTTTTTACTAAACTTTTTCTTCCCATTACATAGGGGACAAAAAGTCCCCTATATGATGTTTTTTATGTGACAGTTTCTCTTTAATGAGACATGTGGGTCCAAAAAGACTCTGCATGTCTCCCCTGTGCTCCACTGAATGTTTTGCAATGCAGATCGCATGCATTGCAAAACATATTTTTCCAGCTAAGCTAGAGACATCACTTTCCGGGTCACCACAAGAAGGGGAGGAGAGCAGACGTGTGTCCGCCACTTCTCCTTCCCCTCCAACAGCTGGCACCCGCCATCTCGCTCATAGGCCCGCAGATGGGCAAGTGGAGTTCGGAAAGCAGGGCGGGGCGCTGCGGTGTGGGGGGGCACTGGTACCAAGGGCGTGTGTGTGAGATTGGGTGGCAGCACTTTCACCTGACACCAGACACCTTTCACCAGACAAGCCTTAATCAAGGCTTAGCTGTAGGTCAAAGTGGTCTGTAAGGGTTGTATTATTTAAGATTTTAGCGATAGCTGATGGGAGTCTGTCTACCAAAGACATGAAATTGTCACCCGGTTGGCTGAAAAAACTGGGCAACTGTCTTGTTTTGTTCATTAGCTGCTTTAGATGGCTTTCACACCGAGCCGCTCGGCTGTAAAGTGGCGCTATTTTTAGCGCCGCTTTACCATCGTTTTAGCGGTTTCAATCGCCCGCTAGTGGCCAAAAAGGGGTTAAATTAAAGGAGTGAAAGGAGCCGTTTTTTTCAGGCGCTATACAGGCGATATTTTTAGCGCTATAGCGCCTAAAAAACGCTGGCAGTATGAAAGGGGTCTTACAGAGAAGTGAGATTCAGCTGACACTGCTGATTTATAAAGGGATCAGAGATCCCCGGAGCAGCTATCCATAGCTCCTGAACAAAGATAATTATCTGTATTCGGCTCTAACAAGCTATTTAGATAACTATTGACTAGAACGATTCAAAATTAATGTTACTGCAATGCAGCAGTGTGCATCTGGCTTTATGCCTTATGCTATAGAAGTGCAGCCATTTTTGGGATGCCTGCATCTAAATAAAACATAGTGCTTTCACCAGGATAAGGTTAGGGCCTGTGTCATAGGGCTTTGGGCTTGTGTTGATGGCATCTGTTTGAAACACTTCAGACATCACAATTTATTGACTGGTGCAGTCTGTATTCTCCACTGCAGGTGGCGCTCGACTACAGCGGGAATGCAGGTGGGGGAGGAAGTTGAGAGGTACTTGGTTCCTCTATGATTTCCTGGGTCACAGGGAGGCAGCTATCCGATTGGATGCTGGCGCCACATGTGACTTTGAAGGCCATCTTGGATGAGGTAAAGTCTGTTTAACCACTTCAGCTCTGGATGGTTTATCCCACTTCATGACCAGGCTACTGTGTTACTTTAACTGACTCTTGCACGGTCGTGCGGCACTGTACCCAAATAACATTTTTGTTTTTTTTCCCACGAATAGAGCTGTATTTTGGTGGAATTTGATCACCTCTGCGGTTTTAATTTTTTGCGCTAAAAACAAAAAAAAAGACCAACAGTTTTGAAAAAAAAAGAAAAAACACAATATTTTTCACTTTCTGCTATAAAACACATCCAATAAAAAAAACAGTCAATTTAGGCCAATATGTATTCTGCTACATATTTTTGGTTTTGCGTAAAAGTTATAGCATCTGCAAACTATGGGATATTTCTTCTTATTTATTTATTTTTACTAGTATTGGCAAATGAATGTGGCCTCTTATGGAGTAATACAAAAATAAGAATGAGTAGGGGCTTGTACCATCATCCAAAATCAATAATATGTGAACACCTACTGGTGACATATTGTGTATAACTTTGATGTTTTATCTGTAAACGATTAATTGTTTATTGGCATCAATAAAATCCTTTGTAATTTTTATATATTCATTTGTTATATTATTTTTATTGTACCGCGATAGTCCAACTGCCCCCCTTTTTCATGGTAGCCTGGTTGGGGATCAGGCTCCCAATTTCCATATTACTAGTATTGGCGGCGATCAGCAATTTATAGTGGGACTGGCTGGGAAGGGATTAAGATTAGGGGCAAGCAAAGGGTTCATTATATGCTTAAATTGTGTTTACCAACTGTGAGGGGGAGGTGTTTTGACTAGGGGAAGGCAAAGATCCATGTTCCTGCTTAAAATAAACACAGGATCAATACCTTCCCCTCTGACAGAACGACAATCTGCCTTGTTTACACAGGCAGATTATTGTTCTGCCTCTGTACTGTGTAATCAGTGGGTGCCGGCGGACATCGAGTCTGTGGTACCGGCCGCTAGGCTCCCGCTGTGTATAATCACAGCAGGAGCAGGTCCCGGGCGCCGCAGATCCGCATGTATGGATGTCATGGAAAAAAGATTACTGGCCCTTTTTAATTGTATCTCTTCCTCTGGTAGAAATGGTTCTGAAGCCTGCTGGTGGCTGCAGTGGGAGAATGGCCAAAGTGTATGATCTAATCCAGAGAATCAGACCCAGGAGATCCTGCCATCTTACAGTTCCTAGAAGAGTTTCCAAAAGACTTAAGTTTCTCTGTGAATGCCTTAGAAGACCCCATAAGACCACCATCTCTGTCCACATGAGAAGGATGCCATAGCTCAAGTGTTGGTTGGAAAACATATCTGCAAAAAGCAAATTGAGAGGCTGCCCTTTGAGGTCAAACACTTGTTTAGACTGCCCTTGGATGCCTTTGTCCAGAGAGCGACTTTGAAGAAAAGCATGCTCTTACCCCCCAAAAAAAAGGCGAAGGTAACAGGTCAGAAACCAGTAGTGCCTTGAGAATCCAAGAGTTTCTATCATAAGAAAAAAAGCCTCTGGCCTATGTCTTGGTTCCATAAGAAGAATGGACCCCCAAGTCCTCTGGATCTGGAGACAAGTGATGGGGTACCCAGACTCATGCCAGTGGGGGGGGGGGTGTCTATCAACCTTTGTGGCTGTTGTGACTCAGGAAGTTACAGTCGATTGGGCTTGCAGTACGGTTTATTACAAACTAGAGTTTCCTAGCTTTCCTCTTTAATGCTTTATGCATTCAAGTATATCTTCGGAGCGGTTTTCCTTGCAGCTCTGGAAAGGCTGCTCTTACAGGGGTTTTTGCACCTGTGTCTGAAGGGGAGTGGCTTCACGACTTCTGTTCCAACCAGTTTACGGTTGCAAAGTCAACCAGAGACATCTAGCCTATTCTGGACCTGCAGGGTTTCAACAAGTTCCTGATGGTACGAAATTGCGGGGTGAAGTCAACCCAGTTGGTGATTGCTTCACTTCAGGAAAGGGGCTTCCGGGCATTAGTAGATATTAAAAATGCCTACTTACACATCTTGATTTTACAGCTCACAATTTTCAGTAGAAGATAGCTACTACAAGTTTGTGGCGCCGTTATTCGTCTTGTTCATGGCATACTACTTACCAAGATGTTGGCTCTAGTTCTGGGGTTGCTAAAGGCTCAAGATATTTCCATTGTGGGGTACCTGGATAACCTGCTTCTCAGGGAGTACTCGGCTCAGAAGCTGACTTTAAATCTCCAACAGATGGTACAAGTCCTGGAAAATTTCTGTTGGGAGCTAAATCTTCAGAAGTCAACTTGGGACCCAGCACAAAGTCTGGTGGATTTAGGCTTAGCCCTTGACAAAGCACTGGCAAAAGTACCATTCCACAGTAAAAGTGCCTGTCTGTTCAATCACAGTTGGAGTTCTGTTAAAATGCTTCCTGCCTGAGGGTGCTGGGAACGATTATAGACGCTTTTTATGTACTTCCCTAGGGAGCAGTAAAGTAAAGAATTAATGGTTGGGTATAATTCCCTTTGAAATAATTTATCAGGTTTAATCTTTGAGGTGTGTTGTATGCAGGGGCGGACTGACAACTCATGGGGCCCCTGGGCAATAGGAGATTATGGGAGCCCCAGGCAATCAGACATTATGGGGCCACACAGTATACACAAACACACACACAGTATACAATTCACACAGTATACGCAGACATGTTTCTATTGGCTGAGAAGGTACTGGAGAGGTGGGGTAGCTATAATCTAAGGATTTTTAGACCAAAGGGATGTTGGTAAGGGACATTTCAGAGACAGATGTAAAAAAACACAGATTTTTACATACTTTCCCTAGTTTTACTGAGGCTGGCAATCCTGATGGGGCCCCCTAGTGGCACGGGGCCCTCGGGCAGTGCCCGAGTGTCCCAATGGTCAGTCCACCCCTGGTTGTATGGCGTTTGTTCAGGTTGTTACTACATGAAGAAAGGTGAAACGTGGTGGATAACGGAAAAATTAACTATTAGGCCGCGTACACACGGGCGGACTGTTCGCCCAACTTAGTTTGTCAAACAATCCGACAAACAGTCCGCTCAAAATTTCCATGAGCGGACTTGACCACACACGATGAACGAACAGTCCGCTGAAAGCGTGCGCGATGACGTGAACGGCACGTACGACGGGACTCGAAAAACGACGTCCTATACACTGCAATGCAACCTTCGGCGTGTAAATCCTTTCTGAGCATGCGCGGAACTTAGTTTGACGAACAAGCCTACACACGAGCGGACTGTCCGCTCAAACCAAGTTTCAGCGGACTGTCTTACGGGAATTCCGAAAAACTTTGTTCGTCAGACTGTCCGCTGAAACTGTCCGCTGAAGCCCACACACGAGCGGACTGTCCGCTGAAACACTGTTCAGCGGACAAAGTTGGGCGAACAGTCCGCCCGTGTGTACGCGGCCTAAGGTGTATCTATTCTTTTAAGGGGTGCTTTTGTGGAGGCAATAGTATAAGGGAATTACCAGTCAGAGTAATTTTATTATCAAAATTTACAGTTTTTGTTCAAAATTTTCAGCAGCAACTTTGTTCCCCTTGATTGCATATTTCTCACTGCTAGTGTTTCCTCTATCTGGCTGCCTAAATGAGCGCTGTACTGTGATATTTATAATAGTCACACACTAACAGGAAGCTCTGGCAGAGAACTTGTATACTATGACACCGAGAGAGGTCATGTTACACGGGGCCAGCAATGAGAAATTTCAGCCCCACATCAATCCGCCAGCAGGAAAACAAGCCATGACGCTGTGCGTGGAATGAACACACACATACAAACACACTGAGATATCAACGGCGCTCCTTTACTCTTGTTTTGGGAGATGCAGACGGACCAGAGGAAACTCAAACTTCTCACCAAAACTTCCTGGCCTATTTTTCCCCTTGGCTCCCCTCCCTCTTCCTCCCAGGAAGACCAGAAGGAGCTGTCACGCGAAAGGCCCATTATGGAATTCTTAGGAAAACACATGCGTGTGTGCGTACGTGTGAGATTAATGACAATGACCAAGCAAAAGAGTCCGTCACATGGCTCCATAGACTGACCTAATGACAGCTATGGCCTGTGTCATCCCCTGGATCCCGGGGCAGGAGACAGAGTGCTGTGGGGTCAGCCTTGTTCAAATATGAGGGAAAGGTAGATAATTAACCCAGGGTCAACCATTTACAAACATGCTGACAATATGGTCAAGAATTTCTTATCATAACATGGGCAGCGGCACGCCTTGTTTAGGTCTTTGAAGGACTTTCACACATATGCGGCTTAGTGGTTAGCGCTTCTGCCTTGCAGCACTGGGACCCCAGGTTTAAATCCCAGCCAGTACATTAGCTGCATGGAGATTGCTTGTTCTCCTAGTGTTTGCATGGGCTACCTCTGGGTACTTCTCAGAGGTAATCCAAAAGACATGGTGGTAGGTAATTGGCTCCCATCTAAAGTGTTTGCATTCAAAAGCTAAGCTCACCTTTTACATAACCGGTCTACGCAGACAAGGGGCCCCTAAAATGTTCTGATTGGGCCAGTATCTAGATGAAGTTGATCCAGGGAAAATCCGATTGCCTCTTGGGGGATCAGGAAGGATTATTTTTCCCTGCTGTAGCAAATTGGATCATGGTTTGCTGTTTTTTTTTTTGCCTTCCTCTGGATCAACTGTGGGCGAAGGATTGTGTATATGGGAGTGTGTGTTTTTTTTTTTTTGTTGAACTGAATGGACTTGTGTCTTTTCTCAACTTGACAAACTATGTAAATAAAAGGTGAACTTAAACCTTAAACATAGGGACCTTAGATTGTTGTTATACTCTATAAATGTAATAAATTATGAATGTGCTTTGGCTTCTGTTAATTTATGCAGGGCTGCTGTCGGAAACCACAGGGCCCCATACAGCCAATCTGACAGTCGCCCCCCCCAAAAACAAAACAAAAACAGTTTACTATGCTTCAGTTATGAATGAACACTGTGAGTGATCAGTACAGATCACTCATTGTGTTCATTCAGGAAAGCAAGAGGCTGGTAAATGTGACAATGATGGAGCGATCACTTGTCAACAAACCAGAGCTTGTCCGGTGCAGCTCCTGCTCTCTCCTCGCACCGATCATTACAGTGTGCGAGGAGAGGAGGGAGCTGAGTTCAGCAGCGTTCTCTGGAGTGCCCACAGTGTTGATCTGTGCCTATCCATGTAACATCCATCCCTGGCTCATCCATGCTCCATATGTGCCCATCCATACTCCATCCATCCCTGGCCCATCCATGCTCCATCCATCCGTGCTGAATCCATCCATCTGTGCTCATCCATTCTCAATCCGTGCTCCATCCGTAATCATCCATGCTCCATCTGTGCTCATCCATGCCCATCCATGGCTCATTCATGCTCATCCATGCCTCATCTGTGCTCATCCGTTGCACATCCGTTCTCACCCGTGCCACATCAGTGCTCATCCATGCCACATTCTTGCCACTGCAGTGCCCATCAGTGTCTCACAAAAGTGTAATAGGTAGTCAAATTAGATTTGATATGTATGTTGCTGACAGTGCTTCCTTTATGTTGGGCCTCTGTATGTGGCCAGGCTGTGTAAAAGTCTCACACATGTGCTATTGCTATACTCAGGAGGAGTAGCAGAATGTATTTTGGGGTGCCATTTTTGCTATGTACATGCTATGTGTTAGAAATATCTCATAAATAGACAACTTTGTGTAAAAAAAAAAAATGGGTTTTCATTTTCCAAAAACTTGTGGAAAAAAATGACACGTTCAAAAGGCTTGTTATACATCATAGATTATACACTGGGGTGTTTACTTTCCAGAATGGGGTAATTTTGGGGACGTTTCTATTGTCCTGGTGCTTCAGGGCCTTCAAAAGTGTAACAGGAAGTCAAAAAATAAAATGTGTAATTTATGTCCCTAGAACGCCTGATGGTGCTCCCTGCATGTTGGTCCTCTGTATGTGGCCAGGCTGTGTAAAAGTCTCACACATGTGGTATCGTCATACTAAGAAGGAATAGTAGCATGTGTTTTTGGGCGTAATTTGTGGTATGCATATGCTGTGTGAGAGAAAAAAACCTGTTAATATGACAATTCTGTGAAAAAAAGAAAGAAAAATCTTAAATTTGCAAAGAATTGTGGGAAAAAATTACTTAAAAAAAACTCACAATCCCTCTTACTAAATACCTTGGATTGTCTACTTTCCAAAAATGGGTCAATTGGGGGTATTTATACTTTCCTGACTTGTTATTGTCTCAGGAAATTAGATAGGCCCTCAGTACATCAAGAGAGATCAATTTTCAGTGATTGGCACCATAGCTTGTAGATGCTATAACTTTCACAAAGATCAAATAATATACACTAATTTGGGTTATTTTTACCAAAGAAATGTAGCAGTATAAATTTGGGCCAAAATTTATGAAGAAAAATTACAGATTTGCAAAATTTTATAACAGAAACAAAGAAAAATGCATTTTGTTACAAAATTTTCTGTCTTTTTTCATTTATAGCGCAAAAAAATAAAAAACCCAGAGATGATCAAATACCACCAAAAGAAAGCTCTATTTGTGTGAAAAAAGGACAAAAATTCATATGTGTAGCATTTTGCCTGACTGAGTAATTGTCATTCAAAATGTGAGAGCACTGAAAATTGGTCTGGTTAGGAAGGGGGTTTAAGTGCCCAGTGGGCAAGTGGTTAATGCCTGACAAAGGGGTCCTGCGTGACTCCGAAACGTTGCACTACTCTTTTGATGTGATCATTCATTAAATAATTCCTTGTGTGCTGGCAAACATTTTCCTTGCGACTTTTGAAACAGTTCACAGCTGGTTGTTGCTGCAGCACCCAATCCCTTGAGAGCTTTTCCAGGAACGTGTGCGATGGGAATATGGAGTACTCTTTGTCTACATAGTTTGTCCCAAAAGGCATCTCTCTTTCACTTCTTAGAATGCTGGGTGTGGGCAGTATGTTTTGTGGAAGCAGAAGGGAGACCTACCTAGATATCTTCAGCACCAGTAAATAACATCTAAGCCCTTGTACACACGGTCGGACATTCCGACGGAAACTGTTGCATACACACAGTCGGACAAAGTTGTCGGAAAATCCGATCGTACGTAACGTGATGATATTATTTCGTTATGACGGGACTACGTTCAGGCTAGTAGCCAATAGCTTTGGTCTAGGAATTTGATTGGATCATGTTGTCGGAAAGTTTTATAGCCCAGCTCTAAAACTTTGTCCGTCGGATATTCCGAGGGAAACATTTCGTTGGAGCCCACACACAGTCGGATTATCCGACAACACGGTCCGATCGGACATTTTCCGTCAGAATGTCTGACCGTGTGTACAAAGCCTAATAGTGATTGGCAAAAATCATTCAACAAATTTCTCTCTTGGCAGCAAATGTTAATAGGTGTCTTTGGTAAACAAAGCCCCAAGAGAAGCCGTGTATGGGTCTAATTTGCAGCCTGGCTGGGGGAAGATGGGGTTATTCTAGTACACTAAGCAATATGGAATGCTGGGCAAGTCCCAAAATACATGTGAACATCAGCCAATACTGCACTGCCAGGAGTAAGTTAATTATTGTGTCATGCAATGGAAGGTTTTTGTGACAATGATTGCCAAGTTAAGATGAGAAATTAAATGGCAGTAAAAAAAATGAGGACAAAGGATCATTCGATATTGACAATTTCAACCTTTTGGAAGACAGAGTACATTATATTACCAAAATTATTGGGACACCTGCCTTTACACGCACATGAACTTTAATGGCATCCCAGTCTTAGTCCGTAGGGTTCAATATTGCATTGGTCCACCCTTTGCAGTTATAACAGCTTCAACTCATCTGGGAAGGCTGTCCACAAGGTTTAGGAGTGTGTCTATGGGAATGTTTGACCATTCTTCTAGAAGCGCATTTGTGATATAGTGTAATATAGTGTATATATGAATAGAGTATGATAATCAAACAAAAAGAGTGGTCAGTAATTTGTATTTGTTTTTGTCACATAGCGTAAACAGACATCTACTAATATATTTGTCAGATACCTTGTGCCAGCCATCAGGTTAATGCACATACCCATAAGTGTGCACATGTTAACAGGCATAGAAGCTGAACTAGACATGTGACTGGGCGCATGTACATAACAGGGTACACACAAGCATGCAGGCACATCCACCAACGATACTGGTGCCAAGCAGGCTATTTAAAACAAACTGAGTACTGCATGGAATCACTGCTGAATGGTCTTTCAGTCTGTACTCCTGTGATTCATGATCCTGAAACTTATGCTGACCTTGTTACTGACCTGCTTTTGAATTATCATTATCCGCCTATGATTGCTGCTCATCTCCATTACTGACCTCGGCCTGAAGTTCTGACCAGGATTCTGCCTATCGACTTGGTACCTTGCTTCCTGCACATTGCACGTTGCCAACCAATGCTTGTTTCTGACTCTAATCCTTCCTACAATTTGGTGTCTTCTTAGGCAGTTGTTAGTGGATCTGCTCATAACTGAACTTGGTGTACTCATTGTGTACCACCAGCTTTACTCCTATTATTCTGATACTAGTGCTCCCAAGTTTCAGCCTCCAGTGTCTGCACCCTGGCACTTGTGTACCTCCATTGCTTTTGCAGACCCTATCCCATTTTCCATGGTTGTTTGGACAGGAATTGTGATAGAGGCCATCCTCAACATCTTTGGCTCCTCATTCAGATATGTAACAATATAATACGAGATGTGACAATTTAATTCCCAAGATGCCCGCGGCGTAGCACTATGGTGGTAAGTCACAAGGCCATTTGCACTCAAGCGTGTTCTGACACGTTCTAACTTGCACTTGCCTGGGTCGCTGACTAGTTGACTCAGTCTTTACGGAGTAGTAGAAGAAATAACATGTGCGTGCGTTGCACTGTTGGCAGAAAATGAGTGACAAGAATCTGGAGCAGCAGATTAACATCACATTTTGTCTGAAAATTGGCAAAAGTGCGAGTGAAATTTTAGCTCTGTTACAACAGGCTTATGGTCAACACTAGGTGAAAAAATTCATTATTTTTGAATGGCATAGGTGGTTTAAGGAGGGACAGGAAGATGTCCATGATGGTGCAAGAAGTGGGCAGCCAAAAATGCAAAGGGCAGATGCAAATGTGGACAGAGTGCGAACCCTCATGTGTTTTTTTTTTTGATCACAAGGGGATAGTTCACTAAAAGTTCATAGAACATGGGCGGCACAGTGGTGTAGTGGGTAGCACTCTCACCTAGCAGTAAGAAGGGTCGCTGGTTCAAATCCCAACCATGCCTGGAGTTTGCATGTTCTCTCTGTGCCTGCGTGGGTTTCCTCCCACACTCCAAAGACATGGTGGGTTAATTGGCTTCTGTCCAAAATTGGCCCTAGTATATGAATGGGGACCTTGGATTGTGGGCTCCTTGAGGGTAGGGACCAATGCAAGTGTGCAATGTACAGGGATAGGGACAATTGTAGACACTCACTCAGGATGGACTGGTGTCTTTATTCTACCTTACTAACTGTGTAACTTGGTACAATGGTCAACCAACATTGTTACTTGGAAATTCTGAAAAGGTTACAGGAATCTGTTTGTAGAAAAAGACCGGAACTCTGGCCTGACAAGTGGATTCTCCACCATGGATCCTGCACAAACTTTTTTTTTTTTTTTTACAATCCATTCCAGAAATTAAATGGTCCAACCTCATATAATGATTTTATATACAAGTGAGAGCCACTGCCTAGAAGTGCAAGCTACAACTACACCATTAGGAGCTCTGGTAAAGACTAGGCACTCCTAGGCATTGCATCTCACAGTAAATCTTTGCCACTCACTTGTGACCCAACTGGAAATCTCTGTTAGGTCAGACTTTGTACACAGTTTTATTTTGGATGGTTCACACCATCTTCACACCAGCACTGACCTCTGCTATTCAACGTCCTCCTCTGGCATTCAAAACTCACCAATGATTTAACTTAATTTCCCCTTGATCCAAAACTAGGAGTATGCAATCCCTTAACCCAGCCAGCAAAATTCTGCTTGTCCTGTGGGCTCATCAATGCAATGCCAAAGAATGTTGACCCAGATGATGTACCTACCATGGCCCCCTGTCACCACACCAACATCAAGAGTGCCAACTAACCATTGGGACTGAAACATTAGGTCTTAAATCTAATCTAATAAGAGAAAAAAAATGGAAGCATCTGTTGCCTAACATTCAGCAGGTTATGTATACAACCTACCATAACAGCCAATTCTACCCCTCCAATATGTGAGTATATGTGTCATTCACAGAAAAAAAAAGCACTCACCCCAAATTTGGCCTTCAATGTTCCATATTGTATAGTGCAAAATAAGTAGTATGTGACATTTTCACTTGCTTGCTGTTGAATATTTTGAGTATGACCTATAGTATATGTATATATATATATATATATATATATATATATATATATATATATATATATATATTTGTTAATTTTCTTCTAGATGAACATCAATAAGTCACAATCATTTTACCGCCACTGAACCGGAGAGTCCTCAGATAAAGCCTAGTTGCTTTAGGTCAGTGTTTCAAGCAAAATGCATCCAGAAGATAGGAAGAACAGTCACTGAACAAGCATCTTCTAAAGGAAGTCAGTAATGGAATTAGGTTTACATTAGTCACATCAGATTCACTTAGAAGTTGCTTCAGTCCAATAAAAGTTATTTTAGAATACAGTGGGAAAGGATAGAATTAGCATCAGTTTTTTTTTATTTTTTTTTTAGATCCTTTATTTTTGACTCACAAAGCAGTCTATAGTTTACAGATTTCTCAGTCAAAAAATAATTCCATAATTTTGTCATTGGATATCAAAGGATTCACAGCTACAGTATTTCCACATGTTATAAACAAGATGACCTGTCTTGACTTTTACATTAACCAGTTGTCTTAACTACACTGGGTGGGGGGTTCACATATTAGAGCTATTGGAGCTCTTCGTTTTAAATTGAGGGAAGGGTATACAGAGAGGGCAATTAACTTATCCATAATGGGGCGATCAGCCCGTTAACTGGTAGAATATGGGGGGTATGGAAAAGAAGGGAGGGGTTATGAAGGGTAAGTTATAGAAGTTGGGGGGGGCAGAAGAATTTTGGCAAATTTACCTGGGTAAGGAAAAAAATGGGGGGGGGGGGGTAGAGTAAGTTCTGAGGTGAACCTTTAGTGAGAAATTTTATTTTCCCCATGCAGGGCTGGTGCAAGAATTTTTTACACCCTAGGCGAAACCTAATTTTGCTGCCCCTCATTGGCTCCACCCATGACTCCACCCCCTTTGCAATATGTAACCCACCTGACCATTACACACACACTGACCCACCTACCTGACACATACACTGACCTACCTGACCATTACACACACACTGACCCACCTACCTGACACATACCCTGACCTACCTGACCATTACACACACACACTGACCCACCTACCCGACACATAAACTGACCTACCTGACCATTACACACATATACACTGACTTACCTACCTGGCAGATACACTGACCTACCTGACCATTACACACACACACACACACACACACTGACCTACCTAACTGACACATACACTGACCTACCTGACCATTACACACACACACTGACCTACCTAACTGACACATACACTGACCTACCTGACCATTATACACACACACACACACACTCTGATCCACCTACCTGACACATACACTGACCTACCTGACCATTACACACACACACACTGACCTACCTACCTGACACATACACTGACCTATCTTACCATTACACACACACACACACTGACCTACCTATCTAACTCCTATTTCCTGCACTACTCACCCCACCCCCCCCCCACCCCACATGCACAGCTCGCTGTAGATAGGGAGGATCCACCCTCTCCCTTACCTCTGCTTCATCGACCATCACATCCAGGCTCTCCTCAGCACTGGGCGGGCAGGGTTGCCCTGGTGTCCCCACTGGCCCGGGAGGTCAACTAACAGATGCTGCACCTCTCGATGCTCTGATCTCCACCGAGCCCCGCCCCTCCGCTGCACACACACAGCCAGAGGGACAGGCTGGAGCAAAGGAGTCCCGAAGCGGCGCTGTGAGCTTTTACTCTGAAGAGAGCGAGGGAACAGCAGGGCGCTCAGTGGGAAACATTGGGGGATTGGAGGCATGCAGATGTGTTCCCGGGACAGAGGCCATGGCTGCGCCCTGGGGGGTAGTGCGCCCTAGGCGGCTGCCTACTCCGCCTAGTGGTAGCACCGGCCCTGTCCCCATGCCTTGCCATCATGTAGGCAGGAAGTAGTTTATCCTCCATGCTGTAGGCAGCGCTGTGTTGCTGTGCCACTGCGCACATGGAGACCGAGAGGAACATTTTTCTGTGGCCCGATTGGAAACTGCACTTGGTATAATAAATTGCATTGCTCTTCTGGGGTTAGTGACTAGGGACAATGCTGGATGCTCTGCTATTTACCAGTCTGAAGGCATACGGCATAGAATATATGGATTAAATTAAGCTGAATCCAATTTAATTAAATGGAACGAGGGCTCAACCAGTAATAGGGTATTACCGAATTATCGGTTGAGACGGGATACCTCCAAAGCAAATAAATCACTGCAATATAGGAAAGGGGGTTGGGATAAAGAGATATCCCAAGAAAGCAACAAGGAGAATCCACCACGGTATATCATTGGAAATATCCAACAATTGTGTGGTGCTTAAAAGGTCCTGTACCATCTGGATAACATTTCGTAATTTGTCTCCTGAATTCTTGTATATATAGCGCTATCCCCTAGAGGGCAGCTAGATTGTGGGTCCCCCTACTCCTGCACAGGCAGGCAACACGCATTTTTCAACTTGCATCCAGACACAGAAACCAGTCCTTGGGCTTGTTTTTTGTCGTTTTATTAGGGGGATTAACAACTTGGATAGGGATGGGGGGGTTATGAAATGCCCAAAACGGAATTAGATAATAAAAACTAATCCCAGCCTGTATTCCCATTTCAATAATTTCAGTCCTTAATGGATCAATAGAAAATATCCCATCTGTTTTCAGGAGTTCCATGTTCCCTAAGTAGAAATGCCATCCCACCTGGCTGTCTTGAGAAATGTCCTAGAGCAAGGGGTTCAGGTTAGCTGTGACACTGTCCTAATGAAAGCTTACTAAATATTGCATCTGGCAGTCTTCTCCCTTTTTGACCCTGGGAGTAATAAGGCAGAGGTACTCCCGCTGTCCCTTGAATCCTGCTGCCTGCAACAACTGCTGTTCAGGCCTTCTGCTGAATAGATCTTTGCTCACTGGGCAGGGTATCTCCTGGGTGAGATGGTAGGTTAGCGGAGATGCCTCTGCAACTTCTCTTCCTCTCTCCTCAGCTCAAGCCTGGAGGCAAAGTCCCCTCACATGCCTCTGGATTCCAGTCTCAACACTCCATCTTCCACCCAATCCCCTGCTGGCCAGTCTCTTTTACATTTATGAGCCCATCCAACCACCTTGCTAGGCCTCCTACCCGGAGATTGGTCAGATTCTCATAAATATGCAGATCACTGCCCCCTCACCTCTGCCCGCTATGTTCTAGAACTTTCTTGTCATTTCCAGAACCGAGGGGAGTCACCAGTAGCTTGACCTGTAGAGCCCTCCAGCCTGACCTACATCTGAACCCATAGCAATTACCCAAAGTCACTTAAGCTACGGTGAGTCAGCTAAATTTTCCATTCAGCTTTGTACATTAGAGAGTGCTACATACCTATAGAGCAGTGGTTCTCAACTCCTGTCCTCAGGACCCACTAACAGGTGAGACTTTAGGTATTACATTGGGGCGATGCAGACTAGAATACTGCAATCACCGAGCAGCAAATTATATCACCTGTGATGTATTTCGGTTATCTTGCAAACCTGGCCTCTTAGTGGATCCTGAGGACAGCAGTTGAGAACCACTGCTATAGAGGATTTTAAAGAAAATGTTAAATTATTTGGCATTGTGGGGCTGTAAAGGTCAGTTGAAGAGCTGTCTGCCGATGTGGGAAGAAAGATCAGTGTATAACCAATCGTGAGACAAGGGTACACAACATGGAAACAGTGTCGCAAGGGACCTGTCTCTGTGCATAAGACCTCAAATCCTGTCAAGGGTCAAAAGACGTTTCCAGGGGGAGGTAGAATGAGTAGTAAGTGTCTGAGTTGTGGCGCTTGCCATGGAGTGAGGAGAAAAGGTCCCCCAAAGGATGTGATTATGTCCATAGTGTGTCACTACCCTGAGGACACAAAATAGGATGCTTGATAGATATCGCTGACCATTAAAAGGCGAAAAGGGCCTTCTCTGGCTCCAGGGGAAAAGGCAGGCTTGTTGATTGTGGGGTATAATGGCAAGGCCACTGGTGAGAGTTCACTATTTTTGTAGGGCTTGGGCACATACCTGCACAGTGGGCCCACTTGTTGGGTGGGGTAAAAGGGGATTTGGGGATATTGGTGTATACATTGTGTAAATTTCCCCTCACTTCCTATCCCAGTGACACAACAGAAAGTGAGATGGTCTCTCCAATGGGGACACAACAATAAATAAAATATTAGGGTAGCCAAATTTAAGAGGGGTTCAGTGGAAGCCTAGGGTTCCTCCAATGATGGAAAGGGGTTGCTTGAGCTGTGGCTAATTGACCTCCCATCTGATGGTGTCTATATAGTTGTGTCCAACTTCACTTATCAGAGCCAGTAGCATGACACTAATTATCTTTTTTTTTAGCCATCTGTAAAGGTGGCATTGTGGCCACCGATGTTAAGAGGGTAATTGTCCCACTGACCATCAATGTAAGGGAAGGGGCAGATTCTTCCTACTGACCACCAATGTAAGGGAAGGGGGAGATTCTTCCTACTGATCAGTAATGTAAGGGAAGGGGGAGATTCTTCCCACTGACCACCAATGTAAGTGGGTCATCCTTCCCAGTAACCATCAAGGTAAGAGGGGCATTTTTCCAACTGACCACCACTATAAGTCTAAGTTTAGATGTCCTGAAATGCGACCAGTGATGAATCACCTTTCAGAGAAGTTTGACAAGCATTGAGGCAATATATTGCCTCCTTAGCACCTGTTTTAACCCTGTAAATGCTGCACCACTTCATTACAACCTCATGCATTACATGTAGTTGCAGTGTGCTCCAATCATTTGAATGGGTCATGTTCAACAGTACTGCCCACCAAGCGCAACGGGGATATATTTTTGCCACAACATGTATACACCCCTGTCCAGCTGTCTTTACAATATAAGAGGGGCAATTGGGGGCAAAAGGTTTACTTTGTTGACAGCCATACCTGCTGCACATACCTTCCCTTCTTTCCCCTGATTCAGCCTGTAGCATCAAAGAGAATAAACCCTACGTACTCGCCTATCCCTGCACACTCCTATCCCTATCGGTGCACCAGTATATGGGTGTCAAGCATCAATGCTGTCATATGGGAGGATAGGGACTGACTTACAAGATCTCCCATACTTTTAAGTACCAGGTATTCTTTCTAACAAGTGGAGCAGCAGGGGAGAAACAGAAAGGTAAGTTTGTGCTCTTGCAGAGCGTGAAAGTAAAACTGTTGCTTTGCCTTGCATAAGCAGTTTTTATTTATTCATTTTTTGCCCAGCACCTAAAAGAACACAGATTTTGCAGCAATACTCACCTTCTTCCCAGTGCTGCCCCCTGCAGCCTCATCAGGAGAAACCAGCATCATTTAGCCAACTTCCTGCAAGCCGAAGATGTCAACGGCAAACTCCAGAGAATACAGCCCCAATGCAAAGGAGGATTTTTTTTTTTATCCTTTGTGGTTTCTGAAAGGTTATGCTAAGCATCCATCTTGTTTCTGTCAGCCATCTTAATATTCACAAACTTCCATTTCACAATATGTACAGTTTGAACACCCCTTTAACTTCTCAGATAACTGTCTCAACATGAGATTCTTCTAACCCGTGTGTTCTCACACACTTATCTATAACCTTCACACTGTTTCTCAGCATCTTTTTGCTACAAAAGAAATTATGTATCTTTTCTTATATTAATTCAGCTAGCTTAGAACAAAGAACAATAGCGATTTGTCTTGACCAGCTGTAATCGTCTTGATGTCTACTGCGCATGTCTTATTCTGTATGACGTAAAATACACTATATCATTTGCTTTGTAAAATCTCAATACAATTAGTTCTCGAAGGACGCCATGGTGTGTGTGTGAATTTATTTGTCCTTTGAGAATTGATTCCAGAGTACTCTGAATTTATACAATACGTTGGATCTAAGGTCTGAGAGGTTGAAGGGACCCCCCTAGACACAGAATTAACCCTAACAGAACTGGGGGCTCGTCTCGGGATGGATGTTAACCCTTAATAGACTTGGAAAGCTACTAACGGCTCGGTAAGTTAATTCTATTCTTATTGAGTGAAATTGACTTGCCGCAGTCCAGGTGTCAGGTGTGTGACTTGGCTTCCATCCCACAGAGATTGCTGTTGGGTTATAGAACCTCTCATAAGTATACATAAGTTGACCGGTCATGACCTTGGAGGTCATATAGTGTTTTGGGGACACTTGTAAAGGTTTTGGTGACCTTAAAAGAAAAGGTTTTGGTGACCTTAAAAGAATAGGTTTTGGGGACCTAGGAAAATTTACAGAGTACTCTAGAGTTTTCGTTCTGTTCGGCACAGAACTGGTGACTGACGATCAATGTATTGTGTAAACTTTGTGTATGATTGTATAACTGCTTTGCTTTAAAAGTATCACGCTGAATGAATTGCGCTGAGTGTGTATATGTGGACTGCTATTTTGTTTCCAGAACCAAAAGGCATACTTGGTGAGTAGTATTCCTGGAGGTTAAAAAGTTACAATTTGGGTAAAGCTATTTTGTGAAAGGTAAACAGATCCATGTACATTGCAAAGTGAAATTCATCTGTGGTTTAAATTTGTCTGAAACAAAACAGCAGGTCCATGAGCAAGATTGTGTGTTTATTGTATCTGAAATACTCTTGAACTTGTTCCAAATGTATTCTGTTACAGTCTTGAAGTGATTGTAGCTGTATTAGTATAAAAAAAAAGTATCACGGACAGTACTGATTTCTTTTTGGTAAAGGAATCTAAGTTGAGGTATTGTCTAATTGTCTGATTCACACCGTTGTCTGATTGTCTGCACCGCTAGGTGGCAGTCAAGCAAGTAAATTGTTTTGTTTTCATAGGAACACTAAATGTACGGAGCGTTACCTAGTTAACTCTTAGGTGGTTCATATGGCAGGATGGACAGAAAGCCGGTTTGGGCATTCTGACAACTTTGGATCCATTATTGATCCAGACTTTCCTGAGTAATCTCAAACCCCATTTAGTGGTCCCAGTCAAACAAATGATTACTGAATGGTCAACACTTTCTAGAACTGACTTTGGCAAAGCTCTTTCACAGAAAGATGTCTCCACACAACATTTCCAAGGGAATACGAAGGGGAACTTTAGAGGCAGAGGAAATTTTAGAGGCAGATTTAGAGGCAGAAATGGAAGAGGGATGAGTCGCTCTAGAAACAATGGATGTTTCAATTGCGGTGCTGAAGACCACTGGGTAAGTCAGTGTCCTCACCCCACCCCTTCTCAGACTCCCGATTCCAGTTCTGTCCCTAACCAGACAACAACCACAGGCATCCATCCAACAAGGTCCAACATTTCCAATCAAATGGGGAAATCAACAACAATGATGTTGCCCGGAGGGTAGTGTCCCAGCTTTTCCTTTTGTCTCAGATGATTTCACTGACAGTCCAATGGTTGCTATTTCAATAAATGGGAGACTCCTCCCCTATCTTGTTGATAGCGGGGCCACTAGGAGTACTATTTGTGAAGATCATTTCAGAGGCAAATGGGAACCAGCGGAACCCTCTTTGGGAATTAATGGGATACTGACAAAAACATATAGGACTCCACCCCTACCAATAGAAGATGATGAAGGGTACACCATATGCACACATTCTTTCAGGATAATACCAAGGTGTCCTGTAAATTTGTTGGGAAGAGACTTGTTTGGGCCACTAGGAATCACAATTAGAACCAACTCAGAAGGAGGTCTAGACATTTCCTCAGATAAAATCACTATAGTAGCATGCAAATCAGGTTCATTGATGCTGTCACAACAAAATAGTGAAGAAGATTTTGAGGATATAGACCCCCAGGTCTGGTCTACATCAGATCTGGATGTAGGACTTGTTTCATGCACACCATACAAGGCCACTCTCAAAGAAGGTGCATTTCCTATCTATCACAAACAGTATCCACTCTCTAAAGAAAAGATGGATGGCATAGTGCCAATGGTGAAAAAGTTTCTGCAGGATGGAATCCTGGAGGAAATTATTTCTCCATACAACACACCTGTTAACCCTGTAAAGAAGCCGGATGGCTCCTTCAGATTTGTACAGGACTTGAGGGCCATAACTGACCTCATAGTCCCAATAGCACCCATTGTACCTGATGTTCCATCTCTGCTGTCCTCCATTCCAGCAACAGCCAAATGTTTTACTGTGATTGATTTAAAGAATGCTTTTTTCTCTGTCCTTGTAGACAAGGAGACAAGGCCACTCTTTGCTTTTACTGTGTCGATTGACCAACACAATCGCCAGTTTACCTGGTGTAGAATGCCCCAGGGATATATAGACTCACCTGTGGTCTATTCTATAGTACTCCAAGCCACCCTCAGGCCTTGGACTGCCCCTCATGGTTCTGTACTGTTGCAATATGTTGATGATCTTTTGATTTGTAGTTCTTCAGAGGAGGACTGCCGAGCTGATAGCCTATCCTTATTGAAATGGTTACATACGTGTGGTCACAAAGTGTCTAAGAAAAAATTACAATGGTGTAAACAGGAGGTTGAGTACCTAGGGTTTGTGCTGTCTCCGGGAGTTAGGAAAGTCAGTCACAAAAGAATTGTTGCTATAGTGGGTCTGCCCCGCCCACTTACCAAGAAAGACCTGCTAACCTTTCTTGGAATGATTGGTTACTGCCGCCAATGGATACCTGACTGCTCTTTCTATGACAATATATTGAGACAAGCAACCCTCTCTGAAATGTCTGATATTGTAAAATGGTCTGATGAAATGTTAAATGCTTTTACCATGTTGAAAAGTGCAATGGTTACCAGCCCGAGCCTCGGCCTCCCTGATTTTAGCAAAATGTTTCACTTGTTTGCTAGGGAAAATTGCAGAACCATGGCAGGAGTACTGGCCCAGGAACATGGTGGGAGACTGCGCCCTGTAGCTTTTTTTTCAAAGGTGGTTCCAGTACAGGTGCAAGGCATGCCTGCTTGCCTCAGAGCGTTGGCTTCTTGTTCTATGGTCGCAGAGTTGGCAGCACCATTTACTTTGGGCCATAACACTACTTTATACACCTCACACAGCGTTACCACACTCCTCAAAACTTTACATACTCAGCATATGTCAGCACAAAGATTGAGTGGGTATGAAGTCATCCTCCTGTCCAATCCAAACCTGAAAATAAAAAGTTCAAACATAAACTCTGGCCCAGCTCCAATTTTGAATGCCTTATTAGGTCTTAAAGGAGAACAGGATGACTTACCACCACCTCATGACTGTACACAATCAATACATCAGGACACTTCACCTAGAGCAGATATGCTTTCAGTACCAATTCCTACTGCACAAACAGTTTTTGTTGATGGCTCTTGCAGCAGACCGAGTGATAATGTCTATCATGCAGGATATGCTGTTGTCCAACTGCCGGATACTGTCCTCGAGGCCAATCCAATACCCTATCAGTCTGCACAAGCTGCTGAATTGATAGCATTAACCCGTGCATGCCAGCTGTTTGCAGGAAAAGAGGTAAACATTTACACTGATTCCAGGTATGCTCATGGTGTGGTTTGGGACCATGGTGTGATATGGCTTCGCAGAGGATATGTGGCAGCAGATGGAAAGAGCATCTCACACTCTCACCTAGTCACAGCATTACTAGATGCAATTCAGTTGCCTTCAAAACTAGCTATCATGCACTGTAAGGCACATACAGGCCAAATGACTGATATAGCCAAAGGTAATGCACTAGCTGACAGAATAGCTAAAGAAGCTGCATCTACACAAAAGGCAAACATTCAAATGCCCATGCTGACACCTCAGCCATGTTCCCTGAAAGAGACACATTGGCTCACAGAACTGCAAGCTTTTGCCACCCCTGATGATATTGCGCAATGGAACTGTGATGGGATGATACAAAAGGATCCTAAAACAGGATTAATCTTCAAAGAGGGGAAGCCGTGCATTCCTGTTGCTAGCGCCCCCCTGTTCATTGCACAATACCATGGACTGGGTCACAAGGGATGGCATGCCACATGTGAACTTCTAGATGCAGATTTTTTCATTGCAGGATTACCTAATCTAGTCAAAGCTTTTGTAAGGAGATGTGTCACTTGCATTAGGAACAATCCAACAAACCCAAAGAAATCAAAGCATGAACATCTTGAGTACCCAACAACACCGTTTACCCATTTACAGATAGACTTTACACATATGCCCAAAGAAGGAAAGAAACAACAATATCTTTTGGTTATCGTGGACATAATGTCACGCTGGCCCGAAATTTTTGTCACCAACAATGAAAACGCACAAACTGTAGTGAAGATCCTCACACAGGAAATTATTCCTAGATGGGGGTGTCCATTGCAAATAAATTCAGACAATGGCCCAGCTTTCACAGCTAAAATATGCCAAGATCTTGTAAAAGTACTAAAAATAGACTGGAAATTTCACCTCCCCTACCATCCACAGAGTTCAGGAATTGTAGAAAGAATGAATAGAACAATTAAAGACAGGATAAGGAAAGCTACGGGTGGGAATTTTGGCAAGTGGAAAAAAGTTCTCCCAGCTGTATTAGCTGAAATCAGAATGACCCCTCACAGTGTGACGGGTTATTCCCCCTTTGAGGTACTCATGGGTAGGCCATTCCCCACACCGTGGGCTAATCATCCCTTGATGGTAGAGAAAGGTGATTTGGAACAAATACAGGAGGAATATGTAAAAAAACTGATTGAAACTCTTGATATTGTTGAAAGAAGAGTTGCTCGCACCTCTCCTTCTTCTTCACAGATACCAACCCACCCGTTCCAGGTCGGTGATCAAGTTGTGGTCCAGAGGCTTCAGAAAGGTCGAAAGCCGCAAGAGGTTCCATTCGGACCAGTGACCAAAGTGGTAGCCGTCACCAGGACTGCCATCCTTACAGAGGAAAGTCCTACTTGGATCCATGCCAGCAGAGTAAAGAAGGTTGATCTAAGCCCAGGAATCCAAGAAAGGCTGAAAAGAGGTGAAGCAGGTGTTTTAAGTCCTCAAAAGACAAGCACAGACATAAAGGACAGTGATGTCACTCATTTCACCACAGACTTCTGGGAAGGCCTTTTGCCTTCTGGTGATGTTTCTACTTCTGATCTTTGTCCCAGTGTGGATAATAACTAACTGTATTTTTCATCCTGAAGACTTAGGTGCCTTGAAACTCATATGTGGTAAAAGCGAAATACACACCAACCATACTGACTTTCACCTCAGAAATCGCAGTAAAAGAGATGTCTCTAATGAATTGATCAAAGAAACAAGTTTTTCTGGAAAAATGTTACTGTTAAAATTTAAATATGCTTACGCTAGAAAGTCAGGATATGAAAAATGCTGGATTTGTAGTAAGTTGCACCCAGAAACTGCTAAAATCCCACTCTTAGCTGTCCCTCTGAACCTCAAGTCATTATTGGAAAATACTCTAGTCTTAAGTATTAAGAATGTCTCGGAAGGGTACCGCAATCAGAGTATTATGTTTTACACTTTAGGAAAGACACATGAACCTGAGTGGTGTGTTCAGTTAGGCAATACATCCAACGGAATAGGTATGTGTTCCAAGTCTGTATTTAACATTTCAAAGGGTATTCCCTTCCACACCAGTAACATTATCATAGGTCATATGTGTAGTTACAAAAATCAATCCCTTAACAACACCATTAGTGAACTTACTACATACAGGAACACAACCTCTGGGATACTTGTGAGTAAACTTGTTAGTGCTGCATTTGAGGCTGGAACTGAGCCCCAACGTAGTTCTCTAAGAAGTTTTTCATTGGGAAACAATACATATGTATGCTGTGCTAAAATTTGCTACCCATGGATCCCCGCAGGAGTGAAAGGATGGTGTTATTTAGCACAGTTGGTACCAGTCATGTCAGCCCTAGGCCAGAATCAGGAACATCACATACAAGTTACTTCAAGTCCAGTACATAGGTTAACTTATAAATACAAGAGAGAAGCCCCACCTATGTTTTCTACTTCAGATAAATCATGGACATGGTTTCCATCCTGGACAGGATGGGGCATAACCATGATGGACAAATTAAATAACTACACTAGTTTAATAAATCATGTTATGGAAAAAAACTCCCAAGATATAGGACTACTCAATGTCGAGCTCAAAGCAATTAGAAGACAACTAGAGTTACACGAATTAGCTATTGAAAGCATGAGTGCAGCTCTGACAGGTTTATGCGAAATGACCCAAGATTATGAATGTTGTACATGGTTTCACAATACCAGCCTGGAAATCCCAGACTACTATGATGTTATTAATCAACACCGAACACAGGTAAATGAATTAATGAAACAAGCAAGGGACATAGGTAATTATGGATGGAACCCCTTTTCTAGTTTGGGTTTAGGTGGAATGTTTTCATGGTTAAAGGACATAGTGATTATGATTATCATAGTACTATTGTTAGGATTGATAGGCTACTTGATTTTCAAGCTTATTCTACTTTGTATTAGCAAGTGTACTACACCAGACCAACCTTCTCACGCATATACACAATATCTGCAGCTTTATGTAAAAGAATATAACAAACGTAGCAAGAACCGTAGATTTCAGGAGGCTGCGGATCTGTAGAAGTCATTTCATGACTTAAAGAGGGGGTTGAAAGGTTATGCTAAGCATCCATCTTGTTTCTGTCAGCCATCTTAATATTCACAAACTTCCATTTCACAATATGTACAGTTTGAACACCCCTTTAACTTCTCAGATAACTGTCTCAACATGAGATTCTTCTAACCCGTGTGTTCTCACACACTTATCTATAACCTTCACACTGTTTCTCAGCATCTTTTTGCTACAAAAGAAATTATGTATCTTTTCTTATATTAATTCAGCTAGCTTAGAACAAAGAACAATAGCGATTTGTCTTGACCAGCTGTAATCGTCTTGATGTCTACTGCGCATGTCTTATTCTGTATGACGTAAAATACACTATATCATTTGCTTTGTAAAATCTCAATACAATTAGTTCTCGAAGGACGCCATGGTGTGTGTGTGAATTTATTTGTCCTTTGAGAATTGATTCCAGAGTACTCTGAATTTATACAATACATTGGATCTAAGGTCTGAGAGGTTGAAAGGACCACCCTAGACACAGGATTAACCCTAACAGTTTCGTCTTTCAGGCTTATTCCAGAAGATGTTATTGCGTGAAGAATGCAGCTGTGGAAAATGAAGCAAGCTATGACATTTCGGTTTCGTGTAATGAGAGAATGATAAATACTGATTGGCTGTTGTGATGCATGGAGGATGCTGTATTGCCCTTTGCACTGCCTTACCAAGCCTGTGTAACTAGGTCACAAACTGTTTGTTTTAATTTAAGACCCAAGTGGATGTATCTGCAGACAAAGATCAGGCAAATGAACTTGTGGCATGCTTCATCACACTGCCCAAGCCCCTAGCTACAATAATATCCTGCTGTAATATAAATAAACCATTGTTATTTCTGAGTGTCTTTACACAATGTGATTACAAGAAATGCGGGAGAGCTTGGCTGTGAATAGAGAAATAGATATGGTTAAAGCTGAACACTTTCATTTAAATGTATTCCTCAATTGCTACAAAGGGTGTCATGTAAATCCATGTTGTGTGCACCATATACACTGTACAGTGAGGGGGAAAAAAGTATTTGATGCCCTGCCGATTTTGTACGTTTGCCCACTGACAAAGAAATGATCAGTCTATAATTTTAATGGTAAATTTATTTTAACAGAGAGAGACAGATTAACAACAAAAATATCCAGAAAAATGCATTTTAAATAAGTTATAAATTGATTTGCATTTTATTGAGTGAAATAAGTATTTGATCTCCTATCAATCAGCAAGATTTCTGGCTCCCGGATGTCTTCTATACAGGTAACAAGCTGAGATTAGTAGCACTCGCTAAAAGGGAGTGCTCCTAATCTCAGCTTGTTACCTGTATAAAAGACACCTGTCCACAAAAGCAATCAGATTCCAGTCTCTCCACCATGGCCAAAGAGCTGTCCAAGGATGTCAAGGACAAGATTGTAGACCTACACAAGACTACAAGACCTTCGCCAAGCAGCTTGGTGAGAGGGAGACAACAGTTGGCGCGATTATTCACAAATGGAAGAAACACAAAATAACTGTCAATCTCCCTTGGTCTGGGGCTCCATGCAAGATCTCACCTCGTGACGTTTCAATGATCATGAGAACAGTGAGGAATCAGCCCAGAACTACATGGGAGAATCTTTTCAAAGACCTCAAGGCAGCTGGGATCATGGTCACAAAAAAAAAAAAAAAACAATTGGTAACACTACACTGCGAAGGACTAAAATCCTGCAGCGCCTGCAAGGTCCCCCTGCTCAAGAAAGCACATGTACAGACCCGTCTGAAGTTTGCTAATGAACATCTGAATGATTCCAGAGGAGAACTGGGTGAAAGTGTTGTGGTCAGATGAGACCAAAATCTAGCTCTTTGGCATCAACTCGCCGTGGTTGGAAGAGGAGGAGGAATGCTGCCTATGACCCCAAGAACAGAATCCCCACCCTCAAAAACATGGAGCTGGAAACATTATGCTTTGAGGGTGTTTTTCTGCTAAGGGGACAGGACAATGTCACCGTGTCAAAGGGACTATGGACAGAGCCATGTACCATCAAATCTTGGACGAGAACCTCCTTCTCCCAGCCAGGGCATTGAAAATGGGTCGTGGATGGGTATTCCAGCATGACAATGACACAAAACACACGGCCAAGACAACAAAGGAGTTGCTCAAGAATAAGCACATTAAGGTCCTGGAGTGGCCTAGCCAGACCTTAATCACATAGAAAATATGTGGAGGGAGCTGGAGGTTCAAGTTACCAAACATCAGTCTCAAAACCTTAAAGTAGTTGTAAACCCCCCCCCCCAAAAAAAAAAAAAAAAAAAAGAACCCTGTAAGACAACGGCATAAAGAGCTAGTATTAATTATATATATATATATATATATATATATATATATATATATATATATATATACTAGCTGATTATAAAATACTTACCTTAGATCAAAGCTGTTGCATCGGCCCTGCACACCGCTGACTGGCGACATGTCTCCCGAAGTTATTTCCGGGTTCGCGGGCTCCGGCGCTGTGATTGGTTGGAGCCGCCAGTCACGTCACGCTGTTGAATGAAATGGCACAAGCGAGCAGTTTCTTCAATGTGCATGCGCCGATGACGTTGGCACAAGCGTATATGGTAAATATCTCCTAAACCGTGCAGGTTTAGGAGATATTTACAATACCTACAGGTAAGCTTAATTATAGGCTTACCTGTAGGTACAAGTGGTGTAACAGGATTTACAATCCCTTTTATGACTTGGAGAGGATCTGCAAAGAGGAGTGGGACAAAATCTGGTGGCCAACTACCAGAAATGTCTGACCTCTGTGATTGCCAGCAAGGCTTTTGCCACCAAGTACTAAGTCATGTTTTGCGAAGGGGTAATAAATTATTTCACTCATTAAAATGCAAATCAATATATAACTTTTTTCAAATGCGTTTTTCTACATATTTTTGTTGTTACTCTGTCTATCACTGTTAAAATAAACCTGCCATTAAAATTATAGACTGATCATTTCTTTGTCAGTGGGCAAACATACAAAATCAGCAGGGGATCAAATACTTTTTTCCCCTCACTGTATGTTTACCAAACCTAGATATTACCAATTAGTAAAAGTAAAAGAGGCATCATCATTGTGCTGCAATTAGCCGATGCAGAAAGTAGAGCTGTGCAAGGGGCCCGGCAGGCTCCACCCACTACAGGTTGCCAGCAGAAAATGACAGGAGGGGGCGGAGACAAGACCAGTCACCCTGCACAAAGAGAGACAGCAGCAGTGACCAGTCTTTCTTACAGAAAGCACCTGAACAGGGGCAATTGAATTACTTCACATATCTGGAAGAAAACACAAATCACACCAAAATTCTAAGACTATACAGTATCTCACAAAAGTGAGTACACCCCTCACATTTTTGTAAATATTTTTATTATACCTTGTCGTGTGACACGTCTGACATAACAGTGTAAATTTGTTGTCCCCTAAAAATAACTCAACACACAGCCATTAATGTCTAAACCGCTGGCCACAAAAAGTGAGTACACCCCAAAGTGAAAATGTCCAAATTGGGCCAAAAGTGTCAATATTTTGTGTGGCCACCATTATTTTCTAGCACTGCCTTAACCCTCTTGGGCATGGAGTTCACCAGAGCTTCACAGGTTCCTCTTCTACTCCTCTATGATGACATTATGGAGCTGGTGGATGTTCGAGACCTTGCGCTCCTCCACCTTACATTTGAGGATGCCCCACAGATGCTCAATAGGGTTTAGGTCTGGAGACATGCTTGGCCAGTCCATCACCTTTACCCTCAGCTTCTTTTTTTTAATCAAAAGAAGTCTTTATTGTGCTAATAATTGTATAACATCGGGTACATAAAGGTTAACATCAGTGGATATACAAAGAGCCAGGTAAAATAATACAGCACGGTATAAAGGTACATCATATGTATGAAAGAAATAACTGAAAACTCCTGACATTAATATCTTACTACTACAAGTCCATGATCTGCCACTCACATATCAATGTTGGATAACATCTTCTCTACAAGGCATAGCGAAATAAAGTAGTGCATAAATGGTACTTGGAGAACTTTTGACAACAATAGCAACCAACTGTGCCGCGTATTCAGGAGCTAGCCTGCCAACCCAGCACAGAGTAACAGAGGGCCAACGGGCCAGAAAGTGAACTTGTTCTTCCTCATTCCACCTGCATATAGATATGTTCCTTCTGAGGTCAGTGAGTGCCTTCACACGATATATCTGAGTAATGAGTTATCGATCGATTGTGGGGTTCGACCTATGACCAATCTTAACAAACATTGCAGAGTTCACACCATTCAGGCTTGTAGCAGCCGGTACAAGACTATTTGCGGAGGAGCCAAGCCCTGGAGTCTCCAACCAGGCAGGCCATATAGTATGGAATTTATGATTTGCATTTCTATGCTGATATGTCAGCTGCTCCCCAATAAGAATATTATTAACTTGGTCCACCCATAGGTTCTTATTAGGCACGCATCGAGTAAGCCAGAATCTGGCCACCAGCTTGCGGGCGATATAAAGTAGTCTTATCACAGCTGTTAATGGTGGGTGTAAATTTTTCCTTGTCTACCCTCAGCTTCTTTAGCAAGGCAGTGGTCGTCTTGGAGGTTTGTTTGGTGTCGGGAGGGGATCATGTTCTGCTTCAGTCGGTCACAGTACATGTTGGCATTCATGGTTCCCTCAATGAACTGTAGCTCCCCAGTGCCGGCAGCACTCATGTAGCCTTAGACCATGACATTCCCACCACCATGCTTGACTGTAGGCAAGACACACTTGTCTTTGTACTCCTCACCTGGTTGCTGCCACACACACTTGACACAATCTGAACCAAATAGGTTTATCTTGGTCTCATCAGACCACAGGACATGGTTCCAGTAATCCATGTCCTTAGTCTGCTTGTTTTCAGCAAACTTTGTGGGCTTTGTTGTGCATCATCTCTAAAAGAGGCTTCCTTCTGGGACAACAGCCATGCAGGCCAATTTGATGCAGTGTGTGGCGTATGATCTGAGCACTGACAGGCTGACCACCACCACCCCCCCCCCCCCCCCTTTCCTTTTCAACCTCTGCAGAAATGTTGGCAGCACTCATACGTTTATTTCCCAAAGACAATCTCTGGATAGGACACTGAGCACATGCACTCAAGTTCTTTGGTCGACCATGGCAAGGCCCGTTCTGAGGTGGAGCCTGTCCTGTTAAACTGCTGTCTGGTCTTGGCCACTGTGCTGCAGCTCAGTTTCAGGGTCTTGGCAATCTCTAGGTAGAGCAACAATTCTTTTATTCAGATCCTCAGAGAGTTCTTTGCCACAAGGTGCCAATGACCAGAACTTCCAGTGACCAGTATGAGAGGGTGAGAGCGATAACACCAAATTTAACACACCTGCTCCCCATTCACACCTGAGACCTTTTAACACTAATGAGTCACATGACACCAGGGAGGAAAAATGGCTAATTGGGCCCAATTTGGACATTTTCACTTATGTGTGTACTCACTTTTGTTGGCAGCAGTTTAGACATTAATGGCTGTGTGCTGAGTTATTTTGAAGGGAAAGCCAATTTACACTGTTATACAAGCTGTACACTCACTACTTTACATTGTAGCAAAGTGTCATTTCTTCAGTGTTGTCACATGAAAAGATGAAATATATTTTACAAAAATGGGAGGGGTGTACTCACTTTTGTGAGATACTGTATGTACTACAGATCAAATTATTCCAACAAAACATGCATAGCCAGGAACCAGTATGTAAAGGTACAGTGCAACCCTGACTTACCGAGTCCACGTCACTGGTCCCGCCTAGAGTTCAGGCTTTCTAAGTCACGGTAGACATACCCACAAAAGGGTCTAAAAGTTAGGATGAGGACTCAATAATACCTTAACCTTGTGAACAATAAAAAAAATGGCTCTTTACAAGAAAGAGCAGCCAATTCTCATACCCTTCTTGTAGCAGATATGGTTACCGAAAAAATTGTTTCCTTGTCAAAAAAGCACCAAGGAAATATGTTGTATCGGACCAAGAAAAAGGCTGTTTTGTAATGCCAACAAAACTAAATTCAAGTCCCAAGGGTAAATAAAGTTTCAAAGACTGCAAAGAATGCAAAGCAAATGGTCCTTGAAATAATACCGATAAGGCCAAGACCTGTCCTTAGAAAGCACTCAAGGCCAGCCTCGTTTCTCACCTCATCTGCAGAAAGTCAAGGATTCTACCTTTGACCTATTTTTCCTGGGGTACAACTCCTGGTTTCCCATAAGGAGACATATGTTTCCCAGAATCCATAATATAAAATTGCATTAACCAAGGTAGAAACTACTGAACCTGACAGCCCACGCTTCTTCAGAGTGTGGGTCTGAATAGCAAGACAGTAAAGTTTAGCGTTTGTAAAGTAGGATGGAACACCGCACCTTGTGAGAGAAGGTCTGGCCACGACGGTAGGATCCATGGGTCCCCTACTGTCATCTTTATGATCTCTTTTATAAAACACACTCCCGTGGAGGACACCAACTCCTCACTAAGCCCCACCGTCGCATCGCGCGCCTCCCCTTTATAAAAAAAAAATAATAATAATAATTTCCGCGCATGCCCAGGTCTCCGGCTGATTGAGGGAGGGATGGCATGGAGGAGACCTGGAAGCCGCAGCCGTGTAGGGGCAGTGAAAGAAAACGGCATTGCCGATCATTTTTAGTTCTCCCTTATACTGAGCCTCTTGAAGAGGGGAAGAGTTCAGCTCAGGTGGGGGTATCTGGAGGAAGCAAAACCCCCCAAACTTACCAGAGGTCTGCCTGCTAGCCAGAGGAAAAAGAAAAGTCTGCTTCTGTGACACAGCGTAATCTCTGAGCAAAGCATGAGAAGGTACGTGCTCCATACAGCCCCCAGTGGTGACACTTAGGCATGACAACATTTACTTTAACCACTTGCCGACCGCCGCACGCCGATGTACGTCAGCAGAATGGCACGGGCAGGCATAAGGGCTTACATGTACGTCCTTGCCTGCCCGCCGGTCGGGGGCCCGATCGGGCCCCCGCCCGGTGCCTGCGGCGGTCGGTATTCGTTCGGGAGCGATCCCGGACGAGGAGACGGCCATTCATTCATGGCCACCCCCTCGCAATCGCTCCCGGCGAATGAAAATGTCCGGTGACATCATTTCCTCTCCTGTAATGTAAACACAGGAGAGGAAGTGATGTATTCTCTCCTCCGTGTCGGTATTTTTCGTTCCGGCACCGAGGAGAGAGGTTTGGTGAGTTGCACCAACACACCCCACATACAGTAGAACATGCCAGGCACACTCACACCCCCCCTTTACCCCCCGATCACCCCCCGAATACCCCTGCCCCCCCAGTCACAGTGACACCAATTGCTTTTTTTTTTTTTTGCATTGGTGTCATTTGTGACTGTAATAACTGTTAGGGCAGTTAGGGTTAGCCCCCTTTAGTTCTAAGGTACCCCCCTAACCCCCCCAATAAAGGTTTAACCCCGTGATCACCCCCCGTCGCCAGTGTCACTAAGGCTGGGTTCACATTGCTGCGGTTTATGAGAACGGATGTGATTCGCACCGCACTGCAGTGCAAATCACATCCGATCTCTGTGCGATTCGAGTTCAGCCATACAGATAGTATGGCTGAATTCGTGTTGCACCCGCCGCACCCGCCGCAAACTCGCACGGGACCCTTTTTTTGGTCCGCAGCAGAATCGGATCGCATGGGTGTTCACACCATGCGATCCGAGTTTGCAGATCGCACTGCGATATGCGAACTGATCTGGGGGTGTCATTAACATTTCACTGACACTCCCAGCAGTTCGCATAGGGCAGTGTGAACTGCCGCCAGGAGGCATGTGATGCGGGAACCCGCCGCGGATTCGTGGCGTTCCCGCATCGCTCCAGTGTGAACCCAGCCTAATAAGCGATCGTTTTTCTGATCACTGTATTAGTGTCACAGGTGACGCTAGTTAGGCAGGTAGGTATTTAGGTTCGCCGCAGCTTTTTATAGCGCCAGGGACCCCCATATACTACCCCATAAAGCCCCCTGATTGCCCCCTAGTTAACCCTTTCACCAGTGATCACCATATAACTGTTACAGGTGACGCTGGTTGGTTAGTTATTTTTTTTATAGTTTCAGGGCACCCGCCATTTATTACCTAGTCTCATTAGTGTACCCCTAAATTTAGGGGTGTCTACTTTCCAAAATGGGGTCATTTGGGGGGGGTTTGTGCCATCTTGGCATTTTATGGCCTTCAAAACTGTAACGCCCTTAGAAAGCCTGAAGGCGGTGCTTGGTTTTCGGGGCCCCGTACGCGGCTAGGCTCCCAAAAAGTCCCACATATGTGGTATCCCCGTACTCAGGAGAAGCAGCAAAATTTATTTTGGGGTGTCATTTCACATATGCCCATAGCATGTGTGAGCAATATATCATTTAGTGACAACTTTGTGAAAAAAAAAAAAAAAAATTAAAGTTTGTAATTTTTCCGCAACTTGTGGCAAAATATAAAATATTCCATGGACTCAAAATGCCTCTCAGCAAATAGCTTGGGGTGTCTACTTTCTAAAATGGGGTCATTTGTGGGGGTTTTGTGCCATCTTGGCATTTTATGGCCTTCAAAACTGTAATAGGTAGTGAGAAGTGAAATCAAAAATTTACGCCCTTAGAAAGCCTGAAGGCGGTGCTTGGTTTTCGGGGCCCCGTACGCGGCTAGGCTCCCAAAAAGTCCCACATATGTGGTATCCCCGTACTCAGGAGAAGCAGCAGAATTCATTTTGGGGTGTCATTTCACATATGCCCATAGCATGTGTGAGCAATATATCATTTAGTGACAACTTTGTGTAAAAAAAAAAAAAAAAAAAATTTTTTTTTTTCATTATTCAATTGCTTGAGGCAAAAAAATAAAATATTCAATGGGCTCAACATGCCACTTATCAATTTCCTTAGGGTGTCTACTTTCCAAAATGGGGTCATTTGGGGGGGTTTTGTACTGCCCTGCCATTTTAGCACCTCAAGAAATGAGATAGGCAGCCGTAAACTAAAAGCTGCGTAAATTCCAGAAAACGTACCTTAGTTTGTAGATGTGACAACTTTTGCGCAAACCAATAAATATACAATTATTGACTTTTTTTTTACCAAAGACATGTGGCTGAATACATTTTGGCCTAAATGTATGACTAAAATTGAGTTTATTGGATTTTTCTAATAACAAAAAGTAGAAAATATCATTTTTTTTCAAAATTTGCGGTCTTTTTACGTTTATATCGCAAAAAATAAAAATCGCAGAGGCAATCAAATACCATCAAAAGAAAGCTCTATTTGTGGGAAGAAAAGGACGCAAATTTTGTTTGGGTACAACATTGCATGACCGCGCAATTACCAGTTAAAGCAGCGCAGTGCCAAATTGTAAAAAGACCTCTGGTCATTTACCAGCAAAATGGTCCGGTCTGAAGGTGGTTAAAGGAGACATTCTATAAGAAAAACTCTAACTTACCTTTCCCGGCGCAGGGTTTTTTGTGGTAAAACCAACAGACCCAATCTTCACCCTTCACGGTGGGTTCCGTTAACAAACCTTCAGGAACCGGGGGCCCTTGGGGAACCCACAATCATGGACCTGTAAAAAGCACCCCGCCAGTAAAACTTTATGGCCTTAATACCAAAAGATGACAGCTTTTTAGCTGAAACGCGTCAGTTGGATTCCTCTGCAGATACCGCTATCTCTGTGTTCTTGTACATGTCACTTGTTGATACCTACAAAATGGGAGTTTACTTCTAATTAATTTAAAAAAAAAAATTCTACGTGACAATATTACACTATGTTGGGTTTTTACTTTTATGGTTCCATGTACGAGATCATCATTCCATCTCACATTGGACATTAACATTCTGTTTATCCAACTTGATGTGGCCCTACAAGCTCAGGTAAAGGAATATCCATAATATTGGAGAGATCCCAGTGGAGAGATTCCATATACAAAGCCTACAAGACTTGGGGGACGTACGTCTCACCAAGTCCAAGTCCTCTGGTAAGCCCCCTCTACTCTCATGGTGGTGGCGGTGTTGCACGTTAGAAGAGTACGTAGCCTTTGAAAGCCACCTTTGGAAAAATTGACTTCTCTACTTATTCACCATTGGACATTATAGTTTTGAGATTTGTTTGGCACAAGCACTTGTTGAATATTTTTTTCCCATTTTTTTTAATATAGATTTTCATTTTATATATTTTCATATATATATATATATATATATATATATATTAGTTTATTTATACTTTATGTACACCTTTGGAAAAAGTTTCTGGTCCTTATGTTTAACTATTATTAAGGAATAGTTTTTCTTCTTTGATCTGTATAAAATTTTATACTTTTATCATAGCGCTACACATTTATTTTTTCTTAATACCAAAAGTACTGGATCCTGGGGTACAGCTCTCTAAAAGGAGAAGCATTACAGGCAAAACCTTGTTTCTTCGGATACGAGGCCCGGGTACCATTCAGTTCGGCCTAAAAGACACTTTGAATGGATCCGGCTAAATAGCTAGCGCCAGTAAGGATTGCTCCAGTGGAGCTCAGCACAGCACATCTTCACTCGTGACCAACACCTTAGACACTGGCGAAAAAACTGGGGTACTCCGAGTAGTGGAAGGGGGTTATATAGGGATGTAACTTCCCATTTAGGGTGTGCCAGTGTCCAGCAAATGAAGGTGGACTATAACCCACATTTTTACTATAACCCCATAATTACTATGGATCTGTGTCCCGTTATGTACCATTAAAGAAATTAACGTTTGTAGTATGGTTTCCAATGAGAATGATACATACAAAAACATTTTCTTGTTATACATATACATGCTTTGCTTCCTCCTCAGTAGTCCTGCAGTGTGTGCTTCATCGCTTTTCTCAGTTCAACAGAAATTCAGCAAGGATGCGGATTGCACTGTCCAGTTGAAACATAGCCAGTAAATGCATACAGAATACCAAAATAAATATGCGATCTTGTCCTCAAAACGTCAAATACATTGACATCATTATTGCAAAATGTGCACACAGAAGTTAATTTAGACAACAGATCCCCTTTAACAGACGTGATTTTTTTTTTCTTTTATTTAGCCTGTCTCTTCTTCACTTCCTATAGTTCACTGTTGCTCAGGAACTTGAAAAGCCTGGAGACCTCTGCTTCACATTGTGCTAGTTCTAAAAATGCATGTTATAGTTTCTTTATCTGTTTTAACCTGTCTCCTACCCTTCCTGCTACCATTTCCTGCCTCATACCACAGACAATGTATAGATGAAGACTATGTAGCTCCATTGACCCGACACAATACAAGCTCATGTAAAACAAAGTAAAACTCTGCATTCCTCAGAACAGCCAATGACATTTTTTTTTAGGGAACATAGAATCTTTTCCAGATTTGTTTAAAAGAAATGAGCTTGGTTAAAATAATATCTCAGTATGTGTTAAAGCCGAACTCTGCTCATTTATTTTATATTACATCAACCCCAGGCAATGAACAAAATTAAAAAAGCAGCCACTGCTGTGATACACATCTTCAGTCTGGAGCTGTGCCCCGCAGTACTTCTTGTTAACCACCAGATATCCTCAGTTTCCCAAGTTGAATGACACCCAGCTTAATTCAAATCAGAAGACTGAGGACATACTATGAGGTGGGACGTCATGGACTTGCATCCTGAGATAGTGGCATCATCACTACATCCTTCACTTACAGAGAGTGTGCCGTTACGTGTAGAGGGGCCAGGGAGCTCTTAGCAGGCTATGCTATAAAATCCTTGTTTATGTGTATACTTTGTAAATCACAAATGTACATTGGGGCAGCCATATTTACTCATTATACGAGCGGTGTTTAAAAAGTTTGGTGAATGGTATCAGAAAACAAATAAAACAGAAGTTACAAGTCGGGTCCCCTGCCTTTGGGGCGGGGGACCAGGCAGGGATGCCCGCTGTCCCCGCTCCTCTATGCCTTGGCGGCGGAGCCGCTGGCTATATCCCTTAGAACCAATGTCCACATCAGGGGCCTTAGGATAGGTACGTTAGTGGAAACAGTTAGCTTATACGCTGACGACATGCTCCTATACCTCGAAGATGAGGGGCCATCGCTGAGGGCAGTACTTTGTACTATCGAGGAATTTGGCAAACATTCAGGTCTTACTATTAACTGGGCTAAGTCGCAGATCCTCCCTATTGATGCGTCTCCTCCGATGCATGACGCGGCCTCCCTTCCGCTGAGTAGAGTATCCTCTATTCAGTACTTGGGAATCCAGATCACGAGGGAGCCCTCCGACTATATAGCCCATAATATTGAACCCCTGATTTCATATTTGAAGAGTAAAACCCAATCCTGGGCAAGGCTCCCCCTTGGGGTGATGGGCAGGATTAATCTAATTAAAATGATTCTGCTACCCAAATTCTTATACAAATTCTGGCACTCCTCCGTTTTAATCCCTCTTAAGTATTTTAAAACCTTGGATTCTATCCTTAATTCCTTCGTCTGGGGCTCTGGACGACACAAATTAGCCTGGAATACATTGAAAAACCCAACTGACCTGGGGGGAGCCGCACTGCCTGACTTCCATGCATACTATATTGCTGCCCAACTTTCCCATTTCTTTCACCTTCATAAAACAGATGCCCCTAGATATAGTACTTTGATTTGCAGAGTGCCTCATGGCCATGCTCACTCCCCCCTGCAGGTTCTGTTTCGGGGTAGGGAGACTACTAGGTGTGTGGGGGGGGGGCGCCCCTCTGCTTCTTCAGCACCGGCGGGTGTGGGGGATTGCCCTTAGGATGGTGGGGGCGGATTGGGTACATTCCCACACGCCCTTGTGGCGCAATCCCTGCCTGGGGGAGCTTCGGGAACTACCCGGGGCGGGTCTCTGGGCCGCCAGGGGGGTGGTGTACCTGTACCAGGTCGTCACCCCGCGGGGGGTGCGCAGTTTTCAGGCGTTGCAAGGGGAGTTTGGGATCCCTTCGCATATGGTGTTCCGATATGCGCAGTTGTCTCACGCCCTTGGGGCCCAGTTTAGGGAGGGATTCCCTGCTCCTCAGGAATTATCACTGGTGGGCATTATTATTGGTGAGGAGTCCTCCAAACTGATCTCCACTTTATATAGTTCACTTCGACGCCGTTCTGAGTCCAGGCTGGCTGAGGTAGCTAAACACAGGTGGGAAGAGGAACTGGGCCCGCTCGAGACTGAGGAATGGGAGGAGGTGTTGGATAATGTTAAACTGACTTCCCCCAAGATGTCCGACAGGCTGACTCAATTGTACATTGTGCACAAATCTTATCTTACTCCCGTGCGTATTTGTAGATATAAACCTACTCAAGACCCGGGGTGCCCACGCTGTAGGACTGTCCCATGCTCCTTCTATCACTTGCTGTGGTCATGTCCACATGTTCAGACCTTCTGGCAGCAAGTTATTCAATTCCTTCATGATCGTATGGGTTCCCCGCTTCAGGTGGACCCTAAAACCTGCATCCTGGGTCTGCTGCTAGTCCCTATGACCGACCCTTCCCATGCGGTTTTTGTACAGGAAACTCTATTCAGCGCTAGAAAGGTAATTGCCAGGTGTTGGATGCGGTCCGAGGCCCCGACGTTTGGGGCTTGGGTAGCTGAGGTAAATTTAACGCTGCCCATGAAAAAAGTCATTTACGCGCATAGGGGGTGCCCCAACAAATTTAATAAGATATGGGATCGCTGGCTTACTAACCCAGACACTTGTGTGGACTAGCCCCCCCTGGGCGGGGTGGTGCGGGGTGAGGTGTGTTCTCTTGGCCTGGTTCAGGGGACTGGATGTGGTGCTCATCAACGTCGCAGCAGATACTGGGTATGACAAAGATGGGATACTAGAGGAGCCTATTACCCTATTTGTATTGAGCGGATTGACTCTATGCGGTCTGTCTCCTGATCAGCACCAGGGATGGGTGCGTACTCTGGATGTGTTTATATGAGTTACTGTCTTATTGATACAATATGCCATGCAGTGCAAGTGCTCTGTTATTCTGCTGCCGCTCTACCGGATCGGATCTGATCTGTATTTCTATACATCACTGTACTGATTTTGAAGTTTGTTGTCCTGTCCTGCTGGATGTACCTATGATGTCGAAATTTTTTCCTTATTTTTTCCTGTCTACTGGCTTGTATACCAATAAACTCGTTGTTTTAAAAAAAAAAAAAAAAAACAGAAGTTACAAATGACTTCTTGGCCTTCAAAATAATCACTATCCTTCATAACACAATTATAAGCTTCTGGAAACTGACAGCAAAGGCATCTTTAGGAATCAATTGCAGAACCGCTGTCACACATTCTTGAATTGCCACCACATCCACCTATCATGACGCTCTTTAGGCAGGGAAACAAAATTCAGCAGGCGCCAGATCAGGGGAGTACAGTGGATGATCGAGAACAGGTACGCTGCTTTGATTCCAGATCCAAACTGGTACAGCAGGTCTCATCCTCTTTGGTTTGCAGAAAGAATGGATCCTGGTCACACATGCCAACGAGGCCTCCAGAGGTTTCCATCTGTTTTGCTTTCCGTTTGTCTGTCAGCTTGTGTCTCACAAACCGGGAACAAATCTACCGCTTACCCAAATCTTTGTGGATGATGGTGCGCACCGTTTTTTTGGTAATGCCCAATTCCTCCACCATCAGAGTCAGTTGCCAATCTTGTGTCAGCATTTGTCGCACTTGCTCGATTGTGCCTGGGGTTCTGCTCATTGACGGCCAACCTGAGCTTGGCTCATCCTCAGTTGTTTCCTTCCTGTCGCAAAAGCGTTTGAACCAAACACATTTTCTGCTCACGGCTTCTGTCCCATACATTTTTATTTCATGCAGCTCCGTAACCAGTTTCCCCAATTTGTAACAGAAATTGATGTTCACTCGTTGCTCCATTGCATGACCCTACCCCCTCACAATGGCAAAGTTTGACTGCCTGCAGCGAGTTTACCCTGACGGCCACATGTACTCCAGGCTTGGTGATTTCTGGATAGCATTGTGCGCGCACCTGGCCTATGTTGCCACTGAGCTATCAGACCATTTGAAAACAATGTACCTGTGTAGCAATTGAAATGAAAGCTGTTACAGTGATGTTCCTCGGCGCTCTGATGATCCGACTGGCAATCCTCTTCCTCTCCTCGTTTCCCCTGCACAGGTAGGCTGCATTGATGGGCACCAGTGAATGGACACCGGTGAGGCTGCATTGCTGGGCACAGGTGAGGCAGCTTTAATGGACACAGGCGAAGCAGCATTGACGGACACAAGTGAAATAGCATTGATGGGCACAGGTAAGCTGCATCAATGGGCAGTTACCATTTTACAGGCACCCAGCTCCCACTTCCTCCCCTGGCGCCAGAAGGAAGATCACCTCTCCCCCTTCCCCCCCTGCAATCTTCTGGGACATGTCACAGGTCCCAGAAGATTGCCAAGCCATTTGCGGTGCATGCCAAGCTGTGAAGCTACAGCCGGGGCCGACAAAGTGTGAATGGCAGCACCGCGGAGGGCAGGGGGAGAGAGGCGAGACTTCATGCGCCCGCATCACTGGACCGTAGGACAGGTGAGGTCTGATTATTGAAAGTCAGCAACTACACTTTTTGTAACTGCTGACTTTTAAATGGGTGCAACTCCACTTTAATATTTATTTTTATAACATTTAGGCCGTGTTCACACTAGTGCGAATTGGATGCAGATTCTCCGCATCCAATTCGCAATAGCAGGAGATTGTGACTGGATCTCTATGGAGCCAGTTCACATATCTCCGCAGCAGCTCCAATGCAATTTGCACAGGAACACTGTGCATCTTTTGGTCTGTTTCAGGTCCGAATTCAGACCAAAATTCAGGCTGAAACAGTGAACGAGGACGCACCGGATTCCTGCTGTGAGCCACTGCATGCTCATATGTGAACCCAGCCTTAAGTGTCATTTTGTGAAATAATTTATGAGGGCGGAATTAGGAGCAGGGCAGGGTAGGGGTTGGGTGGGGCAACTGGTGGCGAGTAACCCTTGAGGCCTGGCTAGTAGCTCAGGACTTGAAATTTTGAGCCCTGATATAACATTCAGATATGACTTTGCAAGCAACTTTTGGGAGTTAACATTGAAGTCTAGGGCCCTCAAGTTGCATGAAATTTAGACCAAAGTAGTGCATGAACTCCTTTCAAGTCACTGCATTTATGAAAGCATGGTGAACGACTTGTCATGCAACTTTGATGTCCAAAGTTGCATTACAGGTGGCACAAGCGTGAATGGAGCCTAAATCTATACTCATATTTTTGCATCTTATTCTATTAATTATAATCTCAACTTTTTTTTTTATGACATACCAATTAAATCTTGATGTTAACTGGGCCACTTTTGTGCCCCAATGGGAGATGTAGTGCATGTCCAGCGGATCCCCCTATATGGAGATCAGCATAAAATATGATTAAATATCATATATCATATCTTGCACCCATGCGGGTATAATCCCTCTGAGAACTTCTCTCTTGAAATTATTTCAAGATGTGTGTTCTTTATTTTTCCATCACATTGATTGTTTACAATCCTTGTCACAACTGTGTAAAATTATGAAAGTTAATATATAGTATGTAGTAAAGTTAATATATATAGTACGCCAATTTATACTCCCCTATGAATTTTTAGGAGTCGTGTTCCCTACGCTTCCCCCCCCCCCATGTGCTCCGTGGGGGGGCATACCACTCGTGACCAAGCTCCTCGGACCGCCCTGCTGCTTGGTGGCGAGGAAGGGGGCCAATTTGGGATTCTCTTGGGGGGGAATATTTCACTCTATTCTTTTACTCTTTAAACAAAGTCTCTGGATAATGCAAGCTAACTGAATGGAAGGGGTAAATATACTGTGATTATTAGGTTGATTGGATGTTATGAAATGTGCCTATATATCATGAAATATTGTAATTTGTACCTTTGATGTCTTTATAGAAATGCAAGAACCCCCTGAAGAAGGCTAGAATTTCTAAGGCTGAAATGCATTGGGGCTTTTCTTTACATTGGATGGTATAATCTACTACTCTAGGGTAACAGCCACTGCTATATACTAAGTATCCCATTACAAAATTAATTGTCCTTTGTTTCCAATTCTAAATGATCTCGCATTGTATACACCAGAGCTTATATTTTAACTTTTGTATGCAACCATTGTCCAACTTTTTTGTTAATAAAACCAGTGATCTTTTACAAAAAAATATTTTGAATCATTTTTGCTGCTAAAAAACCCCATGGGGAAATTTCCATTTCTTCTAAATCTATACCAGTGCCTGTACTCTACATACTGTTCAATAAGAAGACTCATGACAGTTGTATGAACAAAGTTATAAAATGAGTATACAACATAGTGAAACTAAAATCAGAGTTGGGCACAGATAAGGCTTTTATGACTAATAATGTGGACATCTTGAAGGGTTGACTTTTAATAGTTTAAAATGGAGTGCAGGTTCACTTTAAAAGATAAATCTACAATCCCACCTTCCCCAGCCATCACCTTTTACAACATACTGGTATCCAGTACTACGTATGCACTTTCAAGAAGAATTGTCACCAGAGGGTGAAAATCCTCCTAGAATCCCCTGTGCACATAGCACACAGTTCTGTTAAGATACAAACAACTTTATTGTTGTGTCAATGCTGTGCTGTAGCTCCACCCCAGACTGCAGCCCAATTTGTGGGCATTCCTATAGGGGAGCTAGAGTACAACACTGAGACCCTGTGCCTTCTTTGAGCTGACTGATCTTTTACTATTATGAATGAGCAGTCAGCACTGTGGGGCTATGTGATAAATCTGCTAGCAAACCTACATGGCACCAGCAGATCCATCACACAGATCTAGCCCAGACAGCGCTAACTACTCATTTACAACAGTAAAAGTCAGTGGTGGGGCTGTGTGAGCCATCTGCCGACACAGGGAATATTTACTATCAGCTGATAGATTTACCACACAGCTCTGCAATACTGACTGATCTGTTGTGTTTGTGAATGAACAGCATGTTGTGATTGGAGCCGACGCCACCCCCTGTCTCCAGAGTGCCTCTACTGCCAGAGACCAGCACTGTCAACCAGCCCTCATCATAAAAATTGTCTCCTTGATAGTAGCGTGGTTGGAAAGCTGGGGAGTGGTGGTGATTGGGGAGGCGAATTGTCTGACCACGCATTTCAGCAACCACAAGATGGATTCGAACATGACCAAGTTCTACAGGGTGGATTTAATAACATGTTTAAAAATGAAGTTTTACTACTTCTTTAGGAAACAAACTCTAACTTGCCTACATATTTCATAAAATGATCAATGGCCGCTCCATACACAGTCCTGGACTAGCAAAAATCTAATATTTCCAATGCAAATATCTGATTATTGTGCTTAGATGAACCTTTTGTCAGCATGTGGAAGCAGCATAGCTTTGCTAACCCTTTCCTGCCCAACCTTTAATGGAAAGGATAGACGATCTCTAGATGGGAAGGATCGGCAATGATGTGACAATTGTGATCAGCCGTCACAGTGGTCACGTGATCGGAAGTCAGCCTCGACGGCTGTGTGCTGCACACTCAGCACAGGAACTTCAGCTGCCCAGGGATGAGTGTGTTAAAGTTCACCCTTTTGCCACAGCAGTGCAGCAGGTTAGGATTAACCATATATGGCAATTTGTCTACAAAGCAAATGAAATATTGATAAATATTACATATAGATTTTATTTAATATTGTATTTATAACACACAAATACAATTATAACAGTATTGTTTTCTCTTCCTTCCATCCCAGGCATCATTACAGAGAACGTCGATGACAAGTGTGATCAGGCCAGTTTTTTCTACCGTCAATTATAAAAAAAATAAAAAATAAAAAAAACAAGACGGTGGAGGTTTAATGATAATAAAAAAATATTACCAGTTTAATTGTCTTTTTTTAATCTAACTGGGGCCCTTGCTTAAGTTGCAGAGCAGGACTGGGAGCTGAAACCAGAAGTCGCTCTGAGGCGTCATTTGAAGGAGAAATCTGGTACCAATTGTCTATACCTAAAGTGGTAGTAAATCCAGATAAAAAAAAATAAAAAATTTCCAGGCCCCTGCAAGGTAATTGCATACTAGCCCATTATGAAGGACTTAATTGTAAAACAGGGCTTCCATCCTTACCCTGTCTTCCTTATGGGTTCACAGGGCTCTGGCCGTTTGAATGGGAGCCAAGATCATGGCACAGCGCTCTGAAAGGATGGCATACTGAGTATGCCGTCCCTTCAGAGCGCACTGTACCGCTGCTCAATGGCTGCAAAACGTGAATATATCCTTATTGGTGCATGTTTAGGAGCTCCTCATTTTACCTACAAGTAGGCTCCACTATAAACTGACCAGTAAGTAAAAAGTTGCAAAGCGCAGTTTACTACTGCTTTAAATCTGCAGGGAGCTATAAACAACTGTGGGACAAGAGTCTTGCAACTGTTCACAACAGGGTTGCAATGAGCAAGGACCCCTCTAGGTTACTATATGGAAGGATATCATTCAAATAGGTTTCCAATTAAGCTGGTATTTAAACTAGGAGGAACCTGTCTGAATAAATATGTGGAAGCTGCCACTGCCAAAACATATCCGTAGATGCAAGCTCCAGGTCTATCCTTATTCTTGCTTCACTACTTAACATATATCTTTCCTTTGGTTAAATGCTATAAAATTGAAATGAAATGAATGGAAAGCAGACACCCTCTGGGGTCTATATATAACCTTCAAGCTCTACTCCTAAAACCCAAGCTGTTCCTATATGCAAATACCACCTTGGAATCAAGGGTTGGCCTGTCCCCTCCTAGGCAAAGCATGGTCAGGCTTGCTGCATGCTTGTTCTTGCCAGTGGTTTTACTAAATGGTGAACCTGAGAAGACAGCCCTGAAGCATGCGCCTTCAATAGCAGCTCCCCTACTTGTTTCCTGACAGGTCTCTTTTAAAACGCACGATAAAAAAAAAAAAAAAAAACCTTAAAAAAAAAGGGAAAAAAAGAAAAGAAAAGCAAAGCAACATTTTCCTGTTCATCAAACAAGATAAGACAGACACAAAACATATATATATATGGCAGACATGTACATAGAAATACGGTTTCCAGCCATAGTGATGTATAGAGCAGGACAGAGCACAGAAGGCCAATGTGTCCTGTACAGCCTCAGAATCAAAATTATGGCAACTGAATATGGCTGCAGAGGAGAACGTCAGCTCTGTCAAGCAGCAAAGCGTTATGGGACGTGGATAATACGCAGCACATAAGCACTGGAGGCATGAAGTGGGCAACTGTCTGCCACGGATGGACTGGGGCTCAGGACCTGTTCTTTAGTCTTAATACGCAAGCTCAGATTCTTCTCAGGAGAGGCGAGGACTTCAGTGGTCAGATTTTTGGCTGTACCGCCGACGTAAAGAAAAAGTCTTCAAACACTTCAAACTGGTTTTCTCCATAAAAGGCGCGTGCCACTGGTTAGGGCAACCCTTAGTTCCCAGCTTCTGATAAATTAAAAAAAGAAAAGTGACTTCACTACCAGCAAGTCCTCTCCGAGTAATCTCACTCCAGGTCACACCATCGGGCCTCAATGCCGCCTACGCCTGGTCTACTAATGTCACTTGAAAAGGACTCACCGGCAGCGCTGACTCTTCAGTATTTTCATGGAATGGAGGTAACAGGCTATGAAAGAAGCAGGGATGGGAGATTATTGAATATTACGGGTGCGTTGAGAGCCGTATCAGGAGCCAGGCCGTCATGGGGGCTTCTAAACACAGATATACATATATAGAAAGAGAGGAGACTGTTGGGATAGCCTTCATGTAGATTAAGTGCAATATTTCAGGGAAACGTGCAGTCTAGTCCGGGGGGGGGGGGAGGGGCATGACGAAAAGTGCATCGCCGTCTGAACAGTAGATTCACAGGAATATTTCTGGGGGAAAAAAAAAATATAGGAAATCATCATCAGCAGGAAAAAAGGGAATACAATAAAATAATGGATCTACTGTGTGCAACACCTCCATGTATCCCCAGATAAAACATTTAAGTCTACCCATCAAATATAAAAACAGATCAGACTTCTAGCTCCTAAAGCCCCAGTAGCCAAAAAATAAAAGAAATGTTACTAAACCCTGGCCCCAGCATTTACTATATCTGGTCTCCCACAGTACACAGAACATATAAATGCAATTATTTTAGTAAATATAAACTGCTAAATACCTTCTGGTCAGCAGTATATAACAGTCTTATGACTTCTATAAGTGTCTGGTTAAAGCTTGTAGGAGTTCATTCTACTCTGACTGTCCTATGAGGCTGCAGGAACCCTGACCCTCTAGACAGTGCCCTGTGCTGATCACATCCACTCTCCCAAAAAAAAAAAAAAAAAAAAAAAAAAAAACTCTCTAGCAATACACACCAAACTAAGCATGTGCAGAGTGCCCCCCAAGGCTCTATTCTATCTGGAGATGGTTTGGGGACTGTGGGAGGTGGTCTGAGCTCAGCAATGCCGCAACAGAGGAGATAGTGGACCACACATGTGCGGGGGTTTGAAAGCTCATTCCTGTGAGAAGTAACAGCTGGGAGCGTCTTAGCAATGTCCTAGCAACAAAGCGGGACAGAATAATGCCATTTCTGGGAGGTATGTAAATGGGGCATCATCCAACTTTAGCCAGAGCCGCTCGGTTTGTTTTTTTATCTATAGGCACTCCTCAACTGCATGTTTTTTCATAACTTGTTTCATTTATAAACAATAAAAAAGTGAAGCAAAAAAAAAAAAGAAAAAAAAAAAAAAGAAGGTTAAAACCTGAAAAATTTAGAATAACACTGAACAAACTTGCCTGGTCCCCCTAGTGGGACTGTGTGCCCAGAAGGTCAACCCTCCTATACTGAAGGGGTTAAAGTTTACCTCTCTTGCTGCTTAACAGTTGCACTGCTGTCTGTTTTGCAGCTGCGTCCCATGCATGTGCTTTGCGTGCCGTGGCGAGGCTTCTCCATACTGGATCCCAGATCCCATCCTCTCTGGATCAAGCTCTCCTGAAAAATAAGAGATGTGAAAGGACTGAATACTTTTTAAACTGTTTGTAACTCTACAAAAAAAAAAATTCAGTTCCTTTAAAGCATGAACAATAGCATAGTGCTGTTGCAGTATAATTTGTAGCTTTCTATGTTCTAAAATACCTGGTTGATCCTGCTTGTTCCTGTGTTACCCTATGTGAACTGACCACGGTAATCATGGCTGCTGATCCCGGATTCCGCAGTGAGTTTACGTCTCTTCCTCTCCCTACCTGCCTGTCAGCTCAGTCTGTGTTGCGAGAGCTTATTTCCTTTCCCATCCCCTCGCCTCCTGCCATTATTCCCGCTGCAATACATAACCCCAGTACTTTTATTCTCCGTTTTCTGAAGATCTAAAAGGATTGTCAATTTTTAAAAAATTATAAATCATAAAATACCTCCCTGCACAGCACTACTCCATGGTCATGTGACCTCTCTCTGCTGATCGGGGAAGGAGAGCAGAGGAGGATCATGTGACAGAGCGGCGCTGTGAGAAAAGGTTTTTAGGATTATAATTACATTTTTTTTTTTAAAAAGACAGTACTTTAGATCTTCATAAAAAAAACAGAGAATACAAGTAAAGGGGTCATGTGACTTAACTACTTACGTTTCAGATGTAAAAGTTCTGTGCCGAGCGGCTTCGCCTTTGTATACCACCCACACAGGGTCACTCACTTGGCACTGCCACCATTCACAGAATACCTTGTATTTATTGAATATAAGGCCTTCTCCGATAGGACAAGCGGTGATGTCAATCTTCACCTCATCCAATCAGAGAATGAATGCCCTGTTATTGTCAGCTTCCCCAGTGGCCCCTCAGATATGAGATACTTACTGTACATGGGACTAAGCTGAAGTAGGCAAAAAACATCATATCCGGTGTTCAGCTTTAATGTTTATAAAACGTAATTTCAGCATTTATTGTGCAATATAACAGGTGCACGGGGGGAAGCCATTTTTCCCTTCATAGGCAGACTCAAGTCAACTGAGCACCCCCTCCTGAGGATAATCTAAAAATCTTTAGTTTTAATAAAATAAAATTATGGCAAAGTAAAAAAAAATAATAATTAAAATGCGAGTCATGGCAGAAATTAAAAATTGTATTTGTTTAGCTATGCATATAAAAAGAGATCAGGCAGATAGAAATACTTGTTTTAATGAGTTTTCATTTTTTTAAAACTCGTCATTATATTGATCTTGTAATTTTAACATTTGGATTTTCCATCACTTTTTGTCACGGTGATAATGGTAACCTGGACAAATACAAAGTGTGACTGTCCCCAGCAGGGACACGGACAGCAAACAAAAGCTCTTATATACCAAAAACAAAAAAAAAATATGTTTTGGTCCCACATAAACTTTAACCACTTGAACTCTGGAAACTTTACCCCTTCACGATCAGGCCATTTTTTGCTATATGGCATTGCGTTTCTTTAACTTACAATTGCGCGGTCATGCAGCATTGTACATAAATAATTTTTTTTCCCACAAATAGAGCTCTCTTTTGGTCGCATTTGATCACCGCTGTTTTTTTTTTTTGTGGCTCTAGAAACCCGGCCCACGGACATTTTAAACCCTTCTGGCTGTATGCTTTCTTGGGATAACAACCGATTCAGCCAAGAAGCTGGGGGCGGCTGTGTAATATGCAGGGGGGGGGGCTGTGTAATGTAAAGGGGTTCAGAGGTACGGGGTCTATGTAATGTAAAGGCGTCCAGAGGTGCGAGGTTTTGTAATGTAAAGGGTTCCGGAGGTGCGGGGCTGTCTAATGTAAAGGCGTCCAGAGGTGCGGGGCTTTGTAATGTAAAGGGTTCCAGAGGTGCAGGCTGTGTAATGTAAAGGGGTCCAGATTGTCATCTTAATTTATTAACAGGTGAATGTGGCCCTCAATGCATTCACATACACTGAATCTGGCCCTTACGTGGAAAAGGTTGTTGACCCCTGATTTAGGCCAAACCAATCACAATAAATGTATAGTGATAGGTTTGTGCAAAAGCTATAGTGTCTACAAACTATGGGATATAGACTGGAATATTTTTTTTTATACTAGTATGGCGGTGATCAGCGACATACAGCTAGACTACGATATTGTGGACAGACTGACACTAACTGAAACTTTTGACATTTTGTGGGAACCAGTGCTAAAATATACACCATCATTGTACCAATGGCTGGCTGGGAAGGGGGTTAAATATCTGGGGTGATCAAGGGTTAACCACTTGACAACAGGGCACTTAAACCCCCCTCGTGACCAAACCAATTTTCAGCGCTCTCACACTTTGAATGACAATTACTCATGCAACACTCTACCCAAATTTAATTTTTGTCTTTTTCATACACATAGAGCTTTCTTTTGGTGGTATTTGATCACCTCTGGGTTTTTTATTTTTTTGCGCTATGAAAAAAAGACCGAAAATTTTGAAAAAAATAAAAAAACAAAAAAATAAAAAAAACACACCTTTCTTTGTTTCTGTGATAAAACTTTGCAAATTATACATTTTTCTTCATAAATTATGGCTACAATTTATACTACTACATGTCTTTGGTAAAAATAAGCCAAATTAGTGGATATTATTTGGTCTTTGTGAAAGTTAGAGAGTCTACACGCAGTGGTGCAATTCATAAAAAATTGATCACACCCGATGTACTGAGGCCTCATCATTGCGACCCGAACAAGCCAGGAAAGTACAAAATACCCCCCAAATGACCCCTTTTTGGAAAGTAGACATTCCAAGGCATTTAGTAAGAGGCATGGTGAGGTTTTTGATGTTGTAATTTTTCCCCACAATTCTTTGTAAAATGAAGATTCTCTCTCTCCCCCCCCCATAAAATTGTCATTGTAATAGGTTATTTCTCTCACATGGCATGTGTATATCACAAATAATGGCCAAAAATAAAATTCTGCTACTCCTCTTGAGTGTATTACGATATTTAGGACGTTTCCACAGCCTAGACACACGGAGAGGCCCAACATGCAGGGAGCACCATCACGTGTTCTAGGAGCATAAATTACACATCTAACTTGTTGACTACCTATTACACTTTTAAAGGCCCTGGAGCACCAGGACAATGACATGCGACACTGACATGGCACTGATGACAGATGGCACTAATACATGCCACTAATACGTGGCACTGATGACACATGGCATGTGACACTGACAGGTGGCACTAATGACAAGTGACACTGATGACAGATGGCACTATGTGGCCCTGATGACAGATGGCACTTATACGTGACACTGGGGACAGATGGCACAACAGGTGGCACTGGCACTGACAGTGGGGACATGTGGGCACTTCATTTGCCGTCTTTTTTGTTTTGTTTTTACTCATGCTACAGCGTTAGTCTCTCCCTCCTCACACACGGCCAGCACAGAATTTCCCCAATGCGCGCTCGCGGGAGCGTGCATCGCGCGGAAGTAAAACGGGAGGACGTCCAGGGATATCCTCCCGGCAATTGGCGCCCGCGCTGCAGCCGTCTTTCGGCTATAGCATGGATGCCTAGTGGTTAACGGTGTGCCTAGCCAGAGTTTTTGCATTTACAATGTGGTGCTTTAACTAAGAGTGGCTAGTGGCTGTGCTGAAGAGCCGGTTTTGTCTGTGCTGCAACCCACCCTTTCATACAGGAAGGATTGACAATCATGTGACCACTGATTGACTCCCAATACCATGACCACTGTGATGGTCAGTCTACCTGGCTACCGATCATTAGTAAGGACTTAGATCTGTCAAAAACAGCTCAGTCTCTATGTTGGGAGTGCACAGTGAGTGTTCTCGGCACAGAAACAGCCACCTTGTGGCAGATATGTGCTATGGCAAAAGAGTGGACTTTAACGCCCACACGCTACAAATATCCGCTACGGGGCGGTTGATGTTACTGTGCTGAGAGCGCATGCGCTGCACACTCCCAGCACAGAGACCGAGCAGTGCGTTGGCGTTAAAGCCCACTCTATTGGCACCGCACAGTAGTGTTACATGTGTGGCAACAGGTCACACAGATGTACCGTTAATCACAGCCCTGCTGTTTGGTAAATGATTAGCTTTAAATCCCAACTCCAGCTTATAATTAAGTGGACTTGGAATTTAAATAGAATTGCATGTACAGCCAGCTCTTACCTGAGTCAATTTTATTTAATATCGTCCGGGCACATTTTAAGAATGCTTCTTCCACGTTCTCTCCAGTCAGAGCACTGGTTTCCAAAAACATCAGCTCTAGAGGGAATAAAGCAATATATGTGTCAGTAAAGTTTATAACGCAATCACTGCTGCATGCTTAAAGTAGAACTAAAGGCTACTAATACTTCGAGGTGCGACTTGCATCCATACAAAATGAATGAGCAAAAAACAAATGAATGTGCAAAAAGTTAGCACTGCAAAGATTCGCATTCAATTTGAACAGGAATGCAATGCGTTTCCTGTCCAAAAAGCATGTGGTTTCCCCCACCGCTCCTGTGTGAATCCAGGCTTGTCAAAGGAATTTCAGCCTGGGTTCACACAAGAGTGGTGCGGGGGAAAACGCATGCAATTTTGACAGGAATCACATTGCATTCCTGTTCAAATCTCGTGCAATTCTTTGCAGTGCGATTTGCGTTCATTCATTTTGTATGGACACAAATTGCACTGCAAAGTATCAGTATTCAGTATCGGCCAGTACTAGACCAAAAGAATTGGTACGTGTCAGTATTGATTTTGTTTACATGCAAATCGCATCGCAAAGTATCGGTAGCATTTTCACCAGAAATCATGAAGATACTCGGTACCAGCAGCGATACGGGTATCGGTGCATCTCTAATAATCAATACTCTTTTGCTAGTTGCTTGGCTGTTATACTGACCCTCTGGTTTCTGCACTTTTTTGGTTGACCAGTTTGTTTCCGGTCAGTGACTAAAACCTCTGAAACCAAGCAACCAGCAACGGCAGCCCTCATGTTTCTCTCAGGTTATCTTTAAAGCGGAGTTCCAGGCAAAAAGATAAATCTGTCTCAAAAAATGTACTTGTTTTTTGGATTTTAATTTTTTTGGTACCTTTTTTGCATTTTTTTCTTTGGGACTTCTGGCCTATGTCACCGCGGCAAGGAACGTCACTTCCACGGGTGCATCTGGCCTTCCTCCTTTCCCCACTGCCTTCCGGGACCTGTGTTTGTGTCCCAGAAGATGACAGGACCAAGCAGAATGCACGCGTGACTCGCGCATGCACAGTAGGAAACTGTCTGCAAAGCCTGAATTCGTCTGCTTCACTGTCTGTGTTCTATGGAGAAAAGGCCCCACCACTGCCGGGTTTGCTCATCTGACAGAACACCTGCAGTCAGAAGAAGGCAGGGGACATCTTACTACACCCACTAATGTCTTGAACTTCACAGTCATTTTAGCAATAAAGTGAGCGTATAGAAATATAGTATATTGACATCTCTCATGTTGTTTTGATGTTACATTTTGAATGAATGAATGAATGAATGAATGAATGAAATACTTGTATAGCGCACAATGCGAACTGAATCGCCTCTAGACGCTGAAAGAAGCTGGACACCAGCAGTAGGAAGGTGGTGGAGGCCATGTTGGTACACCTCGCACTGCTCAGCGCTAAACCTTTTAGGTTTTTAAAATTAAATATTCAAACAGCATCACAGATGTCAATAAACTATATTTATTTATATACGCTCACATCTGTGATGTTGTTTGAATGTTTAATTTTGAAAACCTAAAAGGTTTAGCGATGAGCAGTGAGGGGTGTACCAACATGGCCTCCACCGCCTTCCCACTGCTGGTGTCCAGCTTCTTTCAAAATGTAACATGAAAACAGCATCACAGATGTCAATATACTATATTTCTATACGCTCCCTTTATTGCTAAAAGAGTTCGATGAGCAAAGCGTAGTAGCGGTGGAACGCATGTGCAGGTGACGGAATGTCACTTCCGTTACCTAATCTGACAGGTCGCCGATTCTGACAGAACACTAGAGCCTGCACCCGCAGTTGATGGGTGGATTGGTTTGGGGTGCCGACATCTGGACAGGTAAGAGTCCTTATATTAAAAGTCAGCAGCTACCGTATATTTGTAGCTGCTGCCTTTTATTTTTATTTTTTCCCCAGGCTGGAACTCTGCTTTAAGAACTTGTATTGATGGCATCGATTTTATATCAGTTTGAGACACTTCGAGCCTTCAGCATCAATGATAGGTAATTTGACTTGTGGTTGACCATTCAAATGTAAAACCGGTTTATAGGCAACAAAAGATCCACAGCTCAAAGACACTGACTGGGAAAAATCCTAGATAACACAAAACGTCAGATCGCTTAACAAAAATTATACATATTACATCGGGCATACTTATAGTGATTGTAAAGTCTCATTTTTTCTTATAAAAATAACAAACATGTGACACTTACCTGCTGTATTGCAGTGGTTATGCACAGAGCAGCCCGGATCCCCTTCTCTGGTCCCTCTTCTGTGATCCTGGCCCCTCCCTCCTGTCCAGTGCCCCCACAGCAAGCCGTTTGCTATGGGGGCACCCGAGCCGAGTCACAGCTGCCTGTGTCCATTCAGACACGGAGCCCCCGACTTGGCCCTGCCCCCTCTCTCTCCTGATTGGCTAGCTGACTTTGACAGCAGCCAATTGCGCCGCTATGTCTCAGCCAGGAGGGAGAATCTCAAGACAGCCGAGATGCTCGTGGACATCGCTGGACAGAGAGGGACCTCGGGTAAGTATTAGGGGGGCTGCTGTACACAGAAGGCTTTTTATCTTAATGCATTAAGATGTAAAGGCAGAAGGTTTTTTTTTAACACGAACACCTTAGATAATTGCCCGTTATCAACCCACTTGTAGACCAATGTGCCCGTTGTGTGCTTCCGCACCTGACTATCATTTGTTATCGACTTCCCCGATTATACAAACATTTTGGCTTCAGGTGATCCATTTTCTGCATGACGAAATGGGTTTGCCAATTGTCCTAGACCCCAAGCTATGTTTACTTGGCCTTCTTTTGGATCAAGATATTGATAAGTTCCTTGCTACCTTTTTGCTTGAAACGCTTTTCCTGGCTAGGAAAACAGTGGCTCGGAACTGGATGCAGGCAATGCTTCTCACAGTCCAGTGTTGGAAAATGGAGATAAAGGACACCCACCCTTACATAAAAAGTGATTTACACACAGAGGATTGTCCACTCAAGTATACCAAGATATGGGACAGGTGGCTATCCGATGGTGAAACCTGCACCTAATTGATGGTTTATCATTATATACCATGTAATCAGTACTTAACTACAGTTATACAATTGGTATGTTTTTCATATTTCATAATCATATGTGACCTCCACTATAATATACAGTATCTCACAAAAGTGAGTACACCCCTCGCATTTTTGTAAATATTTTATTCTATCTTTTCATGTGACAGCACTGAAGAAATGACACTTTGCTACAATGTAAAGTAGTGAGTGTACAGCTTGTATAACACCGTGTAAATTTGCTGTCCCCTCAAAATAACTCAACACACAGCCATTAATGTCCAAATAGCTGGCAACAAAAGCGAGTACACCCCTAAATGAAAATGTGCATATTGGGCGCAAAGTGTCAATATTTTGTGTGGCCACCATTATTTTCCAGCACTGCCTTAACCCTCTTGGGCATGGAGTTCACCAGAGCTTTACAGGTTGCCACTGGAGTCCTCTTCCACTCCTCCATGATGACATCACAGAGCTGGTGGATGTTAGAGACCTTGCGCTCCTCCACCTTCCGTTTGAGGATGTCCCACAGATGCTCAATAGGGTTTAGGTCTGGAGACATGCTTGGCCAGTCCGTCACCTTTACCCTCAGCTTCTTTAGCAAGGCAGTGATCATCTTGGAGGTGTGTTTGGGGTCGTTATGTTGGAATACTGCCCTGTGGCCCAGTCTCCAAAGGGAGGGGATCATGCTCTGCTTCAGTAGGTCACAGTACATGTTGGCATTCATGGTTCCCTCAATGATCTGTAGCTCCCCAGTGCCGGCAGCACTCATGTAGCCCCAGACCATGACACTCCCATGCTTGGCTGTAGGCAAGACACACTTTGTACTCCTCACCTGGTTGCCGCCACACACGCTTGACACCATCTGAACCAAAAACGTTTATCTTGGTCTCATCAGACCACAGGATATGGTTCCAGTAATCCATGTCCTTAGTCTGTCTTCAGCACACTGTTTGCGGGCTTTCTTGTGCATCATCTCTAAAAGAGGCTTCCTTCTGGGACAACAGTCATGCAGGTCAATCTGATGTAGTGTGTGGCGTATGGTCTGAGCACTGACAGGATGACCCCCCCCCCCCCCCCCTTTTTCAACCTCTGCAGCAATGCTGGCAGCACTCATACATCTATTTCCCAAAGACAATCTCTGGATATGACGCTGAGCATGTACACTCAACTTCTTTGGTCGACCATGGCAAGGCCCGTTCTGAGGTGGAGCCTGTCCTGTTAAACTGCTGTATGGTCTTGGCCACCGTACTCCTCACCTGGTTGCACACATGCTTGTCACCACCTGAACCAAATAAGTTTGTCTCATCGGACCACAGGACATGGTTCCAGTAATCCATGTCCTTAGTCTGCTTGTCTTCAGCAAACTGTTTGCAGGATTTCTTGTACATCATCTTTAGAAGAGGCTTCATTCTATGATGACAGATATGCAGATCAATTTGATGCGGTGTGAGGCATATGGTCTGAGCACTGACAGGTTGATCCCCCACCCCTTCAACCTCTGCAGCAATGCTGGCAGCACTCATACATACATTTTCCCAAAGACAACCTCTGGATATGATGCTGGGTACGTGCACTCAACTTCTTTGGTCAACAATGGCAAGGCCTGTTCTGAGTGGAACGAGTCCTGTTAAACCGCGGTGTGGTCTTGGCAATCTTCTTATAGCCTAGGCCATCTTTATGTAGATCAACAATTCTTTTTTTTTAGATCCTCAGAGAGTTCTTTGCCATGAGGTGCCAAGTTGAACTTTCAGTGACCAATATGAGAGAGAGCGATAAACACCAATTTTAACAAACCTGTTCCCCATTCACACCCAAGACCTTGTAACACTAACGAGTCACATGACACGAGGGAGGGAAAATGGCTAATTGGGCCCAATTTGGACATTTTCACTTAGGGGTGTACTCACTTTTGTTGCCAGCGGTTTAGACATTAATGGCTGTGTGTTGAGTATTTTGAAGGAACAGCAAATTTACACTGTTATACAAGCTGTACACTCACTACTTTAGATTGTAGCAAAGTGTCATTTCTTCAGTGCCATCTAATTTCACACTACGTATGTGTTATTTTTATGTTTCCCGATTTGAATATTGTACCATGTACATTCTTTTATTAGTCTTTTTTCCAATTAAAAAAAAATAGCTCCACAGCTCCAAGGCACTACAAACTGAAAATGCTATTTAAAGCGTTACTAACCCAGGACCCTGCATTCGCTATATCTGGTCTCATAGTACACAGAATATGGAAACGCAATTATTTTAGTAAATATAACCTGCTAAATATCAGCAGTATATAGCAGTCTTGTGACTTAGATCTCCTCCTACAAGCTTTAACCAGGCACTGATTGCACACTGCACTGGCTGTCCTATCAGGATCCAGGACCCCAACCCCCTGCTTGGACAATGCTGATTGGCCCTGTGCTGATCGCATTCCCTCACAAGAAAAAAAAAGAAAAAAACCTCTCTAGCAATACACACAAAAGTCAGCATGTGCAGCCTGACTCCAGTAACTCCCCTATCCGGACAAGTTTTGGAGTCGGTGGAAGGAGGAGAGGGTCTGTGCATACAAGATCAAACAGCCTTTTTACACAATGCAGAGAATTAACCCCTTAGGTTCCACAGAGAGTATAACAAGCATGTTTTACTACATATACAGACGGATTTTACGGTTGTGGGTTTAGTAACACTTTAATTCATTTGTAATATCCAAAGCAAACGCCCCGATCTATCCCTGTCTCCAGGATTTATTTTGTTGAGAAATCACTTTGTAAAACACCCCTCTAGCATTTCTAGCTGCAGCCATCTTGAGTAAGGACAGATGAATTATGTAGCATTTACTTCCTGGAAATCTGCCCTTAGCTCAGGCATGCAGGCAGGGTGGTATCCCTAGCAGATCCCCTGCTGATCGGAATGGAAGACACCCGTGTAGAAGGGCCCTAATGAAATTCCTGAAACGCATGTTCTCACTACTAAACTACTACATTTTGAAGCGGTATGGTAACTCGTCATATTCTGTAAACTTCATTGATAAAATTCTTAGAAAGAAGGGAGAAAAACCTACCCTAATCAGTATTTGTTTTGGGTCAATAACTTATGGAACACGAAGGTCATTTACTGACTATTGAAAATATAGGGAGAAAAAAAAAAAAGAAGAAGGAGGAGGATGGACACAAATTCCTAAACAAGGTTCAGTTAACTCTGCGGCAAAGCCACAGCACCTCCCCCACACAACACTGTGCCAGTCTATGAATCAGAGTCATAAAATTTATTTGAACCCCCCGAGACATCTTATAGCTTTATTTTTCTAGAAATGAGAACAAGAAAGTGATTCATAGTTACATAGTAGGTGAGGTTGAAAAGAGATATCAAGTCCAACCTATGAACCACTTGCCCCACCACATTAGATTGTAAGCTCTTATGAGCAGCCCTCCAAAAAGGAGTTGTAAAGGCAGAAAGTTTTTTTTTTTTTTTTATCTTAATGCATTCTGTGTGTTTTGTGTGTGTGTGTAGCAGCCACCCCAGCACCCCTTAATACTTAGCTGAGCCCCAGCTCTGTTCACGAATCCCTCAGCCATCCGGGATTCTCCCTCCTGGATGAGACACAGCAGCAGTGCCATTTAGACAATCATGGGAGAGAGTGGCGGGGCCGAACGGCAGCCCCCTGTCCGAATGGACACACGGAGCTGCAGCTCAGCTTGGGTGCCCCCATAGCAAGCTGCTTGTGCTGGGGCACTCATCAGGTGGGAGGGGCCAGTAACATAGAAGAGGGACCTGAGAAGAGGAGGATCCGGGCTGCTCTGTGCACATCCACTGCAACAGAGGAGGGTAAGTATAATGTTTTTTTTTTGCTTTTGTTTTTTTATAAATGAAACTTTTCAATACAAGAGGGTTAAAGTGATTATATATCCATATAAATCCTGTATAATAACCCACTGGTGTCCACCCATTTACGTACTGACTTTTACTATTAGGGCACTTACCTGTACAGGCATCCAGCGATGTTCTCATCCAAGCCATTTCTTGAATCAGCTCTCGGGTGCTGGCACTGCCATCTTAACGAAGGGAAACCTGCAGTGAAGCATATTTCCTACTGCGCATGTGCGAATCATGCTGTGCCATGGTGAGGTGAGCCGGAAGGGGGAGCAGGTACCTGCTCCACCCCCCCCACCAACAAAAAGGTGCCAAATGTGGCAGCGGAAGGAGGGAGGAAGTTAGACAAGCGGGGCTTTGCTTTAATTTGATATCAATATTCTAAACAGATAGAGCTTTCTTTTTGTGGTATTAATGCATCACCAATCGCTGTGAGAGGAAGCGGTTCAAAGACTGCAACATGCAGCCTGTATTTACAAGTTGATTGGTTTAATGATCAAATGGCACAGGGCCAATTTCATTGGCGCTGTACCCCAATCTATAAACCGCTGCGTTCTGGTCACAGGGCGCGCCGCTGAGCGTCGTAGAGGCCGTGCACAACCGATGGCAGAGGAAGACTATATGTATACACCCTCCTGCTCCGCCCAGCTGTTTGTATGCAATGGCCGGGGAGCCAACGCAAGTGCCTGGCGGTCGCAATCACTGCCGGGCTCCCGCGGCGATCGCTCGGGGCACAAGGAGAACAGGGATCTGTGTATGTAAACACACAGTTTCCGGTTCTCTGCGGGGAGAAGTGACAGAACGCCTGTTCATATAGAGTATGAACAGCGATCTGTCATCTCCCCTACACAGTCCCCCCCCTTCAGTCAGAACACACACTAGGGAACACAGTTAACCCCTTCCCTGCCAGTGACATTTTTACAGCAATCAATGCATTTTTATAGCACTGATCACTGTAAAAATGCCAATGATGCCAAAATTGTCCGATGTGTCTGCCATAATGTTGCAGTCCTGATATAAAAAAAAAAAAAAAACGCAAATCACCGCCATTACTAGTAGAAAAACAAATAATAAAAATGGCATAAAACTAAACCCTATTTTGTAGACACTATAACTTTTGTGAAAACCAATCAATATACGCTTATTGCGATTTTTTTTTTACCAAAAACATGTAGAAGAATATGCATCGGCCTAAACTGAGAAAAAAATAAAAAATGTTTTATATATTTTTGGGGGATATTTATTATAGCAAAAAGTAAAGGAAATTGCGTTTTTTCAAAATTGTCGCTCTTTTTTATATTTTTATTTCTAGCTCAAAAAATAAATAAAAACCACAGAGATCAAATACCACCAAAAGAAAGCTCTATTTGTGGGAAAAGAAGGACGTTAATTTTGTTTGTGTGCAACGTGCAATTGTCCGTTAAAGCAATGGAGTGCCAAATCGCAAAAAGTGCTCTGGTCAGAAAGGGGGTAAAATCTTCCGGGGCTGAAGCCGTTAAAGTATAACAGCACACAAAAAAATAAATAAAATAATAATAATAAATAAAAAAATTGAGTCTTTAATTGGATAAAGTGCTCCTGGGAGCCAGACACTAGGAAAGCTTTGCCCATGTAATCTTTGCCCAGGTTACTAGTATTATCTGGGGGTCCCTGTAACTGCAGCCAATACCATTAATGAAAAGTTCATGAAACTCATAACTAGACCGACATTAGAAACCATAGCAAACTTGTATTCTTTTGCATTGTAATAATACTCATAACAGTCCTTTGAAGGTGAAGAGTACAGTGGAGGATCCTCCTTTACACCCCAATTCCTCTCACCATTCTCTTGGGCAAACCGGGATGCCTCTAGAAACGTCACCTCTCGCTCTGCTTCCAGATCCTTCTTGTTGCCACATAAGATGATGATGATGTTAGGGCTGGCCAGTGTCCGGGCATCAGTCAGCCAGTTAGTGAGAGAATTGTAAGTCTCCCGGCTGCAAAAAAGAAAAAGAAAAAAGGAGATAAGATGTCAGTTCTCCGAAAGCTGGCATTTCTCAGATGGCAGTGTAACCAACTGATAATGGTGCAAGTGGTTCCCACATTACTAGTATACTGGCATTGCCAATGTATGCTCTTCGGTTCTCTTCCTGTGTCTTTTTGAATATTTTATTAAATGGCCAGATGATGTAAAGGGAGAAGGTTCTATATCTTAATGCATTTTACGCATAAAGATAAAAAAAAAAAAAAAAACCTGTGTAACAGCTATCCCAGCACCCCCTAATACTTACCTGAACCCCATCTCTCTCCAGCGATGTTCACGAATGTCTAAGCTGCCTGGGAAACTCCTCCTGATTGGCAGACACAGAAGTGGTGCCATTGGCTCCCACGGCTGTCAAAGTCAGTCAGCCAGCCAATCAGGGGAGAAAAGGGGTGGGGCCAGATCGGGGCTCCGTGCCTGAATGAATACACAGAGCTGTGACTCGGCTTGGGTGCCCCATAGAAAGCTGCTGGCTGAGGGGCAAGGAGCAACAAAGAGGGACCCAAGAATAGGAGGATCTGGGCGGCTCTGTGCAAAACCTTCTGCACAGAGGTGGCAAGTATAACTTTTTTTTTTTTTCGTATGTTTTTTTTTTTGAAACGAGACTTTACAATCACTTTAAAGTGTTACTAAACCCAGGACTCTACATTCACTATATCTGGTCTCCCACAGTACACAGAACATGGAAATGCAATTATCTTAGTTAATATAAACTGTAATAATATAATAATAATGTAATAATAATATAACCAAGGCCCCTTTCACACGGGACGGATCAGTAATGATCCGCCCAGTGATGATCCGCTTGCTCAGCGGGGATCGCTCCGTTGTCCTCGCTGAGCCGGCGGCAGTCAGGGCGGACTCCGCACACTGTGCAGGGACCGCCCTGTCAGCTCTCCGCTCTCCTCTATGGGGGAATCGGATGAACATGGACCGTCTGTCCGTGTTCATCCGATCCGCTCTGCAGATGGATAGAAAAATAGGATTTTCCTCCGTCTGCAGAATCAGACAATAGCGGAGGCGGACGATAGCGGGTGTCTGCGGATGTTTATCCGCAGACACCCGCTATCCCATAGGGATGCATGTATGTCCGTATTTCATCCGCAAACGGATGGATGAAATACGAACATAATGTCCGCATGCGTGAAAGGGGCCTAATATATAAATTATCTTAGTTAATATAAACCTTTTCTCATCAGCAGTAAAAAAAAAAAAAAAAAGCAGTCTAGCAATATGGGGGACTGTGGAAGAAGGGGAGGATCAGAGAGGACAGGATCAAACAGACAAGGCAGAGGATTAACCTCTTAGGTTCCACAGTGAGCATTTCATGCATACTTTACTGCATATACAGACTGATTTTACTGTTGTGTAACACTTTAAGCTGAACTTGGGGGAATATGGAAAAAAATGACCCTTGCAGTGGGGCACGACCTGCACTGCAAAGTTTACGGGTCTAATTTATGTCTAGGGTTCCATTAAAAAGCAGTTTTGCCTACCATATCCTTGCTCTACTGGCAGTTGGGGCTTTCCTCTTATGCTCTGGCTAGTGGGTGGGCCTTCAGTGTCCTTACAATGCAGGGCTGCTGGTCCTGCATTGTACATTATGATATCACAACTGCAATATTGACCCAAGTGCCAAAGAGAAGAGGCAAGGGCTCTAGAAGGAGGAGCACGAGTAAAGCTTTTTAGTGTAAATAAAATGTGCATTCACCCATTCACAGAGTCAGCTATACTGTTAAAAAAAAAAGAATTTTTTTTTAACTTAGCACACTACTCCTACCTACCATCAGTGGTCAGTATCCAATAAAAAAGTCAAATGGAAGACACATGCTCATGCAAACTCTTTCACCATACTCCCACTATTAGATGACAATAAGGGCCTGTGTCAATGGGCTTTTGTTTGCTTCCAAACAGTTGTGCCTTTTTATACAATTCTACGAGAATAGAGACCCGCTAAGGCCTGGTTCACACCTATGCAGGGTGCAGCTTGCATATTTCAGGTGCATTTTGCGTTTTTCAATGGATGTTTTTGATCCATTAAAGTCTATGGAACCAAAAACCAGAAAAAAAAAGTCCCCGGCGCTTTCCATAAAATGCACAGATGTGAACATGACCCATAGGAAACAGTGTTACACGGACTGTAGTGTGTTTTCGCAAAACTGAAAACGCACTTAAAAAAGAAAAAAAAAAAAAAAAAGATGTGAACCAGGCCAAATGCAGCTCAGAAGGAAATCGCCCGCCGGCCAAACACACCTGTTAATGAATTTTGAATGACCTCAGAAGCATCTCAAACTAATGTCAATGACACCAGTCCTAAAGTATATTATCACAGTGACAGGTCTGCACCTAGAGTGGTACACTCCGCACACTTTGACTAACACCAATCAAAAGCCCACGAGAAGGCAGCTCTTGTATTGGACAGGTGACAGGTACACGTCAGAGGTAGTTTACATTTTTGGGGCCATGCCCACTGGGCATAAGAGGAAAAAAAAAGCAGTTATTTTGGCAGAAAAAAAAATGCTCATATAGAACATTTTTGTACGTGCGTTTATCGTTTCTCCGCCTCCAAAAATGCAACCCAGAAGTGTTTTTTCTGCCTTTAAACTTCGTAATTTTCATGGAGACATAGGAGAACATGGAGCTGTTTCTACAGGCAAAACTCCTGTAGAAGCAGAATTTTCTTCCAGTGTGTATGGCCCCCAAGGCTCGCTTCACACTGCTGCAGCTTGGGATCCGACTTGTGAGGCCCCAAGTCGTGCGACATGTGAAATCCCATTTTAGTCAATGAGAGATGTCCTAATTAGCACTACTTAAGTTACTCCGACTTTAGAAAAGGTTCCTTCTATCCATCTTGTGCCAATAGACATTAATAGAAGTCGCCTCCAAGTCCGATCCTCATTTTAATTGATGTGATTTGGATCTGACATTACAGGAAGATTACACAGACATTCCCTGAAGTTGCACCAAAGTCACCAGGCCAGGTCGCAGCAGTGTGAACCGAGCCTAAGACTTGGGATCCGACTTGTGAGACCCCAAGTCACGTTACATGTGAAATCCCATGTTGGTCAATCAGAGCCGTCTTAATTAGTGCTACTGAAGTTGACTTTAGAAAAGTTTCCTGTACTACTTCAAAGCTATCTGTACTGGTATCCCACTTTTGCCCATAGACTTTAATGGAAGTCACCTCCAACTTGGATCCTCATCCACATGGATGTGTTCTGAAACCGACATTACAGCAACGTTTCCCAGGCATTACCTGAAGTTGCTTCAAAGTTTCACTCAAGTTGCCTGGCAAAGTCGCACTTTTGAGTTGCGCAAGTTCAAAAGCAGTGCGATTTCATGTGCAGGTTGCCAATATCTGTGCAACTTCTTTTAATAGATGTCAATGTAAGTCACACTGAAATCTACAGAAATAGTGACTTTAGTCACAGCAATCTGAACAGTTCCATTGACGCAAATAGGGTGCAACCTGTCCTGTGACTTTGATATGCCAAGTCGCATGATAAGTTGCACTGGTGTGAACCAGGGCTAAAGGTTTTACCCGCTGACCTAATGTAGACAAAAGACTCACCCAAGCTCCACCACACAATTGTAAAGTAATGAGCTGAATATCGGTGCCCAGGCTTGTTGTGTCCCATGGACATCAAAATAGCAAGAAATGCCGGCAACACGATCGCTTCTTACAAATCTTTATTAGGCAATAACAGCAGTGCTACATCTATAGTGCTAACGCGTTAAGGACGGAGCCTTCCTCATTGATTGTGGAAGCTGCCATTCACCCACCGACCTCTCTGAAAAGTTCAGCTGCCAAACTCACATACTGATTTGACAGATTCAACAGTCCGAGTTTAAAGTGGTTGTAAACCCTTACAGACCACTTTTTACTAAAAGCCTATAATAAGGCTGTAGCGCCCCCTGCATGGTTTAGGAGATATCCCCTGTATCAGCATACACTGACGTCCTCGGCACATGCAAACTTAAGCAATGTCCATGCCGTTGCTTCAGCTAGTGTGCCGTTACCGGTGCCTCCCGTGCGAAGGCCAATCACAGCGCTGGAGCCCGCGATATTCAGATGCAACTCCGGGAGCGATGTCTCTGGTCGGAGCCGTGTACGAGGACCGCTGCGGGGGCTTCGATCTCAGGTGAGTATTACATAATGAGCTAGTATGCATAGCATACTAGCTCATTATGCCTTTGTCTTACAGGGTTATTTTTATTTATTTATTTTTTATTTATTTGTGGGTTTTCAACCACTTTAAATTCCATCCACATGCTTACTTGGAATCCACACTTCACCGATTGCATGCTTGGTCTAAAAAAGTGACTTAAAATGAAAGCAAGACACACAGCACTGCTATCTCCTATCCTTAATCAAGCTTAGTGTGTTCACCGGTGCTTTTGGCCACTGTAAGTCCTGTAGAGTCTGAATCCTAATAGAATGCTGCACTGCGGTCAAATCCACAAGCAGATAGCCTTTATTTAAGAAGAACGCATAAAATCTGCACAGAGGGCCAACAAGTTTAGCCATGACTAAAGCTGAATGGCTGAAACGCGTTGGCCCTCCGTCTGGATTTTTTTTATTATACAGGATTTACTCAGCGCCAACAGTTTACAAAGCATCTTACCATGTAGAGAGGGGACAGTACAATTATAATACAGAAGGAATAGGAGGGCCCTGCTCATGGAGCTTACAATCTAAAGCGGGGGGGTGGCGGCACAAAAACGAATAATTGCAGGCAGGGGATGATCTGAAGAGGTGACTTGGGTACGGTTCTTGGGTGGAGGTGGGGTAGGCTTCCCTGAATAAGTGAGTTTTAAAGGCGGACAGGGTAGGGACTGACCAGACATACGGGGGCAAGGAGGTCCAGAGGGTGGGAAAGGCACAACAGAAGTCCTGGAGGTGAGCATGGGAGGAGGTAACAAGGGAGCTAGAGAGCAGGAGGTCCTGGGAGGAGCGGAGGGGATGATTTGGGCGATATCTGCAGACAAGGTTGGTGATGTAGATGGGGGCGATGTTGCGGTTAGTATTTTGAATTTTATACCTTGGGGTAGGGGAAGCCAGTGAAAAGATAAGCATAGGAGCAGACATTTTATGCATTCTTCTTCCAAAACAAAAGGATATTTTGCTTGTGGATTTGACCGAAGTGCCGGCATTACATTAAAGTGGTTGTAAACCCTTTACAAGCACGTTTTGCTACAGGTAAGCTTATCATTAGGCTTACTTGCAGCTACACTGGATATCTCCTAAACCTGCATGGTTTAGGAACTATCCCCTGTATTTGCATGCGCCAACGTCATCAGCACATGCGCACTGAACCAATGGCAGTACACCGTGGCGTTGCTTCGGTTAGACTGTGCTCTTACCCAGTGGCTCCCGCACGCAGTGACATCGTGGCTCAGGCCAGTCACAGCGCCAGAGCCAGCGATACCTGGAAGTAACTTTGGGAGCGAGGTACGAGGACTGCTGCAGGGGCTTCGCTCTCATGTAAGTAATTCATAATGAGCTAGTATACTATGCATACTAGCTCATTATGCCTTTGTCTTGCAGGTTGTTGTTTTTTTTTCTAGAGAGTTTACAACCACTTTAAGAATGGACTGAGAAAGTATGGAAGCCAGAAGACAGCCAGGCAACTAGCATTTTAGAAGACCAGCAATGGCAGCCTATATCTCTCTGTACAGATGTAGAGACTTGTCTGTTGAGCTTTCTCCAGCTCTTATATTTTACCAAGGCTGGACGGATGTAGCCCTCAGCTGCTGAAACCCAAAATCATGTCACGGCAGTAACACCCCAACCCTCCGGTTTATATTATGGCCAAATACCGGTTTGATTGAAGACTTCCATTTGAAGTACATTCCTCTAAGTTTTAGCCCCCCCCCCCCCCCCCCCCAGGGAGAACAATGTGAATCTACACCTCCTTTTAGATGTATATGCATACCACTGACAAACGGCAGGAAATACCACCAGAAAAAAAGATAAACTGGAGACATCCAAAGAGATAGCAAACAAGAATTCCTTGCAACACAACAATCATGACGCAAGCAACACAAGTGTGTCATTTCTCACATCTCTTTCCATCTATGGTAAATGTTGATACTTTATTAGAGAGAAAAAAAAAAAAAAAAGAAGAAAGAAGAAAGAAGAAAGAAGAAAGAAGAAAGAAGAAAGAAGAAAGAAGAAAGAAGAAAGAAGAAAGAAGAAAGAAGAAAGAAGAAAGAAGAAGAAAGAAGAAAGAAGAAAGAAGAAAGAAGAAAGAAGAAAGAAGAAAGAAGAAAGAAGAAGGGAGTACTTCAAAACAGGGAACCTGCGCTGCAAATAAAAAAAAATAAAAAAAAAAATCTACTCTGTTCATACAAAACTCCACAATCACTTTATTACATACATTTATGAAAGGAGGATTTCATAGAAAAAAATAAAAATAATTGTCCATACAAGCCCCCCCCCCCCCCACAGTCTCAGGCTGATAAAAGGATATTATGGGAACACAGGAAAGGCATGTCTACATGCAGCTGTCCATTCCCACAACTGACTGATAGGACTATAGTGACTGGGCGCTGACAGCGGCGTGCGCTATGCTACATATACGCTTCATCTGCAAAACCATATGAGAAAAGTACTCATCCTTTAACCCCTTCACTGCCAGAGCCATTTTTGCATTTTTCACACGTAAAAAAAAAAAAAGATAATTTTATATATATATATATATATATATATATATATATATATATATATATATATATATATATATATATATATATATATATATATATATATATATATATATATATATATATATATATTTATATTATATAATTTTTTTTTATAATAATAATAATGATAATAATAAATAAGCCTAAGATAATGGTAAACTCCCAAATATATTTTTTGAGAGCAGCCATCCTACAAAATAAAATAGTCGAAGTTCCAGATTTTTATGTCACATGAAATTAACAGATTATAAAATGCAAAAATTTCAGAAAAAAAAAAAAAATACACAGTGAATTTTAGAGGACATATAATCACTCAACTGTTTGGTAAATATATAAAACATAAGGTTGCGCCAAGTAAATAGATACCTAACATATCAAGCCTTATGCCTCATACACACACAATGAGATTATCGGACGAATGACCGTCTGTTATTTTTTTTTGCATGTTAATCTCAGATCGAAACTGAAGAGTTTACTAAAGTCACAAAAATTCTCATACAACAGACTAAAAATTCAGAAGTGATGTCATGTGTTGTCGCGTATTTGTATCGCATTTTCGGACGACAACTGTACTGATTAAAATGAAAATCGTACGATCTGGCATTGAACGAAAACAAATTTCATACATGTCCGATCGAATAATAAATCAGATGAACTGTCCTGATCTGCTCTTGAAAGCTCTGTACTAAAGATCAGATTATCCCACGATCGCTCTCAAATCAGGATTTGTCCTACGATTTTCTGATCGTGTGTACAGGGCTTTAAACTGATATTAAAGTGTTTTTTTCTTGTTTAAAAATAATAAACATGTGATACGTACCTGCTCTGTATAGTGGTTTTGCACAGAGGAGCTCGGATCCTCCTCTTCTCGGGTCCCTCGCCGGTGTTCTATCAGATTACAACTACCCATCAAATTGTGCAACGGAAGTGACGTTCTGACCAAAAAATACTTACATGTGGACATCTTACTACACCAAACTACGTCTACGTCTTTAATTTCACTGTAAATTTTAGCAATAAAGTGAGCGTATATAACCACTTGCTTACTGGGAACTTGCCTAAACCTGCCCAGACCAATTTTCAGCTTTCAGCTGTCACTCTTTGAATAGCAATTGCACAGTCATGCTACAGTTTACCCAAATGAAATTTTATATAATTTTTTTCACAGATAGAGCTTTCTTTTGGTGGCATTTAATTGCTGCTGGGTTTTAAATTTTTTGCCAAATAAAGCAAAAAAAACCCTGAAAAAACAAAAACAAAAAAACTCAAATTTTGAAAACAGGTAATTTAACCACCACCTTAACCATCAACACCACATACAATTCATCCGCAGCTGGCTTTCAAACACGTTTAACCCCATATTGGGGAAGCCTAGAGTAAAAATGAAAAAAAAAAAATACTCAAATTTTGAAAACAGGTACTTTTTCTCCTTCACATATGTGCGCTGATGAGGTGGCACTAATGGGTACTGATGAGGTGCCACTGATTAGACAATGATGGGCATTGGTGGGTGGCACTGTGGGCACTGGTGAGTACTGGTAGGTGACAATGGTGGGCACAGCCGCAGCTTTCTGAGTGAGGGACCGATGTCCCTCTGACAGAGGAAGCCAGTGATCGCCTTTTTTTCCCACGAGGAAAAAAAAAAATACCGATTACAGAGCTTCTGTTTACGTCACGTGGTCAGACGTCATTGGCTGACAGCTGATCACATGGTAAGGGTCCGGATCAACCCCTTACTTGGATCTGTGATCAGCTGAGTCTTAGACTTGGGTGATCACAGAGCAGGTCGCACAGACTGCGATTGCTCGGAAGGACATCCATGGACACCCTCCCTCCAGGCAATTAAGGCCCGTGCTGCAGCAGTCTTTCGGCTATAGCGCGGGTGCCAAGTAGTTTAGTTAAATATAGTATAATGGTATCTGTGAAGCTGTTTGGATGTTTCATTTTGAAAGCCTAAAGGTTTAGCACTGAGCAGTGCGGGGTGTACCAACATGGCCTCCGCCATGTGGATGTTACATTTCAAAATGTAACATCCAAACACCATTACGGATGTCAATACACTATTTATATACGCTCACTTTATTGCTAAAAATAACTCCTAAATTCCAGACGTAGCTGAGCGTAGTAAGATGTCCGCATGATCATGACCCGTCAGATCATGAAGTGTTTGGAGCGCATAGAGCATGCACAGCATTTTTTGGTCGGAATGTCACTTCCCTTATACAATCAGTTGGGACGCGGTAATCTGATAGAACACCGATGCTCATGGCCCCTCCCTCCTGCTGAGTGCCCCCACAGCAAGCAGCCCCGCCCCTTCTCTCTCCTCATTGGCTCACTGACATTGACAGCAGTGACAGCCAATGGCCAGAGCCGGAGGTGTGCCTCTGTGTAAATCCAGGAAGTGAACAGGCAGCAGCTTCAGCTACCCACAGTTAAAGTGATTGCAGTCAGACACAGTGGAGGGAGATTTCTGCTGCATATTTGACAACTACAGAATCAAAATATATATAAAATAATATGCAAAGTGGTTGGAGGGAAGCTTCAGAAAGGCAAAAATGGTTTTATTACAAATTATGTGAATAGACTGCTGTTCCTCTTTAAGCTTTGACAATAAACCCTGGAGGCAGATTTGTTTCAATGCAGAGCTCCACCAGATTTTGCACTCTACAGTTTTAGTAAATCAACCCTCATGTCCAAAAACGTCTCCATGGCATCTAGGCAGCGGAGGATGGCCTGATAATTGGCAGAGACCTGAGGTTCTCTCCTGTGCGCACTGATTTAATCAATCAATGAGACACTCACGCCATTTGAAAGTTTGCCCTCCACTCTTGTCTACCACAGAGCATCATGGGATGTAAGTGATTAGCAAATAAACAATAGTTTACTTCCTGATTCTTCTCCTTGTTTTCAGTGCGGATTACAAACAACTCGCTGTTTACATTTAAGTTCTGCTTCCTCCATAAGAAGCATTAAAGTGGTTATATGTCACTTTCCTTCTTCCTACAATCCCCTCTGTTATATTACAGTATGTGCCCCAGTGCATGTTATTTAGCAAAAATATGCAGCTTCATATTAAATTTCAGAGTTCCGCTCGGCGCTCACATGACCTTCCTCCAGTGTCTTCCCAATCTAGGGCTGCAACTAACGATTATTTTCATAATCGATTAGTTGGCTGATTATGGTTTCGATTGATTGGTTAATAACCGTTAAAAAAAATAAAAATAAAAAAAGTGGGTCAAATTGATGTTCATTTTCAACCAGTGATGGGAAAATTTGGAAATAGAAAAATTCTTAGTCAAAGGAATTTTCAGACAGTGTATGTGGTTTTCATTCAGAAATTATTCATTTTAAAAACAGAATGTTAAAAACAAGTGAAAATTTCAAACAAAATTCTTCTCTGAATTTTCTCATCTGAAAATTGATCTGTGTGGTCAGCATAAGGCTCTGTACACACCTATACAGTTTGCTTTTGATCCGTTTCTGCAGTGCTTTTTGCTGTACGTTTTGATTTTTGCGCACGTGATTTTACTGCAATTTGCATTTTTTGCATTTTTTTTTTTGGGCTGATTAAAAAACAAAAATTGCTGCAAAAATGCATTACATGCTTTTCTGCAGCTTCTCCATTGAAGTATATTGAACCAATAAAGCACCGTTGTGCATTAAAAGTCCCTGACCCTTTCAGATATGAACGTGTCCCATAGGAAACCATGTAAATAAACTGTAGTGCATTTCTGCAAAAAGCACCAATAAACACATAGATGTGAACCAGGTCTAAGACCTTTAGTAACATAATGTTGTTAAAAAAAAAAAAAAATTAGCCCTTTACAGTAGAAAAAAAAAAAAATGCAGATAATCACTACTGTTAGGGGTTAATTTTTTTACTGTAGAACTGTGAAAGTAATATTTACAGTAGCGATTATTTGCTCTTTGTACTATAAAGGGCTCTTTTTATTTTATTTTTTAAGCCCATTTTGTTACTGGCCGATTAATCGATGAAAATAGTAATCGATTAATTTCATAATCGATTAGTTGTCGATTAATTGATTAGTTGTTTCAGCCCTATCCCGATCCAACAGCTACAGAGGGCGGGGCCGAGAATACCCAGCTGACGTCAGCTGGGAGAAATGAGGAGAGCTGCGGGTGGTCACGTGATAGATATGAAGCAGCATATTTTTAATAACATGCACTGGAGAACATACTGTAATATAACAAAGGGGATTATAGCAAGAACACAATTTGTGCAACTGGAGGGAAGTGATCTGCCATGACACAGCTGACAGGCAGGGAGGGAAAGGAGGGAGAAGGAGAGACAGATGACTGAGGCACATAAACTGACCACAGTGTCAGGTCTCAGCAGCCATGATAAACTGTGGTCAGTTTACAGGGGGAGGGCAGAACCAGGCAGGATTAGCCAGGTATTACAGGGGGCCAAATTACACAGCACAAGCTCTGTGCTATATAACATGGTTTAATGAAATAGGATCCATTATTTAATTTTTTTGGGGCAACAAACACTTTAAAATTTGTCTACATTTGTCTGCTAGTTTGCCTTCTCCGTTTCATTTTTTATGGAGTCCCAGTGTATTCAAAGTGCATCTGTGTCTTAATGACAGCTTCACTCAGTTATACTGTTCTTTTTTCCCCCTTTTATTTCATCATTAAATACTGTATTATTTGGGGGGGTTTTTGGACTGCTTTGTCATTCCATGGCTCCCACCCACATCTCACATCCACCACAGTGCATCATATGATGTTACAGGAAGCCTGGCAATTGGGACTTTCCAGCCTTTGAAAAATCACAAGAAAAAAAAAAACGTACAGTTCCAGGGCTGCCATGCAGGGGATAAGTGAGGGATGATAGTTTAGGCAAAAAGGAAAATAAAAAGCTTCCTTTCATTATGAAAAGTGCAAATCTGCTAGAAGAGGTAAAGATAAAGAGCAAGAAGTCAATCGGTGGAATGCACAGCATTTCCTAAAACAAATGCGCCCTTTTTAAATCGAGAATGTGACTTCTTAACCCAACCATAGATGGATCAAAATTCCTTCTGAGCTGTGCAAATTTCAATCCATTTATAGGCAGTCGGGTGGTCTTCATGCGATCACCGATGGTTGTATTCTGCTGGAGGGGGGGGAAGGCTCCCTGCCTGCAGAACACAATAGCACTGCGGGAGGGATTCCCCCATCAACACTGAGGGTCCATGAACAATGGGCTCTTATGCCGCGTACACATGATCAAATTGTCCGGCGTACTTAGTCCGGCAAACAATCCGGCGGATAGTCCGGCGGACTTTCTACCAAACGGACTTGGCCACACATGGACGCACGGAAAGTCCGGCGATTGCTAGCACGATGACGTACAGCACGTACGACGGGACTAGAAAAAGGAAGTTCAATAGCTTCCTTTTCGTACTTGCTTCTGAGCATGCGTCATTCTTAGTCTGCCGGACTAGCATACTCACGAACGTATTGTCCGCTGAAACCCAAGTCCGGCGGAAAGATTGGACTGCAAAACTACTTTCTAAGTCCGCTGAAGCCCACACACGATCGGATTGTCCAGTGAAATGCGGCCCGGCGGACTAGAGAATATATATATATATATATATATATATATATATATATATATATATATATATATATATATATATATATATATATATATATATATATATATATATATATATATATATATATATATATATATATATACATATACATATACATACACACATATACACACACTTTTGTTTTTTTACAAGCATTCAGTGTTTATTTCTGGAGGAGAACTGCTCTCAAAAAACGCAAAACCAGGTTTTTTTTTTTTTTCTGCCTCTAAATGCAGAGCTTAAAATATGCCTTTAAAAAGGCCCTAATGTGCATGGACACACAGGATAACATTAGCTGCTTCTACAGGCAAAACACCAAACTCCTCTAGAAGCAGCGACTTTAAGCCCAGTATGCATGGACCCTGAAAGTGTTGATGAGGGAAATCAAGCTATTTTCTTTCCCTCAACCCATTTTTGAAGGAAAGGAAAGAATATTGCACAATGTATGACGGGCCTTACTCCTTTTAATTTCAATTTTATTCCCTTAGGCAAAGCAAAATGACATTGCAAAACACCACATTCCCATTAATGAATGTGTCGATTTAAACAAGGATGCTGCTGCCATCTACTGGAGGAGTAATGATACTGCCATTACGAAAATGCTAGCTGTCTGACAGTTGACTGCACTGGCTTCATACTGCAGTTCAGAAAAGTCAGAATTACACTTTGGTCTCTGGTTGGTGTCTTACAGGATTGAAGCAAATGGGTCAAAATGATAAGCAGCATTTTCAGGTATTTCCAATAATAGCCTCAAGGTTGCGAGTGAAACAAGGGGGGGAGCAAGTTTTTGACCACCGTGGATTGCAACTCCAGACATTAACGTGCCTTATGAAGTGCAAGTATGTATCCCAAGACCAAAGTTTTCCACAGGAGGGTGAGTAGTGATGCAGTGAGGTCATATATAATTAGCATTGTAACAGTGGTTAGGATATCAGCCCAGCGTATAGCGTGGGATATTCTTCTCAGTGTGACCAGTGTTCACTACACTACAAAAAGACACAGCCTAGGAGTATAGTGCATGGACCAACAGGATCGCTCACCCAGCCTGGAAGCAGTGTGGACTTGTATGGATACTGGCTGTAGCTTTCCCGCCTGCACATCTGTTGGATTTGGATCAGGGATGTGGCCGTGTTGCTGGTCAGGCACTAGGTAAGCAGCGGGTGCTGTTTGATGTGATCCAGTCACGTAGCGGGAGGCCACCTTAACCATCAACACCACATACAATTCATCTGCAGTTGGCTTTCAAACACGTTTAACCCCATATTGGGGAAGCCTAGGAGTAAAAATGGGGGAAAAAAAAAAAAAAGAAGAAGAAGGTGGGGGCAAATAGGTAGCAGGAGAGAAGCAGGGAAGCATTTTTTCTTAAATGGCAAGCCAAGACATTAAATTGAATCCTCATTATTAGGGAGGGAAAGGAGGTGGGGAGGCCATATGGCAGAGAGAGGAACAAGAAAATTAGAAAATTTTATAAAAATTGATATAATATAATAAAAAAGTGTGTGTGTATATATTATACACACACACACACACAGAGAAATGTGTGCATCTAGTAGATTGAATTTTCAGCCAAGTATGGCGTCTTAAGCCCCATACACACTATCAGATTTCCTGCTGATTTTTGTCTTCAGATTTACCAAAACCAGGTAGAGCAAGGACCTGTCTGATTGCCTACAACTGAAACTCTTATGCCGCGTACACACGGATTTTAGCTTGTTGGCAAAAAGTCTGACCGTGTGTATGCTCCATTAGACATTTGTTGTCAGACTTTCCACCAACAAATGTTGGCTAGCATGCTCTCAAATTTTCCTCCAACAAATGTGCGTTGTTGGACTTCCAATGGTGTGTACACAAGTCCGTCGGACAAAAGTCCAAAGTCCAAACACGCATGCTCATAATCAAGGATGAGCCAGAAGCGCTCGGTCTTGTAAAACTAGCTTTCGTAATGGAGATATCACATACGTCACTACGTTCGGAATTGTTGGCCAACATTTGTGTGACCGTGTGTATGCAAGACAAGTTGGAGACAACATCCTTCAAACAAAATTCCACAGTTTTGTTGTTGGAAAGTCCAATCGTGTGTACGAGGCTAAAAGTGGTTGTAAACCCTTACAGACCAATTTGACCTACAGGTAAGCCTAGATTTAGACTTACCTGTAGGTGCAAGAAATATCTGCTTAACCTACACGGATACGTACCCTCAGTTGGCGCTTAGTTTTACCTATGTAATATCTATGATAAGGGCACTCCAACATGTAGACTACCCTTGAAGTGGCACAGTTGATTACATTTTTAATCCGATGAACACAGCAGTCCTATCGACATGTCCACATATTTGGCTGTGGCCACATGCACTCAAGCCACCATCCAGCACCCCTAATCAAGTGGATCCCAATGGGTCAGTTCCTGCGAATTCACAGGAACTGCTCACGGGATCAGAACTTCAAGGTGGAGGCAACGATACGTGGCCACTGCAAAATGTGTAGACATGTCGATGTGACTGCTGTGTTTACTGACGCTGGCCACATTGTAGAGTACCAGATTAAAAAAAAGTCATCGACTGTGCCACTTCAAGGGCAGTCTACATGTTGGAGTGCCCTTGACATAGATATTACATAGGTAAAACTAAGCGCCAACTGAGGGTACGTATCGGTGAGCACATCAGGAGCATTAATGTTGCTAACAAGGAGGAGAAAAGGGAGAAGAAAAAGGGACACGTCTCCAGTAGCTGCACACTTCTTTGATTTCCATGGTGGTAAAATCAGAGGGAATGAAGGTGAAGGGTACCCTCAACCTGCAACCACTATTCTCCTACAGAAGAAGAAGATATGGATCTATCGCCTCAATACACTAGCTCCAGCTGGCTTAAATACAGAATGCAACATTTATTGATCGCTAAGAAGCCATACTTGGCTTAAAATCCAAAAACAATCTACTAGATGCATATAAATACTCTAGCAGGCACATTGCCTATATGCTTTTTGTTTTCGCTTTTGTTTCTACTTGATTTTTTATTGCCTCATTTTTTTGTTCTTCTCTCTGCCATATGGCCTCTCTATCTCCTCTCCCTCCCTAATAAGGATTCCATTTAATGTCTTGGCTTGCAATTTAAGAAAAATGCTTCCCTGCCTTTCTCCTGCTACCTATTTGCCCCTTTTTCATTTTTGCTCTAGGCTTCCCCAATATAGGGCTAAACTTGATTGACGAAAGCCAGCTGCAGAAGAATTGTATGTGGTGTTGATGGTTAAGGAGGCCTCTGGTGTTGAAAGCAAATAACTGCACTTCCTTTCATGCTTTTTGGAGAGTATAAATAAAAGCTCACCACTAGCCCCCCCCCCGCCCCCATCCCTGAAAAAGCTCAAGCTGATTGGGCGAAACTAGTCGGTAGTCACAATATCACGTGAATGATGCACTGCCGTCTCCATAGATGTCGGCTTGCCAACCGGCACAAGCTCCCATGAATCTGTAAGTAACAAACGGCACTCATTTTAACTAAGGGCGCCTGACCAGCAACACGGCCACATCCCTGATCCAAATCAAACAGATGTGCAGTGGGAAATCTACAGCCAGTATCCATGCGAGTCCACACTGCTTCCGGCTGGTGAGCGGACCTGTTGGTCCATGCACTATACTCCTATGCTGTGTCTTTTTGTACTGCAATGAACACTGGTCACACTTAGAACAATATCCCATGCTATCCTGTACACTGGGAATATTCCTCATCTATGGTGTTTAAACAGTGATTTCACTTCACCATATAGTGTCAAGTGCTCCATTACCCCAGGGATGTTATGTTGACATATGCATGTGTATGGATTTTTGTGACCAAACTGCATCTTGATCAGACAACGTTGTCTATTTTAATTCATTTTTTACTGAGGTGTTGGTGATGGGATTTTTATCTGGTGTTTTTTGCATTACCATTTGATCTTTGTGTATTAAAGTTCCCTTATCTATAAGCTGCATGGTCCCTAGTAATTACTGCAGGTAAGGATCTCTTTTCAAAATGTTCCTTTTTTAGGTTTCTATTACAGCCCAACTCCAGGTCTGGTGTTACTCTAGTTTAAAACCGTTCCTTTGGGCCAAGCTGGCTCAAACAAACTATTTCCATTACTAAGAAATGTGCTCGCTGTCAGCGCTTTATACATGGTATAAAGCATCAGGTATCCTCACCTCCAGGACTTCTCCAGAGCTGCTCTCATCCTTTGGAACTACCTACCCCAATCTGTCCGACTACCTCCTAATCTATCCATCTTTAGATGAACCCTGAAAATCTCTCTTCAAAGAAGCATATCCTGCTTCTAACAAATACTGTGTTTTGACGTTCCCCATCAGCTAATCCCACACAGCTATTACCGTTTGTATCACTTGACCTTCACTCTTAGATTGTAAGCTCTAAAGAGCAGGGCCCACCGATTCCTCCTGTACCAAATTGTATTGTAATGTCTGCCCTCATTTTGTAAAGTGCTGAGCAAACTGTTTGCGCTATATAAATCTTGTAAAATAATAAAGTGTACAGTATACAGCACTCTGTTCCACCAACGGTACAGGACTTTTTCACAAACAAAATTGATTGCTGAGCCCAGGAACCATCCAGCGTTGGCAGCGTTTTCCCATAGAGATAAGTGATGGCAAGATGGCCACCGCTAATCTCTATACCCTTGGAGGAACAACGTCATACATCAGTTACATACATCAGTTCTGGTTCTCGGGCCATGTAAACATGATTTTTTTTTACTTCCATACTGCGCAAAGTCCAGCACTCCTCTCTTTTTTTGAAAAAAAATAAAAAAAACAGTAACGTTTGCCCAACGTTTTTTGTATAATGTGAAAGGTGAGGTTGTGCCGAGTAATACCAAACATGTCACGCTCTAAAATTCTCGTCTCGTGGAATGGCGCCAAACTTCGGCACTTATAAATCTCCATAGGCCACACTTTAAAACAAATGTCCAGGTTACCTGTTTAGAGTTACACAGGTCTTGGGCTAGAATCGAATGTTCGTGGTGATACCTCACATGTGTGGTTTGAACGTCGTTTACATATTTGGACGCAACTTACGTTGCGTTCACTTCTGCGTGCTCGAAGGGGAACGGGTGAGATTTTTTTTTTTTTTATTGATCATTTTTATTTTACTTTTATTTTTACACTTTCCCTTTAAAAAAAAAAATTTTTTTGGATCACTTCTATTCCTATTACAAGGAATGTAAACATCCCTTGTAATAGGAATAGTGCGTGACAGGTCAACTTTATGGAGGTCCATAAAGACCCCACATCTTTCCTCCAGGCTGCCTGGAAGAATGATAGTTGCTGAACAGCTGCTAGGATTGTTCATTAATGGTGAAGGGAATCACCAGCTGAAAAAAAATAAAAAAAATTTAAAGCAAAGCAAAAACTCAGATATCACCACTGAAAGCCCAGGCCATCATATGACGGCTTGCGGTATGGAAGTGGTTAACGTAAAAGATCAAAAAACTTTTTGATCTTTTGCTTTTAACAGCCCTTTCACACAAAGCGTCTGGGCCTCGGCGGTAAGGGGCGCTATTCTGCCGCTAGCGGGGTGGTTTTAACACCCGATAGCTGCCGAAAATGGGTTAAAGCCTCCCACAAAACGCCACTGCAGCATCGCTTTGCCGGCGGCACTGCCCATTGATTTCAATAGGCAGGAGCGGTGTATTCACCGCTCCTACAAAGATGCTGCTTGCAGGACTTTTTGTGATGTCCTGCCAGTGCAGCACCCCAGTATAAAAGCACTCGGGCTTTCACACCGAGATTGCAGCCGAGGCTTTTTTCAGGCACTTTACAGGCGCCATTTTTAACTCTAAATCGCCTTAAAAATGCCTCCAGTGTGAAAGGGGTCTAAGGGTAGAGGCATAGGTGTGCCCACACCCTAATCATCCCTGTGCTCGGTCAGTGTTTCACGCCTTTTGTTAGTGCCGACTGCCTGCAAAATGTCTGTCCTGTCCCTGTGCAACTCTGTCACCACCACTGGGGTTGGGTCCTGCCAGCAAAAACAGCTGTGCTGCGAGTGGGAGGTGATTGAGCAGGGAACTAGGACCACAGCCTATGGAGTAACTCGCCACATTTGCCGATGTAGGTTCTATAGGTCCGGCTGCAGGTCCCGCAGGTGCCGGCGGAGTGATCTACATCTGCACTCTCCCCCCCCCCCCCGCCTCTCTCTCCCTTAGAAGCAGCGGACTAGCAGAGCCTGGAGAGCAGCAGACGAGTGGCTGCAGCCTGCTAGATCAAGGCGAGTGAGACAGCACTGAGCAGGGCACCTGGGCCCAATCTATATGAATCTTACCCTGGCTTGTCACTAAATATATATATATTTATTATATATTTTTTTTTGAATTGTATTATATTACATACAATAATAAATTCAAAACTATATGAACCCTGGCTTGTCAGCAGAAAAAAGTGCGCAAAATATATATATATATATATCTCAATCACACACACACACACACACACACACACACACACACACACACACAACGCCTTTGGTATAAAAAATAAATCCCAAGTGTATATTAAACACTTCCCATATGCCCACACCTGTAAAGGGAAAAGGCATATGAAATACCTTAGAATGAGGCACGGACATCTCACTCGGTCCCTGCCCAGGGAGTTGACATGTGTCTTCCGGGTATCGCGGCCCCGGCGCTGTGAGTGGCCGGAGCCGCGATGTCGTCACTGTGCGCATTCGCGGTGTATCGACTTCCTGACAGCCTACCATTAAAGTTCATGTGAGTGTAAAAGGCAGGCGTCCCAATACTTTTAGTAATATAGTGTGTGTGTGTGTGCGTGTTTGAGTTTTGGGGTGCACCCACTAATGCATGAGGCTGGCACACCTATGGGTAGAGGAAAGATTTGGGGTATTTTAGACCCCCAATCTCGCCATAAAGAGGACCCGTCATGCTGTATTGTTAACGCAAGCAATTTAAAAAAAATACAAATGGGAAAAAAAAATAAAAATAAAAAAAAGGCACAGTGTAAAAATGGGAAAAAACAAAACAAAAATTATTTAAAGCGCCCTCCCTTCTGTGTGCACAGTAGTTAACGCTTACATAGGTCATGTCCTTATATGTAAAACGGTGTTCACACCACAAATGTGAGGTATTGCTGTGAACGTTAGAGAGAGGGCAATAATTCTAGTGATAGACCCTCTCTAAGCCCTTGTACATGCGGTCGGAGATTCCGACGGAATGTGTCCTATCGGACCGTTTTGACGGATATGCCGACTGTGTGTGGTCTCCAGCGGACTGTTTCCGTCGGAATATCCGACGGACCAACTTTTCCATCTTGCCGGTAAAATTTTCCGACAAAATGCTCCGATCGGACATACTCCGATCATGTGTAGCCTACTCCGACGGACAAAGTGCCACGCATGCTCAGATCAAATTCCTAGACCAAAGATATTGGCTACTATCCTGAACGTATCCCGTCGTAACGAAATAACGTCACCACGTTATGTACAATGGGATTTTCCGACAACTTAGTCCGACCGCGTGTATACAACATCACTTCCGGAATTAATCCGTCGGAATCACTCCGACAGATTTGGTTGTCGGAATCTCCGACCGTGTGTACAAGGGCTAAGTCTAAACTAAAAAATTGCAACGACCACTAATTATATATATATATATATATATATATATATATATATATATATATATATATATATATATATATATATATATATATATATATATATATATATATATATATATATACACATACATACACATATACATATACATACATATATATATATATACACACACATACATACACACACACACACACACACACTTTTTGCTAGAAAACAACAAATTTAAAGGAGGAAGTAAAGTCTTCCTTTTTAATTGAAACTACAGGTAAGCCTATAATAAGGCTTACCAATACTGTAATTATCTCCTAAACCTGCAGCGGAGAAGCCGGTGACGTCACCGGAGCACATGCACTGGGCTCTGAATGGACTGAGCCAGCCATTCAGAACTCTGTGGTGCAGGAGTGACGTCATTGCTGCTCAGTCATTCATACAGCTGAAGCCCACAAACCTGGAAAGAAGACCAGGTGAAGATGGAAGAGCTTCTGCTGGACGGCTTTGTTTTCAGTTAAGTGTGCATACTAGCACATTATGACTTTGCTTACAGGGCATTTTCACCCTCTTCCTGCCCAGGCAAAATTTCAGCTTTCACTGTCGTTGCACTTTAAGGCTCTATGCACACCGGAGCTCATAAACTGCAGTTTATTGGAGTTTGGGCTTTTTTCTGAACGCCAGAAATTCGCGTTCAAAGTGCCGTTTTTCACCGCCAAAAAACTGCAAACGCTGATAAACGCTTATAAACGCTCATAAACACGCGTTAATTATTGTTCGGCATTCTATTTTTTCAATGCATTGTGGGATTTTTGGAGTGTCCTCTGTGTATTTTTATTGAAAACGCTCATAAACGCTAGTACAAAACGCTGTTAAAAGCAAGTTTTTCAACCAGCGTTTTCGGCCAGCAATCCAGAAAAATGGCATCCAGAAAAAGCTTTTTGAGCTTCAGTGTGCATGGAGCCTAAAATGACAATTGCACGGTCATGCAACACTGTACAGTACCTCAAATTAAGATTGTTAGAATCTTTTGAGACAGATGGAGCTTTCTTTTGGCGATATTTAATCAATCATCGCTGGGTTTTTTTTTTTTTTTTTGCTAAACAAACAAACAAAAAACTCCCAAATTAAAAAAAAAAAACAACAACTTTTTTCTTAGTTTTCTGTTATAAAACGTTGTAAACAAGTAATTTTTCTTCCTTAACGATGTGAGTCGTTGAGGCTGTACTTATTAGCACCGATGGGTGGCACTGATGGGAACCACTGATAGGGCACTGATAATCAGTGCTGCCTTTCAGTGCTTATCAGTGTAGACGTCTCCTGTGTTCACTGCTGCTTACCAGCTATCCTCATGCGCTTTCAGCGTGAGCAGAGGAATGCCGATAACTGCCGAAATCCTGTTTACACTGTGATTGGACACAGTTGATCACCTAATAAAGGCTGCTGTGATTTTCCCTTTACCCTGATCAGTGACCGGCTGTGTCTGAAGGACACAGTGAAGTGATCACGGCGCTCCTGATGCGTGCGGAGGCAGGGTTCTGGGAGGACGTCAATAGACACCCTTCAGGAAATGTGCGACTGTGCTGTAGTCGTCATTCAGCAATAGCGCAGTCGGCAAGAGGTTAAACCCACATTTTTTCTTTTGGTGCAGTTCACTACTACTTTCATTTTCTCTAAAATCTCAGGATGAGGTGTGCTCTAAATGTGATAGTCTACAGCAGTGATGGGGAACCTTGGCACCCCAGATGTTTTGGATCTAGATTTCCCATGATGCTCATGCACTCTGCAGTGTACTTGAACATCATGGGAAATGTAGTTCCAAAACCTCTGGGGTGCCAAGGTTCGACATCACTGGTCTATGGGATCCACCTTAGTCTATACTCTACCACTTTAATTTGTCACTCGCTTATGTACAATCTACTACTTCATCCAACACCACCCTTTCCACAGTTAAACAATTCCGCTGTACAAGGGTGGCTATGCTGCTCCTCAATAGAGACAGTGAAAGAGTGCAGCCTACATAGATAAATCTGATATATTGTGTGGGATTTACTACAACTGGCGCACACAGAACCTGGTGCAGCTGTGCATGGTAGCCGATTAGCTTCTAACTTCAGCTTGTTCAATTGAGCTTTGGCAATAAAACCTGCAAGCTAATTGGTTACAATGCAGAGCTGCACCAGATTCTGTATGCAGCAGCTTTAGTAAATCTCCCCCTATTGTGTCAGCAGGGAATGACTCAGATTGATCACAGTTGTCAATACTTCACATAAACAGCATGTGACATGTTTGTGTCCAAAGCTTGTCTGCAATCATATGACATTGAGAACTGTATCCAGAGCAGTTAATGATTGTCTTTGTTGGGCCAATACCAAACAGCACTCAGTAAACCCCAAGAACAAGTCTGACCAGAATGTTTGTACACAGGACGGGCGCAGGCGAGACACCGCGTCTCCTGGGTGCACAAAGCTGGTTTAAAGAACCTTTCTGACGGAGAAACCCTAATCTAAGAGACGACAAAATAAAAAAATAAAAACATATGCTCACCTTGCAATGTCATAAACGAGCAGTGCCCCTGCTGCTCCTCTGTAGTAGCTGCGGGTAACAGATCTGATAAGAGGAGACAGGAATTAAAGATCAAATCACATGTTCTCATAAACTGCATATCTTATGAACTTGCATCATTTATTAATGATTAATGTTTATGAAACATTCCCCTTCCCTCCCCCCCCCCCCTCAAGCAAGTCACAGTTTAATCTCCCATCAGGACTTTATTGCTATGAGCTCAGCAGGCAGATCTCCCCCGATCTGCAGTCCCTGTGCGCCATCCTTGGCTCTGCTGTGCACTCTCTTACCCCTTTTGTGTTGTTTTTTTTGCACACGTTCAGGCCTGAAGACTGAATATACCCCAAAAACATATTTTCTGAAGGCAGACACCCTAGAAGCAGTGGTCTAACAGGCCAGGTTTGCAAGATAACTGAAATACATCACAGGTGACATCATTTGCTGCTCGGTGATTGCAGTATTCTAGTCTGCATCTCCCCAAGGTAATACATAAAACCTGGCCTGTTAGTGGGCCCTGAGGACAGGGTTGATGAGCACAGACCTGGCCTGTTAGTGGGCCCTGAGGACAGGGTTGATGAGCACAGACCTGGCCTGTTAGTGGGCCCTGAGGACAGGGTTGATGAGCACTGCCCTAGAGAATAAATAGTAAAATCGCAAATCAACCTTTTCAAGTGTAGTCGCCCCTGACGGGTGCATTTACGTTGTACATGCGGCAGTGGAGGGGGCTCACATTTTTTTTTAGTAGGGTGGATTTTTTTTTATGGTTGAGTGTAACTTACATTTTTTTTTTTTTTTTATAATGAATTTTTTTTTCCCCCCCATCAAAAAGGCCCCCCCATGTGATTTTTTTTTTTTTGGTGACAGGTTCTCTTTAACCCCTTCCCGACCAGCCGCCGCAGTTATACTGCAGCAGGATTGCTCCCCCGCGTGAGCCGTCATAGCTGTACATCGGCTCTTTAAGACGCTGTAGCAGGCGAGCACCCACAGCGTGTCCTCGGAGCCAACACGTGTGCCCAGCACCCGCGATGACCGCCGGGTACCCGCGATCGCCCGTGACAGAGCAAGAACCGAGCTCTGTGTGTGTAAACACACAAATCCTGGTTCTGTCAGGGAAGAGGAGACAGACTTAGGCTTGATTCACACCTATGCAGTTTTAGTGCTTTTTGCAGATTTGCACTACAGTCCATTTAACATGGTTTCCTATGGGACACGTTCTATAGTGCAAATCTGCAGAAAGCACTAAATGCATAGGTGAGAATCCAGCCCAAGTAGGAACAACTTCTCCTCTAGACAGCCACATTCCCCTCAGAACACATCTAGGGAACACATTTAACCTCTTGATCGCCCCCTAGTGTTAACCCTTTCCCTGCCAGTGACATTTATACACTAATCAGTGGCTATTATTAGCTCTGATCGCTGTATAAAATGTCACTGGTCTGAAAAAAGTGTCAGCATTCCATGTGTCCATCGCAATGCTGCAGTCCCGATAAAAAATAAATAAATAAATAATAATAATTAAAAAAAAACACATTTATATAACTTTTTTTTAAAAATGCCATAAATCTTTTTTTGTTTAAAGCGCACAAGATAAAAACTGCAGAGGTAATCAAATACCACCAAAAGAAAGCTCTATTTGTGGGGAAAAAAGGACAATTTTGTTTGGGTGCAACATCGCACGAACGCGCAAATATCAGTTAAAGCAACGCAATGCCGTATAGCAAAAAATGGCCTGGTCGAGAAGGGGGTAAATTCTTCGGAGGCTGAAGTGGTTAAATGGAGACATCCAGGGTCTAAAAAGGCGGGGGTTCCTGTTTTGATGGGATATGAAAGAAATCCAGCGCCACCAGGGGCGCCAAACTGCTTTCATCTGACAGCCAGAAGCCGACTTGTCAGACTTACCCACACACACCGTCAGATCCATACGGATCCGGCAGCGAAAGGGATAAAAAGGGGAACCTAAAGCTCTTCACAGCAAAACACAACAATGTTTTTTTTTCAAAGGATGATCTAAAATGAAACAACCAGATCCTAGATGGCACCCGAATCCTACCTAAACCTTTCTTGTCCAGCTGTATCCCAGATCTGGAGTTTCACCGATTTACCACCAACATTCACGATCCTGGATCCAAACTCCACACCGATTGTATGATTGGAATCTTGTTTAACTGGAAGAAATGAAGACACGTTGGTTGTTATTCTTTACCCACTTGCCCCCCACCAATGCACATTTAAAAACTGCGGTTGGGTGGACGTGGTATCTGGAGCGCTGTTTTGAAACCCCTTTATTTTACAAAGAAGGATTTTATCATTGGAGGGGTCCCAAGAAGGTAAGTAGCTGCAGCTCACTCTAGTGACTTGTATGCCGACACCTTCACATCTCTTAAATTGCACAATTACCACTGTATGTGACCCATACATTATATATTAACCCCTTCCTCTCTGTGTATGATCTCTAAGTAACAATGTGCTCTATCTAGTGCACCATCTCCAATTAACCACTTTCATACCAGTGTGTATCTTCAATTCTTTCACTGGTGCTGTACTTATATCTAATCAGTGTCTAAGTAGCCTGTAATAGCAGTGCCCCCACCCCCCGCGCACAAGTGTCACTTTTGAGGAGCAGGGGGGGGGGGCTTGGAACAGGTAACAGCTGGGTGCCCGTAGGGAAGATGCTGGCTCCAGGGCCTGAAGACAGTAGGTGAGACCAACTGGGGTGAGCACACCCCTGGATCATGGGACAGGTGAGTGGCTGTTTTTTTTTTTTTTTTTTAAGTCAGCAGCTACAGTTTTTGTAGCTACTGACTTTCAATTTTTTCCGCAGGTGGCTTGAACTACTTTATATACTTTGTTAGGAGACTGAAAGAGGAAGTAAACCCTCATGGGTTTACTTCCTCTTTGTTTCTCTGCAAAGCATAATGGGCTACTGTGCATCGCATAGTAGCCCATTATGTGTCACTTACCTGACAGGAGCCAGTGATACCCCCGATTTCCTCGCCGGCTGGAAGCGTCCATCTTCCTTCTGGGGTCGCGGACTCCGGCTCTGTGACTGGCCCGAGTCACGTGACGTCACTCCTGCCCATGCGAGCGGGAGCCGCCAGTCACAACAACATGTCCTTTAATGAAAACGACACACCATAACCCTTCTAAAGTGCGCATGCACCAAATACATTGGCGCATGCGCAGAAGGAATCCTTGTACGGGGGATTGTAAATATTTTTACAGCACCTACAGGTAAGCCTTAATCTAGGCTTACCTGTAGGTGAAAGTGTATTGCAAGGGTTTACAACCACTTTATGGCTGTGTGAAAAGAGCACGATAGTGCCTGCGTACTCCAGCCTCTGACGAAGCCTTGTCTTGTGGGTGTAACGCGTAATGTGGAGGAAGGTGCATGTCGTCATTGCACTAACCGGAAGCTGCTGTGTGAATCAGTGTGGCTTAATCGCTGTGCTTTGCTTGACTTATCCATTAAAAAAAGGGAAGTATGTTTTTTTTTGTATTCATACTTACCTAGGTGGATGCAGGGCCACAGTTTGGAGACCCCTGCTGAATGTGTATGATCATCCTTACCATTTGCCACCACTCTGAAGTCTGCCTTGTGCTGAGAAGTGCAGGGGATGCCTCCCTGGCTGCGGATTAACCCGTTCTCAAGGTGAACCCGATGTGACCTTTTATAATCTTAAGATCCTTCTCAATTCTGTCCTCCTGGGTAATAGGTCGGTTCACCATGTCCAGTCTTGTCTCACTTATCAGAGAAGTGGATTACAGAGTTATTTGAGCACAAGAAGTGGACTTTTGGAGCACACTGATGTTTATATAATTGAATTGTACCTTGATCATGATGAGCTGCAGCTGTGTTCTGTACATAATGTTATTTAACTGCACAGGAACATTCACTAAATCAGTGATTCTCAACCAGGGTTCCGTGGAACCCTAGGGATACTCCAAAGGTTGCTAGAGGTTCCTACAGCATTGGGCAATTTCTGCCTCTCAGATGAGTTCCCACTGACACCATTGATCTTTTTAGCTATCGGTAAGGATGTAATTCTTCCCAATGACCAAAAGTTTAAGGAACATTCTTCCCACTGACATCACACTAATGTATCACGAGTTGTAGATCTCTAATTTTTAGCAGGGGTTCCCCGAGATCGGAGAACTATTTCAAGGGTTCCTCTGTGTTGAAAAGGTTGAGAAAGGCTGCACTAAATGATACTTTTTTGGACCCTTTAAAGGGGTTGTAAAGCTTTGTTTTTTTATTTTCTAAATAGGTTCCTTTAAGCTAGTGCATTGTTGGTTCACTTACCTTTTTCTTCAATTTCCTTTCCAAATATTTTTTTCTTTGTCTGAATTTCTCACTTCCCGTTTCTCCTCAGTAAACTTCACACCATCATCCGAGCGGTGTTTAGTGAGGATGCACTGAAATTTCGGCCGTCGGAACATATCGGCCGAAATTGGCCTTTTCGGCAATTTGCCGAAAGAAAATTCTTGCCGATAGTGGTGCCAAAAATGGGGCGGAGCCCCGCCCCTGGTGCCGCCCATTACAGAGGTATCATTCTGGAGTGCTGCCATGCTTTGTGGGAGAAACTGTGCAGAGCAGCTTTGCCTCCCAGCTCCGCCTCCCGACATCTCGCTCCGAGTTTCTCCTGTACAGTATGTTAAGTGCGGCCGGTATACAGATTTATTGGAGGCATTGGCTGTGGAGCTTGCTCCCCTCCTCCCATCACTCAGCACTGTGCGTGGCAATCAAGTGATAGAAGTCCCTGCATGTGGGAGGATTCTGACATCTGACCCCATCCCTACTCCTGTCTTCTGTCCCTGTGCCGTGCCACGTGATCCTCTCCTGTTCCACTGCCCAGTGCCTCTGTATGGCCGGAATGTGCTTTGTAGAAGGTAAATGAAGTACGGTAATCTTTCCGGAATCACACACCGATAACTCCTCACACCCATCACTTTTCTTCTCTCTCATTGCTTGTCCAGCTCTCACTTCATCCTCAGTATTCCCTGGTCCACAATCTTTTCATATACCAGTCTTCTTAACCCCCTGTATGATCTGCTCTGCAACTGTCAGCCTCAGAATCCTGTCAGCTTTCCATTCATTCTTCATTGCTCCTTCATTCTGCCAAAACTTTTTTTTTTCTTTACTTCACTGCAGGGACATAACTACAGTGGTCACCATTGCAATCCAGCCTGAGAGGAGGGGCGGCATACAGAGGAACCAATGCCTTCCATGTTTTTCCTGCAAGAAGGTGAGCAGGAAAAGTGGGCATTCAGCAGCTCCAGGAAGAACATGGAGGGTATTGGTTTCTCTGTATGCCACCCCTCCTCTCCAGCTTTTTTCTGCTGCCCTTGGGCCCCTCAGGTCTCTCCTGGCCCTTCTGTGATCTTGCCCAGCACAACTTCTCTGCCCCCCTACTGTTCTCGGTCCCCCCGTACTCTTTTCCAATCCCCCCCCCCCGGTACTCTACCCTTCCCTGGTCCCCCTGTACTCTACCCTTCCCTGGTCCCCCTGTACTCTACCCTTCCCTGGTCCCCCCGCTGTTCTCCTTTACTCTGCCATTCTCCTGTCACCCTGTACTGTCTCCTGCCCACCCCCCCCCACCTCTGCCAGGTTCTCCCCCTCCCATCTCCCACAGCTGCTGTGGGGAATATGTCAGGATGGAGAGCAGGGAAGGCTTTCCTGCCAGAAATGACAGAGTAAGTTATCTGTACAAATCACTTAGTTTGTCCATTCCGAACTGTAGCATAATAAACTGTGTTTACAGACAACACAGTTTACTATGCTATCACACCCTTTTTTGCCGCGGTGCACTGCGCTTGCCACAGGTCAATCTCCCCCCTAAATGTCCATCATTCTCAACTTCACAAGTTGGGAGGTATGCACTGGTAGGCTGCTGGGCACTGGTGAGGCCCAGGCAGGCTGCAAATGATGGGCACTGGCAGGCTGCATTGATCTCCTGTACCACGTCCCCAGTCTCTGACCATCTCCTGTACCATGTCCCCAGTCTCTGACCATCTCCTGTATAAATTTTTTTTTTTTAAAACAGTCATTTTTGGCATCGGTCAGTTTCGGCCTAGTGTATTTTTCATTTTCGGTATTGGCACCAAAAAACCCATTCGGTGCACTCCTAGTGTTTAGTCAGCCAGAACAGCTTACGGAGGAGGAACAGGAAGTGAAAAATTCAGACAAAGAAAACAAAACAAACAAAAAAAAAACCATTTAGAGGGGAAATCGAAGGAAAAGGGAAGTGAACCAACAATGCACTAACTGAAAGGCACCTATTTAGAAAATAAAAAACGAACCTTTACAACCCCTTTAACAAAATGGCAAACCCTCAGTTTTTACACACCTTCAGCAGCTGATTTAAACCCTTACCGAGTATGCACCTTATTTATCTTTAATCCTTGCCTATGTTCCAGTTAAGCTGGTGCCATGACCCCTGCCCCCAGGTTTCCTGTTTCAGGGGGTGGCTCCTTTCTCAGCTCCCCCTTGGAGTCACACTTGCACGCAGGGACTAGAATTGTGTTTCTCTACATTGTGCATCAGTAGAAACACACAGCCCCATAGCCTAGCATGGCAATGTGCTCACCTGCTCATCCCTTCTGCAAGCTGCCTGGCTGGAGACTGCATTGCTCAGTTAACTATTTTCTGTGAGCATTGGAAGTTCAGAGAAGCAGCGCTGAGAGAGCAGTCGCCAGCAACATTAAAAGTTGTAAACTGCAAGTGCATGCTGGGGGGTAATCATTTTAGAGGCAGTAAAGTAATTTTTTGGACTTGTAGCTACAGGTATGCACTCTGAAGGAATAGTGTCGGACCTTCAGAGCTCCATGCCACAGCAGAGGGCTCCCTAGCGCATGCACGGGAGTAATGTCCTTGCTGCCCAGGACCCTCATACAGTCGGAGCCCACGATCCAGGAAGGAAGACCAGGGGAAGATGGAAGCCCTGTCAGTGGTGACAGTGCGGCGCTGGCACGCTGTAGGAAAGGGCTATACTTCAATGACATTACTAAAAGAACCTGCCCACACCCTGACCCAACCCCCCATTAAGGCAGCAAGCATGGGGATCTTCTCCCCGCACCCACTGTCACAATTTAAAAAATGCGTTGCCGTTCGGGTTCCACCCCACACAGGTATGGCATTTCCATCACAGAGTTCTGTGAATGAACTACAAGTAACATCTCCCACCTTTAGTGTCCCTTTAATATCCTTTTAAGCCATCCCATAATGTTGCTTTCCCCATTGACCCAACCTAATCCTCACTGTTTCAGAGCAGGCAGATTTATTTTTGGCCATTTAAAAAAGTAGATCCTCAGATAAAAAAACAGTATTAGGTTATGACAGCATTTGCCATCACTAGAGCATAATCTTAACACAATACTAAATCTATGACCAAAGTAAATGATTGTGAATACTTACATTTGCTCTCAATGAACTGGTGCAGGAGGCAGGACTTCCCTGTTCCTGCACTGCCAATGACCAGGAACTTGAATAGAAAGTCTGAAAAAAAAAACAAAAAAAAACACACACCAATGACAGGCAGTCCAACAAGGGAATTCTCTTTGGTCGTTTTTCAGATCAACATGTAAAAGATGTGCATACTGTGCATTGATACAAGCCGATGGCTGAATCATTGAGTTATATAGGACCTAGTTGGCACCTGAGATTAGGAGCACCAAAGACTAGTGGGCCACCGTTTGCTAGGAGATTGAAGGCTGTGTGAAAAGAGCATGATTGTGCCTGCATACTCCAGCCTCTGATGAAGCCTTGTCTTGTGGGCGTAACGCGTAATGTGGAGAAGGTGCATGTCATTTTAACACTACCCAGAAGCTGCTGTGTGAGTCAGTGTGGATTAATCACTGTGCTTTGCTTGACTTATCCATTAAAAGAGAAGTTTTTTTGATCCATACTTACCTAGGTGGATACAGCATTGGTACATCTGTACCCCGGCACCTCTAACAGAGAGCCGAGCGATCAAACACAGCCGATCGCATGGCTTTCAAAGCTCTGTGAGCCCTCTGCTAATGTCTTGGTGGTTACGATCCTTATTAATTAGTATTAGACATTTGTTTAACATGATGTTTGCAGGAAAAAGTTAAAAAAAAAATTAAAAAAAAAAAAAAAAAAAAAAAAAAAAAAAAAAAATCGCAGGACAAGTCGCACCCTATTGTCTGCATTGGAATCGGTCAAGATTGTGTGAGTAGTTCCTGCACTACTTTTTGAAAGTTCAGGTCCTCCAAGTAGCACTACTTTGAAATCAAGCTACTTTTAGTGAAGTAGCGCAATTTCTATGTCGCGATTGGTGTGACCGGGGGGGGGGCTAAGTGTTGGATAGAATAAGGTAATGGGGGAGGGGTGGGCATTGTACAAATATAATTTATCATTTCTGTATCACCTTTATTTTAAAACAATAAAGAAGAAGCATTTGGAAGGATTAGTAAATAAATACACTATTAGGAAATAGAAAGTACTATGTATAAAATAAAGAACATAAGGAAACACCATAGAGCGACTGAAGCTAGTAGTACAGAAGCTAGTCGAGAGATCGACCTCTGTACAACCAGCCAGACCCTGTCCATAGATGGATCGCAATTCGGCCGGTCCCTGTTGAACCCGTACAACCAGCTTTATGGAAAATTGTTCGATCGCTGCCGCCAGCTAAAGCCCGGGGGTGCTGGTGAATGCATTCTGGTAGCAACTAGAAGTGTGTTGGGGAAACGGTTTCATTTTCTTTTGTTCTACCCGCTGGTTAAAGGAAAGAAAATGAATCATGTACGGCCTGCCTATGAATACATTTGTGGTGATAAAAGACGTACAAAGCTAAAAAGAACCGCTATAGACCACAAGCCTCAGAGCACATCCTGTAGAAGTAATAGATATCAAAAGTAAGCCAACAACAAATCACAAACTTTATATATTACCAACATTGGGGGCAACCCGTTTCCTGCGGGTCCCATTCCTGGACCTCTCATTGAGGACTCAGGGCTGTATATTTGGCCATATGGAGTAAAATACTCATCGTGGTTCCCCCCGCTGTATTTTTACCCATAAACCCGCATTACAAAAAATTCATTTAAAAAATGCCGTGCATAGCTATATATATGGGTGTAAACAATGGCACTTGGGGGTTACATGCATGTATTTTTCAAAAGGTTACATTTTATTTGTTGACAAATACACCCCGTGCGTTACAAATGCGAGTGCCGGCGCTTTCTCATGCATAGCCGTCCGGTGCATTTTTGTAATCAGGCCTATGGGTTAAAAATACGCTGCAGCTCACATAAGCCACAACAGGAAGCATACACTATATTGTTAAAATTATTGGGGTGTGTGTGTGTAAAAAATATATATATACACATATACACACACACATACACACACCGCCCCCATCTACATCACCAACCTCATCTGCAGATATTGCCCAAATCGTCCCCTCCGCACCTCTGAGGACCTCCTGCTCTCTAGCTCCCTTGTTACCTCCTCCCATTCTCGCCTTCAGGACTTCTCCAAAGCCTCTCCCATCCTCTGGAACTCCCTGCCCTAGTATATCCGATCAGATCCTAACCTGTCCACATTTAGGCGATCCCTGAAAACGTATTTATTCAGGGAAGCCTATCCCACACCCACCTAACTGTCCCCCAATCCACCCCCATCAAATTATACCCCACATCTATTACCTTTTGTACCACCACCCCCTCCCTTTAGAATGTAAGCTCTATGAGCCGGGCCCTCCTGTACTTTTAGTATTGTCCCATATATATATATATATATATATATATATATACACACACACACACACATATATATACACATACATACACACACACACACACAAACACAAACTTTAAAGGCACCCTTTGCAGCTATAACAGCTTCAACTCTTCTGGGAAGGCTGTCCACAAGGTTTAGGAGTGTATTTATGGGAATGCTTGACCATTCTTCCAGAAGCGCATTTGTGAGGTCAGGCACTGATGTTGGATGAGAAGGCCTGGCTTGAAGTCTCCGCTGTAATTCATCTCAAAAGGTGTTCCGTCGGGTTGAGGTCAGGACCCTGTGCAGTCCAATCAAGTTCTTCCACCCCAAACTCGCTCATCCATGTCTTTATGGACCTTGCTTTGTGCACTGGTCCAAATCATTTGGTTGGGGGGGGGGGGGGGGGGGGGTGATTATGGTGTGGGCTTGTTTTTCAGGGGTTGGACTTGGCCCCTTAGTTCCAGTGAAGGGAACTCTTCCGGACTGCCCACCGCACATATACTGTGGCAGGGCGGCCCCAGCTGTACAAACTACGTACCTGTGCGTCTTTTTGTGCATGAGATAATGTGGGCGCACACGCAGGTCTGGCAGGCTCGATGTCCGCCGGCAATTGCTCCACAGAGAGGCAGAACGGGGATCCCTGTTCTAAAAGGGGCACAACACTGAGATCGGCTGTTCCTATTGATCAGAAACAGTGATCTCTGTGTTGTCCCAGTGAGCCCATCCCCCACACAATTAGAACACACACTGAGGGAACAGTTAACCCCTTGATCGCCCCCTCGAGTTAACCCCCTTCCCTGCCAGTGACATTTATACATTGATCAGTGCTCTTTGTTTAGCACTGATCACTGTATTGGTGTCACTGGTCCCCACAAAGTGTCACTTGGGGTCAGATTTGTGCACTGCGAATATTGCAATCCAGAAAAAAAAATATATATATCAATAATAATTCCCAGATAGCTGCCATTACCAGTAAAAACAATTAAAAGTTTCTAACTCTATCCCCTATGTTGTAGACACTATAACTTTTGCACAAACCAGTCAATATACGCTTATAGGGATTTTACCAAAAATATGTAGCAGAATACATACTGGCCTAAACGGTAAAACGGGTGGTTAAGGTGTTGGCATACCAAGACATTTTTTAGACAATTTCAAGCTCCTAACTTTGTAGGAACAGTTTGGGGATGGCCCCTTCCTGTTCCAACATGACTGGACACCAGTGCACAAAGCAAGGTCCATAAAGACATGGATGAGCGAGTTTGGGGTGGAGGAACTTGACTGGCCTGCACAGAGTCCTGACCTCAACCTGATAGCCTTCTCATACAACATCAGTGCCTGGCATCATAAATGCGCTTCTGGAAGAATGGTCAAACATTCCCATAGACACACTCCTAAACCTTGTAGACAGCATTCCCAGAAGAGTTGAAGCTGTTATAGCGGCAAAGGGTGGGACGACTCAATATTGAACCCTACGGACTAAGACGCCATTAAAGTTCATGTGTGTAAAGGTAGGTGTCCCAATACTTTTGACAATATGGTGTATTTTATTCTGTACGCCTTATATAAGACCGAGTGCCAAAGCCCTGAAGTCTCATTCATACGTCAGGTTTCAAACCTCAGGCGTGAACACAGAAAAATGCATGACCACCTAAAAACATTCTAACATCTTGCCGGGATTACGGCTCTGTGTAGGTTGTGCATGTTGCAGCACGATGTATTTTCTTCTAACACACTGCAATCCAGCACACTGGTGGGATCATAATATGCTCATATTCCGCCCCTCCCCCAACTTTTTCATGAAGATCAATAACACGAGTATCCTTCCCCACCCTCATACCAGGGAGCTCGCTGGACTCGGATCTCTCCTTTCAGCCTCATATACAATCACTATCCAAATCTTCTTCCCACCCAACATTCCATAAGGTCCTGTTCACACCAGGCGATTTGGGATCGTGGGCAGAGATTGACCGCAATTTCAAATCGCACTACAATAGTTGAAAAACGCACTGGGCGTGTTTGGGTGCCAACACAAAATTTATACTAACCTAGGTACATGCAGCATTGATTTGATGCATCTGTCCCCCGCTGGCTCGGTAGTTAGAAACTGAGCGATCAAAGACCGCTGATCACTCAGTTCTCCCCTCCACTCTGAGCAGAGAGCTGTGACTGTACACTTCCAGTCCCATAACCGGAACACAGAAGAGTCTACTGCAGCGCCCCTCATAGCAAGCAATGTATTCCATCAATGAACACAAAGCTTCCTCTGATTGGCTGAGGCAGAGATTGTGACATCATTAGCCCGCCTCTCTAACTCAGAGGGAGCTTCATATATATTGCTTGCTCTAAGCGCCATGTAAATTGAATCCCCCCCCCCCCCCCCCCACAGTTAGAACACTTCCCTAGGACACACTTAACCCCTTGATTCCCCCCCCCCTCTAGTGTTTAACCCCTTCCCTGCCAGTGTCATTTACACAGTAATCAGTGCATTTTTATAGCACTGATCACTGTATGAATGCCAATGGCCCCAAAATGGTGTCAAAAGTGTTCATCATAATGCTGCAGTCACGATAAAAAACGCTGATCGCTGCCATTACCAATAAAAAATAAATAAATAAAATAATAAAAATGCTACAAATCTATCCCCTATTTTGTAGACTCTATAACTTTTGCGCAAACCAATCAATATGCGCTTATTGCGATTTTTTTACCCAAAATATGTATATATAAGATATGTATAAATAAGAACACAGCCTAAACTGAGGGGGAAAAAAAAGGAGTGTTTTTTTTATGTTTTTGGGGAATATTTAGTGTAACAAAAAGTTAAAAAAAAAAAAAAAAAAAAAATGTATGCTCTTATTTTTGTTTATAGTGCAAAAAATAAAAACCGCACAGGTGATCAAATACCATCAAGAGAAAGCTCTATATGCGGCTCTGTGGGCGGAGCCATGCACAGCCACGCTGAATATAAAGAACTCCATCTTTCCACACATATAGTTTGTTTGGGCCAAGCTGGCCCACAATGTGGTACGGTAAATCTTTTCTATTCAGCCCTCCCCCCCTAATATTTACCCGATCTCAATCCAGCGATATGCACTGGAGCCGAGGCTCTCTCCCTCCTCATTGGCTCAGATACAGCAATGGCTCCCGCTGCTGTCAATCAGAGCCAGTGATGAGGGAGCAGAGCTCACAGGGGACACAAAGAACAGGGTTCAGGAGAGAGAGCGCACACCACAAGTGCCCCCATAGCAAGGGGGGGACCCATAAAGAGGAGGATCAGGTATATGTGCAAAAAACATTGTATAGAGCCGTAACGTAAAACAGGTTTATTATTTTAATTAAACAAAAACACATTAGGATTCTTTCACGCGGGGCAGATGACAGCTCTGTCTCCACTCACTGTACAGTGACGAACAGAGTCCCGCCCTCCTCTATGGGGAGATCGGAAGAAAACCGACCGCCTGTCCGTTTTCATCCGATCCGCCAGACAGATGGAAAATAGGACCGCCATCCGTCTGGATTTGGCAGACAGGATCGGATTGGATAGCGGTGGGTGTCAGCAGATATGTCCTCACTGACATCCGCTGCTCCACAGGGGTGAGTGGAGGCTCCGATCCGGTCCGCCTGAAACACTGACAGACAGCCCTGATTGGACAGCCTGTGTTAAAGGGGCCTTATAATCACTTTAAAGCCCAACTCCGGGAAAGGTTGACAAACCTCCCTTACAGCGGGGCTGTGCCTGCATTGTAGGCGTTAAGGCGGAAAAAAAATAAAATAAAATTGTTACATTGCAGCTTTCCTATTTTATTTTTTTTTAGATGTGATGACTGCATTAGTTTTCCCTTTTAGACTTTCTTCTAAGTTGACTTGCTAAACATCTCTCATATATATATATATATATATATATATATCTCTTTGAGAAAAACTGGCTCAGGGCAAGGCTTCAAGAAACCGGCCGCCGTCACCCCTGAAGCACGTGGATGCCTGAACCTCCTGCACCCAGCAGTCCATGCAGACCGCTGTCATGGCTCAGAGGTTGCATCAACAGGAAACAAAATTGTGGCTTTCAAATGCTGGATGGAGGAGAATAAAAAATTAGAGAAGTATTAGTGACAAGAAAATGTCTCACATAAGACCGAGATAGAGAATAGAGGAGGGTGGTGTGTGTGTGTGTGTGTGTGTGTGGGGGGGGGGGGGGGGTGACAAGGGAGCACAGAAGGATTGGCATTAAATGAGAGAACATCTGTACTGTCACTGCTCTGTGACCCCTCCAATCGTCTGTACTGTCACTGCTCTGTGACCCCTCCAATCGTCTGTACTGTCACTGCTCTGTGATCCCTCCAATCGTCTGTACTGTCACTGCTCTGTGATCCCTCCAATCGTCTGTACTGTCACTGCTCTGTGACCCCTCCAATCGTCTGTACTGTCACTGCTCTGTGACCCCCTCCAATCGTCTGTACCGTCACTGCTCTGTGACCCCTCCAATCGTCTGTACCGTCACTGCTCTGTGACCCCCTCCAATCGTCTGTACCGTCACTGCTCTGTGACCCCTCCAATAGTCTGTACTGTCACTGCTCTGTGACCCCTCCAATCGTCTGTACTGTCACTGCTCTGTGACCCCTCCAATAGTCTGTACTGTCACTGCTCTGTGACCCCTCCAATCGTCTGTACTGTCACTGCTCAGGGACGCCCTGTCCCCGCTGTCTCTGATCACTTCCTGAAACAATGCATCTTCCATTTCTCAGTAACTTGCCAACTACCTACAGACTTATTTGGCTACTGTGCAGGAATAGAGGATTCCACACAGTCTGTTTCTGACACTCCAGGAAGAATGTCATCTACATATAATATAATCCACACCGGAACACGTCATACCGACCACATCTACCAGCAAAACCCACAGACTCCACACTACCCCCCCATGTACCCTGCACTACCCACCACTGAGGACACCTGACAACTCCCACCCTCCATCACCAGCGTCATCTGTCACCTGCCATCAACTGTCACCCTTCATCTCCGACATTACATGTCAACTGCCACCCTCCATCACCTTCAGTTGTCAATCCACATACACTGTCACCTACCAAAGTGCACCCTCCATCACAACGACACCTGTCAACTGCCACCCACCCTCCATCCATCCATCCCTCACCAGCGTCATCTGCCAGCCGCCATCACCTGTCAACTCCCACCCTTCATCTCCAACATCACCTGTCAACTGCCACCCACCTTCCATCCATCCGTCACCAGCGTCATCTGTCATTCTCCATCACCGTTGGCAACTGTCACCCTCCATCCATCACCAGCGTCATCTGTCATTCTCCATCACCGTTGGCAACTGTCAGCCTCCATCACCAACGTCACCTGTCAACTGCCACCCTCCATCACCGACATCATCTGTCAACTGCCACCCACCTTCCATCCATTACCAGCGTCATCGGTCATTCTCCATCAGCCGTCAACTGCCATCCTCCATCACCATTGGCAACTGCCACCTTCCATCACCGACGTCAACTGCCACCTTCCATCACCGATGTCACCTGTCAACTGCCACCCACCTTCCATCCATCACCAGCGTCATCTGTCATTCTCCATCACCTGTCAACTGCCACCCTTCATCACCGTTGGCAACTGCCCCCCTCCATCACCGACACCACCTGTCAACTGCCACCCTACCATTACAGGCATCACCATCAACTGTCAACCCGTATCCACCTATCACCCTCCAGCACCAACTATCACCCCTCACAGATTACCATCCCCCACAATTCCATCACTGATATCATCTGTCACCCCACACAGTCTGCATCACTGACGTCACTGATCCCATCCTCCACCCCACAGCCCCCTATCACTGGAATGTCTCGTCACTCCAATCCCTCCATCCATCCACCGTCCTCCTCCCTGATGTCCCTTCACCTGTCTCCTCACCATCCCCCAACCTGCCAGTCCTCCTTTCACCCTCAGCCGCCCTCCTCTCACCGTATGTCTCAGACATGTTTCCCCCGTGTACTCGGCTATCCAGGGCCCTCTCCTCCTCCTCCGGCCCCGGGGCCCGGCCTGTCTCTCGTCTTCCTCTAGCTCTCCTTGATGCACCAAGATGGCCGCTCCGGCTTCACGGCCAGCTCCTGCCCATACTACGTCCCCTGCGTCATGACGTCGCCTGCCCGAGCCCTGACTTGCGGTTGTCAATCTGCGCAGATTGTGCTGGCGGCCGATTGGAGGCGGCAGATTCCACAGACAAGCCGGGGCTGGCCGACCATAGACTTCACTCCAGGGGGTGTCATGTGACCTGAGCAGGGGGCGTGTACTAGTGTGTGTACTGTATAGTCTACTACTAATACCAATTCATTAGTATGGTGCTAGGTGATTGTATAATGTATGGCCATCCCTAAAGAGATTGAGATTGTACAATTGCATTGTATAGTGTATGGTGATCCCAAAGGAGATTGTGCTGTTAGATTGTATAATGTATGCAGATGCTGAAGGAGATTGTGCAATCAGATTGTATAATGTATGGTGATCCCAAAGGAGATTGTATAATCAGATTGCATCATGGCGATCCCTAAGGAGTTTTACAATCAGATTGTATAATGTATGGCGATTCCTAAGGAGATTGTACAATCAGATTGTATAATGTATGGCAATCCCTAAGGAGATTGTACAATCAGATTGCATACTTTCCAACTTTTTGGGAAGGGGATGAGGGACACCTATCAACAAAAGCATGCAGGCATAGGACACACCCCTTACCACTCCCCCTTAAAGGAGAATTGTACAAAAAAACAAGATTGGTTACAGTCACACATGTGCTTTTTTTTTTTTTACCACTACTATTCCTTTCTATTGGCTTTTGGAATTTACAAATGCAGCGATTTAGAAATTGGATGAAAGGTTTAGCACTGGAAAACACTTTTTGAAAGATAAAAAATGCATTTTATATACAATATATAAATCAGAAGAAAATGAGGGACAAATGAGGAGGAAAGAGGGACATTTCCCCAAATCAGGGACAGTCCCTTGAAATCAGGGACAGTTGGAGATTGTATAATGTATGGTGATCCCTAAGGAGATTTTACAAGCAGATTGTACAGTGTATGGCGATCCCTAAGGAGATTTTACAAGCAGATTGTACAGTGTATGGCGATCCCTAAGGCGATTGTACAATCCTTGTATAATGTATGGTCAGATTTGGTTGCCAATATCTTCTGCATGCTTCCCTAGATCTAGTCATGCCCATGCGGCCAATCCCACCAGGAAGCCATCACTGCACTGGACCAATCACATACCGCCCAGGCATTCCTGGCACTGCAGCTATGCATATACACATCCTTGTATGGGGGGCGGGCATTCCCCTGCACAGATGATTGGCTCGTTACAGGTGACGGGATTGGCTATGCAGGCTCCAAGAGTTTCACGGACATATGTTGGCCAGCAGGTTTTCAAATTTTCCACGGACAAATGACTGTTGTCGGATTTTCGTGTGTACACAAGTCCGTCGGACAAAAGTCCAAAGTATAAACACGCATGCTCGGAATCAAGGATGAGCCAGAAGCGGTCGGTCTTGTAAATATCGCTCGTAATGCAGAATTAACATTTGTGACGTGGCAAATTCTGAAATCTCCAAATGCAGCGCACAATTCTTTTCTTCTTTAATGGGATAATAATGAAGCTGCTTTGCTGGTGATACTGATGGAGTTATTGAAAATTAATTTTAAAAGGCTTTTATTTTCAAGTGATATCAAGAATAATATTATTATGCTTTTTCTTTTTTCTTTTTTTATTTTTTTTGGTGCAAGTTACCACAACACCATTATCCCGTAGTTTTTATGTTGGTGTCCCTTGTTAATTTTACATTGTATTTTTTTAAATGTAGCGGCCTACTCCCAAACTGTCATTTGAAGTAAAACACATAGCCAAGTATTAGTCTACACATTTTTTTTTTTTTTTTGTGCATTAAAAAAAGAAAACAAATAAAATTAGACATGCTATCTGCCAATAGAACTTAACCAAAAAGTGCATTTTATGCTTCCAAAAATATAGAAAATATATCAAATCAAATCATTATTCAATCAAAAAAATAGGATTTTTGTACTCACCATAAAATCCTTTTCTCTGAAGTTCATTGACGGACACAGCATCTTCATCTTGACTTTAGGGTTATATCGCCCCTTTAGGAGAGGACTAGGCAGGAAGTATTAAAAACAGCAACACTTGCACAGTACCGCCCCCTGCGGTCTTACTGGCTATAACCCCTCACACTGCATCCAGCAGCTCAGTTCGTTCAGCAGTACAAACATAAATAGGAGGGATGGGTGCTGTGTCCGTCAATGGACTTCAGAGAAAAAGATTTTACGGTGAGTATAAAAATCCTATTTTCTCTTTCGTTCATTGACGGACACAGCATCTTCATCTTGACCTTAAAGTGGTTGTAAACCCTTATAAACCACTTTGACCTACAGGTAAGCCTAGATTAAGGCTTACCTGTAGGTCCAAGCAATATCTCCTAAACCTATACGGTTTAGGAGATATTTGCCTGAAGACAGGCACCGCTGTCTACGGCGCATGCGCCGTAGACAGCGGCGCGCAGGCGCACTGAACGCGGCAGTTCCAAAAATGGAGCTGCCGCATTTGTCGACTCCCGTGCGCATGCGTGGGAGTGACGTCATCGCGGCTTCGCCGAATGACAGCGGCGGAGCTGCGAGACGCCACAAGCAAGATGGATGCGGCGGACTACAGGGGACAGCGCGACTTTGCTGGCTCCCGTGTCAGGTAAGTGACACATAATGGGCTACTATGCGATGCATAGTAGTCCATTATGCTTTACCTTTGCAGGGAAAAAAAGAGGAAGTAAACTCATCAGGGTTTACTTCCTCTTTAAGGATGTCCCCAAGCAGTGTCAAAGAAAAACGAGGGGTGGGGACAGCAAGAAAATAAACTCCACCCATAACAACCAGAGCTCCTCAACGGAGGAGTTGCAACCTTAACCACTTGAGATCCGCGCTATAGCCAAATGATGGCTACAGCACGGATCTCCTTTGCCGGGACGACGTCTATTGACGTCGTCCCGTGCACGAGCGGCCTGCGCGGCGCGCTCTGTGATCGGCGAGTTCATGAGACTCGCCTGATCACCGATCCGTGCAAGGGGTCGATCCCGACCCCTTATCACGTGATCAGCTGTCAGCCAATGACAGCTGATCATGTGATATAACGGAGCCGGTAATCGGCTATTATTCCTCCTCGCGCTGACAGCGCGAGGCGAAAAAAAAAAGCTGATCACGGCCAGCCCTGCTAGTGCCCACCTGCCCCCTGCCAGTGCCCACCTGCCCCCTGCAGTGCCAAATGTTTAAAAAGTAAGTGCCCCCCGTCAGTGCCACCCAGCAGTGCCCACAGTGCCACCCAGCAGTGCCCACAGTGCCACCCAGCAGTGCCACCCAGCAGTGCCCACAATCTGCCTCAAAGGTGCTGCACCCCAGTGCCACTTATCCGTGCCCATCAGTGTCATCTACCAGTGCCCAGCAGTGCCGCCCATCAGTGCCCAGCAGTGCCACCTATCAGAGCCACCTATCAGTGCCACCTATCAGTGCCCATCAGTCCCATCTATCAGTGGTACCTATCAGTGCCCATCCGTGCCACCCATCCGTGCCACCCATCTGTGCCCATCTTTGCCCATCAGTGCCGCCTTATCTGTGCCCATCGGTGCCGCCTTATCTGTGCCTATTAGTGCCGCCTTAACTATGCCTATCAGTGCCCACCAGTGCAGCCTATCAGTGCCCACCAATGCAGCCTATCAGTGCCCACCAATGCAGCCCATCAGTGCCCACCAGTGCAGCCTATCAGTGCCGCCTAATCAGCGCACTTCAATGAAGGAGAAAAATTACCTGTTTGCAAAACTTTATAACAAACTATTAAACATGATTTTTTTTTTTTCTTTTTGCATTTTTTGTTTGTTTAGCAAAAAATAAAACTCTGAGCTGTAACTAAATACCACCAAAAGAAAGCTCTATTTGTGGGAAAAAAATGATAAAAATTTCATTTGGGTACAGTGTTGTATGCCCGCGCAATTGTCATTCAAAGTGCATTAGCGCTGAAAGCTGAAAATTGGTCTGGGACTGAGGGGGGTTTAAGTGCCCAGTAAGCAAGTGGTTAAACAGCCACCTGCAAAACCTTGCGGCCAAAGCAAGCATCCGAAGATGCGCTCACATCAACCTTGTAAAATTTTGTGAAAGTGTGAATGGACGACCAGGTCGCCGCCTTACACGCCTGGGAAACAGATGCTTGATGTCGGAAAGCCCAGGAGGCACCAATTGCCCCGGTAGAATGTGCTGTGACAGGAAAGGGAGGCGCCCACCCCTTATGGCATAAGTCTAAACCACGATCTGTCTGATCCACCGAGAAATGGTGGCTGATGAGACCGCCAGGCCCTTCTTCTGACAGCCACCGATACAAACAGCGAGTCCGACCTCCGAAAAGGAGCCGTAGGGGACAGATACACCCGCAGAGCCCGGACCACGTCCAAGGAATGCAAAGCCTTCTCTTTGGGGTGTGACGGCCGAGGATATAAGGATGGAAGCACAATGTCCTCATTTAGATGAAAGGCCGAAACAACCTTTGGCAGAAACGAAGGCTGCGGATGCAGCACCGACTTATCCTTGTGGAGGATCAAGTAGGGAGACTTGCAAGACAAGGCCGCCAACTCAGAAACCCTCTTGGCAGATGTAATAGCCACTAGAAAGACTACCTTCTGAGAGTGTCAATAAGGGAATCTCGCTAATGTTTTCTAACAGCTTTTTCTGAAGCACCAAGAGCACCAGATTCAAATCCCACGGAGGTATCGGTGGCCGAACCGGAGGGGCCACGTGTCAAACCCCCTGAACAAACGTACTCGCCATGAATGAGTCACCAAGGGTTGCTGAAAAAAGACAGCCAACGCTAATATCTGCCCCTTGATGGTGCTTAAGGCAAGTTTCTGATCCACTCCTCGCTGTAAAAACTACAGGATCCTGGAAATCGAGTATGTGCCACCCCGTTTCCTCACACATGGAGATGTAGGCCTTTCACATACGATGATAAATCTTCAGAGACGATGACTTTCGTGTCCTCGGCATAGTGGATATTACCGAATCCGACAGACCTCGGTCCCTTAGTACCTGGCTTTCAACAGCAATGCCATTAAAGCCAGTAACTGTAAAGCAGGGTGAAGTATTTTACCTTGGGACAGAAGGTCCTCTCTCATCGGCAGTCGCCAAGGAACATTCGCCACCATTCGTACTATGTCGGCATACCACTGACGCTGAGGCCAATCTGGGGCAATCAGAATTACCGGAATCTCCTCAGCCTCCACTCTGCGAAGCAGACATGGTAGAAATTTGAGTGGGGGAAAAGCAGAAATCAGACGATAATGCCCCCATGGAGCCACCAACGCGTCTGCCGCATCCACCCAGGGATCCTTTGACCTGGCCACAAACCTCTGTACCCTCCGATTGAGTCGAGAAACCAGGAGATCCACATCTGGCGTGCCCCACCTTAGGCAAAGGAGCCAAAATACATCCGGATGTAGTGACCATTCCCCTTAATCCAGCATCTAACGACTCAGGTAGTCCGCTTGCCAATTTTCTACGGCTGGAATGTACACAGCCGACAGAGCTGGCACACGCCGCTCTGCCCACAGCAGGATGTAAGCGACCTCCAGTGCTGCAGCCGAGCTCCTTGTTCCTCCTTGATGGTTGACCGGACGCCCCTGCAGCCTCTGTGACCATGTGAAGAGGCACCATCTGATCGCCCGAATTTCAAGCACGTTGATCGGCAGGTGGGATTCTTCCTGGGTCCAGCGACCCTGGGCTGACTGTACGCCCCAAACTCCCCCCCCCCAACTGGTCTGGCTGGCGTCCGCTGTGATCACCATCCAATGAAGAGGAAGGAACGACTTCCCGGACCGAAGGGCTGGCGACCTCAGCCACCAGAGCAGGGAATCCCTGTCTAGCTGGCTCACCCGAATTTGGCAATCCAGGGATAATGGTGATTTGTCCCATTTGGACAGGATCTCGTTTTGCAAGACTCGAGTGTGGAATTGAGCATACGGTACCGCCTCAAAAGTGGCTACCATGAGACCCAGGACTCGCATGCAAAAATGCAGCGACGACCACCTGTGGGACACCAACAACTTCACCACAGCTTGAAGAGTCTGCAGCTTGTCCGAAGGGAGAAAGACTCTCACCTCTGAGGAGTCCAGAAGCAGGCCCAGGTACACCAACATCGACTGTAGGTTCAGTACCCAACCAAACTCCTGAAGCGTTTGCATAGTGATTGCCACATCCTCCCTTAATTCTGAGGTGGAAGCTGCTCTCAGAAGGAGGTCATCCAGGTAACCAACGATTGCGATCCCTCGCTGCCTTAGCAAAGCCAAAATTGGGGCTAGCACCTTGGTGAAGACCCTGGTGCCGATGCCAGGCCAAAAGAGAGAGCTACAAATTGGTAGTGCTCATCCCCGACTGCAAATCGCAGAAACCTCTAATGCTTTATGCATATGGGGACATGCAAGTATGCGTCCTTGATGTCCAGGGATGCCAGAACATCCCCCTGATGGAGTGCAGCTACCACTGAGCAAACTGATTCCATCCTAAACCTTTGTACCTTCACAAAGCTATTGAGGTCCAGGACCAGATGACCCCTTCCTTCTTTGGGACTAGAAACAGATTGGAGTAGAATCCCTGGAAACTTTCCAACATTGGCACAGGTACTGTCACCCTGCACAACACCAGGTCCTGTACCGTCCCGAACAGGGCTTCCCAACGAGCCGGAAGAAGATGAAGGTTGGAGGGAAAAAATCTGTTTGGCAGACAAGAAAGAAACTCTATCTTGTATCCTGATGAAACCAGTTCACAGACCCACTGGTCGGAAAGTAGGGAGGTCCACCGGGCTGCAAACTCCCGAAGGCGACCCCCCACACCAGGGCCATGGCTAACACTGGCCGCAATGCTGACCCCACCACCGTAAACATGGTCCGGGCAACCGCCTCGACCCTTCTGTCGGCAGGGTCCTTGAAAGCAGGAGTCCCTTCCAGCGGAATCGTGGTTACCTTACTTAACCTGGATACCAGTGGGTCAACAGTGGGAGGAGATGTCCATTTCTTCAGGAAACTCTCCTCAAAGGTGTAATGCACCGTCATGCGTTTCAGGACTGAGAAGGCCGCGTGCGGTTTTCCCCACTCCTTGTAAATAAACCTATCAAAATAAGTTGGGTAAGGAAACACCTTAGCCGTGCAGGCCGGCTTGTGGGACCCAAAAGGGACCCACACCTCTGTAGATGCCCCCTCCGTATCCTCCATCTTTAGGGTATCCTGCACCGCTGTAATAAGTGCTCCTACAAGCGCCTTTTCCTGCGCTGACCCGAACACTGAGTCATCCTCACTGTTCGTACGGCCCTGTTCCGCATCCTCTGATACGTCAGAACATGGGCCGCTTGTCACAGCGTGGCCCGAGTCTGAATCATCGATTTCCCCAGAAGACGGTGGGGTGTTTGTTACCCCCCTTGTGCCCGCATGCTATTTCCACCCTGGAAACAAAGGCCTCAAGGACCATCGACAGAGCGTCCATAGGCACCGCAGGTGCAGGGGAACCAGTTGCAATAACAGGGATGTCAGGGGAAGAAGCGCCAGCTTCCGACACCATGCTGACCCACACTCACCTGTCACCACTTAGGGACCCAAGGCAAGTCACACAAAATGTCCACCTTCCTAGACACAGACTGAGGGGCCCCCCGCAGGTCTCACCACCCTGACCCAGGTAATGCACTGTGCTGCTGCTGTCCACTCTCCCCTTTGTCATCCACGAGGTGTCTGTGTGGAAAGCGGAAACCACCCAGCGCTAGAGGCAAAACTTCCTGAGGCTACTAGAAAATGTCCGCCGGCCGCCTCAGCTAAAACATCTGAGGGCGCAGAGAAAATGGCCGCCGCACTTCCAGAAAATGGCTGAAAGGCAAAAACTGGCTGTGGCTACAATAAAATGACCGTGGCCTGCGGAGCATGCAGCGGCCTCCCCACATGACAAACACAGCACAAACACTCCACCATGGCCCAGAAATAGGGAAGAGGATAAGCGGACCCCCAACACCCAGTGCAGCCCCCTGCCAGGACCCAGAGGACTCCCAGCCAGGTACGTGCACATCACTTCCATGTGCCCAGTCACACAGCGGCCCATAGCATGGGGAGGAAGGAAAGGACAGGGAGAGAAGAAAGGGGGAGAGACCCTTTAGTCGACTTCCCAGGGAATGCCCAGCTGCTCCATCCTGCCGAGACAGGTGGAACCATACTTACCCCTCCTGCAGGGACTGCTGGACGCATTCCACAGACAGACCCATCACCGGAGCAGTACAGGATGGCTGTCGGCCACAGCATACTGTGACACAGACAGCAGTAGCCCAGTCATATGTGTGCCCCGGAGCATATAGCTCACCGGCCGCCCCTGGATCAGACAGGACATGTCGTGGCCGACTCAGCACGTAGCTAGTGCTCACGCTCGATGGCTAGGCTGGGGAGACTACCAGGATCTATATTATCCAGCCTGTCACCCAGCTCAGCTGTTGATTGTAGATCACAGGACTCAAAAATGCAGAAAAAAGATAAAAATTCCCAGGACCAATGGTCCCTCCGGGAGTCAGGTCCTTCCCCTACGCGCTGGCAGTGTGAAAGGGCTCTTAGAGTAGGTTTACATACAGTATGTGTGGATCGTGCGTGCGAATTTGCGCACAAACATCACTAGCACAGCAACCCATTCACCTGAGCCAATAGCATAGCATCCAGTAAGTATAATATACCTGTGCCAGCGCATCCTTAAGGCCCCATGAACACTGCTGCTGGTAAACGGACGTTCAGAGGCAGTTGGCTGCTTTTTTCAACTGTCCCTGATTCGTTTAATGTCATTTTTAGGCAGTTGCGTTTACAAGCTTTTCTTTGAAGGCAAAAAAATTAGTTCAGACACCAAAGTTTCCGCCGTTTCAGACGCAGTAATTCGCGTTTAGCCACATTTCATTATTTTTTCGAACGCTTCTAAACGCAGCTAAACGTGGCAAAACGGAAGTTTTAAATGTGGGTTACTATCTGTCAAGTTAAATCGTTCAGGAGAGGTTGGAGAAACGTCCCGTGTACATTAAGCCTTAATGTAACCTTTTAATCCAAATGTAATAACTGGCATGCTGTCAGAGAAGTGTGTTGGCAGACAACATTCCTAAGAATATCAGCATCGGACATCGTAGCAGAGCAGGGAGGTGTTGTGCTCTGTATAATGGTAAGTGCCCCATGAACTGCGGCTCCATCACATAGGCGCTCAGCGAAGCATCCATTTCATTCCGCACCACAAATGGACTGCAGCGTCCGTAGTGCTGACTTTGCAGTATCCTAGTAGTCTTATTTTCCAGGGGAACAGCTGGATCCATAACAACAATAAGTTTGGAAGGCACGGTTCACCTAGACGTTTAACCACTTCAGCCCCGGCAGATTTTACCCCCTTTCCTGACCAGAGCACTGCAATTCGGCACTGCATCGCTTTAAAGTGGTTGTAAACCCTTACAACACACTTTGACCTACAGGTAAGCCTAGATTAAGGCTTACCTGTAGGTCCAAGAAATATCTCCTAAACCTACATGGTTTAGGAGATATTTTCCGAAAGACAGGCACCTCTGTCTACGGCGCACTGAGCGGTGATATGCCGCGAGTGGCGGCTCCCGTGCGCATGCGCAGGAGTGACGTCATCGCGGCTTCGCCAAATGACAGCGGGGAAGCAGCGAGGCCCACCGAGAAGATGGATGCGCCGGACTACAGGGGACAGCGGTGACTTCGCTGGCTCCTGTGTCAGGTAAGTGACACATAATGGACTACTATGCGATGCTTTAACTGACAATTAACTGACAATTGCGCGGTTGTGCGACATGGCTCCCAAAGAAAATTGATGTCCTTTTTTTCCTACAAATAGAGCTTTCTTTTGGTGGTATTTGATCACCCCTGCAGTTTTTATTTTTTGCGCTATAAACAAAAAAAGAGCGACAATTTTGAAAAAAAGCGCATTCTTTTTTACTTTTTGCTATAATAAATACCCCCCAAAAATATATAAAAAACTTGTTTTTTTCCCTCAGTTTAGGCCGATATGTATTCTTCTACATATTTTTGGTAAAAAAAAATCACAATAAGTGTTTATTGATTGGTTTGCGCAAAATGTATAGCGTTTACAAAATAGGGGATAGTTTTATGCCATTTTTATTAATAATTTTTTTTTTTTTACTACTAATGGCGGCGATCAGTGATTTTTATTGTGACTGCGACATTATGGTGGACACATCGGACATTTTTGAGAGCATTGTCATTTATACAGCAATTAGTGCTATACAAATGCACTGATTCCTGTGTAAATGACACTGGCAGTGAAGGGATTAACCAGGGAGTGGCAGTGTAGGGGTTAAGTGTGTCCTAGGGGCGTGTTACTAACTGTGGGGGGCGTAGCTGTGTGTTAGGCCCCTTTCACATGGACGATCCGTTCAGGTCCGCCTGTCAGTTTTTCAGGCGGACCTGAACGGATGCTCCATAGAGCTTTATGGAGCGTCGGATGTCAGCGGTGACAAGTCCGCTGACATCCGACCCGCTCCGATCCGAAAAAGTGTAACGGAGGAAAAAGCAATTTTTCCATCCGTCATTGGATCGGATCGAGTGACGACGGACATTGCGGTCCGTCGTCACCCGATCTCTCATAGGGGAGAGCGGCGCTGTGACAGGTCTGTCCCTGCACAGTGTGCAGAGACGGACCTGTCATCTTCCTGCTCAGTGGAGATCTCTCTGAGGATCCCCGCTGAGCAAGCGGATATCCACGGGGCGGATCAGCACTGATCCGCCCCATGTGAAAGGACCCTTAGTGAACACTGATCTCTGCTCCAATCATCAGTGTCACTTGTTGCTAGGCAGAATGGGGAGGTGCTGTTTACCTCCCCATCTCCCCGTTCAGCTTCCCCGTGAGACGATCGCGGGTATCCCCGCGGTGATCGAGTCCGTGGGACCCGCGGCCGGACTCACAGGGGTCCTGACCGTCACTGGCGTGTGCCGCCGGTGGTGCTCACGCAATGGCAATTTCAAATGGACATACCTGTACGTCCATTTGCCTGTCCGTGCCATTCTGACGACGTACAACATCGTGCGCCGGTCGGGACGCGGTTAACTGACAATTGCGCGGTCATGTGACGTTGTACCCAAACAAAATTGACGTCCTTTTTTTACCACAAATAGAGCTTTCATTTGGTGGTATTTGATCGCCTCTGCAGTTTTAATTTTTTGCGCTACAAACAAAAAAAAGAGCGTCAAATTTGAAAAAAAACACAATTTCTACTTTTTGCTATAATAAATATCCTCCAAAAATATATATAAAAAATATTTTTTTTCCCTCAGTTTAGGCCAATATGTATTCTTCTACATATTTTTGGTTAAAAAAAAAAAAATCGCAATAAGCATAAATTAATTGGTTTGCGCAAAAGTTATAGGGGATAGTTTTTGGCATTTTTATTATTATTATTATTATTATTTTTTTATTATTATTATTTTTTTTTTACTAGTAATGGCAGCGATCTGCGATTTTTATTGGGACTGCGACATTATGGCAGACACATCGGATAATTTAGACACATTTTGGGACCATTGGCATCAGTGCTATAAAAATGCATTGATTACTGTAAAAATGTCACTGGCAGGGAAGGGGTTAACACTAGGGAGAGATCAAGGGATTAATTGTGTTCCCTAGTGTGTGTTCTAACTGAAGGGGCGAGGGGGCTGTGTAAGGGAGATGACAGATCGCTGTTCATACTCAGTATGAACAGACAATCTGTCTCTTCTCCCATCTGAAAACCAGAAACACACAGATCCCAGTTCTCTGTGTGTCAGCGGCGATTGCAGGAGCCTGGCGGTGATCGTGACCGCTGGACACTTGCATCGGCTCAGGGGGCGAACAGCGGGCGCATGCCCCTAGTGGCCAAAGGGCAAAGCGACGTAACATAACGTAGTTTCGCCCAGCCGCGCCATTCTGCCGCAGTACAACTGCGGCGGCTGGTCGGCAAGTGGTTAACTGCTCATTTAGTTCTGGAGGGAGGGGCTATAGAAAAGTTGATTTACTATTCCAGTTCTCCGCTTCTCCGCACTGCTAGACCCTAAGGCTCGGTTCACACTCCCGCAACCTGAAAGTTGCAATGCGACTTTGCCAGGTGACTTCAGCACGACTTTGAAGTAACTTCAGGGAATGTCTGTGTAATCTTCCTGTAATGTCAGATCCAAATCACATCAATTAAGATGAGGATCCGACTTGGAGGCAAATACCTTTAAAGTCTATGGGCACAAGTTGAATGAAAGTCACCTTGAGGCTTCACAGGTTCACAAATGTGCGGCTGCTGTTTCCAGCATGGGGTCCGGTACATTCCTGTTCACCGTTTCAGGTGTGATTTGGGTCAGAATTTTTGCCTGCATTCACAAGTGAACCGAACACCAAAAACGCACAGGAAACCGCGCATGCCCTGGACATGTGTGAACCAGCTCCATTGAAAACCGGTGATGTCATGAGAATTGGATGCGGTGAAAACATAGACTTGAATGGAAGGCATGAAAAGACTTCAAACACCTCCAGACTTGACACCTGGCTTGTGAAGCGACGCCAACGCTTCATGTTTTGGTAACGGGAACAGCGCTGTGTGCTGTCCATTGTATCATTTGCATAGGCGCTTCAGGAGCATTAACCACTTGCCGACCAGCCGCTGCAGTTGTACTGCGGCAGAATGGCACGGCCGGGCAAAACAACGTTATGTTATGTCGCTTCACCCTGTGGCCACTAGGGGCGTGCTGCTCTCCCCCAGAGCCGGGCTTCCGCGATCGCTGCTAACACCAGGATATGTGAATGTAAACACACAGTTTCCAGTCCTCTGTGGGGAGAAGAGACAGATCAACTGTTCATACAGAGTATGAACAGCGACCTGACATCTCCCCTACATAGTCCCCTCCCGTTAGAACACACACTAGGGAACACAATTAACGCCTTGATAGCCCCCTAGTGTTAACCCCTTCCCTGCCAGTGACATTTTTACAGTAATCAATGCATTTTTATAGCACTGATCGCTGTATAAATGACAATGGTCCCAAAAAATGGGTCAGAAGTGTCTGATGTGTCCGCCATAATGTCGCAGTCCCAATAAAAATCACAGATCGCCACCATTACTAGTAAAAAAAAAAAAAAATGCCATAAAACTATCCCCTATTTTGTTGACACTATAACTTTTGCGCAAACCAATCAATATACGCTTATTGCAATTTTTGTTTTACCAAAAATATGTAGAAGAATATGTATCGGCCTAAACTGAGGAAAAAATCTTTTTTTATATATATTTTTGGGGGATATTTATTATAGAAAAAAGTAAAAAATAATGCATTTTTTTCAAAATTGTTGCTATCTTTTTGTTTATAGCGCACAAAATAAAAACCGCAGAGGAGATAAAATACCACCAAAAGAAAGCTGTATTTGTGGGGGAAAAAAGGGCGTCAATTTTGTTTGGGTGCAACATCACGCGACTGCACAAAACCGCAAAAAGTGCTCTGATCAGGAATAGGGGTGAGCTCAGGCGTGTTCGCACACTCCACGTGCAGAGCCCGCCAGGAAGTCGGTGCAGCACTGCGCTATTCACAGGCAGTGAGGCATCGGGGCAATGTTTCATTGCCTGCGATTAGCGCAGCGCTGCGCCGACTTCCTGGCGGGCTCTGCACGTGGAGCATGTGAACACGCCCGAGCTCATCCTTAGTCAAGGGTAAAATCTTCCTGGGCTGAAGCGGTTAAAAATGCCCCTCAAATGCCTGCTTTCACTGCAATTTTGAACTAGGCCTTTGAAGCCTTTCAAGTCTATGGTAACGCTCCACAAATGCACTGACCTTGAAGTTTCGGCTCATTAAAATGGGTTTAAAAAAAAAAAAGTCATGCAGGGAGACTATAATGTCCCACAATGCCCTGTAATGATAGAGGAGAGCATGGAGTGTTCTGCAGTCACTTCCTGTTTGTGCTGCTGTAAGATGGGTGACAACGTCTGAAGGTAGGTGATGGTGTGTAAGCCATGATACAGGGCATGAGAGTGCCTTTTAGAATATCTGTGAGAGACAATTGGATGTACCCAATGCCCTTCTCTTCTGCTGCTCAGCCATTGCTAATACATCAGCTTCATCTCCAAGAGGCCAGACATGAGATAAAGCAAAGTAAGGGAATCCATGCTGCTACCTTCCCTGCTAATGGGTAAGGATAAGCTCAGGCATGTTCGCATGGAACACGTGCAGAGCCCGCCAGGAAGTCGGTGCAGGGCTGCGCTAATCACAGGCAGTGAGACATTGCCCCGATGTGCGGCTGCAGAGTTCGGGCAATGTCTCATTGCCTGTGATTAGCGCAGAGCTGCACCGACTTCCTGGCGGGATCTGCACGTGTTCCATGCGAACACACCTGAGCTCATCCCTACTAATTGGGTATGTACAGGAAACGTTCACCATGACAAGCCATGCCTCACAGTGTTTATTTTCTGTAATGTCACTTCCTTTCAATCAAAAAAAAAATAGGCGTTTATGGAGCGTTTTTTTAACACGCATAAAACACGTCAAAGCTGCGCATAGTTTGGGAGCATTTTTAACCACTTCAGCCCTGGAAGGTTTTACCCCCCTTAAAGCAGAGTCCCACCCAAAAGGGGAACTTCCGCTCATTTGTCTCCTCTCCCCCTCCGGTGCCACAATTGGCACCTTTCAAGGAGATGGGCGGACAGGATACCTGTCAAAGACAGGTATCCTGCTCCCACTTCTGGGAGTCCGGGCCACGGCCCGTGACATCACTGCGGGGCTCCCTCCTCCTCTCCCTGTTGCCGGGCCAGTAGGAGAGAGGAACGGGCCTCATGCATGCGTAGTAGGGTTCCCGGTGTAAGGATCAAGGTATGTGGAAACAAAATGGTTGACAGTATGATTTACTAAATACTTGTCTGTCTTTATCCTTCTCAGTAAAATAAGGACTCATCATCTTTAGTCACGTACGCATAAGAAGAGGCCGCATCAGCCCTAAAAAGCAGTCTACGCCCAGAAGATTGTCTTATCAGCTGATAACACCTGGAGAATTGCCTTTTCTTTGCAAATTGTTGTTTTTTTTACATTGCTGATGCTTGCCTTTTTCTGTCTATAAAAGATGTAATAAAGAAGCCTCAGGGTCAGAGTTAAGTACGGACTTCTGAGCAGAAATACTGAGTACCTCCGTGTCTCTTTGCTTAGATAAGAACTCTAACTAACAATTGGGAAACGGTAACATAATCTGACAAATAGGTGACTTGTTGAGGTCACACCTAACATTCTGGCGCCCGAACAGGGACCTGCAGAAAGAAACTACAAGAGGCGAACGAACATAAGGACGGAACAAAGAGGTCGGGCACATCAAGAACCACAGACAAATCCTGCGCAGGTAAGAAAAGCTTTATTTTCTTATAAACTCTGTGCTTCTTAGATCTGTGCCCACCTGATCTGTCTGAATTGTTCTTCAGGTAAACACCAACCTCTGTAGTAAGCGGGTCTTGAACTTAATATTTTGGCTTATGTTACCGTTGTTTCTTGTCTGTCTACTTGTCATCTGTCTGTTGTGAATGAAATAAGCCCTGTTTGTATGGTGTGAATTGAAACATATATCATCCCAATGGGTAACGGAATGCGCCCTTAACTCGTAAGAGTACTTTGGGGGTCCGACACTTAAGTTTGATATACGCTTTTTGATTCATGAGCCTAAAAACGGGTTGAAAGTATAAGTCCTGACTGCCTCGATAAAGCAGGAATAAGAAACGAATGCTGAGAGATTCCATGGTAATGGGAAGGGAATAAGGTCTCCACAAAGTCCCGGAGATCTAGTCATATGTGTTTGGCCACCTATAAGTGATGATTGTGATTGTCGTGTCTGCTGTACTAGTAGTCGCATTCATTGTCTGGTTGGGGTATAAAGTAGTTCGGTTTCAAAGTAAATACCCCGGACAAAGTTTTAATATTTTGGCACCCTAGGAGGAGAAGGCAACGAGACACTTAATAAGTGATCCAAACGCCACCTAGGCAAGACTGTCAAAATGGGCCAGACACAGGGTAAACCCCAGGAGGAATCTCAGAAATGTTATAGTGTTAAAGACATAATTACAATGTTGTATGGGAAGGATAAGGCACAAGGCACAAATAGGATTCTCAAGAAATTGGGGATGGATGGAGAAAATGGATTAAGTGTAGAAGGTTGGGAAGAAATAAAGAAAGACAGACAGGGAGAGATATTGAAAAACGGATGGGTATCACAAATACAATGTCTAATTAAGGTATCCAACAGGGCCAAAGAGGAGGGATGGGAGTATTGTCAGGAAAAGGGTGGATGGGATATGAAGGTCCGACACAAAAGTCTTCCTTCTGCTCCCGGCGATAGGGTAAATACGGGAGATACTCCACCTCCTTATAACACCACCACACCAGGTAATGAAAGACCAAAACTTTATCCTTCCTTAAGAGGAAGAGGGTGGGTATGCCGAGTATGCGGTACCCAGAACCCAGACTGGGCACAGGAATGTGTGCATTGCGGCGCTCAAAGACCAGAGCCCGTAGCTCCAGTCCATAGTCGGACTAGGGTAATACAAGTGAATAATCCAAATTTCGGGCAGGAAGGAGAACCGCCTACGGTGACTCGACAAGTTGTCTTGAGGGCATGGGCACCTTGGACAGCTAACACTCTTATGGCACTGGTACAGAATGCTCCTGATCCCGTAGCAAAACCCGCCGCCTTCTGCAGATTTGTGACACAGTTGCTGGACACACATGAAGCAGCTTGGCAAGATGGGGAAGATATATGTAGACATAAAATGACACTGACAATGTTTAATCAATTCATGACTAAACTTACCCCACTTAGACCGAATGGGGATCCTACCACGGACCCGCCAGGAGTACATCCTCGTCATATAGATTCTAGACCCCTGTTTATTGCTCAGTTACGAGAATTTTGCCAAGAGAAACAGCGGGAAAGGGGCTCAACGGCGCCCATAAAACAAGCCCCAGGTCAGACTGTTACCGAATTTTACCTTAATATGGAAAGCATGATGGCTGACGAAGGGCTAGATTTAGCCCTACCCATCACCATTAGGGCTTTCAATCGACAGTTTATGGAAGGATTAGTACCACAAATAGGTGACAAACTAAAGACGTGTACTCCTGAATGGAGAGCCTTACAGGACAGAGGAGCGCTGTTGCAGAAAGCACAAGGTATCGAAGCTGATCTAACAGAAACTAAACCTAGGAGGACACCGGGAGTTAACACTGTTGCCCGGGTCAGGGAAGGAGGGAACTCCTCCCGTAGACCTCTTACCTGCTATTACTGCGACAAGGTAGGACATATAAAAAGAAATTGTAGAAAAAGGATAAAAGACGAACAGGAAGGAAGCACGGACAGAGACGAGAGGGACAACAGACAGAGGAGTGGCAACGATAGGGACGATACGGCATGACTTGCCCCGGTCCTAGCTGAATCAGAGAACAAAATGCTCCACATGTTGATGAAGGTGGAAGGTAAACATATTCCTTGTTTGGTTGACACAGGAGCGTCACGCAGTCTGTTGTCTGATTCAGTAGTCCCTCCACACATGACGTCCCGTGACACCATACCCATAAGTGGTTACGACGGACTCCTGACTGATGCCCCGCTGACTAAACCTTTAAAAGTAAAGATAGGAAATCACATGTTTTTGTCACGCTTTTTGATTTCCAGAGGAGCTCCCACTAATTTATTAGGAGCAGACATTCTTCAGAAAATAGGAGCGAACATTACTTATCACCCAGATGGCATGGTCACCCTAGCAATAGGAGATGACCCAGAGGGTATAGAAATCTGTAGTAAAATACAATGCTTGGAAGAAGAACCAGAACCGTCCAATACGCCCTCACCGGAAATAGACCAAATTCTGTCTAGCCTTCCGGAAGGGTTATGGGAAACACATCCAGCAGACGTTGGGCTTCTGCCCATACCCCCGGTTGCTCTACAGCTGATTCCAGGAGCAGTTCTCCCTCAGCAGAAACAGTACCCACTCAGTGCGCCCCAGGAAGCAGCTATAGAACTACAAGTGGAGGCTCTACTTAAAAGTGGAGCATTAAAAGAAATACAATCACCAGCCAATACCCCATTGTATCCAGTTAAGAAAAAGACATTGGGGGATGGCCCAATAAGGTATAGGATGGTACAGGACTTAAGGGCAATAAACAAAATATTGGCCCCAATAACGCCATTAGTACCGAACCCGCATACCTTACTGTCAGAAATACCATCAGATAGCTCCTCATTTACAGTTGTAGACTTGGCAAATGCTTTCTTTTCTGTACCCCTGGCGGAGGAATGTCAACCATGGTTCGCGTTCCGCCTTCGAAACCGTCAGCTAACCTGGACACGCCTACCGCAAGGAATGGCGCATTCACCAACTCTATACTCACAAGCCCTGCAGACAGTGTTAGGAGAATGGCTACCGCCTGACACTTGTGTATTGTTGCAATATGTAGATGACCTATTGTTATGTTGTCCGGATAACGATACTTGTTTAAAAGCCACTCTCTCATTGTTACAATTCCTGGCTGAAAAAGGGTGCAAGGTGAATAGAACTAAGTTACAGGTATGTCAGAAAAAGGTTGTCTTTTTGGGCCACTGTATATCCCAGGGTACTCGACACCTCACTGAAGAACAAGTCCAGGCCATAAGACAGATGAATGTCCCACGCAACTTTAAGCAACTTCGTATGTTTCTGGGAATGGTGTCATATTGTAGACAATGGATACCACATGCCAGTTCTCTGATGCAGCCATTATATGATTGCTTGAAAATAGTACCCTATGTACTCACAGAAGCAGGTCATGAATCTTTTAGCACCTTAAAAAGGTTACTAATTTCGGCACCTGCGATCGGGATCCCTGATTATACCAAAACATTTCATTTGTACATTGCTGAAATCACGGGACACGCAACAGGGGTGTTGACACAACAACACATCAAACAAAGGCCGGTAGCATACTTCTCGGCGGCCCTCGATCCTGTCTCTAGAGGATCACCGTCCTGTGTACGAGCAGTTGCAGCAGTGTCAATTATCATTGACAAATCCTCAGAAATTGTCTTAGACAATCCTGTAGTGGTACATACCACACATGACATACACGCCATCTTGTCACAGGTCCAGCCAAAACACATATCAATGGCAAGACAGCTGCGTCTACAATGCACCTTGCTCCTACCCCCCAATGTTACCTTTCAGCGATGCACTTCTTTTAACTTAGCACAGCTTTTACCATTACAGACAGATTTGACAGGGGGGAGTAATGATGATAATGGTGTAGACACAGCACAAGATACTCAGGATTCTGACACACTTTCGTTTCAGGACATAACATCTGATGAACACGATTGTTTTCAACTTATGGAACAAGAAACCACGGGGTTCCCACATGTCACAGACATACCCATTGCAAATGCAGAACACACACTGTACATAGATGGTAGTAGATTTGCCGATGACAAAGGTAAATATCACACAGGTTATGCTGTGGTAACGGACACACAGGTAATTGAGGCAAAGTCACTACCAGCACACATGTCGGCACAAGAAGCGGAACTAACCGCTCTAGAGAAAGCCCTAGAACACTTGGAGGGACAAGAAGGGAACGTTTACACTGATTCCGCATACGCCTACGGTGTTGCACATGATTATGGCCACATATGGAAAGCTAGAGGTTACCTTACAGCAGCAGGCACACCTGTTAAACATGGTGAAGGAATCAAAAGAGTCCTGAACAATCTTCAAAAGGTTAAAAGAGTAGCCATCATGAAGATAGCGGCACACACGAGCGCAAAAACAACTGAGGCAAAAGGAAACGCATTTGCAGATTTAACTGCAAAGAAGGCAGCTCTAGGGGAAGTAAGCCCTGAGACCTTAGCCACGGTACAGGTGAGTATGCCCGAAACCACATGGCAGCAGCTAATCGAACTACAGGAACAAGCAGGGGCTATTGAGAAGGACCGTTGGGTTAAGGAGGGAGCTGCACCAGGCCTTGACAATGTATGGAGAGAAGGAGACAAAATATGTCTACCCGCTTCTCTATACCCCGCAATGGCAGCGGCTGTCCACTTACCCACTCATGTCAGCTCCAATTCTATGTATAGGATTGTAAGCCAAGGATGGCTAGCCCCTGGATTCAGTAGTACTGCAAGGAACTACTGTGCTGCATGCCAAATCTGTCTGATTAATAACCCAGGACAGAGAGTGAAAACCCCACGTAAACATCAGGTCCGGGCCCAATATCCCTTTCAGAGACTGCAGATTGACTACATACAAATGCCTAAGAGCGGCCCCTTTGAATTTGTTCTCGTGTGCATCTGCCTATTTTCAGGCTGGCCCGAAAGTTATCCTGTAAAATCAGCTACGGCAAAAGCCACCGCCAAGAAACTGATTACTGAGCTGATACCTAGGTTTGGTCTCCCAGAAACAATAGAATCAGATAGGGGGACACATTTCACGGGAGAAATAATGCAAAATGTGATGGCAATGTTAGGGGTTCAACAAAGTTTTCATACTCCTTACCACCCACAGAGTTCAGGATCAGTAGAAAGAGTAAATGGTACAATCAAGCTGAAAATACAAAAGGCCATGCAGGAGTTGAACAAACCATGGCCTGAGTGCCTACCCTTAGCTTTGTTCTCTATTAGGTACACCCCAACAGGAAAAACCGGGTTATCCCCATATGAAATACTGTTTGGAAGTGCACCTAGATTAGGTTTATATTTTCCTCAAAGTATGCAATTGCAATGTGATAGTTTAACTACGTATGTAATACAGTTACAACAGCGTCTGACTAAAATCCACAAGAGTGTGTATTCTTCTCTTCCAGACCCTAATTCTGTCACAGGTACTCATGACTTACAACCGGGAGACTATGTGTATGTAAAGAAACATACCAGGAAGACACTGGAACCAAGGTTTGAAGGTCCTTTCCAGGTGCTATTGATTACAGCAACCTCAGTGAAATTGGAAGGGAAACCTACCTGGATCCACGCTTCTCACTGTAAAAAGGAGCCAGTTGGCAAATGACAACATGTATCTTTTTATTGTTTCAGTAATCCTGGCTAATAGTTTGGTTACCTCACAGAATAAAATACACAAGGATGAAGGATTTTCTAAAAAAATGTTATTACTGAAGTTTAAATATGCTTATGCCCAGAAGTCAGGATATGAGAAATGTTGGATTTGTAGCAAATTACACCCCAGCACAGCAAGTATACCACTGATGGCAGTTCCTATAAACTATACTGATCTTGCTAACAGTAGCATTAACATAATTAGAACAAATACCAGCGAGACAGTAATGTTTAAGTCAAATGGCCTCGCCTTTTCCCCTGATTGGTGTTTCAACCTAGGGAACACAACGGGAGGAAATGGAGAATGCCAAGACAGCAAATTTAACTTGTCCATTTTCATACCAGAAGCTACTCCTGGGAAAAACACGGTCTTCTACCCTAGTATAACCCACACACACCAATCGTTAACTGAGTTCCTCGGTAATATTTCAGACAACAACACCAGGTGGTTAGTGAGTAACCTATCTCTTTATGGATACACCTCCCTTTATAGAAATAATATCGGTAGTAGATCAGTAGCACTGGGAAATAATATATATATCTGTTGTGAGGATAAATGTTATACTTGGATACCTAGAAGAGCTCAGGGATGGTGCTACCTCGCAAGTTTAGTACCAGTAATGGGAGTAGTAGGTGATGAACGAGGTGATCACCTATTAGAAGCTAGCATGCACCCTAGGTATCCCCTCAGGTATCGTAGTAAAAGAGAAATATTCCTGAAGAAGGACATGGCATGGGCTTGGTTCCCGTCCTGGACAGGATGGGGTATAGACTTAATGAAACGACTAAATAACTATACAGGAATTATTAATGATGTTTTGGAGAAAAACTCTGATGATATTACTAAGTTAAATCTGGAGACCAGAGCCATCAGACAACAATTAGAATTACATGAATTAGCAATTGAAAGTATGAGTGCAGCACTGACAGGACTCTGTGAAACTACTGAGGACTATGAGTGCTGCACTTGGATACATAACACCAGCATTGAGGTACCTGACTATTATGACATCATTGCACAACACCGTACGGAAGTAAAGAATTTACAAGAGAAGGCCCGAAATATTGGTCGCGACTGGGATCCGTTTGGTGGAACTTTTAGTTTCTCAGGGTTATTCTCTTGGGTTAAGAAGGCAGCAATGACAATTATAGTGGTGCTCTTATTCGTATTTCTCTTTTATGCATGCTTTAAACTGCTCATGTGCTTTTGCAAGAAAGCCAAGGTAAATGCTGCGGAAAAGATGGAACTTTTGTGAAGATAGGTGGATTTAGATCCTTGACATCACCCATCTTGCAGAAAAGCCACTCTTCCTGAATTTTAGATGTTGGTACTGTCCAGGGGGATGGGTGTATACCCCTCTGACAACTCGCGGTCAGGGAGAGTACTCTGGATATAGGCCGACTAGAACTTGTTCAGGTGGACCCAGGGCAAGAGGGAGGGGTGATGTCAAAGGGGGAAATGTAAGGATCAAGGTATGTGGAAACAAAATGGTTGACAGTATGATTTACTAAATACTTGTCTGTCTTTATCCTTCTCAGTAAAATAAGGACTCATCATCTTTAGTCACGTACGCATAAGAAGAGGCCGCATCAGCCCTAAAAAGCAGTCTACGCCCAGAAGATTGTCTTATCAGCTGATAACACCTGGAGAATTGCCTTTTCTTTGCAAATTGTTGTTTTTTTTACATTGCTGATGCTTGCCTTTTTCTGTCTATAAAAGATGTAATAAAGAAGCCTCAGGGTCAGAGTTAAGCACGGACTTCTGAGCAGAAATACTGAGTACCTCCGTGTCTCTTTGCTTAGATAAGAACTCTAACTAACAATTGGGAAACGGTAACATAATCTGACAAATAGGTGACTTGTTGAGGTCACACCTAACACCGGCATGAAGCCATAAGGCTACACTACTGGGCACCCTTACCCGCAATGGCGGCGGCAGCACCCGACACCTGATGGAAACATCACCTGCAGTGCCGACATCGCTGGACTCCAGGAAAAGTAAGTGTCCTATTGTTAAAATCCAGCACCTGCAGTATGTGTAGCTGCTGGCTTTTCATTTTTTATAATTTTTTTGGCGGAACAACTCTTTTAATGACCAGAGCATTTTTTGCGATATGTCGCTACGTCGCTTTAACTGACAATTGCGCGGTCGTGCGACACTGTACCCAAACAAAATTGACGTCCCTTTTTCCCACAAATAAAGAATTTTTTTGTTGGTGGTATTTGATCACCGCTGCAGTTTTTATTTTTTGCGCTATAAACAAAAAAATTACGACAATTATTTTTTTTATAAAACAAATTTCTTCATCAGTTTAGGCCCATATGTATTCTTCTACATATTTTTGGTAACAAAAATCGCAATAAGAGTATATTGATTGGTTTGCGCAAAAGTTATAACGTCTATAAAACACGGGATAAATTTATGGCATTTTTATTATTTATTCTTTTTTTTACTAGTAATGGCGGCGAGCAGTGATTTTTATCGGGACTGCGATATTGCGGCAGACAGATCGGACGCTTTTGACACTTTTTTGGGACCAGTGACATTTATACAGCGCTATTATACAGAGCTAAAAATAGCCACTGATTATTGTATAAATGTCACTGGCAGGGAAGGGGTTAACACTAGGGGGGATCAAGGGGTTAAATGTGTTCCCTCAGTGTGTGTTCTAACTGTGGGGGGTGGAGGGTGGGAGTGACTGGAGGAGGAGACCGATCGCTGTTCCTAACTAATAGGAACACACAATCTGTCTCTCCTCTCCTGACAGAATCGGGATTTGTGTTTACACACACAGATCCCTGTTCTGTTTCTCGTGCCCGCGATCGTGGGTGGCCGGCAGTCATTGTGACCGCCGGCCACGCGCATCGGGTCCCCTGCCATGGCTCTTAAAGGAACCAACGTACTTGTACGTCATTTTGCGCAGGAGAGCCAACCTGCCGATGTGTATATATACGTGAAACGGTCGGGCAGTGGTCAAAGCAGCATTAACACTTGTACAACGCCAGTCTAACGTCCCTACTAAAGCGCATTAATGTTATAGGAGCGTTTGCAAAGAGAAATTGTAATCACTTGTGAACAAGCCCTTAAATGTGTGTTTTAACCTCTTCAGCTCCGGAAGGTTTACCCCCCTTCATGACCAGGGTTATTTTTTGCAATACGCTACTTTTACTGACAATTGTGCGGTTGTGCGACGCTGTACCCACATAACATTTTTGTCCACTTTTTTTTTTTTCCATAAATGGAGATTTTTTTTTTTTTTGATCACTTCTGTTTTATTTTTTGCGCTATAAACAAAAAAAAGATATTTCTTACTTTCTGCTATAAAACATCTAATAAAAAAATGTAAAAAATCAAATTTCTTCCTGAGTTTAGGCCAATATGTATTCTGCTACATATTTTTGGTAAGAAAAACATCCCAATAAGGCGTATATTGATTGGTTCGCGCAAAAGTTGGGCAACTGGTATGACAAACACTCCGACAATGGGAGCTCATGTCGCGTGATGTGTAAAAATCAATGTTTCCCTATTAGAGCCATCCTAACTGGTCCGACACAAGCTCTGCGCCCCCCCCACCCCAAAGCCTCTTGTCCCCATGTTGATGAGGACAAGGGCCTCCTCCTGACAAACCTGGCCGTTTGTTGTCGGGGTCTGCGGACGGGGGGCTTATCGGAATCTGGAAGCCCCCTTTAACAAGGAGTGTCAAAAATAAAATGCAGTACAGAGGGTTTTAAAGTAATTTATTAACCACTTGCTTACTGGGCACTTAACCCCCCCCCCCCCCCCCCCCTCCTGCCCAGACCAATTTTCAGCTTTCAGCGCTGATGCACTTTGAATGACAATTGCGCGGCCATATAACACTGTACCCAAATGAAATTTTTATAATTTTTTTCCCACAAATAGAGCTTTCTTTTGGTGGTATTTAATTACAGCTGGGAGTTTTATTTTTTGCTAAACAAACAAAAAAAGATGCAAAAAAAAAAAAATCATGTTTAATAGTTTGTTATAAAATTTTGCAAACAGGTAATTTTTCTCCTTCATTGAAATGCGCTGATGAGGCGGCACTGGTGGGCACTGATAGGCTGCACTGGTGGGCACTGATAGGCACAGTTAAGGCAGCACTAATAGGCACAAATAAGGTGGCACTGATAGGCACAGATAAGGCAGTACTGATGGGCACAGATAAGGCGGCACTGATGGGCAAAGATGGGCACAGATAAGATGGCACGGATGGGTGGCACGGATGGATGGCACTAAGGGGCACTGATAGGTACCACTGATAGATGGGACTGTTGGGCACTGATAGGTGGCTCTGATAGGTGGCACTGCTGGGCACTGATGGGCGGCACTGATGGGCACTGGTAGATGACACTGATGGGCACGGATATGTGGCATTGGGGTGCAGCACTGTTGTTGAGGCAGATTGTGGGCACTGATGGGTGGCACTTTTTTATTATTTGGGTGGCACTGGCAGGGGGCAGGTGGGCACTGATAAGCTGGCCGTGATCGGGACTGATATCCCGATCACGGCCACCGGTGATCGGCTTTTTTTTTTCTCTCCTCGCGCTGACAGCAAAAATAGCCGATTACCGGCTCTTTTGTGTCACATGATCAGCTGTCATTGGCTGACAGCTGATCATGTGGTAAGGGGTCGGGATCGACCCCTTGCTCCGAACCGTGATCAGGCGAGTCTCATAGACTCACTGATCACAGAGCGCGCCTCACGCGCCCCTCAGGCAATAGACGTAGTCCCGGCAAAGCAGGTCCGCGCTGTAGCCGTCATTCGGCTATAGTGCGGATCTCAATCGGTTAAGGCAGGTACGGAGCCTCTTCCGACTTCTTCTCCCCTCTTCTGCCTCATCCATTGATATCTTCTGCCTCTGCTCCTCTGCTCGGTTCTTCTCCCCTCTCTGGGTCTTCTCTGCTTTCTCTCCGGTTCTTCTCCCTCTCTCCGCTGTCTTCTGCCTCTGCCGGGTCTTCTCGTTCTTTTGCCCGGTCTTCTCCTCTGTCTTCTCCCTCTGTTCTTCTTCCGTTGTTGACGCTCTCTCCCGCTCTAATGCTGGATGCGCAGTGTGCCACTACTTATATTGGCATAGGGCGGGGTCACCTGAGGCCCGCCCCTTATGACATCACACTGCCCCATGCCAATATAAGCACTGCCTTAATAAATTACTTTAAAAACCTGTGTACTGTGTTTTATTTTTCACATTTTTCTTTTTTAGGTGAATGAGTAGGGGTACAATGTACCCCATGCTCATTCATATAGGGTGGGGGGCCAGGATCTGGGGGCCCCCTTGTTAAAGGGGGCTTCCATATTCCGTCAAGCCCCCCGCCTGCAGACCCTGACAACCAACGGCCAGGGTTGTCGGGAAGAGGCCCTTGTCCTCATCAACATGGGGTCAAGGTGTTTTGGGGCAGGGGGGTGCCCCCCTACCCTAAAGCACCCGACCCCCCCCATGTGGCCTGGTACGGTTAAGGAGGGGGGCGCTCGCTTGCCCCCATCCCCTTTTCTGACCTGCTGGGCTGCGTGCTCGGATAACGGTCTGATATGGATTTCGGGGGGACCCCCACGCAGTTTTTTTGGCGTGGGGTTTCCCCTTAAAATCCATACCTGGTATTGTCGGGTATCAAAGTCAGATCCCTGTTCATTGAAGTTGGACTTCAAGTTGCAGGGCAAAGTCAGATCCAAAGTGGTACGACTGTCGTGTCGTACCAGTGCGAACCCCGCCTAGTAATTACCACAGCCATTTAATCTGTGGGAAATCTTGAAAACATGACCTGTTGGGGGTACTCGAGGACTGGAGTTGAGAAACATTGAACTATGGGATATATTTATGAACTTTTTTTTTTTTCTTACTAGTAATGGTAGCGTCAGTATTTTGAGCAAGTGTGAACAAGCCCAAATGCCTCCAGACACAATATGTATTCTGCTACATGTTTGTGGTAGAAAAAAAATCCCAGCGTCTACAAACTGTGGGATATTTTTATAGAATTTTTTTTTTTTTTACTAGTAATGGTGGAGATCAGCAACTTATAGCGGGACTGCGACATTGTTGCTGACAAATCAGACACTAAGTGACACTTATGACACTTTTTTTGGGGACCAGTGACACTAATACAGTAATTAGTGATAATACTACAGGGATGTGCGGTGAGGTCAGTGGCTGGTGAGCCACTGGCTAGTATCAGAGCCAGATACACACAGGTTACATACGCCACAATCATTTCCGCAAGAGCAATAATTCTAGCACTAGACTTCTTCTGTAACTCTATACATGTAATCTATAAAAATGTTTATGTAGCCTATGGAGATTTTTAAGTACCGAAGTTTGGCATCATTCCATGAGTGTGCACAATTTTAAAGCGTGACATGTTAGGTATCTAGTTACTCGGCGTAACATCATCTTTCACATTATACAAAAAAATTTAGCTAACTTTGCTATGTTTTTTTAATTTTATTTTTTTTTATTCATGAAACAGTTTCTTTTCAAAAAAAAAACGCATTTGAAAAATTGCTGCAGAAATACTGTGTGACATAAAAAGTTGCAATGACCAACATTTTATTCTCTATGGTGTCTGCTAAGACAATATATATAATGTTTGAAGGTTCTGAGTAATTATCTAGCAATAAAATTATGATTTTTACATGTAGGAGAGAAGTGTCAGAATTGGCCTGGGTGGCAAGGGGTAAATTACCATAAGTAATATACAAATAATTATTATATACCGTAGTACCTTCGATTACGAGCATAATTCGTTCCAGAAGCCTGCTTGTAATCCAAAGCACTTGTATATCAAAGCAAGTTTCCCCATAAGAAATAATGGAAACTGAGGTGATTCGTTCCACAACCACTGCTGGTGTATGCAGTACTGTATGTGGCCAGAAGTGCAGGGGGCACTGGTGAGTCTCGGAGACACTCGGGAACTGTTGACACTTTCAGGTGCTCCGACACACGTTACGTCTGCCCCACCCAGCTGGGAGTGTCTCCAAGTTCTTCAGCATCCCCAGACCCCTGGCCATGTACGGTAAATGTCAGAAACCATGCATTAGACTGAGACAGAAGTACAGATAAATGACACTTGTTTAATAATAATAATAAAAAAAAAGGTAAAAAGCGTAAACATAGTCAAAACATAGCCAGAGTTCAGGAATCGTAACGGATAGTCAGGCAAGCCAAAACGTCAGGGAGCCAGAAGGAATGGCAGCCAAGCAAGTCTTTAACAGGAACACAGGAGAGCGTCTCTAGAGATGTAACCAAGGCAGAGATCATCTGGACTGGACGGCTTAACCACTTACAGACCGGACCATTTTGCTGGTCAAAGACCAGACCACTTTTTGCGATTCGGCACTGCGTCGCTTTAACTGACAATTGCGCGGTCATGCAACGTGGCTCCCAAACAAAATTGGCGTCCTTTTTTCCCACAAATAGAGCTTTCTTTTGGTGGTATTTAATCACCTCTGCGGTTTTTATTTTTTGCGCTATAACCAAAAATGGAGCGACAATTTTGAAAAAAACGCATTATTTTTTACTTTTTGTTATAATAAATATCCCCCAAAAATATATATAAAAAAAAAAATTTCCCTCAGTTTAGGCCGATACGTATTTTTCTACATATTTTTGGTAAAAAAAATCGCAATAAGCGATTATTGATTGGTTTGCGCAAAAGTTATAGCGTTTACAAAATGGGATAATTTTATGGCATTTTTATTAATAATTTTTTATTATTTTTTTTTTTTACTAGTAATGGCAGCGATCAGCGATTTTTATTGCGACTGCGACATTGTGGGGGACCCATCGGACATTTTTGACACATTTTTGGGACCATTGTCATTTATACAGTAATCACTGCTATATAAATGCAGTGATTCCTGTGTAAATGACACTGGCAGTGAAGGGGTTAACCAGTGGGTGGCAGTGTAGGGGTTAAGTGTTCCTAGGGGTGTGTTACTAACTGTGGGGGGGTTGGGCTTTTAGTGAACACTGATCTCTGCTCCAATCACATGGAGCAGAGATCAGCGTCACTAGTTGCTAGGCAGAATGGAGAAATGCTGTTTACAATGGCATTTCTTCATTCGGCCGCCCCGTGAGACGATCGCGGGTATGCCCGCGGCGATCGAGTCCGCGGGACCCACGACCGGACTCACGGGGGTCCCGAACCAGCACTATGGCGCGCTCCCGATGGCAGGGCGGCAAATTTAAAGGGACGTACAGGTACGCCCATTTGCCTGCCCGTGCCATTCTGCCGACGTACATCGGCGTGCGCTGGTCGGGAACTGGTTAAGTAGGCAGGACCAAGAAGCAGGATCATCAAAAGGTGAGTCACTGTGGAGAGATAGGAGCTGGAAATTAGCTGACAGCTGAGCGGCCAGCTCAGAGAAGGAAGGGCTGGGCCCAGCCCTGACAGTACCCCCTCCTCAACGACCCTGACCCCTCGGACGACCACCAGGCTTGAGGGGAAAACGTCTATGGAAAGGAGGAGAACAGGGGCATGTACGTCTGGGGATGGGACCCAAGAGCGTTCCTCCAGACCGTACCCTTTCCAATGCACCAGGTACTGCGCTTACGGGAGTCAACAATGGACTGTACTTCATACTCTTCATGGTTCTCAACCTGAACAGGGGGAAGACGTGGCACCGAGGTGGTAAAGCTATCTCAGACCAAAGGTTTTAATAAGGAGACATGAAATAGATTTGAGATATGCATATTAGAAGGAAGGTCTAATGCATAAGCCACTGGTTTAATCCTGCAAAGAATACGGAAAGGCCCAATAAACCGAGGTGCGAACTTCAGAGAGGTTGCGAGATAACAGCCAGACCCTGTCCCCAACCTGGTAGGACGGTGCAGGCAGGTGTCTGCGGTCAGCATGGAGTCTGTACCTATCATTAGCATGTCGCAAAGCCTCATCGACTTCGTAGAACTTGCCCAAGTTCTACAAAGACCACAGAGATGCTCCTCTAATGCAGGAATACTCTGCGGAACAAAAGAGTCATGCCCTGTACACAAAGGCCAAAAGGCATTACGAGGTAATGCCTGTTCTGGTATTAAATGCAGTTTTCCACTTGTCATCCTCCTTAATCGTCATGAGCTTGTAAGCCCCTCTCAAATCAAGCTTTGTGAAAACCGTTGCTCCCTTGAGGTGGCCAAATAACTCAGTATTCAATGCATTGGATAGGCATTCTTAATTGTGAAACGATTGAGACCCCTATAATCAATACGAGATCAGTTCATCACTCTTCACAAAGAAGAAACCAGCACCAGCAGGAGACGAGAATTTGCTGATGAAACCTCGAAAAAGTGCGTCTGCAACATACTCCCCCATGGCCTTATCCTCCAAGACCGACAAAGGGTAAACCCAGCCACGAGGGGATATGACACCAGGTTGAAGGTCAATTGCGCAATCATGGGACTGGTGCGGAGGCAACTGATTGTATGATTGTGCAATTGACCTTCCGGTTTGACCTTTGTCAAAGACATCGCTAAAATCGCGGTACTCCTTTGGCAGGGAGGAGAGTGAAGAGGTGCACAGGACCTTGGCTACCTTCTGGAAGCATATCTTACTGCATTGTGGCGACCAGGAGAGAACTTCAGCATGGAGCCAATCAAAAGAGGGGTTGTGCCGGTAACCAAGGATAACCAATAACCAGTGGTGACAAAATAACTTGGAATTGGATTATCTCATGGTGAAGAGCTCCTACGGCCATGGACAACGGAACAGTCTCATGAGTCACATGGGCAGGCTGTAAAGGTCTCCCATCAAGAGCCTCGGTGGCAAGTGGACTGTCATGCAGCTGCAGTGGAATCGAGTGCTTTGATACAAAGGCAGCATCAAGCCCAAGAAAGGGTATCCAAAAACAGGGGCTTATCCTTCTGGTTAACTGGGGACGAAACAATGCCACCTAAGGTCTATCCATGACAGGACCTCAAGGTTCCCTGGACGGGTAGGACAAGACTTCAAAAAGTGGCCTGCCTGGCCACAATAAAGGTACAATCTCTCCCTTCTCCTAAGGGTTCTCTCAGAGACGCGTAAAACCCAAGTGCATGGGTTCACCTTCATTGACCGACTTAGTACCAGGAGGCATGGGAGGTGAGGGAGGCAAGGGTGGGACTGCAAAGCTCGGAGACAAATGTACAGTAGGCTTCCACAAGCGCTCCTTAAAAGAGTCTTTCTCTGAGTCTGGAGTCAATGAGGATGGCAAACGTGATCAACTTCTCCAGCTCAGTGGGTATATTTTGGGCTGCTATCTCATCCTTGATGGTTTTCAAAAGACCATGAGAAAAAGCAGCCACTGTTGCCAGAGTACGGAATTCAATGGTGTAATCGGCAATAGTTCTCATACTCTGATGGACATGAGGCACTTGGCAGCAGAAGCGGAGCATGCGGGAACATCAACTACCCTTTTAAAAGAAGCCACAAACTTAGGGCGACTCAAGACAACAGGTTTTTGTGTCTCCCATAGAGGGTTTGCTAAGGCATCTCAGAAAGCAAAGATATCACAAAACCTACTTTGCTTCTGTTGGTGGGAAACGCCTGGGGCAGCATCTCAAAGTATATCTCAACCTGATTGAGAAACCCTCTGCATTGGACTGGATCGGCCCCAAATCGCTGGGTATGCGGAGTGGAACCAGACATACCTCCTTATAGAGGTAATACTCAAGGCAGGTGCCTGCAAGAGACTGGAGCAGCAGCAGGGACAGCCTGGAACACAGGTTGTACTGGAGCAGCCACAGTGGCAGATTCCAGGTGACTTATGCATTGACATAACTCCACAGATCTTAAACAGTATGGTTACCTGCTGATTCAGCACAATCCACAGACAGCTAAACTCTCCAATGACGGGGAAGTTAAAGGCTACGTTCACATTCGCATTTTGGCCCGACAGCGGGTACCTCCGAGAGCCTCCAGCTAGGGGAGTGTCAGAATCTAAGGGGAGGCCGAGATGCTGAGAGGGCTCCCCTTGTGGCCGAGTGCAGCACAACCCTGAAGATGACACAGGGATGTGGTGCCCACAGTAGCACAGGTTGCCTGGTAGCAGCAGCAGATGATAAGAGCTGGGTAAACAAGTCTCCGGAGGCAACTGTGCAAGGAAGTCCAGGAGAGAGATAACAGAAGTCCAATAGCAGGGTCAAGGCCAGGCCGAGGGTCAAACACAGAAGATCAGTCCTGAGATCGGAGCAACGGGTCCTGAGCTGAAGACCGGAGAGCAGGAGCCAAAGCCAAGCCGAGATCGGGTGCAGGGAGCAGGCAAGGGACATCGGGTACAAGCCAGAGGTAGGAGCCAGGAGAACAACAGGAGCAGGTCAAACAAGCTGGGTCGGTACACAGGAGATCAGACAGCAGGAATCACGGACACAGGTACACAGGAGAAGCTGACAATAATCCAGCGATGCGGCACTGTCAGGTGAACATTTAAATAGGCAATGTGCCTAGGTCACGTCGTGTGCGCGCCATAGCGTTCGTAAGCCTACGACGTGTAACGTTATACGTTCGTATCACACCGCGTACTCGCACTCGATCAGACGTAACGTCGGGCGTTCGTCTTGGAACCACATTGCGCCTCCGTGTGCGCTGACGCGCGTTAACACGAACGTACCTCGCAAGGTTGCGCCTATTTCCCTGACAGGGAGTCCCAGCGATTAGCCGTGGGAGGCAGCCTTATTGAAAGCAATGAGAGGCTGTTGGCTCCCACAGCTAATTTTGGTCACTCGCATGTAATTTCTGGGCAGCAATCACCTGTGAATGATCAGCCCTGGGCGCAGATAAGAGACCAACTGAGGGAACATAGAACAAAAGAAAGGACTAAAGCTGGCCATAGATGGATTGAAATCTGGCTAGCAGGAGTCTTAGGATAGGACCACCGTTTACAGAGGTGTGTTAGTATGGTGTGTATCCTCCCTTTATCTTTTCAGTTGTGTGCAACTAAGACTTGGTTTTATTTAAAATGTTAGAAATGGGTTTTAAAACAGACCCCTTTGCTGACTGGCATATTTAAGTGAGAGAGATTTGTGAATTTACGGGGAAATTAGTTAGCACGGATGGTCAGGGATTCATTATTGTGATGGGAACCTTCCCAGAGTCCCAAATAAAATGTTATATATTAGAAAAAAAAGATATTGGCAATGCCTATCTACCACTCTTCTTTTAATACATATCTTTTTTTCAAGTGCCCCTTTACTCCTTTAATGCTGTTCCTTATAATCCCCGGAGGTGGAGCTCCCAGGACAGCAGTAAATAGGCACCTGGTGGTCAAGCGTGTATAGTATTCCTAAGCATCCCTGTTACTGAGATGGCTTCATTGTCTGTTATTCTTTGTACAACAATATTCCCACTTTTCTACCATTCTATCTGTATTGTCAGTTATCTTGCGTTTTTATTTTTGTGATATTCTGTGGAATCTAACTCAGTGGTAGTGGTGTTTTCAATGAGCCAGTCAGAACTATATTTTAGGATTTGTCGGCCCACTTTAAATAAACGAAAATACATTTCAAAATAGTTGCTCTCATAGGGTTTTCAGCTTCATACATCATTTAAAGCAAAACAGGAAAAAAACTAAATAATACCAAGCCTCTTGTCTCCTCCTCTTCGCAGGATTGTTCATGCCTTGTGCCCTGATCCTCCAGACTGACTGAAACAGCCCACCTGTGCTCACGTACACAAGTGGTACCTTTCTCAGCTCTTAGACTCTCTGTCCATTTGGCCTTTCTCAGTCAGAGCTCCCTGCTCACTGTGGTCTCCCAGTCCTCTGGATTTGCTCAGCTTGACTCTCTCTGTCCGCTAGACTCGCTCAGTGGCGTTGAGTCTCTTAGTCCCCTAAACTCGTTCATACGTCTTGACTCTCTCAGTCCCCTAGGCATACTCAGATGTCTTGACTTGCTCAGTCGTCTCGACTCTCTGTCCCCTAGACTGACTCAGTCGTCTCGACTAGCTCAGTAGTCTGTACTCTGACCCTTAGACTCGCTTAGTCGTCTCAACGCTCTGTGTCCCCTAGACTCACTGAGTCATCTTGACTTTCTCTATCCCCTAGACTCATTCAGTTGTCTCGACTCTCTTGGTCCCCTAGACTTGCTTAGTCATCTTGACTTTCTCTGTCCCCGAGACTCGCTCAGTCTTCTGGACTCGCTCAGTCATCTTGACTCTCTCAGTGCCCTAGACTCACTCAGTTGTCTCGTCTCTCTCAGTCTCCGAGACTTGCTCAGTTGTCTTAACTCGCTCAGTCGTCTTGACTGTCTCAGTCTCCTGAACTCGCTCAGTCGTCTCGACTTTCTCAGTCCCCTAGATTCGTTTAGTTGTCTTGACTGTCTCTGTCCCCTAGACTTTCTCAGTTGTCTTGACCCTCTTTGTCCCCTAGACTCGCTCAGTCATCTTGACTCTCTCTGTCCCCTAGACTCGCTGAGTCATCTTGATTCTCTCAGTGCCCTAGACTTGCTCAGTTGTCTCGAATCTCTCAGTCCCCTGGACTCGTTCTCTTATCTCAAACTTTCTCAGTCCCCTAGACTCGCTTAGTTATCTTGACCCGCTCAGTCGTCTTGACTGTCTCAGTCCCCTGGACTTGCTCAGTCATCTCGACTTTCTCAGTCCCCTAGACTCTCTCAGTTGTCTTGACCCTCTCTGTCCCCTAGACTCTCTCAGTTGTCTTGACTCTCTCTGTCCCCTAGACTCTCTCAGTTGTCTTGACTCTCTCTGTCCCCTAGACTCTCTCAGTTGTCTTGACCCTCTCTGTCCCCTAGACTCTCTCACTTGTCTTGACCCTCTCTGTCCCCTAGACTCTCTCACTTGTCTTGACCCTCTCTGTCCCCTAGACTCTCTCAGTTGTCTTGACCCTCTCTGTCCCCTAGACTCTCTCAGTTGTCTTGACCCTCTCTGTCCCCTAGACTCTCTCAGTTGTCTTGACTCTCTCTGTCCCCTAGACTCTCTCAGTTGTCTTGACCCTCTCTGTCCCCTAGACTCGCTTAGTTGTCTCGACCCACTCTGTCCTCTAGACCAGTGTTTCTCAATTCCAGTCCTCAAGTACCCCCAACAGGTCATGTTTTCACGATTTCCCTCAGATGAAACGGCTTTTGTAATTACTAAGGCAGTGAAACTGATCAAATCACCTGTGCAGAATAATGGAAAGCCTGAAAACATGACCTGTTGGGGATACTTGAGGACTGGAGTTGAGAAACCTTGCCCTAGACTTTGTCAATTATCTCAACTCTCTCTCTGTTCCCTAGACTCACTCAATTGTCTTGATTCTCTCTGTCCCCCCAGACTTGCTCAGCTGTCTCAACTCTCACAGTCCTCTCGACACAGACCCACCTGACACCAGAATGGAGTTCTGTCTGCTGAGTGTAGCACACCAGTCTTCTTATGGGAGCTGCTAGCTATGGCCAAGCCCATCCTTATAAAGGCTTTGTGCACCTGTACACACACCTGCTGGTCTCCGTGGCTGCAAGTTTGAGCTTTCTTGCTAACTTTATTTCCGGTCCTTTGAATGCCCTCTATGGTCACCTGTAGTTCATTGTTTTCTGTGATGGTTACAGACCCCCTGAATTGTTATTAATCTGTAGTAAGCATTGCCTTAAAAACCCAGGAAGGCTTGTACCCTAAATGGACAGCATCCCCTGAGGAAGCCCAGAAAGTGAGGTGAAACATGTTGGGAACTCCATCTAAAGTGCTGTATCCATAAAAACTATGTTCTATGTACTTGCCATAATTGTTTTTAGACAATTTTTTTTATCTCTGTTTAAATAAAATATATTTTATATTATTCTTCAAGATCACTGTATCTTACTTGCACCTTATAAATCACACAAATTCGTCTGTATCTATTCAATAATGGGATGTGGAGCTAAAAAGAGTGATTTGCATGTGGCTAGAAATCGATACCTGCTGGTCTCCAGTAAGACCTGAACACTGGGTTGAATACTTCTTCCCTGCCAAAGCTCTTGGACGCCTCCAAACTCTGGAACCCAATCCAGGAATACCAAAACCCAGAAAAAGCTGAACAACCACCTTTCTCCACTCCGAATCAATATTCTGGAGCCCCGCACTCTGCATTTGTGTGAACCCTGTGTTACTTTTGCTTACTTTTACACAGTGGCAAGGCCTCACACTGTCACATTAAGTAAACATCAAGTTGCTCGCTCCTGTTTGCTGATCATTCAGCTGATACTGTTACATACATTTTTTTTTTTTTAAACGCATTGTAGTCACTGTACTAATGAGTGCTGGCTGCATTTAGAAATTTGTATTGCTTTCATCATAGGAACATTGTGGAAATCTCAAGGCTTTCTTGCAAATGTAACTAGAGTTGCCAAAGCATTCTCAGAGCTTTTGATCCACGTTTATTGCTTTAATTTAGCTAAGTGGTTACTGAGTTACTGTGTATTGAAGTCGGAATTCATTGTTGATTTCTTTAATGCTTTGGTTGCAAAAAACTGGTATACTGCGATGCTGCATGTAACAGGAACTGGTTGGCAGCTTATTGCAACAGTGTGGAAAATCAGGGGGTAGTACAGACTTCCACAGTATAGTGTTTCCCAATGTCTCTTATCTGATGTGACTTTTAAAGAGAAACAGTTAGGACTGGGCTCATATACAAATCTAAAGATTCTGTCTTTAATTAAACCCAAAAACAAATATTTAATATATGGCAGCTTATCACTTTTTAGATGTGGAGGCTGCATTAGTTTTCTCTTTTTAGGCTAGCTTTCTTTTAATTTCACCTGGGGATCCTGCCAGTAAGTCTGTTGTTTTTTCAACAAAACAAGCTGTCTCGCAGATGCAGCAGTTAGAGGATTGAGACAAACCATTTAATACTGACATGAGTGCTTCCAGTGACCAGATTTTTATTTGTGTAAAACCTTTATCCTAAAAGGAAAAAAACACCTGTTTGCTGTAGCTGCTTATAAAGTGTGTGTGTGTGTACCCATCTTTACAGCGGCCAAAGCTATTCATAGCTATTCGCATGCAATTGCTCACACAGCGATTACCTGCGGATGATCGGCTCTAGACATAGACAGTCTGCGTCCAGGGCTGACCATCTATAGGTAACTGCTGCATGAGCCCTCTTAGGGCTTGTTCACACGGATGGTCGAAGGGATGTAAAAGCAGACAGTTGAGCAGCGGTATGACTACCCACCTGAGCAAGGAGATGCAGCAACTAAGGGATGTAAACATGCTATGGCTGCAATGCTTTGCTTCGCAACTGCAGAAAAAATTACATGGCATGTAACATTTGTCAGGCAGTAAAATTGCTGAATGTGTTACCGGCCTCAAAATGTGAATTAAGAGAGCCGATGATTGTAGACGCGATGAGATAAGGTGATCAGCTTGGCGTGGACTGCAAAGAATCACACAAACAGCATGAGATATGACCACTGACTTTATGGCTGGAAGTAGTTTCATTTTAACATAACAATACATCTTTTACATTTTTATAGTCACATGTTTTTCACCATTAACAATATATAATAGAGATTTTAACTAAAGTATTTTAAAACGTAGTTACAACAATGAACATTACTATATTTTAATAACATATATATATCCCTGTTATTCAGTGTTATAGATAATTATCTTTATCTCTCTGGTACACTTTAACTGTGCAATAATCATACTGGCAATGCATTGCTTTAATATAAATAGTATCTTGGTAGTACTCTCTTTTAACCACTAGATGGTGCACATTGCATGTCTGTATGATGTAATGCATAAGCTTTACATACAATCGTTTTTTTTATATTAATAACAGAAACCATGTGCTTTCTAATCTATGCAATTTTCAATAAATCAGGTTTAAATATACCTATTTAGAACGGTTTAGTGCTTATAATAGGCATTTGTTCTGACTAATGCAGTATTTTCATGTTCTTATGCCCTTTTCACTTGTTTCTCACACATGCTGTTCTAAACTTCTAATTACAGCAAATCTATAGCATAAAATCTGCTGAGACTTTTTCTGCATCTGCTCAAGATGTTTAGGAATCTTTCTATCACAGGTTAATACAGATTAGGAACAATTTAGAGTACATACCTGCAAAGAATCACACAAACAGCATGAGATATGACCACTGACTTTATGGCTGGAAGTAGTTTAATTTCCAGTCACATGGTGTGTGGCCTTATATAGACTCTTCTCTGCCATCTCCTGGTTATTAATAGAATAGAACTCGCTCAGTTGTCTCGACTCTCTCAGGTTCCGAGACTTGCTCAGTTGTCTAGACTCTCTCAGTCCCCTAGACTTGCTTGGGCGTCTTGACTCTCTTAGTCCCCTAGACTCACTCAGTCCCCTAGACTCACTCAGTCCCCTAGACTCACTAAGTAGTCTTGACTCTGTCCCCTAGACTCACTCATTCATCTCGGCTCACTCAGTCATCTCAAATATGTCTGTCCCCTAGACTCACTTAATATTCTTGACTCGCTCAGTCCCCTGGACTCGCTCAGTCACCTCGACTTTCTCAGTCCCCTAGACTCAGTTGTCTTGACCGTCTCAGTTCCCTGGACTCGCTCAGTCACCTCGACTTTCTCAGTCCCCTAGACTCACTTAGTTGTCTTGACCGTCTCAGTCCCCTAGACTTGCTCAGTTGTCTTCACTTTCTCAGTCCCCTAAACTTGCTCAGTTGTCTCAACTTTCTCAGTCCCCTAGTCATCTTGACTCGCTCAGTAGTCTTGACTTTGTCTGTCCCCTAGACTTACTTAGTCATCTCGACTCTCTCTGTCCCCTAGACTCACTCAGTCCTCTAGACTTTCTGTCCCATAGACTTGCTGAGTTGTCTCGACTCTCTCAGGCCCTGAGACTCTCTCAGTCCCCTTGACTCTCTCAGTCCCCTTGACTCTCTCAGTCCCCTTGACTCGCTCAGTCCCCTTGACTCGCTCAGTCCCCTTGACTCATGCAGTCATCTTGACTCACTCAGTAGTCTCGACTCACTCAGTCCCCTAGACTCACGCAGTCATCTCGACTTGCTCAGTATTCTCGACTCTCTCTGTCCCCTAGACTCACTCAGTTGTCTCGACTCTCTGTCCCCGAGACTCGATCAATTGTCTTGACTTGCTTAGTTGTCTTGACTCAATCCCGAGACTCGCTTAGTTGTCTCGGCTCTCTCAGTCCTGAGACTCACTCAGTTGTCTTGACTTTCAGTCCCTGAGACTCATTTGGTTGTCTTGACTGTCTCTGACTGCAACCCATTCAAGTGAAAGCGAGTCACCATTTTTAGTAAAAAAAAACACCGCCTGTCAAACGTCCTATACAAAGCCTGTTCTCTTTTTATTGCTTTTTTTTTATGGGAAATATCTGGTGTTTCTGCCAGTCCTTCTGCTTTCCTATTGGTCTGTCCTCTAGCTGTGCTGGAACTTGGCCTGCTTTCCTCCAGAGATCAGACTTGTCCTGACATGCCCCCCCCCCCCACAGCCATTCACTGGGAAGACTAGTGTGCTACTGTCTCTCCTCCTCTAGCTTTCTGAGCTGTTAATGTGAATGAGAACAGAGGGAATGTGATCACTTATAAAAAAGGGGAAAAAAAGTATTTAGAAAGTACATGGCCTGAAGCTGAGTGAACCTAGGAGGAGGAACAGCATGACTGGGGCCTGCAGAAGAGGTGGAGTTTTAGCAGGTGATTGTGATAGGCTGCAGTCTGCTTAGTAGATTGAAGAGTTCAAGGAAGAGGGCGTGTCCTGTAATGGGTAGAGAGGAGGGGGGGGTGTTGGAAAAGTACAACAGAAAAGTTGTTTATAAACTGACTATATACTACATATGCATTATGCCTGTCTAAGCAGCAGGTGGCGCTGTAGTGTTATAGTATATAGTTATGTTATCTATGATATAACAGGATGTTTGTCTACCCTCTATGTACATGGATTCTCTTTGTTCCTGTGTTTATGTGTCTCCATTCTGTAAAGACATGCATTGATAAGTCATATTACCGCATACAGCAAACTTTCAGCATGATTTCAATACTCCACTAACGGGGGGGGACCATGTCACAGCTCAGTCAGAGCTTATCACAGCATCAGACAGTTTTCTCCTTTGTTCCTGGACTTCACCTGTAGGCAGAACACAATGTTGGTGACTTGGCCAACATGCTGTCCCAGCTTAGCTCTGCGGCTGTGGCCAGAGGCCATGAGTGGCAGCAAGACAATCTATCAGACTTATTGCAGGAGCCCAGGCAGGTGTTTCCTGGGCCCTCTTTTAGTCACCCGCGTACTAGGAGGTCTAGGCCTTCTGAGCACTTCATTCCTGAGTCTGGGAGCCCCTCAAGGGACCCTCTGAACCCACCAGCCAAGCGCATGTCTGCTTCCCCTGGTGTGCGAGTCAGGAAAAAAACCCTGTCTATGGTATCTGGCACCCACTCCCCTGCCCTCACACCTTCACAGTGTGGGTGGTGCGGCCTGGCGTGGGAGTGGCGGATGTTGGCTAGGTCCCGGGAGCGGCCAGGGCATCCAGACATCACAGAGTGTGCGCCGCAGATGGAGCTGGGCATTGGCTGGTGAGGCTTTCTCCACCCCTCACAGAGCCCGGGAGGAAAGGGAGTGCCCGGGGTTCCAGTGTTGTGGGGCGGCTGTTGACATCATCAGTGGGTGCCAGTCGGACTCTCGGGCCGGCAACTGCACCGTGGAGCCTGCTGAGGGGAGAAAGCGACCGCGTGGCTTGGTGAACAGAGCCGGTCTAAAGGGGTGCTCAGTGGCTCTGAAGATGTTGAACTCCTGCATGCTGCACGGGGATCCAGATCTGTGGCTAAATGTCCTGATGGACAGAAGCAGCCAGGTGAGCCTTTTGTTTCATTACCTCTTTCTTGTTCTTATTCAATCTCTATTCAAGGGTGTTCTGGGGGGGGTTTATGCCCTGTACACACGGTCTGACATTCCGACGACAAAATCCGTGTAATTTTTTTCGATGGATTTTGGCCCAAACTTGTCTTGCATACACACGGTCGCACAAAGTTGTCGGAAAATGTGTTTGTTCAGAACGCGGTAACATAGAACACGTACGGCATGGATTATAAATGGGCCAGTAGCCAATAGCTTTTGTCTCGTAATTTATTCTGAGCAGGCGTGGCACTTTGTCCGTTGGAATTGTCTACACACGATCGGAATTTAAATGATCGGATTTTGTTGTCGGAAAAATTTTAGATCCTGCTCTCAAGCTTTGTGTGTCAGAAATTCCAATGGAAAAAGTGTGATGGAGCCCACACACGATCGACAACAAGATCCGCTCGCACATTTTCTATCGGAAAGTCTGACCGTTAGTACAGGGCATTAAGTGACAGCGCAGCAGGGATTGGGTGTGGGACTGTCGGATTCCTCCGGTCAACGGCTGCCAGCGTCTGTGGTAACTACAGCCGATAAGGCTTCAGATAACAAAGCGGCTGACAAAGGAGTCTCCGGGGTACGTCTGGCAAATGCTGCAAAGATGCGATGTGTATGTGTGTTTTGAAGGCCTTTGGGTGCGCATCTAAAACCACTTGTGAAGGAGCGTATATGGAAGGGAGAGTATATGGAAATGTATTTCTTTGTTGCCATTGGAGAAATTTAACTTTACAGTTAGACCAGATGAATGTAAAATGGAGGAAGAAAACAGTGGTATCGGTTGATTACCCATATGTTCTCAAACTGTTTGCAGGCATGTGCAATTTTAGCTACTGTCGTTGGGGAAAAAGGCCCCTGAGAATTGCTCCCCCCCTTTTTATTTTGTTATCTGGACTCTATCGGCGAAGCCCGGCGAGTTTATGGGGGGGGGGTTGCTTGGTTTCGCTATGACAAGCAGTTTTGTCAGTGCAAGGCAGTCCTCTTTTTTACGGTGGGACCACAAAAATGTCATTCTCTGGATGAAACTGATGTCATCTCCACAGAGTTCAGTTCCTCTCTTTCAGGGTGGGGCTGAGGGTGCGGTAGCCTCTTCACAACTGGCCACAAATCGTAGGGGGTTATGTTGGCAATTCAATGTCGGATCTTGCAAGTTTGGCATGACTATTCAGGATATTGAGGGTCTCATGCACTGTCCAGATGCTTCAAGCATGGAAAAAGGAAAGGGAGGTGACACTGGAAAGAGGGAAATGAAGGTGTAAAGATGGCGCCTTTCCTAAAGCGTTATTCTAACAGGAAGGCAGCTTGTGTGTTGCAGTTGGGTTTCTCGTAGGGTTTTTTACTTAGTTACTGGTTGTTCCTCCTATGGCTGATAGGTTGCAGTCACCTCGTTTACTTCCAATGGTCGTTTTCAAGAAAACTTTTCAAAGTGGTTGCTTTGGGTCACATGGCTGGTCCCCTTTTGATTCACTGCCAGTATTTCCCCTTTGGATTTTATCCACAAAAAAGAACCAAATAAATTACACCTCACTCATCACTTGTTGCATGCTAAAGGGGGTTCAGTGAATAATGCCATTGATCTGGAGCTTTGGTGTCCTATGCTTCTTTTGATATGGCAGTGTCGGGGGTTCCTAGGTATGGTAAAGGTATGTTGTTGGGCAAAACTGATATTGTGGCAGCCTTTCGTTGATTTCCAGTATATCCCAGTTGTTGCCATCTGCTGGGTTGCAAATGGCAAGGGCAGAATTTTGTTAATAGATGTTTACCAATGGTCTGTGCTATTTCTTGTTTGTTGTTTGAAATGTTTAGTTCCTTTTAGGAATAGGCGGTTCGGGATGTTTCTGGCCTAATTTAGTCATTCATGATTTCCTGCGCATTGGGCCTGCTGGAAGTACTATCTATGCCTCACTTTTGCCCACGGTCCACCATGTTTTCCAATTTTTTAGTGTGCCATTGGCCCCTAACAAGACTGAGGCCACTGAGTTGTGGTTTCTGGGTATTGCCATCGACACCGTGGCGATGGAATGTCATTTGCCTTTGGACAAATTTGAAGATCTGAAGGGGACGGTTTCTACCAAATTAAACTTCATGCTGTACAATCTCTCTTGGGCAAGTTTAATATTGTTTGTTGTAGTATGCCCATGGGGCACGTTTTTTTCGTAGACGACTGGCAGCTGCTACAGCTGGGATTAAGGAGCCACATCCTTCTATTGGGCCGGGGTGGGATCAGCGTGAGGACTTGCGAGTGTGGGTTTAATTTCTGGTTTCTTACAGTGGTCTTTCTCTTTGGCTGGAGCAGGTGATTTCCAATTTTTTGATCTAGACCTGTTCATTGACATAGCGGGCACTGCTTGTTATGGAACCTGCTGTCTGGGTCGTTGGAGTGCTGATAGTTGGTTTAGTGCGTAATTTAGGCTGTTCGGGGACTGTTTTTCCCATTGTACTCTCCACGAAATTGTGCACGTTCCAGGAGTTGATAACTCCTGGCTGATGCTTTGTCTCGTTTCCAGTGGAACAGATTCCATCAGTTGGCACTGGAAGGGGAGCAGCGTTGAATTCCATGCCCCAAGAAGCTGTGGAGCATTGTATTGCCGCTTCCAAGTTCTCTATTCGTCATACAGTATGTGCGCAACTTGGTCCTCATACTGCAGGGTGTCAGGAATGGAGCGATCTGGTGAATGAGGACGGGGGTGTTCTTGTAAGGACGATGATGTACATGTGGTTTTTCCGCCTATAAGGTTACCTTGTTCTCGGCCATCTTTGTGCTGGCCTATTTTTTGGGGGGGGGGATTTTCGGGTGGGGGAATTGGTAAGCTGTAACAAACGTAGTGAGGGTGGTTTGAGCATACAGGATGTGTGGTTACGGGACACTACTTGGGTATTCTGTTAAAATCTAACACTGATCAGTCGGGGAGGGGTTCTTGGATTGAGTTGTGGGGTTCCCTCTTCTCCAGTTTGCCCTGTCCGGTTGTGTTTTTTTTTTCACGGTTTTGGGCAAATCTTCCTGGGAGTTTTCTTTATGCATACGGAAGGGACAGCAATGTCTCGATTCCAGTTTAGGGTGGTGTTCAGGAAATACCTGTTGTCTACTGGTTGGAGTGCAGAGAACTGTTCTTCTCATTACTTTATCTGTTGGGATGGGCTAAGTTGTGTGGTCCGATATAGTTGCCAAGTCTGTGTGGCGTATGGCTCGCTCTGTTAAAAAATTCAACAAAGCCAAGATAAAGGTGAACTAGGAGGTAGCAAGTTTTTTTGCAGGAGGGTATTTAGCGGGCCTTCCAGTGTGGGGGGCAACATGTGCGTAAGGTGTCACGCTCATGTGCTGTGGCAGGGGTTCTGTTGGGTCTTTGAAGGTGGTGCTGGTTAAATAATTGTGGGTTGGGCCCATCTGAGGTATGGGTATCCTTTCCTAACAATACGGTGGTAACATTGGGGTATTAATTAGGTTGTATCTGGTAGTGCGTACATGGTTATTTGTCCCTGAGCCGGTGTAGTTGTGGCTGGGGGCCTTTGATTGGATGGCAGATACAACCGGTTAATCGTGAGTAGGTATGAGCTCAGGCGTGTTCGCATGGAACACGTGCAGAGCCCGCCAGGAAGTCGGCGCAGCGCTGCGCTAATCACAGGCAGTGAGACATTGCCCGATCTCTGCAGCCGCGCATCGGGGCAATGTCTGACTGCCTGTGATTCCTGGCGTGCTCTGCACGTGTTCCATGCGAACACGCCTGAGCTCATCCCTAATCCTGAGTATATAGGCCTTCAAAGACCTTAGACCGGGCATTAGATGAGGTTGGTTTATTTGTTACGCATTGACTGTATTATATGCATTAAACTTGTTTTGTTGTGAATCTTGTATTTAATGGTTTGTAATAAAAGGCTGCTATGGCCATTCGACTCCAAATAAAATGTGTCGTCTGGTCATTTTGGAAGGAGGATGGGTCAAGTGTTTAATGTTTTATAGATAATCTGAGCCTCTGCACTCTGCAGGTCATGTTTTTTTTATATGTATACACAAATGTTTTGCCTTTCGTTTCTATTTTAAACAGAATGGTTTGTTTTACAAGGTGGGGGTTTACATATACTTTAACATTATTTGTGAATCCAGTTCAAAGCACAGGATGTTACAAGGACACAGTATTTTTGGCAAGATCGACCTTACTCGCAGAAGAGAACTAAAAAAAAAAAATCTAAGGATTGCTAATTTGCAATATAATTAGTTTATTTTTTGTGTTTATATATACGTATAAAGTAAGGATGAGCTCAGGCATGTTCGCACAGCCCACGTGCAGAGCCCGCCAGGAAGTCGGCACGGCGCTAATCACAGGCAGTGAGACATTTCCCGATCTCTGCAGCTGCGCATCGGGGCAATGTCTCACTGCCTGTGATTAGCGCAGCGCAGTGCCGACTTCCTGGCGGGCTCTGCACGTGGGCTGTGCGAACATGCCGGAGCTCATCCTTAGTATAAAGTATCTGGGCCCCTTATTTAACCACTTGCCAACCGCTGCATGTACATTTACGTCGGTAGAATGGCACGGCTGGGCAAATGGGTGTACAGGTATGTCCCTTTGAATTTGCTGTCGTGTGGTTACGCGCGCTCTGCCGGTAGTTCTGTGAGTAGGATCGTGGGTCCCACGGACTCTATATCCGCGGGGATACCGGCGATCACCTCACGGAGCTGAAGAACGGGGAGATGCTAATGTAAACAAGCATCTCCCCATTCTGCCTAGTGACACTGTCACTGAATGAATGAATGAAATACTTGTATAGCGCACAATGCGAACTGAATCGCCTCTAGGCTATGATCAGTGATGTGTCACACACAGCCCCTCCCCCTAACAGTTAGAATCACTCCCCAGGACACACTTAACCCCTTCCTAACCAGCTAGTGGTTAACCCCTTCACTGCCAGTGTCATTTTTACAGTAATCAATGCAATTTTAACCACTTGCCGCCCACCCTATAACAAAATGACAGTGGCAAATTGGTTTCATAATACTGACCGGACATCATATGGCGTGATCAGGATTTTGAGCCGCTGCGCACCCCCGGGGGGGGGGGGCGCATCGTGGCAATCGTTGTTGCGGGGTGTCAGTCTGACACCCTGCAACTACGATCTCGGTAAAGAGTCTCCGACGGAGACTCTTTACCACGTGATCAGCCGTGTCCAATCACGTACAATGTAAATAGGAAGAGGCGCTGATCAGCTTTTCCTCACTCGCGTCTGTCAGACGCGAGTAGAGGAGAGCCAATCGGCTGCTCCTCTGACAGGGGGGGGTCTGTGCTGATCGATTATTCAGTGCAGCCCCCCTGAGGATGCCCACACTGGACCACTAGCGACGCCACCAGACCACCAGGGATGCCCAGGACAAGGTATGCCACCCTAGACCACCAGGGATTCCAGTCAGTGCCACAATGGATGCCAATCAGTGCCCATAATGGATGCCAATCAGTGCCCACAATGGGCATCACTGATTGGCATGCATTATTGTTTGGCACTGATTGGCATCCATTAGTACAGTATATTATAATACAATGACGTCTATCAGTTCCCATCTGTGCCGCCTGTCAGTGTCCATCTGTGCCACCTATCAGTGCCCATCCATGCCCATCTGTGCCGCCTACCCATGCCCATCTGTGCCGCCTACCCATGCCCACCTGTGCCGCCTACCCATGCCGCCCATCCATGCCAATCCGTGCCAGCTATCGGTGCCAATTTGTGCCACCTATCAGTGCCCATCCGTGTCGCCCATCAGTGCCGCCTATCAGTGCCCATTAGTGCCGCCTATCAGTGCCACATATCAGTGTCCATCAATGCCACCTCATCAGTGCCACTTCATTGGTGCCATCTCATCGGTGCCCATCAGTGCCACCTTATCATTGTCCATCAGTGTAACCCCAGCAGTGCCCATCAGTGAAGGAGAAAACTTACTTATTTACAAAGTTTTGAAACTGAAACAAAAAACTTTTTTTTTTCCAAATTTTCGGTATTTTTTTATTTGTTTAGCAAATACCACCAAAAGAAAGCTCTATGTGTGGGAAAAAAATGATAAAAATTTCATATGGGTACAGTGTAGCATCACCGCGCAATTGTCACTCAAAATGCGACAGTGCTGAAAGCTCAAAATTGGTCTGAGCAGGAAGGTGTTTAAGTGACCGGTATTTAAGTGGTTAAAGCACTGATCACTGTAAAAATGGCAATGGTCCCAAAAATGCGTCAAAATTGTTCGACGTGTCCGCCATAATGTTGCAGTCCTGATAAAAATCGCAGATCGCCGCCATTACTAGTAAAAAAAAAAAATTATAATAAAAATGCCATAAAACGAAACCCCTATTTTGTAGACGCTATAACTTTTGTGCAAACCAATCAATCGCTTAGTGCAATTTTTTTTTTTTTTTTATTATTTTTTTTTTTTTTACCAAAAATATGTAGAAGAATACGTATCGGCCTAAAGTGAGAAAAAATATATATATTTTTTAAATATTTTTTGGGGATATTTATTATGGCAAAATGGAAAAAAGAATGCGTTTTTTCAAAATTGTCACTTTTTTGTTTATAGCGCAAAAAATAAAAAACGCAGAGGTGATCAAATACCACCAAAAGAAAGCTCCATTTGTGGGAAAAAAAGGACGTCAATTTCGTCTGGGAGCCACGTCGCACGACCCCGCAATTGTCAGTTAAAGCGACGCAGTGCCGAATCGCAAAATGTGCTCTGGTCTTTGGCCAGCAAAATGGTCTGAGGCTTAAGTGGTTAAAGAGTACCTGTAGTTTGACAATCCTGGTCAAAACCAAATTCTTTTTAGATTTCTTACATATATAAATATATGAGAAAAAAAAGTTTGCTTATTACTTCTGCACACTGTGCTTGCGGCTTTATAATGTTTAGTGATCCTAGTGACCATTATACAGAAAGTAATAGAAAATCCCAAAGGTTGGAGGTGTTGCAGAAGCAGACGGAGATTAGGAAATTTTCCCGGGAATATCTGTTCCAGTGAAAATTGTCTTATAGGGGTTGATTTTCTAAAACACAGAGAGTGCAAAATCTGATACAGCTGTGCATGGTAGCCAATCAGCTTGTTCAATTAAGCTTTGGCAATAAAACCTGAAAGCTGATTGGTTCATATGCAGAGCTGCACCAGATTTTGCACTCTAGTTTTGGTAAATGAACCCCATAGGGTCTATCTCTTGGCTTTGGCAAGATTACTTGTGTTTTATGGGACAGGAAATAAAGGGAAATCTACCCAACATTTCTCTATTTAAAATGAAAAGAAATACACTTGCATACAAGCAAATCCGCATCTTGCATACAAAAACTTCTCCTCTGATCTACAAGTTGTAATAGCTGAGTATTGCCACTAGAGGGCAGTGTGCACCAGCCTTTGATTGTATCTTTTGTCCATCGAAACCTCCAAAATTACACTTGCACATACTGTGCTTGCAGTATATTTCTACTTTATTTCTATGTTGAGAAACCCTCCACCAAATATTTGTGTTCCCATTCACACAGCATACCTAAAAATATTAATAATAATAATAAAAAATTCTTCTCTTTTCTAGTTTATAGTTCTTGCGTTTCTAGTTTAGATTTATACTTGGGACTCTTTAGACAGCTTCTGTTGTTCAGAATGGGCAATTGGGTGGCAGATGTTGGCCAGTGTAAAGTATATTAACATACAGTGCAACCCTCCAAAGCCTTGAGATCTTTAACCACTTCTGCCCATGAAGATTTCACCCCCTTCATGACCAGCCATTTTTGCCAATACGGCACTGACAATTGTGTGGTCGTGCGACACTGTACCCAAACAAAACTTAAGTCCTTTTTTTCCCACAAATAGAGATTTCTTTTGGTATTTGATCGCCTCTGCAGTTTTTAGTTTTTGCTCTATAAACAAAAAAAGCGACTTACGCTTAGATAGTGGCGCCCTCTTTTGCTTGCTTTTAGGTATACTCAAAACCTGCTTCAGGGGAGCATCAACCATCTCCAGCAGTGGCAATTTGAACTTTATTTTATTGACTGAGCCCCATTTATCTCTGTGTGGTCCAGCCGTGCCATAGTTTTAGTATTTTTGGAGGGGCAGTAATAACAGGTAGTTGAATTGCGGTTTTTCTGCTCTCCAGTAGGGATGAGCTCAGGCGTGTTCGCATGGACCACGCGCTGAGCCCGCCAGGAAGTCGGCGCAGCGCTGCGCTAATCACAGGCAGTGAGACATCGCCCCAATCTCTGCAGCCACGCATCGGGGCAATGTCTCACCGCAGTCCCACAATGTAAAATTGCTGCCCAGCAACATCAAAAATTTCCTGTAAGCAGCTGTTATACCACCCTCCAAAACCTGATCCACCGCAAATTGATTTTCAGTCTGAAAGAATCCTTATGGGTTTTCTAACTTGCTTGATCAATTGCTTTCCACCACAGTGGTCAGCCCATGGTCCTGCACAAGGCCTAGAAAAATGGGATTATCAAAAAACAGCCAGATCAGGCAACCTTTATCTTGACTATTGATAGTTTAAAGGACTATATATACTAATCAGAGTGGGAGGTCTTCTGTACCCGATGCCTACTGCTATGACAATGGTTGTCTGTCAGGTCTGGAGGTACCTAAAATAATCACACAAGGTTGTAGAAGATCACAGGAATTTATTGGAAACAGTCCATCAAGGCAGACACACAGTGGTGGCTGGTGCTCAAAAGTTTTGGGGGGGCACAAACAAACTAAAAACAATACTGAACCACCCACCCCCCCATCAATTGCAGCCACTGTGCCCATCAAATGCAGCCACTGTGCCCATCAAGTGCAGCCACTGTGCCCATCAAGCGCAGCCACTGTGCCCATCAAGCGCAGCCACTTGTGCTCATTATATGCAGCCCTTGTGCCCATCAAATGAAGCCACTTGTGCCCATCAAATGCAGCCACTTGTGCCCAGTATATGCAGCCACTTGTGCCCAGTATATGCAGCCACTGTGCCAATCAAATGCAACCACTTGTGGCAATCAAATGCAGCCACTTGTGCCCATCATATGCAGCTGTAGTGACAGGGCTCTCTTCCTTGGTGGCTTTCTTCCTCGGCGGCTCTCGTCTCGTCCTCGGCGGCTCTCGTCCTCGGCGGCTCTCGTCCTCGGTGGCTCTCTTCCTCGGAGGCTCTTGTCCTCGGCGGCTCTCCTCCTCGGCGGGAAGCGGTGGCTGTGGGTCCTGTGTCCGCTTGGCTCGGATCGTCTTCAGACTTTCTCCTCCTCTCCTGCGATTGGCCTAATGCTTTGGCCATTTGGAAGACAGGTCTCAGTGACATGCCTGCTGATTGGCAGGGAGGAACGTTAGTGTGAAAATAGCGAAAATTCATTCACTATGCCACACAACAGGGTGGGATTGGGACGCAGTGCTCTGCCTCTGGCTCTAATCACATGCTTCAAAATACACACCCCCCGCCTATCTCCACCAATGTATTTCATGTGTCCGGCGTCCTGAAAGGGACCAGGCACATGAATAGGGAGGATGGTGGAGGTGTCAGGGGAGGCGGCCGCCACTGAAACATGTATACTGCATGTGGGGAGGTACAGTTCAGTTGCAGTAATAGAACTGTATTGAAGTTCGGTAAAGCACGGACACTAATTTCTCTCTTCCCCTAGTCAGTCCCCTCCCCCCTACAGTTAGAACACACCTAGGGAACTCAGTTAACCCCTTGATAGCCCTCTAGTGCTAACCCCTTCCCTGCCAGTGACATTTATACAGTAGTCAGTGCATTTTTATAGCACTGATCACTGTATAATTTTGAGTGGACCCAAAAATGTGTCCAAAAGTGTCCAATTTGTCCGCCGCAATATTGCAGTCCCAATAAAAATCGCAGATCACTAGCATTACTAGTAAAAAAAAAAAAAAAAAATAATAAAAATGCCATAAATCTATCTTCTATTTTGTAGATGCTATAACTTTTGCGCAAACCAATCAATATACGCTTATTACGATTTTATTTTTTTTGTTTACCAAAAATATGTAGAAGAATACATGTCGGCCTAAACTGAGGAAAAAAATTGTATATTTCAAAATTGTCGCTCTTCTTTTGTTTATAGTGAAAAAAATAAAAACCACAGAGGTGATCAAATACCACCAAAAGAACGCTCTGTATGTGGGGAAAAAGGTGATGGCGATTTTGTTTGGGTAGTGCGTCACACAACTGCGCAATTGTCAGTTAAAGCGGCGCAGTGCTGCATCACAAAAAATGGCCTGGTCATTGCGTTTTTGCAGCGATCTTGTTCAGGTCACCAATTGCAGAAAAATGCTTGCAATCTGCCCAAAGAAGCTCATGTTCTTTTTTTGAGCTTAAGGCATTTTTCAAGCGTTTTTCTTCAGGTGACAAAACACTCAGATACCATTGAAATCAATGGGATTTTGCTTGTTGGGCGATTTACAAGCGTTGTATGAGCTGAAAACGCCTAGGTGTGAACAGAGCCTAAAGGTCATTTCAAAAATGGACAAACAATAAACCTTTTAAAGGAGTTATAAAGGCAGAAAGTTTTTAATCTTGATGCATTCTATGAATTAAGATAAAAAACCTTTTGTGTGTAGCAGCCTCCCAGCACTCCTAATTACTTACCTAAGCCCCCTCTCTCTACAGCTATGCCCAAGAATGTGTAAGCCTTCCGGGACACTCCTCCTGATTGGCTGAGACACAGCAGCGGTGCTATTGGCTCCCGTGGCTGTCAATCAAAGTCAGTCAGCCAACCTGGGGAGAGAGGGGGCGGGGCCGAATGGACACAGAGCTGTGACACGGCTGGAAGCTGCTGACTGCGGTGGCACTGAACAGGAGGGAGAGGCCAGGAAGCAGCAAAAAGGGACCTGAGAAGAGGAGGATCAGCGCTGCTTTGTGCAAATCCACTGCAACCGAACAGGTAAGTATAACGTTTGTTTGTGTTTTTGTTTTTTTGAAACACGACTTTACAATCACTTTTAAAGCTTTAGGTGATAAAGAGTTAACATGCGACACATGTTCTACGGCTGGCTGATTACGATGGATGCAGGCCGGAGGTAATCATCTCACCTGGTCTCAATCAGTCATCTACTGATCCTATGTAAAACATATGCTTCTCTTATTAAAGGGATAATCTGGGGTACCTACCATGTGTAGCAGTGTATATACTGCACATATCATACTGGACCCAGTTGTATGTGTACACAGATCCTGATATAGGCAGACATATACAGGACTGGTCTGAACAAACTGGTCAGATTGTCATGTCATGATCTGTTCCGTTTCTTGTGTTCCTGCACCATATACCTGTGTATTATTAGGGGATCTGGCACTGAACCACATATAAAAACAACTGTACTTTGAAGGGTGGGCGGGAAGGGGGATTTGGGAATGTCCCAGGCCGGATGCTCCTTGAAGACTATTAATCTCTTCTGTCAGTCTCCTTTGTGTAGGATCTTCAGGATTAGGGAGGGGTGTTATGTTACCTCTGATTGAAGAGCTCCTGAAAAATGACAGGAAATACAGAATATAGCAAATCCTTAAACTAACTGAGGATGTGCTGGATAGAAATGGCAGCCTTTCATTACAGGCCTATGTGATACAGCTGTTTTCTGCTTTTAAATATGTTTTTGATCTCATAGATGGATTGCCATCATCTAATCTGGAAGCCAGGTATAGGAAACCTTCAGTTCTCCAGCTGTTGTGGATCTAAAACAGCCAGCGAGTCTTGTTCACAACAGCTGGGAGGCCAGAAATATGTACATCAACTGTAAAGAGTGCGGTACTCTTGCAAATTATTTTGTTTCATTTTATTGTCTGAAAGGGGTTGTAAAGGTAAAAGTTTTTTCACCTTAAAGCGGAGGTCCACCCTAAAGTGGACCTTCCGCTCATCGGAACCCTCCCCCCCTCCGGCGCCACAATTGGCACCTTTCAGGGGGGAGGGGGGTGCAGGTACCTGTACAGTACAGGTATCTGCACCCACTTCCGGGATAGCTCTCTGCGGAAAGGGGCGTAGGTTACGCCCCTTTCCGAAAGTTCCCCGCTGCCTGCTGGGAAACACACAGATCCCAGAGGCAGCGGGTCTATCCTTATTGCGCAGCGCGACTCGCGCATGCGCAGTAGGGAACCGGGAAATGAAGCCGAAAGGCTCCACTTCCTGATTCCCATACCCAAGATGGCGGCAGCAGCACCCGAGAGATGATCGAGAGATCGGCTTCGGGTGCCGACATCGCAGGCGCGCTGGACAGGTAAGTGTCACTATTTTAAAAGTCAGCAGCTGCAGTATTTGTAGCTGCTGGCTTTTAAAAAAAAAACACGGACTCCCGGCGGACTCCCGCTTTAATGCATTCTAAGGTGAAAAAACATCTGACAGTGCCGGCTCCCCCCGCCCCCCCCCATTTTACTTACCAGACCCCTCGAAAGTCCCGCGCTCGCCCCCCGACATCCTCTTCGCCGTTCACCCTGGCCATTGATTGGTTAGAGTGGATGGATTGAAAGCAGCGCAGCCATTGGCTTGCACTGCTGTCAATCACATCCAATGACACGGCGCGCTGGGGGGGGGGGCGAGTGATATAGTGAGCGGCTACGGCCGCCGGCTGTATCACGGGAGCGTGCCTGCAAGCGCTCCACATCATGCGAAGTAGCTTACATGAAGTTGTGGGGTCCTTGCAGGAAACAGCCGCCGAGGGACCCCAGAAGACCAGGTTTGGGGGCCACTCTGTGCAAAACGAGCTGTACAGTGGAGGTAAGTATAACATGTTTGTTAATTAAAAAAAGAAAAAAAAAATGCCTTTAGTGATCCTTGAAGTCTATGAAGGTTCTCATTTATCCAGTTCATAGTATTCCTAGTAGTAGTTGATCATATTCAACTGGACTTGTTCTGTAATGTTGAAGACATTTCATAGCTTACCAAGCCACTTCCTAAGTTCTGTGCATGTCGAGAAGTTATCGTCGGTATCATATCCACACCTTCCAGAAGAATTCCAAGTATAGACTTTTATACATAGTTACATTGGTCCAGCTTGGACCAATGTAACTTTGCATATGCTATAGACATGTGCATTTCGTTTTTGTCCGAATTTCGAGTATTTTTGTTATCGTTTTAACAAACGATAACGAACGCGCAGAACCTGAAAGATCCGACATAAGCAAATGTTTTATTTTAGTTTCCTTGTGACAACAGTTCGATATAGATAGGAGATTCGATATGACGCTGACAATAACAATCTGTGTCCATCGAACCTGTGGCCGAATGTGCCTAACCTTAGCTCTATTAGTCAAGATTATTTTACGTAGAGAGAAGATTTGACATAGAGAGAAAAGATTTGACAATAGCAAAAAAAGGTCGAATGTGCCTAACCTAACTCTATTAGTCCAAGATTATTCGACATAGAGAGAAAAGATTCGACGAAGCAGTCGCCACGAGTGGACATTTATGGTCAAATGCTCCGCACATAGGCTATAGAAGAATTCCAATGTTGGTTGACTAAGAATAATAATTAATAAATATAATTATTACTAGTGTCATACAACATTAGAATTCTACTATAGCTTGTAGGTGGAGCATTCGACCGAAATGTACGATTGCCGCGTCATACAGTTTAGCTGCTCCGCCAAATCTTCTTAGAACATTCAACAGACTCCATAAGCCTTCAATGACAGATTGGACCTTAATTATTTCGGATTTTCGGACGAATGCATTTGTTAATGAAACAAAATAAATAAAAACGAATTTCGGGAGTAACTAAATAAATTTATTTTTCAGACGAAAACGAAGTTCCGAAACAAAATATTTCAGTTTGCACATGTCTAATTTGCTATACCTGTCTGATCTCCCTGATGTCACCACCCCACCTCTCCTCCTTGTTCAATCAGTGAGCACTATGTACTCATTTAGACAGGGCTTTTTTTCTCAGAGAATAGGTGCAGGAACTCCCCCTTTCTGAGTCGCCCCTTTTCTCCACCTCCAAGCACCATCTACCTACCTCCCATTATTGCCCCATTAGAGAATACAGAACCAAGTATAATTTTGTGGTGATAAGTAATTTGTATGGAATTTGTTAATGATAAGAAAAGCAGTAAAATAGATCCCCTGTAGCCACTAACAATAAAGCCCCCTCTAACAACAATAGATCCCCCCATTATCAATGGGCCACCCAAAAGAAAATCCCCCGGCAGCAACAACAGATCTCCTCAAAGCCAGCATCAATAGACTCTCCAGCAGCCAGCAACAATAGTCCCCTTTCTCAACAGTAGATCTCCCCCAGCCATAACTGACCCCTCAGCGATATAAGACCCATCCCCAGCAACAATAGGTCCCCCACCAGTAAGAATAGACCCCCCTGCAAAATAGATTCCTTCTAGATAGAATAGATCTCTCAGCAGCCAGCATCAATAGACCCTGCAGCACACCCCACCACCCCTTACCATTGCATACAGTCAGTGCTGGAGGTGCCGGAACTGTGTTTCCCCCCGCGTTCCCACTGAAAAAAAGCCCTGCATTTAGAAAATGCAAAGCAATCCTTAAATCTCGCCCATGCTGAGCAGACGACCTCTTGTGTTCACTATGCAACAGGGCAACTGGTCCCGTGATCCGGAAGCTATTGAAGATTGAAGGAGTAGCGGTGTGTACTACAGTGATTTCCAGCTTCTAGAAGGATATAATGGTATATGCACAGTTACATTGGTCTAAGCTTGAACAATGTCACTTTGGAAAAATATCCATACCTGGGAATGTCACTACTGTCAGCAGGGCTTTTTTTTTGTCCAAAGCATTGTGATGCCTCTAGCATTAGCCCTGAGCTCCCAGCTGTCACTTGTAAACACCTCCTGTGCCTACTTCTGTGTTTACAGGCAGTGCTGGGACAGGGTCAGCCAGCGCCCAGGGCAAAGATACCAAACTGTGCCCCCCCCCCCCACATTCATGATGTGCAAGTTTAGGGGATCCTACACCCAACAGTCACTCACTTACTAAAATCACAGCTGCTGTCACTACCCCTGTCAGCCTTGCAACAGAAGGAAGGTGCCCCCATCCCTGCATTGTCCCCATTGCACCCAGGGCAACTTTCTCTCCCACCCACCCCTTGTCCTGGCCCTGTTTACAGGTGACAGAGTGCCTCAAATGACAGGAGTGGCAAGAGTTCCCTCAGTGCAGGAGACTGGACTGTTATGGTGCAGAGCAAGGAGCATCCTCACACAGTTTTCAATCTTCACCATGGGCAATGGTTGGCCTTGTCCTGGCACTGTTTACTGATTACTGTCACTGACAGTAATAGACAGTCATTAGAGGTTAATCCAACTGAACACTAGCGATTAATACCAGTTAGGGGTCTGATCATTTATTTCTGAACAATCAGAAATGCTCTATTGTATAACATTTATTTTCTACACCAGGACAACAGAAGTTCAAGAGCCAACTCATCATGACTGGTAACTGGCATCCAAGATTGGACCCTTCATGCGGAGTGTGAAGTACACGTGAGTGTAAATGAGCCTTTATAGTTTCCTTTAAAGGGGGTGTTGAGGACTGCTGTACTGAGACTGGTGCTGTCACAGAGAGAACAGTGGTCCTAAGCTGCAGGTTACTGGCGGGTGACTGGCAGTATTCGCAGCAGTGCAGTGTCTGCACACCACTGTGATTGTCTAGGAAATCAAAACGCACTGTACTGCGAGGTTAAAAGACAACACTGTACTAAAGAGCAATGCAGGGTTGGTGGCAATTAAAAAAAAAAAGCACTGCCAATACAGAGAAGGTTGTCTAAAGACACTGTTAGGCCCCTTTCACGCGGGCGCCTCCGTTATGTGGATTCCGCTTGCTCAGCGGGGCATCGCTCCATTGATCCCTGCTGAGCAGGCTGATAACAGGTCCTGTCCATTCTGCTATGCAGAGCGGAAACGCACAGTCCTGCTCCCCTCTATGGGGAAATTGGGTGGAAATGGACCACCTGTCTGTTTCTATCCAATCAGCCGGATGGATGGGAAAATAGGAGCACCATTAGGGTTGCCACCTGTCCAGAATTCACCCGGACAGTTTGGGTTTGGAATCACACATCTGGGTTTCAGACTGCATGAAACCCGGAGACATTATTTAGACTGGACTATGGCTTCCAAGCAGGGTTGCTGGCTGCAGTTGTCTAAGCTGAGAGTGTCTGCTATTCTTCCACAGCCCCTAAAGCAAGCATTAACAAACCCCGCCCCCCCCAAACACACACACAAACGGGGAGAGAGGGCTCAATCTGCACCTCTTCCCCCCCATCCCTACTCCTCTGTGTCTGCCCACACTCCAAATGTCTAGCCCCAACTTTCTTATTCTGAGGCATAGCGCTGGGGATTGAAGTCCAGCAGCCTCAGATACATCTGGATGAGAGGTGCTGACTGCCAAGGGGTGAGTGAGCTCACCATCCATCTGTCTGTGACTGAAGTCTCCCCCCTTCTCTCTCCTGCTCTGAGTAAGTACACTAAAGCAAATCAGGGTTCCCAGAGCATCCCTTATGTTGGAGCCCCCAGAGTTCTCCCTTAAATCAGAGTCTGCAGAGTCCCCCCTTACAGTGAAAGGAAACTCTGGGAGTTCAGATGTAAAGGGGGAACTCTATGGACTCTGATGTAAAGGGGGACTCTTGTTATTAACTTCATATGATTAGAAATGTTATTTAATAGCAAAATATATGTATAGTTTATACTATTGTAGTGGCTACAACCCTTGCTGGGTGGCCTTGGCTTGTTGGGCTTACCAGTTACCTTCTCCTGGCCTGCTCTTCCGCGTCTAGGGGTTCCCAGGGTTGATACCCAACGACTTGAACACTGACACAGATGAAGTCCTTTCACAAAGGTTTTATTTTGCAGTAGTAACATCCAATAACACTGTCTCTCATAGGAACAGAGGGCACGGGTGAAGAACTCAGGCACCTTGAACTGCAGGTCTAGCAAAGTCTCTAATTCCACCCAGAGTGTAGCCACTCACAGCTGGGTACTTCAAGGCTGAACAGATCTCTAGCCAGAGATCATGGCAGTCAGCACGTTTACTCAAAACTTGAAGCAATCCTATAAACGTGTACAAGTTGCAACTAAGGGTGAACAGGAACCTTTTCCTCAGTACCTGGAACGTTTCCCGTCTCCTCAGTGGTACTGGAAAAGCGTGGATTCGTCAATGTCCTTCCCAACTTAGTAACCAGGCACTTCCCAGGATGCCACTTGCTGGCCCTCCTCCGAAGAGTCCTCCCCCGGTCACTTCCACGAGCTGTGGTGCCTCTCCAAGCCGAGCGCACAACAGGAATATGTTGCGGGTGTCGAACACCCCATTACCGGGACCCCTCACGGGGCTACCCCGGTCCTGGAACCAGAACAGACCACACGAGTCCCGCAAACTCCTTTCCCTGAACACGTGACCCACACCTCTTAAGTACCCTTACCCAGACTCCTCAGCGGGCCCCGGCACTCCCACTGATTGGCTCCGAGAAGGCAGATACCCAAACATCCAACCAGGCCTGGTTCTGGCCTGTCATGTGCACCTCACTGCTCACATGACCAGGCAGAACTTCCAAACACAGCCTGGCCAGACTGATGTTAAAGCCAACCTATGTAATCAACCCTCAGAACCCCTACTGTTCTGAGGCAAAAACAAAATTTACATGCGTATGACATTTTGTCCAAAATGTCATCCGCTACACTATAAAAAAACAAATGCTGTGTGCCACTAAAGTGTTCAGGTTTGACTTGAAGAAAAGGTGGCAACCCTAGGCACAATGTCTCTCTGGATTTTGCGGGCAGGATTGAATCAGGTGGCAGTGGGTGTCATTAGACATGTGTCCGCTGACATCCACAACTATATAGGGGAGACTGGAGAGTCCGATCAGGTCTGCCTGAAAAACTGACAAGCGGACCTGATTGGAAAGCCTGTGTGAAAGGACCCTTGCTGATCACCACTGTGGGGAATGTGGAGGAGGGTTGAGAGGGGAAATACAAAAAATGTGCAGCTATTATGCAACCCTCTGGAAGTATTGGGGCCTTCTATAATTTTTGAATTGACTGCCACTCAGTTAGCGGTATGTTGCTAGAGATGTTTTCAGTAAATGTAATAATTTTGCACTTTTATGTACAGAGATATTTATGCATCAGTGCAAACACTACAGTGTGCAATTACTACAGATAGAGGATTTGTAAAGCAAAACCTATTGACCACATTTTGTCTACCTCATTCACACATTCTGGAATGGAGCTCACCATAAACAGATCTATACCATGTAGTTTTAGCCACTGTAATATTTGTAGTCAGAGTCTTCACTTGGAAATGCGATAACCCTAACTACCAAGACCTGAGGTGTGCCTTGGCCTAGCTGGTCAGTACGCCTAAAAGCGGGCATACCCTGAATGTATGAATATGAAAAAGTGTATGAACCGTATATATGTGTATATATGAAGGTTTGGGGGGGAAAGGGTGGGTGGGAACCATGAAGACAAGCAGATGTGGAAATGGATGAAGGAGGAGGGATATATATACCCCCCAGACTCCTCCTACAAATGCATACTAGCCTCTGGCCAGCCTTCTAACATAATACATTTATACTAAAAGCTGTTTGTTTTGTTTTTTGTTTTAAAATAACAAATGTCATACCTGCTCTGTGCAGTGGTTTTGCACAGAGCAGCCCCGATCCTCCTCTTCTCGGGTCACCCGCCTGCGCTTCTGGCTTAACACCGCTGACGAGTCCCCCCATGGCAAGCCACTTGCTATGGGGGCACGCGTGCAGGCCCGCTCCTGAGCCCTGTTCTGATTATTGGGAACGAGAGACTGGAGAGAGCCTCGTTGGACTGAGATGGTGCTCAGATAAGTATTAGGGGGACTGTGGGGGGAGCTGCATGCAGAAGGTTTTTTTACCTCTTACTGCACAGAATGCAGTAAGGTTATAAAAAATAAAAAATAAAAAAATAAAATAAAAACTTCTGCCTTTACGTCCATTTTAAAAAGGATTTGGGGCAGTTATTTTTTTCCAACCCCTTCATTGTCAGGCCATATTTTAGTTTTCAGTGCTGTGATAGTTTGACAATTACTCTGTCTTGCCACACTGTACCTAAATACATTTTATATTTTTTTTTTTGATACAGAACATTCTTGGTAGTCATTTTAGCTAATATATTAGTGGTCGATGAGTTGTCACTATTTAACCGCAGCCACTCTTAAAGCCGGGGTCCACTTAAAAAAAATATATTAAAAGCCAGCCGCTACAAATACTGCAGCTGCTGACTTTTACTAACTGGATATTTACCTGTCCAGGGTGCCCGCGATGTCGGCAGCCAAAGTTGAGCAATCCCTCATCTCTCGGCTGCCCCCGCCGCCATCCTCTGTGAGGGAATCAGGAAGTGAAGCGTTGCGGCTTCACTTCCCGGTTCCCTACAGCGCATTCGCGAGTTGTGCTCTGTGTCCTCACTGGTCCCCGCTGTGTTCTGGGACCTGTATGTTTCCCAGAACACAGCGGGGGGGGGGGGGGGGGTAACGCAAAGGGGCGTGACTCCCGTGGCAGTCTATTCCCGGAAATGGGTGCAGATACCCCTTTTATACAGGTATCTGCACCCCCCTCTCCCCTGTAAGGTGCCAAATGTGACACCGGAGGGGGGGAGGGTTCTGAAAAGCGGAAGTTCACTTTTTTGCCCTGTACACACGGTCGGACTTTCCAACGGAAAATGTGCGATCGGATCATGTTGTCGGAAAATCCGATCGTGTGTGGGCTCTATTGGACTTTTTCCTTCGGAATTTCCAACACGCAAAGTTTGAGAGCTAGATCAAAAATTTTCCTTCAACAAAATCTGATTGTTTAAATTCCGATCGTGTGTAGAGAAGTGCAACGCATGTGCAGAATAAATTACGAGACAAAAGCTATTGGCTACTGCCCTCTTTATAGTCCCGTCGTACGTGTTCTACGTCACCTCATTCTGAACGATCGGATTTTCCGACAACTTTGTTGCGACCGTGTGTATGCAAGACAAGTTTGGGCCAAAATCCATCGGAAAAAATCAGACGGATTTTGTCGTTGGAATGTCCGACCGTGTGTACAGGGCATTTATGTGAACCTCCGCTTTAAGTAGACCCCATTCAGGAAAAAAAAAATCTGTTTTTCAGGATCATTGCAAGTAAGACACAGACAGAGGTTTTCTTACAGGCGTCTGTGAACATATTGCACCCTGCTATGTTCTTAAAGGCATATTCAATAAAGCAGGGCAAAAAAGATCATGTGCAAAGTGTAGAATTATATAGCAGATAATCAGATTTGAGTTTACAGGAGGTGATAGGTGAGTTTTGATTAGCTGCTCTGGGCGTTTGTGCTTTGTAGGTTACTTTTTGCCCTATTGAGCCCAATTTATGTCAGCATGTTCTTATTTAATAAACAAGCACTGGGTCAGTAGGAGTAAAAAGAGCAGAGAACTGATAATTGCACTCTGCTCCCTCAAGCTGACTTTGTGTTTTCTTCTGAATATCAGCATGTTATCACTCATGAACACGCTGATGCTGACAGGTGCTATATCAGCCTTTTTCAACCAGGTTTCAGTGGAACCCCAGGGTTCCTTCAGAGGTTGCTAGGGGTTCCTTGAGTAATGAGCAATTTCTGCCTCTCAGATATAAGTAACCACTGACACCAATGATCTTTTGAACTATCTGTAAGGAGGGAATTCTTCCCACTGACCACAAATAAAAGGAGAATTCTTCCCAATGACCATTATACTAATATACCATTAGCTGTAGATATAGTAACTATTGTTAGAGGTTTCCTTATGCCTGGTATACACAATGAGATTATCGAACAAATGATCCTCTGAATATGAAAATTCTCGTACAACACAATAAAAATTTGGAAGTAATGTAATATTATTATTATTATTATTATTATTATTATTCAGGATTTATATAGACCCAACAGTTTGCGCAGCGCTTTACAATATGAGGGCAGAAAGTACACTTACAATACAAATCAATACAGGAGGGATCAGAGGGCCCTGCTCATTAGAGCTTACAATCTAGAAATATGTTGTATTGTATTTTTGCACAAAAACTGTACTGATTAACCACTTGCAGACCGGACCATTTTGCTGGTCAAAGACCAGACCACTTTTTGTGATTCGGCACTGCGTCGCTTTAACTGACAATTGCATGGTCATGCAACGTGGCTCCCAAACAAAATTGACGTCCTTTTTTTTCCACAAATAGAGCTTTCTTTTGGTGGTATTTGATCACCCCTGCGGTTTTTATTTTTTGCTCTATAAACAAAAATAGAGTGACAATTTTGAAAAAAACGCATTATTTTTTACTTTTTGTTATAATAAATATCCCCCAAAAATATATAAAAAAACATTTTTTTCCCTCAGTTTAGGACGATACGTATTCTTCTACATATTTTTGGTAAAAAAATTGCAATAAGCGATTATTGATTGGTTTGCGCAAAAGTTATAGCGTTTACAAAATAGGGATAGTTTTATCGCATTTTTATTAATAATTTTTTATTATTTTTTTTTTTTTACTAGTAATGGCGGCGATCAGCGATTTTTATTGTGACTGCGACATTGTGGCGGACACATTTTTGACACATTTTTGGGACCATTGTCATTTATACAGTAATCACTGCTATATAAATGCAGTGATTCCTGTGTAAATGACACTAGCAGTGAATGGGTTAACCAGTGGGTGGCAGTGTAGGGGTTAAGTGTTCCTAGGGGTGTGTTACTAACTGTAGGGGGGTTGGGCTTTCATTTAGTGAACACTGATCTCTGCTCCAATCACATGGAGTAGAGATCAGCGTCACTAGTTGCTAGGCAGAATGGAGAAATGCTGTTTACACGGCATTTCCTCCATTCGGCCGCTCCGTGAGACGATCGCGGGGATGCCCGCGGCGATCGAGTCCGCGGGTCCCGCGACCGGACTCACGGGGGTCCCGACCAGCACGGGAGCGCGCCGCCGCCGGCGCGCTCCCGATGGCAGGGCGGCATTGAATATTGGACGTACCTGTACGCCAATATGCCTGCCCGTGCCATTCTGTCGACGTACATCGTCGTGCGCTGGTCGGGAAGTGGTTAAACTAAAATCGGACAATTTAGTATCATGTGAAAAATGTCTGTGCTTGTCCCATCAGATAATTTCACACAACCTGTCCTGAAAGTTGTCCACTAACAATCAGATTATCGTACGATCATTTCGAAAACCGCTATTTTCGTACGATTTTCTGATCGTATGTACATGCCTTTGGACTGGAAGGTAATTTCAAGGGTTCCTCCACTTTAAAAACCTGTGAAAAGTTGTTCTATGTATTCTAATTACATTAGGATCCTGTCATATCTCAGTACACCAAGGCACCAGACCAGTCACCTTCAGGATCAAGGTTCCACCAAGAAGGCCACGACACACTTGTAAATAGTAAAGAGAGATATTCCTGCGCCAGATCAGAGATTACTAGCTAGCGTACTGCTGCACGCACTGAGGGAAATATCTGAACCCACAAAAAAACTGAGATAAAAGAATAGTGGTGCGCTGTACAAGGAGATGTCTAAGCAACCAGGCGGGAAGCAAACCGTAATCCATAACAATAGTAACTCACTAATATCGTGAGTGATGTAGCCCAATAAATGTATTACTAAACTTTAAAACAATTCCAGAAACATAGTATAACATGGCATAACATGCAATAAAGTGCTTAATTAAAAAAGAGCCAAAGTGGCTAAAAAAAATAAATATATATATATATATATTTCAAAAAGATAGTAAGAATCAAAGTAGCAGAAGCGGTGACTCTGAGTGATGATACACCTACGTGCTAAAATAAGTATACTGTGATATTCATCTCATAATGTGACACATATAGCACAAATGAATAAAACTTAATAAAAAAAAAATATCAAAACAGCAAAAATAAAAAAAAGTAATTTAAAGTATCAAGTGTCCATATATAAAACGTGCAAAGTGTAGCAATTATATCCAAAAGAGCATAAAGTGCCAGTGCTTGTAAATGAAATTCGGTACAACAGTGCTGATGGTGGTGGGTATCTTGTGTGGTCCTGTGTAGTTTTTTTTATGGGTGTCCCCTTACCTTACTGCTGTAAGGTAACAGTGTAAAAGTAGTATATCTTTGGGGTCCTTGGTGACCTTTCCCTTTAAGGACCCTGCTGTAGTATCCCGGGTCCTGGCTGGCGTTCCTATCCTGCCTAGAGCGCTGTGTGGCCCCTTTAAGGCTGCATTCACACCTGAGCGTAGCGTTTTCAAGCAGAAAATCGCACGAATTTACCGCGTTTTTTGCAGCATTTTTGTGGCGTTTTTTACCGCGATTTGCCACGATTTTTTGCAGGGCAAAAGGTCACCAATGTTAAAAGAAGAAAAACGCCCAAATCTGCTCAATTCGAGCGACAAAAAAGGGTCCGGAACTTGTTTGAGCTTCAGGCGTTCGGCTTCAGGCGACATGGAGTGGAAATGTGAACCATCTCCATTGAGAATAATGGATTTTTTCCCCTCTAGCGTTTTGTAGCTTCAGGCTTCAAGCTACAAAACGCTCAGGTGTGAATGGGGTCTAAGAGTGGCTTTAGGGTATTCAGAAAGGAGGGTCTCACCAAGTAACATGTATAAGGGATCAAAGCATAGAGGAAGGATGACCCATAGTGTAGTAATTTATTACAGCATTTTTTTTTTTGATTCAAAATTAAAATAAAGCAGGTACTCACAAAGATATAGTTTAATAAAGCGTTGTATAAACGAGCAGCGAGCTCGATATGCGTCACTTCCGGTAGCAGCAGTCCCGATGTGTGTTCGTCACAGATCACATGACTTCATCAGTCACTTGTAGTTGCAACCAACTTGCTCTTATTAATGTTTCTGTTAATGGGAAAATGTGAATGGAAGTGGAAGGTCTTTGTTGCAGCAAATTTGATTTTGCAACTTGCTGATTGGCACTAGGTGACATCCGGTCGAAGGGCACCAACAGCTAGATGCTGGAGCGCTGAATCTAAAGAAGAAGCCGAGTATTTCATCAAAATCTACATTTTTTTTTATTTTCAATCTTTTGGGCTTTTTTTATTCTTATTGGAATATTACTTTCACGTAGCTGCTCATGTTATCTAGTGCAGCTGTTGAAAACCATGGCACACCAGCCATTTGAAGCTGTATAGTCATGTGCTGTAGGTAGCTACAAATTGTAATCAGTAAGACTTGCAGCTGCTACAAATTCGCTGGTGTGACGGGACCGGTTGCCTCTTTACAACGTTGATTTTTTTATTTTATTTTTTGTTTTTAATGACTGTTTTCATTTAATTCTTTAAACTGTGGTGCCTAAGAAAGTAGTAGTCCTTTTAATGCGTCAAAATTAAAGAGCTTCTTGTTCATAGCACTTTATTTGCAAAAGTTGGATCACTTCGTATCTTTCCTCCTAGTGAGGGACTCGTTTCTGAAAAGGATTAGCCTAACTCCTGTGTTGCCTCATCGTCATTAATAGCCTTTAATAATGACCCCAGGCTGCATGAAATGTCATAAGCCATATGTTTCGTGTTGCGTGTGTGCTGCTTCTTGTTCTGCATCACAGCTTCTTGGAAGTTCTCTTTGATGTTTAAGCAGCAAAGCAATATGTGGTGGATTGCTATACAAGGAGAGTCATCTTGATGGTGTAAAGAGGTTGAAGGTTTCATAACTCAACTGTGTAGACGTATTACAGGCTGACCCTATAGTCTACGTTCTTTTAGATTGTCCCTAAGGACACTGTATCATATGACAGGGTGGGTGTTGTTAACTACCTTTGCCTATCCATATCTAAGTCACAGGGTATATCACATGCATGTATGATATTTCTTAGTTCCTACTATCCCCACGCATCCTTATTATCCTTCTCAGATGGTTTCCATGTCACTCTACACATTCGTTGAATCATTCTCATGTGTGTTCCAGCTGACACTTCATAGTTCTCGATTCCTCCTTGTGCACACTGAGAAGAATAGTCACCAAAAGAGTGAATCATTGTAGATGACAGATCTTCACAACAAACATTATCTCATCAGGGGCCCAGTATCCTCTCCTTTGCCTAAGGGCTATTGAGTAACTCGGCTGGTACCTGGGATCACGCTGAGCTTTATTCTCCATCTTAGTCAAACTTTGCAGCTGAAGAATTGCTTTATGACACTGTTGGAGAAACAGAGGTGAAAATGACACAGAAGGTCCCTAGAAGGCCTCCTGGCCTCACCTTTCCATCCAGCACAGGTCTCTGGTTAAATCTGTTTGAAAAGAGACCATTAAAGTGGTTGTAGACCTCTGGTTAAATCTGTTTGAAAAGAGACCATTAAAGTGGTTGTAGACCATAAAAAAACAAAACAAAAAAACAAACCCTGTAAGAGAAAGGCCCTAATGAGCTAGTATGCGTTGCATACTAGCTCATTATGAAATACTTACCTTAGATTGGAGCTGTTGCAGTGGTCCCCGCACACTGCTGTGACCGGCACAATGTCTCCCGGAGTTATTTCCGGGTTCGCGGGCTCCGGCGCTGTGATTGGCCAGAGCCACGATGATGTCACTCCCACCAGTCATGGCACCGGCACTGAAGAAACGGCACAAGCAGACCATTTCTTCAGTGCGCATGCTCCGATGACGTCGTGCAGGGGTATATGGTAAATTCGTCCTAAACTGTGCAGGTTTAGGAAATATTTACAGTACCTACAGGTATGCGTTATTATAGGCTTACTTTTAGGCACAAGTTGTGTAACTAGGTTTACAACCACTTTAAGGTGCTCATGGATGACGCAGGGCAGTGGGCCATGTAGTCAAAATCCGACCACTCTGAGGCACCTTTGTCTGCTGGTGTGTGCCTAAGCTTAAAACTAGGGAAGCACTGATACCATTTTTTTACCAGTGAGTACGAGTACCAATACCTTTGGGGTGCGATTTAAGGCCATACAAAAAAGAATGGTCTCAAATCACACTGCAAAGAATCGCATGTGTTTTGAACAGGGTTGCGGTGCAATCCCTAGCCGAATTGCATGTGGTTTCCCCCACGGCTCCTGTGTGACCCCAGTATAGAAAGACAGGGAAGCACCATTTAAGTGCAGCAATGCTTCCTTCCTACATCTTCTCCAGTCCTGGGAGAACTCCAAGCAGTCATAGTTTTCCATGATTGGTGGGACGGGGACACTATGACCATGCAGATTTGACATGTGAGATATGTACTTTTCATATGTGAGTTGCTTTGTCACCGAATGGGCAACACAGCAGCAAAAAATCCCCTGGAGGTGGCAAACTGCATGCATGTGGGCTGCGTGGCTTTATCTAGGAAGATGGCACACTATGAGCATGCTGGCACACCCAGCCCCATTCCCTGCCATGCTAGGCTAGCCCTACTACCAAGCAACTGGGGGTGGGGGCATGTACAGCTGGCAAAGTGGGGTGTAAAATGGCTGATATGGAGCATGGGGTGGGGCAGACTGACATATAACAGAAGAGGTTAAGTCTTGAATACACAGAGAAGGGAGATCGCTAGGGCTCACATTGGGCCCAGAAGATGGCACCTCAGCTCACTCACTTGCTCCCTTCCCTACTCGCCAACTTCAGCACCCCCACATCTACTTGTGTTACCCTCCTTTGTCAAACCCCCCCCTCACTCCCCCCTACTCTTTGTTACATAGAGCAGAAAAAACTTTTAATAATGAACTAGCAAAAAGAAAACCCCTGGTGGTGGACTTTGAAGGCACGTACAACAAATGAAAAAATAGATAAACAAAATGTATTAGTTAAATTATCATAAAAACATTGCATAGACAAGCGATTTACACAACATGATTCTCAATGGTATGAAGTGCAATAAGCTATAAATCTCGTTACCCTACGCGTTTCGGAGCGTTGAACGTCTCCTTTCTTCGGGGGTGAAAATATAGCAAAAAGCACATTTCTATTCAAAAACATAAATAACAGAATATTAGAACATAAGAATGATTATATATATATATATATATATATATATATATATATATATATATATATATATATATTGATAAACATTCTGAAAAACTCTGAATAATTACTCACAGATCAAAAAAGTATGTTATATAGAAATCCCATGCTGTGTATCATTAAGAGCAATAGGTCAGACACTGCGAGTGGTCCTCTAATCTCAAAGGTTCCCAAAGAATTAGATGGTGTCGAGAATAACTCATAGATTTATTTGCCACGGGTGAAAAAAAACAGATCCCTAAGATCCCCAACTCTGCTGAGTGGGCTGGGAAAGACACTGGGGCAAAATAGCACTCGGCCCTGTAGAAGCAGGAGTATACAAAAATCTTTAAGGGAAAATGAATTTAAAAAGTAACTAAATATAGAACTCGTTAATATAACATCTCAAATTATTTAGAATCAATTAACCATGTGTAACGTGTAATATTGGATATATGTGTATCTAGGGCAATATTAGAGATGTATGATTTGATGTAAGATCCAAGACATGAATGTCTAAAAGTAGCTAAGTAGAAAAACATTCCAAGATGACCAAAAATCTAAATTCTCTGATTTAGATGAGAATTTAGATTTTTTTTTAAACCACTGGGGGATTCGCTAGAAGGGGTGGGGGTTCTATGGGCAGAGTTTAGCTTTAAAACAAAACTCTCAGCATTCACCCCTAGCTAGCAATTGGCACCTAATTAAATGTTATCAATCTTATGAAGTGTCATCAATCAATGTACTAGCTAAAAATTTGAATAGAAAATGACCATAGGTGACCACAGATCACAAGACACAGATGATGTTGTAACAAACTGTTGACGCTACATAAATCTTGTATAACAATAATAATAATGTTGCGTAGCGGTGAAAATTTAAACAACACATACTTTCCCTTTTCTTGATACCATCACAAGAAAATCTTTATTTGTGTTCAACAGCACTTCCGGTAATCAGAAGTACTCCTTATGACCACTCTAAAATGATATGGACTCAAGTCGCCTTCATTCGGGTCCGATCTAGTCCGCTAAAAAAAAAATGGAAGGGGATCCGTCCTCTTCTGTTTAGACAGATTGGAGGGAAGTCGGTATAAACGGACAGTGGAGTCCATTTACTTTTTTGGCCACCCCTAGAGCAGAGCCGGTGTTCTGACATATAGCATACGGCCATCTAGAAGTGTCTGCGCCGTACTGCGCAAGCGCAGCGCTTGCGTGGTACGGAGCAGAAGAAGATTTGCAAAATCTCCGAAGATGAACGGCACCTGCGCCGTGAGTCGAGGTGCTCGACCCACCATCCAAGTGGACATAGGGCTGCACATATTAGAGGGCCCCTCGCATGCTCGCTTCGCTCGCCATGCTTCGGGCACGGCCTCGCTGTGCTCGGCTCTTTTTATTCTAACTCTATGTCCACTTGGATGGTGGTGCTAGAACCTGGACTCACGGTGCAAAAGCCATTCATCTTTAGCTATTTTCGGAATGTGGTTGTCCGCGCAGTACACAGCGGACACTATCCGATGGGGGACAGTATGTGATAGGACACTGGCTCTGTCCGTGTCTGTTCTGTAGCAAGTGAGCAGACATGTCATCCACCGGCTCTGCTCCGGTCAGAAGGGGACCTGTGAGACCTGCTGATGAGAACAGAGTCCGTCCCATGTGAAAGAGGCCTAATAAATTGTTATGTAAAGCTGGCTCTAGACAGCCTACACCTTTTTTGGTAAGAAATCTGCTTATTCTGGTGGTCTCTATGTAAGCTTTTGTGCTATTTTTCTTTTACAATACATGTGGTGTGAGAAAATTGTTAAGCATTATTGTAATTGGAAAATGGAAACAAACTTTAATTGCTTGCAGAGTTTTCAAACCTCTGCAACAATGTGGGAGTCCTTCATCATTCTATAACTCCTTATTTTTAACCCATATAGCTCCCATAATTTATCACTGGGTTAGTAACATCTCCAGCAAATATGGAGCTGTGCTTTGGCATCTTAAAGTGGGATTCCACTCTTTTTTTATTTTTTTCTTACCTGTCTCACTGGTGGGCGAGTGCTACCTTCGATTGGCATCCACGTCCGGCGTTTATTTGACCCCCGGCGCGACGAATCTTTTCCTCAGGATGACTTATAAAAACCTGCTCTGGGGTTTTCCATTTTAACTGTGGGCGTCTGAAGCCCACAGGCATTTACTTCCTGGTATATGATGACGTCTGGCTCCCAGCATGCTCCGCTCCATCTTGCACATGCTCAGTGAGAGCAGTGACAAGGAAAGAAAAACTTTCATTGTCCCCCATGGATTCTTGGGAAATTTCCCAGGGACCATTGCGAGGACGATAGCCACGCCTACTCCCACGGGAGGACAACCCGGAAGTCAGCTTAAACATCAGAAATAAAAGGTAAGTAAATAATATTTTTTTTTTTCAGGGTTCGTTTAGGTAAGTATGCTATCTGTTGATTTTAATAACATGAACTTTCATTTTTAGGTACCAAACCACTTTAAGTCCATTTACCGGGAATAGTAAGTGACAGTACATATCACTGGTCTCACCCACCTTCTGTGATCATTAAGAGGATTTCACAGTGGATATTTTATTTTTATAAAAGCCAGCAGGAGGAGGAACTCTGTGCTGAAAGCTAGTACCCTGCTGAAAGCCCTGAGGGATATTTTGTAGGTTGAGGCTTGTTGGGTGATTCAGTCCTTTAGAGTCCACTAATAACTTCATTTATACTAAAGCTGGCCATACATGGCTTAAATGTTGGCCAATTTCTGTGAATGAGTGGCCCTGCCGATACCAACATGGCTCAACAAACTTAAATTTATGGAGCCAGGCAGAATAAGGACGGCAGCTCATCAGTTGACTCCTTTTGATCTTTAATAGGTGCATTTGATAGGCAGTATCTGTCAAACTCTGCAATCCAAGTTAAAATTGTTGGGCGGTCAGTAGGTGGTAAAACCACAGCACAGCCACCTGTTTTTACTAACCTCTGGCCGCCCTTGTTAAAGAGCTCTTCAGGTATTCTGACAGCCATGGGTGCTGATTGTCAGAATACATTAGCCAGCAGCAGAAGTTTTGGCCATCCATTTTGTTTAACGTGGATGAAGGAATCGATTGAGATTCCCTAGGACAGGGATGTCGAGCTCAATTTCATCGCAGCCGCATCAGCAGTATGCTTGCCGTCAAAGGCCGATTGTATCTGGGGTGCACTACATACAGTGTGCAGGGTTCAGGAGTGCACTACGTACTAAGTGCAAAGTTCAGGAGTGCATTATGTACAGATTGCAGCGTTCAGGGGTGCGCTATGTACAGAGTGCAGGTTTAGGAGGGTGCTGTGCAAAGAGTGCAGAGTTCAGGGGTGCGCTGTGTACATAGTGCAGGTTTAGGAGGGTGCTGTGCAAAGAGTGCAGAGTTCAGGGGTGCGCTGTGTACATAGTGCAGGGTTTAGGGTTTTGTGCTATGTACATTGTTCGACCCCCCAACCCCCCAAAGCTATCTTGAATCTCTCTATCCTACGTGGCCGAGCTCTAGTACCTCCCTGTGTAGGCAGATCTGACTCGCCTTGTAGGGAGATCGTTCGATCTCTCAGATTCTGGAGATCTGTCACCCGTCAAGAGTGCGTGTAAAGAACTGTTATTTCCAGGAGCCACTAAGAGCAAAACCTTCCCTTGTAAACACAGAAGGCTTCTGTGTTTACAAGTGACAGCAAGAAGGGGAGTGTGAGACCCGGAGGTGGCGGAATGGTGTTCTGCCTCGCTCTGGCTGCAAAACTGGGTGCGAGGGCCACATGACAAGGCCTGGTGGGCCGGATTCGGTCCCCAAGCCTTGTGTTTGACATATGTGCCCTAGGAGATTTAAGAAACTATAAAATAACTTGGTCTACCAGATACTGCCTAAAATGTAAATATCCATTTTGGTTTGAATGGCTCGTTAAGCACAAAAGGTCTGATTATAAAGCCTGACCGCTGAAGGAAAAAAATAATCCAAAGTAAAAGTTAAATTCAAGCGCAAAAAATGAGAACTTTTTTGTTCCATATGCAACCACAAATAAAGAATGTTAATGCAAACCAAGCCCAAAATAACTTTCAAGCCAATATTGGTTCCAGCTTGTGCGAGAACAATTGGAAATAAATGTAGTTAAGACATGGTAAAGAAATTAAGTTAGGAATGTTGTAAAATATAACTTATTTAAAGCTTCTCTAAAATTCAGAGTAGGAAACATACTGTATATTAATGTTTATGTCATGGGACTTGGTCTTGTTTCTTCAAAAGAGTTACTTTAGGCTAAGTAAGCTAAACACGCAGAGCCATTCTTTTTTGTCCCATAATCCCCTATTGTCTTTCCAAAGCCCTTCTGCCAGTCCTGTTGACATGTGATAATACTCTCACAAAAGGACAGATTGAGTGGTGGTCAGTCAACTTCCATGTTGGAGGTCTACAAATAAGGTCAATAGCCAGCAACAACGAGTAGTCCAAAGAAAACCAAAATGTTGGGTATGTTGTATTGTGTTCCCAAGTCCATGTGTGTGCGTTTTTTTTCTTGATCTAAACTCACCGGCCTCTTTATTGGATACACCTGTTCAATTTCTTGGTAAGACAAATTCCTAATCGGCCAATAACCTGCCAGCAACTTAATGAATTTAGACATTTAGACATGGTGAAGATGACTTTCTCTAGTTCGAACCGAGCATCAGAATGGGGAAAAGGGGAACTTATGTGACTCTGAACACCAATTGAGCATTATATAAACGCCACGGCCTACCTTAGTATTGCTGCTGACCATGTCCATCCCTTTATGACTACAGTGTACCCATCTTCTGATGGCTCCTTCCAGCAGGATAATGCACCGTGTCACAAAGCTCAAATCATATCAAATTGGTTTCTTGAACATGACAATGAGGTCACTGTACTCCAATGGCCTCCACACTCACCAGATCTCCATCCAATAGAGCACCTTTGGGATGTGATGGAAGGGGAGATTCGCATCATGGATGTGCAGCTGACAAATCTGCAGCAACTGCGTAATGCTATCATGTCAATATGGACCAAAATCTCTGAGGAATGTTTCCAACACCTTGTTGAATCTATGCCATGAAGAATTAAGGCAGTTCTGAAGGCAAAAGGGGGTCCAACCCGGTACTAGGAAGGTGTACCTAATAAAGTGGCCGGTGAGTGTGTATATGTGACAGATTATAATGGCTGCCTGATTTCCCTAATGCCTGGTACACACGACCATACTTTTCGACAGCAAAGGTCCGATGGAACGAATCCGTCGGACAATTCGATTGTGTGTGTGGGCTCCATCGGACCTTTGCTGTCCAAAAATCTGATGGACTTTAGAAATAGAACATGTTTCAAATTTTTCGGCCAGAACTCCGCCGGACTCAGTTCCTATCGAGAAATCCATTCGTGTGTATGCTAGTCCGACGGACAAAAACCGATGCTAGGGCAGCTATTGGCTACTAGCTATGAACTTCCTTATTCTAGTCCGGTCGTAGGTCATCACGTTCAAATCCATCGGTCTTTGGTGTGATTGTGTATAGCCAAGTCCATTCATTTTGAAAGTCTGTCGGGAAGACCGTCGGACCTAGTCCGTCGAAAAAGTCCAGTCGTGTGTACTCGGCATTAGTACATTAGTATAGTTTGTGACCTCTGGTTCTTTAGAGCTAGCTTTTATGTCGTACCTCTTTTAAAATATATACATTATTCCAAAATGACACATCACAGGGGTCAGCTAGTTCTACATGGGCTGAATACTGAATAAAACAATTATTTGCTAATCAGATATGAAAATGCTTCGTCCCAGCCATGGGGCAAAAGGACAAATTTGTTCTGGGCCTGTTTTGTGATAAATAAGGCCCTGTACTGAGAGGGCATTCCTCAGCACTGGCTGATACAGCAGTGCAAGGTGATTCTGTATAGCACCAGTCTTGGTGTTTACTAATGCCACTGCTCCAATCGATTGGCATACAGTCCGATAATCCATAACAACTACTATTTCTGCATGTACTGCACTGCACTGCTCCAAGCCACTCAAGCAATCCCTGCGCCTGAGTCAAAGTAGCCTGGCCTCAGAATTCTCTGATATATCTTTCTTGTTCTGGAGCTTGACTTCAATGTTTGGATTTACTGTTATGCCCCATACACGATCAGATATTCCGTCAGAAAAAAACTTGGATGGTTTTTCCAACAGAATTCCACTCAAGCTTGCCTTGCATACACACGGTCGCACAAAAGTTATCGGAACTTTTGACCGTGAAGAACGCAGTGACGTACAAAACTACGACGAGCCGAGAAAATTAAGTTCAATGCTTCCGAGCATGCGTCAAATTGTTTCCGAGCATGCGTGATTTTTTGCGTGTCCGAATGGCATACAGACAAACGCATTTTCAGATAGGAACTTTTTCTGACTGAAAAATAGAGAACCTGCTCTGAATCTTTTACCGGCTGGAATTCTGCCAGCAAAAGTCTGATGGAGCGTACACACGGTCGGAATTTCTGACCAAAAGCTGACATCCGACTTTTGCTGGCAGAATTTCTGATCGTGTGTATGGGGCATAAGGCTTGTATTTTTTAAAGTTCAAATCCACCAAAACTGATTTATTTTTTAGTGGGATTGGATCACCCTCTAATCTCTTATATCTCTTCTGTGGTAGTTTTTGTGTCTCTTAAGCCCCATACACACGATCGGACTTTCCGACGTTAAATGTTCGATGACAGGCTGTTGGTGGTAAATCCAACCGTGTGTACGCTCCACCGGACAGTTGTTGTTGGACTTTCCGCCAACAAATGTTGGCCAGCAGGTTTTCAAATTTTCCGTGGACAATTGTCTGTTGTTGGATTTTCCGAGCGTGTGTACACAAGTCCATTGGACAAAAGTCTAAAGAACAAACCCGCGTGCTCGGAAGCAAGGACGAGCCAGAAGCGGTCGGTCTTGTAAACTAGCGTTCGTAATGAAGAATTAACATTCATGACGTGGCAAATTTTGAAATCTGGAAAAGCAGCGCACGTTCTTCTTCTTTAATGGGATAATAATGAAGCTGCTTTGCTGATGATACTGATGGCATTATTGCAAACAATTTTTCTCTGTAATTCACCAACCAACACGGGTCCTTTCTTAGCCATTGGGTTGTTATGCCCATTACTAGGAGAATACTAGGCATTAGTTGTAATACAACACTCAGAACTCAGAGAAGGACCTAGGAACCCTGCGGGCCCATCGATCCATGCTTTTTTCTGCAGAAACGTGACTTTTTGCGCAAGATGATTGATCCTGTACTCTACTATCAACAGCCGGCTGGGTGACAGGCTGGATACTCTTATCCTTGTAGTCTCCCCAGTCCAGCCATCGAGCGTGTGCAGGCTGCAGCTACGCGATAGGCAGGCCACGACGAAACCTCAGCTCCAGAGGTGGTCGGTGAGCTTTTATGCTCCGGCGCATACATAGTATGGTGGGCCAGCAGCCACCCTATACTAATCAGTGAGTGGGCCTGTGATGGAATGTCTCCCAGCTCTTCAGGACTGGCAAGTACTGCTCTCCCTGCCTCGGCGGGGCTGAGCAGCTGGGCATTCCCTGGGAGGTCGATTCGGGGGTCCCTCACCTCCCTTTCTTCTCCCCCTGTCCTTATCTTCCCTCCCCCCTCCCTGTGGGGGATGCTGCATGTGGCTGCTGAGCGGTGTGTGTGTGTGTCTATGCAGGGGCTCTCTGGGGGGGTTCTCACCTCGGAAGGGGTTACGCAGGCTAGCTGTGTCCTGGGTCCTGTCTTCATGCCCCTGGAAGGTGTCTGTGGGGCCATGCTGGTGTACTGCGCAGCGCTGTGCTCACTGCCATTGTTTTCTCCCTGTGCCTCATGGAGCTGCTTTCGGCAGCCATTTTAGGTGTGGGCAAGGGCAGCATGCTCTCTTGGGCTTCAGCGGCCATTTTCCTGGTGATTTCCTATACAGGACACCGGTGGCCATTTTCTTGAAGCCTGAACACTTTTTTTTAATGTTCTCTAGCGGCAGCATGTGCTCCTGTGCTCTCACAGCCATTTTCCCTTTGTTTTATGTCCTTGTGCTGGACACTGGGCAGCCATTTTCTTGAAGCCTGAGCACACTTCAGAGCGGTTTTAGCGCCATTTGCAGATGCTTACACCGACACAGCACTGTTTCCTCTGCACCTGGGAGCCAACAGGGACTACAGGCACTACCTGCTGAATAGCGCAGAACTCCTCAGGGTAGTGAGTCCGGTGGGAAAGAGCCCCTCAGCCAGTGGCAGTAAGGAGGGTGGGACTGTCACTGCCCTAAGTCCCCTTCGGGTGGCAAACAGGGTAGGGTCAGCATGGCTTCAGAAACTGGTGTTTCTTCCCCTGAAATCCAGGCAATTGCAACCAGGTCACCTGGACTGCACAGTGCCCATGGACACCCTGACGGTGGTCCTCAATTAGTTTGTTGCCAAGATGGAGGCGGCAAAAAAGGGTGCAAAAAAGTGGCCCCTGCCTCCCCCCCTCCATCCTCTGGGGAGAGCTCTGACGCAGACTTGGGTCCTACTGAGGCTGGGGACCCCTGCTCTGTCTTGTCAGAGGACACTTACCAGGACCATTTGGACAGTGAGGATGAGTCCCCGTCCGGGTCTGTGCGCGACACAGCGCTTGTTGGAGCACTTATCACAGCTGTGCGTGATACCCTGAAGATTCAGGAGCCAGCAGATCCCTCTTCTGATGCAGCGGTCCCTTTTGGGTCCCGCAAGCCAGCACATTCACCTAAGGTGTTCCCATATCTGATTTATTTTGACAAGTTCATTTACAGGGAATGGGGTTGCCCGCAACGGACCTTTTCGGTCCCCAAATCCATGGCAGTGCATCACCCTTTTGAAGAAAGCCTTCTCAAGAAATGGCTGGCTCCTCCAGTCGTGGACCCCCCAGTATCCATGTTAAATAAAGTAACCACGATCCCGGTAGAGGGGACTCCTGCATTTAAGGATCCCACGGACAGGAAGGCCGGGGCAGTGGCTCGTTCCTTGTTTACAGTTGTGGGGTCAGCACTGGCATCCGCAGAATCCATGTCGCAGACACTAACTGAGTGGGCAAAACTGTTGCACCGCAAATTGGGAGAGCAACAGGCTTCTCCTGTCTGCGTGGAACTAGCAGACCAACTAGTGCAAGGCCTTAAGTACGTTTGTGACGCGGCCCTGGATACTCTTCCTCTGTTAACCAGGGCTTCAGTGTCAGCAGTGGTGCTGAGGTGCCTGATTTGGTTAAAATGCTGGTCTGCTGACCAAGCATCCAAAAAAGCCCTGATGGATCTACCCTTCCTTGGCGACCGGCTCTTTGGAGCCTCTTTGGATGACATTATTTAAAATGCCACTGGTGGTAAGAGTACTCTACTCCACAGGCCAGGAAGGCTAAGGAGCCACGCCATAGGCAAGGGCCCTCTTTTTCCGCTCACAAACAGCTTTTTCGTCTGCCTGGAGCTTTGGCTAAATGTCCCCAGCACGTCAGGACGACCACAGAAGGACAAAAACATCCCTGGAACCGCAAGCCTGCAAACAAAATTGCTACCGCATGAAGGTTTGCCCCCACCCATGTCTCGGGTGGGGAGTCGCCTTCGGGAGTTTTCAGCCCGGTGGGTTGTAATCTGATTTCCTTCGGCTACAAGTTTCTCTCTGGGCTGCCAAAGAGATTCTTCCCCTCCAGCATACCCGTATCCCCGGCTCGCCAGGAGGCCCTCTTGGGGGCAGTAAGGGACCTGCTGAGACGGGGTGGTTGTACCGGTTCCGGAATCGTAACATTTCCAGGGATTCTACTCAAATCTGTTTGTAGTTCCCAAGGAGGAAGGGGTACGTCCAATCTTGGACCTAAAAGCCCTCAATCACTTTGTGAAAGTGCAGAGGTTCAGAATGGAATCAGTTCGCTCAGTAGTCGCTGCACTCCATCAAGGGGACTCCCTGGCATCCTTAGACATCCAGGATACGCACCTGTACATACCCATATGCCTTCGGCTTCAACAATTTCTGCGCTTTGCAGTCGGGGATGCTCACTACCAGTTTGTGGCTCTCCCTTTTGGTCTTGCATCAGCCCCCCGAGTCTTTACCAAGGTATTGCCTCCAGTTTTGGCGTTGCTGCGGCAACGTGAGATCGTGATCGTGGGATACCTAGATGATCTCCTCCTGAGGGCATCTTCCGCCTCAGAATTAGAGGAGGATGTGGTGATCACCATGCAGACCCTGCAAGAATTTGGGTGGCTGTTGAACCTAAAGTCAGTGATTGTACCGACCCAGCGTCTGGAGTACTTGGGCTTGCTGCTGGACTCCAGGGAAGCGAGAGTTTTTCAAACTTCAGACAAACTGCAGACTCTCAGATCCGCGGTAAAACTGCTGAGGAACTGCAAGTGATCATCGCTCCGCTTCTGCATGCGAGTCCTGGGACTCATGGTAGCCTCCTTCGAGGCAGTACCATATGCCCAGTTCCACACCAGAGTCCTGCAGAAGGAGATTTTGTCAAAATGGGACAAATTTCAGTTGTCCCTGGATCGACAGATCCAGGTGAGCCAGTCAGTCAGAGATTCACTGATCTGATGGCTGAGGTCCCCGGGGATTCAGTCCGGGAAGTTGTTCCTACCTCTGAAGTGGACAGTAATCACAACAGACACCAGCCTATCCGGCTGGGGTGGAGTGATGGGGGTTCAGTCAGCTCAGCGCCTCTGGTCGCCGGAAGAATCCAAGTTGCCGATCAATATGCTTGAACTAAGAGCGATCAGGCTGTGCCTCTCCACATGGTCGATGAGACTACAGGGGCATCCGATCAGGATCCAGTCACACAATGCCACGGCTGTGGCATACGTCAATCACCAAGGGGGAACAAGAAGCTCAACCGCCGCACGGGAGGTCGCTCACATATTTCGTGGGCAGAGCGACACGTACCGGCCCTGTTGGCCATTTACATCCCGGGAGTGGAGGACTGGCAGGCGGACTATCTGAGTCACCAGATGCTGGACCCAGGAGAATGGGCGTTGCATCCGGAAGTATTCAGGCTACTGTGCCTGAGGTGGGGCACACTAGATGTGGATCTTCTGGCCTCCCGTCTCAATCGGAATGTGCCGAGATTCGTGTCCAGGACAAGATATCCGTGGGCAGACACGTCAGATGCGCTGGTGGCTCCATGGGATCAGTTCCAGCTGATCTACGCCTTTCCTCCACTGAAACTGTTACCACGTCTATTTCGCAGAGTGGAAGTCGAGGGTATCCCAGTAATACTGATTGGCCTTAGCGTCCTTGGTACACAGACCTAGTGCGCCTGGTGGCGGACGCCCCATGGCGACTGCTGTTACGAGAGGACCTTCTGTCTTAAGATCCGATTCTCCATCCTGCTTTACCATCGATGGCTTTAATGCCATGGCTATTGAGAGCCAGGTGTTGAGGTACCGGAGTCTGTTGGACTTGGTGATCTCAACTATGTTGAGGGCGCAGAAATCTTCTTCTCGGAAGATATTTCATCGTACCTGGAAGGCTTACATCTCCATGTGTGAGGAGAAAGGATGGCATCCGCGCTCCTTTTCTATATCCAGGATCCTGCTGTTTCTTCAGCAAAGAGTAGACCAGAAATTGGCATTAAGCACCATTAAGGGGCAAATATTAGCCTTGGCTGTCTTTTTTTTTTCAGCGACCCCTGGCGGCTACTCATTGTTGAGTACCTTTGTTCAGGGGGTGCGAAATGTAGTCCCTCCGGTGCATCCACCGTTGCCCCCGTGAGATTTGAAGCTGGTGTTATTGGCGCTTCAAAAACCGCCGTTTGAAAATATCAGGGAGATTCTCCTGTTGACTCTTTCCCAGAAAGTGGTCTTTCTAGTGGCCATCACATCGGCCAGGATGGTTTCGGAACTGGCGGCTTTGTCCTGCAAGTCAACTTATGTGGTTATCCACGAGGATAAGGTGGTGTTGCGTCCGCAACCGTCTTTTCTACCAACTGTGGTCTCGGCTTTTCATATCAATGAGGACATTGTATTACCATCTCTGTGTCCTAAGCCGAAGCACCCTAAGGAAGTGGCCCTTCACGCTCTGGATGTGGTTCAGGCTCTAAAGGTGTATTTGTCTGTCACTGCTCCCTTTCCGAAGTCAGACTCACTGTTTGTTTCGGTGGCTGGTCCCAAGAAAGGCATGGCGGTCTCGTCGGCCACCATCTCCAGGTGGATCAGACAGATTGTAGTACAAACCTACACCTTGAAGGAGCAGGTGCCCCCCTTTCCGGTCACGGCCCTCTCCACAAGGGCAATCGGAATGTCTTGGGCCTTTTCCGACACCAAGCATCTGTTGCTCAGGCGTGTAAAGCGGCGACCTGGTCGTCTGTCCACCCGTTTACCAAGTTCTACAAGGTAGACGTCAGTGCATCGGCTGATGCCTGTTTTGGCCGCAAAGTTTTGCAGGCGGCCATATAGTTGCAATGGAATATGCAATATATTTTATTTTTTCCTGTTTTTTCGATAAAAACGCAGTACAGTTAAGTTAATGTGCTGTTGCATTACATTCCGCAGTTTTGGTGCAGTTGTGGGTAGTCACTCCTGTTGAGGGTACCCTGGTTTTGTTGTGGATCTCTCCACGCACTGTTGTTTTTTTTTTGTGGGTAAAGTTTCACTAGTTCCCATTTGTCATGGTGGATGAAGTTTTTATGCTGTTTTTCCACCCCTCGTTTGGCACTGCTTGGGGATGTCCCAATGGCTAAGAGAGGAGCTGTGTCGGTCGGTGAATATAAGAGAAAATAGGATTTTTTGTACTCACCGTAAAATCCTTTTCTCTGTAATTCACCGACTGACACAGCACCCGCCCCTCCTTTTCCTCTTTACGTTATACTGCTTGTTGACATACTGATGACTGTGTGGCGGGCTGGAGGGTTGTTGCCCAAGGGACTGCCCCCCTGGACGGAACTGAAGAGTTCTGAGTAATGTATTACAACTAATGCCTAGTAGTCTCCTAGTAATGGGCCAACCCAATGAGAGGAGCTGTGTTGGTCAGTGATTTACAGAGAAAATAATTTTACGGTGAGTACAAAAAATCCTATTTTTTTTTTCTAGTGATATCAAGAATAATATTATTATGCTTTTTTTTTTTTTTTTTTATTTGGGCAAGTTACCACAACACTATTATCCTGTAGTTTCTAAGATCAAAGATACAACTATGTTGGTGTCCCTTGTCAATTTTACATTGGGAGTAGGCAGTTACATTTAAAAAAATACAAACTGTCATTTGAAGTCAAACACATAGCCAAGTATTTTTCTCCACATTTTATTTTTATTGTGCATTAAAAAAAGAAAACAAATAAATTAGACATGCTATCTGCCAACAGAACTTAACCAAAAAGTGCATTTTATGCATCCAAAAATATAGAAAATATACCTAATCAAATCATCATTCAACCAAAAAAATAATGTCAAAGCCAAAACGCCAACACCAATAATAAATAACACGTTATCGACTCTGATTCCGCAACATGGCTGGTTGACGAACTGCAAAGCACGAACTGAAAAGCGATAAATGAAAAATGTGAAAAGAAAAGCGCAAATCAACACTCGCCAAACTTCTACTAACACAAATATAGCAGAAGGAGCCCAAAGGGTGGCGCTAAAGAGTTGAAAAACCAAGTAGTATGTCTAGTACGGCACTACGTTCGTAATTGTTGTGGCCATGTGTATGCAAGACAAGTTTGGGTCACGCCCTTAGGACAAAATTCCACGTTTTTTTTTGCTCAACAATCCGATTGTGGGTACGAGGCTTTAGGCTCCATTCACACCTGAGCGTATTGTTTTCAGGCAGAAAGTCACGTGATTTTTGCCAAGATTTTGTAGAGGTCAAAAGGTCACCAATGTATTTGTTGCATCATGGAACGTGTTCCAATGCTATACAGTTCAATGTTTAGATTGTCTCCTATTTCTCAATAAAAATATATTAAACAAATAAGTCACCAATGTAAAAGAATGAAAGACGCCTGTAATCTGCCAAAAAAGAAGCTCCTGTACTTTTTTGTACGTTTTGCTTTAGGTGACAGAATGCTCAGATGTGAAAGGGGGCTATTGAAATTAATGGGATTTGTCTTGTTAGAGCGTTTTTAGAGCTGGGGCTTAGAGCAGAAAAACACCTAGGTGTGAACAGAGCCTTACGGTTGGATTCCGCATATTTTTTATAATGATAGAAAAACATGGATCGGTTTGACATGACAAAGCATTTGACTTTGTCATGTCTAAAGCCTTGTACACACGGTCGGAGAATCCGTCGGAATGCGTCTTATCGGACCGTGTCGTCAGATAATCCGACTGTGTGTGGTATGCATCCGACTGATTCCGTCCGAATCTCCGTCGGACCCAATTTTCCAACATGTTGGAAATATTTCCAGACCAACTGGTTTGATCGGACATACTCCGATCATGTGTAGCGAATTTTGATCGGACCAAGTGCCACGCATGCTCAGATCAAATTCCTACATCAAAGCTATTGGCTACTAGCCTGAATGTAGTCCCATCGTAACGAAATTACGTCATCACGTTCTGAAAGATCGGACTTTTCGACAACTTAGTCCGACCGTGTGTATGCAATAGTTTCAGACACAATCCATCGGACAAAATCCGACGGATTTGGTTGGCAGAATCTCCGACCGTGTGTACAGGGGCTAAGGCAGTGGGTCTTAAGTTGGATTTTTGGTGGAGTTCTTGAAAGATCTGGTCTCTAAAGGTGAATATGGTTGTGAGTCGGTTTCAATAGACCTACTCTTATACTATATGACCGCTGGACGGCCTCAATCTTTTAGTTGTCTAGGTCCCCTGGCTATACATTGTATGATATTGTCTAACAGTAGAACTGGATTAAAGGAAGTACAGCCAAAGCTTGTTTGGCTGTACTCCTGTGACCCATTCTCAGCAGACAGCAGGCTGAAGTCGGCTGGCGGCACAGAGAAAGTCCAGGCTCAGGAAAGAACGGGACCATATGGTCGGGATCTGCCCACATGCCTTCACCGGCACCCGGCTCAGCCTCTCAGTGAGCCACTGAGAGGCTGAGCCGGACGCTCCCACCCCCTCCGCAGCCCAGTGCTCTAGTGTGCAGCCCAGTGCTCCAGTGTGTGCAGGGAGGGGCAGAGCAGAGAGCCATTGACTGACAGTCAGCAGCTCTCTGCTCACGGAGCTGTGAGAACTGAGTGATTGGTGTTGTTTAATCACTCGGTCTTAGAGCCGGCGGGGGGGGGGGGCGATGCTGCATCCACCTATGTAAGTATGACTCTGAAAAAAATGTTTTCCCCATACCTCTCTTTTAAAGTAAAGCTATAGCATTGTAATGTAATTAACTGTAACTGCATTTAGCTAGGAAGAAGCATAAGGTTCTATAGCACACTTATGGCTTACCTTGCAACAGATGAAGTTTCATGGAAAATCAAAGCTTCTTGGCGTAGGTACACAACCTCCTGCCACCGATTAGGAATACTTTGTCCAGAATGAACCAGGCATTAGCATAGTCACAGGTAGGGGGACTTTGAAATGGATTTGCAAGTACTGACTTTCAGAAAGTTATTGAATGTGAGCTTTTGGGAATCCTAGTAGAAGTTTGCGAAGCCAGGCTTACACCAGTATGCTGGAATTGCAAGCTAATGAGTCTATTTTGTTTGGCTACTCTATAAATGGTAGTGGTAATTTTCTATCACTGACCCAAGATTCTCTTCCTACTCCTCTAAAAGAAGCCATAGTGGTTTACCTTTGGGGATCCATCTGTAAGTATACACATAATATTTTGTTTTGGAATACCAGCAGCTATTCCACTGAATGAGACAAAAGAGAGAGAGAACATCCGCCCTAGTGTAATACTGTTTTTTGTTCTGCACCTAAAATAAAAATATTAAAAGCCAGCAGCTACTAATATTGCAGCTGCTGACTTTTAATAAAATCACACTTACCTGTCCCAGGGTCCAGCGATGTCGGCGGCAGATGACGAGCGATCGCTCGTCTCGCTGCTGCCCCCGCCGCCATCCTCTGTCAGGGAATTGGGAAGTGAAGCATTACAGCTTCACTGCCCGGTTCCCTACTGCGCATGCGCGAGTCGCGCTGCGCGTCTCTTATGGTCCCCCGCTGTGTCTCTGGGAACTGTGTGTTTCCCAGAACACAACGGGGGGACGGGGCGTCTGCGGGGGTCTGCGGCGGTCTGGCCGGAAGTGGGTGCAGATACCTGGATTATCCAGGTAACTGCACCCCCCTCCCCCCTGAAAGGTGCTGATTGTGGCACCGGAGGGGGGGAGGGATCAGATTAGCGGAATTTCCCCTTTAGGGTGAAGAACCGCTTTAAGAGCAGTAAATAAAATATTCAGTCAATACACTCACATTTTACAGAAAGTAAAATAGGCATGTCAGTATTTTCAGCCAACTCTCCTGGGTTACCACTGTAGGATCTGGATGGAAAAATCTGGATCTCTGAGGAGCTTGCTGACAGCTTGAGATCTCAGCTGCAGAGAAACTGCTGTGGCTCAGCTCTGGCGTGTCCGATCTACTGTGTTCGCCCTGTCCAGCCAACACCGCACACCATGAGGATAAACTGCAAGGAGGAATACACGTCAAGGTTGCAATGATGACGTGTTTCGGGGGCATGCCCTCCTTTATCAAGTTACGCCCACTCCCACTGCATTATATATGAATTTATATAATGCAGTGGGTATCTTGAGTGGACATCCCCTCTTTTCTCCTCTGTGTTGCAGTTTATTCTCATGGTAAATGGCGCCACCTGGACTGGGTGCATGCGCAGTGGATTGGGCACGGCAGTCTGTCTGCAGCTCAGATCTCAAGCTGTCAGCAAGATCCTCGGAAATCTAGATTTTTCCTTCCAGATCCTACAGTGGTGACCCAGGAGTGTTGGCTATAAATACTGCCTATTTTACTTTCTGCAAAATGTGAAGATTTAATTCACTGCTCTTTATAAACAGTATTACACTAGAGCAGATGTGCGCTCTCTCTTTTCTTTTGTCTAATTCAGAGGCAGGCAACCTCAGCCCTCCAGCTGTGGTGAAACTACAAATCCCATCATGCCTCTGTCTCTTGGAGTCATGACTGTGATTGTCAGGGTCTTGCAATGTCTCATGGGACTTGTCGTTTCAAAACAGCTGGAGGGCCGAGGTTGCCTCCCCCGGAACTAGAGTGTGTGTGTGTGTATACATCTGTGTGATAGGAACATGAAATTGTAAGCTACTCCAGGGCAGGGATAGATGGGAATGACTTGTTGCTTAAAGATGAACTGCAGTCTGCACACATAATTTGTAATAAAAACCATCTTTACCATTCTGAAGCTTCCCTCCAACCACTTTGCATATTATTTTATGTAGCACTGACCCCCAAAGTAGTAGCTGATTCAGTTGGGCTTACCGTTACCTTCTTGACCTTGTGTGCGTCTAGGGGTTTCCCGAGGTAGATGGCCCAAGAACTGCAGAGACTGACGCCAGATCCACTTACAGGGATATTTATTTGCAAAAATAGTTAATAAACACAGTCTCTCAACTTAGGGTTAGAGAGTTTAGGTAGGAAAGTCCAGGTACTCTTAGTGCTAAGTCAAATAGGAAAAAGTCTCTCACATCAGGAAATCTAGAGAATAGCCATTCACAACTGGATCCTCACCCTTATCGGATAGTCCTTCTCTCACCAGGCCTAGCAGCCAAGAGGGTGCTTAAATCAAACCAAGTCTCTGCCACAGACTTGTTGTAGAACAATTGGTTAAAATTGAAAGGTGTAGACAACTCAGAGAACCCTCATATGGTACCAGTGTCTTGCAGCTGGTCCGGCGATACCACACGAGACTAAATTCACTTGGGGTCTTTCAACTTGTCCAGGCTCTTGCTGAGAAGCCAACCTTTGCGTGGCCTTCTCCCGAAGAGTCCTCCACTGGATACCTTCACAGTTGCTGGGCCTCTCCACAAACTGAGACGGCACCGGACCACCTCTGAATCCTTCTTTCAGTTTCTCTGAATCATTCTTTCAGTTTCTAGCCAGCCCCAAGACTTGTAGTTGGGTGGATCCGCACCCCAGGCCATGAGAGTCCTGGGGGCTGGTTAGGAGGACCAGGACCAAAAACCAGAAAGCACTCCTGGACCAGAACCCCGAAGCACGTGACGTCAGCACCTTAAGTACCCTCTCCCAGAATGCACAGCAAGAGTGACACTCCCACTGGACTGGTTCAGAGAGAGCGTAAACCCTTAATGCACCCAACTAGACTGCGTTCTTGACCCTGTAAACAATGCCTGATCTTTGGTATTATAGGGAGAAATAGTGTCAGTGTGGCTAATAATGCCCCAGCATTGGTGTCAGTGGCAGGAATTATGCCCCATTGTTGGTGTCAGTGGCAGGAAGAATTCCTCAAAGGCCTGATAAAGGCAAGTTTGGAGACCACTGGCCTAGGCTAATGACTAAACAAGAAGTGGGCTGTAAAAGGTATTTACTGGCAGAAAAAAAAACATGTTTTACTATCCAAAGTTAAAACAACAAGGACAGAGGATTTGACAGAGGAAGTTCCACTTTAAAGCATGTCTAAACACACAAAAAAAATTTAATATATTGCAACTTACCTATTTTTAGATGAAAAGCCAGCATTAGTTTAGTTTTTTCCTCCTTTGTTTTTACCTGGTGTCCTTGCCTATAACACACTTCCTGTCCTAGGGTGACAACACTCCCTTTACTGCATCTTTGGAGAAACAGTGTTGTCAGCAAGAGTGGACTGTAAATATACAGTATCTGTTTTTGTTTATATCTAATGCATAGAGATGGGGAGGTTAATAGATAATAATGGGGAGATCCAGGTCATTCCAGTGCTAGAGGCCAAAAAAGGGATACTTTAAAGAGATTGCCTTTTACTTTCTGTTGGCTCTTTGAGACAGGAAGTGGGGGCAAGTCTCTCCAACAGGACACACACAGTAAAAAGAAAGCATGAATGAGTTTTGACAAATATCTACTAAAAATAACAAGCTTTTGGTATTAAATATATATACTGCGACAAGGTGGCCCTCCTCGGCAAAATCACAAAATCAATCAGCGAGTTCGCCGGCACCACAAGATCGCTCCCAAGAGAGGCGGAATGGTGGTGTTTCTATGTAAGCAGGAACACAGATCTCTGTCTTCCCCAGTCAAAGCACCCCCCCCCCCCCCCCACACACAGTTAGAAAGCACTCCCAGGAAACAGATTTAACCCTTTGACTGCCCCTGATGTTAACCCCTTCCCTGCCAGTGTCATTAGTACAGTGGCAGTGCATTTTTTGATCACTGGCCCCAAAAAGTGTCACTTAGTGTCAGATTTGTCTGCCGCAGTGTCGCAGTCCTGATAAAAATCGCTGATCGCCTCCATTACTAGTAAAAAAAAAAACAATAAACAAACATAAATCTATACCATAGTTTATAGAAACTATAACTTTTGCACAAACTAATCAATATACACTGATTGGGATTTTTTTTCCACAAACATATGTAGCAGAATACACATTGCCCTAAATTAATGAAGAAATTGGATTTTTAATTTTTTTTTTTTTTTTATTGGATGTGTGTTTGTTTTAATTTCTGTCCTTTTTTTGTTTATAGTGCAAAAAATAAAAACTGCAGAGGTGATCAAATACCACCAAAAGAAAGCTCTATTTGTGGGGAAAAGGACATCAATTTTATTTGCGTACAGTGTCGCATGTGCGCACAATTTTTAGTTGCAAAAAATGGCCTGGTCATGAAGGTTGTAAATCTTCCGGGGCTAAAAAGAGTACACCAGCCATTCTTAACCAGGGTTCCTGTTGAGGTTGCTGGGGGTTCCTTGTGCTGTAGCTGATTGACCTCCCACCTGTCCTCCCAGTGCCTGCAGTGGGAGGACAGGTGCCACTTGACAGAGCCAGCAGCATGGCACTAGTGAACTTTTTTTCTGTTTGTAAAGGTGGCAGTCTGACCACCACTGTTAGCTGAGCATTCTTCACCCTGACCACCAATTTACAGAACATTCTTTCTATTAGCCATTGATCTGTGGGGCATTCTTCCCACCAACCACCAATGGTAGGAGCATTGTTCCCATTGAACACCAATGTAACTGGAGCATTCTTCCCACTGACCATCCAATTTAAAGAGCATTCTTCCCATTGGTCAGCGATGTAATGAGCACTCTTCCCACTTGACAATAGCTGAGAAAGTGCAAAATTTGTGATCTATGAGCAAACACCTAAATGGTCCAATGTTATTAGAAGCTTGGATGGAGAGCGAATACTCCCAAATATATAAGCGAGGGAAAGAGAAAGCGAATGGAAAATAAGTGCTTTACAAATGCCACATCCAATATTCAAGACAAAAAGAGAAAATTCCCTTAAGTGGACTTTTTAGGCAACTAAAAATGTTATATACAAATATACAAAAGTAATATAATAACAATAAATGTTATTAATAATTTAAGATAGTTAAAATTAAAAATGAAATACTGATTTAACTGAACACAGTCAGTTCGTATAACCATAGAAAAGAATTTATAAGAAACCTCCTTACACCCAACGCGTTTCGGGATAACGTTTAGTCCTTCTTCAGGGATGCAAAGGAAAGATGAATTCATCTTTAAGTGGAACATTCACCCACATGAAAAATGTGGCACAGGCAAACGTGCCGGTGGGGCTCCTATCTCAAGGCAAAGGGGTGTCAGAAGAGTCTAAAAAATAGACTCAATGTTTGCTATCCTCAAAGGGGATAAAAAAAGTTACAAAAAGTAATGGTATTAACTGCTCAAAACATGTGTGATAAATTATCACACATGTTTTGAACAGTTAATACTATTACTTTTTGTAACTTTTTTTTTTTTTTTTTTAATCTGGAGTCACCTTCTGGTATATATTTGTTTTTCACTTCCAGGGATTTCCATTATCTGGCTCCAGTATATTCTTCTGGCCGGCTTGCTGCCGTTGGAATGCAGGGAGATTACTACCCCTTTGAGGATAGCAACATTGAGTCTATTTTTTTGACTCTTTTGACGCCTCTTGAGATAGCAGCCCCACCGTCACTTCTACCATGTGTTGTTTGCCTACATTTTTTAATGCTAATTAATGAAACATTGAAAACTATTTTGCCATTCAACATTATGTAAGTGGATCACTCTAATCGTCTAACATCTAGTTATGTATTTCATGTGGGTGAATGTTCCACTTAAAGGTACTAATTGTATATTTTATGCTTTTAGATGAATTCCTCCTTCCTTTGCACCCCTGAAGAAGGACTAAACGCTATCCTGAAACGCGTTGGTGGTAAGGAGGTTTCATATAAATTCTTTTCTATGGTCTTACGAACTGACTGTGTTCAGTTAAATCAGTATTTCATTTTTAATTTTAACCATGTTCAATTATTAATAAAATGTATTGTTGTATTACTTTTGTATATTCATATATAACAAATATATAAGCAAATATATAATATTTAAGCAAAGTAAGTAGTCTTTAACAAATTGCAGCCTCAGTGTGGGACTTGAAGTAGGTTCCCAATGACCACCAATTTAAAGAACATTCTTCCCATTGACTGCCAATGTAAGGGCATTCATTCCACTGACCCCCAATGTAAGGGGCATCCCTACCACTGACCCCAAATTTAAGGGGCATCCCTCCTGCTGATCACCAAAGTACACTATTAGATTCACTGCAGATTTTGTCTTCAGATTTACCAAAACCATGTAGTACCAGGGCCTGCCTAATTGCATTATTTCCACTGACCACCAATGTAAGAGGCATTCTTCCCACTGACCACTAATGTAAGAGGGCATTCTTCTCCCAATGAAAGAGATGTTTTGAGAAAAGCTGCAGTACATGTTAATGTGAACACTTGGGATTTTTGAGTACATTATAAAAACCTTGCAAAAAATGATCACTAGTCAGATCATGCTTCCATATCCAACCTGTGTCCTTTACGGAGGGATTATGCCTTCCCCCATAGCCGTTCCCTCACAGTATCCGTGGCGTGTTCGGTTACTAATCTCTAGGACTGAAGTACCTCCATCAGTTTGTGATTTCAGCCTGATGATCCCATGGTGTTAATTTCTAAACAAGCAGTGAAGTCAGATCAGGGCTAATATCACAGAGAGATCTTTGTCAGGCTGCACGTTCACGTTGCAAAAGCTGCTGTAGCCTAAGGCGGAGCACACTGTCATTGCAAACACAACCTGGATCTGTTAAATTGCCCCTAATTCTGCGATGGAGATAATGATGAGAATAAAGACTACTTAAAGGATGATGCAGGACCTGCCTAAACTTGACAGACAGGAATGGAAAATTAACAGAACAACCTGTGTACTGTTTTTTTTTCAAAGTATATTGTTTCCCATACCTAGTGTAGAGGTCTGCTAAGTGGCCAGTGTCAGGACAGGATTAGACAGCGTTGGATATCAATCTGTTCGATCTATTGCCAGCATCATAAAGGTTATGGTGTGGAACGACCTATGATTGGCCAGAGTGACCATGACAGGACAGGAAGCTCCTGATCTTTGTAGTTTAACAGAATTTATTGATTTATTACACGTGACAACTCTAAAACAGCTTGGAAAGCTTTTTCCTTATCTTAGGTGATTAATGATGTTGGAGTAACAGAGATAATTACAAACACTAGCACTTTTTAAATTGTATATTTGGTGGATTCTATCACTGGAAGGAATTTAAAGGTGAACCCCCTCTGTTTAAAAAAAGAAATAGCTGAACTCTCTTAAAGGATAACTAAAAGGTTTGTGTTTTTAAAAAAACAAAAAAGTCATACTTCCCTCCTCTGTGAAGTTGGTTTTGCACAGAGTGACCCCAACCCTCCTTTTCTCAGGTCCCTCAGTGGCGCCCCTGGCTCCTCCTCGGGTGCCCTGCTGGAGAGCCGCTCTCCCTCAGGGCATTATCAGCACAGCCCCCCCCAGGATGCCCACACTGGACCTACCAGGGACGCCACCAGACCACCAGGGATGCCCAGCAAAAAGTAATCCTCCCTAGACCACCAGGGATGCCAGTCAGTGCCACAATGGATGCCAATCAGTGCCCATAATGGATGCCAATCAGTGCCCACAATGGGCATCACTGATTGGCATGCATTATTGTTTGGCACTGATTGGCATCCATTAGTACAGTATAACATAATACAATGCCGCCTATGAGTGCCCACCTGTGCCGCCTATCAGTGCCCACCTGTGCCGCCTATCAGTGCCCACCTGTGCCGCCTATCAGTGCCCACCTGTGCCGCCTATCAGTGCCCATCCGTGCCACCTATCAGTGCCCACCCATGCCCATCTGTGCCGCCTATCCATGCCCATCTGTGCCGCCCATCCATGCCAATCCGTGCCAGCTATCAGTGCTAATTTGTGCCACCTATCAGTGCCCATCAGTGCCGCCCATCAGTGCCACCCATCAGTGCCGCCTATCAGTGCCCATCAGTGCCACCTATCAGTGCCACGTATCAGTGTCCATCAATGCCACCTCATCAGTGCCACTTCATTGGTGCCACATCATTGGTGCCCATCAGTGCCGCCTTATCAGTGCCCATCAGTGTAGCCCCATCAGTACCCATCAGTGAAGGAGAAAACGTACTTATTTACAAAGTTTTGAAACTGAAACAAAAAAAAACATATATTTTTAAAAAAAAATCTGTATTTTTTTATTTGTAGCGCAAAAAATAAAAACTGTAGAGGTGATCAAATACCACCAAAAGAAAGCTCTATTTATGGGAAAAAAATGATAAAAATTTTATTTGGGTACAGTGTAGCATGACTGCGCAATTGTCATTCAAAGTGTGACAGCGCTGAAAGCTCAAAATTGGTCTGGGCAGGAAGGTGTTTAAGTGCCCGGTATTGAAGTGGTTAATCTATCCAATCAGGACCCGAGACACCGGCTGTAGCTGGTGTGCTCGTCCCCGTCGCTGGAAATACTGGGTTCAGGTATGTAAAAGGGGGGGGGGGGGCTCTGGGGGGCAGCTGCATTACAGAAGGTTTTTCCCCTTAATGCATAGAATGCATTAAGGTGAAAAACCTCAAGGGTTTACAACCCCTTTAAGCTGACCATACACTAGTAGATTTTCAAACATCCTTATAAATACTCATACGATTCTCAGTACATTTAATGACATGACGAATGTCATCCAAAAATACCTAAAAATGTCAATTGGTTGTAACATTCCATTGTGGAAAAAATATAGTTCCCTAAACAAAAAATTCACACTGTTAGAAACGTGTTCGTTTGAGAATAAAAAAAAAATCCATCCTGATCTCTCAAAATTTCTCATCACAAGCAAAAAAGATTTGACCAAAATCCTACTAGTGTATGACCAGCTTTACATTGGTGGTCAGTGAAAGGCTCTGGGACACTAGTGGTAACTGGAACCTTTTCCAAGTGAATTCCAGGCAACCCTGTTTTTTTTTTTTTTTTTTTTTCCAAGATAAATAAGTAAAATAAAGTAAATCGTAAATAGTTTTGCCTGGAGTTCAGCTTTAAGGAGACTAGGAACATACAAGGGGATGTGGCATTTATAACTAATTACAATATATGTACACTATTAGGACATTGAGAGACCTTCCAGAAATATTGACCAATTCTCAAATTCCAGAAAAGTCCAAAATAATATACAGAAGAGCACCAATTCTGAGGGATCCCCCAAATAGGAAGTACATAACTTTTATGGAGAGGAAAGGATCATATGACAGTGGTAGATGTAAAGATGGGAGAAGTAATGAGAAAAGAAAGAGATATTCACATTTTAATTTTATTTGTGGTATGACATGCTGGACTGCACCTGGAGGACCTTTTTAGTAACGAGTATCTTGAGACGGCTTGTACAGTGACTGGAACACATAGTCCACTTCTGCTGTTTGGAATGATCCATGGTACATATATGGACGTTATTTAGCCTATACTCTAGTATTCCACTTCATCAGGCTGAATGTCTTCACTTTCCAATAAATACATTCCTGTGGGACATCCTTTATTGCGTCCTTTAGTGACGTCATAACGTCACTTCCGGTTTACTCGGTTGCCAACGGCCCTGATTTAAAAAAATCCAAGTTATTCAAAAATGCATATGACGTCCAGCAAGATAACATGTGGGCACATTGATTATCAGCACAGCCCCCATGAGAGGTGCAGATCAGCTGCCAGTCAGTGCCCATCATAATGCCAGGCAGTACCCATAAATTGCCAGTCAGTGCCCAATACACTGCCAGTCAGTGCCCACTACACTGCCAGTCAGTGCCCATCAGTAATACATATCAGTACCTCATCATCAGTGCTGCCCATCAGTGCCATCTATTAGTGTCCATCAGTGCCACCTTATCAGTGCCAACTCAGTGCCGCCTCATCAGTGCCTGTCAGTGAAGGAGAAAACAAAACTTTATAACAGAAACAAAGAAAAACTTTTATTTCCAAAAATTTTTAGTTTGTTTAGCAAAAAATAAAAACCCCAGTGGTGATTCAATACCACCAAAAGAAAGCTCTATTTGTGGGAAGAAAATTATAAAATCTAGTTTGGGTACAGTTTTGCATGACCACGCAGTTGTCATTCAAAGTGCGACAGCGCTGAAAGCTAAAAATTGTCATGGGCAGGAAGGGGGTAAAAGTGCCCAGTATTGAAGTGGTGTAAGAGGAGGGCCTCCTTAAAAAATATATTAAAGCGGGAGTCCGCCGGGACTCCGCGTTTTTTTTTTTTTAAAAGCCAGCAGCTACAAATACTGCAGCTGCTGACTTTTAAAATAGTGACACTTACCTGTCCAGCGCGCCCGCGATGTCGGCACCCGAAGCCGATCTCTAGATCGTCTCTCGGGTCCTGCCCCCGCCATCTTGGGTATGGGAATCAGGAAATGGAGCCTTTCGGCTTCATTTCCCGGTTCCCTACTGCGCATGCGCGAGTTGCGCGAGTTGCGCTGCGCAATAAGGACGGTCCCCGCTGCCTCTGGGATCTGTGTGTTTCCCAGCAGGCAGCGGGGCACTTGCGGAAAGGGGCGGGCACTTGCGGAAAGGGGCGTAATCTACGCCCCTTTCCGCAGAGAGCTATCCCGGAGGTGGGTGCAGATACCTGTACTGTACAGGTATCTGCACCCCCCCTCCCCCCTGAAAGGTGCCAATTGTGGCGCCGGAGGGGGGGAGGGTTCCGATGAGTGGAAGGTCCACTTTAGGGTGGACCTCCGCTTTAAGTCAGCAGCTGCAAATACTGTAGATACTGACTTTTAATTAATGGACACTTACCTGTCCAGGGTGCCCACGATGTTGGCAGCAGATGACGAGCAATCACTCGTCTCTCGGATGCCCCCGCCACCATCCTCGGTCAGGGAATCAGGAAGTGAAGCGCTGCGGCTTCACTGCCCGATTCCCTACTGCCCGTCTTCACTGGTCCCCGTTGTGTTCTGGGAACTGTGTGTTTCCCAGAACACAATGGGGGGGGGGGGTATGCTTGCACCTGCAGCTAGCTGTGGCTAGCTATTCCCGGAAGTGGGTGTAGATATCTGGATTATAAAAGTATCTGCACCCCCCTCCCCCTGAAAGGTGCCAAGTGGAAGTTCCACTTTAGGGTGGAACTCCGCTTTAAAGATACCAACCTGTCTGGCTTTACACACCTTTTGTTTTTATGCCTGAGCTGATTGAAAATAAAAGTTTGGTTTGGCTTTAAGGTCAGTGGTTAAAGTGAGCCTGTGGTGTGCCTATAGAGAGAAGTTAAATTAGTCTGAAGCTAACAGATTTACTGTGTTGTAGAGATCAATTGCTAAACAGAAACCCCACAAGAATAGTATGTAATGCTACAGCTGTCCATTTTGTTGTGTTCAGAACAGACCAAAAAATATCTGTCCAGCACAATGCCTCTTGAGCCCCTATGGGGAAAGAGAGCCTTGACTGATGGGGGCATGGCCAGGTGCCGGACAATGTGGGTGATCTGCCCAGCACAATGCCTCTTGAGCCCCTATAGGGAAATAGAGCCTTGACTGATGGGGACATGGCCAGGTGCTGGACAGTGTGGGTGATCTGCCCAGCACAATGCCTCTTGAGCCCCTATAGGGAAAGAGAGCCTTGACTGATGGGGGCATGGTCAGGTGCCAGACAATGTGGGTGATCTGTCACCAAGGATTGGTGGAACTATGGGGGACAGGCTGGGCCTGAGCTCAGAAAAGTATTGCCCCAGGGAATTCTGGGCATTTTGAAGATCGTGGCTGGGTTAGACATGTTCCGTGGACCTTATCTCTGCTGTCAAGCGACATCGCTCAATGGGGTTTTATCCCATTATGTTACAGTTGATTTGTACCTAGGCCCATTACGCCTCAGCGGTCATGGCTGTGTGTTGATGTGCACTGTGGTGCACAGCAATGCATACAGTAGAGTGCATCCGGAAAGTATTAACAGGGCTTCACTTTTTCCAAATTTTGTTATGTTATGCCTGATTCCAAAATGGATTAAATTCATTATTTTCCCCAAAATTCTACAAACAATACCCCATAATGACAACGTGAAATAAGTTTGTTTTAAATCTTTGCAAAAATGTATTAAAAATAAAAAACAAAAAAAATCCCATGCACATAATTATTCACAGCCTTTGCCATGACACTCAAAATTGAGCTCAGATGCATCCTGTTTCCACTGATCATCCTTGAGATGTTTCTACAACTTGATTGGAGTCCACCTGTGGTAAAATCAGTTTAAACATGTAGTGTTCGTAGAATTTTGAGAATAGCAATGCATTTAATCCATTTTTGGAATAAGGCTGTAATAACAAAATGTGGAAAAAGTGGAGCGCTGTGAATACTTTCCCGATGCACTGTATGTGTTGGATGTGCTGAGGTACCATTGGCAGTGAATGCCACTGCAATACTCTAAGCATGTAACATGTGATAACATGTATTGCAATAACGCTCAAAAGTGAAGAAGAATCCACTGGAACACTTACCAGGCAGTCAGCAAAATAAAAAAAATGTTTACAGTGTTTGAACAGTTTGTGTTTGGTTTACGTTGGATACATTTGCAAATATATGTGAAGTCGCACTGCCACGTCAAGGCTCCTCTGCAAAGTGCGGTCCCTAACTCTACTCTAACATTGTTTCCAAATGGAGACATACATAGCAAGAAATTCATTGAGAGTATTGGTTACATATTTGCAATCATATGTGAAATCACCTTCCATTTTAGCAAAAAAAATTCCAAAACATGCCTGAAAAAACTACTGGCCTCTTCTTAAGTCAGGACCCATCAACTTCTACAAAAAAAAAACACTGGCCCCTTCTCCTTGTTTGGTCCCTGCAATATCCTTAAAATGTCAAACCTCACAAAATTCCTCAGTGACTCATTCATAAGTCACTTAATTATGACCCTCCTGATCCACAGCCTTCCCTCCTTCCTTAAATCAGTGAACTCCCTTTTTTTTAATTCATGTGGGCCCAGAAACTCTCCAGACCTAAATCAAGCACCCTGGCCTTCCTCAAAAGTATGGAGGCCTGGCGTTCCCTAACATCTACAAATACCAAGCTGCAGTACCCCTTACATAACTATTGGACTGGCGCAAACATGGAGACCCGAAAGAGTGGGTCCCTCTGGAATAACCCACAACTAGCTCCCTTCTGAGATGCCTACCCTGGTGCTTCCCTCACATTCTTCCTCCCTCGCATCCTTGAAAGCCCATCCTCTACTCAGCCCCACAATTGCTTGTTCTGCCAGGGCATTGTAGAGTGGTTAATTGGTCACAGGTGCTTGAGGCCTATATAAATTTCTGTAAAACTCATTTTGAGCCTGCTCATCTTTCAGCTTGCTGGAACTCTGTCCAAGTGGAACTGTACAAAGTTGTGAGTTAAAAACAAGAGTTGAAAACAGGAGGTTGTAACAGGGGTCATAGTACCTGTGTAGTGTGAGTACCTGAGTGTTGTCTGAGTAGTGTATGTGGATTGTTGGTAATTGTGTATTGTGAGTGCACGTTGGTCTGTGAGTACCTGTGTATTGTCTTGTTGAGTACCTGTGCATTGTCTTGAGTATTAGTGTCAGGAAGCTAGTTGTTAGGTCATTTGGACAGGGTATAATCCCCAATCCACATTAAATTAATAGGTACGATGCCCGGAGGGAGTGAAGAGGCGACTCGGTGTACATCTTGCGGCATGTATGTGTTCCTTGATCATCCGATCGAAGTTGAACACTGCTGTGCAAAATGTAAGCACATTGTTTCCCTGGAAGCCCAGGTTCTGAATCTAGAGAAGTAGCTGTCAGCACTGAGAAGTCCCTCCATACTAAAGGAGAGCCAGGAACGTACACGGCAGGTGCGGGCAGGGGCCAGCACAGAGGCGGGTGGAGACAAAGAGGTGCAGGCACTAGGAAAGAATAGATGGGTGACAGTCAGGAAAGGTAGAGGGGGAAGTGCCAGGGAGGCCGTTACAGGGCTGGAGCATCCCAATAAGTACGCTCCATTGAGTGACATTGGTGAAACCAGTCAGGGACCAGCACTGCTGGAGCTGAGGGGCTCTCCTAGCTGCCAGTGGAAGAACGCCTCCAGTCAGAGTGGGGGGGAAGCGAAGGGAAAAGACAGATTCTGGTGGTAGAGGACTCAATTCTTAGAAGGACAGAGAGGGCAATCTGTAACAAAGACCTTAATTGCCAAACTGGTTGTTGTATACCAGGTGCTCGGGTTCTGCGCATCTTGGATCTGGTGGACAGATTACTGGGAGGGGCTGGGGAAGAACCAGCTGTCATGGTGCACATTGGCACCAATGACAAAGTCAGAGGCAGATGGAGTGTCCTAAAGAACGATTTTAGGGACTTGGGAGCTAAATTGTGGAAAAGGACCTCCAAGGTAGTATTCTCAGGAATACTACCGGTACATCGAGCCACATCAGAAAGCAGAGGGAGATTAGGGAAGTAAACGAGTGGCTGAGGAGCTGGTGTAGTAAGGAGGGGTTTGGGTTACTGGAGGACTGAACTGACTTCTCAGCCAATAACCAGTATTATAGAAGGGATGGACTGCACCTAAATGAGGAGGGTGCAGATCATGTGGAAATGAAGATGGCCAAAAAGTTAGAGGGGTTTTTAAACTAGGTGACGGAGGGGAGGGTCCAGAGGCAGAGATGGTCAGCGCGGAACATATTCCAGAGGGTAGTATTGGGGGCATTAGTGGTAGGTTCACCAAAGCACATAAACCCAAGGTAAGTATAGTAGCAAGTCCTAGCTGCAATCTCGGAACACCCAATAAGAGGATAATATATGACTGGTCTAAACTACGTGGCATGTTCACCAATGACAGGAGCCTGGCGGACAAGATGGGTGGACTAGAGATACTGTTGTACGAGGAGGATTTTGGATTTTGATTTTGTGGGAATTTGTAGGAACAAAGAACACAGAGGAGAGATGGGTTTGCTTTAAGAGCATATTAAATAAGTGCATTACCCAGAGGTTTCAGTACCCAGCTTGATTTTGGCCCTAGGTTTGTTATACATTAATTTTATCCACTGGGTAAAAAGGGGGCCAAATCCAAACCTCTCTAGGACCCTCCACAGATAGCCCCATTCCAAACTGTCGAAGGCCTTAGTGGCATCAAGTGCTAGGATGGCCCCCACCCCCTCATTATCTCTAGGTAATTGGACATTAAGGAAGACTCTTCTAATGTTGGTGCTAGTCGCCCTACCCGGGATAAAACCCGACTGGTCTGGGTGTATAAGTTTGTGAATGTATGTGTTTAACCGGATTGCTAGTACTTTGGCTAGTATTTTGATATCCGTACATAACAGGGATATCGGCCGGTATGATGAAACTTCCTGGGAATCCTTTCCCTCCTTCAAAATTAGAGTAATATTAGCCTCACGCATCGAGTCAGGGAGTTCCCCTGTCTCCAATGCGTGATTCAATATCACGAGGAGTTCCGGCAACAGGACCTCCCCATAGCGTTTATAAATTTCTACTGGAAGGCCATCTGGCCCTGGGGATTTATCGTTAGGCATTGCGGCCACTGCATTCCTTAATTCTTCCAGCGTAAGTGGTAGCTCAAGAGAGAATTTATCATCTGTTGATAAAGTTGGTATTGCTGTCCGAAGTAGAAAATCAGTCGCCGAATTACCTTGTCCCTGAATGACAGATTTATATAAATTCCTATAGTAATCGTGGAATACCCTCATAATTGCGGAGGGGCTGGAGACCAGAACACCTGTGGGTGACTTAATTACCTGGGCTACTGTTGGAGCACTGTTAGTTTGAACCAGGAGAGAAAGGGTTCTACCTACTCTCTCTCCTTCGCCAAAATAATGCTGGCGCTGGAAAATCCGCCTGTTCTCAGCTTTTTTTAGGAGGGCTATTTTATAGACTTGTTGGCTGTCCAGCCATTCCCGCTGACTTGCAATCGATGGTGCTGCTATGTATGCTTGTTCTGCCTGGGCTACCTTATTTCTCATTGCTAAATCCTGGTCTCGAGTTTTCCTCTTAATAATTGCTACTTGTTGTATCAATGTGCCCCTAATGTAGGCTTTTAAGGAGTCCCAAACCACACCCGGGGGGGCAGAGCCCCTGTTTATTTGAAGAAATTCCTCTAACTTTTCCTGGTGGGAACTTGGGGGGCCCATTAATACCAGCCAGCCCGGGTTAATCCTCCACTCTCTTGGGCCTGGTCTAATACCCAGAGACAGTATCATGGACAGGGGGGAGTGGTCAGACACCCCCCTTACTCCATATTCTATCTCCTGGACCACCTCCGCGGCTGCTTTATTGCCCAGTACCATGTCAATTCTTGATAGTGTGCAATAAGTGCTGGAGAAGCAAGAATACTGTCTTACTTGAGGATGGCGTGTTCGCCATAAGTCGCTCAAACCTATTTCGGAGATGAAGCCCTGCAAACGCCCCATTTTGATCGCCAGTGGAGCAGGAAATCTATCAATATGCGGGTCCAGCGTTTCGTTGAAATCGCCTACTACTATACATGGGACAGCTGGTTTATCTAGACAGAACGTCGTCAACTTAACCATTACTTCCAGTTTGAAAGGAGGGGGTATATAGATATTGGCTAAAATACATTGGCGCCCGGACAGGAGGCCAAACAAAAAAACAAATCTTCCCTCTTTGTCAATAGAGGACTCTTTGCACAGAAAATCTGTGCCTCTTTTAACAAGGACACTCACCCCTCTTGAATAAGTTGTGTGAAAAGAGTGATAGTATGCCGAGAACCTCCGGTTCCTTAACAATGGGGCTGTACTGGGAATTAGGTGTGTCTCTTGAAGGAAAAGCAAGCCAGGACCTCCCCTTCCTGTTTCCAGAAAAACTGCTGCCCTCTTTTTTGGGTCTCCCAATCCCCTCACATTCCATGATAAGATATGTGCACTACCCATAGGTGCTGTTAGTACTCAGACCGGACGGGACAGGGGGGAGGGAGAGAAGGGGGCCCGCCCTCCCACGACGGGCCCACTGTCCCTCCCCCCCCCCAATTCCGTTGTATCGGCTATACGCGCTCGAGGTGGTCCCCTTAACCCTACGACCCACCCATCCTCCCCACCCTCCCATCCCCCCGCCCCCCCCCAACTTCCTGAGCAGCTCCTCCCCCCCCCCACCACCTCCCACCCACCCGCCCACCCATCAGGGTATCCCCTGGGGGACACTATTGTGGCTCGATTTTCCATACTCCCCAGGACCCTGGACACCCAACTCCGTTCCCCCCGCTCTCCCAAATAGCCCAGGGAGCCCTAGGCTCCCCGGAATGTCTCACCTCGACCTCACTCAGTACCCCGCCACTAATGCCACCTAGGCTCAAAAGGAAAAAAAGAGAAATAAAAATAATAAAAATAATAAAACGAAAAACAAAAAATACAAAACACAAAAAGGGGAGGGGGGGGGGAGGGAAAGTGGCAGGGCGTATTCAGTGAGGCATCCTCGATGCCCAACCATTAAGCATTTCTAATAGTGTTTACACTATGTTATGACGTACCTGCCATCTCCCTTCCTCACCCCCCCTTACTAATCAATGATCCTATAAAACATACCACATACTTTCATAAAAAAAATTCCCCCGTGCTGCTCAATAAAGTTATTTCAAGTGCAGATATTATATAGAATTAAGACAGTGCACCTTTGCATCCAAAAAAAAAGAAAAAAAGAAAAAAAGGAGGAGAGGAAAAAAAAAAACAGGGGGGGGGTGTTCAATGACACCCCCTCCAGGACCTATGTGAGGTATATAGTGATATTTGCATTATCTTGTGCGGTTTATACCAACATTTATACTAACACCCTTGCTCACCCCTCCTTTCTAAAAGGTGCAGATTAGTGCTAAAAAAAAAAAAAAAAAAAAAAAAAAGACACTATAATCCCATACCTCGAGCTAGATCTAGCTAATATAATAAATTTTCTACATCTCTAGAATTGTTACTCGTGCAGGTTTTATACAAAAACAGGGGGGGGGTGTTCAATGACACCCCCTCCAATACCTATGTGAGGGATATAGTGATATTTGCATTATATTGTGCGATTTATACCAACATTTATACTAACACCCTTACTCATCCCTCCTTTCTAAGAGGCGCGAATTAGTGCTAAAAAAAAACATTATAATCCCATGCCTCAAGCTAAATCTAGCTAACATATATAAGTTTTCTACATCTCTAACATTGTTACTCGTGCAGGTGTTATCCCCAAAAAAAAAAAAAAAAAAAAAAAAAAAAAAAAAAAAAAAAGGCTCCCAAGGAGCCAGTCCTATTTAGCCAGTCCCAATGGTTGCAGAGTGGCTAAAAATCACTTTTATGTTCCTCCAACCATCTTTCCACTTCTCCTGGGGTGTCAAAGAAAAGAGTTGAGCCCAAAGCAGTTATTCGTAGCCGGGCAGGATACAACAGTGCATAATTTAACTTATATTGGCGGAGGGTTCGCTTAATAGGGATAAACTCAGCTCTCCGTTTCTGTAGATCTGGCGAGAAGTCTGGATAGAATGAGACCCTGGATCCTTTATAGAAAACATCCTTCAGCTCCCTGGTCCTACGTAATAAAATGGTACGATCATTATAGTTCATGAGTCTCAATATCAGAGGCCTGGTGCGGCCCTCTGATAGATGCGGACCTGCGGGGACTCTATGGGCCCTTTCAATAGCAAAGAGAGTGGTAAAGGGGGTGTTACCCATAAGTTCCCTGAACCAAATTTCCAAAAAATCTATGGGGTTAGACCCCTCGCTTCCCTCTGGGAGGCCAATCAGGCGGATATTATTCCTACGGTTGTTATTTTCCAGCGCGTCTAGTTTTGCTGACTGTATGGCTGATTGTTTCAATAGTGCATTTATTTTTTGCTGTAGTGGGGAAAAGTCATCCTCGATCGTGCTCAGTCTCCCTTCCAGAATCGTAGTTCTTGCCACTGTATTGCTCAGTAGTTGGCCCATGGAGTGCAATTCAATTTTAATACTGGCTAGCTGGTTATCGAGGCCATCTATAGACACTTTGCATTCATTAACTGCCTTCAATATATCACGCAGTGTGGGCTCATCACCCTCCAATGGAGGGGATTCCACCGGCGCTGGTATATTGTGTGCTATCTTGCTTGCTGCTGTAGCTGCATCATGTATCTTGCTGCCACTAGGTGATCGTCCTGGATTAGATGCTAGTTGAGTGGTACTTCTCCTTTCCGCAGTACCCCCCTGTGTCTTTGTTTGGACTGCTGGCTGGGGGGGCCCTTTTCTGGTAGGGGAGGTTGCATGGGCAAAGCGTTCCAGTTTTGCTACTACAGTAGCCGATGCCTGATTTGCTTTCTCTTTAGCAGCCCGAGTTTTTTGATTCCCCTCACCAATCATCCCATCCTCGTTAGCCCGCTTACTAAGCATGGTAAAAAAGCGGCCAGAAATAGAGATGTTAAAAAATTGCGATAGAATCGCCCCCCAAAAAACCTAGTGTTAGCAGCGTGATACAAGTCCATGCGGTAAGGCAAAAGAAATAGTGCGGTGGCTCCAAGCCAAGGTAACAGCAGGGTAACCGTGCAGGCTGAGCATGGACCCAAAAGACTATTCCCCCAGCAGTTTGCCTGGTTCTAAATGTTCTAGATGTTGTATTGGATTTGCATAGATAATTTAACAGAGTTCATCACGCTATAGAGACTGCAATACTAAAAAAAAGAAAAAGAAGGGGAGACAGCCCTTTCAGTAAATCCCAAGGGCTCCAAAGGCTTGGGACCCTATATCTTCCAGCAAACAGGCTTAGTGTGTAGTAGAGGTAGACAAATATATTTGAATGTTCATATGGTCATTCCCAGGTACTGTCCCCTCCTCCTTGCTTGCCTCTCACCCCACCGCACACTGCCGCTTTACCGTCAGCCTAGGTAGATGCCATAGGCTTCTTCTTTATGAATTGCTGCGGGCCGCCGCCCGGGTCTTCTTAATGACTTCTTAATAGCTGCTGCTGCAGTCACTGCTCTCAGCGCGTCCCGAGTCAGCTGGAGAGGTTCCCTCGGGCTCCCGCAGGCTCCCTCTGCTCGGCTCGCTCCCGATGACGCGCCTCTGATGACGCTGGCGCCACGCCGACACGAACTCCCGCGAGACCCACCGCCAAGCACCGCCCGGCGGTGTACAACAAGCTCCGGAGCCAGGCGACCAGGGCCGCCACGTCCCACACAGGGTCCAGGTAGAAGCCCAGAGTAAGCGCCACCTCCACCAGGGAGATTCTCTTACATGGAGGGAGAGCTAGGGGAGGCTAGGAGCGGGCGTCCAGCGTTCTCACTCTCTCACTCACTCACTCCCACATCCGGCCACGCCCCCCCAGAGGCGGAAATTCAACTGGAAAGAGGTACAAGGCAGGGATGTCCGCTCTCCCCCCTCCTTTTTGTATTGGCCATGGAGCCCCTTGCGGCCCTGGTAAGGTCTTGCCCGGACATACAGGGATTTCGGCGGGGTAGTTCCGAGGAAAAAATTGCCTTGTTCGCAGATGACCTTCTATTCTTTATTGGTGATGTGGACTCTACCCTGAATAGAGTGATCCATCTGATGGGCGAGTTTGGCCAACAATCGGGCTTAGAGATCAATTGGGACAAATCAGCTCTTTTACCACTGCTCCGGCATGGGGAACATGGGGCACCCCCAATGATAACCGGCCTGGAGTTGGTGACTAAGCTGAAGTACCTGGGCATTTGGATATCAGGGGACGTAAGTCAATATGCCAATGAGAATCTGGCACCATTATTGACGAAAATGAAGAGGAAACTTAATAGTTGGTGTGGCCTCCCTCTCTCGGTGGCGGGCCGCTGCAGCCTGGTAAAAATGATTTGGCAACCCCAAATACTTTACATTCTACACAACTCTCCAATTTGGATCAACCAGAAATGGTTCCAGGTCATGGACTCGCTTATTCGGCAATTAATCTGGAAAAAGGGGCATGCTCGGATAGGCTTACACACGCTGCAGCTGCCCGTCGCGGAGGGAGGGTTGGCCATACCACATTTGGGGGCATACTTCTTGGCCGCCCAACTCCAGCATCTAACAGGGGCAGGACTTCAAGAGGGGGGGTCCATAGGTCACAAGTTGATGATGATGGGAGCACCTCACAAACTGGTTCCCGAAGCTCTGGAGGCTAATGCCCTTTCTTATAGCTGCCCCACCAATACTCTAATGAGGAAGGTATGGCAGCAAGCAAAGCGTAAATTGGGATATGTGGGAATAACTACCTATACTCCTCTATGGTGTAACCGTCATCTGTTTGAATTAAATAAGGTCGACAAAGCTCCGGAATGGGATAGCCAGGGGATTAATAGAATAGTACACCTTTATGAGGGGAACACAATGAAATCTTTTGAAACTATCAGCCAGGAATTCAATGTCCCTAATAGGTCATTTTACAAATATTTGCAACTGAGGCATGCAATTCAGGCCCAATATGGATCACTCACTATTGAGCGAACTGAAATACCCCTGCTCCAGGCCCTCATAGATCATGGACACGCAAAAGGTCAGATCTCGGGCCTATATATGAAGCTTAGAGGCAGTTTCTTGAAAGGCGAAGGCCCAGCCAAGAGTAGACAGGGTTGGATAGGGGATCTCGGCCCGATATCTCGGGAACAGTGGGCTAAAACGCTTGAACAGGGGCACCTGGCCTCTATATCTCCATCCCAGCGCGTGTCCCATCTGTTCCTCATATATCGGGCATATTACACCCCCCAGAAGTTATGGAAAATGGGGAGGAAAACCAGGGATGAATGTCCTAGATGTGGGGCACCGGGGGACCTCTTCCACATGGTGTGGAAATGCCCAAAGCTGTACAGTTATTGGCTAGAAATAGTTATTAAAATAAATAGAGCTTTTAAGACCACCCTGAAACCTGAGGCCAGGGCCTGTATACTGGGGATATTTGACGGGGTTAATATTCCTATGCCAATCAAGCCATCCGTCCTGAAGTGCTTATATCAAGCTAGGCGACTGATAGCAATTAATTGGCAAGCTAGAAACCCCCCCGATACTGGACAATGGGTCAACGCAATTAACTCCCTAATATGGTGCGAGAGAGTAATGCTTATAAAGCTAAACAATCTAAGAAAATTTGAGATATTATGGCGTCCCTGGCTGACTGATATGGGATTCCCCCTGGAGTGAGGTCAATATATGGATGGCCTAGTACCCGCTTGGGATTCTGCCCCTTTCCCTCTAATGCGGAGCCCCTTCCTTTTTCCTCCTTTTTTTTTTTCTTTTTTCTTTTTCCTGGCCTGCATGGAGGTGGTTGTCTGGCTGTGACTGGGACAGTTGTTGTCGGCATTGCGCGCTCGAGGTGGGGTGGGGGGTAGGGAGGTCTGGGGGGGGTAGGGCGGGGGAAGGGCATCAAGGGGTGGCAGAGATGTGTAGCCGCTACACAGCAGTTTTAGCGCACTAGCCTAGCCACTAGCCAATATTATATCTAACATTCAGGTTTAAGCGTGATGTATGCTATGTTAGCGCCATTACTCAATCATATTTTGTCTTGTGTTTTGGAATGTATCAGGCTACGCCACCCCGGTATTGTAAATTATTATTTTTGTATTGGTGAAAATATTAATAATAAAAATTAAATAATTAAAAAAAAAAATAAGTGCATTACCCAATGTATCCCATTGGATAATTTTAAAAGAGCGAACAAAAGTCCTGGATGGCTTAACTCCAATGTAAAAATGCATATAAAAGCAAAGGAGAAGGCCTTCAAAAAATACAAGGTTGAGGGATCATCATCAGCATTCATACTTTATAAAGAATGCAACAAGAAATGTAAGGGTGCAATAAGGATGGCTAAGATAGAACATGAAAGACACATAGCGGATGAGAGAAAACAGTAAAAAATAGACCATATTGGCCCCATACAGAATGAGGAAGGACATCTGGTTGCAAAGGATGGGGAGATGGCAAAGGTATTGAATTTATTCTTCTCCTCAGTCTTCACAAGGGAATCGGGGAGTTTCAGTAACCAAAATTGCAGTATTCATCCTCATGACACATCACAGGAAGCACCTCCATGGTTAACAGAGGACAGAATTAAAATTAGACTTGGGAAACTTAACATTAATTAATCACCGAGACCAGATGGTTTGCACCTGAGGGTACTTGGGGAACTCAGTCAAGTAATTGCCAGACTATTGTTGCTAATTTTTACTGACAGTCTACTGACTGGAATGGTACCAGGTGATTGGAGAAAAGACAATGTAGCACCAATATTTAAAAATCCCAAAATACATCCCTGGGAATTACAGACCAGTTAGCCTAACATCAATAGTATGTAAACTCTTGGAGGGGATGATAAAGGGGATGATAAGGGACTATATACAAGATTTTAGTAATGAGAACGGTATAATTAGCAGTAATCGGCATGGATTGATGAAGAATTGTTCTTGCCAAACCAATCTATTAACCTTCTATGAGGAGAGGAGTTGCCATCTAGATAAAGAAAGGCCCATAGACGTGGTGTATCTGGATTTTACAAAAGCATTTGACACAGTTCCCCATAAATGTTTACTGTACAAAATAAGGTCCGTTGGCATGGACCATAGGATGAGTACATGGATTGAAAACTGGCTACAAGGGCGAGTTCAGAGGGTGGTGATAAATGGGGAGTACTCAGAATAGGGGTGGGTTGTGGGGTCCCCCCAGGTTCTGTGCTGGGACCAATCCAGTTCAATTTGTTCATAAATTACCTGGAGGATGGGGTAAACGGTTCAATCTCTGTATTTGTGGATAATACTAAGCTAAGCAGGGCAATAACTTCACAGGATGTGGAAACCTTGCAAAAAGATCTGAACAGATGAAGGGGGTGGGCAACTATATGGCAAATGAGGTTCAATGTAGAAAAATGTAAAATAATACATTTGGGTAGCAAAAATATGAATGCAATCTATACACTGTGGGGCGAACCTCTGGGGGAATCTAGGATGGAAAAGGACCTGGGGATGATAGACTCAGCAATGGCGTGCAATGCCAAGCTGCTGCTAACAATGCAAACAGAATATCGGCATGCATTAAAAGGGGAATCGATTCCAGAGATAAAACAATAATTCTCCCACTCTACAAGACTCTGGTCCGGCCACATCTAGAGTATGTTGTCCAGTTCTGGGCACCAGTCCTCAGGAAGGATGTACTGGAAATGGAGTGAATACAAAGAAGGGCAACAAAGCTAATAAAGGGTCTGGAGGATAATAGTTATGAGGAAAGGTTGCGAGCACTTAACTTATATGATTTCAATTTACAAATACCATACTGGTGACCCCACAATAGGGAGTTTAACAATATACGGGGCCACAAAATTAGCAGAAAAGAGGTTTAATCTTAACCTTAAACTACATAGAGGGTTCTTTACTGTAAGAGTGGCAATGTGGAATTACCTTCCATAGGCGGTGGTCTCAGCGGGGGGGCATCGATAGTTTCAAGAAACTTTTAGATAAGCACCTGAACGACCACAACACACAGGGATATACAACGTAATATTGACATATAATCACACACATAGGGTGGACTTGATGGGCTTGTGTCTTTTTTTGACCTCACCTACTATGTAACGATTCTATTTTTGTTTCTTTTTCTGGTTCTTTTTCCTTTGTCCGGTTCTGTGATGATCTAGGGTTCTTCTGGTGAAGTCTCCTTGTGGAAGTCAAACTCTGGTGGAGTGGCCATGTCTAAGGCGCACTCTGGTGAAGTGGCCATGTCTAGGGCACACTTTGGTGGAGTGGCCTCGCCTGGGGCTCACATTGGTGGAGTGGCCTCGCCTGGGGCGCACTCTGGTGTAGTGGCCTCACCTGGGGTGCACTCATACTCTCTTTTTTTATTTTTCCTTTGTCCGGTTCTGTGATGATCGAGGGTTCTTCTGGTGGAGTCTCCTTATGGAAGTCGAACTCTGGTGGAGTGGCCTCATCTGGGGCGCACTCTGGTGGAGTGGCCTCGCCTGGGGAGCACTCTGGTGGCGTTGACTCGCCTGGGGTGCACTATGGTTAAGAAAAAGTCTACTGGCCTCCAACCTCCCTCACAGCCGATCCAACACAAGCCTGCAGAAAAGAAAGTCTTCCAGCTTCCAACCTCCCCTCACAGCCAGTCCAACACACACCCGCCTGCAGGAAATAAAAAATCTACTGGCTTCCAACCTCCCTTGACAGCGGCTCCAACTCATACTGTCATTTATTTTTTCTATTTTTCTTTTTCAGTTTTTTTTTTTTTGTCCATGATCATCGAGGGTTCTTCTGCAGGGAGGGCTGATTACACTTCTGGTCTTTGAATTTCTTTCTCTTATTTTTTTTTTTCTTTCTGACAGCGAGCGCCACTTTTTTGTGGAGTCTGTGTCATTGTCACTTTCTGGGGGAAGCATAGAGCGATCACGACGTTTTAGTGGAACCCTCGGGTGAAGATATTTCTTTGATGCTTTCTGAAAGAGACGGCTATGTTTTCGTTGAGTATCAGTTTCATGCTCTGGAGGAAGCATAAAGCGAACATGACGTTTTGATTTCTCTATGTAGAAGTCGCACCCTGGTGGAGTGGCCATGTCTAGGTCGCACTCTAGTGGAGTGGTCTCATCTGGGACTCGAGGCTATAATGAATTGTCGGTCCCGGCAATACAAATAAAAGTCATTGAAAAAAACTGCATGGGATTCCCCCATAGAGGAACCCCCAAACCAAAATTTAAAAATAATAATGCGTGGGGGTCCTGACGAATTCCATACCAGGTCCTTATCCAAGCACGCAACCTGGCAGGCCACAGGAAAATAGGGGAGACGAGAGAGCAGCTGTTATATAAGAGCTGTCACAAGAACAGAAGTGTCACACAGCAGGAGACTCCCATTGAGGAGAATCGTCCGAAGGACGAAGCAGGGAAGAAGAACCCGGAGGAAGATGCCGGACGAGAAGACTGGAGGAAGAAGCAGAGGAAGATAGAAGAAGTGGGGGAAGAACAAGATGGAGGAAGAAGAGGAACACCGAAGGAAGACCAGAAGAAGAAGCAGGGAAAGAAGAAGACATTAATAAAGGAATTGTCAAAAGCCGTCTATTGTAATTTTTTTAACATTTCTAAAACTTTTTTTGTGAAATGGTAGGGGTACATTTGTACCCCATTACCAATTCACACGGGGGCGGGATCTGGGGGTACCCTTGTTAAAGGGGGCTTCCATATTCCGATAAGCCCCCCACCCGCAAACGCCCACAACCACCGGTCAAGGGTTGTGGGGATGAGGCCCTTCTCCCCATCAATTTGGGGACAAGGTGCTTTGGGGGGCTATCAAAAAGCACCCTCCCAATGTTGAGGGCATGTGGCCTGGTGCGGTTCAGAAGGGGGGGGGCTCTCTTTCACCCCCCCCCCCTTTTCCTGTGGCCTGCCAGGTTGTGTGTTCGGATAAGGGTCTGGTATGGATTTTTTTTTAAATTTGGTGCGGAGTTCCCCTTAATATCCATACCAGACCTGAAGGGCCTGGGTTGGAATTTGGAGGGACCTCCACACATTTTTTTTTTTTTTTAATTTTGGTTCAGGGTTCCTCTGTGGGGGAAACCCATGCCGTTTTTTTCATGACTTTTATGTGTATTGCCAGGACCGACTATACATTATAGCCGTGAGTAATATTAAATTACTTTTTTTTCCTTTAGAAATTTAATTTTGCTCTCAGTCTGTTCTAAACACAGGAAACGTGCGCCACTTTACAGGCATACTATAGACACCCCCCAGGTACGAAATTTAAAGGAATATTACACTGTTATTGTGTCACTTTAAGCATTATTAAAATCACTGCTCCCGAAAAAAAACTGCTGTTTTTAAAACTTTTTTTTTGCGTTGCTTCATGTCCCATGGGGCAGGACCCACATCCCCAAACATTTTTTATGACAAAAACTTGCATATTAACCTTTAAAATTAGCACTTTTGATTTCTCCCATAGACTTTTAAAGGGTGTTCCGCGGTTTTCCAATTTGCCACGAAATTTACCCCGAATTTACCCCAAATTGTACGCTATTCGGGGAACGGCCGAACAACCAATGTTCGATTCGAACTCATGTACAGACGCCCGGGTCCTCTTAATTTTTGGGGACTTTTTGATTGGGGTATCTACAGGCATGCCACCGATACTGCTACAATAGCTGCCCTTCCTTTGCTGGATTTCCCTTTTGTGTTTTTCAGCGAAAGAAGCTGATTACATTTAAATCAGTTCATTATTAAGAATAAAGAAACACGCTTTAAATGTACAATAGAAATCACAATGAAATTGAATTGAATTAAAACAAATCCAATAAAATCGTAAGAAAAATCTCAGGAGAGATAAAAAACACGTCTTGACTGGTCAGTGATCTCTCAGCTTCTGCTGCCTGCCTTCCCTGCAAGTGTTTATAGTGGCGCAGCCTATGACATCATAGACAGAGGGTTTTTTTTTTTTTTTTTTTTTTTTAAATCTCATGATGACTCATGACGATTTTTCTTAAACTTTGTGAATTCAGCCTGTAGGATCAGTATACAGATCAAATAGGGTACGGCTCCTGGAAAAATATGTTATTGTGAATGAATATTAGCCCTTTCACTACCAAACTATATTTGTTCATTTATTTCAACCCTTTAACTGCCAAACCAAGTAAACCCCCCCTCCCCCTAGACACATTTTAACCCTTTCTCCACCAAATATTTTTTTCCCCATTTCTCCCCCATATGTTAAATTATACTGCCAAATCATATTTTCCCCCATTTTTAACCTTTTAACTGCCAAGTCAAATGTTTTTCCTTTCATTTTTTAATTCTTTCACTACCAAACCAATAGTTTTTTTATTCTCCCCATATGTTAAAGCGGAGTTCCACCCACTTTTTGAAGTCCTCCACATCCCAAGCCACTGTGTGTGCTGAAAACGATTTGGCAGATATTTTTTTTAACGCACTGTTATAATGAAGATTGAAATCTTCATTTCCTCCTCTGGGCCCGCGGCCGAGCTGTTCATTTCCTGGTCTGCAATGCCTTCTGGAAGATGTTTGTCATCAATCCCAGGAGAGAATAGGCATCACTGGGCCGTAGCATTGCGCTATTTCCAAATCAGAAATTACGCAAAGCAAGGCGGCGGCCATGGCTATTTTTAAAAAGGGTAACCAGACTTTTGTTGCCATGGTTACCAAAGCTTCTTATACACAGTAATGGGTGGTGGGGGAGGTGGCTGGAACATTGTGGCTCTGATAACATACAGAGCACGGGGGACAGCACAGCCTCCACTAATCATTTATAAAAGAGTACTATAATGGGGGAAATTTTGATGGGGCAGTATGATGAGGCAATTTTGATGGGGCAATTTTTTGATGGGGCAGTTTTGATGGGGCAAGTTTGATGGGGACAGTATGATTGGGCAATTTTGATGGGGCAGTTTTAATGGGGGCACTTTTGATGGGGGCAGTTTAATGGGGCAATTTTGATGGGGGCAGTATGATGGGGCAGGTTTGATGGGGCAGTTTTTTTTTAAAGCACATTTTTTCTCAGTTTAGACCGATATGTATTCTTCTACATATTTATGATTTAAAAAAATCACAATAAGCATATAATGATTGGTTTGCACAAAAGTTATAGCGTCTACAAAATAGGGGATAGATTTATAGCATTTTTATTATTATTTCTTTTTTTTACTAGTAATGGTGGCGATTTGCGATTTTTATCGGGACTGTGACATTATTGCAGACGCATTGGACACTTTTGACACATTTTTGGGACCATTGGCATTTATACAGTGATCAGTGCTATAAAAATGCACTCATTACTGTAAAGGGTAAATTGTGTTCCCTGTGTGTATTTCTAACTATAGGGGGAGGGGACTGACCTAGAGGAAATGACAGATCGGGATTCCTAGCTATTAGGAACTCACGATCTGTCTCTCCTCACAGAACAGAACAGGGATTTGTGTGTTTACACACACACACGTCCCTGTTCTGTCTCTTGTGCCCGCGATCGATCGTGGCCGGTGGTCATCGCGACCGTCGGCCACGAGCATCGGCACCCCCGCAGTGCAGCTTGTGCGCCTACTATCCCGTTTAAAGGAGCCAACGTATAGCTGCGATGGCTCGCGGGATTGTGCCGACCTGCTGCCGTATAATGACGCGGTTAAAGAGGAGCTCCAGACTGCCCCCAAATGACTATAGGAGATGGTCAGAGACTGCAGTCATGATACAGAAAATGGTCAGGTGAGGAAAGAGCAGTGACAACGGCTGCAGAGCTTGGGCTGCGACATCACCCTTAGGCATAGATGCAGTCTCCACTCTAATTCATCCAGAAAGGTGTTCTATCGGGTTGAGGACAGGACTCTGTGCAGGCCAGTCAAGTTCCTCCACCCCAACCTCACTCATCTATGTCTTTATGGACCTTGCTTTGTGCACCGGTCCTTAGTCATGTTGGAACAGAAAGGGGCCATCTCCAAACTGTTTCCACAAAGTTGGGAGCATGAAATGTCCAAAATGTCTTGGTATACTGATGCCTTAAAGTGATTGTAAAGTCAGAAGGTTTTTCATCTTAATGCATTATGCATGAATATAAAAAGCCTTCTGTGTACAGCAGCCTCCTAATACATACCTGAGGTCCCTCTAGCTCCAGCGATGTTGTAGGAATATCTCAGCCCTCCAGGACTCCCCTCCTCATTGGCTGAGACAGCAGCGCGGTGCCATTGTCTCCCGCTGCTGTCATTCAAAGTTTGTTAGCCAATGAGATTAGAAAGGGGTGGGTTGGCCCAGAGCTCTGTGTCTGAATGGACACAGAGAGCTGTGACTCTGCTTGGGTGCACCCATATCCAGCTGCTTGCTGTAGGGGCACCCAACAGGAGGGAGGGGCCAGGAGAGCCAAAGAAGGACCTGACAAGACTAGGATCTGAGCTGTTCTGTGCAAATTCACTGCACAGAGGAGGTAAGTATAACATGTTTGTTATTTTTTATTTTAAAAAAATGAGACTTTACAATCACTTTACGAGTTTCCTTCACTGGCACTAAGGGGCCAAGCCCAACCCCTGAAAACCCCACACCATAAATTCCCTCTCTACCAAATGATTTGGACCAGTGCACAAAGCAAGGTTCATAAAGACATGGATGAGCGAGTTTGGGGTAGAGGAGTCCTGATCTCAACCTGATAGAACACCTTTGGGTTGAATTAGAGCAGAGACTTCTCGTCCACATCAGTGCCTGACCTCACAAATGCACTTACATAGTTAGTCAGGTTGAAAAAAGACACAAGTCCATCTAGTTCAACCAAAAAAAATAAAAAATCCCATATACACAATCCTTCACCCACAGTTGATCCAGAGTAAGGTGAAAAATCCCAGCAAAGCATGCTCCAATTTGCTACAGCAGGTGAAAAATGTCCTTCGAGATTCCCTGAGAGGCAATCAGATTTTCCCTGGATCAACTTTACCTATAACTGGGTACTAACATTTATTTTATGTACATTTAGGAAAGAATCCAGGCCTTTTTTTAAGCAAGCTACTGAGCTGACCAGAATCGCCTCTGGAGGGAGTCTATTCCACATTTTCACAGCTTACTTTGAAGAAACCTTTCCTTTTTTGGAGATAAATCTTTTTTCTTCTAGATGTAAAGAGTGCCCCCTTGTCCTCTGTAATGACCTTAAAGTGAATAACTCAACGCCAAGTTCACTATGAGGGGACCACTTATGTATTTGTACATGATGACCATATCCCCTCTTAATCTCCTCTACATCAGGAGAGAATAGATTCAGTACCGCTAATATTTCCCCATAGCTGAGCTCCTCCATACCTCTTATCAGTTTAGTTGCCCTTCTCTGCACTTTTTCCAGTTCCCTGATATCCTTTTTGTAAACTGGTGCCCAAAATTGAACTGCATATTCCAGGTGAGGTCTTACTAATGATTTGTACAGGGGCATAATGATATCTCGCTCTCTGGAGTCCATACCTCTCTTAATACAAGAAAGGACTTTGCTCGTTTTGGAAACCGCAGCTTGGCATTTCATGCTATTATTGAGCTTGTAATCTATCAAAACCCCCACATCCTTCTCCACTATGAATTTGTCAGGGCTGGGCCCTGCCCCTCCTTGTCTGAGCTGGTCGCTCAGCTGTCGGCTAATTGCCAGTTCCTATCTCTCCACAGTGACTCACCTGTTGATGATCCTGTTGGTCGGTCCTTCCTACTTAAGCCGTCCAGTCCAGATGATCTCTGCCTTCGCCTTGGTCACATCTCTAGAGACGCTCCCGTGTGTTCCAGTTAAAGACTTGCTTGGTTGACATTCCTTGTGGCTCTAGATCTTGCTTGCTGTTCTACTATGCGGTTTACCTTTTTTATTATCATTAAACAAGTGGGATTTAACTGTACTTCTGTCTGTCTGATTCCTGGTTTCTGACAGAATTCTCCCAGTTGTACTCCCCTAGTATGTATAATCAGGGCCGCCTTTAGTATAGATTGGACCCTGGGCAAAAATTTTCTCGGGGGGCCCCCCCATGCAATTTCCCTCTCCACCTACTCTGAGACATACAATAAATAGCAGCTAGACTTAAAATCTGTTTTCTGTATCAGATCAGGCAGCAATTGAGATTGGTTCCCAGCAGTTACAGCATATCATTATTGCTTACTGACTAGTTGCTAGAGGTTACAGCACACATTACGGCTCACTGATTAGTTGCTAGAGGTTACAGCACATCACCTCCTCACAGCAGGGGAGCATGATATACATAGGAATGCCTTTATTTGCATACCAATGCCGCTGGCCGCAGCTATTTACTTAGTATTGTCGCCGCTATTTACATACGAATGCTGGTTATTTACATGTAAACACAGGATAAGCAGGTGAGTCATCTGCA